>NC_069703.1:3920000-5226666 GCF_023699985.2 Odocoileus virginianus | reverse complement strand
GATTCATTTAGGATTTTTCAAACCATTTTCTTGCATGAAGAATAACCATGTTTTAGGTATGTCTGTTCTGTTGTTAATTTTTGCTATATTCTGTTGCACATATCAAAAAAGTTCAGCAAAATGGCATCCTTCTTCAGTAGCTCATCAAATGTGGACTCTGTGTGGGCCAAAGTACAGTATCAGGAAGGATTCTAGCCTCAATGCTTTCCCTAAACCCAAGAGGATAATAAACCATTTCTTTAATCATAGAGAACAATGTATTACTATTTCTGATATTAAAAATGAATTTTAATGAAATCTGATTTTTACATCTACATTTAATTCCAAAATTATTAGTGAATCAGAAGTATTTCTTACAAAACAAATAAAATATACATAGCCTCTGTGTTAATAATGTATTTTTTTTGTCTTTCTCAATGAATTTGAGTAGTTATGGAAACTGTCTTCAGAAAAATTAATTTAATTAAAATTAAAATGTCCTTATTTCAAGCACATTGTCCTACATACAAATGGATACTATTAATACATCCCATTGAATAAGTTATCACTGTCTGTTCCTTGAAAGTGAAAGTGAAAGTGAAGTCGCTCAGTCGTGCCTGACTCTTTGCGACCCCGTGGACTGTAGCCCACCAGGCTCCTCCCTCCTTGGGATTCTCCAGGCAAGAATACTGGAGTGGGTTGCCATTTCCTTATCCAGGGGATCTTCCCAACCCAGGGATCGAACCCAGGTCTCCCGCATTGCGGGCAGACGCTTTAACCTCTGAGCCACAGTACATTTTACAGTAAACATTCTTGCAGACCCATCAGAGTGCCATTATACCAAAAATCAGGTATCATATGTGTCTGAATTTTATAGTTTACAATAAAAATGTCATAATGTTACCATCTGTGCTTAAAATGTTTAAAAACATCTTATATTTTTCTACCATGTGTTTTCTTACACTTATATTCCAAATCAAGTATAAGCTACATGAAATCAAGTTATATTTTATTCATTTTATAACTTCTTACTTCTCATACTACCTCACATCTTATATTGTATAAAGTGGGTGTTTGAGAAATATTTGATAAATTAATCAATTTCATAGCAGTATATTTGGAACTTAATGATAGCCTCTAAAATTATTTACCTCAAAGGGGTAAGTAACTGCATTTCCAGTATACAAACTCACATATATAAAGATACAGAATCCCTCTTTATAATAAATCAATTTATATTTCTTTGTATATTCCAATAATTACTTTAGATCCCAGGAAGTGGTAGCATAACAATTATTTATTTTAAAAACTTGGCTAAAATTCTTTAGCATGTAGCATTATTTTGAGTATTAAGATGAAATTTTGAATAATGTTGTTAACTTTTAAAATTACATTGGGATTTTGATGGAAATTTTTAAAAAGTTTAAGTTACTTTGCATATGATTAAGATATTTACAGTTTTCCATTTTTTCTTCTACAGGTATAACTTTTCAACCTTTGCATTCAACCTTTGCATTTCTTGCAATACAGTTTTCTTATTTATTTATTTATGTAAGCACTGAAAGTTTTATGTCTAGGTTTTCCAAAAGTATTTTATGTTTTTGTTTCTGTTATGAGTGGACTTTTTTTATAGTTTTCTAAATAATGACTGCCAAATCTAGAAAATTGCTAGTACAATTTTATAGTATGATTTTCTGGAAATTGGTGTCTCAAGTTATTTTTTTCGTTTATCTTGACATTTTATATCATTGTTTAAAAAATGCTGCTGTATCCTTGTCTGCCCCTTTACATACCGTTTAACAGACTTGTCCATTCTAATGTTAATGGGTTATATGGTAACCCGTTTTTTTTTAATATATATTTATTTTTAAATAAAATACATGCCTATATAATAATATAGTTTCAATTCCTGAATATCTTTTCAGTTAAAACACTTGTATCAAATACATAATAAATTATTATAATTCATAAGAAAACATAAACCTCTAGCTATACATTTTAGCATAACCTAGATATTAATTCTTCAGAATAATGATGGACTTAGGGTACAAGCTTTTAAGAATGCCTGATTAAAGTGTCTTTTAGCCACATGTTTTTTGCATGTAATAACTAAATTCCTTTTTTTAGCGTTAAAATAGTTTTGCTTTATTTTGCTTTACTGAGAATAATGTTTCCCATTATCTGTTAAATTGTGAGGATTTTAAACCCTTCATATGTATTATCTCTTTGGTCCTCACAGTATTATTTCAGTATTACAGAGAGGCCAGGGTCTTATCTAGTGCATATTATAGAAGTACTCAATAGGTATTTGTGGAATTAACCAAGATAAATGCCAGGATTAAAACAACTTGCCTACAATAGAAGCAGAAAAAGGAATATATGACCAGACATCTAATTTGGCTCTATTTTCAATAGATCATTCTGTCTGTTGAAAAAGGAATAAATAATTATGAGACCTATCTGATAATATACTCAATATTTTGAAAATTTTGCATGCTACTATATAATAGTTCTGTGCTAAGCATTTTATTTGCGTTTGTTCATCGAATCCTTTCCACCAACCTATGAGGCAAATACTGTAACTATGCTTATTTCAAGATGAGAAAACAAGCAGAGAGAGAGAGAAGTAACTCTCTGAATTCTTAGCACAGAGCTGATTTATATCCACTTACAACAAATATTGCTTCTAAATATATGACTAATTGATTTCACCTGTGTGTATCCATAACCATTATGAGATAATAATGGATCTGTATTTTCAAACCTTCACTATGTAATGGGAAGTAGAAAGAAAAGTTGACCTTTCTACTGCGTGGTTCTTACCTCAAGCCAGACCATGCCCTATGACTGTAATCAGAAATATGAATCATTAGTACTGATTTTCCTTTCTTGACATTACTCCATCAGAAAAGTCATGGGGATTTCTCTAAAATTGCCCTGAGGCAATTTTTCACAACGTATATATTTTTGAAGGTTTACTAAACTGTATACAGGAACCTTCTGTTTACAGAAGAAGAGGGTGTCAGAGGGTGAGATGGCTGGATGGCATCACCGATGCAATGGACATGAACTTGGGCAAACTTCAGGAGATGGTGAGGGGCAGAGAGGCCTGGCATGCTGCAGTCCATGGGGTCGCAAAGGATCAGACACGGCTGGGCAACTGAACAACAGCAACAGCATCATACAGGAAACGTGTGCAGAGTCTGAAATCCAGAGAGTGTTGTGGTTTAGAGGCATTGGTACTTCTGATTGTGTTTGATCACGTGCCCTACTTTAACTTCACCAAAATGTTGGTTGGTTTCAGTGCGGCTATTTTCTGTGGGAATTCCGGTCTTGAGACTATGTTCCTTGTCCTCAGATGATCTTCTGCTTGAGATGATCTTGTGGGGTGATTCTCCGCATTGGGAGGAAGTGGTTACCAAGCTCTGAATTTGACAGGCATCTGAGAGACAGTGATAGCCAGCAACTTTTTCCTGAGATGTCACAATATATATGGTCTACTATCTGTATGAATGTCTTAGCTATATAACAGTTGTGTTTTCTTATGAAGAAGTTGTCTTTACCTGTCTTTGTCCTTCCTGCAGTAGGTTCTGTTTTAGTAAATAGTGTTAGCTTTCTGGTTCTCTTTTCTCCACCACAACAAAAAATGCTATAAAGATAAGTTTATTCCAAATACTGAATGGACTCAGGGAAATTTGTTGGGAGCCAAATGTATTTTGGTGTTAACTGATCATCCGCCTGGTTTGATTTGACTAAGCCCTTCTTATCTGCACAGCATTGTGCTGGGTACTGGAAGGCGCAGAGATAAAGGAGGAAGGGCTTTTGCCCTCCAGAATCCCACGACTCAAAAGGAACTGAAGTCATATCTGAGTGGCTGTGTGAGGAAGTACGGTGCTGGAGGAAGTGCTAGAGTGTGTTGTAAAGGGTACAGTGAGCAACATGCCCATGAGGAAACTGTCAAATGATAAAATGTTCTTTGAATATAATCTTGCGTGCTCAGTCACTCAGCCGTGTCTGACTCTTTGCAACCCCATAGACTGTAGCCCACCAGGCTCCTCTGTCCATGGGATTTTTCCAGGCAAGGATACTGGATTGGGTTGCCATTTCCTCCTCCAGGGGATCTTCCCAGCTCAGGGATCGAACCTGTATCTCTCTGTATTGCAGGCAGATTCTTTACCACCGAGCCACCAGGGAAGCCAAATATAATCTTAATTCTCATTATAAACCACTAAACTTGAATAGAATTTCTTCATTAAGGTGAAGACAATAAAGAAAGAAATTAGAGGATTACCGCAGATTTCTTCTAACTCTATAAATTTATAAAATAAACTTGAGTAAATATGTTAATGTAACTTGCAAAAGTCTTTCTAATCAGAGTCATGTGAATCTTCAAAAATATTTCTCAAACTTGTTATGATTATTTCAGACACTGGATGGACTCATGGAAATTTTTTAGGATCCAATCTGTTATTTTCCATCCTAAAAGGAAAACAAACATTTCAGATCTACAGTAGTGGTTTTTAACCATGTGTATTTAGTGAAATGTAAAATGTGTACAAATATAAAATATGTATAAACTCCATATCCTTACAGCTTAATAAGCTATAAAACCAAAAAATATATAAATTAAGTAAAAACAAACAGAATAACCATCTGAGTTAATGATATTGCAAGAAGATTTTGTTTTACAGAAGCCAAATCAGCAATGTTGAGACCAGTGTCAGTGGAAAGATGTATTTGTGCTTTTTGTTTCACTTGTATTTGACTTGATTCTTTTGATTTTTGTGTTTAATGGTCTGTGACATGCATCTGTGGCATTATCTTGATCATAGTTTTTCTTGCTTAACAAATAGCTTACTTTCATCAATGTGATGAGCCACTTCACTTAGTAATGTATCCCCAAGTACAAAAATGAAGAAAAATATATCATTAAACATATCCTGTGATGATTCTACTGCCATTTTTCTACTTATAAACTATTTAAAAACTTTTGTTCTTAGAAAAAACCATAACATCTTTTATGCTTTATTTAGCATTTTTTTTCCATTTATTTTTATTAGTTGGAGGCTAATTACTTTACATCATTACAGTAGTTTTTGTCATACATTGAAATGAATTAGCCATGGATTTACATGTATTCCCCATCCTGATCCCCCCTCCCACCTCCCTCTCCACCCGATCCCTCTGGGTCTTCCCAGTGCACCAGGCCCGAGCACTTGTCTCATGCACCCAACCTGGGCTGGTGATCTGTTTCACCCTAGATAATATACATGTTTCAATGCTGTTCTCATTAAGTCCATTTATTTTGTTTTCTCTTTAGCCTACGGCAATTTACATATACATTACCTTGCCTTATTTCATCATAATTGTTTAATTTGCAATTTAATACTGCCAAAGAAAAGTTTTGTCTTTTTAAATGGTGAAAGAATTGCGTGTTAGTAGCAGACAGGTACAGTTATCATATTTAACGTCAAGCCCTGCTCATCAACACTCTAAAAGTTCACCTTTGATCACTTGGCAACAAGTGTCTTGTAAATGCAAACATGGGAGTTGAAGTCACTTTGTAATATTTAGTCATAAATGTCGTCCAGCTTGTCCAAAATGTGCTTACCTCATATTAGCAGTTTTAATCATCAAAGTGGAAACATAGCATTTTAAAATTCTTCTGGTATTCAAGATTATATCTGTAGATTTCTAGTAGGCAATGATGTCAGTTTAAGAAATGCTAGACTAAAGAATATTGGGCAAATACCTGATAACCAAGGAATAGTTCCCATTTTTCCTCCCACCAGGAAAGATTGGTGATATTTCTGAGGATAACTACCCACTTTTTTCTCTTCTTCAGCCTTGATCTTCTTTCTTGACAGTCAGTAAACCAATGCCTTGTTTGTTTTTACATGAAAGAACTCTTTGAAGGACTTAATAGAAGAGGAGTGGGCATAAAGCCTAAACAGGGCTCAGTTAAATGAATGGAATAACTTAAATATATTCATGTCATGCTGGCATTGCCCATGGACTCTCTCTTCCACTGCACCATGAACTCTTTGAGAAAGGGTCAGTGTCTTGTACCCTATTTGATTCCCGGTATGTGATACAATGCCTAGCACATAGTAGGTACTCAGAAATTGTTTACTGAATGAATGAATGTTACATGAATTTGGGCAAACTCTGGGAGATGGTGAAGGACAGGGAAGCCTGGTGCTGCCGTCCATGGGTTCGCAAAGAGTTGGACATGACTTGGCGACTGAACAACAGTGATATGATATATATCAGATAACATGTCTCAGTGCCTTGTTTCTGGAAGCATATGACCCATCTCTTGTCATTGTGATAAATTAGCTGGCCCTGTAGAGAACTAGTCTTAGCCTGCCTATGGTATGTTCTTAGTCACTCAGTCATGTCCAACTCTTTGCGACCCCTTGAACCGTAGCCCGCCAGGCTCCTCTGTCCATGGGGTTCTCCAGGCAAGTATACTGGAGTGGGTTACCATTTCCTTCTCCAGGGGATCTTCCCAACCCAGGGGTCAAACCCAGGTCTCCCGCATTGCAGTCAGATTCTTTACTGTCTGAGCCTCCAGGGAAGCCGCACCTCTGCATGTTCTGACCTAAAGAATCAGGCCGGTTGTCTTCACTGCCTCATAGTTAATATCTGGAAAGTGATGAGAAGTTTCCCAGTTGGCGTATTTCCTGCATTGTCTGTCCCTTTCTTTCCCTCACCCTGTCATCCTTCTGACTCAGGAAGCTATGGTCTCTTCCTTTTCCACAGAATATCATGTGATCCACACAGCCTGTCAAGCGCAGGCTATCTTTTTCATCACTCAACCTGTTCTGTGTGGTTCCAGTTAAATGAGTGAAGAGAGAGTTCAGCCTGTTTGTTTTCTGCTTTTATTGTTTGCCGAGCCCATTGTGGTGATAGGCTCGAGGTAGCTTTTGTTTCTTCAAGATCACAACATACTGTTAGTCACCCTTGTAACAGTACTTTCTTTGGTCAAGTTCATTTTTTCCCAAGATAATTTTTTTCTGATTTAGCTTTCTTTAAACCAACTTTTATATCTCTTATCAAAAAACCACTTACCTGATAATGGGCCTTGGTTTCCATCATGTGCTTCAGACATAAGGTTATAACACTTGGGGGACAATGTTCTGCTTGGTTTGAGACTTCAGACTGAAATAACCATAAGCAGAGAGGAGAGGCTGGCTTTGCTTTTCTGGTAGTTCCTTTATATGTGTGCCTACCATTCATTTATATACCATTCATCTATATCTGTGTTTCCAGCTGCTATATAGTGTATATAATATGACTGTAATGTAACATTATGTAAAATTATGTAAAACATATAATATTTATACTGGCAATAAAAGGCAGAAAAGTTGAAAATATCAAAGATTAGGTGCTTCATGTACTAACACATTATGTAAAATGGATCTAAGCAGAAGAAGCCTAGGACTAAACTCAGTTTCCTGTGATTATGGTGTCAGTGTGCCTGCCCTCTGATGCCCTCTCGCAACACCTACACTCTTACTTGGGTTTCTCTTAGCTTGGACGTGGGGTATCTCTTCACGGCGGCTCCAGCAAAGCGCAGCGGCTGCTCCTTACCTAGCCAGTCTGACCACACGGACCACAGTCTTGTCTAACTCAGTGAAACTAAGGCATGCCGTGCGGGGCCACCCAAGACAGTCGGGTCATGGTGGAGAGTCTGACAGATGTGATCCACTAGAGAAGGGAATGTCAAACCACTTCAGTATTCTTGCCTTGAGAACCCCATGAACAGTCTGAGAAGGCAAAATGAGAGGGTACTGAAAGAGAAACTCCCCAGGTTGATAGGTGCCCAATATGCTACTGGAGATCAGTGGAGAAATAACTCCAGAAAGAATGAAGGGATGCAGCCAAAGCAAAAACAATACCCAGTGTGGATGTGACTGGTGATAGAAGCAAGGTCCGATGCTGTAAAGAGCAATATTACATAGGAACCTGGAATGTTAGGTCCATGAATCAAGGCAAATTGGAAGTGGTCAAAGAGGAGATGGCAAGAGTGAATGTCGACATTTTAGGAATCAGCAAACTAAAATGGACTGAAATGGGTGAATTTAACTCATGACCATTATATCTACTACTGTGGGCAGGAATCCCTTAGAAGAAATGGAGTAGCCATCATGGTCAACAAAGGAGTCCGAAATGCAGTACTTGGATGCAATCTCAAAAATGACAGAATGATCTCTGTTCGTTTCCAAGGCAAACCATTCAATATCACGGTAATCCAAGCCTATGCCCCAACCAGTAATGCTGAAGAAGCTAAAGTTAACCGGTTCTATGAAGACCTACAAGACCTTTTAGAACTAACACCCAAAAAAGACATCCCTTTCATTATAGGGGACTGGAATGCAAAAGTAGGAAGTCAAGAAATACCTGGAGTAAGGCAAATTTGGCCTTGGAGTACAGAATGAAGCAGGGCAAAGGTTAATAGAGTTTTGCCAAGAGAACGCACTGGTCATAGCAAACACCCTCTTCCAACAACACAAAAGAAGACTCTACACATGGACATCACCAGATGGTCAACACCGAAATCAGATTGATTATATTCTTTGCAGCCACAGGTGGAGAAGCTTTATATAGTCAGCAAAAACAAGACCTGGAGCTGACTGTGGCTCAGATCATGAACTCCTTATTGCCAAATTCAGACTTTAACTGAAGAAAGTAGGGATAACCACTAGACCATTCAGGTATGACCTAAATCAAATCCCTTATGAATATACAGTAGAAGTGAGAAATAGATTTAAGGGACTAGATTTGATAGACAGAGAGCCTGGTGAACTATGGACGGAGGTTCATGACATTGTACAGGAGACAGGGATCAAGACCATCCCCATGGAAAAGAAATGCAAAACGGCAAAGTGGTTGTCTGAGGAGGCCTTACAAATAGC
The DNA here is from genome assembly GCF_023699985.2 of Odocoileus virginianus. NCBI lineage: Eukaryota > Metazoa > Chordata > Mammalia > Artiodactyla > Cervidae > Odocoileus > Odocoileus virginianus. The sequence goes on along the minus strand of NC_069703.1, from coordinate 5,217,766 downwards.
TGTGAAACGAAGAGAAGCAAAAAGCAAAGGAGAAAAGGAAAGATATTCCCATTTGAATGCAGAGTTCCAAAGAATAGCCAGGAGAGATAAGAAAGCCTTCCTCAGCGATCAATGCAAAGAAATAGAGGAAAACAACTGAATGGGAAAGACTAGAGATCTCTTCAAGAAAATTAGAGATACCAAGGGAACATTTCATGCAAAAATGGGCTCAATAAAGGACACAAATGGTATGGACCTAACAGAAGCAGAAGATATTAAGAAGAGGTGGCAAGAATACACAGAAGAACTGTACAAAAAAGATCTTCACGACCCAGATAATCATGATGGTGTGATCACTCACCTAGAGCCAGACATCCTGGAATGTGAAGTCAAGTGAACCTTAGAAAGCATCACTACGAACAAAGCTAGTGGAGGTGATAGAATTCCGGTTGAGCTATTTCAAATCCTGAAAGATGGTGCTGTGAAAATGCTGCACTCAATATGCCAGCAAATTTGGAAGACTCAACAGTGGCCACAGGACTAGAAAAGGTCAGTGTTCATTCCAGTCCCAAAGAAAGGCAATCCCAAAGAATGCTCAAACTACTGCACAATTGCACTCATCTCACATGCTCACAAAGGAATGCTCAAAATTCTCCCAAGCCAGGCTTCAGCAATATGTGAACCGTGAGCTTCCAGATGTTCAAGCTGGTTTTAGAAAAGGCAGAGGAACCAGAGATCAAATTGCCAACATCTGCTGGATCATCGAAAAAACAAGTGAGTTCCAGAAAAACATCTATTTCTGCTTTATTGACTACGCCAAAGCCTTTGACTGTGCGGATCACAGTAAACTGTGGAAAATTCTGAAAGAGATGGGCATACCAGACCACCTGACCTGCCTCTTGAGAAACCTGCATGCACGTCAGGAAGCAACAGTTAGAACTGGACATGGAACAACAGACTGTTTCCCAATAGGAAAAGGAGTACATCAAGGCTGTATATTGTCACCCTGCTTATTTGACTTATATGCAGAGTACATCATGAGAAACGCTGGGCTGGATGAAGCACAAGCTAGAATCAAGATTGCTGGGAGAAATATCAATAACCTCAGATATGCAGATGACACCACCCTTATGGCAGAGAGTGAAGAGGAACTAAAGAGCGTCTTGATGAAAGTGAAAGAGGAGAGTGGAAAAGTTGGCTTTAAAGCTCAACATTCAGAAAACTAAGATCCTGGCATCTGGTCCATCACTTCATGGGAAATAGATGGGGAAACAGTGGAAACAGTGTCAGACTTTATTTTTTGGGCTTCAAAATCACTGCAGATGGTGATTGCAGCCATGAAATTAAAAGACGCTTACTCCTTGGAAGGAAAGTTATAACCAACCTAGACAGCATATTAAAAAGCAGAGACATTACTTCGCCAACAAAGGTCCGTCTAGTCAAGGCTATGGTTTTTCCAGTGGTCATGTATGGGTGTGAGAGTTGGACTGTGAAGAAATCTGAGCACCGAATAATTGATGCTTTTGAACTGTGTTGTTGGAGAAGACTCTTGAGAGTCCCTTGGACTGCAAGGAGATCCAACCGGTCCATCCTGAAGGAGATCAGTCCTGGGTGTTGATTGGAAGGACTGATGCTGAAGCTGAAACTCCAATACTTTGGCCCCCTGATGAGAAGAGCTGACTCATTTGAAAAGACCCTGATGCTGGGAAAGATTGAGGACAGGAGGAGAAGGGGACAACAGAGGATGAGATGGCTGGATGGCATCACCGACTTGATGGACATGAGTTTGAGTAAACTCCGGGAGTTGGTGATGGACGGGGAGGCCTGGCATGCTGCGATTCATGGGGTCGTAAAGAGTCGGATACGACTGAGTGACTGAACTCAACTGAACTGACTGAAACTCAGTTTATCATTCCCAGTAAGCTAGGTGGTTAAGAGCACACATTAGGAATTTTTTCATCTCAACAGTTGAACCTTATCTTTCATCTCATTACTTTCAAGCCTACAGGTAAATTAGAATTTGAAATTTCGGATTATAAAAATTATTTATTACTTTTTGAAACTACCAAATAGGAAAACAAGATAGTCTATAGAAAATAACTAAATATAAACAAATAATTACATCAGATATTGATACTTTATTTCATAGTATACAGAAATCAGAATATATTGTCATTTAGCACTTAGAGTAAAATTGTGTATTTCTGTTCTTGTATGTTCCTATCAAAAGCAATGCTTTCAGTACTCTAGTTTATGTTCTTATTTTTTGTCTTGTTATCAAAATTGATATGGTGTGCTTTGAAATGGCATAATGTAAATGAGCGGAAACAACCAAAAATATTTTACTGAATTTATATTCATATAAAGAATTGAGATTAACGAAACAGTGACTCTTCAAACAAGTGAACGCTGGTGTTATCACATATACCTATAATAAATAATGGTCCAAAATTGTGTTTGGTATGTGTACATTTAAGTATATACATATTTGCACAAGTGTACATATAGTCACCAACTTTAGTACCTGAAGATGTTTTAGGTTTCAGTTATTTGAAAGAGCCACATGCTTTTATAGTGAATATATAATTTACAGATAGTACCTACTTCCAAGTAGAAATGTGCTCATCATGCATAATATAGAGGTACATCCTCAGGAAAATAAATGAGTGTCCTATTTGGAATAACAAGGAATCAATCTGAATGGTCCAAACTGTTACTTATAGTCAAGCCCACAGCAAGGCTTTAACTCAAAGCAGAGACTGAATTTTATTGGGTGGATGGTGTTACTACCTATAGTAGTATTTGAGTAGCAAGAGATGAGAGCAATGAAGGATTTTTTTATCATTGTTAGCAGTGGGTGATGTTGATGCTCATGAGGGTCCTCGTTGATGGCAAGGAGCACGATTTACTTGGATGTGTATTCCTAGGGCACAGTAGCTGCCACATAATAGGTACCAAAAAATGTGCTGACCATTCTTTTTAAAAAAAATGGTGCCCTAAGTACTGAATTATGTCGCCAACGTTTACTACACATGTTTGAGTTCTTTATTTGCTTGAATAGGGAGAAGATCCAATTTATCCGAACTGAAGGGACTCCAGGATTGGTGCGTCTTTCAAGTGATGCAGACCTTGTCATGCTGCTGAGGTATGTAATGCCTTCTCAAAGTGGGAAATCTATCATCAGGCATTCTGGAGCACTTTAGAAAATAATGTGCTAATATTGGCAGCCAGTAAGTGCTTTTCTTTTATTCTAAAAGACTTGTGGAATACTCATGATGAAGATACAGAATACTGATTTAGTGATAAGTCATTTCAGATTTCATTTCTTATCACTGGAATCAGCTTGATTTTTGTTTTACCCTGCTGGCAGAGGATGCAGTATTGGGAAAGGGAAAGATACCAAAGAGTAGAATGTCCCATCACAGAATAAGGCAGAAGGTTATACCTTGCTTACCGCATGAGAGTAAAAGAGAGGTTGTATTTGTATTTTCATCCAAAATTTTTTTCTCAGAATGTGTTTTGTCCCCTTTTGCTGATTTGAAGTTATTTATTTACTTTATGGCTTTGAGAATTTAAGTTTGGGAAATCAGAGAAGAAAGTTGAAATTTGGTCACTGGTACTCACTGCCAACTTGATAGACTTTCATAAAAACTGATTAATTCTATTTTCTTTTTTAATGGTTAGATGGGCTTTGGTTTTGAACTTTAGGGTAATTTAGAATGGAAACCAGCAAGTTTTTAAGAAACTTTTTTCAGTTTTGATTATTTTTCAAATGTAGGAGACCAGAGTAAAATAATATTTTGCTCTACCTAGTGGTTGGGACACCCACTATTATAATCTCCATAGAATTAAAGGGAAGTCATGCTGGGCCATTATCAAGCAATGTTTTATTTATTCCAGAGTATTACTAGTCTCGTTCATATTATTCATGAGAATCTTAACTCTAACCATTTATACTGCAGGCTTGATTGCTGCCATATTTGTAAAACTAAAGCCAAAAAGTCATTTTCTTTTACTCTGCAGTCAGAACATAACTCAAAGGGATATAACCATTTTTCATGGATATTTTCCTTCATTTTATCCTGAACATGACCTAATTGGTGGGTAGGGATCACTTCTCAGGCTAGATGCTAACCCTCAACTGTGGTGTCTAGGCAGTTCTGAAAGCAGGATGTAGCATGTTAGATATTCGTGAAGATTCTTGGTCAATTAATGTGGAATATGATGTTTTTACCATAGTTTGATTGTTGATAAAATAATAAGTTTTATTACGGAATTCTGGCTGAGATAGGACTCTTTTGATTCATTCTAGAAGTCTGTGGTTTTCTATTTAAAGAATTCTACTGTTGGAATTAGTAAAAACAAAAATGATTACAAAACAGAAATCACAATTATTGTATACCTTCTCTTGGTTAAGTAACCTTTAATGATATAGTCCTAAATAGTTCGACTTACAATATAGTCTATAATGTTTGTATGTTGGTAAGCACTATAATTGACATGAGTTTCTATGTGTCATGTGGTTGAATTTTGAAATACTTGAAAACTGATTTGTATATAGAAAAAGACCACATTTTTCACCTTTAGGAAAATAGACATGTTTTCTGAAGTTAGTGAGCCTTTGGAGAAACATGAGAAATTTACTTACATATTAATAGCTTTATAATTATTACATACACATGATAAATGATATTTAATTCTAGACTTTTACTTCATTTGGATTAGCAAATAAATAATTTTACACTGTATTGCATGCTTAATAAATAATATTTAATGATTATTGAAACATTTTGGGTTACTCTCATTTCTTTATTTTTTATTTTGCTTTGGAGTTTGAGTCATTCCCATCAGTAATTATAAACTCAGGCAGTGGATTTGTTCATTACATAGATGGAGTCTCTATGTCTCTTTTTATACTTTGTCTATTTGTTCTTTCTATTTAAAAATATTTTCGTGGGTGAACTTTGTAGAACATGAATTATTTTTTAATAAAAATATTTTTATTAACATATAATTGATTTGTGTGCGTGCGTGCTGAGTTGCTTCAGTTGTGTCCTCCTCTTTGTGACCCTATGGACTGTAGCCCTCCATGTTCCTGTGTCCATGGGATTCTTTAGACAAGAATACTGGAGTGGGTTGCCATGCCCTTCTCCAGGGCATCTTTTCAACCCAGGAATCGAAACCATGTCTCCTGTAACTCCTGCATTGCAGGCATATTCTTTACCACTGAGCCACTAAGGGAAGCCCATAATTGATTTTTACAAAACTATATTAGTTTTAGGTGTACAACGCAGTGATTCAATGTTTTCATTTATTGTATTCCATTTAAAATTATTATAAAAATATTGGCCAAATTTTCTGTGCTGTACTTTATATCCTTGTATCTGATTTATTTTTTTTTTACCTATATACATTGTCGGTTTCTTAAAAAGGAAAGGCATGCCTGATACAAATGGACTTAATATCAGCAAGCTGCAATATAGAGATGATACAGCTCCAGGAAATTATTCATTTCAAAATAAACCCATGGAAAGTTGTTTTCCAATATAGCTATTATAAACTTAAGACTTTTAAGATAACTTTTCTGTATTTGTTACTGGTTATTCTATTTTGGCACTAGTGGTAAAGAACCTGCCTGCCAGTGCAGGAGACATAAGCGGCATGGGCTTGATCCCTGCACCCGGAAGATCCCCTGGAGGAGGAAATGGCAACTCACTCCAGTTCTTGCCTGGAGAATCTCATGGACAGAGGAGCCTGGTGGGCTACAGTCCATGGGGTCATAAAAGAGTCAGACATGACTGAAGCAACTTAGCATGCATTCTATTTCATATATTCTGTTAAATTATAAAAAGTGTAGAGAGCTTACATAGGAAATGATTGATAACTTTGGCTACATTGGAATTGTTAATTTATGTAGTGAAATACATCACACATAAAGACATAAAGAAAGTCAACAAACTAGAAGACTATGTCCGCCAAATATAAAACAAAGATATCATGAATACATAAAGCAGGCTTTTAAATCAATTTGAAAGAAAATAACTCAAAAGAAAAATGAATAAAGGATATAAAAAGGCATTTCAAAAGAATCAAAGCATGAATAGCCAGTAAACTCATGGAAAGATGATAGTAATCATAAAAAGTAATTTCAAATAATGAGATACTATTTCATGTTATTCAACTGAAAAAATAAAAAAGTCTGATAATACCAAGTGAGAAATGGGAACTCCATATTATCTGTATTTGGTGGTATTGCAGTTCTACAATCTCTTCAAAGAACAATTTGACAGTATCTTGTACAAATAGAAAACCTACACTAATGACTGAGCAAACTCTGCTTTTAAATATATACCATATGTATACTAAGAAACTCTATTATATGTATACAAGATGATACATACAAGATAATCCTTGCACCATTATTGATAAAAGCACACACTTGGGGGAAAAGTCAGCATTTGTCAAGAAAGTTATGGATAAATAAATGGATACATTCATAGATAGGGCTTCCCTGGTGGCACAGTGGTAAAGAATCCGCCTGCTATTTTGGAGCCACACGAGATGGGGGTTTGATTCCAGAGTCAGGAAGATCCCCTGGAGGAGGACACAGCAACCCACTCCAGTATTCTTGCCTGAAGAACCCCATGGACGGAGAAGCTTGGTGGGCTACTGTCCATAGCAACGCAAAGAGTCAAATACGACAGAAGGGCCTGAGTACACATGCACAGACATTCATAGAATGGACTGTATATTACATGGCAGGTGAAAGAAACACGGATATCAGAAATATATTGTTGAGTAAAAAAGTTTAAGAATGTAATAAGCTTATAAATCATTTATATAATTTCTAGCAACACATAAGGCAAAGCTATATGTTGTTCCTATATATATGTTGAAAAGTTAAAATTGTGAAAGGATATGTTAAAATCATGATCAGTTCAGTTCAGTTGCTTGGTCGTGTCCGACTCCTTGTGACCCCATGAACCGCAGCACGCCAGGCCTCCCTGTCCGTCAGCAACTCCCAGAATCCACCCAAACCCATGTCCAACGAGTCAATGATGCCATCCAACCATCTCATCCTCTGTCGTCCCCTTCTCCTCCTGCCCTCAACCTTTCCCAGCATCAGGGTCTTTTCAAGTGAGTCAACTCTTTGCATCAGGTGGCCAAAGTATTGGAGTTTCAACTTCAGCATCAGTCCTTCCAATGAACACCCAGGACTAATCTCCTTTAGGATGGACTGGTTGGATCCCCTTGCAGTCCAAGGGACTCTCAAGAGTCTTCTCCAACACCACAGTTCAAAAGCATCAATTCTTCGGCGCTCAGCTTTCTTTATAGTCCAACTCTCACATCCATCCGTGAAATCATGATAGAGGGGCTCAAAAGGGACTTTCTATACAATATGCACATACAGAGATGTAGAGATACAGCTATATATAGGTATATTCACCTCTATGAGTATGTATGTATGTTTGAAGCAAAAGATAATAGTGTAAATATGTATTAATCCTGGATGATATGTATTGAGTTTTTTTATACTGTTCTCTGTCTCTGGGTTAAATTTTTCAAGTAGAACATTTTCTCTCTTGATAGGAAAGTTTTCCACGTATTGGTTGTATTTAAAGCAAATGATAGGTGTCATAGAGCAAAAGGACACAGATATAGATGTTCAAGGAGAGGGTGCTAATTGCTACTCTTAATTTTGCTATGAGTTTATAAACCTTTGTGGTATCAACTGTTTTATGTGGCATTTTTCCTTAGCAATCAACTTAAAATTCACATTATTCTAATGGTTACTGATTTATTGAGAAAGAGAATTGATTGTTTTGGGGCCTAATTTGGTATTGCAAATACAGTTACTTATTGCTTCTGTTTCTAAACCTTTTGACTTTTATAGTTTAAAAGTGGATAGATGGCTTAACAATATGGTATCTAAAAATGCTTTCATTCTAGTGGTTTATAGTGGTTTAGCAGACGTGTGCAGATGAATGAAGACCAGAAAAGCGCTATCAAGTTGTTATTGTATTGCTAGTAATATAGCTCAGAGTTTCAGCCTTGAAAGTGCTGACACTTCGGGCTGGGTATCTCTTTGTTGCAGGGCACTCTTCTGTGCATTGTAAGATGTTTATCAGCGTTCTGACCCCACTCACTAGATGCCAAGAGCACTCCCTTCTCAGGTACCACAACCAAAAATGTCCTCAGACATCGTGCAGGGTCCTCAGAGAGTGCACGAAGGGCAGAATCACCTCAGTTGAAAGCCATTTCTATAATCCTTAGGAGTTCTTTCCTTAAATCTGAAGACTAAACTGCTGCCTCCTTTTCCCAGTGTTTTCTGAAAACAAATTTAACAGATTTCTAGATTTGACTAACTTTAAAGAAAAGCCACTTCTACCTCTTAATTAAAAAGCACAAGTCCTCTTACTTAGGTTGTTGATTCTATTTTGTCAAGTGTTTGTATATTTGACAATCAACAGTACATTTCTTTATTATAGCAGTTAATTAAAAGTCAGGATTTTAAGATCTCCGATCCCTGATTACTATCTTTTAGGAGAGTATTAGAAATAAAAGCTGCACTATGAAGCAGAAAGAAGACACTAGATTGAATAAGATCAAAATCCTCACATGTGAAAAATATTATAAAGTCAGAGTAAATAAGAAAGCTAATTATTTAGCAGTTGTAATTATTTACAAGGTGTTTTGTTATATTTTGCTTTTAATTCTTCAATGAAATCCTGAGTTCTTTGATGGCCAAGATCCTGTTCTATTTGTCTTGGAATGAAGATATAGAACATACTTTGTGTATTTAGTATGGGTCCTCAATAAACATTGTCTCTTGTGTTTGAATCTTATTCTCAAATGTAAAAATCAAAAATCCAGTCTATTTTCAAATGAACACGCAAAGTCAAACTCACTTATTTAAGTGACACAGTAGAAATTATGTTGTCCAAAGTTGGTGGGAAAACGGGTAAATAACCACAGGTTTCACAAAAGCTGCAAACAGCCAGCATTTTGTCCCAAGGATTACCCACAGGAGAAAGAGGACAGATGCTTTCTTCGGGATGTGAACTGGACCTCAGATGGAGTGAGCCAGAGGGAGAGATCAGCTTACTCATTGTGGAAACAAAGTGTTTACCCATATCTTTGGCTAACGTGTGCATTTTGCTTCTCGTCTTTCCCCAGTTTATTTGAAGAAGAGATAATGTCATATGTGCCTCCACATGCCTTACTCCATCCCAGCTACTGTCAGTCCCCACGCGGTTCCCCTGTGTCCTCTCCCCAGAACTCGCCAGGTGAGTCCCCCTGCTGCTTGCAGGGGATGTTCTGTCCTCATAAAGCACAGTAAGGGAACACTTCGGGTACATCTGTAGTGTTAGCACAGGTTTCTGTGGCACTTCCTGTCTTTTAAAATGGCTTGTTTCCATGGGGATTCATTTTGACAGGAAGATAATGACATTCCAAAATAGGAGGATGAATATTAACAGTATGAAACACACTGATAGAGAATTTATTTTCATGATGTCATGTGGTGTCTGCTAATTCTTAGAAAGTATTGGAGCACAAAATGCTATGTTAGCTTTTTGGATTTAAAAAATTCGAGTTAGGAGATTGATTCAGTGAATAATGAAAAGAAATCTCCAGTTTCAAGAAATAATACAGAATTCAAATTAGCCAGTTTAATGGTCTTAGATAATTTTTTTCCCTTCAGTAGGCACTAATTGCATTAGATAGGAAGCCCAGAGATTCATGGACAGGTAGAACATGTTGATAAATGAAATAAACTAAAAATTTTAAGTTTAAATTCTTTTCGAAAGAGGTATGATGTGAACAGAAGAATGAATGAATGAATGAATGAACAAATTAAAAATAGATAATGCAGCTTAATAAATGAGTATTTTTTTTAAGGAAAATAGTCATGATGTTGACAAAACCTCAGCTATATTTATCCTTATTATAAGCTATATGTTGTTCACACCAATAGCATCTATCAGAATTTAAAACTATTTGAAATTTATTTAAAAATTATTTATTTTTAAATAAATAATAAATATTTATTAAATAATTAAATGTTAAATAATATTTAATTAAATATTAAATAATATTTATTTAAAATAAATATTTAAATAATAATAAAAAGGCTATTTAGAAATCCAAACTCTTTATGTGTCACTAAAAGTTGCTTTGTGTTCTCTGACATATAACTTTTGTTTTTATATATTGGTATCATAATGAAGCTACAGACTTACTGAATACTGCAAACAGGAAAAGGTCTATTAATTTGTTCATTTAACAGAGATTTATTGAGCTATGATCCAAGCACTGAAATAGACCTTGGTACTACAAAGATGAATAGTATAGTCTCTACCTTTGAAAATTCATGGTGGGGCAGTGAGTCAGCAAGTGCCTGAAAGCTCTGTGGTTAGTCCTGTAATGAGATGTATTGGGAACACAGATGTGGGAATGATTCTTCCTTCAAGGTGTGGGGGTGGGGAGTTTAGGGAAAGGTGAATACAACAGGTGTGAAGGGAAGCCTTGAAGAATGATGAATAGGATTTTACCAGATGGTCCAAAGGAACGAGGACATTGTAAGTAAAGAAGTAGCATGAGCTAAACCACAGAAGCATAAAGCAGTTTAGGACAAATTAATACAGGCAAGTGAGGTTCTCAGGTTGGAAAAACAGGCCAGAGTTGGTTGGTTAGTGAAGCCTCACTTTGTACTCCATGTGGAACCACTGAAAATTTACAAAGAGAAGCGTAGAACTTGCTTTACAAACTTCAGTTTGGTGGCCACATGCAGAATGTGTTAGAATATGAGGAACTGGAGTTATAGAAACTGTCTGGGAGGCTGTTGCATTAACTCAGGTGACATGATAAAGGGATGGACTGTGGGGCTTCCCAGGTGGCGCTAGGTTCTTTACCAGCACCTGCCCGTGAATGCAGATGTAAGAAAAGTGGGCTTGATGCCTAGGTCAGGATGATCCCCTGGAGGAGGGCATGGCAACCCACTGCAGTATTCTTTCCTGGAGAGTCCCATGGACAGAGGAGCCTGGTGGACTACAGTCCGCAGGATCGCAAAGAGTTGGACATGACTGAAGCGACTTAGCATACAATGGTGATGGAGAAAGGGAAGTTAATTCAAAGACTGTTTATAATAGCCAGGACATGGAAGCAACCTAGTTGCCCATCAGCAGATGAATGGATAAGGAAGCTGTGGTACATATATACTATGGAATATTACTCAGCCATTAAAAAGAATTCATTTGAATTAGTTCTAATGAGATAGATGAAAACTGGAGCCCATTATACAGAGTGAAGTAAGCTAGAAAGATAAAGACCAATACAGTATACTATCACATATATATGGAATTTAAAAAGATGGTAACAATAACCCTATATGCAAAACAGAAAAAGAGACACAGATGTACAGAACAGACTTTTAGACTCTGTGGGAGAAGGCGAGGGTGGGATGTTCTGAGAGAACAGCATTGAAACAAGTATACTATCAAGGGTGAAACAGATCACCAGCCCAGGTTGGGTGCATGAGACAAGTGCTCGGGGCTGGTGCACTGGGAAGACCCAAAGGGATGGGATGGGGAGGGAGCCAGAAGGGGGGATCGGGATGGGGAACACATGTAAATCCATGGCTGATTCATGTCAATGTACGGCAAAAACCACTACAGTTTTGGAAAGTAATTAGCCTCCAACTAATAAAAATAAATGGGAAAAACAAACAAACAAAGACTATGTTGGATCTACATAGATTTTAGAACTTTGAGTCTAGGCGGGGATGAGGGAAGGCAGATTCTGAGGGCCTCACCACATGGACTGCCTGGCAGATGGTAATGCCATTTACCAAGAAAGGGAAAATGTTAGACTGAAGTGGGGAGAGGGTTAAAGGAGACTGATTGGGGACATGTTTTATTGAATCTTTGGACCATCCAACTAGAGATACCCAAAGACAGCTGGAAAAACAGCCTTGGCACTCAGGAGAGGTTAGCAGTTAGGAACACAGGTTTGCTGGTGGCAGCTGAAGCCCACAGCATAGATTAGAGGAGCTCAGGAGGACAGGTCAGTGGAAAACAGGAGAAAATAAAGGATGGTGACCTAAGCAGCTCCAACATTCACAAAGGGGTTGAGGATGCAAGTGAGAGAGTCAGTGGATTTCGGAAGAGAATTGGGAACGTCTTTTCGGGGAAGCCAGGTTTCAAGGAGGAAGGACTGGTTCACAGGGCCAGGTGCCCGAAGGAGTCAAGAAGGATGAGGCCTGAGAAGTGTCTATTAGATTTGAAGACCATGAAGTTTTATATGACATTTCCCAGAGCAGTTTCCATGAATTAATAGGTCATAAACTGGAACATTACCAGTTACAGGATGATAGGAGATGTAAAGTAGAAAAAGGGTGTAAAAATACTCTTTTCATGAAACATGGAAGTGAAAATAAACCAAAATAAGGCAATACTTAGAAGGAGAAGAATTAAGGAAAGGATTTTAGGATGTGGAAGTGGAGTGTTTATGTATGTGTTAAGGTCAGATAGTGTGGGTGGGAGGAAAGTGGTTTGTTGAATGGGGTGAAGAAGCAGCATTCAGCAAGCACAGGCCTGCAGGAAGGCAGGCCACTGGAGACAAAAGCACAGGCCGACTTTAGAACAAAGTAGGGACCCTGTTTTGATGATACAGGATGGAAAAACAAGTATATGACTCTAGGGGAAAGTTAAAGGAGTAGGAGAAAGATTAATGAAATTTACTACTGGCCTTGGTCATTTACCAACTGTGTGTGACTTTGAGCAGCTTACTGTCTTTCCTGAATTTGAATTTCTTTTTCTTTAATATGGAAGTAATAACAATCACCTCCCATAGTTATCTGGAGAAGAATATCTTGCCTGGTACCTAGAACATGACAAGCATCCAATAAATGTTACTGTATCCCTTTTTCTTTCTTTCTGGAAATTGAGAAGTATAATTTGTCAATATTTGAACCACTAATAACTGGTCTGTATGAATCTACTTATTCCTAATTTACTGAACTAGCTGCCTAGAGTTTTAATCATTCCGACTGGCCTTAATCTTAGCTAGAACCTATGGGGGTATTTAAATGGGTTGTCCTTTCACTTTATGCTTTGTGGTTAAGTAAATGAAGCTCTTTGGAGTATTACTCATTCCAGTCAAAGCTCTCCTTTCCAGACCATTACTGTGGCCCCATCCTCCCAGAGAAAAAGGTAGATCCCTAGATTCTGTCCCTTCTGGGCCCTACGAAGGCATATTCTCTCAGTGACGAGTTTGACACTCTTGAGACTCCATGAACATTCTAAATGGTGACTAAGTTTCTTCTTTTCATGTAGCATCACAAATGTACATGAGTAATTCTTGGTGGCAATAAATGCATTCTGGAAGCAGATTGAAAGTTCTACAATTTCCAAAGATATCTAAATTGTGTGCAGTGTTTGTGGTGGTTTTAATTTTCAGGAAGGATCATCTCTGTATCTTTGGCCTACTGTCTTTCAGTGGGCTTTATTTGATCTTGAAATTGGGATGTACTGCCTGATATCAACAGAAGTAACTGTAACTAATTCCACATGATACAAAGGCAGGACTAGCCTCATTTACCCTGTGGAAGAATCTGTTTCTTTGAGTAAAAATAGCCTCCTCTTCTACCAATACTCCTGAAGTTCTTATGAAAACATTTCAAATGGATTTTTGAAAGTTGTCTTATACTCTTTCTTATGACTAGAATTTTATCCCTTTTAGTGGTGTGAGAAATAATATTGTGAAAATTATGACAGTCATAAATTTTAATGATCTTCTTTCAGAACGCCTAGGAACCTGCTAAACTTTCCACTCTTTTCCTCATTCCAAGCACATTTACATGTCTTTTCAAGTGCAGGAGAGAGAAGGGCTTTGGAAACTTTGACTCACTGCTTTTAGCAGCTGTTATAGTGCTCACCGAAAGTTGTCAAAATCTTGGAATGTGGAGGTTTGTTTTTCTAGGTCCATTATAGTGCCAGTCCTGACCTTAGTTATGCCAGAAGGAAAAGACCTTTCCAATTACTGTATGGTTTATTATGCCAGATATAGGACCCAGAAGTTTATTTCAGGACTTTTTGTAGCTGCGCATTTCTAGGAATTTAAATGCAAGAACACCTAATTTATCTGATATTGTTGGAGATGAGCTCACTTACGCGAATTTTCCACGTGACCAAAGCTATGCTGTTGAACATCAGAGAATTTGTTTAACCTACCGTTTGCTGAGACTTTTATCAGGACATTATATCTCTCCCTGCTTCCCTGTCTTCAGTGCCTTGAGGATGTGTCATATTTGAGGGTGTCTTCAGACAGAGCTGTTATTGCTTGACTAGAACTGGAGCCTCTGGAAGCCAGTAGAGTGCCAGGTCACGCTCGAGGGAAGTAACCAGACCAGAGAGCCCTGAAGAGCCGTGTGGGTCTTCACTGAAGGCTGTCTCGCGGGCAGTTATTTCTCCCAACACACAGTGCAACTCCTTAAGGCCCCCTTCCCCCCTTTCCCTCCAAAGTCCTCATCCCAGCTTTTGCTCGTCTTGTCAGCTCTTCTCAGGAACGTTCATCCTTCCCTTCCCGTCTTGCCCCCTTCTCTCTGCCGTCCTCTCTCCTGCTTCCCTCTGCCTCTCTCTCCCCCTTCTCCCTCCTTCCCTCTAGTCTCCCTCCCACCTCCCCTCCCCTCCCTCACAGTCTCTGAAGTAGCTTTATACTTGTTTTTCGGATGGTAGTTTCATCCTTGCTTTTGCTTCAGTATCCTAGCTCGCCACTTGTTTGAGCTGTGTATCTGTGGGGCTCTTTGCTCAGCCCCACAGAGGTGGTCTAGGAACCAAACAATACAAATGAAGGAAGCTCTTCATTAGTGGGTGGGGATGGGGGTATGATTCCAGAGACTGAAGGAGAACCACATACTACTGTCTCTGTCACAATATGCAGGTGTTTTTATTTCTGTTTCTGTTACTCTTCCTTGTTCCCCGCTCTTGGTGTTCTCAGAGGATGCCAGTCCCTGGCATGCCCTCCAGCCTTCCTCTTTTAATAAACTGCTTTTAATTTGCCAACATTGGAAAAATCAGATATCAGATTGTTCTTTTTTTTTCTTTTTTTTTAACAAATAGTATGTAAGTAGAATCATCAACAAGGTCACAACAGTGACGTGAGGGCCTTTCATGACTCTTAGAGAATAAAGCAAAATTTGCTGGGACTTCCTTGCTTGTCCTCTGTACCAGCTACTTTTAGGAGTTTTTTCTTAATTCCATTGTTGATCTATGTTCCAGAAGATAGAGTTTTCCAGAAATTATTTTAGTGCTTGATACTTTATTCTCATTCACTAACAGGGAATTATAAAAAAGAAAGTCATAGCGTTTATTGTTTTTAGGAAGTGAACAGAAAAGAAATGCTCTTCTCAGGCATCCCAGTTCAGAGGGCTGGAACCATGCTGAGCTGGGCCGAGCTTCACCCTTCCACCACAGACCAAGAGCCAGTCATCAGAGCGTTTTGGGTTCTGGGTGTCACACCCAGCTTCAAAGAAGACGCAGACTTCTTAGCAGTTTGATGCCAAGGTTTTTCTTAGTATCACCTAGAAAAGAAATCCTCTGTCTGGTAGAATTCTTTAAGTTTGGATAGGACTGTGCAGTTTTGTAAGAATCTATGGAACTAATGTTAACAGCATTATATGGGAGTGCTTTAGAACTGCTTAGCAATGCTTTTTTTTTTAAAGTCTGATATCTGTTACCGAAATTTTTCCTGCAAATAATTAACATAATACTGACTCTTCATAAAAATCATGCCTTTTATTTGATCACTTCTTGTATGCAATGTTGGCCTTTTGTATCTTACTTCCTTTTTTAAGACTCTGAAGACTATGACATGACTCTCTCTCTAAGTGAATCATATCCTAGAACTTCACTTGCAGTTATGATTCTTATTCAGTTCTGTGAGCTCACTCTCCAAGATATTTTTTTCTTTATTTCCAAAGTGGAAGTAGTATTGTTTCTGCCCTGGATTTTCTTGGCAGTTGCACCTGACTTGCATTAAGACTTTGACAAGGGCCAGCAGCATAATTTACTGTAATTTTTAAACCATGATGTAATGTGTAAATGATTTTTTCATAATAGAACTATTAGCAAAAGAATGTTTGCGTTTAAGAGTTTCTGTCTCCAGAGTCTCCGTAATTGAATTCCTTTACCTAGAGCTTAAATGGAGTTAAAGCTAATTTTTATTAAGTGTCTGTGTTGATATTGATGGAATGCATTATTGCATTTCCCACGTCCTTTTAAGCATCTCAAATTATATGGCAGTAGAATATGTGCTGTTTTTAAAAAGTAATCAGCTCTTAAAGAATTGTGTTTCTCTTGTGTCTGGAAAGATTCTCAGTCTTTTGTTCCTCTTCTTCTTCTTCCCTGTCAATGTCTGCGCTCTTGAGAGCTGATTCATCATGGCTGCTTTCTGAGCTGTCTGGGCTGACTTGTCTGCAGTTGCTCAGACTGCGGCCACACAGCTTTATTCTGCCCCTCTGGCTGCCCTTGTGCGGCGGGCCTCTGCCCCTGAGCCGTGCAAGACAGGAGCCTAGAATTCATGCAGATCCTGTTCCTTCATGTTGCAGAGGATGTCTTACGAATACATGGGAAGTACCCCCACTTTGTCCCTGGATGGTGCCCAGGGGTTTCATTGGTTAGTTTTGACCTTCTTGTGGGAGATAATGGTTCTCAGCCTTGGCTGCATGTTGGAATCATCTGGAGACCTGCAGGACACACGTATGTCTATGTCTCATCCCCACCGACTCTCATGTAGTATGTCCTGGCTGTGGCCTGAACGTTGGGTTTTTTAAAAGCATCCTCAGTGATTCTGATATACATTGAAGATTGAGAACTACTGCCTAGGAGCCTTCTGTATCCCAGGCCTTTAAGGTCAAGTTTGTTTGTTTCCTTTATGGCATAGCTTTTTGGGTAAGATTCATAATTATGCCAATAGAGCTCTGCACATATTACTAACCAATAGATGATTTTATTAAATTCCATTCCCCAAATCCCACTGCATTTCCCCATGTGTTCAGTATTCACCACTATGCAGATAATCGCAATAACAACATTTACATGGGCTGCTGATGCAGCAGGCACTGCATGAAGTGCTATACCACACATACACTGACTTATTTAATCCCCAAGTGTGGCCTGGATCTCACACTGAAACTCCAGTACTATATTTTCAAGTGCTGATAGGGTATATCCACCTGAACAGTGGTCGTCTCCAGCTTAGTATGGATAAAGCCTCACATGGCCCCCCCGTCCTCCAGCGTCAGTCAGAACTGGCCCAGATCCTAAATCTGCCATCCACTGGCATATGCCTTCAGCTTCCTTAGTTACAAAGTGTTGGTGACGGTAGTAATAACAATGCCCCCTTCTTAGACTTGTGAGGATTTCCCAAGATCCGCTTTGTGAAGTGAATGCTCTCTATCGCAGAGCAGACACAACAAATGACAGCTCTTGTTACTGTTTAAAAGGTTTTATATTACCATGTGAGCGTCTTATTTCTCTTCCTCACTTACCTATGGTTGCCAGTTCTTATTTCACATTGTGAAAGCCCCTCTGAGTCACCAGTCCAGGCTGATCCTCATCCCCTCAGGCTTGTTTCCGCAGCTACTCCTGAGTCTTTCCTCCTTCCTGTCCTCAATCCACTCAGCACACTTTGAAAATCATTTCTGAAGGAAATGATTCTGAAGGAATGATTTCCTTCATTTCTGAAGGAAAGCATCACTTGTTTGTTATTTCCTTGCTCAAGAACCTATACAGGGTTCCCCCTGCTTGCTGCATCATGCTCACACTTCTGGGCTAGGTTTTTAAAAAGTCTTCTCATAATTTGGTATCAGACTTCTGACCTATTTAATATTCTACTTTCCAGCATTCCCCATCTGTTCTAGGTTAGTGGGGTCTCCACAGTGTCTTCTGAACCTGCAAACAATGCTTATTCCAGCTCCTGCTGCCCTGCCTCAGTATAGAGTATGGGTTCTCCCATGTTTATAAAGCCTGGTTCCAATAACATTTTGATCTGTTTATCCTCACTTACTATTACTTTTCTGTAACACTGGTCTCAAATGCATTGTCATTGAGAGGCTGTGGCACAGTGGGGAGCACAGACTTCACCTGAAGGGGAAACTGTCCTCCTAGGGAAATGCGAGCCAGTTGTTACAAAAGTCCCTAGATAATTTTCAGGAGAAATCAGATTTTTTTTTTTTTTTACTTGAAATCTCCTAAATTTTAAATGTTGACAGTTAATTTAAGAACATTACAAGGCAAACAAAATAGATCGATAGGGCCAAGTACAGCTCGGCCATACCCGAACTATAGTTTTATTTTTTAGTTTTATTTATTAATATTTTTAAAAATAAATAGTTTTTTAGTTTTATAGTTTTATTTTTTATTTTTAGTTTTTTAAGGCTGGGCTATAGTTTTATTCCTTCTGCTTTATAGGAGTTTTGTATACCATCTAGTTTAGGACTTAGCCATTCTCTAGTTGTTTGATGCATACTATTTCTGTCTTCCCAACCAAGATACCCACTCCAGCAACCTGACCTTGTTCTTTTTGAGCATCTGGTGCGGAACAGTTTTAGCAAAAAATAATCATCACTTAGTTGATTCATGCCTGAGGACACATGGAAGGAGCTTGCATGGTGTGTGATGTAAGAAACATCACCAGTTGTGTTCCCCTGTGTCTTCTACTGTGTTGTGAAGTTTAGTGGAAGTCTCCCATATTTTTGTCATGGTGGCTGATTCCCACATCCATCATCAGTTTTGTATTCCAGCTTGTCAGTTGGTCAGTGTGACACAGAACCAGATTTTTCTATGGAAAGGGGGAACAAACTATGTTGCTTTTATATGTTATTAATTATGCTCGCTGTGGAAGGACATGTAAAACATCTTTATAGATAATCTGTAGGTCATCACAGTACTTGGCACTTATTAAGAACACAACAAATCGCAGTATTATTTACACAACCAGGAGATGTGGGCTTTCTGCAGTTATGGCTAAATTTTGTTTCAGATCAGTATCTTTCTACCCTGTAGTATGAAATGTATGAAATTATGTGTCTACAGTATTTCTTAGTTGTGTTACAGTACATATCAAAAATACGTTTTTGAAGGTTTTTTGTCAAGTATGGGAACTCACTGCTCTGGCTTTGGGTACCACGTACTTTCACACTGTGACTTCCTGTCTAACTGCCATGATACCATCTCACCATCAGACATCAGTAACTCTGTTTGACTCATATTAGTTTGGGCTGAAAAGAGGAACATACTGACTAACACATAGGCACCATTAATTCTTCAAACAGAATTGCTATTCTCAACCAAAAGGCCACAGGGAAGACACCTAAGACATCTTAAGATCCTGGTTAAGCCCTGTGATGTCCTTCGACTCGGAGAGGTGAAAGTGCAGGAACTCGAAAGTGTAGCCTCCTTTTACTTGTTAACTGTGGTCTCAGCCCCATGGTGATATTTTTTTCATGGTGATGTGATGAGCATCAAATCCACACCCTTGTCTCTTTGTGGTTTGCTGTAGGTACTCAGCGTGCCAATGCCCGCGCTCCAGCCCCTTACAAGCGAGACTTTGAAGCCAAGCTAAGGAACTTTTACAGGAAGTTAGAGACTAAAGGATATGGACAAGGCCCAGGGAAATTAAAGTAAGTCAAAATGATACAAACCCCAGGATTGGTAGATGGGGTAATAGGATGCGATGCTTTGGGGATTGTAGGAAATAGATTGTGGTTTGGGATGACCAGAATTTGCTTAGTTGACATAATTATTTTGGTGTGTGTAAATCACAGTATCACCTAAAACATAGTTGCTGAATTAAGCACAATTAACCTTAAGGTTTTAAAGCAGACAGGAAAGTGACAATCATGCTTCATGTGAAAATATAAGCAAAATGAAAAGCTGATTTATTTTGTTCTCTTGAAAAGTACTTCTTTGTTGACTGCTCACCTATTCACTGGATATAAGACTGTCACGGAGTCCTGTGTTGCCTGGCTGATTGGAGTATAGGACCACCACTGTGTAGCTCTGTTTCCTTCTGTGAAATAAGCTTCACTTGTCCAACAGAATATGGCATGAATGTTGTTTCTGCCTGTCTTTATCTACCCCCCTTTAAATGGGGAAATTGAAAGATCATCAGGTTGTCTGGCCCAGAATTACGTGAATTTCCCACTTACCCATACTCCCTTCAGCCCCACCCCACCCCATCTCATGTCTCCACTAGAGATCACTATGCCACTTGAGAGGACAGAGGAGGGGGTCTGACTGCAGCCCCACCGTGACCTGGGTGTGCCAGGAAAAATGCCCAGCCCAACAGCTGCACAGCTCACTGCCCCGTGCAGGGCTTGTTCCACTGAACTTGCAGGTTCCCCTTTCATCACCTTAAAAAACATCACCCTGCTCCAAACACTTCACTCTCTAGCTTCACTTATGAAAATCTTGCTGCTCAAACTTTCATGCCTTTGGCTTCCCTGTCATCTCCCTTTCCATTACTATTTGCATTAAGGGCAAATTGACACCTGTTTAAAGATGACTTAAATTGCCATTGTCATAAGTAGATTAATCAGCTGCAAGTATCATTCATTTTTATCTGTCACCTAGAGAGTTTCAAGGTTCACCTAATTTTAAAGTTAGAGAAATTTATGTAAACTCCTCTTCTTTAAAGGACACTAAAAATTCGTCTTTCTTGTTCTCACTGTCATCTTTCTAGCTACTGAAGAATTGAATTCTTGATCTAGGTGCATTCATTACATAGAATGCTTAAAACATTACCTCCTAGGTTTAATCTTCCTTTCATAAACAAAAGTTTTATGAGTGTGTGTCTTGTTTTTAATGATTTTCCTCCCGGGATAAATGAATTTGACCATCAGAAAGAACTTTTACATTGTTTTTACAGGTCTTAGGTGGGGTGCTCTATTTACCAATGATTCTCTGATGTAACTTTTGTTAATACTATTAAGAGTTAAAGACAGACGTGTGCTTTATTGCAGACAGCGATGATAATAAGTCATGCTACTTTTCTCCTAGTTGTGGTAAATGGAAATTAAATGGTAAGTGCTCGGAAAGATAAGGATTAGGAAATCATCTGTGCTTTTTCAAATTGTCTCTTTACGGACAGGTTAATTATCAGAAGAGATCACTTGCTCGAAGATGCTTTTAATCAAATTATGGGGTACTCCAGAAAAGACCTGCAGAGAAATAAGCTGTACGTCACATTCGTCGGGGAGGAAGGGTGAGTAGCAGAGAGAAATGGCCTTTGAAGCACGGCTGCGGTTGCAGGCGGATGTTTCCCCACCACGTCCCCTGTGGTTGCCTAAAACAGGAAATCCTTCTGGCAGGAAATGCTGTTCTCATACACTTAAACCGTTCAGCTATTTTTTTTTTAAAGCTTCCCCTGGTTTTTAAATCATTTGACATAAAGATTCTTTGGTAAAAGCTCATAACTATAGATCATTTTTGAGAGCAGAATCTTAGTTTCATTTCTTCTCTCTTTAACTCTTTCTCTGAAAAGGAAAATGTGTTTTTTAAAAAATTGAAGTATAGTTGATTTGTAGTATTGTTTTAGTCTCTGCTGTAGAGCAAAGTGATTCAGTTTTATATATGGACATCCTTTTTAAAATTGTTTTCCATTATGGTTTATCCCAGGATATTGAATACAGTGAGTGCCCTGTGCCACACAGTAGGATCTTGTTGTTTATCCATTCTGTATATAATGGTTTGCATCTGTTAATCCCAAATTCCCCACTCCATCCCTCCCCCAGCCCCTCCCCTTTGGAAACCACAAGTCTGTTTTCTATGTCTGTGAGTCTGTTTCTGTTTTGTAGATAAGTTCACTTGTGTCATCTTTTAGATTGTGCATATAAGTGATATCGTATGGTATTTGTTTTTCTCTTTCTGACTTACTTCACTTAGTATGATAATCTCTAGGTCTGTCCATGTTGCTACAAATGGCATAATTTCTTTTTATGGCTAAGTATTATTCCATTGTATATATGTACCACGTCTTCTTATCCATTCATCTATTGATGGACATTTGTTGTCTTGGCTATTGTGAATAGTGCTGCTGTGAACATAGGGAGTGTGTATCTTTTCAAATTAGAGTTTTGTCTGATTATATGCCCAGAAGTGGGATTGCTGGATCATATGGCAACTCTATTTTTGCTTCTTTTGAGGAACCCTCATACTATTTTCTGTGGTGGCTTCACCATTTTACATTCCCACCAACAGTATAAGAAGGTTCAAGACATGGACTTTGAGAGAAAAAACAAGGAATTGCATTTTAACATCTATGATCTTGTTATGTGCACAGGGATGTGAAGTAAATCATACTTCACCTGTCAAAAAAGTTCCATTTTAGAATCGCAAGTTAGAAACCAGTGTTTGCTAGAGGGGAGGGGATGTGAGCAAGGGGCAATGGGTGAAATGGACAAAAGGTATTAAGAAGTGCAGACTTCCAGTTGTAAAATAAATAAGTCACAGGATGTAATGTATAGCAAGGAATATTGTCAGTAACAGTGTAATAGCTTTCCATGCCGACGAGATGATAACTAGACCCATGGTGGTTTGGTGGTTATCATACAGGGTATAAAAATATGGAATCACCATGTTGTATATCTGACAGTGATATTGTATATCAACTACTATTAAAAAGAGAGAGAGGCAAAAAGAAAAAGAGGGGGAAGAATCCTATTCTACCTGGACACTTCCCCAGCAGTAACTTCTAGGCCTTAGTTCTTATTTCTCTGTCCCCACTTTTTCTCTTTCTTTGGCACACCTACCATAAAGAGATTCCAGCCTTCTGTGACTCTTCCATGAGAATGCTTGTGGAGATAAAGTTAGGAAATGAATGCACAAAGACTCCTACGTGGTGTTTATTCCATTCAAATAGGCATGCCAGTGGTTTTATGACTCTTCAGAAGATGGCAGCTCTCATCTCTCCTAGAGTCATTCCTCTTTCTTCATTTCAGGTTTAGGTTTGGAGTCTTAGCACCTTCTTTATAGACAGCACTAGAGTGAATTTAAAAAACATCACATGATTGCTGGAATTCCAGTTGTTTTCTCTTTAACTGCTCAACTCCTATTGATTTGGATCATTCTAAGGCTACACGCTACTCTTGCCCAGGAATAAAGTAGATTATGGAATCTTAATAATATTCAACAAATTCAGCCATATGGTATTTGGTTGATGAAATGGAGCTGTCAAAGTGTAAAATAATTTTCATGTGCTAGTTGAACTAGATAATAGAAAAATTAAAATTCAAAATCAGGCATCTTATCTTCCATACAGGATTCTTAGACCAATATTGGGCAAAATTAGGCAAAAATGCTGAACTCTGGGCTTCCTTGGTGGCTCAGTTGGTAAAGAATCTGCCTGCAAGATGGGAGACCCTGGTTCAATCCTTGGATTGGGAAGATCCCCTGGAGAAGGGAATGGCAACCCACTCCAGTATTCGTGCCTGGAGAATTCCGTGGACAGAGGAGTCTGACGTGCTACTGTCCATGGGATTACAGAGCAGGACATGACTAAGCTACTAACATTTTCACTTCACTTCTTGAACTCTAATCTATCTGAATTTTTTCCTAACCATGGGTCTTTTCACTATTTCAGCTAGTGACTGATAATTTATCTTGCTCAATGTAGTGTCTCCCAGCTGTGCCTGAATTAAAATAAAATATTAGATGGGAGAACAATATAATGTGAGAAAGTCTGAGGAGCTTGCCTGAGCCTTGAGCCTTTTGTTGCTGATGAGCCTTAATGGACTTCTAGCTTTTGTTAGTTGCCTTAAAGATGCAGGTGCACAGTTGAAAATGAAGGCAAATGTTTTTAGCCTAATCACAGGTATGCTTGGGATTCCATGTATTTCCTTACATAACCAGCCTAGTTTGGATAAGAATAGTTTTCCTCCCTCAGAGATCCAGCTGTCGTCCATAACTGTTAGACCACAGTTTGCTGAGATCTCAGAGATGTAGTCAGGAGTCTTTGGAAGGGCTGTTACTTAGGTTTGAATAGAACAGATGTTTATCATGCTTTATCATCTTAAAGCTGTCTCCCCATGATCTGGACTGACATCCATTCCTAGGAGGAAGCCCAGACAGAGTGGGGATTGAAACCTCTTTATTTAATTGCTACTAATGTCCAGATACTTCCTGCCTCCATTACCTATTTTCTTCTTGTAGCCCCAGAAGGAAAATAAGATGGAAGATATTTTGAGGTGTGACCTAGCCCTCAGGGACAATCTCTGCATAAGGCTTGTTGAGGCTGGAATGGGGCCAGATAATTTCTCATCTCATGCCATATCATGTCAGTATCATACATATGTATTATTAGATATCAGATTTATTTTTCTATTAAATCATTAGGAATACATCATATGTTTTGCAAGATTAACCTTAAAACAACATAAAATTAAGCAGTTATTTTAGCCTTTGCCATCTTATTACATTAAAATTAAAGATCATGACATTTCTTTCTGATTTCTAATAAATACCCAAAGAGAAAAGCTACCTAGGTTTTTCTGTGAAATTCTAGAATGGAGCTGAAAATTTTCTGTAGCTTTTCCTTCATTAATTTTAATGTCCTCAAAATGTGTTATTTTGGAAGTTTTTCATGTTTAGCTCTAATAATAGGTGTTAAAAATATATATATACAACTAGTGCGTAGATGTTACCTTTTAATATTGTTCTTCAGTAAAGGGTACTAGGGCTCCTTGTAGACACGGATGATTCTTGGACTGGGGCAGGAAATGTACAAGACAGTGTCTGAAGCATCTTGTGCCAGATAGTATAGGGAAACTCAAAACAATTCACAGGGATGTCAAAGGGACACAAGAACCATCTGAAAGAACTCCCAGTGGTCAAAGCTGGAATAATTTGAGCAACAAAATCAAGTAGTATTGGATTAGAACCCTGAAGTATAAGATAAATCTATACTGATATAAATATACAATTGAATAACTAAATGAAGGAAAATAGACAAGTCTCCGCTGCAGAAGATTTCCAAATAATTCTACATAATTCAGTGCTCCTTATGAGTTGCACATAGTGACTTCCTTCCAAACAATACCCTATGGAAAGGGGTGGGAAAGAAGTAAGCCTACCGTGGAGGAGCCTTACAGATACACAGGCAGGCAATCGAGGCTAAAATCAAACAATGACAGTGGTATGTCCTGTTGATAGTATATAGCCTTGATATGATATGATGAGAATGACACTACCTTTATTGTCTTCCTTCCAAAAACATGTAACACCAGTCTAGTCAGGAGAAAAATATCAGATAAATCCAAACTGAGGGACATTCTACCAGATTACCTTACTAGTGCCCCTTAAAGCTGTCAAGGTCATCAAAACCCAGAAGCGCCTAAGAAGCACTTAAGATGAGGTCAAGATGAGCCTAAGGAAACATAGCAATTAAATGTAGTGTGGTACCCTGAATGGGATCCTGAAACAGAAAAGGGATATTAGGCAAAAATGAAAGAAGTCTGGATAACGTGTGAGTTTTAGTTAATAATCTATCAATATCAGTTCATTAATTGTAACAAATATAGTATACTTGTGTAAAATGTTGTTAAGAGGGAAACTAGGTGTGAGGTGTATGAGAATTCTCCCTGCTGCCTTTGTAACCTTTCTATAAATGAAAAACTATTCTAAAAAGATCACTTATTAAAAGAAAGCATAGAGACAGGAGTTAGGGAGATTCAGAAACTGTCTCCCTGAACAACTTTTCTTATTCTGTTGTTGCTGATGGGGCCCACCGGGGTAGCTTTGGAACGTGTATGCTTCCGTCTGCACTTGAGGTCGGTAGAGTAGTAAGACTTTCGAGAGAGTTAATTCTGTGGAAAGTCCAAATTAGTAGAGGTATTGGTATGTATAGAGTATTATTTTGTGTTGTTAAGGTCAACTTTGTTATCTATGAGGGAGTAATATGTTGCAATTTCTATTGATACCATCTCACTGATAGTATTTTCTAGCTGTCATGATCAGGGTCTTTATTTACAATAGATTAGTGAGGGCTTAAAGAGAAAGGATTTATCTTTGCAGAATAATGTGTCTGCCTACTCTCCAAAAAAGTGTGAATTAGCAGATTCACTCAGAGACTTCTGTTCTGCTCTGAGATGCTTCTTTGTGTAGGTCTTGACACATGATATATAGATTTTTCCTGAACTGGAAGAGCTGAGTCAAGAGAAATTGAAGGGAGGTGTCATAGTCGTCAATTTATAGGACAGTTACAAATTCCATGTGAGGTACAATTAACCCCAGAATATTAGAGATACCTGTATTCAATTAAAAATGCAAAACTATTTCTAGAGCCTTTCAATGTAAATATGCTAGTTGACAAGTGATTAGTATATCTCACTAAATTAATGTCATGTTATGCTTGGCTTTTTATGAAATACAGACAATTTCTAAGCAAACACTGTGATTTAATTTGGTCAGAGCTGGAGATTTTGTTCTAGTCATTTAAATTTCCCCTCAGCTTAATTTGGTTATCTGCTCTTGCAAAGTGGGGAGTAGGAGAAAACAGCAGTGCAGAAATGACTTAGAAACTGAGTCATCTGGACTGAGTATGGCAGGAAATGGCATGGTCTGCTTGCCTCCTGGGCTTCTGTCTGCCTAGACATTACTTCTTTAAGAGGGAGCCACAAGTACTGCATATTCTTCCGTGTATTATTTTCTTCTGAATTAAAAGTTTTAGCGACTAAAGCTTGTTGGTGTCAGAAGTTAGCTACGTAGACTATTGTGTTCAGATAGGACATCCTGGGCCATTCACTTATTTTTCTTTTTATTAAAGTAGAGTTGATTTATAATAGTGTGTTAGTTTCAGGTTTATATTCACTTCTTAGTACCCAAAACAAGTAAGGAAATAATGGCCTGGATCAAGAGAGGATGTTTACACTGTGATTGCCTCTTTTTTTTTTCCCCTCCATGGCCAACTCTATAAAAGGCACCTTTCTTTAAGAAAGAATGAGTTCATTATATGTAAGGTGCCTTGTATATGACATAGTCATCCGTCTTGCAAAGCCATACTTGGAAGGGGATGCGTGCAAACAGTTTTAGTTTGGGGATTAAAATACAGGTGAGCTCTTCCTATGATATTTCTACTTAGACAAGTGCAAGAAACTAGTGGGGATGAGATCTGAAAGATTTTCTTGAGTCCCTGCTTATAAAATAACCAGCAGCTTTTACATCTGACTGGTCTAGAAGTTATTTTGGGTCCTGGCCTTGACCAGTGTTTCCTCAGATATTTGTAAAGCTTCAAGTGAAACTAAGGTGTTGCTTGTTTTCTTCTAAAGAGAGACATTTGCAGGATAACCTAACTGACCCAAACCATGTTGAAGAAAGGTGCTTCTAATTTCTAGGCTTTGGCTTGGTATCTCCAGGTAAAACTTTGTCATAGTAATTGCTCACAAAATTCCCTACTCACCTATCACTTCTTGAGTGGCTCAAGAACTAATGCCGTGCTGCTCTAAATGTAAGAGTGAATCAGAAAGTGTATAGACCATATGTGCCTGAACCAACTTGTAAGAAAGAAGACCTGTCTTCCAGAAAATGTGTAGGAAATGACAGTCAGACTTCCCAGTGCCACTGTCCTCTTTCATTTTATAGTCTGCTTCCTTTGAGATACTTTGTTTTTTGATAATTTTTAGTTGAACATAAAGAACCAGAAAATAAAATTATTTAACAAATATTGGATGCCTCTAACAACTTGGGTGGTGTCAGCCCAGCAACATGATAGTGTTTAAAATGCCTTATCAGCACTTCATGGGGCTCAAAAAGACATTGCCACCCTAAAGACATCTGTGCTTAATCCAAAATGCCCTCAGATGCAGCTGTTGTGTGGCTACACACCCGTTGTCCGGAGTTTCTGTATTTCCGTGCCAAGTCTTTAGCTGTGGAACCAACCTAACTGGCAAAACAGGAATGTAACAAATGATCCCTGCGATATGAGTCATATTAACTATTTATATGGAAGAGGTTGCTAAGACATTACAGGAAGGGCATGCATAAGGTATCCTGCTGGGACACGTCTTATTGAATTAGGTAGACATATGTAATTTGTAAGCAACAACCTGCTCTCAGATATGTGGTTCTAAATTTCAGATTATAATCAAATCAAACTTTAAAAATGTCTGCACATTAGAGTAACTCTATCAGTGCTGCTGGAGTTTAAAAAAGAAAAGAAAAAGAGCAGATAAAAGCCTGACCAGTTGAGGAAGATACTTTTTCCTCCTATACCTGGATACCTCCAGGCCAGGGCTCGTGGCTTCCTGCTTAGCAGTGTGACCACTCCTGAAGATTTCATACACCCTAGGATATTGTTGTGATCTTACGTTTTCTTGAAATGATCTTCACTAAAGAGGATTTAGAGTAAGCTAGGTTTTTTAATAAAGTAACATTTTCCTCCTACTTGCTTCTGTAGCGGAGGTTGGCAAACTTTTTCTGTAAAGAGCCAGTGGTAAGTATTTTCAGCTTTTCAGGCCATTCCCTGTTGTACCTACCTACTTTGCCATCATAACAGCCCCAGACAACACATAAACAAATGAGCGTGGCTGTGTCCCAGTAAAACTTTTTTACAAAGCTAGGGCCTGGTCCAGATTTGGCCTACAGGTCCCAGTTTTCCGACCTCTCCTCTGTAAGCAATGTTGTGTTTAGTCCTGATGGACGTTTTAAATACGTTGAAGAGTGGCCTGTAAAGAGTAATGAACATCACACATGGGGTCAAGAAACCTGTGTCAAGGCCTGGATCCTCCACTGCAGCTTTCATCTGATACAAATCACTGATTTCCTTCAGCCCCAGTCATCTCCTCAGTGAGGTGAGGGGATGGACAAAATGACTGCTAAGATACTTTTGATTGGCATTCTCTGTTTCTGAAAAGACATAGGGGTCTGCTGATCTAATTCATCATCAGCAGGGAATTTAGAGAGATGTTTTGCGTCCACAGGGATCCAGGTAGACTGGAATCATGGACTCAGTCTCACAAAGTGAAATTTAGCATGGCAAGTATTAATATTAGCGTCTGGTGCTTAGGTTTTAAAAAGATAGGCGACGTGCAGACGGGGTGGGAGGATCCTAGTTTAAAGCAATACAGGTGAAAGGTTCAAGCTGGTGACTGGCTTGTGAGGCGTCAACAAAGTAAAGTGGCTGCCCACAAGGCGGGGTGGCGTTGAGTGGCAGCAGTGGAGAGAAGTGTCCACGAAGAGGCCAGGAGCCCGAGGCTTTGCCAACAAGACCGCACCTGGAGTGTTGTGATCACTAGAGACACACCCTCAGGTCAGACTTTGACACCTGGAGAGATCCAGAGCAGAGGCCCCGCGTGACGAGGGAACTCCCTGCCCGGCCTTGAGAGGAGGTTGTTCATGAGTGAGGAGGGGGCCGGGACCAGGAGTAGGCGCTGCTCAACTTAGAATCTTGTGGAAAATGACGTAAAATAAAACTTTACACCTTTAGCATCTAGATCAATACCCCAAACCTAACAGGCACTCACATATTTGTTGAAGGGAAGCCTCTAACTGTGTGAAGAGTGTGCAAGTGGAAGAAGAATTCTACTTGGTGGTGGTGGCGTCACAGACCAGAACCAGGACAGTGGAAGGAAGCCATCAGAAGCTGCCTTGGCCTGTTACATAGACTGATAGTTTTTTATTTTAATATTTATGTGTTTATTTTCATGTGTATTAGGAAAGAAATAAAGCTAACACATCACAATTCCAAAATATTGTGTAAGACAAGGCTACATTGGAAAAGCAAGTAAAGCTGGAAATATGAAGTAAATGGTAGTGCATATATATTCAGATATGGCAAAATTTAAGAACTTAGTATGTGGATAGCTGATGTCTGTTTTAAGAAAATTCTGTTAAACTTTCAACTAAGATATATTTTAATTTTAATTTTCCTTGCTATTTTAATTTTCCTTACTATTATTCCAGCTCCCTCTTCTACCTATAATAAGATCCTTTTCTCTATCACACAATTCCATACCACACATATGGAATTTTTTCTTTGTCATAAAAAAATACAGAAGTGGCCATTGAAGGAAATTCCACAGAGGGAAAAAAATAGAGTGAACAAAGGAAGTCTCATTAAATCCCATCACCAACTTATCCATTGCTTTCATTCTCCCTTCAGAATTCCTTCCTGTCTTTGAACCCTTATGTCAACTTTTTACCATGGGGTAGATAGATGTACTTTACATTTTTCATTTTGAATTGAGTGTATCAAATTGCTATATTACATACTCCTCTTTGGTGCACTTTTTGTTCTCAGCATTGTTTGCCGCTTGTCAGTCCTCAAACCTCACATAATCATTTCTCAGATTTTACTTTGACCCTGCTGTCTTTGTAAGTAAAATGGAATTTACACTGTTGTTCAGGTGCTAGAATTTCAGCCTCTTCTCAACTACCTTCCCAAGGAAGCTTTAGACACCCTCACTTTTCTTGTCTATAATTTTCCTTGGTGTTTTATAATTTAAAGTTTTCATCTGAACCCTATCATTCCATCTTTTGCCTCTGATCTCCCTAGGAGGGCTTGTATCTGTAATATCCTCTCACCAATTCACTAAAGTCTCTTTCCCCTATTTAAAACTGTTTTGGAAAAACTTGAGAGCTTCATGTTCCCATGGATGTATGTAACTGATGCCCTTGGGTTTAACCTGCTTAAATAAGGCATTCCCACTGCAATCTCTCTCCCCAGGGCCTGGCTCTGGGCACTTAAGTTATTTACCTTTTGATGCATATTTATGCAATCAAAGTATTAGCATATTGCCTATCTCATCCATTATCTGATAATTAGCTTTTGGATATGTTCCATGTAAATGTTCATTATGCTGTTTTGGGTCACAGCATGTCTGCAATCAGGAGTCGTGATCATTTAATGTGTAGTATTTTGGATGGTCCTGGTATGTCCCTGGTGGCTCAGTGGTAAAGAATCTGCCTGCTAATGCAGGAGACATGGGTTCGATCCCTGGGCTGGGAAGATCCCCTGGAGAAGGAAATGGCAATCCAGTCCGGTATTCTGGCCTGGGAAATTCCATGGACAAAAGAGCCTGGCAGGCTACAGTTCATGAGGTTGAAACATCTGGACCTGACTTAATGACTAAACCACCACCACCAAACTTGATAATTAGACTTCCTGTTTTACAGAAAGTTGAACACTGTGTAAAATGTGCCTAATAAATAGAAAAAAAATAATGACTGCTCTTTTTGTGAATTTTTTAAAGGCTGGATTACAGTGGACCTTCCAGAGAGTTTTTCTTCCTGGTATCCAGAGAACTCTTTAACCCGTATTATGGCTTGTTTGAATATTCAGCCAATGACACATACACAGTACAGATAAGTCCCATGTCTGCCTTTGTAGACAATCACCATGAATGGTAAGTATTTTTCTCTCCAAATTTTTCTTTAGCTGATTTTCTGTGATATTAGATTTTATAAGCACCTAAACTTTAAGAAAGAAAAAAAGTTTTGTGTTTTTTTTGGAGAAAATCATATTTTCAGTTAAATATCTCATTTGATTCTTGTTTGTGTTATCAAATTTAACATATAGGCACTCTCCAATCTAGGAATAGATTATGTTCTGTAAGACCAATTTTAAGTGAGTTGGGTAGAATCCAAAAGGTTTTCCTGAGAGAAAGTTGCAGATAATGTTAGGTTCTTAGCAATCCTTGTCTGAAGCTTTGGGCGACTCTGAGCTGTAACAGGAGACTGGTGGGGGTGAGTAGGGCAAAATCCTGACCCAAAGGTCAGGCAGCTTCTAGAACAGTCCTTGGGGAAGTGGCTCACATGTAGGGAGGGGCAGAGCAGCTGGGCCTGTTGGTTTTCTGATGGGAGGGAGGACAGGAAGACAGAGTGGCCTAGAGGAACCGATGGTGGAAGAGAACCGGCAGGCAGGCAGGAGTGTAGGGTCACAGCAGAGGCCACTTACCCGTCACTGTTTCAAGTTTGTAGCCAGGAATTGCCCACTCCTAATTTTTCACACAAAATCAAGTAAAGCTGGAATAGGATTCCCATCAGGGAATTATTTATTCTTAAAACCTCAAATTGCACTCTGTGACATTTTTTACATGTCTGCATTTATAGACTTGAAGTATCTGTATGACCCGTTTGCTTGCTTCTGTTCATTTTCACTATTGTAACAAAAAAAAAGAATGTGAATAGGAATCATGGAAAAAATTTCTTTGAGTCATGAGGTTAATACTGGTGGGTGGAGGGCATTAAGGTTTAGGACTTATTCTTCAAATTAACTTCCGTTTAACTACAATTAGAGGTCCTCCTAAGAGTAGTTATTGCAGTTATGCTAACCTAAGTGGAAATAAAGAAAAACAAAGCTGCTGGGCATTCATCTTAAGATGGTTGCCTAACTCTGAAATTACAGTTGGACACTATGAACCTCAGTGTGGATTTACACTTTCAGAAGGCATCAGGCTTTCAAAAGGCTAGAAACTTGAATATTTTTGAAGAAGAAAATATATGTACATCTCAGAAAATCCAGCCATGACAGAGATATTTAATAAAGTTTCCGAAGTGATTCAGGATAGAGTTGAGCACTGAAATTTTAGAGAACAGAATGTCCCATGAGGAAACTCCCTCAAATGTACACATGCATAATTCTTGGATGGTGACAGTGACTGTTAAGAGAGGGGTTTGAGAGAGAATAGGACTAGAAACTTTCTCACTCTGAGACTGGGCT
This sequence comes from Odocoileus virginianus, assembly GCF_023699985.2. NCBI lineage: Eukaryota > Metazoa > Chordata > Mammalia > Artiodactyla > Cervidae > Odocoileus > Odocoileus virginianus. The sequence goes on along the minus strand of NC_069703.1, from coordinate 5,185,075 downwards.
TTTCCTCAAAAGGGAATTGCTACTAGGTTTGCACTAGAGAAATCCTGCTAATATTCATGCACGCAAACTACAAGGGGACATTTTCCCCACCATTACTGGTCTCATTGTGTCAACATTTCTTACAAGTGATTTAAGGACATTTCACTGTCATGCCAACAGGGATTTCATGTTGGCCATGTAGAGTGCTGCATCCTGGACCTCACTGACATGGGGGGAAGGTGCAGCAGTCTCTCTCTGAATATCAGATTGACACAGATTTCTTCTACAAGTAGATGCGAAAATCAACTAATGAAGACACAGCCTGCCATGCATACAAATTCTCATGAACCTGGAAGGCAGTTCATCTTAGAAAAACTTAGGTGGTTAGAACTGGAAGGCATTCTTGAGAGGAAACAGAACCATTTAGAAACTGCTACAAGATATGTAAACCATCTCCTGCTTTTCCTTCACAGGTTCCGGTTCAGTGGTAGGATCCTTGGTCTTGCACTAATTCACCAGTATTTGTTGGATGCCTTCTTCACACGGCCCTTTTATAAGGCTCTTCTCAGAATGTAAGAGTATTTTTATTGCTTGTGTAATTTGCATGTAAAGAATGAAGAATTTCCTTTATCCAAAAGAATCTTTTGTGAAGGTCATTTTTTAACTCACTATCTCAAACCTATTATTATTTACTTAATAGTGGTTTAGATTTCTGAAACTAATCAACTAATCTAATTTCAAATATGGTTACTGGATTTTTCCAGCTTCTGATCCTTTATTCCTGTCTTGTTCCCAAAGGCTTAGTTTTGCTCTACTCTGAGTAATTCATTCTCATTTGTTGCTACACATGTTTCTTCAAAACAATTGTACTTCAAATACAGTGCTGAAATTCCTGTGGTATTAATGTCAATTATTAATAGAATAGTTGTGGATTAGTCTTGGTGACTCATAGCCCCCCATCTTTCACAAGATGCATTTTACATTTTGCCTTAAGCAAACGTTCAACTGCTTATTCTTGATTCAGATGTTCCCTCTCCTTTTTTAACATTTGTTTGTTAGAGGTGGGCCGTATTTTTCAAGTCCCATATTTTTCTTGAAATCTCTCCATATGCAAGGCAGTAATTTATGATGGCAGATGAAAATTTAGCATTCACAGAACTTTTTCTTCATTGTTACCACAGTGAAAGATTGCAATTATTGTAAAATGTAGAGCAAACAGTTTCTGTCCTGTAATCAGTAGTCATTTACAAGGCTGAACAGAAGGCAACTGTCTGTGAGAGTAGCAGCTCAAACTAGCAACAAGAAAGTGCAGCATGATTGCATGGTTCTGACCAGCTCATCCCCTAACCAAGGCCATGTATCCGTGGATCTGCTTTCTGTAAGCCTAGACCTCAACGGGATGTATTTCTAATGGCTTCTTAAAGAGGGCCAGCAGGAAGACTTTTGCCATCGTCTCTTTTGATATCTGGGCCAGTGAAGCCCTGAGCACCTGGACTCTGGCCTTCTGCCTCTCTGGTTCTTCTGGCCTATTTGCATCTTTCCGTTTCATTGCCTTATCATTCATCTTCCCATTTAAACTTCCTGCAGGAGTAGTCTATGCTGACTGTTGACATGCCCTCAACACACTTCAGTCTAGCTTTTTCCCCACCAATGACCTATGGAAGTTTTTAAAGAATGTTTTTTAGTCTCTGCTGCTTTGGATACTATTGATCCCTCCCAGACCTGTCCGTTTTTCTTGAGTTCTTCCTTCTCTGGTGTCCATGACACTATGCTCTCTGGGTTCACCTTTTACTTTTATGCCTCTTTTGTGGGTGTCCTGACTTGCCCTTTAACCTCGATATTCCTGAAGCTTCCATCCTGGTCCCCCTTCTTTTCTCTATGTATGTTCTCATGGGAAATCTCTTCAGCTGTCTCATCTACGGACTCTCCAGTCCACACCCTTAGATATGATCTCTCTTGAGTTGTAAGCTCAAGCAGTCAATATTTTACTTACTGTCTCTTCCTGAGTGTCTCACAGGCACCTCAAAACCAACATGGTTAAAACTAGACTCATCAATTTCTCCTGACCTAAAAATATACCTGCTCCCATGTGCCTCGTCATAGTTCGCAGTGCCAGCACTCTCAAATCACTCTGGTCAGAAATTGGGAGTCACCCTTAAACAGGGGACTAAATGCACAGCAGTTTCTTCACTTCCCCACCTCCTGCCCCATTCCCGTGGTACAGGTCACAAATCATTCAGGTTGTCTTGCCTGCTAAACTTGTGGCCTTAGGAATTTTTCAGCTAGTGGCCCTCAAGACTGGCAGTGAATCAGAGTTATCTTGTAACTTGAGTTCATTTGCTGTCTCATTTTAGATATGCTTCTTTTTACCCACCCACTAAAATGGTTTACTCATTTCCACATTTGCCTCCTAAATAATTCTAAAGTTCATCTTCTCTACCCTAATATTCCTTCCTGGAAAATTCCATGGGCAGAGGAGCCTGGTGGGCTACATTCCATGAGGTTGCAGAGTCAGACACGATCAAACACATACCCAGTCTACACTGATAGCTGTGCGCTAACTAAAATCCTTATCTTGCTTTAGACAGGTTACTATGGTGGTCTATTAATTGGTTTCCACCCAGTGATACCCACCCCCACCCCCCATTATAAGTAATCCTCTACACAGCCACTTTCGATAAACAATTTAAAGTCACACCTCATATCTGATCGTGTCATTGCCTGTTTTAAAACCTTTCAGTAGTTCTGAGTCACCAAGCTCCTTAGAATGACATTCAAGACTGGCTTCTAGATACATTTCCAGCCTCATTCTCTGGACATCCTGTCTTATGGTTAACTCTCTGGTGCTGCCCATATGCTTGGAATATCTGTATACTCCATCCCTTTGTGCTTTGTTCAGATTGTCTTCTGCCTCTCTTTTCTCCCATTCTCCTTTTTATTCATTCCCCTTTCTTGAGCTTGAAACATCCTGCAGATTTTAATATAGGTATCATCTACTCCAAAAGGCTTCTTCTAAATCTCCAGATCATGATTGTGTAGCTTGGTTGTTTATATCAGGTATCATAGCCTCAACACTTGGCACTTAGAGTGCTTGATAAATAATCTATTTAAAAACTGTCCGAAGATTAGTTTTGATCTTCAAATGTTTACATGGATTAGGTTGAACTGTGTCTTAAATCAACTGTACAGATTAAACTGAAGATGTCATTTGTTGCTGGAGAAAATGTAATACCATTGTGGGAGAGGGGAAGGAGTAGAATTTGCACTGGACAAGAAGTCAGGAGATAAAACAGCTTTTCCCCAGCCACTTTTGATCTTCACTTAGTTACTGATATGCAGTTTTCTCACCTTAAAAATGAGAAAATTTTTTTTTAAAATGTTGATCTGATTTCAAGCTCTGTCACAGCTACCTACTGGCTGTGTGACATCAGGCAACTTAAATAACATTCCTTAGCTGAGTTTCTCATCAGTAAAACTGAGATAGGTATTCCTACTCTGTAACATTTTGGTGGAGACCCTATATGTCAAAGCATTATGGAACCAATAAAATATTATATAGAAATTTGTTTGTCTTACTAAATGAAAAATATAATCAGAAGAATCCATCAGTTTCCCGGTCAAAATAAATGTCTTGCATGTTTTCTGTGGGAGGTCCCTGTATTTACTTTTTTATTTTAACTGAAGCATAACATACATATAAAAAAGTGCACAAATAATGTGTTACCTACCCTAGGTTCTTACCACCTTAAATCAACTTATCTAATTGTATCTTTGTTTCTCCAAGTAGACCATTAGCTCCTTGAGGGCAGTAACTGTTTATCAAGTAGCTATTAAGATGTTTGGCGCATACTTGGTGTCTCACACATGTGTAGACGGAACTAAACAAAATCATCTTTGAAACTGGGCTGATGGGAGGAAATTCCAAAACAATAAAGCAAGTCAGTTGCTACTACCATTACAACAGGGACATGTAATAGTAGCTCCATCTCATGTAGAACTTCTGTCAGCAATGATGAAAGAAGAGAGAAATATAGAAAGCTATTAAAACTGTAGAGCAATTCTGTGGCTTTCAGTTTTCAGAATCATGGAAAGAGTAAGAACCATGAAGAAGAAAGGGATATATGTGAATGTGGATCATAGAGTCTAGTCTTTGGGGGAAAAAAAAGTTAAAGTACAGTATAGAAATGTACAAAGAATTTCTAATTAGGAAGATGATAATTTAAGATAGTTTAACCTAGCCAAAGATTACTGAACCCAAGTTGCCAGCCCAAGTCCCAGTCCCACCCCTGGCATTGCTTGTGGGTGGCTGTGCAAATGGGCAGCCGCTCTTTGCACCTCCAGTTCTGTGTCTGTAAAAAGATAAAACAAATTGTGTGGTTCCTAAAGCATTTTACATATCAGGATTTAAAAATTTTGTACATTTCTGAATTATTTCACCACTCTGGTTACTGACTTTGACAAAATACATTCCAGAAATCACTGCCTATTTAGTTGATATTGTACTTGTCACTAATTCTTAGTGTGTTTCTTAACGACTCTGGGTTTTTGCTAATATCCATGCCTACATATTTGTTTCTCTTTATCTGTCATCTTAGTCTCTGTGACCTGAGTGATCTAGAATACCTTGATGAAGAGTTCCATCAGAGCCTGCAGTGGATGAAAGACAACGACATCCATGACATCCTGGACCTCACGTTCACTGTGAACGAAGAAGTTTTTGGGCAGGTCTGTGTGTGAATAATGGTGATTGTGTGTGGTGATTGAAGACTATTGGTTGGTGAAGGATTAATTCAGTGACTAAGATCAAATGTTTATTTATTTGTGGCTGGTTGGGTGGTTTAATCCCAGATTTATGTACAGTTACAATAATGTTGGTTACAAAGGTTATTATAATGCCAGCTTCAGATTAAGATGTTTTAATTTATAGATAGTGATAACTGTTTGTGAGTTACAAGCAATCTTTTTACTTCCAAATAAAATATCCTCATGAGATATTAGAATGTACCTGATATAAAATATAGTTTTCAAAAATCCATGCTACCGCAGAGTTGAATATTAAAATACTCAGTTGGCACTTGTACTTAATTCTCATTCATGGTTAAAAACTAAAATGGATTGTTTTGAAGCTGGGGGAAAGTAAACACTATTTTGGCAAAGGCTTGAAAACACTTCTTTTTTGAATTGATGAAAGAGTTGGTTAAAAGATTTCTTTCAGAAATTATATGTTGGTTTATAAGTAATATTCTTAGTTAGACATTAATACCTGGCTGGTCTCCTGAATTTCATATTTAGGAAAGTATGTCTCAAGTTAACATTTGCTTGAATGTAATTCTGCTTCCTTAAGGTAAACCTTTACCTAAATATTTGCTTTCTGTATGTAGTTGATTCTGAATCCTAAAGAAATTTGTGATAATGTCTTGTCAGACCTTCAGATAGCAGTGGCACAGAATTTGAAACCTCTTCGTTTTCATTTAGAAGATTTATTTGTGGATTTAAAGCTTACCCTGGAGCACTTGTGGCACGTATGTACTTAGCCACGGAGGTGCTCAGACATCAGCTTGGCGCCTGTGTTCCCTGGTACCACTGTGTGCCCAGCTCAGCAGGTGCTGACCTCCTGCTTGTAGATGTGCCCAGGGCTGGGACAGGTAGCGTCCTATGCCAGCTCATTGCTAGTGCTAGTCTTACAACATCAAGCATATTGCTTTGTGGTCAGCCTTTTTGTTTGTTAATCACAGATTACTGAACGAGAATTAAAACCAGGGGGTGCCAACATCCCAGTTACAGAGAAGAACAAGAAGGAGTACATTGAGAGGATGGTGAAGTGGAGGATTGAGAGGGGCGTCGTGCAGCAGACAGAAAGCCTGGTGCGCGGCTTCTATGAGGTAAGGGCCGCCAGCTGCAGTGCGGACCTCAGCTGAGCCCAGTGGGACCTGGGTCCGCCTCCCTCTGCTTCACATGTGTGCCGTATTCTCATTTCTCTTTTGCTATATTCACTGTTGCTAATTCAATTTAAACACTTCAATGATTTTTCCTATATGTTTCAGGAATACAAAAAAGAAAAAATTATTCCCCTGTTACAAGAAATCATTGAAATAAAATGACCTGAATTCAAATAGCATTTGAGAGTTTCATGACCACTAATAACATTTAAGTCATGCATCTTACTCATGCTCAGATACGGGTAATCAGATCTCATGCCCGGTATGTGAAATGATAGTATCTGAGGGTCAGAATGAGTTGTTACAAGTATTTCATGTGACTTCTTTTGTGAAAAAGCCCACATAGCTAAAATAAAAATAAACTATGAAAATGACTGAAGCACTGAATCTTCTCCAAGAGAAAAAAAAAAGAACTAATTAGTGACCAATTATAAAACAAAAATGCTGTTGAAAATTTCATCAACCTTGTACTAAAAATACATCTGTAGAGAACTTCACAGTTTTAAAAGAGGCTTCTCCAGGTTCTTAAGCCATGTCCTGTATTCTTTTTATTCCTCAGGTTGTGGATGCCAGGCTGGTATCTGTTTTTGATGCACGAGAACTAGAACTGGTCATCGCAGGCACAGCTGAAATAGACCTGAGTGATTGGAGAAACAACACAGAATACAGAGGAGGTGAAATTTGACTTATAGGTGGCTGGATTTTAAGTTTCAGACTACAGGGAGGCAAGTGGTTCAGCACGTGGATCTGGATCCAGGACAGGCAGAGGCACTTGCCCTCTAATCATAGGTCTGACGCACTCTCCTTTGAGACCGTGGGCAAGGTACATGCCCTGCTTCCCCTAGCTGTCTCATCTGTCAAGTGGAAGGAGGACTGTTTACGCACCATCTGAGGATGTCATAAGTCTTAATTGTTGGTGAAGAAATGTGACCATAGGAACAGTAATTAATTGTTGTATGGTGTTGTTAGTGAAGCATCAAGGAACTCATATCCAACTGGTTAAACTCCACCTATTCTGTCTTCATTCTCAAACCTGAAGAGGCACACCCTCTTAACTTCTTAATGAGCAAACATAGTTTTTCTACCTTTCACTTGAACTACTTACCAGTTGTAATTCACAGTTGAAACTCATGAATAGAATAAGATGCAGTTCTCAGATTTCAAATTTATTGAACAAGCCCTTTTAGAATTCAACCATTAGGTTCAACCAAAATGGAAACTGCTGTAAGATTAGCTTAAAACTGCATGCGTAAAAAAAAAAAAAACAAAAAAAACTGCATGCGTGCCCAGTATCTTCAATTATGTTTGACTCTTTGTGACCCTATAGACTGCAGCCCTCCAGGCTCCTCTGTCCATGGGATTTCCCAGGCCAGAATATTGGAGTGGGTTGCCATTCCCTCTTCCAGGGGATCTTTCCCACCCAGGGATCAAACCCACATCTCCTCCATCTCCTGCATTGCAGGTGGATTCTTTTCTTCTGAGCCACTGGGGAAGCAGCTTAAAACTGGACACGTCACCAGATAGGAAGCTTTAGGGCTGGCATTCTATAGATCAGTACAAATTTTCAATTAGCAGTTGGCATTGAAGCCATTGTGATTTGATTGCTGTATCAGTACACTTGGAAAGGGACCTGATGCTAACCCAGAGTTATTTTTATTCAATACTTTCAAGCAAAGAACAAATACATTTTCTGAAATTTATTGTAGTGTTATTAAGTCTTCAGAAAGTCATGACAAACGACAGTTGGGTTTTGCTTTTGTCTTTTAACTTAGAATGTAAGAGGTGAGCAGTAATTATGAACTTGGAGAGTGAAGAATACAAGCTTTAAGTCACTGAATTAATCACTTAGCAGACTAAAATTAGAGCTGAGCAGATCTCCAGTTATCGGTAAATTGATACAGAGATTTAAAGGAAAAAAACTTTAAAACTATGGAGTAAAAGTATACCTTAACATTGGCCCAGTTGCTTTTATTTTGGCTTATGCTTGGCTCTTCCAGTCCATCACTATTGCCCTGGGCTGGCCTTGCCTGCCCATTTTCTCTGAAAGGCAGCATTAGACTGCAGTGTCCATTGCTGCTATTTCTGAAGTCCAGTTGCTGTAATAAGTCTTTACCAATCGGCCCTCTGTATAAGCCACATAGGCCTTGGCTGTTATAACTGTTAACTAAACCAGTTTCATTCACTAAAATACAATTTCTCCAACATGCTATGTAACTTACGTGTTACCATAAATACTATTAGCTCGTTCTTTACCCACCACACACACCCTCAGGAGATTCTAATAACATTCAATCACATCAGCCACTTTTCTGTTTACATAGGATAGACTTTTATTCTCTGTTTATGATGAATCAAGTACCTATTTCTTTGCTTATTGTCAATCTTATCAAATAAAATCCTTGGGAAGAGCGTGCTGGGGGGACGGAAGGGCAGGCAGAGGGCAAGATGTGCAGTGGCCGTGTTTGCTAACCCGGCTAGCTGGCATTGAACGAAGGGGCGGCTTTGTGCCGTTTGCCGTATGTTCACGGGCAGCTGTTTGTAGAGGATACCACAGGATACTTTCACTCCTCCTCCTTCTGTAAATGGTTTTGGCACAGACAGCAAAGGAGAGGCATAAAAGGGCCAGTTCAAAGGGTCAGAAAACTTTAAAGCTATAAAGAGCCAATGCACTTATTTTATAGATGACAAAACTCTTTTCTCAGCACCGAATAGCTAATCTTTGCCAAAGGCAGGACAATAAGCCTCTGGATTTCCGTGTCCAATCTAGTTGTATTTACCCTTCATTTGGATCCCTTTCTTCTCCAAAGGGCATCACTGATCAAATGGTAAACAGTAAGGCAAGAGTCCCCTCAAAACCCACGTGAGGAAAAATTCGAAGGAAAATGGTTTCTACCCACCTTCCCTTCAGGACTCACTGCTGCTGACTCAGAATTAGAGCTGCTGTCTGCACACTTGGATATGTCAGTCAGCTGGTCTGAATCACTAACTGTGCCGTAATCTTTGTCAAGCTTCTCTCTGAACTTAATTTTTCTCCACTGAGGTTTTGGAATCCACTGCTACTCCCTTAATCCTCCTGTGGGATGACACTGTTGACATTTTATTAAATTCTACTACAGTGTGGAATAAAAGTAACATTTAGGTTGATGATTATTTGAAATTTACATGTTGAAAGAATGAAAGTAGTATAGTTATTTTCCCTTTTTGTTAACAAAAAGTAATTTGATTTTAAAATATCAACATTATATATAGTTCTAAAATAGTTTGCAATATATGTTTATTTGTATAATTATTTGATTTATGTCTCTCTCCTTTACCAGAAGCCCTGTGAGGGTCTATTTTCTTTGCTATTGTACCCTCAACCCTCAGACGTAGTACAGTGCTTGGCATAGTGGTTTGTTATTCAGCACACAGTTGTGTCCAGCTCTTTGTGACCTCGTGGAATGCAGCATGCAAGGCTTCCCTGTCTTTCACTAACTCCCGGAGTTTGCTCAGACTCCTGTAGAAAATTATTTCTTGAATGAACGAAAGGTTCAAGCATTTCCAATACCAGCAACTATATTTTTCAAAAATGGTATGGTTAACGATAACTCACTTGTTCTCTCTGCTAGCTTCATTTAGTGACCTCTAAATGGAAACAGATTTCTTGGTTCCATTTAGTGTTTTGTTTTACTTTTGACACTCATGTGATCACATTAACAGTGTTATTCCTTGGTCTAAAATTGTAAATAACCTTTAACGAATCCAAGATGATGATTTATGTCTGGGAGTCTTTTGTTGACATGCCAGTGTCATAGTGACATAAGATAGAAAACTCAAAGTAATACTGGCTTTCATGATTGGTTTGATAGGATATCATGACAATCACATTGTAATTCGGTGGTTCTGGGCTGCAGTGGAAAGATTCAACAATGAACAACGACTGAGGTTGTTACAGGTAAGATGCCTTTAGTTAATCTTTTTAATGCATTAATTATTGTTGGAATTTCATATTTTTAATAATAGCTAACTATACTCAGTAAATATATCCCATGTTTATCTGCATATTCTGAGTACACTGTTTCCAGACTCTTCTGATTGCATGGTTCTTTGGTTCCATCACTATGCAGAACATCTCTAACTAGTCCAAGCATCTCATTAGAGCTGTGAGGAAGTACCAATTGCCATCCAAGAGTCCTCAGAACAACATCTGCCTTCAGGGCACTTTGATCGCTTCATCAAGAGGCCCTCCAAGTTTTCTGCAGGCCAGCATCTCTGCAACAGAAACAGATAATCTTCAGTCTCCTTTATCAAGAAATATCCAGTTCCTTGATAGAGAGTCCCTTCTTTTCTTCCATCTAACTTTCCACAAATTTGAGATAACATTGAAGTTTAAGAATACTGGGAAACAAACTCATTATTTTCTTATGGTGTTATACATGGCAATTGTTTGTTAGTTGCAGCTAAAGAAATATCAGACATGAGGAAGCCTTTTGTTTGCTTAGACAAAATCTTATAAGTAGGCTGGATCTTAGCTCCTTTGGATTACAGATCTGAGTCTCAAATTTGCAGGCCTAGAAGTTCTTTTTGTTTTTCATTCACCTCAAATTGATCAAGGACTGATGCTAAGTAGACTTAGGTTAATTGACATGTCCACTTTATTAATCTCTAGTGGAAAGTATGCGTGGTTTAAGCTTCTAAGTTAAAGGATGTATAGGATGCTGTATTTCCTACAAACCATACATATTGCCTTTCCCTTTTTAATGCACAGTCCTTCCTTGGGATTCTCCAGCTCTTAGTCAGAATTCACACATTATGGTTATTCTGTCTATGTTATATATAGTTTTATCTTCTGAGCTTTACCACCAGTGAGCAGTATGCTGTTCTTCCCCAGGACCTCTGTATATGAATGCTGCCAGCCTTTTCTAGAGACTGGTCTCTTGGCTTCACCTTCTCCTTCTGTTTTCTTGGGTTGATAGTTCGTTACAGGCACATCCAGCATTCCCTATGAAGGATTTGCTTCTCTCCGAGGCAGTAATGGCCCAAGAAGATTCTGTGTGGAGAAATGGGGGAAAATCACTGCTCTTCCCAGGTAAAGCAGAAAACATTTCTGTACTGTCACTACAGTGCTCTAGGGGGGAACTTCAGCTTAAGTGTATGTTGATTTATTGCTGTTTCTATGTTGAAAGTTTAGAAGAGTGGAAAAAGCTTTTAGAATGAATTGATCTTGGATTACCTTTCTAAGTGATGGACAGAGAGATATTCCTGATCGCATGTGAAGTACATACGTACATATCTTAAAATACAAAACACAACAGAACCAAAGCATCTGTTAGTGATTGGAGAAGCAATGTTGGTCACACTGGTGGCTCTGTTTCAGAAGCTCTAGTTTTAAGTTTATCATTGGTAACTATTTTGAATCACTTCACTAAAAATGACCATTGTGGTTTCTAAGGAAAATTAAATCATGTAAATATGCCTCTTCAATCTATCATACATGCCTTTCCTACCTTGTGAATGCTCTCTGCATTGTATTCTCATACGTAATAAAATGATATATTTCCTTGAGTGGAAAAAAATAGCTTTTCTGCTGCTGCTAATAAATCTAAGAGACTTGTAAGGCAGCATCTGTGAATTAAAAAACTGGGTTGAATGAAGCAAACTGGAACTGAAGCAGAAGAAAAGCAGGGAGCAAATAAAGAGGAACACAGAAGAGTTAGTTTCAGAACTCCTTTATCAATCAGCAGTAATATATTGAATTTTTGAGTAAAAAGGATTTCAGATTGCCTTTCATTTTACTGATAATAAAACTGCTTTCTGGGGAGGTTAAATCTTCCCAAGTGATACTAAGTTCCCCAGGATGTTATCCTGAGTTTGAGTACAGTCACCCATCTGTATCCATGAGTTCTGCATCTACAGATTCAGCCAACCACAGATTCCCAACAACTGCAGGTCAAAAATACTTTTTTGAAAAGTTTCCAGAAAGTTACAGAAAACAAAACTTGAGTTTGCTACATGTGGAAACTATTACTTAGCATTTACATTGTGCTAGTATTTCAAGCAATCTAGAGATGACTTGCTTCCCAGATGACTCAGTGGTAAGGAATCTGCCTGCCAGTGCAGGAGATGCAAGAGACGTGGGTTCTTCCCTGGGTTGGGAAGATCTCCTGGAGGAGGAAATGGCAACCCACCCCAGTATTCTTGCCTGGAAAACTCAATGGACAGGAGAGCCTGGCATGCTACAGTCCATGGAGTCACAAAGAGTCATATACAACTGAACACAAGATAATTTAAAGTATACAGGAAGACGTGCATAGGTTAGAGGCAAATAATATGCCATTTTATATTTGAGCATCCACGGATTTTGGTATCTCTGAGGGAGTTCTGGAACCATCCCCTGAGGATACCAAGACAACTATACAGATGACTTTGAGAAACTTGTTAAGAAGACTGACTTCTTAGCAGTTGTAAGGCACTGGTTTTTAAGAATAGCGTTCTAAGTATAAATATGTAAAAAGGTGGTGCTGAAAATACAGAGAGCAATGAATAGAGCTCACTCAGGGCTGACCTGAGTCACCTCTTTGGGTCCATCTCACGCAAACATCTAAGTATTCGCTGGCTGACTTGGTGCTCCAAATGTAAGAGATTTAATTTCATTATTTAAAGAAGAATTTTATTTTATTTTCCTTATGTCTGAAACATGCCTTTTCACCCTTAAACCACATTTGCAACACAAAAGCAGATTTACACTCTGAGTAGGACCTTTCACCTTTCTGAGAAACTCAAGGATGCTTTAAAGAGGCAAGAAAGGACAGATGAATTGTGTTCTTTCAAGATTTACTTTTGTAAAGTAGATGGAATAAACTGTAATAGTAGGCAGATATATCAGCTGTTTTTATTTAATCACTGAAATTTTCACCAAACCTGGTGAGCAGAGAAAGGCAATTTCGTGTAAACAACACACTTTGGCTTCAGAGAGACTAAGCTCTACCCCAGTTCTGTTACTTGCCTGCAGTGTAGTCTTGGAGAAGTTACTTAATCTTTCTGAACCTCTGTTTGTTTCCTCATCTACATTGTAGGTCGGTAATTCTGAAGATTAAATGAAATCATGCATATAAGACATTTACTGCTGACCCTGGCCCAGCTGATGATGGCTGCAATTATGATTTCTGCCATCATCATCTGTAATATATGTCAGGCTGCAGCTTATTGTAAAGAGCACAGGGTTGGAAGTTAGAAGATCTGGAGTTTTTGGGAGGTTGGGATTTCTTGCCCACCTCTGCCACCAGCTAACTCTGGGACCAGAAAAGACCACTTGATCTCTCAGCCTCTGTTTCTCCACCTTTAAATGGCCAGGGAAGGGGTGGTCTGTTAGGTTCAGTTCATCAATAAGTAACACTGACAGGTTGCTGAAGAATCTTGGGGGTCAGGCCATGTTCACTTGTCTACTTCCCCAGGAGCTCCAGGAAGTTCATATACCTGACTCATCATAAATGGTGGGGCTCTTCATAGCATTGCACACATGCAGTTGGGCAACAGGCTTTGTTGTTTCTTCCTTTCTGCCTTGTGACCTGAGGCTCTAGGTTCTAGATTCCAGTTCTACCCAGATTGTAAAAGTCATACAGAAAGATGATATGAGGCACATCAGGCAAGCAGACCATTTTCATACCTTGCCTGTAACAGGCTCTAATGTTTTAGGTCCGGTGGGAGGAAAGAGCTACTTGACTATTCTGCTTCACCAGTTCATCAATTTACATAGCCTTGTTAGGAGATAGGAGTGCAGAGTTAAGCACTTTGATACACTAGCTATGTGATCCTAAGAGCCTGGATCCATCTCTGAAGAGTAGAAAGAACAATGCCATGCTCAAGGAGTATTTGTGTCAAGTGAGTGAGAATAATGTGCATGAAATTCCTTAAGGATAGTATGTTTTCTTTGTTCTTTTAAACCTTTTATTATGATTCTTCTGGGAGCCACCATACTGCTGAAACTATTAAAATTTGCTTCACAAAAGTGGTGCATTGGAAGAAAAACATAAAAGGAGAACTTCAGCGCGTGACCATATAGTTTTATCAGGAGTGATTTCTTCACTGATAACTGTCATCATGAAATGTGGCGTGTTAAGTGCCAAAAAGATCTGTAAGATTGGCTCTGGTCTAAAGAGATGGTGTATATGACTGAGTCCATTTTTCCCTACACCAGATACACTAAAGCCATCATTCTTGCAGTTTCCTACTAAGTTTTAAGTTGTAGAACTAAAAAACTGGTCTGTACCAAGCTATTCAACCCCAATGTATTTCTTTTTCTTATTTGTGAGATGATGTCTAACATTCAAAATGTGACATTGTACACACTGGATACAAAAATGAATGGATATACTTCTTAAAATGTGTTTTCCCTAGGAAGTCTGGCATCATCTTGTGTCAAGTAGGGGAGGCCGCACCCTGGAGAAGTGGTAGTGGAAGTGGCTGTAAAGGTTGAGGACAGACAGTCCCAGCAGAAGGGAGGGCATCTTATTCTAGACATGGATGATTGAGGGCCTTTCAGCCTTTCAAGGAAGCAAATGAGTTTCATTCTTTTCTCAGACTTCCTAGTCCTCATTGCAGTAGCAGTAAATAATGCTACTCACAACATGGGCCAAGAAGTGTATTAAAGTATATAGGGGTGTCTCTGAAGCCAGAGCAAGTTGAATCCGTGGCTGTCTTTTTCTGTCTTTTGGTAATAAAGCAACTAGAGACCAGATGGTAAATAATGATGGAGGCAGGCCAGTGTGTCTGTGGAGGCGTCTGACTTGAACACATTACTGCCCTTCCTCTGCTTCCTGGTTGGTAGTTAGCTCTGTATTTTGCATTTCTGTAGATTTCCTGTCCCCTGTGCCCTGATGGGCTTAGGAGACTGTAAATTCACTTTATGGCAAATGCTCTCTTAAACGTTCTGAAAAACAGGCTGCTCGCATACCTGCAGGAAAATGCAGGTCAGATCCTCTTTCCCAGGGTGGTATAGACTTTATGTGTTCTTCCCAGAGGCTCTTGCCCAGTAGGACGGTGGGACAGGGCGGTGAGAGAGCTGCATAATGGGGCAGTGTTGGTTTTGCCAAAGGAGGGAAACACTCATTTTAGAAAATGCCTGTGTCTGGAGATGATTATAAATGCAATTCTGACCCAAATTAAAAAATAAAAAGTAAGAGTTAATTATGAAATGAGTGTCTCAGAGAGACAGCTTTTCCAGTGGAATAGAACTTTAAAAGATAGCATCATTTTTAAAGATAAATTTTTTTCATTAAAAAAGTTTTTAATTGACGTATATATAATATTATGTAAGTTACAAGTGTACAGTATAGTGGTTCACAATTTTAAAGATTATTCTCCATTTATTGTTATAAATTGTTGGCTATATTCCCAATGTTGTACAATATATCCTTATAGCTTATTTTTTACATAAGTTTGTACCTCTTACTCCCTAACCCCTGTATTGCGAGACATTTTTTCACTTTTTAATCTCATGTAAAGAAAAGTGAAAAGTGTTAGTTATTCACTCATGTCTAACTCTCTGTGATCCCATGGACTGTAGCCCGCCAGGCTCCTCTGTCCATGGGATTCTCCAGGCAAGAATACTGCAGTGGGTTGCCATTCCTTTCTCCAGGGCATCTTCCCAACCCAGGGCTTGAACCTGGGTCTCCCGCATTGCAGGCAGATTCTTTACCATCTGAGCCACCAGGGAAGACCCATATAAAGAAAAATTTTCACAAAAATGCCAAGAAGTTAAAAATAAAAAGATGGGTATGTAATATAAACACATATATAGTAATATATAATAAAATACATAGTAAAAATTAGTATGTATTATAGTATATCATTAATATACTGTAATATAATTAATAAATATTATATATTATATATAAATAATATAACAAATATTATTATAATAATATAATAATATTATTATAATAAATATTATATATATTATAAATATTATTATATTACTATATAATATTACTATATTACTATAATATTTATTACTATATAATATTACTATAATATTTATTACTTCAGTGAAGTACGACTGAGCGACTTCACTTTCCCTTTTCACTTTCATGCGCTGGAGAAGGAAATGGCAACCCACTCCAGTGTTCTTGCCTGGAGAATCTCAGGGACAGGGGAGCCTGGTGGGCTGCCGTCTATGCGGTCACACAGAGTCGGTTACGACTGAAGCGACTCAGCAGCAGCAGCTCCATGGTTTAATCTCTTATCTAAGGCCATCTCCCACCCTTTCCCTTGCTTCCTTCCTTCTTACTCAATTCATGCTCTCTAATAATAATATTTTAAGGTTTTATTGTATCCCGCCATTGAATCAGCATGTGCTAACAAAGATATACCCATGATAACTAGGAACATTACTCTATTAAAGATGCTTAAATATGCTGTACCTTTTGGATTGGTCTTTACTTTGGGAAATGGATAAAATGTTCGTAAAGCATAGAGTGAAAGTGAAGTTGCTCAGTCATGTCCGACTCTGTGACCCCATGGACTGTAGCCCACCAGGCTCCTCATCCATGGGATTTCCCAGGCAAGAGTACTGGAGTGGGTTACCATTTCCTTCTCCAGGGCGTCTTCCTGACCCAGGGAGCATACTTTGTCTAAAAACAGAACAGTAGTAAATGATGTAAAATACTATTGAAATAATTTGTAGTTCCTAAATGGAGTAAAAGTGTTGATAGTTTTCATTGTTTCTATCAACAGAATTGAGTCTTTCAAGTCACAACAGCTGTAAATCATAAAGTATGTGTTTGTGAATGATGAACATTATGGCTGATAAGGAACTGGTCATCCCCTTCTCTTTGGTTTCAAGACCAAAAACGAATTTGGGCTCATCTCTTTCCACCACCGTAGTCCACTGCACAAGCCCCTCTCCACAAAGCTATTACCATAGCCTGCTGTCTACATGACTATTTCTGTACATACATAACTGTGGTTCATTCTGCGCTCAGCAACCAAAGTGAGCTTCTGCAATCTCCATATCACCTCCCTCCCCTACTTATACGCATCAGTGACTTACAGTAAAATCCAGACTCCTTGCCGAGGACCACTACCAGGTGGGTGGCCTATTCTGGCCTGCTACCCCAATCTCCACACATACACTCTCCCCTCACAGCCGCAGCCACTAGCCTCCTCCTCATTCATCGCATTTACCAAACATGACTCTGCCTCAAGACTCTAGAACTTTCTGCCCCATCTCTTTTCTGCTGGTTCTGCATGCGACTGGCTTTGTCATCTCTAAGGACTCAGCTCAGTGCTCAGAAAGGCCCTCCAGGCTTCTGCTCCCAGGGTGCCTGTCGTTCCATCCTACCTTATTTACTGTGTAGGGCTTACTTCAGTTCTGTCGTTGTGTACCCATTGACTATGTCCCCTCTCTACGATCTAACCCTGTGAGAACAAGGAGCTTATGTGAATGGAATGTGGCTTTGCCTGCCATGCTAAGCCATAGCACATAATATTTTTGGTAAGCTCTTAAGTTTAACATATGACTCTGGACCATTCCAGACAAGATATGCCAGAATCACTTTTGTGTCTTTATACCCTCATCTGAACAATTGGGATGGGCACTAGTAATTACATTACAAAGCTGTTTTGGAGATGAAGTGAGATGTTTTGTTGTTGTTCGGTCACTGTCGTGTCCCAACTCTCTGCCACCCCATGAACTGCAGCATGCCAGGCTTCCCTGTCCTTCACTATCTCCCAGAATTTGCTCAAATTCATGTCCATTGAGTCGGTGATGCTGTTAACCATCCCCTGCTGCTGTCTTCTCCTTCTGCCCTCTATCTTTTCCCAACATCAGGGTCTTTTCTGATGACTCAGCTTTTCGCATCAGGTGGCCAAAGTGTTGGAGCTTCAGCTTCAGCATCAATCCCTCCAATGAGTATTCAGGGTTGATTTTCTTTAGAATTGACTAATTTGATCTCCTTGCAGTCCAAGGGACTCTCAAGAGTCTTCTCCGGTACCACAGTTCAAAAACATCAATTCTTTGGCACTCAGCCTTCGTTATGGTCCAGCTCTCACATCCATACATAACTACTGGAAAAACCATAGCTTTGACTATATGAACCTTTGTTGGTGAAGTGATGTCTTTGCTTTATTTTTTTTTTTAATTTTGATTGAAGGCTAATTACTTTACAGTATTGTGGTGGTTTTTGCCATACATTCACATGAATCAGCCATGGGTGTACATGTGTTCCCCATCTTGACCCTCCCTCCCCATCCCATCCCTCAGGTTCATCCCAGTGCACCAGCCCTGAGCACCCTGCCTCATGCATCGAACCTGGACTGGCAGTCTATTTCGCATATGATAATATACATGTTTCAGTGCTATTCTCTCAAATCATCCCACTCTCGCCTTCTCCCACAGAGTCCAGCAGTCTGTTCTTTACATCTGTGTCTCTTTTGCTGTCTTGCATATAGGGTCATCATTACTATCTTTCTAAATTCCATATATATGCACTAATATACTGTATTGGTGTTTTTCTCTCTGACTTACTTTGCTCTGTATAATAGGCCTCTTTGCTTTTTAATATGCTGTCTACGTTTGCCATTGCTTACAGTGGGCAAAGTGCTTAAAAATGATGCCTAACACATTGTTCAATTAATTCAGCTATTTTGACTGTTTCCACTAATCCCTAGCCTTCAGAGCTCACCTGGCATTTTACAGTTTTTAGATATTTAAGAAATCTGCTGTATCCACCCAGGATATTTATATTTTGTTTGAGTTCTCAATCTGGAACTACTCCTCACTGGGTGTTCTCTTGGGTTTAAATTCTTACATTTGAAAAGTACGCACTCTTCATCTTTTCCCAAAGCTACCCACAGGTGAGACGTGACCTGCTTACCAGGCACAGTTTCAAGAGTTTCTTCTGCTGATTATCCCCCATACAGGAATTCCCACTGTGGGAACATTCTACACTGTATTTATAGATCCAGTTCATTTTAACCCAGGCAACCTAATAAGACCTTAGAATAAGATATTAATTTGTAATCTAATTTCTCTAATAAGCCTTTAGATACTAATTACCTTATGGGAGATATAAGTTGATCTCTTGTCAGCATGGACTTTAAAACCTAGAGAAGGGCCTAACAGATACTTCAGTGAACAGATAACCAACATCACTGCCAAATGGTATAGAACACACGGGTAGTTGGTATAGTGAGCGCCGTAGAATTCCTTTCCACTGTTTCCCATTTACTGAACACCTGGTAAGGGTCAGGGTTGTACTCTGCCACCAAGATTGCACAGATACTTGTGAACTAGTGGTAGTGAGAATTCCTGCCCTAAATCCCATGGTCTAAGACAGTATTAATGGGGATAGAAGAGAAATTGTGAATGTTTATAAAGTCATGACAAAAGTTATAGCTTTATTTGTGTTAATAAGTTTAGGCTGACAAAGCAATGGCTGAACTCCTTCCATTGAATGGGTGTGTGTGTGTGATTGGTAGCTGTGTTTCTCACGCCAGTTGCAAGCTCTAACTCAGCGTCTTTGTCCTCCCCCACCTCCTCCATTGGCGTTGATAGCACCCGTGCCACCTCAGGCTGCATGCCCACTCGCTGCCTTTAACGCACTGACTGAATGGGAAAGACCTGTGCTTTCACATCCAATTTGGGCTCCTGTCACTCAAGCACTTTAGTTCTCAAGTTTCCTGCAGTGCTTCCTCTTGCTTCCGGGCAGTCTGCTGGGAACGTCCTTCTCTTTGTTGTTGAACCAGAAAAACTCCACACACCTACAAATCCTTCAAGGCTTGGCTCAGATAGTGTCCTCTCTAAACCCTTTCTTGACTCCACAGAGCAGACTCGTAGCGCGTTGTATGCAGGGTCACTAATAGCCCATAGGAGTCTTTTGGAGTAGGCAAAGGTTTCTTACAGTTTTCTGGAGAAAAGCAGCCCTGAGCTAGGGATTATGAGTTGCTGAGCAGAGTCAAAGGTAGGCTGCATTTCAAACCGCTAGTATAGAGCACAGACTGAATAACCTTTGGCAGGTCCCCTTTGCCTGCACATTTTGTTGTCAGAGTATAAACTTCTTGTGGGCAGAGATCAGACTATTCATCCTCATTTACAAGTGGACAGCTCAATGCCTGGCATGCAGTATAACCTCAAAACTTGTTTGTTCAATGAATTAAGGAATAAATGAAATGTAAGTTGAAAAATTAATTTTTATTCATCAGGGAACTTTGTATAGCAATGCCAAGCTTTCAAATATGGGGTCTCAAGGGGGTACATAATCTAAGAGAGTCTGCAGGTGCGGGGGCCCTGGAGAGCCTGAGAAGAGAGCCCCTCTTTGTCCACCTCACAGCCCAGCTCCTGGCCAATTCTGCCCCTTCATCTAGGCTGCCCTGCCAGCAAGACTGCCTGAACACCTGATTCCCTTGTGGGAAAGCCAGGCTCGATGGGAGAATTTGAGCTGGACAAGTAAACTTGGTCAGGAAAGCTCCCACTTCCAAAGAAATCATGACACTAAAGTGTGATATTCTGATATCCTTTAGGGATTTTCCAGAATGCTTTTAAGTTTTGTTTTTGATTTATTAATTACTCAATGAAAAGGTTGAAATAGGAGTAAGGAAACAAATCAGAAGGATTAGGCACCACTGCCAATTGAAAAGAGAGTACTCATAAACACACATTCTAAATGATTATGCAAATAGATTATTAGATTTATATACATTTTATTTCTAGGGCTATATCTGCTAGATACAATGAAGCCCATGGTTTTCTCACCCTCTCTTTAAAATCTTGATTCTAATTTCTTCTTTATCTCATATTTTGAGTCCTTATAAGCTACCAATTGGGAGAATCAATTTATAAATGCATACACCCACAGAAATACATTAATCAATTAATCAATCTATGAAGCTTCAGATATAATTGTGATACTTTGGGCTCTTTGGATTTGGATAATCGACTTGTCTATATCTATAGGAAAGAAAAGAGGGTTAAGCATATGACCTTCTGGTTAACATTTAAAGAATCCAGAAAGCACCAAGAGGTCTATTAAGTCAGACCAGATGTCTGGAGGGCTTTTAAATCTTCTTTATATTAATGCCAGCATGATTTCCCAAAGACTAGTTCAGATCTGCCCTCCTTGAGTGGTTCTGGCTGCATAGAGTAAAATGAGGTAAACTCATTATAGCCTTAGTGTGGCTGGCTTTGAAAGATTTGAAAAATGTTCTTTTATTGAGACTGAATAACTGGATGTGCTTTTGCTGCCAATATCAACATAATCCAAGGGCCCTTCTGTTATTTTCTGCTAGAGTTTTCTTAGGACATGGAATGGGGTGGGAGAGGGGGGTGTGAGAAGCCTCAGAGGATTGTGTTTTGTTTTGCTTTTTTTTTCCCCTGTTCTTGGCTCACACAGCAAGTTGATGGTAAATATTGGGCAATTTATTTAACCACACTGTTCCTCAATTTCCTTATTAGCAATGCTGTCTTGTTTATAAGGAGTTTTGAAATTTTTGCAAGCACACAAAACTCTGCTGAGAATAGCCAGTATAGATATCTTATTTCTAATGTAATTGATGCCTCTCCAATAGTGGAGCCTACCTGCATCAGACTCATTTAGATTGATAGTTAAAAAGCAGATCCCTAGGCCCACCCCAGGCCTTCTAAAGTAGAATCTCAGGGAGTGCACCTAAAATCTTTTGTAAACAAGTTTCTTGGATGACTCTGATGAATTCCCCCTGTATCTCTCTGAATATCTCTGCTTTCTGGTGAGCCTGAGATAGAACTTGTTGGTTAGAGCACCTGAAAAATCCCCTGGTATCTCCCAGACTTTTCTGAACTGACCAAATCTGGACCATTTTCCCTGAAGCTTCTGTATGTTTTGATTGAGTCACTTATTTAAAAAATATTTGAAGCTTAATTTTTCTAATTTCTGTCTTCAAAATGTGTGTAATCTGGTAAGGTGTTGAGGACTAGCACTTTAAATCATGAAGTAGGATGAAATGAACACTCAGGCTTCCAAAAGTGAAAAAAACAAAGCATTAATTTCCCTGCTTTCAGTTTAATGTTGGACTTCCCCTAGGAACCCAAGGTTGTGGTCTATTTTTGATTTGACTTTGGCGGAACCATTTAATCTTTCTATAGTTTCCCCCTCAACAATTCATACTTTCTCCATCCTCATGAAACATTTTCCATGGGAGCTGTTCAGTTTATTCAGAAGGAAAGTTCTATTATGGTAACTATATATTGTGCAACCAGGTGCAATTTAGGAATCCATGATAGCTTTAGGTTAAGGACCAATAATGGTGATTATGTCTTGTGACTGAAGAGGATCAAAAAAGTTGTCCAATCCTTCCTTTTGTGTCGAGAACCGAATCAAAAATATGAGTGTCCAGGCTGATGGATTTACTGGATAAATTACTGAACAGCAGAGACATTCGGAGTTTCTGTTTTTTGGCTCAGAAGCCTGGGAGGATGAAAGGACTGCTGTTGACTCCCAGCTTTGCACCACTGCCCTTGATAGGGGTGATGCTACTATATTACACTTATTACACTTAACTACCTCTTCTTAGGCTATGTTACTACATTGAGACCTGTAGCAGTTTTCCAAAGCTGCATAACCAATTAATACCAATTTAGCAGCTTAAAACAACATGGTTACTATGTCACTGTTTCTGTAATCAGGAGTCTGAGCATCATTGAGCCAGGTCTTCTCAGCATCCAAGA
The DNA here is from genome assembly GCF_023699985.2 of Odocoileus virginianus. Taxonomy (NCBI): domain Eukaryota; kingdom Metazoa; phylum Chordata; class Mammalia; order Artiodactyla; family Cervidae; genus Odocoileus; species Odocoileus virginianus. The sequence continues at coordinate 5,162,479 of NC_069703.1, read as the reverse complement.
GCTGAAATTAAAATATTGGCTGGATTGCATTCTCATCTGAAAGCTCAACTAGGGAAGGACCTGCTTCCAAACTCCCTTAGGTTGTTGGTAGAATTTATTCCTTGCATCTACAGAATTCATGGCAGTCTACCTCTTCAAATCTAGCAACAGCAAGACTCTCTGATTTCTAGATGCTCTTTTAAAGGTCTCACCTAATTAGGTCAGGCCCAAGTTCAGGATCATCACCCTTTTAATTAACTTAAAATCAATGGATGAGAGACTTAATTACATCTTCAATATATCTTCACCTTTGCCATATTCCATTGGTTACAAATTACAGGTCCCCTGTCATACTTAAAAGATGGGGATTATACAAAGGCATGGGTCAAGGAAGATCATCTTAGAATTCATCATACCACAAGACCACAGTGAATTAAAATTCATTATTCAATCCAAGTATGCTTAAGAAATGAATTGTAGGATTCAAAGATTACTGTTTATGAATTGTCATCCTCATGTATGTGATTATTTCGTTAATTCCTGATGAGGTAAAATTAACCTTCAGTTAAGAGAAATTATTTGGTTATCAAGAGGGAAGAAACAGGCTTAACCAGCATGTGATAGACATATTGCATCTACAGTCCTGTCCTGTCCTAAGAAACTTTAATCAGTAATTATTGGGCTTCCCCTAATGGCTTAGGCTGTGAACAGCCTACCTGCAATGCAGGAGACCCAGGTTCAATTCCTCAGTCAGGAAGATCACCTGGAGAAGGGAATGGCTACCCGCTCCTGTATTCTGGCCTGGAGAATTCCATGGACTACTGTCCATGGGATCACAGAGTCGGACATAACTGAGCGACTAATACTTTCACTTCAGGGATTATTGCTTAACTAGAGAAAGGGTTTACTTGAATTATTTTATTTCCTAGTTTCCCCAATATGACTCAGTTCACAAAAATGAATTCACACATATCTATTCCAGATTACACCTATATAAAATGAGTTACTCTTTTAGGAGTTATCCCAAAAGTTCATCTATCATACTCTTTGGTACACTAGGACTACCCAAAGCAAAAAAGACCGTGAACAACTTCTGTGAGGTGTGAACACTGGAGATTATCTTTTCAACATTTCTTATCACAGCAACACGCTGAAGAAAGACAGTGTATTAAAAATGGGTAGCAGGGAATCTGGTTAATACTGCCCTATAAATAAAATGCATAACTAATATTGGGTTGGCCAAAAAGTTCATTCTAATTTTTCCATATGATGTTACAGAAAAACTTGACAAAACCTATTGGCAAACCCAATAAAAAGGTGAACAGGCTCGAAGAGATTCGTGAGAGAGAATACAAGAGTAAATCTCTTTATTTTGAAGTATTTCTTACAAGTCAATAAAAAATCCTAAAACTTTAGATGATAAATTTATTCACACTTATAAGAATGACTGTTATAAAAAAAAATAACAAGTGTTGGAGAGGATATAGAAAAATTGGAACCCATGTTCATAACAATACTTTTTTACAATAGTCAAAATGTAAAAACAACCCAAGTGTCAACCAATGGATGAATGGATTAACAAAACATAGTATATACAAACAATGGAATATTATTCAGCAAGGAAAAAAAGGGAATTTGCAACCCATGCTACAACATGGACCTGGAAAATGCTAAGTGAAATAAAGCAATCACAAGGGATGAATATTGTATGATTCCACTTATATGAGGTACTTAGAGTGGTCAAATTCATAGAGACAGAAAATAGAATGGTGGTTGCAGGGGTGGGAGGAAATAGGAGTTAGTGTTCAATAGGTACAGATTTTCAGCTTGGAAAGAGAAAAAATTTCTAGAGATGGATAATGGTAATGATTGTAGAACAATGTGAATGTACTTAATGCTACAGAACTGTGTACTTGATAATGGTTAATAGGAAACATCCTTTGTGATGTGTATTTATTAAAATAAAAATTTTTGAAGAAAAAATAAATGGGCAAAGTAGATGACCATGTAGATCACAAAATGGGAAATGTTACAAATAAGCTGACTTGGGGGAAGAGTCTCAGCCTTGTTGGTAGCCAGTGAAGTGAAAATGTTTAAATTTCATCTAAAAGAAGTACCGTCTTTAGTCTAATGGGATAATGAATGTTATGGGTCTCACAAAGCCTGGATGATAATTATATTCAAAATACATTTCATTTCTCTGCTTCTTCCTCCCCTTTCCCTATAACAGATTTAAAGTTTTCAGTTAGTATTTTTATACCAGTGTTTTACACAAGATAGATATTTAAACCATTTCTAAGACTTGCAGTATGCTAGTTCAGTTTCTTTAAAAAAGTAAAATGTTCTTCTTGAGACCCAAGTTAAGGCTCTGATGTAAGGAGGTATAATATGAACTATGTCAAATGCAATTTTGAAATAGTTTATGAAAAAAGTATTTGATTGCAAAGATTGATTAACTGATTTTCCCCCCAATATATTCTAGAGTTTGTAATAACAAGAACTTGTAAACTCTGAGCCAGTTCTATTTCTGTGTCCCAAAATTGGTACAGACAGTCCCAGACTCAGGAGGGTTTGACTTAGAATTTTTTGACTTTACAGTGGCTTGAAAATGATATGAGACTTTCCTGGTGGCTCAGTGGCGAAGAACCTGCCTGCCAATGCAGGAGACGTGGGTTCAATCCCTGGGTCACGAAGACTTCCAGGCGAGCTACAGTCGATAGGGTCACAAATAGTTGGACATGACTGAGTGTGCACACACAAAAGTGATACACTTTCAGTAAAAATCATATTTTTAGTTTTGAGTCATGATCTTTTCCTAGGCTAACAATGTTCAGTGCTATACTTTTTCATGATGCTGGATAGCATCAGTGAGCCTCAGCTCCTTGTCAGCCATGTGATCACTGGGATAAAAAAATGGTACACATACAACCATTCCGTAACTCAATAAATTACATGAGATATTCAACTCTTTATTATAAAAGAGGCTTTGTGTTAGATGATGTTGCCCAACTGTAGGCCAATGTAAGTGTTCTGAGCATGTACAAGGTAGTCTAGGCTAAGCTATGATGTTCAGTTAGTTAGGTGTATCACATGCTTTTTTGACTTATGATATTTTCTGTTCACAAGGGGTTTATCAGTATGTAACCTCATTGTAAGCTGAGGAAGATCTGTATTTTCCTAATATGACAGAGCCCTTCGTGTTAATGTTTTTAATAAGCTATGTGGCCACACACCTGCTTTATTTATTATCTCTTTGTTATCTCAGTTTCCATGAGTCATGATTATCCTTTGGAAATTTAATGAAGGCAATTAGAGTAAATCTTTTTGATGGTAATGAAATGTAGCTAAAAATGTGCCTCTTATTAATTGGTCAAACACTGTGAGCCAGGCAAGTGTGTTTCTGTGATTTCATTTAATTCTCATATCCTCTGAGACAAATAATAGTGTTTCTATGATTTCATTTAATCCTCACATCCTTCTGAAACAAATAATATGATTCTCATTTTATAGATGAGAAATCGAGTGGCAGGTTTTTAATAATTCACTGCAAATTGCACAGCTGGTCAGTAACACTGAAATTCAAACTCAGGTTTCTCCAACTGCAAACCTCTGATCTTCCCACAACACTAGGAGTATAACTTTATTTATCTCATAAATATTAAAGTGATTTATAAGAATAGAAGGTTAAAACCATGTGATTTTGTAAAAACAGCCTGTTAATGATCACAGCTCCTAAAATTCCATATTAATTCAGGAGCAGTTTTTAAAAGCAAAGTTGTTTAGCTCCTGCAAACAAACTGTTGTACATTCCAAATAAAAAGCTTCCTATTTCATGTCAAAAGTGCAGATTTGCTTCCCGATAAGATGTGCTATTTGGAGGTTGTCTATTTTTTTATTGTGATTCAGGTGCAAATAACAGGAAAGCATATTTTTTCCTATCTTGGCAAAAGGGGAGGTATTTCTAAAAAAGAATGTAACATAATGATTTAAATGGCCATTATTTTGCATCATGAATTAGGAGAAATCAGATTATAGCTCAGGAGTCAAAGAAGTAACAAGGGTCTACTGACTACGACAGGAGCGTCCAGCCAGGGAATTTCCCGAAACTCTAAGCCATGAGGTCTTCAGAGACACTCAGTGCTCTTCCCTGACCAACAAAATGAAAAAATGCAAAACCATTGACTCTTTAAAAAACATTCAGGCAAATGCCAACTCTGAAAACAAATTACTTTGCAAGAGCTTATCTTCATGTCTTTTAGGGAAAAAAAAAACACAAAAAACCTAACATCAAAAGAGAGATAAAAATACAAACTTGTCTTTGTAATTCTTAGACAACTAAACAAATAGCAATATATATGTAATGTGGATTTTAAATGATCGTGAAAATGTAAAGAAAATTTTTTTAAAGATATTATTTCCCTTAAAAGAATTCAATTCTGAATTGTTCAAGTCAAAACATTTTCAAAGTGTTTCCAAAAGGAGTGTGAAAATTAGCAACAAAGCAATTTGAATGTGAAAGACAAGCACGCACAGACATCAGAAGGAAGGCTCTGGTCACTCACATCGTTCTCAACTCTCTACTGCTTCTTCTGTTTGCAGAGCTCACACTTGCTTTAACCGTCTGGATCTTCCTCCGTACCCATCCTTCTCCATGCTCTATGAGAAACTCTTGACAGCGGTTGAAGAGACCAGTACCTTTGGACTTGAGTGACCTGGAGGCGCAATGCCCAGAAGCTGAAGAATGGCTGAGCATTGGAAGTTTCAAGAGTCGCTTCCATTAAAGTAAAGCTGAATGCTGTTATTTTCCAGGAATGGATGCTCTGTCTCATTTGGGTACTGGAGAGTGATGATGATCCTCTTGGAAGGATTTGGGTGAGCGTGATGCCCAGGGAACCACCCAACAGTCTTTCAATCAACAGTTCTTGACTGCCAAACTTTTTTCCATTTGTTATATTCCAAGACAAAGATGAACCTGTACACGATCAGCTCCGTGGTAACTTTTAGAGACTCAGGAGAATCATGAAACTTAACCTTTGAACATGGTTCAAGCCAAACTGACAGCACTTGGCCCAATCTCCAAATTAGTGCAAGTTAAATAGTATAATAAAAACAAATATATTTCCTGAAAATACATTCATTTAAGCCCTAAGTTATAACAGAATATTCATTTTCTTGCTTATGAGTACCTGCATGGTGTGTACCATAGGTTTCAGCTTTCATGGGACACAAGTGGAAAATGAAACCAAGTCAATATGAGGTAACCTTTAAGATTTGCAATAAGGTGGTCTGTGACAATGTATATGCAAAGTGATATGTGTGTAATTATGGCTGAAGACAAACTGTTATACAATGAATTACTAATGACAGATTTTATGCTTTATAATGCATGAAAACAATTTTAAAATAACTAGCAATTAATCACAGCGTATCAGGAAAAAAGTACACAGTGAGTTCTGTTTATTTTTTATAGTTTCATTATATTTATGTTCTCTAAGATGTAGATAAGAATCTACCTATCATACTATATGTATCATCTGTTCCATTTTCATATTCCATGCTTATTCGGGCATCATGCGTGTATGTATCCTTTTAAGCACTCTCAAGGGAACAAAAGGGCCTTTTATTTTTATAAAGGTACAAAAAATTCCCCAAAATATTTTGCACTGAATGTACCAAAGTTGAAGGGACATTATAATATGACTAACAACAACTCCATCACTTGATAAGTATAAGAGAAAATAGCTTCTAAATCAAACTTTCTTCACAGTGCCATGTCTACCACTACAAGGACTGTGCATCTAAGTAATAATTTTTTAAGACTCACTCTATGTGATAGTATGATATGCATTTATTTAAAATGCATTAGACTCTTCCATCCATCAAATACTTTACAGGATGGCATTTAATACAGATATTTCGTATTCCCCCACTGCTTTTTATTTGTACAGCGTCATTAAGCACTAAGCTCAGTTAGGGAGCCGTTAGCAACACCCAAGAGATCAGCTCTCTTTAGTAATAAGAATTCCATTTTCCCTCATCAGTGAAGACATCACAAATTGAAAGTCTCAGTACTCTATTTCTAAGTCTGCATTTTCACTGATGCATAATTTTCTTATCAATATTAAGAAACAATTTTTCTATAATATCTCAGAAACTGCATGACATCACTGGCGTTGTCTCTGCTTAGTTTATCAGAGGGTGTTCTTCATTTTTATGACTTTGGGGTTACTCACCATCATGGTTTCTTTCTTGACTTACGGCCACAACTAACCAGATGTTCGATATAATGAAGTTAAATTGAGGGTAATAAAAGCATTGGATTAAACATTTGGTTTGCCAGCCTATGGTATTACAGGCATTGCCGAGAACAACATTTATAGTAGCCATGGAATTCCTGTTACAGGGTGATAGCTATCTTACGTTTTATAGAGGTCAAATGCATGGTTTTCATAGGTGGTTGATGATGGTAAGAACTGATTACTCTGTTGGTTAAACTACATTTACTATGGGGGCCCTCGAGAGGAATACCACTCGTTGTATTCCTACACTAAAGGCAGGTGCTGCAGTGTGGAGAAACATTCTGGGGAAAAAGGTTACAACAATCTGGAAGTAAGAAGGATGGATTTATCTGTGTACTGTAATTGTGTCAGAAAGAAAGGGAAGAAAAAAAATCTTAACTGGAAATGTTAGTTTGTACTTACTTATCATGAATATAAGTATATATTTAATTTTACAAACTATTTTTACTTGTTTGTATTTTTTTCATTATAAGGGAAAATAGTATACTTAAAAAAAACACATTTTTGATGGTATATAAGATGTTTCAGAGCTGGCATTCCCTAAGCAGCTGATAGAAGGTTTTGAAAATACAGCATTTCTTTCAAAACTATTTTCAAAGACCATGTTGGCTTGCATTTTTGTTTGTGACAGTTTGTTGTCATATTCTGCATTATTAGGTAAGAGATTTGAAATAAAATGTATCTCTTTAATTATTTCTTTCCAAATACCAGTATAATCATTAATTGCTACCATTCTCAGAATTGGAAATTATCCAAGCTGTACCTATCACATCAGAATACCATGATAATTGGCCTCTTATTTTTCATTAGTATAAACAAAAGAATCTGATAATAACTATTTAAAACATTAAATTAACATTTCCACAGAATAAATTCAACTTTAATATACTCTACAAATAGAAATATCCATAAATATTTTCTTCTGGACTATGAACCTAGATAATTTGGCTGTCTGGTCTTGTTTTCTTTAAAATTCTTGTAAATGATGCATATAGTATACCATTTTATAAAAGACAGTCATGATACGTCAAATACATGCAGAACATCTCTTAGGTGAGAGAAAAGGCATTGGCATTCACTCTGTGCCAGCTTCTATGATTGATGGTTGAGCTACAAGATTCAAAATCTGTCCTCAAGAAGTTTACAGTCTAGTGGAATACATACCAAGGTTCAAAAAATATTTTAAATAAAATTTGATATGTTCTACAATCAAGAGAACAGCTTGCTCCATCTGGGAGTTCCAATGACGACTTCATATGTGGGAGATATTGTGGCTAAAAAAAATCATATAAATGCTCTTTCTGTTCATACCTAATGGCATATAATAGTATGATGATACTGGTCAAGTGTGGAAGCCCAGTGGAGAAGGAAATGTAACCCACTCCAGTATTCCTTCCTGGGATATCCCATGGACAGAGGAGCCTGGCAGGCTATGGTCCATGGGGTCACAGAAGAGATACAGCTAGCGTGGACACATGCATGCACATGGAAGCCCAGAGTGCATTTACACACAGGGTTTAAAGTGTGAAAAGGTGGAGAACTGAACCATGATGGACCAACCCAAGGATCTTCGAGTTATCCAAAAAATAACACAATTAAGCTCAATAGTTTCCCTGTTTCTTTTCATCTGCACTATGGTATATTAGGTTGGTGCAAAAGTAATTATGGTTTCGGACCCATTATAACAGACACATCTTTATTAATCAAAATAGGAACCATCACAGTCAACACATTTTTGCCAATGAAAAATAAGTTTGTTTATTCCTGTAGCATAAGCATCCATGCTTCAAGATCTGACAAACTCTTGGAAAGCATTTTCCCGCAAAAAAAAATTGTTGATATGCTTGAGGAAGTGGGGGTCAGTTGATGAGATGTCAGATGAATGCAGCAGATGAGGCAAAACCTCGTAGCCCAATTCGTTCAACTTTTGAAGCGTTGGTTGTATGACCTGCTGTTGGGTGTTGTGGAGAAGAATTGGGCCTTTTCTGTTGATCAATGCTGGCTGCAGGCATTGCAGTTTGTGGTGCTTCTGATCGATTTGCTGAGCATACTTCTCAAATGTAATGGTTTTGCTGGGATTCAGGAAGCTGTAGTGGATCAGACTAGCATCAGATCACCAAACAGTGAGCATGGCCCTTTATTTGGTGCGAGTTTGGCTTCAGTAAGTGCTTTGGAGCTCATTCCTGGTCTACCCACTGAGCTGGTCATCGCTGGTTGTTGTGTAAAATCCACCTTGTGTAGCATGTCACAGTCTGGTCAAAAAATGGTTCATTGTTGCATAGAATAAGAGAAGACAACACTTGAAAATGATGGTTTTTTTTGATTGGTGGTCAGTTTGAGGCACCCACTTACTGAGCTTTTTCATCTTTCCAGTTTGCTTCAAATGCCAGACGATCATAGAATGGTTGACTTGGGCAACTTCTCATGCAGTTGTAAGAGGATCAGCTTCGATGATCCTCTTCATTGGTCGTTGTCAGCTTCCAATGGCCAGCCACTGCATTCCTTATCCTCAAGGCTCTTGTCTCCTTTGCAGAACTTCTTGAACGACCACTGCACTATATGTTCATTAACAGTTCCTGGGCCAAGTACATTGTTGATGTTGCAAGTTGTCTCCACTGCTTTACCACCCATTTTAAACTCAAATAAGAAAATTGCTCGAATTTACCTTTTGTCTAACATAATTTACATAGCCTAAAATACATATAAAATAAACAGCAAGTAATAATTCACTAGCAAAAAACATAAAGCAAGAAATGCATATTAAAATGATGTGTAACATAGCCCCATTTAAGAGTGTATTCCAGCATCAAATGGCAGAGTTCAGAAATGCAAAACCAAAGTTACATTTGCACCAACCTAATACCTTTGCTTTGCAGTGTTAAAAATCCCAATTCCTGAGCCCATCCACCTCTGGGGTCAAAATGTTTTTCTTGTGCAAAAAAAAAAAATGAATGGATCTTGGCCAAAGAAGTGTAGTTGCAATTTTCTAGCATCTGTTATATTTATAATTAAGTAAAAGTTCTGTAATAAATGAAGGAAAATTTGTTTCTCTTGTATAACAATCAAGTTTAAAAAACTGCATTCAAATGATTAACAGTAATGGTGGAATATGTTTAAACAGTGCTTTAGAGTTTCTCAGTGCTTTCGGGCGCTTGGTTTGTCTTGATCCTCACATACTCCGTGGAGTAGAAGGTATCAAGTCCTGTCTGCATTGGGGCTGATTTCCAGAGGTGGCTTGTGAGATCACTTTCCGCACTTCACAGCTACAGTTCCAGGTTTCATCTTGAGCAATGTGGACACTAATATGTATACCAGCCTATTCCAGTTTCACTGAAATTTGCAAGCTGCTTGTCTACCCAAACTCTCATTTTTTGAAACACTCTTAAAAACATGACACCTTCTGAAAAGTCCTTGAAGAAGTTAGCATATTCATAGGAAAAACTCCCAATATCCTTAATGTTTCTATTTTACTACGTTATTATGAGAAATTAAAAACAAAATGCAAAATTTGATTGCTTGTGGTGGATTTCTATATTATAGTAAGTTTAGTTTTCTCAAATATTATTTGGAAGCAAGATAATGAAACCGCACTTTAATCAGAAACCTGATTTTAGTTTTTAATTTTAAACAAGGATGGATCTAGAAAACCCTGATAGCCGAGTTCCTGTGATACGGGTTGAAGAGACCACTACAGGTTCTTTTCCTCTTTGTCCACATTGATCCAACCTTCTTTCTTCTTTCTGCACAAATTATGACTTGATCACTTCTAACTAAGGCAAACATCTGATAATGAAGAGTCTTTTCAATTCAACCCAGTTCAGGAAACTCCCATTGAAGCTGAAATGATGCTACACCATCATTACAAAATACTCACCACACTGCATAGTACAAATACAAATAAAGACCATGGCCTCACCCTCAAACTGAATCTGACTTTCAGGCCCTTCTGTGTTCTTACCTGCTTTCTGATTTAATTGATGAGTGAAAATATTCTAAATCTTAGACACCTTACTTCTATAAAATTGAGTTTAAATTAATGAGAATGTCACTTTCACTTAGGTTCTAATTTGCGAAGCCTATATTGACTTTCTAATTCAATTGTGTTTTCTAGCTAGATTTGCTTGCCTCACATGGAAGCAAGGGGATGTCAGAGACATCAAGCTTTCTAAACTGTGGCTTAAGGCCAACCACTTGCTGCCCACTAGAAGGATGATAGGAACAAAAAAAATCAGAAAAGATGGAACCAGTAGTGTTATCCCCCCACGCCCCCGCTTTCTCCCCCACCTCTGCCAAGATGTAATGCTAATTATGGACCAACTTTCAAGATTCAGGAGTGGTAACTGCATTCCAAGGAGCTGGCACAAAGGATATACTGAATGTGTGTGCCCTACCTATATCAACAGGTATACTGTTGCAGGGGGAAAGTTAAAACAAGGGTGAAAGGATCACCTTATGGCTTGCGGCTGTGGGTAGAAACATATACTTTGGTTTCTGACTTTGAGGAAAAGAATTATGTGCTGCCCAATGAGAGCACTGCTTGGTAATCCACCTGGTGGGTCCCCTTATCTTCAGTAGGGTGATAACATTTTTCTGTATTGCAAAACAGAATTTAGTCCAAAAGTATTAAAGCTAACCATAGCTTAATTAGGAGATCCAATGATTTAGCGTTAAATTGTGTTGTGGATTACTTTTAACAATTGTTGTTATTATAATTGAACTTTAGGGAAAAAGAGAGCACATGTTGCTTGACACATTTCTTTTGCTTAATTTGCTTTTTAGCAGACATTCTTTGACATGACAGTCACTTCCAAAACATTTTTCATGGTTTCTAATGGTAACTTAAATGTTCCCTGGTCATGTATAAGCAAAAACCCTAACAATTGGGTTACTGAATTGCAAATGGAGACCTAATCTGTATTTCCAGTTTTTCAAGAAATTAATCAAGACTGAAATACATTTGCTTAGATTTAATCTGTAAGGTAGATTATTTGGCTTTCATGATCAAACAGTTCAGCAGAATTGGAAGGCCCTAGTTGTATGGCTTCTGGGAAACACAGGAGAATTAAACTTATACATGAAATTTTTATGTGGAGTGGCCTTGGGCAGGTAATATCTTTCTATCCAGTTTTCTTTTAAGATATTACAACCCTGAGCAGTGTTGATAGGTATGGTGTATGATTCAAACTGAATCAAATATTACTGATGCAGGTAAGGAATCAGTAAACTTCTGGTTACTATCGCCTTCTATAAGAAAGGATGGATAATGTTCAAGAAATACCTTGGAAGGACTAACCAGGAAACATACAAAACTGAATGTTCTTTTAGGACCCTAACACTCTAAAAGATGGTATTACAACCTATTTTTCTTTATATGGTATCATAAGTAAAATTTGAGGCTGTTAATATGTTGGAAAGTGCATAATATCATGGTTTTATAATAGGGATGCAGGCATTCCAAAGTGAATAAATAAAGATACATGCATCTCTCCAGCCTCTTACTGAAAGTATTAATCTAATTTTATAGTAATGATTACTTTTTAATATTTAGGCTCTGTAAAAAAAAAAGCCACATTATGTCTAAGATTTCAGTGGAGCACAGGTGGTGTATTTTTTAAGCCTTCAAGTTTCTTTTCACAAATTCCACCCATTGTGTCTATTACACCATGTCACAATTAATAGCTATGTTTCTATTTTTGTTGAATTGATTTAAGCCTCATATTTATTCAATGTTACTTTTAATAGAGAACAATAATGGGAAGTATTTGCTATTGACATTGAGATTATACAGTTCTCATTTTACCTTATATTTAAATTTCATCTTTTTTTCTCCAAGCAAATAATGCAGACTGTTGACATCCTAGAAATGAATCATGGGTGGTCTTAAATGGAGCCTGGGACTCTGAAATGTAGACTTGTTTGTTTTCTGGAAAGTCTGTATTCTTATCCTTACCTGAACCCCTGACTCTTGTGTTGTATTTTTTTATGATTCTGAAATGCTTTGAGGGAAAGATATTTTATGTGTACAATTTGTTTTATTTTCATACTGATCTCTATTTTTGTTTAAAACCATGTTGCATCATGAAACCACTTAATCCAAAATAAATCTTCTTTAAAAAAAATAGATTATGATTTTTCTGTGATACATTTGGGGAGGAAAAAAACTCAAGAGGAAAGAGAGCAAAGTAGGGATAAAGGTCTCGTGGGATTAGTATACAGCTTTGTGGATACCGGAAGTTCTCTTTTCATGATATTTATAATTAGGAATCTATTTTGTTTATCCCTAAAAGATTATTTTACTATTTGGTAGTGCATAAATTAATGTTAAAGGAATGAATTAACACAAATAATAATCTCTTAACTCACATGAGTTGAGACTGTTTGCTAAGCCATCTTGGTTGAATGCTTGTTTCATAACCACGTATGCACACTGCCACCCCTACCGCCCACATCAGTCTAATTGAGGGGTCACATGTTCACAAGCCTACAGGGGCATCTGGCTGGGTGTGTTTACTGAGTGCAACTGGCTGGGTGTAAGCAATAGAAAATGGTGGGTTTGCCTAAAGGAGGCATTGTAATACTTTGCTCTGGCAGATTCTACTCACAGGAAATTCAGGTCAGTGTTGAAAGATTCAGGTCAGTGTTTATTTATCAGGAGAAACCCAGAAATCTAAAACTTCAGATTTCTAAAATTGTAGTGTTTCTAGGTCTCTTTAATACTGGGTGAAAGTGAAAGCATTAGTCGCTCAGTCCTGTCCAACTCTTTGTGACCCCAGGGACTATAGCCCACCAGACTTCTGTCCATGGAATTCTCCAGGCAAGAACACTAGAGTGGGTAGCCATCCCCTTCTCCAGGGGATCTTCCTGACCCAGGGATCGAACCTGGGTCTCTTGCATCACAGGCAGATTCTTCACCGACTGAGCCACCAGGGCAGCCCCTTAATACTGGGTGGATCAAAGCAAATCAGTCTGTAGGTTGAATTTACCTTGCAGGTCTTCCAGTTTGGAACACTTCATTTACTCTGTAATGTTATTTTATGACTGGCTGGTAATGTAAGTGAACTGACCAAATAGATACTACTGAGACATGGCAATTAGTAGGAGATATGGGGAAAGGCACCCACTCCAGTGTTCTTGCCTGGAGAACCCCAGGGACGGGGGAGCCTGGTGGGCTGCTGTCTGTGGGGTCGCACAGAGTCGGCCACGACTGAAGTGGCTTAGCAGCAGTAGCAGCAGCGTGGGGAAGGGCGAATATAAGCTGGAAGGGTAGATAGTCAGTAAATGATATACTTGAAAATGATGCATGCTTACCAGTATCTTTTTGAAAACCAATTTGTGTTCATTCATGTAAGTTGAGAATCTATGTCAAGTTTTCATGCAATAGATGTGCCATTAAACTCATGTATTTTAAACTAGAAATGAATTTCCTATATCACATAAGAGCAATTAAAGCAAAGACTCATCTTCTGTAACTAACTGAAGTTTGATATTGTCATTGAAAGAGAAGAACAAGAGATTAACCAATGACACTGACTTCATGGTTATTATGTCATAATGCTCTCTCTATAACCTTTGACCTCACTGTACTTTCATTATGATAAATTTATCTACCTTTGCTATATTCTTTTAACAAAACTTGAAACTCACTTGGTGAATGTTTTAACAATGCACAATTCCCACTATCGTCATAATCACCTACAGGAAATCTTTCTTGATTTTTTTAAAAAATTTCATCCTTTGCCCAGAAAGCGTTTAACCCTTTTATCAAGGAATGGAAAAAAGTTTTTTCCATACTTTCCTCTATTTATTGATCAAAAAATGTTACCTGTTAATGACATTTCATTTTTTTCCCTTTAAATATATACTTTCTTCTAAACAGATATTAGGTTGACTCATATAGCATTTGTCAACCAAAGTAAACTTTGGAGTAACAGTAAATTGAAATGAGAATATCTAATAAAGATACATTGTATATATTGATAGAAATGAACTTCACATATTTTATTTGCCCAGTTATTATAGGTCATATCAAAAGATGTTTAGCTGATGTCTAGTTTAATGAACTAAAAGGAAGAGCCAGCAATTTCCAAACCATAAATCTGTCAAATATGTATTTCTTTGATAATTTATAATACTGTTATAAAATACTACCTCTTGCAACACTACATTCTTGGACATAATAATAATTCACATCTATCCAGTATTTAGTTGGCATTGCAAAATTGAACTCAAATCCAGACTCTTGAACCTTGTCATGACACTACGAGCACACGCTCTCCCTACCTCTCACAGAACAAAACAACAGAAAAACCATTTTAAGTTTGTTGAGGAACTACTCACCAATTAGGGAAGATTTACTATTATTCCAGTTTCAATCAGGAAACCGTGTCAACGTTGCTTAAATGTTGCATCCCATCACCAGTAGTGATAGAGCATGCTCCAAAAATGGAAAAGTCAGCTCCACCAACACAAAATCATATGTGTGTTTCATTTACTTTCAAGTAAAACTTTTATATATCATCAGACTTGGTTTTAATTTGAAAATATGAATTTTTTCCATTAGCTTTAATAACAACTGCTTGCCCACTGCCCCAGATATAGAAGAAATGTGATGACCCAGTACATTACCACTTTAATTTTGTCTGTTCCTTGGCCAGACATTGGGTAACTTGGGGTATACACTCGTTGGTTTGAAAAGCAATGTCTATATCATCAGAATCTCTTCCTCATACAATACTACTGATGATTTGGAGCTAAAATGTTTGGGTTTATTTTCTCTCATCTGCAATTAAACTGTCTAACACTCATAATGATGTTTAAGGAGGAATGAAGATAATAGGCTGTCTGAATCTTGGAACCAAGCAAGGATGCCAGTAGTTTTGTGGTGGGAGTATATGCACAGATCTTTTTTAACCAGCCACACAGTTTGGGCGTGGTGATGGTTGTACACGTACACACTAGTAAACTAATGATTCCTAGCTGACTTTGACCTGTCCTGAGTTAAGGTCCTTAGTTAAGGTATAAATCATATACATTTAAAATCATATTTTTAAAGTTAGCACTTACTGATTCTGGGAAACATACAAGATGAGCCTGGTGCATCTTGTAGTGCTGGAAAGTAAAGAAATGCTAAAAAATAAAAAGACCTGTAATGGGAGTATGTCAAAGGGATATAAGACATACAACTTCTTTTCCAACCAAAAAAGCTGGAACAATTTGAGCAAAAAAAGTAGTATTGAATTATAATACAACATACAAATATCCATAAGTCCATATTGATAATAAATACTTGAATAATTAATAAATGGAGAAGAGAGAAATCATCCATGCAGGACAATTCCAAGTAATTTATGTAGATACTCCACCTTTAAATGACGGTTGCTCATAATAACTCCCTTCCCTGCACAGTGCAGAATAGGGAAGGGAGAAAAGAGAAACTTTAAAGTGAAACCACCAGACCAACACTACCTCAGCCAGGTGATCAAGCCAATATATCGGTGGTCGTAAATCATGTGGATCATATGTTCCCTTGATATGATATGATAAAAACAACACTTTTTCTCTGTGGTCTTCCCAAAACCTATAACTGCAGTTCAACCATTAGAAAGACAGATAGATTCCAATATAGGAACATCATAAAAAATACCTGGCCTGTATTAAAAGTATCAAGGTTATCAAAACCAAGAAATCCCTGAGAAAACAGAGAAATAGTCACTCAAAGAGGAGCTTAGTGAGACACAATGGTATGTATCCTGGATGGGATACTGGAATTGAAAAAGGACATCATCTAAATACCAAGATCTGAATAAAGCATGGAATTTAGCTAATAATAATGTATCACTATCATGAACTCACCAAACATTCTTGCTACATTAATAAATAAATAGGATGTTGATGAGAACATTAGACTTATTCTTGAATAAAAGAATGAAAATTCCCAGGTTTTAGAGAATGGTGTGAAGCAGTGGCTTTCCCACCTGGATGTCATGTAGCAATAAAATTCAGCCCCGTATACAACCCAAAAGAAAAAATGTGGTTAGTAGGGGCAGGGAAATGATTTAGTGTTATGAACTTTACATTTAGTTGAACATTTGCTAACAACAATTTGCAAGTATCATCCACTCTTACAATTATTATCATAAAATGTAATAAATGTTAACACCCACAGGAAGAGAAAGGCAATCTCAGAATGAGGAACTATTATTTAAATAAATTAATATTTATTAATAATCAAGTTGGATTATGTTATTTATCTGGATGGTGATTGCAGGATGTATATATATATATTTAGATTTTATCAAGCTATACACTTAAAATAGGATCAATTATTATATGTAAGTTACAAGCTGATTAAAAAGATGTTTTAAAGAAAGCAAATTTGTTTTAAAAGGAAAAACATATGGTCTTTGACATATGATAAATCAAGGTCCATATTCTGGTTCTCTGTATTCTGTTTAATGACCTTGGGTAATCTCACCAATCTGAGTCTCACTTTTTTCATTTGTAAAACAGAAAAAATTCCTTTCTCATGCAGTACTTTTATGTGAAATGAGATAATGTGTATTGAGCCCATTGCTGTGCTCCTGATAAATGCTTAGTATATTATTATTATTCCCTTTCCTCTCCGCCCCAGTATATTGGCCTCAAAATTCCTTACCACCAGCTCTCAGGCCTATTTTTAGGGAAAGGATGATTGACTCATCTTGGTCCCAAAAGTTATCAAGCATTACCAACTCGCCTATTACTCAACTCTTTGGAAACTGGGAATATTGACATGTCTGTTCACCCATTCATCCATCCATCATCCATCCATCCATCTATCCATCCATCCAATCAACATTTATTGAATTGCTACTATGTTCCAGGCACCATGATAGGTGCTGGGGAAACACTGCTATAAATAAAGCAGTCGTGATTCCTGTCTGTTGGGAGTTTACAGTCTCATGGGGAAGACAGGCAGTAAGCAAGTCCATAATTATTAATTATGATAAAAGTGCTATAAAGAGCAGGGTGCAGCAATGGACAGGTGAGAACTGGAGGTGGAAGGGCAGTCAGTCCCTGGAGATCAGAGGGAAAGCTTCTGCAGTATCCTATCATTGAAGTCTTATAACATCCCAAATAATTACAGAGTACACATAAAAGACATAATCACCACCAAAGTGAATCTTCTCACATATGAATGCTTGTTGTAACATCTATTCTGCTTCTCAGAAGAGTTGTTTGCATACTTCCTGTTTCTTAGAAGTTAGATACCAGGTAAGTAGCTTTTTGCTATAGTAATATAAACTCATTATTTTGTAAGCTGTTACAGATTTAATTTATTCTGACTTTCCTAATAAACTTTGTTGTACTTGCAGGCTACCAAAGAATGGATGATTGTAAATGTCTCTTAATAGAAATTTTTCCAGCTAATAAACAAGGAAAATAAAATATTTTTTAAAAACTCATCTGTATACTATAATGAGTCACTAAGATGGGACACAAAGGGAAATAAAAAATGAGAACAAGTAACCTACTACTTAGGATGTAGTGCAGTATAGTGAGCAGGACGTCGGATTTGTCATCTGAGTTCAAATTTTATCTGCATTTCTAGCTGTATGACCTTAAGCCAGTCATTCAACTTCTCTGAGCCTGAGCTTCCTCACATGAGAACCAAGAATAATAGTGGTGACCTAAAGGCAGGTGGTAAGAATTAAATGAAATGATATATACTTAGCATTTTGCATGAAGAAGTATTGCCATGCTTTATTTGGAACATTCCTGTCATTTCACTACAAAACTTAAATCCTGTGTGCTTAGGTAGTCTCGCCACAGAAATTTCAGCTTTTAAAAGCAGGTGCATTCCTTTCTCTTAAATTTCTTTCTCAAACCTTGGCTGTTGGTTTGGAATTCTTAGTTCTGTGCTAAATCTTACTTCTTTAGGTGATAAATCATTCCTGATTTTCCTAATTCTCACCCAAAATGACCTCAGGCAATCCGGGGAATACACATGACCAGGCCGGTTGGGGAGAAGTGAGCACTAAGGATGGGATGACACCAGGCTCCTGCGGCTGCATCCCCCGGGGGCTCCGCCTGCCTTGCCATCTGGCCTTTGGGCTCTCCTTTCCTCTCCATTGTTCCTGGTTGCTCTGTGGGGCTTCCTGCAATGTTTCCTT
Source organism: Odocoileus virginianus (assembly GCF_023699985.2). NCBI lineage: Eukaryota > Metazoa > Chordata > Mammalia > Artiodactyla > Cervidae > Odocoileus > Odocoileus virginianus. The sequence continues at coordinate 5,144,049 of NC_069703.1, read as the reverse complement.
TCAGTAAACTGGGGTGGGAGAGGAGAGAACAATAGTCAGATGACTTTGCTCCCTGGATATTCCTCTCTCTCAGGGGTGGCCCAGACGGTCTACAGTCTGCAGTTCTAGGCTGAGCCCTCACCTCACTGGGGAGAGTCACTCTCAGAGTCCATTCTCTTTGTAAGTAACGTGGAACAGTTCTAGCCTTGCTTACCGTAAATGCAGGGCTGTTGAAGCTCAGACAAAATACTGTGTGTGAGAGCTCTCTTCACACTAAAATGCTGTCTAGACTGTAGGTGCTATCAATACTAGCCTATCCTGCGCCACATTCACATGCATGACTGGCTGGGAAGTTCCTTACACCTGCTCAGGGCTGAGCTGCGAGAAGGGGATTTTTCTAGGTCAACCAGTAATGGAAAATGTCTCAAAGGTATCGCCTATTTTTACTTTGAAAGGGCAACCTTCTCAGAGATAGGCTTTCAATAGTGAGAACTCCAGGCTTGGAAGATTAAAAGATAATTTAAAACTACATAAAACTAATCTATTCTGATGCGTTGTGTAATTTATTTGGGCAAATATATAGGTGCTGTTGGCCAAAGTTAAACTAAGCAAGTCTCATTGAAGTGATGGAAACTGATCAAATCTTTGTTCTGCAATTTCCTGTTCTTAGCAAGTAGAGAAAAAATATAGGTAAGAGACAGGAAGAAATAAAGACAAATGAGTTTGTCTGTGCAGCTTCTCTCAAGTACACCCTCAAAAACCTCATATTTTAAAAGATGCATCCCCAAATTAGGTTTGCAAGAAGTAGGTTATCATTGGTCATTATATCTGCCTGTTTTTCAATTCCTCAACCTATTCGCAAGGTAAGGTGTGCTGATGAATGCTTTTCTCTTGACTTCACCTGTAAACAGACCTTTCCTCTGAGAAGTTAAATGTGGAAATATCCAGATCCAAGACCCCTAAACTCTAACCTGGACATAGAGCATGAGAGGGAAAAAGCAATGGATTACTGCCCCCATATGTTTTTGCTAAATTATTTCAAGACACTATTTCAAAGGATCCTTAATCTAAGGTAGTATTTCAATTTTAGAAGATGCTTTTTCTAGTCAAAATTAATTTAAACCCATCTTAATCTGAGTTAGCGTGAAATTGGGAGATCTGTAGGGCCTAACTTGTCTTCGTACTTCTCACTTTTGAAATCTAGCGAGAAAATGAGCAGAATAAAAATATTTTATAATTTGCTTGCCAAATTTTAAAAGGCAGAACCATTCAAGGTCCTAGGAGCTCAAACAGAAAAGTATTATATTTTATATACCACATTAAATAATAAAGAAAAGTAACCTAACAGGGACCAGTTTCAAAATGCTTTCTGGATAATTTGGTACATTTGAAATCTAGCGTGCTTTTCTTGCCTTTCTTAAGCACTCTATAAAACAAGATACTCTCAAATGTGTTAGAACATTCTGTTTTGATTGGCTCAGAATGACTGGAGGTCCTTGAAATGACTTATAATGAACTAAGCACATGGCATGGTGTCATAAGTCATTCTCTTCAGAGCCTCTTGCTTGTTTTATAGAAATTGCATAACTGGGAAGTAACACATGAAAATCTTATACTGTGCTGGTTGAAAGTTGGATCATAATTCCAAAACATAGGTAAAAGTTTAGAGCAGAAGGCCAAAAGTTTCTTCTATCTTTCAAAATGGTAAACATTTACATTTATTTTTGCAGTTACTTGATTTCTATAGTAGATAAAATAAAGGGTAAGTTTATTTTGCTTTTTCTTTCCTTTAATCTTGGTTCACTTATGGAATTTCAGAAAGGCTGATGTTGAAAGAGGTCAAGATGGACGTTAACTAAGAAACCAATTTTTGGTAAAATAGTCAGAGTTATTGATTGTAGGCATTAAGCATCTTTGGATGTTTGAAGTTGAAAAGGAATATTATTTAAAGTATACTGTGCAGCTCATAGAACAGAGATCCCAGCTGGAGATTCAGTGTCAGGACAAGATAACCAGGAATAATAGCCAGATTCACAGAAATAGATTGTTCAGGTGAAGACACCACTGCTGCCGAAATACAAGATTCTAAGCAACATGTGCTGTTGACAAAACTAACAGTGGACTAACGAGGTGCATTAGAGCTACTGCTTCTAGGACTTTATCTCCTTGCCACTTCTGTTTCCATTATAAAGCTGTGTCTGGCCCCAGCCTCACTTTCTCCAGATTCTAAGGCTCAATGTGTTCAGGTAGTTTGATAGGACCTAAGGTAACAACTGCTTCTGATCTAGCCGCAAGGGAGGCTGGAAACATGAGTATGTGGCACTTTCACTTCTATAAACTCAGAAGGTGAGGAATTCTTAAAACACTGGAGGGGTTGAGGTACAAGATGACAATAGAGTGACAAGTGTCCCAAAGCTGAAAGAGCAAATTGGTCACTATGATTAGTACAGAAGTCGTCCATCTTTCCAGTTCTCAAACTGTCTACACTCAAAAATTACTAAAGATCTCAAAGAGTTTTTGCTTATATAGGTAATTTCTATCAATATTTGTCATATTTATGAATTAGGAGGAATTTTTTTTAAATGTATTACTTTAACAACTACATATCAATAATAACATAATGATATATTTTATGAAAAATAGCTATACTACCCCAAAAAAAGGAAGTGAATAAGGATGGTATTATTTTACATGTTTGCAATTTGTCTGATTTCTAGCTTAATAGGAAGCAGTTGGATTCTCATAACTGCTTCTACATTAACCTTTTGTAATATCACACATTCTGTAATCTCTGGAAAACTAAACTATACACTTGTGACAGAATAAGAGTGGAAAGGGTAAGTATCATCTTAATATTATTATGAAAATAGTTTTGACTTTGGAGACTCCTTAAAAGGTACTGGGGTCTCCCTAACACAGTTTGAGAATTGTTAGATGAAAGATTTACTTTGTGATTGTAATTAGGTGATATATATTATACTGAGGCACACAATTCTCTGGATCCTATTCTACTTGTCATATATATTTTTATCCAAGACTTGGAAATTTTCCTTGAAGGTTGACAGGTTAGAGCCTGTATCAAGTTATTATTATAATGATATTTTTAATAGACTGCAAAAATAATAGCAGGATTCTATTTTGGTTGTTCATTGGGGTTTTGTCCTCTCCTTTGATCTCACAGGTTATTTCTAACTTTAATTTCTGACTCTATAGTTCCCTAAATTTGCATATTATAAACAATGACAGATTCATTTACTTTTTTAAAACAACCTTGTTATTTTAGAACAGGTTTAGATTTACAGACAGTAAAGAATCCGCCTGCAATGCAGGAGACCTTAGTTGGATCCCTGGGTCTGGAAGATCCCCTGGAGAAGGGAATGGCTACCCACTCCAGTATTCTTGCCTGGAGAATTCCATGGACAGAGGAACTGGCGGGCTATAGCCCATGGGGTTGCGAAGGGTGGGACCCGACTGAGCGACTCACACTTAGATTTACATGATCATCGCAACAAGAGCCCAGAGAGTACTGCACAGCCGGTCTCCCGTGATAGTGCCTTACACCTGCGAGGCACATTTTGTCATAGGAGAGATTGATATTAATTCATTACTGCTGACTAAAGTTCACAGTCTATTCTGATTTCCTTATCTATCTCTTGTTTAATGTCATTTGTCTGCTCCAAGATTCCATCTAGGACACCACATTATGTTTAGTCATCATTCATCTTAGGTTCCATTTGATTGTGACAGTTTCTCAGACTTACCTCCGTTTTGATGACTTTGACAGGTTTGAGAAGTATTTTATAGGTCAGATATTTTGTAGGATGTTTCTCAACTGTGATTTATCTGATGTTTTTCTCCTGGTTAAACTGGGTTATGGGTTTTGTGGAGGAAGACCACAGAGGCAACATGTCATTTGCATTACATCAAATAATGGGTGCATATTATCAAAGTGACTTACGACGACTGGTGTTAACTTTGATCCCCTGGCTTGATGTACTATTTTTCATGGTCTTCACCGTAAAGTTACTATTTTCTTCTCCATCTCCATACTGTGCTCTTTGGAAGGAAGTCACTATGCACAGTCCATACTTAAGAAGTGGGGAGTTAGACTCTGCCAGCTGGAGGGTGGAGTGGCTACATAAACTGTTCATAATTCTGCATGAGAGGTGTGTCTGTTCTTTCCCATTTATTTGTTCAATCATTTATATGTGCTCACAGGTATTTACTTTATACTTTGTTATATAATCCACTAGTACTTCATTTATTATATAGCTCAAATTGTACTAGCTTTGACCACTGCGGCTTGTCCAGTTGGCTCCTGAATCCCTCTGACACACCACCATCATTGTGGTCGTTTGTTTGTTGATTGGTTTGCACGTCCTTCTTTCTCATGCTGCACAGTGTTCCAGGCACAGCTGTGTGTTTCCTGCCCCAGTCCTAGCAGCATCAATTTCTCCAAAGAGCTTTGTTGCCTTTTATTGAAGAACAATATTAGAAACCAAGACACGAGTGAGAGGTGTACTTATTGCTCTTGGGGTGTCATTGCTTTTATGTGCTCTCAGCTGACAGAGCAAGAAAATGTGTGTCTTAACCCACGTACACACAGATATCTATAAATAAATCTCTATGTAAACATCTGCATCTATATTAAACTAAACATTAGTTCATACCAATATCTCTAACTCTAATCCATTGCACATGGATCATTCTACACCCTTCTCTTCTTGTACTTGTTATATACCTGTAAAATTATTTTAACAGTGAAGGAATTTCGGAATGGAGGTATGAGAGGAAACAGAACAATGAAAAGAGCCAGAACTCCAGTGACTAAAGTGAATTAAACATCCGAGAACCTGTACTCTGGTGTTCATCCACAGTGAAAGGCCTTATACAGAGTAAGCTTAAATCTTGTTGCTACTCCACGAGTAACTCAGGTTACAGTTACATAGTATATAGCTTCCTTGTCTCTTGAAGTTTCTTATCTTTAAAGCAGGCAAATATAGCACTCTACTCACAGGAGTGTGAGGAGTAAATGTTAACAAAAACAGCAAATTTAGAATAGGGCCAGGATCAGAATTTATGACCAATTGTTACTATATACACTATTGGGTAAGCATATTATAATTTATACTCTACAGATGAAAGAAAGAGAGGCATAGGGATATTATAACCTGCTCAAAATCTCATAGTTAGTAAACTACAGACCCACTTTCTCATAAACTATGCCCTTTAAAGGGTTTCTGAACAGCTCTACACTTATATCTCTTTTTGTTACATTAAGATATTAAAGTGCCAGTCTGTAAATCTAAAGGGAAGCCTAACTACTGAAAACACTCAAGGATGCTTTGAATATTCTCAATGTCTCTTATATGAATTCGTTGTCACATGGATCATTCCAGCCCCTCCTCTTGCATTTATTATACACTTGTATATCTAGTGATCATCATTATTGTTTCCCACATTACCAACATTTTCATGCCAGGAGAGGACTCAGCCAGAGGAGTAGATGAGCCTTCTCAATGCTCATGTTGTCACCTTTAGCCAGTTGAGGCAAAGGTCACCTGCAAGGAGGAGGTTAAAAGTTAGCTCTGCCTTGTCCACACATGTGCCTTCCTGTTATGAGAAGACTTGCTTGGTGAAAGACTCCTGGAAGCTTCACTATTCTTACCTGTCATGTGTCCTGGGAAATGTGACACCAGGTCAAGAAGCACGGAATATGCAGTTGGTAAAAGAAGTGTCTTAGAAGTACAAAAGGAGGTGCTTTGTTGGACAGAACCTGTAGACGTTTATCTACTCAAATCAAAGCCATGACAATGTTACGCTCTGTATTTACTTGCCCTACGCCATATCTCTTCCCCTTTGAACACTGTGACTGTAATTCTTTCATCTTGCATAACCCTCTGGACGTCACCATTTATCGAACTTACAGTTTCATTTTGAGCCTGGTGTCACTGCCAGGTAGATTCTGAAGAGGGAAGCAGCTGTCTCCCTCTCCCCTTTCCTCATCACCATGTTGCCACCCCCTCCATTCCTCTCTCTTAGCATTAGTTAGAAGATTTGAGGGAAATCGTAAGTATCTCGTAACATCATTTGACAAATATTCGTTTAGGACCTACTGTGTCTGAGGGATTTTGCTAGTCACAGGATGCAGTATTGAGCTTGATACATAGTCCTCACCCTCAGGGAGCCTGAGGACCACTGGAAAGTAACATGAGCTTGTGTGAAGTGGGGGCTTCCTCCCGTCAGGCACTGGACTCCCTGTGTGCGCTTTCGCGCTGAAATCTGCTGGAGGCAGCCATTCCTACTGTCCTCATCTACAGGTGGGAGACAGGATTGCCCAAGGCCACACACCTAGGAATGGTGGAGCTGGAACTTGAGTGCAGGTCTGTCTGATGTCACACACTTAACCACACATCCGTCTTCTCACCTGCCACCCCCCCCCCCCCGCCCAACACACACACACAATCACACACCCACCCTCAGGAAGCAGGACCTCAGAGTTTGGTGCGTTTGTGGCTGGATAGAAGCTCTTTTCCAATTTTACCCCGCAGTTTCTACTGAATACTTTGATTTGCAAATATAAAGGGCTCGCTGAAGCACAGCCTTAAACAAACTGTGGCAGACAGCTGGGGAGGACAGCTGCAGACAGAAAAATGTGGCCGGAAGCTCCAGGGCCAGGAGGAGGAGATGTGCAGCGAGGCGGCTGCAAGCAGAGTAAGCAGTGATCAGCAGAGGTGAGCTGGACTGACAGATTAGACCACCTGGCCCCCAGACCACAGGGGACGAAGGCCTGCAACACTCTAGCATGCCCTGTCTTTATCAGGTTATGCAAATGCACCTAGGTTATAAGTATGTTTTTCTTTGCCTATATTATTCAAGTGATTAGTCAAGTAAATTTAAAAATCCTCTTTCTTCCTGAAGTATGTCTGATGTAATGAGGTAGAAAGACCTCAGGATTAAAAATAAGGAGACCTAAATTTTTGACCAGATGAATGCTGATAGTCTAATTGTATGATCTTCTGCAAGTTACTTAACTTCTCCCATCCTAGCTACTCTTTCTTCAAATATAAGGAAATAGGACTGCTGAACCTTAAGGGTTTTTGAAGTTCCTAACTGCTCTGAAGCCATGATGTACCAAGAACCTACACTGTGTCTAGTGCATTAAACAATTTAAGGTCCAGAGGCAATTAGCAAACATGTGTCTAGCCCTTTGGACTTGTGCTGTCCAGTACTGGAGCTGCCAGCCTCATGTGGCTATGGAACACTTGAAATGTAATGTGATGAATCTATAATTCTATGTCACTTTAGTTAAATTTGAAATCAGAAAGTGGTGCTGTACTCAGTTACTAAAAACGTTTACATTTGAAACAAGGTAAGGATATGGGTCTTTTTTCAGTGGTTCCCTGAGCTCACTTGGTAAAGAATCCGTCTGCAATGCAGGAAACTCCAGTTTGATTCCTGGGTCAGGAAGATCCCCTGGAGAAGGGATAGGCTACCCACTCCAATATTCTTGGGTTTCCCTGGTGGCTCAGTTGGTTAAGAATCTGCCTGCAGTGTGGGAGGCCTGGGTTCGATTCCTGGGTTAGGTAGATCCCCGGGAGAAGGGAACAGCTACCCACTCCATTATTCTTGCCTGGAGAATTCCATGGACAGAGAAGCAAGGCAGGCTACAGTCCACGGGGTTATAAACAGTTGGACATGACTGAGCAACTTTCACTTTCTTTCAAATTTTGTACAATGTAAATACAGATCAAGTGTTTCTGATGAAAATTTAGCATCTAAATTGAGATGTGTTGTACATGTAAAATACACCAGATTTAACACAATATAAAAAAAGGATGTAAAATATCTCCGGAGATCTTCCCAACCCACGGATTGAACTTGGATCTCCCATGTTGCAGGCAGATACTTTACAGTCTGAGCCACCAGAAAGCCAAACCAAAATATCTCATTAATCATTTCTCATGTTGAAATGACAGACAATATTTTAGATATATGAGATTAGGTAACTCCAATACGTTGGTCACCTGATGCGAAAAGCTGACTCATTTGAAAAGACCCTGATGCTCGGAAAGATTGAGGGCAGGAGGACAAGGGGACGACAGAGGATGAGATGGTTGGATGGCATCACCGACTCAATGGACATGGGTTTGGGTGGACTCCGGAAATTGGTGATGGACAGGGAGGCCTGGCGTGCTGCAGTTCATGAGGCTGTAGAGTTGGACACGACTGAGCAACTGAACTGAAATGAAATGTATTATTAAAATTAATTTCCTCTATTTTTACCTTTAATGTGATTATGCCCTTTCATGAATCACAGGCTTGTTATGGTGAAGGGGCTTGCAGGACTCAGTGCAGCTATGAGCTGTGGCTTGCCAGGCCACCCAGGACGGACGGGTCATAGTGAAGGGTTCTGACAAAATGCAGTCCACTGGAGGAGAAAATGGCAAACCACTTCAGTGTTCTTAACACAAGAATCCCATAAACAGTATGACGGCGAAAAGATATGATACCAGAAGATGAGCCCCCCAGGTCTGAAGGTGTCCAATATGCTACTGGGAAGAGTGGAGGGCCATTACTAATAGCTCCAGAAAGAAAGAAGTGACTGGGCCAAAGTGGAAATGATGCTCACTTGTGGATGTATCTGGTGGTAATAGTAAAGCCTGATGCTGGGCAAGATTTTCTTAGAAGAAATGGAATAGCCCTCATAGTCAACAGAAGAATTCAAACTGCAGTACTTGGATACAATCTCAAAAATGACACAATGATCTCAGTTTGTTTCCAAGGCAAATCATTCAGTATCACAGAAATCCAAGTCCATGCCCCAGCCAGTAATTCTAAAGAAGCTGAACAGTTCTATAAAGAGCTACAACAATTCTAGAACTAACACCAAAAAAAAAAAAAAAAAGATGTCCTTTTCATCATAGAGGACTGGAATGCAGAAGTAGGAAGTCAAGAGATATCCAGAATAACAGGCAAGTTTGGCCTTGGAATACAAAATGAAGAAGGGAAAAGGCTAACAGTTTTGTCACAAGAACACACTGGTCATAGCAAACACTCTCTTCTAATAACACAAGAGACGACTCTACACATGGACATCACCAGATGATCAATACCAAAATCAGATTAATTATATTCTTTGCAGCCGAAGATCGAGAAGCTCTATACAGTCAGCAAAAACAAGACCTAGAGCTCACTCTGGCTCAGATCACCAGCTCCTTATTGCAAAGTTCAGGCTTAAATTAAAGAAAGTATGGAAAACCACTAGGTCATACAGGTATCACCTAAATAAAATCCCTTATGATTATACAGTGGAGAAGATGAATAGATTCAAGGGATTAGTTCTGGTAGGCAGAGTTTCTGAAGAACTATGGATGGAGGTTTGTAAATTGTATAGGAGGCAGTGACCAAAACCATCCCTAAGAAAAAGAAATGCAGGAAGGCAAAGTGGTTGTCTGAGGAGGCTTTATAAATAGCTGAGGAAAGGTGAGAAGTGAAAGTCAAGGGAGAAAGGAAGATTTACCCAACTGAAAGCAGAATTCTAGAGAATATCAGAGAGAGATAAGAAGGCCTTCTTAAATGAACAGTGCAAAGACATACAGAAAAATAATAGAATGGGAAAGACTAGAGATCTCTTCAAGAAAATTGGAGATATCAAGGGAATATTTCATGCAAGGATAGGCATGAAAAATGACAGAAACAGTAAGGACCTAACAGAAGCAGAAGAGAGTTAGAAGAGGTGACAAGGATGCACAGAAGAACTATACAGAAGAGGTCTTCATGACCCTGATAACCACGATGCTGTGGTCACTCACCAAGAGCCGGATATCCTGGAGGGTGAAGTCGAGTAGGAAACGTTACTGGGAACCAAGCTAGTAGAGGTGATGGAATTCCAGCCGAGCTATTTCAAATCCTAAAAGATGATGCTGTTAAAGAGTTGCACAAAATATAGCAGCAAATTCTGAAAACAGCAGTGGCCACAGGACTGGAAAAAGTGTTTTCATTCCAATCCCAAAGAAGGGCAATGCCAAAGAATGTTCAAAGTACCATACAATTGCACTCATTTCACATGCTGGTAAGGTTATGCTCAAAATCCTTCAAGCTAGGCTTCAGTAGTATGTGAACCGAGAACTTCCAAGTGCATAATCTGGGTTTAGAAAAGGCAGAGGAACTAGAGATCAAATAGCCAACATTTGTTGGATCATAGAGAAGGCAAGGGAATTCCAGGTAAACATCTACTTCTGCTTCATTGATTATGCTAATGCCTTTGACTGTGGATCACAACAAACTGTAGAAAATTCTTAAAGAGATGGAAATACCAGACCACTTTACCTATCTCCTGAGAAACCTGTATGCAGGTCAAGAAGTAACAGTTAGAACCAAACATGGAACAGTGGACTGGTTCAAAATTGGGAAGGGCTGTACGTTTGTCAACCTGCTTATTTCACTTATATGTGGAGCACATCATACTGACATGTGGTCAGTGTGTGGTGACTGACCTGTGTGACTGGGGAGGGTCACTTTCCCCAGAGAGAATGCGGTGAGTGTGCTGGCATGATCAGAAAAGACTCCATCCCTGGTCCCTTCTTGGGGTTCCCGTGGAGTGACTGAGGAGCACCGCTGTCTTAGCTTCCTAGGGCTGCCATAACAAATACCACAGGCTGGTTGGCTTAAACAGCAGACATAATTTTCTCGCAGTTCCTGAGGCCAGAAGCCAGTGGTTTCCGTCTCTTCTGAGGCCTCTCCCTTGTCTCACAGACGACCACCTTCTCCCTGTGTCCCCAGTGGCCATCTTTTAGTCTGTGCAGCCTATGTCATTTTTCAAAAGTTTTTTTTTTTTTTTTTGTAAATTGAGGTATAATTGACTTATAACATTAGTTTCCACTGTACAACATAAGATTTGATATTTGTATAAATTGCCAAATGATCACCACAATAAGTGTAGTTAACATCTGTCACCGTACATAGTTACAAAAAAAAAAAGTCTTTTTCTAGTTATGGGAACTTTTAAGATATACTCTATCAGCAACTCTTAAATATGCAATCTAGTATAATATGGTGGCTATAGTCACCATGGTGTATATCACATCTCTATGACTTATTTATTTTATACCTCTCAGCTCGTACCTTTTGACCCCTTCACCTTTTTCTCCTATTCTCCAGTCCCTGCCTCTGGCAATGCTCAGTCTGTTTTCTGTATCTACAAACTTTGTGTGTGAGTATGTGTGTATGTGGTTTTGTATTTAATTCCATGTGTAAGTGAGATAATACAGTATTTGTCTTTGTCTGTCTGACTTATTTCTTTTAGAATAATGCCCTCAATGTCCGTTTATTTTGGATAAATGGCAAGATTTCCTCATTTTATGGCTGAATAGTATTCCATTGGGTGTTTGTGTATATATACACAAATGTATGTATATATATTTATTTTCTTTATCCAGTCATCTATTGATGGACATTTAGTTTGTTTCCCTATTTTGACTATTGTAAATAATACTGCAATGAACATGGAGTGCATGTATCTTTTCCACTTAATGTGTTCATTTTCTTCAGATAAATACCAGGAAGTGACATTTCTGGATCACAAGGCAGTTCCATTTTTAATTTTCAGGGGAACCCCCATAGTTCCGTCACCAATTTACATTCCCACCTACAGGGTACAAGTGTTCCTTTTTCTCCCCATTCTTACCAACATTTTTTTTTTTTTATAATAAGTATTCTGAGAAGTGTGAGGTGATATTGCATTATAGTTTTTATTTGTATTTCCATGATGCTTAGTGATGTTGAGTATTTTTCTCAAGCACATGTTGGCCATCTGTATGTCTTCTTTGGAAAAGTGTATATTCAGATTGCCCATTTTTAAATCAGATTGGTTTTTTTTTTTTTTTTTTGCTATTGAGCTCTATGAGTTCTTTATGTATTTTGGATACTAATCCCTTATCAGATATATGATTTGAAAACATTTTTCCCATTCAGTAGGCGGCCTTTTCATTTTTGCTGAGATGTAATCTTTTCATCTTGTATCATGGCCGACCTGTATGCTCTTGCCTGCGTGCTCAGTCACTTAGCTGTATTCCACTCTGTCACCCCATGGATTATAAAGGCCCTATCTCCAAACAGTGTCACATTCTGGGGTACTGGGGGTTAGGACCTCAATGCATCAATTTGGTGGAAACACATTCAGCCCATAACCATCACCATCTCTTGTCAGTGTGTGGTGGTCAAGGATCAGTTTACTGAACTGTGTGGTCAGCGGCAACGACCACAGAATGACCAGGAGGTCACATGGGGATTTCCCACTCGAGGGATGAAGGCAAGGACATGCACCTTTGACATGACTATGAATGACTTTAGTAAATAAGGTAGGATGAAAGGGTGTTTTGACTCCTGAGTTTTACTGCAAAATCACAGATGGTACTGTCTGTTCCTCAATACCAGGAATTTCTTGTTGCTTGTACCACAGAGCCCGAGACCCAGTAAACGTAGCTGAATGCCCTTGCTATAAGATGACTCAGCAAGTAAAGAATCTGACTGCAATGCAGGAGACACAGGAGACATGGGTTCAATCCCTGAGTAGGGAAGATCCCCTGGGAAGGAAATGACAACCCTCTTCAGTATTCTTGCTTGGAGAACCCCATGGACAGAGGAGCCTGGTGGGCTACAGTCCACGGGGTTGCAAAGAGTCAGACACAACTGAGCGACTAAACAGTGTTAGCCGGCAAATCTGACCTCAGGCACGAGGGTTACAATCTATTTAGGGGCAAGAGAAACACAAGGGACAAATGTAAGTCCTGCACCTAGGAACACACGGCAAAGAGGTGACCAGGCTGGGAAAGCAGAAATCAGCAAAGATCTGTGACTTCTGGAGGGTGTGACTTCGTCAAGTTGGAGATTTATGAATAGGTGCTGATGAGGAGGATGGTGAAAAGCCTGCCTCTTGAGAAACCTGTATGTAGGTCAGGAAGCAACAGTCAGAACTGGACATGGAACAACAGACTGGTTCCAAATAGGAAAAGGAGTACGTCAAGGCTGTATATTGTCACCCTGCTTATTTAACTTATATGCAGAGTACATCATGAGAAACGCTGGGCTGGAAGAAGCACAAGCTGGAATTCAGATTGCCGGGAGAAATATCAATAACCTCAGATATGCAGATGACACCACCCTTATGGCAGAAAGTGAAAAGAAACTAAAAAGCCTCTTGATGAAAGTGAAAGAGGAGAGTGAAAAAGTTGGCTTAAAGCTCAACATTCAGAAAACTAAGATCATGGCATCTGGTCCCATCACCTCATGGGAAATAGATGGGGAGACAGTGGAAACAGTGTCAGACTTTATTTTTTGGGGCTCCAAAATCACTGCAGATGGTGACTGCTACCAAGAAATTAAAAGACACTTACTCCTTGGAAGGAAAGTTATGACCAACCTAGATAGCATATTTTTTAATGCTAGCAGAGACATTACTTTGCTAACAAAGGTCTGTCTGGTTGAGGCTATGATTTTTCCAGTGGTCATGTATGGATGTGAGAGTTGGACTGTGAAGAAAGCTGAGTGCTGAAAAATTGATGTCTTTGAACTGTGGTGTTGGAGAAGACTCTTGAGAGTCCCTTGGACTGCAAGAGATCCAACCAGTCCATCCTGAAAGAGATAAGTCCTGGGTGTTCATTGGAAGGAGTGATGCTAAAGCTGAAGCTCCAATACTTTGGCCACCTCATGGGAAGAGCTGACTCATTGGAAAAGACCCTGATGCTTGGAGGGATTGGGGGCAGGAGGAGAAGGGGACGACAGAGGATGAGATGGCTGGATGGCATCACCGACTCGATGGGCATGAGTTTGAGTAAACTCCGAGAGTTTGTGGTGAACAGGGAGGCCTGGCGTGCTGCGATTCACGGGGTCGCAAAGAGTTGGACATGACTGAGCAACTGAACTGAACTGAGGCAGAGGTAGGAAAAAACGAGACATGAAAAGACTTACCAGCCTAGCAGGGACTGGTTAGAGCAGAGGGCTTGTGACCACAAGGAAGTTTGGTTTAAAGCAGTGATGGGAGAGGGAAAGGTCTGCAGTGTAAAGGTATGTGGTTAGATGGGATTCGTGACAGAAGGGAAGACAGACTGAGTGTGAAGAGAGCTCGCTATTGATCAAACGTTGACACTGAGGAGGTCCAGAATTACACACACACGCACACACAAACAGACACAACAGAAATCACCACCACACTGCAGGCATGAGACTTCCGCAGGTTACTGGCCCAGTGCCTTCTAGGAACCACCACGTGTTCCTGGAAGAAAAGATGGAAACAGTCTTGCTGCTTGTGTATTCTTAGATTACGATAGCTGAAAAATCCATTTCAGCATGCAGCTTTATTTTTTCTCCATCTTAACTTTAGGCTTCTCTTGTCAGTCCAATTGTTAGCAACAAGAAAGTAGATAGATGAAGGCAATATTCTCCCAAGTGACAAGGTTAAGGAAATAGACACATTAAACTGGGATGAGTCAGTTAAGTAACAACAAGAAGATTTTTGTGAATCATTTTATGGACTTATCTTGGGAAAAATACAATATGGAAGAGGAAATGGATGGCTTGATGGGAATTTGCTTGGAGAGGTCTGTTAAAAAACGATTCCCCTCCCAGTATATGTTCCCAATGGCGGTGGTGTTCAGTCACCAAGTTGTGGACTCTTTACAAGCTAATGGGCTGTAGCCCTCGGGGCTCCTTTATACATGGGATTTCCCAGGCAAGAATACTGGATTGGATTGCCATTTGCTTTTCCAGGGGATCTTTCCAGACCAGGGATCGAACCTGTTTCTTCTGCATTGACGGGCAGACTCGTTACCAAGCCCTATTTTTCCAAACAGTCAGTTCAGTCGCTCAGTCGTGTCCGACTCTTTGCGACTCCATGAATCGCAGCACGCCAGGCCTCCCTGTCCATCACCAACTCCCGGAGCTTACTCAAACTCATGTCCATCGAGTCGGTGATGCCATCCAGCCTCAGAAGACCTCAATTCGCTGGAGCAGACTTGAGAGGTGGAGCCCGAGTTCTATAAATCCCCAAGCGATGTTGATGCTTGCCAAGTTATAGCAAACGGGAGCCCTCACTGGCCGAGTGTATTCAGGTGATAAGGGAGATGACTGGCAACAGTCTGAAAACAGGCGCAGAAGTTTGGGAGTGAGTCCGAAGCAGCGACTAATTTTGCTTCTTCCCGGTCCCCAGTCTGCAGATACTCAGTCCTCGTGGATTGACCGCTCTGAAGGCCGGGGTGCACTCGGCTGGAGTTACAGCCGGTTGCGCGGTCAGACTACCGCCCACCTCTCTCCTGCCTCGCCGTAATTGCTGGAGCGCCCCACCTGCTGTGCAGCTCCGCCTAGCCTCCGACCGGCGCCGGCCGCACCCCTCACCGCGGAGCCCTGCCCCGCAGCACGCGCTGCAGGCCGGCGCCCCGCCCCTCCCGTCACGTGACAGCCCAGCCCTCCGCGCGCGCTCGGATTGGTTCTCGAGACCGATGGGGTGGGTTCTAGCCTGCAGCCCTGCCCCGCAACGCGGCTGCAGTTTTCAAACCTCAACTGTACGCTCCCGTCACCGTCTTCGCCGCCGTAGTCGGGAGCCACCTCGCTGGGGAGGTCAGGTCACAACTGTTGGCCGTTGTCCGGAAGGGTAAAAGTGGGTCCTGCCACGCTCGGAGCTGCCCGGCACCTCAAGGGGCTAGAGCTGGAGAACGCGTCCTGTCGTGGCCACCTGCGTGGGGCGGGATTGGAGCCCCCTTGGAGGGGGCAGCCGCGGGAGAACCCGCTGCGGCCCGAGCGGTCAGTGTCTTCCGCCTCGCGCGTCCTCGGTCCTGCTGGGTTTGGCGGGTAGGCTCGGTGCTGCGACTCCAAACCCCTAAAGCCCCCCTTTCCGGGTGGAACGGAGAACCCACGACGTGGGAGGGGTCCCGGGGAGGGATGCCGGCGGTGTGGGCGGACCCAGGATCGGCTCAGACCTCCAGCCTGGGGAAGATGGGCTCAGACACCGTCGTCCCCGGGCGGCCCGACTGCTCCGGACCCCTTGCCGTATCCCTGGTTCCTTTGGGTGAGGCGCTCGGGGCGGCGGCTGGACCTTCCAGTACCTTTCTCAGCCGGGTCCGTGTGTGCGTGCGTGCGTGTGTGTTTGTGTGTGTGTGGCCCGGTCTCTCCCCGGGTCGCATCCCGCGGGAGTCGCCTTCGCCACCGGCTCGCTCGCGTCCTTTCCACGTCGCGTCGACGTGGTCCCTTCAGGTCCCACTCGAGTTCACAGCTGGGGTGTGGGGCCCAGGACGTGTTCACATCTGGACTCATGGACACGTCCTGCTCACAGCTGCCTTTCGTCGGAGAAAGTTTGTGCTTATCTTGTGGGACATTTTCAGTTACTGCTTGTGAACAGATTTTTTTTAAGTCAGTGACTAGAGAAGTCGAGTTGCAGTAGTTTCCGTGATTTCCTGCGATCTGGTTTTATTTTGACGCCATGTAATACAACTGCGTGACGGCTACGGTTTTGACATTTACACAACTCTTTGTTTTATGTAGGGAAAGCGTTTTAATTCCCTTAGAGATGAAGCTGAAAGAGACTGTGGGCGGCTGGTAGCTGATGTTAGTTCTTCCTCTGGCTGTGATGGGACAGAGGCCATATAACATCAGTCTGCAAATTGAAATTAAGGAAAAGAAAACATTTTAAAGCCACATACTGATAAGATTTCAATTCTGTTAGGTCTGTGTGTCACATTCGCTGATTGTTTTGCCAGCGTGTAATGTTTACATCTCTGGTACTGATGATATGCAGTGATGTGATACATTGATCGCCCCTTTAAGTTCTCAAGAGTTTGAGAAAGTGTGCCCTGAGACAGCATGGTCTACTGAGAAGACTGGGCAAGTGGCTGCATATATAACCTGGCATTTTGAGCCTGGGCACACAATCTTATTAAAAGATGATAAACCTACTTTGTCATTGATTCACCGCTAGTTTTATAGTAGATTGTCCAGAAGGAGTTTTCAGCAACTTCCAAAGTGTTTGTTTTACAAATTAAACCACATGCCCATAAAATGATGTGTTTGAAAAATTTGGTCCACAGAAGCAGTGTCCTAGTTTAAAACTCCTCTTCTTTCCTCTTCATCCTCCTCTGAGCTTATGTTCAGTTTTTAATTTTTTTTTGTTTTAATAGCTGAAGTTATTAATAGCTGCTTTATTCTTGAGGTACCTATCATACATTTTACATCAGTTTTCTAAAATATGAACTTGAAATTAAGGTGAGATATATTTACATGGCAATATATTCAAGTTTTAAAAGTAACAATTGTGTTATCAAAGTCCTTTCATTTTTGTCTGTGGACAGAATAGTTGTATATTCTCTTGGGTTCATTGAAAACTGAATTACTGTTTGTCTAAGATAGAATCCGGCTTCCCTCATAACTCAGTTGGTAAAGAATCTGCGTACAATGCAAGAGACCCTGGTTCGATTCCTGGGTAGGGAATATCCCCTGGAGAAGGGATAGTCTACTCACTCCAGTATTCTTGGACTTTCCTTGTGGCTCAACTGGTAAAGAATCTGCCTGCAGTGCGGGAGACCTGGGTTCAATCTCTTGGTTGCAGAGGTCCCCTGGAGAAGGGAAAGACTACCCACTCCAGTATCCTGGCCTGGAGAATTCCATGGACTGTGTAGTCCATGGGTCACAAAGAGTTGGACACGACTGAGCAACTTTCACTTAAGATAGAATCAGTTTTCAGGAAAGTTGAGACTTGACTAATTGATCACTGTGTCAGAATATTAATAGCAAAGCTGAAGAAGATACAGGCATTTGATGGTATGTTTCCAATCAAACAATTCTATCTTTAAACTTGCACTGAGAGTTTTTTTTACTAGTGTTAAGTAAACATTTAAATATGTTTTTAAATGCTTGGTTTTTTAAGCTGTTTGATAATTATAAGAGAGAATTTCCTTATCAAAATTTCCCTGTTTTTACTTAGAGACCCAATTTGAAATGCAGGAATCAAGGAAATCCATTTCTGACACTTTCACTTAATCCTAAAATTGTCTTACAATTGCATGTATACTGGATTGCAGTGCGTATTGGCAGCTAAGTAGGACAGTGCTACTAGATGTATTTTAAAGGATATTTGGGTTTTTTTTTTAGGAATTCTTTGTGTTCTGTGGGTATTGGTTATGTCAAAAACATTAACAATCATTTATGTATTTACTTTCCACTTGTGAAAACTTTAAATGTTTTAGTTATTACAGTTTTTTACAATTTTGATGTCAAAATTCAGTGATTCTAAGTATTTTGTATTCTACAATAGACTTTTATCAAAGGATTTCTTTGACTATTTCAGTTCACAAATGTGTGAAAGAATTAAGTTACATATTTCTATATAAACGTGTTGTGACAAGTGTAATTTTCAGGACATACTTTATGAACTTTTGATTTTTTGGATTTATTTATTTATCATTTTCCCCCAAAATACATGTAACCTTGAACTTAAGGACCACTGTAAACATCTAAACTAGTGAGTTTCTTTTCATTTATAAATGTGTTGTGGTGTCCTAGAGCCTCTGCAACCTCTTTAAAAGAGGGAATAGTTATATTTTAAGCATTTAAAAATTTTAATATTAACAGTGGAACAATAGTTTCACCTTTAATCCTAGGATCATATTTCATTTTTCATTGTAATACTTACTGAATAAACAGTACTTCAGAGATGCTATAAGTAAACAGTACTTTATTTTGCAACAGAAACTTAATTTTCCATCTGATGAATGAAAAGCACTGTATGTTTGTTGGCGCACTCTATTTCTGTTCTCAACATCTTTCCATCCTGGTTCACAAGTATAGGGTTTAACTCTCCTTCTGAAGGTGGAAGAAACAGCACCTGGCCTTACTGAGCTGACACAATCAGGTCTAAGGTCATTACATGGGACTTTAGCCCTTGGATAGTGTTTACTAGGCTGGTTAGACTAGAGTCAGTTAGCTGGCTTCTTGTGATTTTTCGAAGGATTAAATTCTTGGATTATACTTTCTATTCAGTCTTTAAAAAAGAGAAACAAACCGATTAACCTGTTAGTAGAATATGTAGAAGGAATGGTCTCTTCCGTGAAATTGAAAATCATCATCGTCCCTTTCCCTACACCAGTACCTTTGCTTCTAGTTAGAAATGGATCCTTCTGCCACACTAGCAGAAAGTTCTTTATTTTGATGGATTCTAGACAAATAAATCTCCAGTTCCTCTGTTTCATAGGGAAAACTTGGTAGCTGTAAATGCTCATGCAGAAAGAAAAAGTTTTTTTTCCCTGTAATCTTGTGTGTTACTTTGCTTTCCATTGCCTTTCAGATTTCTTCATGAGGATCTTAATTTATCAGTCCTTTTGCAGGACAAGTATCTGGATTTCCTGATTGAAATAGCTCTTAAAATATTGATGTTCTTAGCTGAAGTAGGGGTATGATAACATCTGGCTACCTAGTCTGGAAAGATAGGTAAATGCAAAGTAAATAATCTGTTGGTATTATATTACAATACATGATATAATAATTTTATCCATGTTTCCAGACTTCATGGCTATCCTGTTTAAAACTGAAGTTCTCTTATAGCAATTTAAAATATTTCTTATTTTATTTAGCCAAATATTGAATTAAGCAGAGATTAGCTGCCTTTGCAGCCCCAATATTATAATTTCAAGATGGATCTCAAATTCTGCTAAACCCTCGAAGACATGAGATGTACCTAAAAATTCTTCTTGCTGTATCTCTTAATTCTTAAGAAATATTAAGTTAATATTAACTTAATATTCAATATTAAGTTCAGTTCATCAGACATTTAAAAAAATTCCTACCAGGTGCCAGACACCATGCTGGGAGTTTAGGCCAGAAAGCAAATAGTTGCTATCCTTTAGACACTAAATATAATCGCAGTCTAACTTGTTACTTGTTGAGGTAAGGAGGTATGTCAAGGGTCCTCCTGTTTGAAGAATAAAGGACAGGCATTAAAGACAAGCTGTGGGTTTAAGCAGAGCTTCCTGGGGGGGTTGACATTCTTTGTTGAGGTAAGAAGATGAAATAAAAACTTAACCATTTAAGGAAAGGTAGAAAAGATGTTCAGACAGAAAAGTGTAACAGAGATGTGGAGGCAAAATATGAGGTACAAGTGTGGCAAGAAATGAAGCTGGCCATGAAGGATTTTGTGTGTCTTGGCGTTAGGGCTTGAACTTGTAATTAGTTACCAGGGAGCTAATGCAGGGATCAAAGCAGACAATTTAAATCTCTAGAAGTTTTTATTTATTGTCATATGATGTGTTAGATTTTATGAAACATTTTTATAAGATAACTTTGAGGTGAATATCATGATGAACATTTTAAAATAGAGCTATTTAGAGGTTTGTAAGGGTTTTCTTTTTTTTTTTTTTTTGGTCTTCCTGTTGATCGCATCACATTTGCTTTCTCCCTTCTAGTAAACTTAGGTCCAGATCAAGCCTAACATTTTCTCTCTTCCTTCTTTCACTGATCCCATCTGAATTCTTGTTGTAATTATTGTAATGAGAGTTAATGAAGAAAAAAATCTCTGCAAATAAACTTGAGATTGCATTATTCCTGGCAGTACTGTGTAATTGGAAGCTTTATTGTATCTTGCCTTCTTCTATTATCCTCGTACTGTTTTATTGCCTGCTTATGTCTATAATTGTGTATCTACTCACACATATACACATACACATTTTGCCTACTAAGTCCCTTGAGATTTTTTTTTATTAGTGTAGCCTAATAAAGTGTTATGGGCTTCCCATGTGGCTCTAGTGGTAAAGAACCCACTGCAAATGCAGGAGACGTAAGAAACAGGAGTTTGATTCCCGAGTCAGGAAGATGCCCTGGAGGAGGGCATGACAGCCCTCTCCAGTATTCTTGCCTGGAGAACCCCATGGACAGAGGAGCCTGGTGGGCTACAGTCTATAGGGGCGCAAAAAGCCGGACACAACTGAAACGGCTCAGCACACATGCACGGGGTAAAGTTCTTTGAAGTGATACATTGGTAATGTGGGCTTCCCTGGCGGCTCAGACAATAAAGAATCTGCCTGCAATGCTGGAGACACCAGTTCAATCCATGGGTTGGGAAGATCCCTTGGAAAAGGGAATGGCTACCTACTCCAGTATTCTTGCCTGGAGAATTCCATGGACAGAGGAGCCTTGCAGGCTACAGTCCATGGGGTCGCAAAGAACTGGACACAATTGAGTAACTCACACAGATTATTGGTAATTTAGAATTGGTTATATAGGTCTGTGAATTACGGTAGAAAGCAAGAAAAGGTTGTTGATTGATTGTTGGAAGTAAAGAGAATTTGGTGAGAAATTTAGGAAGATGCAAGGAAAGACAGAAAATTAACTGATAACCTTCATGTACCCAAGAATTAAATCTTACGTAACAGGTAGCATGGTGTTTGTGGAGGGATTGGTGGACAAAGGTGGCATTCTTGCTCTGTTATATACAGAATTGGCCAAAGGATAGAAAATAGAAAAATATCTAGGCTGTGGCAGCTGGTGCAGGTGCTGTAAACAGAAGGAAGATACACTTATGGCATGCTGTATGGATCCCTAAAGCAGTTTGTAATATAGGTGTATTAGGAGTATGTAGGTAAGTTTAAAGTCTAACCTTCAGAAATGTGTTTTTCCTTTTTTCTGGGACATATCTTGTGTTTCCAGTATGTTCAGAGCCAGAGTGAAATGTAACACAATTCAAAAAATTATTTTTGTACCAGCACGTGTTTTAAAAACTGCTGATTGTCCAGTGCTGCTTTCAGCTGCATTTATAGCCATACAAATATACAAATATCTATAGGCCATTCATCCATTGTGATGACCAACAGTACATGTGAGGGGAAAAAATCTGTTAGGGTAGAAGACTAAGCATACTCCAATGTCTAGTGTTAGGAAATGCTATTAAGTGCTTGATTATTAGGCCATGTTTATATTATCATGATTTATTCCAGTCCTAAAAAAAACCTATCTTTAATTTTCCTTCTAATAACTAAATAGGTATTATAAAACTTAATACCTGTTAGTATTACATTTAGATGTCACATTTTGGATTTTTTTTAGAGGGATCCTGAGGTGAATTTGAATTTTCACAAGTAATATAACAATAAAGGCATATATCTTAAGGTTACAAATTATTATTTATTCTATAGAACTTTGACATTAATTCAGAATTTATAAAATTATTTTGTCTGGGTGGTATTAAACAGGGTATTGATTCTTGCTTAGTATTTACCCTAAATGCCTGTATGGTCTTTGCATAAGAATGGACCTGTTACTTGCATAATGAACACCATCTGCTCTAAATAAATGCGGAGAAAACATTGAGGCCTTAAAAAATCTGAGCAATAATGGCTCATGTACTTTCAGCCAACTAAACCCTTAATGTGTAAAGAGATATGTTTTACTGTTGCACATGGATTAGTTTCTGCATTTAGAGTCTAGTCATATATATTCACAGCCATCTTTTTTAGCCAAAGGCATTTGTTAGTTTTTTGTCTATACTAGCTTGATGTAGATAACTTAAACAAAGGAGAGTATAAATACTGCCATAATTTCACAATCCAAAGATAACCACTGTTAATATAGTGTCATAGTTTCCTGTATTTTCGTCTATTTTCTTTTATATTTAACAATATTATTTAAAACATATTTGAAAATTATATATAACTAACATATATACTTATAACAAAATTAACATACTGTATATAAAATTTTGTCTTCCTTTTTTCATTATATGAGTTAAAATATTTGAAAGCACAATTTTTATTAGGTATGTAATATCCTGTTATTTAGGTATATTTAACCATTTCCTTATTGTTAAACTTTGGGATGCATTCACTCTGAAAGCTTTTTGGTTTTTTTTCCACTATTATAAATCATGCTTCATTAAGCTTATCTTTGACAACATCTAAGATTCATATTGATTCTTTTGAAACTTGAGAGCAGAAAATAATTATAAAATATATCTCTGTTTTACTAGATTCTTATCAATAGATTGCTTTTTAGCTGATATATTACAGCATAAGATAAACATCTTAGATTCTAGAATCTAGGTGAGGTGAACATCTTAGAATCAAGAGCCTACACTCTGTTCTATGGGTAGATTTGCTGTGTTCTTGTGCTCATGATTCCTAAGGCCTGATGTGGAACAGTGTTGGGAATGTAGCCCAGTTTGCATCTTTGATACAGGTATACCCCTTCTTTCTGTATGTATGCTAATAACATAAATATGATCATAAACATACAAATCTATAGACTTTTAAATTTAGGGGAAAAGTCTTAAAGCCCAAGAATGACCTGAAGAAAGAAGCACTAAGCCTAGAAGTTGGTAACCGTATTGATTTTTCAGAGAGCAGTGTGTGAGCAGCGAGACTGAGTGCCCTCGGAACTGAAGCAAAGAGCTCATCAGAACAGAGTAAAAGAGACAGATTTTAAGAACGAGTTTGAGCTAACTTGGGGTGAGAGTCTTGTGTATGGACAGGTACAGCTGTTCAACAGGGGCAGGGGCCGTCCCTGGAGGTCTCTCAGAGCACCAACAGTGTGTGTTGGTTGACCTCCATGATGTGCTTTCACGACTAGCGCTGTACCAGTCTCATCCTTCATGAGTTTGTATTTTAATTTTTAGTATTTAGAGCACTGCAAGATAGATTCTTTGATTCGTCCATACTTTAGGGGCAGCAGACTTGCAGCTTTCGTTGCTAGTAATCAGGAGAAATGCAAAGTAAACCACAAAACTGCCTGAATGGGACAGATGTTGGCAAGGAAGTGATAAGCTGTCCTACCCAGCGCTAGCGGGATGAAGAGAAGGGACCAACTCTGTGATTAATTATTTATTTTTAATTCAAACAAAATAATAAGGTTGAAACCCCAAGTGTTTGTTATATTTGTATCCCTTCTGACACATTTGAAATACCACTTTCTTTCTTTTCTAAAAGTAGCTGTATTACTTTGCCAGGCTGCCGTAACAGAGTACTGTAGGTAGGGTGACTTAAGCAACAGAAAGTAATTTTCTCCCAATTCTGGAGAACAGAATTTTGAGATCAAGGTGTCAGCAGGCTTGGCTCCTCCAGGCCTTTCTCCGACTTGTTAACGGCCTTCTCCCCGTGTCTTCATCTGGTCTCCTCTCTGTGTTTCTGTATCCTGTATACATCTGTATACATTTTTTAATAAAGATACTTGACTTGGCATATTGCTTTAAGGCCCACCCTCATGACCTCATTTTAATTTAATTACCCATTTAAAGGCCCTTTCTCCTAATACAGTCACTTTCTGAGGTACTAGGGGATTAGGACTTCAAGGTAGGAATTTTGAAGGGAGGGACATAATTCACCTCAGAACAGCAGCAAAGGTAAATGTCTCATAGCTGGTATAATGGATAAGTGGGATTCAGAACTCAGATGTGGTTCAGTCCAAATGTTATTTTCAGAATGGTACTCTGCTAATTTTGGAACACTAGAGATGTACCTCAAAACTAGTTAGGTCTGTTTTTCCAAAGGCCAAGAGGAAAAAAATGCCGACTTAAAAAGAAAACCAAGGAAATACGGAAACTGAAAACACTCCCGTCTAATCACATTGTTCACTTGCTAAGGTGAATATAGGTGGCATTTGAATATAGGAAGGTATAGAACATGTCAAGTAGGAAATCAACGGAGGAAAAATGTGACAGAGAAGGAAAAGCTTAGGGATTCTTGTAAGAGTGTGCTAGAAGAATAATACTGGATCTTCTATTACATAGGCATAGCAGAAGGAAGTATCTAAAAATATGTAGTCTGTCATTATATATGAACTCAATTAATTGAAATAGTAGTTTTAATATTAAAACTGAACACTTGTAAATATCATAAAAGTTCCAGATAAATATGAGCTTCAGATACAGATTAGAACTCCAGAAAAGGGCTTTATGTGTAGTTGCTGACTCATCCAACAGAATTATAGAGCTCTTCATACATAGCAGGCTCTGTGCTGCATTCTGAATCTAAGACCCATGGAGCAAGTCTATTTCTCTTAGTGACTCAGATGTCAGTAGTAACTCACAACATGTGAATTCACCACTATATTTGTTTGCCCATGTAAAATTAAATTTAAAATGATTAATTGTTTTTCTATGTTAAATTATCTTGTTATGTGAAGTTACAACTTTAAAGAATCAAAGTTTTAAAATGAAATTAAGTGATTGTATTACAATTGTAACTTTTTAAAAGAATTTGGTAGGTCTTACAGGCATTTTCAGTGGTTTTATTCTGAAATGAAATTCAGTAACTTAGTTCAGGTACCATAGGTGATACCAATTTATGTGTCTGCTCTTTGTTTTTCTTCTTTTTGGGTAGAATATGCTTTTAAGTCTTCTTCCGTCTTTTTTTCTTTTTTTTTTTGGCTGTACCTTATAGCTATATTTGGAGCTGTATAGTATAACACATATCCTGTCTAAGATAGCATCTTTTTTTTTTCTTAATTACATATGTTATACCGTGCATCTTCTCTTTTTTAAAACAGATAAAAATAAGTGACTGAAGAAGCCTTTCTGGGAGTCATCATGCTGAGGAGAAGATTTGATTGCCGAAGCATTTCAGGCATGCTAACTACCACTCCTCAAACTCCAATTAAAGTGGAAAACTTTAATAATTTTTACACACTTACATCTAAAGAACTGGGAAGGTAAGGAAACTTTTGATGTGTATGTGTTTAAAATCACCGGATTTCTTTGTCTATATTTTTATAAAACTCACTTGATTATTATTTAGCAATGATTAGAAAGAAAAGTCCTCATCTCCGCTGATACTGTACAGGGATCTAGTCTTAAGTGACCTGGAAATCAAATCCATGGAGGGTTAGTGAGCATGTATGATATATCGCACCTCGCTTCAGAGCCCGTGGTGGGAAGTCAGGGCTCTTACTTGAGGCTGTCCAAGGGAAGAGGCAGCTTAGCATAGTGGCCTGTCACATCAGAATTTGGGGTTAGCCATTTGCTATTTGACCTCAAATTACTGTACCTCTCATTTCTGTAGTTTCCTCATCTGAGAAGTGGGGATGAAGTAATCATATATATTTTATATGGTTGTTGTGAGTCTCGAACAAGTTAATATTTGTAAAATATTTAGTAGAATGCTATAAAGTTTTTGTTGAATAGCTTTTCTCATTCTTAGAATATTGTGCTGGCCTAAAAAAATGCGGAGATTCCCCTCCTTCTCTTTTCTAAACAAAATGAATTAATTCATATTTGGTAGTATAATTCCATATGAGAAACAATGCATGTTCTGTAAGTAAAGCCTATATTTATTTACACTGATACTGATCTGTTTTGGTTTAACGAAGGTGTAAATTCCTTCAGTCCAAGGAGTGACCTGAGATTATGAGACCTACCATTTGAATATATATGAAAACTGTATAAGATATACCAAATAATTTGATATGTATTCAGCATTTTGAGCTTTAAATTTAAACTCTTAACAAAGGGAAGATGGTGATCATTTTCTGTCTTTAGTTTGATTTTTATGTTAAAATAGTAAAAGTCCATGTTTGTATTAATGGATGCACAGTAAAATAGTATGAATGAGTTTTTGTCTTTGATAATCTCAATGTGAAAACAAAAATTGACCGAAACATGGCAAGTAATTCTGTTCATGGTGGTCTTTTATGTCAAAGATGAAAGCAAGTCCTGGCTTTTTCACTTGTCAGATATTGGGAGCAGTCTTTCTTTTACAAAATAAGGGTGATAATAACTATGTCACAGACTAAGAACTAAATATGGAAGCATATTTATTTCATAATTCCAGGCATATTTATTTATTTAATTTTGTGTGCAAAATATTTGGGCCTTTTAATGGTTTATGAAAAGATATAGTTTTTAAAAGCTTTCAGGGTATTTTCAAGAAATAGTTTAGTTCTGAGTCTGTAATTATTTCTCTTTGCATTATACAGGAAAGAGTAAGTGTTCTTTAGTTGACTGTATCTCATTACTCATTAAATAGTCATAGAGTCTTTGCTTTGGAAGAACTTCAGTGGTCAGTGGCCTAATATAATTTTTTTATGCAGTGCAGCAATTTTTCCTGTAATTTTTCTGACAAGTTTTTTATCCAGCCTCAATTTGAATGTCTTAAGAATAGGGAACTCACTTCCTCAGAATATGCCTGTTCCATTTTGTGGGCACTTACACACAGAATTCTGTTTTCTGCGAATCTCTACCTAATATACATAGTTCCCCTTTTGTAGCTGCGTATAATATCCATCTAAAAATCCTTTAGAGATTTGAATGTAGCTAAATGTTGCCAGTTTCCTTAGATGCTCATCTTATGGCCTGATTTCCAGACAGTTCCTTGATCCATGTATCCTCTTCTGGATCACTTGTAGCTTTTTATCCTCAGTCTTAAAATGAAAAAGTCTAGATTGGATGCAATATTGTTAATCTCTTACCATCCAAAATACAACAGAACTTTATTGAGATAGCCTGTGTGGGAGCTAGAATGACTGGTTTTTTTTTTCTTTGTTGGTTTTGGAGAACATAAACTTTGGGAACAGTATTAAGAATTTGACATTGTTTTGTAAGTGGGGTGCCATCATAAATCACAATCATAAACTTGACTCAGTTTATAACATTTTAGAGCAAAAATTCATGATAAACTCTGATGAAAACAAATTCAGATTCCTAATATTTCATCTTTTAATAACTTCATGAAAGAGACCTTTTTTCTTTTAGTTGATATGGCCTAATGAGTCACCTGGTAAATATTGATAAATCTCATTAATAAACCTTGATAAATTGAAGTCATGACCTTTCATCTGCCATGAACTTGCTTTAAATTCTTTCAGTGTTTTACCAATTTTGATGTTATCCCACACTTTTGCAAAGTGAAAGTTAGGATCATAATCTTGATTCTTCTGAGACTTATATGTTTTGAAACATACAAACATAATTCTAGCTTGTGATGATTACAAAATTGTTTTTATAAATCAGTTTTTAAATTAATTTTAAGATGTTTAATGTTTTAGAATTTTTCTTTAAACAAGTTAGAATAAGATATGTAAAAGTTAGCAGTTAATTTTTGACTGTTCTCAAAAAACTTTGCATTGTTCCTGTTTTTTCACATGTTGGGTAAGTTTTTTCCACCCCTCCCCCAACTGAATCAAGGTTTCATAGGACTTCTTGTGGTTAGAAGGGTGAGGCAGATGCAGAAATAAAACGTCAGCTTCCTTTGTGGCTTACCCTCCCCCCTCCTTTCACATTTTATTGTCTGTTCTAGAATGTAGAAGGGTAACTAACTAAACCTTTTAGCTGCTGGGAAATCTAGTTAGCCTTGCCCTTTGAGGTTATGCATTAAAGTATTATTGTTAAGGGTTTAAAATTTTCCTAAATGTTTCTGTTAAATTTCATATAGGGACATTATGTGTTAAGTATTATTTTATGTGTATGCCTAGGCTCTCAGTTGTGTCCGACTGTGCAACACCATGGACTGTAGCTCGCCGGGCTCCCCTGTCCATGGGATTCTCCAGGCAAAAATACTGGAGCGGGTTTCTATTTCCTTCTCCAGGGGATCTTCCTGACCCAGGCATGGAACCCATGTCTTACATCTCCTGTATTGGCAGGCAGCTATTTTACCACTAGCACCACCTGGAAGCCCTAACTATTATTTTGGATACTTCTAAATGACAATTAGCATTTTAGAATGGAAAACAAATACTTGGTTTTTTCCCCTTAAGTCATCTGATATTATGGTAAAAATATTTAAAGATCCTCTGGAAAAGAGAATGGCTACCCACTCTAGTATTCTTGCCTGGAGAATTCCATGGACAAAGGAGCCTGGTGGGTTACAGTCCATGGGATCACAAAGTGTCAAACACGACTGAGTGATTGACACACATAAGTGAATATGTGTGTAAAATTTTGAGTCTCAAAGAAGGTTTAAAAATGTAAATGCTTTAAGTACAGCATACAGAATAGCGCAACTTATGGTACTGTATTAAGTGCATAACTCTTGCATTGATTCAACAGATATTTCTATAATGGAAACAGAGGTTTCTATTATGTGTTAGTTAGTGAGGTGTAGATTTTATGATTAATAATTAGGACAGATAGGGTTTCTGCCCTCATAGTGTTTTTACTTAGCGATGAGCATTGGCAAATAAGTAGTTACCAATATTGTTTGGTCATCTTTGCTCTGCATTAACAAGTACTATCCTTGTGAGCCTCATGAGAATACCTGAAACAGTTAAAGTGCTTATTATTATTTAATTTTGCTCTTTGTTTCTGAGAGAATTCTGGCTTGTAGATGTAGTTATAAAATTACAGCAGAACTTAATTGTTACAGCTGGTACTGTAAACTTTTTCAGATGGACAGAGTTCTTGGCTAACTAGCTTCTGTTTCCTAAGTTTTACAAGGTGAATTTCTTCATAAAACTTAAAATTTCCTTTTTGTTTTAGGCAAATTTTCACTTCTGGATCTAAATAAGAATTGGCAGAAGTGAATCTACTTCTTTTTAAAAAAAAAAAAAAATCTTAAAGGAAGGAATTGTTTTGTAGTAGTCAGAATAGAAAGCTAGGATTTCACATCCCGCAATTTAAGTCATGGCAGTCCATTTCCATATATGACCTTTCATGAGTCATTTACTCTTAGTCTGACCCAATTTATCCAGTATAAAATCTATAAACATGGACACTTTGAATATAAAACAAAGGGACTGATTGACTCTTTTTGTGAGCTCATTGAAATACTTTGATTTGTATTCCTTTTGCATATGGTGAGAAAATACAGATTAAACATTCTCAAATCTTAAATGAAAAGTTCTATCAAAAAAATAAGTTTATGCATGCAAATTTTCTGAGTTGATACATATTTTGATACATGTAGAAGAATCAAATTATAGCTTGACCACTTTCTTAAAATTTTTTTTGCGTTAGTAGCTATACCTTTTCATCTTGATTTCCAGTCAGTGCTTTTCATTGGCACCAGTTTTGAGGAAATTGAGAATATAAAGAGTAGGGATCTTTGTCATCCTGCCCTTAACAATAGTAAGTAAAAATGATAAGCAATTTATTCTGTCCCTGACTTCTACCCCAAATTTAAAGTATATTAAAAATAGGTTTTTATTTATACCTGATTTGTTGGTATTCAGTGAGTCATTTGAGCCTTAGGATAGAAGTTCTTAATTTTAGAACCCATGAACCAGGCTTAGGAAGTTTATGGATAGTCTTTGGAATCTAAAAACCCTCTGGAATTATATGTAAAGCTTTCTTTTTAAAGGCATGTGTACATTTTCTGGGTAGGCAGTCAATAATTTTTATTAGTTTCTTAAAACAATCTGACTCAAAATAGCTTGAGTCTTTGGGAAACTAGATTTGGGAAAACCGTAGGCTTAGAATACTTGGGCTTCCCTTGTGGCTCAGCTGGTAAAGAATCTGCCTGCAATGTGGGAGACCTGAGTTTGATCCCTGGGTTGGAAAGATCCCCTGGGGAAGGGAAGGGCTACCCACTCCAGTATTCTGGCCTGGAATTCCATGGCCCGTGTATAGTCCATGGGGTCTCAAAAGAGTCAGACACTACTGAACGACTTTCACAGTCTTTACTTTAGAATACATAGTTTGCCAGAGTCTTTCAAAAATTGGCTGAAATGTTGTGCATTGTTACTGGATAGAGCTAAAACATGTTTATTCCTAAAACGATAAACATGACTTTAATAATGTGTTTTGATAACCATGAATTTTCTTAGTTAATCATGAAGTGTCTTTGGATATTTTCCACAAGACATGTATACTTTTGATATATCTATTACAAACTTTGTGGACTCCTGAGCAATACTAACAGATACTCTGGTAACACAACTGACAAATTGTGATAAAAAGCTTCAAAGGTTGTCGAAAGTGATGTTGAGAGGCAAAATGTTTACACTAATAGAAGTAAACAAGACGAATACCCATTTTTGCATTTAATTTTTTTCATTTGAAGGAAAGCTAAACTTTTTAGCAGAGGGGAATAGACCAAGATACATATCTTCTCTGGAGTCTGCCAGACAGAATAATATTTACTCTATAGGATTGTTATCATACTTAAACAAAATAATTCATATCAAGAGTATGGCCTGGAGTTGGTGGGCAAATGAGATCCCTCCCTACAGTGGTAATGCATCATGTTAATGATACGATAGTGAAGGATAAATATGATTGTCTTATATTACATTTGCCATTTGTATTTTTGTGTGATGATACTATAAATTTTATAAAAGTACATGTAGTAATTGATTAGATTAAGAGAGCAAAGGTAAATTCCTAATGGCATGGATGTTTGAAAGGATTGATAAAGTTATATCTGTGTTATACTAACTTTTGTTCTTACTTTTCCCCCAGAGGAAAATTTGCTGTGGTTAGACAATGTATATCAAAATCTACTGGACAAGAATATGCTGCAAAGTTTCTGAAAAAGAGAAGAAGAGGACAGGACTGTCGCGCAGAGATTCTCCATGAAATTGCAGTACTTGAATTGGCAAAATCTTGTCCCCACGTGATTAATCTTCATGAAGTCTATGAAAATACAAGTGAAATCATTTTGATATTGGAATAGTAAGTATACTCTTTAAAAAATTGAAGTAAGTTTATAGTACCTATTTGAATTTGTGGGTAAGGTTGCTTGAAATGTCAAGAACAAGAATGATAAAAGTATAACAAGAACTTGTAAAGATTCCTGTTAATAAAATATTAGAGGAACATAGTATATATTCATGTATTTTCAGAAAACTTATAATGTGTAGCCTCACAGAGATACCCCAAAATGAATTAAACAGCATTCAGTAAACAAATGACAATACAATGTTTATAGTGAAATTGAGTATACCTTCATTGCCAATGGCACAGAAAAGAGACTGTTTTCTGCAAAACAGTCTGATGGGCAGATAGGATTGAAATAATTTGTATATTCATTTATTTGAAAAGCACATCCAGTGAAGTTACCCAAGGAGAATAAAAAGGTAAACTTGCATGAATGAAAGGTAAACCATGTAGTTTGATTTTAATCATCTACATGTTAACTTTATTGTGTTATGGGAGTTTTTTAAATGATATTCTTGACTTTCTTACAAATTTCTAAACTGTGCTTTAGAAAGCTGTAAAAGACAAACATAGATGTAAGTAGTATATAGTTCACAGATTATGTGACAGCGTAACTGTACTAAAGTACTATTATCGCATCCATTCACAGATGCACAACACATACACAAGCACATAAGCAAAAAACATAAATACTCCAAATTTCTGAATTTTTTCTTCTCTGTAGTCACTGGTCTGGGTGCCTTGTTTTAACAAAGGGTCTGTTAGTCTGTTGCTCTTCACTGCTTTCCATTTACGCTTCCAGTTTCTGCTAA
The DNA here is from genome assembly GCF_023699985.2 of Odocoileus virginianus. NCBI lineage: Eukaryota > Metazoa > Chordata > Mammalia > Artiodactyla > Cervidae > Odocoileus > Odocoileus virginianus. The sequence goes on along the minus strand of NC_069703.1, from coordinate 5,111,706 downwards.
CTTCTGCTTCTTGTGTTATCATTTCTTCTCCTTTTAACTCCTCTTCGTTTTCTGTTTACCATAGCTTCATCTTTGGAAAGCTATGGTAAATTATGGTAAAGAGCTTTCCCTCTTTTGTGGGAAAAATGGTAGTCCTACAAAAGACATTGGTCAGCTGGTCAAACTAAGAGGTAGAGGCAGTGTGATTGGCTGACAGTCACAGTGTTTGTTTGATCTCGTTACTGAAATAAACAAGCCCAAACCCCTTAGGATACTTTTACTGGTATAAAAGTAACATCTATTTATTGTGTTAAATTTAGAATGTATAGAGAATAGAAATCATTTGTAAACAGTGGTTACTTTTATGACATATTCCTCTATTTTGAAATTATTTTATTTTTCAAGGTATGTATACTTTCAGAAACAAAATCGTGATCTATTAAGTGTATGGTATTGTAATCCTTTTTTTCCACTTAAGAATATGTTGTGTGCATTTATATATATATACATATATATGTATATATATAAAATACAGTGTTTCTAAAAATGAATTTTAATTTAGCAAAGACTTTTAAAGTTGACTTCATAATCAAAGTTTAATAAGCAGCCCCCAAATTCAGGAAGGCTGGATGTTGGCTAGATTTGGAATTAATATTTGTTGACTCATTATAATAATAGCTAATATTTATTGAATATTTACTGTGTGTCAAACACCATATTAAATACTACAAGTGATCTGCTTTGATCCTTATAACATCTCAGTACTTGATGTGACTTATCTGACTTAATTCCTAGAGCAAACCAGTGAAGTTAGAGCTGTCGTTTTTTGTTATGTATCACTATGTTACAGTGGAAGAAACAGAAGCATGTTTTGTCCCAGCTCAGGTAACTAGTTAGGCAGGGTCTGGATGGAAGTCAGGCTGCTTGTTTTAGTGGGTACTTCCACAGGCAGCCTGCTGTCTTCTTATGTCTAGGCATTGGGAAGTGCTTTAAATGTGTTTTCTCAAGTGGTTTCCTTATATTTTATTTTTAATTTTAGAATTAATGAGGATTCTGTCTATTGAGTTAACTTTAGAGATTGTAATGTCAGTGTTGGTATATAAAAAATTATGAAGTGTTCAAGAATGAAGTTTTCATCTAAGCATTTTATGCTGCCATATACTGCTGGATACTGAAGAATTTAGATCTTTCTGGTATTTCCCATAGTTTTGGGTATTTTCCATATTTTAAGAGTGGCTAGGGATCCATATTCCATACAGTTTTCTTTTAATAATCTCATTATTTGGTCTGATTTCTTATCAGATGTGTCTTATAAAGGGCCTAGCAAAGTATCTCTTCATTTTCTTATTTGCTTACGATTGCATGATTAACCTTATCTGTAGTGTGCTTGCAGGAATATATTTTGACCACTTGTTTTGAGAAGCTTCATTTCATTAAAGCTAAATAACGTAACCAGAAAGGGGAGAAGTGAGGACTCCTAAGTAGCTTGGCCTGTGGAATCCCCCTTCCCTAGGAGACCTTGAGCAGGGTTACGACAAGTAAACAACTGACGTGTGAACTGAGGGGCCACGTGGGTAGTCTGAATATTAGCTATCCACAAAGATTAGTTTCTTTTTTAGATGAATGAGTTTCTAATGTTGTCTTCTGGTACCTAACTTTGGAGGTCACTACTACATGTTTTATAGCAAAGTAAATTTTTCATACTCAGATTGTCTTTACTATGAAACCTTGAAGTCAGCTCTTGAAGTTAGTTTCTCATGAACTTCCTGGGAGTTTGGGGGGCTGGAGGTCATTGAGACAGGCAGTAAACACTATTGAAGCACGCCCACGTGTGCCTTAGCAGCTGTCCCTCAGATTTCTCTGAAACACTGTCAAGTGTCAGCAGCAAAGCCCTGCAGCTTCTAATCGGCACGCTCTGTGCAGATGACCTCATGGCCTGGTTACCTCTGCAAGTGTGGAGGGCCAGCCCTGTGATTTTCAGTGAGACTCAGATTTGTGACCATGATTCTTTTTCCTTCTTGTGACTCCAGATATACATGACATGCTTCTTCCTCTTGACAGTCACCAAGACTAATGAACTGCACTTTGAGCTGCTCTGAAGAATGACTGTCTATTCCATTATTCATTCATTCAACAGACGCTTACTGCATACCTTCTATGTGCCAGACACTCTTCTTGTTGCTGTGGATACAGGAGTGAACCAAAGGGGGGAAAATAGTGTTCTGTGAAATAAATGAGTTTCTGATTTATCATATAGAATAGGCTTTAGTTGAGATATTCCCAAACATACCTTATGAATTTTTATTAATAACATGTAGATTTTTTTTGCGTGATTTCTGACAGCTTTTATCTCATTCATTTAGATTTAGTCCTTAGAAAAAAATCTGTTGAGTTCAGTTATATTTCTGTTTTACAGATGAGGAAGCTCAAATAAGTGATTGACCCTAAATTATATTGCTGGCAAATAGCAGATTTAAGATTTAACTTTCAATCATTTGATTTCAAACCTAGGAATTTTTCATTATGCGTTTGTTGGCATTCTTTAGATTTTCAGCTCTTATAAACAAAGAAAAAAAATTTGGGTTCTGGCCCCAGCTATTCTTTGTAAAGCTGCAACACAGGATATTGGTTAAGAATGTAGATTCTCATCCATATTATACAGATTCAGATTCTGCCGTCTCACTTAATTTCACCTCTTTGTATTTATTTCTTTATCTGTAAAATGGGAATGGTAGCCATGATTCACATGATTGTCTTGAGAATCAAAATATCTATCTATATACAGATGACAGGTATGTTTATATATAATGAATAAATGAGTAAAATAGAGCAGAGCTGAGCTCATAGGTGAATACTAGCACCCAGACTTTAAACTATTCTTGTCATTTATTTTATTTCTTAAAAATCCCTCCCAGCACCATTCACCGCCCCCCATTGAATGTGTATATATAGAGAGATTAAAGTTTAGGTGGCCATATCTTTTACTTAAAGGTATATAGTATTTAAAAGTTGTCATTTTTAGATCAATGATTTTTCAAGTTTCTATTCTTTGAATTTTATTTCAGTGCTGCAGGTGGAGAAATTTTCAATTTGTGTTTACCTGAGTTGGCTGAAATGGTCTCTGAAAATGACATTATCAGACTCATTAAACAAATACTTGAAGGAGTTCATTACCTACATCAGAATAACATTGTACACCTTGATTTAAAGGTAATGTCATGTAGTTTTAAGTACCACTACGTCTCTGTTCCTTCTCTGCTCTTGCTTTGCGCAACTAACTGCAAACTGGTATTGAGAGGAAACAATAGACCATGCTTGTCTAGACTGTGTATGTGCTACGTGGACTTACTTCCGTATTGATAGATAGAAGACTGCATGTGTGAGCAGCTCAGATTAATCACTGGGCTTTTAAAAACCATCATTACATATGTTCTAATGCTACCGTCATGTCACCCCATCCTGCCACACCTTGGACTTTTTGTCTTATAAACTGTCTATCTCTGAAATACTTAATTTTTAGCTACCTCTTGAAGATAATCTGCTAGTCCTTACTCCTTTGCTCCCATTATACTCATTTGTCTTTCACTTGAGGCTTTTAGTCTTTTGGCTTCTCCTTTTCCCACACCCCGCCCCAGGCCGTTCAGGCCCCTTCCTTCAGCCTCTCCTTTACTACCCCTTCTCCTTATCCTTCCTCTGTAGCCATACGGGAACCTAGAAGTCTGGACCAAATCATCTCTCGTTGCTTGAGCACTGGACTCCTCCCTTCCTGGACACTCTCCTTGTCATGGACCCTCCCATGCCTCTTTCTGTCTGAGGTACAGTCCTGGGGTAGTCAGACCCAGGACCGTACCGCTGTACTCAACCATTAGCTCTTTCTGGGTGTGAATGCGTTCTTATTTGTTCATGCCTTCTTTCATGCTATTCTCTAGACCACTTTTCTCACTGGCATGCTTCTGTTTAGCCTTCAGGATTCACCTTAAGCATCCTCTCTACTGCAGAGCCTTCTTGGACTTTCTTATGGGCAGAATTAAGCAGTCTTTACTACCGAGTATTCTATATATCATAATCAGTTAATCAATCAATGTATCCATCTTTTTTTATTAAAACCAAGAATACTCTTGAAGTGTATTTTTTTACTTATCATTGACTCTATAGCTCCTCCTAAGTAGTAGTTCAGTAAATGTTTGGTGGATGACTCAATAAATGTTTAATAACTAAACAAATTCTACTTAAGTTACCTCTGATTTGAGTTTAGTGTTCTTTTCTTGTTTTATATTATTTATCATTTCTTTTTGTACTTTTCTAGCCACAGAATATATTATTGAGCAGCATATATCCTCTTGGGGACATAAAAATTGTAGATTTTGGAATGTCTCGAAAAATAGGGAATGCATGTGAACTTCGGGAAATCATGGGAACACCAGAATACTTGGGTAAGAATTTCCTTTATTTTATATACCACTTTGAAACTTATTAATAAGTGATACCTATATAGAACTATTTTAGGGCATGTAACTCCAGGCTATATTTGGTTCAAGTATTTTAGTGCATTGAAATTCAATTTTGACATATTTAAATGAATTGTAGTGAATTGAGACAATCACAATTTACAGGACATTGGATATGTAAGTTAAAAATTTCATGTTTGTGTATAAAAGCTTTGTACATAAAGAAAAATAGGTAAAAAGGAAGTCAGGAAGCAGAAGAAAATGAAAAAAGAGGAAAACTGGATCAGTGTTACTGTATTTAAAGCCTTTTTGTTTGATAGATGTCACTTTTACTTTTGTCCTAGTGAGGTTTTTGCTGTGAGTTGTAAAAGGAGGATTTTTAAAAAGAAGGGTGTTAAATAGAACCTATTATTAGATAATCTAGGAATATTGTACTAAATCAACAAATTAGATCATGGAGATGAAAGATGTTTTTAAGTCCTGTAAAGCAGCACATAAATGGTAAAGTATTTTAATTTGTAGTAACAATCTTTTTACACTTTTTCTTGTTGCTCATATTGATATCCCTATGCAGGCATTGAAAAGATACGAGTAAACAGAACAGGTGCTACTGAGCAAGGGAGCTGACTTTGCCAAAATGAACAACAAAGCAAATTACTAACTTCTAAATGCTGATAGAGGCTACAGTGTCCTCAAATAATGATTGTGATTATATATAATATAGTTCACAGAAGTATGTGAGAAGCAGGTGGTGCAGTGGAGGCTGACAATATATGTGACTCAAAGGCTTTATTAACCAGACTGTTATGCTTTAGGTAACAGTCTCTGTTTGGAGAAGTTATGAAACCATACTGTGAAACTAAAAAGTTATTCAAGTATAGATACTAGTTTGGACTCTACTGGTTTGAAATTTATAGTAATGTTCTGAAAGTATAGAGAATTTATGTTGTACCATTAAATTTTTTTGGTGGGGGGGTGGGCGGGGCAAAGGAGGAGACTGGAAAATTAATTGCTTAGGAAACTAGGTTTTAGATTGTTTAAAAGGGATATTTAATCTACTTGAAAATCTGAAAACACTTCCAGGAAGCTGGTTTGTTCATAGTGTCATTTTTGAATGCATATGAGTCTATTTACCCTGAGAAGAAAAACTGAAATCATTCTAATAAAATAACTCAAACTAATTCCTAACAGAGTAATAAAACTAAAATTGTAAAAAGATTTTAGCTTCTAACATTTTACATCTTCATAATTGCTTTTTCTGAGGTTAATCTTAATCGTTTTTAAAAAAATACTGCATAGCTACTGGTTACTCCCAGAATGTAATTGGTGCTTTTGAACCATCTGGTTATATAATTTTCTCAACATTAGGTATATCTAAATGTTCAATCACAGGATAATAAATTCTGTGCTAAATTTCTGCTGACATATTGGTAATTCTTTAAAATTAAATCCAGTTTACTTCATAGTAACTGTCATGTTTTTATATTTGTCAGTATTGAATTTGAATTTTATTTTCTCTTTCAGCTCCAGAAATCCTGAACTACGATCCCATTACCACAGCAACAGATATGTGGTAAGATTTTGTTAATTACTTGTTTTCCTTTATTAAAAGCTGGTTAGTACATATTCTGTGGTTCTTTGGTTCAAAATGTAAATAGTAAGGCTATCTTCAAAAGATTTTATTTGAGTATCATTATTATGCCACAGGAAAACATTTACCTGTTCATTCTTTTTAATAACAGTTTGGCTCTGAGCCAAAGTACAGGAATAAATAGGAAGATCCCTTTCCCGGAGGAAGACTCCTTCTGGTAAAAGAACAAAACAGTCGCAGTGCTGTGCTATATGTTCTATAATAAAGATAGAATGCTATTTAACAACCGTGGAGGAAGCAGCGGGCAAGCACCAGACGGGAGACATATGATCTAGGTCTAGGAGAACGAGGAAGATATTTACTCAATAGAAAAATGAGATTGGATCCATTTAAAAGTTTAGTTTTATGAGAGTATATTTCTTGGGTATTGTGAGTTTATATGGTTGACACAGAGAGAATATTATAGGGTAGAGATGGCATTGATACCAGAACTTTACTTGAGACCACAGTGGTGGACTGACTCCATCAGACCAAGAGGAAGAGTTTAGTTTGCCTGTAGGGGGATGAAATGGATTTGGTAAGAAAAAGGGTCCTAGGGCTGAATAGGTGGGTGAAATAGGTGCTGTATGTGTATTGTCTTTTTCTGGTTCCTGAAGACAGTTGTCATTAACATATCTATGGTTCTAAAAGTTTTGCAATTAAAAAGAGCTCTGCCTGCCCAGTACTGTGCTTTACCAAACCCGCAGCCTCTGTTTGTATGGAATCGTATTTATGCCTCACAGATCATCACTGTGTCATTGGACGCCATTTGGGAAATGCCAGTCAGGACAGCTTTGTGTACTTGATAAACAGGCGTCTGTGTGAAGGGCAGACTGTAGATATAATGATACATATTTAATACATTATTTTTACATAACATACATGTGCATTATTCCCTCAGTCTTTTTCTGTGAGGCAAACTTTGAGACAGCATAATTATTTCAGCTTTAATAGTATACTATGGGAACTTTGAAAAGCAGTTTAAAATCTGTAGTTTAACTGCACAAGATTTGAGGACAGGAATATGTTGAGAATCAATTTTACTTTATATAAGTGTTTTAAGATTAACACACATTTTAAGTTCCCATCTTCTCAGTTATTTGTTTTTTCAGGAATGTTGGTGTAATAGCATATATGTTATTAACTCACACATCGCCATTTGTGGGAGAAGATAATCAGGAAACATACCTCAATATTTCTCAAGTTAATGTAGATTATTCGGAAGAAACTTTTTCATCAGTTTCACAGCTGGCCACAGACTTCATCCAGAGCCTTTTAGTAAAAAATCCAGAGTAAGTAATATTAATTTACTTAAATACTATTATGAAATAAATTACATATGACTATTAAGAAAGACACATTATAAAACAGTATAAAATTATTAGATGTTTGCTTTCTTAAGTTTCAGGTAAAATGGGAAGAGAGGTGGTATGAGACATCATCAAATGATAAATCTATAACTTCAAACATAGGAAATATAAAATATATAACAGGAAATCTTGAATCGAAGAGAAGATTTGGGTTCTCTCTCTCTCAACCTGCTACTATCCTCTGAAATTCCTTAAAATGATTAGTCGTAGAAGCGATGGCTCGGCAGTAAAGAATCCACTGCCATGCATGAGACGCAGGAGACATAGGTTCAGTTCCTGGGTCAGTAAGATGCCATGGAGGAAGAAATGGTAACCCACTCCAGTATTCTGGAAAATCCCACGGACAGAGGAGCCTGGAGGGCTACAGTCTGTGGGGTCACAAAGAGTCAGGCACAACTGAGCAACTGAACACACACACCAAAGATGTATAATATACGTGGCTGGCTATGATAAGACTTTGTTATGAATTATTTATAGTGAAATAACTATAGTTGTATAACAAGTTCAGATACTGATTGTCAAATTTTTAGGGGGCAGATACTCTTTGCCGGCTAAAGAAGCTACTTGAAAGTATGTCTTAAGACTCTTACCTTACTCACTGGCAGCTTCAAAGCAGGAAAAGAAAACGCTCACCTCCTTTTCTTTACTGGGATAAGTCCTGTATGTGCGCACTCAGTTGCTCAGTTGTGTCTGACTCTTTGCAGCCCTATGGACTGTAGCCCACCAGGCGCCTCTGTCTGTGGAATTTTCCAGGCAGGAATGCTGGAGTGGATTGTCATTTCCTCCTCCAGGGGATCTTCCCGACCCAGGGATGGAACCCACGTCTCCTGCATTGCTGGTGAATTCTTTACTGCTGAGCCACCTGGGAAGCCCCCGGGTCAGCCCTTTTTACCTTAAAATGCCTTGGCTGCCTGTAACTCAGATGCTGTGATACAGTCTTGGGCTGGGATCCTGGATTTGCTACTTGTCAAGTCTTCTCTCTCTGACAGTTGCTTAATCTCCTGGAGGATTCACTTTCCTTATTTGCTTAAGAAAAAAACCCCAGGCTTAATGCAAGTTTTAACGAACACTGACTAGCTCTATTTCGGGCTTCCCAGGTAGTGCTCTTGGTAAAGAACCTGCCTGCCAGGGCAGGAGACGTAAGAGTCACGGTTTGGTCCCTGGGTCAGGAAGATTCCCCTGGAGGAGGACATGGCAGCTCACTCCAGTATTCTTGCCTGGGAAATCCTGTGGACAGAGGAGCCTGGCAGGCAACCATTCATAGATGGTTATTTAATAGAAGTGATTAATAATAGTGATTATTCTATGTGTTTATGGTTTTAAACTGTTTAGTTTTCTTAAATATTTTTCACTTAGATTCTAACATTTCTGTAATGAGCACCTTAATTTTTTTATAATCATAAAAATCTTTTTTAATAATCATAAAAATTGAACATAAAAACAAAGACTAAGGAAACCTACGTTCTAATGGTTATGGTGGTTAAGGTTGAAGTTTTCTTTACTTCTGAAGTATTACGATATTTGACCATGTTGCTTTCACAAGAGAAAACAAAATTTAAAAACTAAAAATATTAGATAAACATCTTTGAAGAGTAGTCTCTGTTTTCAAGATTTAACTGTTATTACTTTTTAAGAATAAAGTATATAGAGATTATAATTTACTTACATGTATTTTCCTTCAAAGGGTTTATAAACCCAAGAGTCTTTATAATTTTACTGATTTTTACTTGCAAGGCTAAAATATGTTCCCTAGTGTTTTGACTAGATAGTCCTGTCTGTAAGGTTCATGACATGTCAGCACGTGTCGAAATTAAACAAACTGTAGGTGTTCCACTTTTCTTATTATTATTCCCTCTTGTACTATGGGTATGTGTTATTTTCAGAATAGATTAAAAAATAAGCCTATAATGTACTGAACTACAGACATTTCCAACCTGATTTTTAGATCTCAATTTTTTCTCGGTGCTTTCGTTCAAAGGAAAAGACCGACGGCCGAAATCTGCCTTTCTCATTCCTGGCTGCGGCAGTGGGACTTTGGAAGCTTGTTTCACCCTGAAGAAACCTCCACTTCCTCTCAAAGTCAGGATCACACAGTAAGGTCCTCAGAGGACAAGACTTACAAACCGTCTTGTAATGGTGCCTGCAGTGACCGAGAGGACAAGGAGAATATCCCGGAGGACAGCAGCTTGGTGTCCAAGAGATTCCGCTTTGATGACTCACTGCCTAACCCCCACGAACTCGTGTCAGATTTGCTCTGTTAGCACTTTGCTCCTTAACCCATGTGAACTGAATCTGGAATCTGAAATCCACTCCCGTGTGAGACTGTGGTTTGTAGCTTCACATATGGCATGTTTATATTGTAAATGCACTTTTGCATTGAAGAATTTAGGGAAATGTTTGAATGCTAAGTTAGTAGTTACTAGCATAATTTCATTCCCTATACTGAGATATCAACTCTCCAAACAACATTTAAATATATAACAAAAATAAAATTGTACTTATGAGTTTACATGTTAATGAAAGAATTTGGGTTCAAATGGATTTATCAAAATGTCTTATCAGGAAAAAAGTGATTTGGGTTATATTATGGTTGATGTAAACTAAACAAAATGAACACAATTGAATTTAATAGATTCTCCAAGGTAAGCCCTACACCATGCCTCTATTGACAAAATTCTGTTTAGGATAACAGTTTCAAGTTTAAATAAAAATATAGCTATTCTATAGATGCTCAAGATATTTAACACTTGAAAGTGTTTTTCAGTCTTGGATATTTTGAAACTGCATTACATATGATCCACTATATGAGACAGGTCCTTTAACCAGAGCAGAGGAGGGGTTAGAAAGTGGATTAGGGATATTCTATACAAGTTAAAACAGAGGAAAGAGCAGCATGGCATCATTTTTAACTCAAATGTCTTTTGCCCACTCTCACCATACTTCAGACAAGGTCTGAAAGATGGAGAATAGAAGCTATTCAAGTGTAGAGGGTTTTCATCCTCCAGATTCTCTAGAATAGAAGATGCTTAGATGAAGCTGAATGGGCTCTATTTTCAGTCAATGAAACATATTTATTAATTGAATGTAGAAGAAAGCACTGACAGACTTACACAACTGGCAGGATTTTAAGTATCTTCTGAGTTTTGGAGTACAAGCCAGTCATTCAGAGTTGTAAAAGTATGCATAAGACATCATAGCACAGTAGGACTGCCAGCACAGTGCCAGTCGGCAGCAGCGAGGTGAACATGGGCATAAAACAGGGGCACATCCAGCTCTTCTGAAGTCGTGAAGAGCTCTCCTAGGGTGTGACAGGGCTCAGCAGAGCGGCCTCCAATGGGGTTTCGCTGGGGCCACTGCAGGTGATAGTCTAAGGACAGCAGAATGATGAGAGACCGGTGACTGTGTTCAGTCCTAAGGGGGTGGGGATTGACTCCTGTTGGGTAATCGTTGATGACTTTCCACCTGGAGACTACTCAAACTCATGTTATCAAGGTAAGATAACTGTAACTTTGCAACCATGATACTGTGTCAAAAGAAATCCTTGAGTTTTTTCCCTTTGAATTATATGTTATTCTAAAAAAACTTGTTGAAATTTTGTGAGATTCCAAATAACTTAAAAACTTTTTAATAACCATCAGATTGCTTTATTTAGGTAAATGGAGAATTCTTTTTACATCTTCAACATTTCTTGAAGGAGAAGTTATTTCTGCTTGTGTGTGTGTATATGTGTAAATGTGTTTGTATAGATGTATATATATATATATAGGTAGATGAAATAAGTCCTTAGACAACTTTCTGTTAGAGATTCTTCCCTCCAGTATATTGCACTCAGCTCAGGTGCTGAAGAAGCTCTCATCTTAAGTCATGTAAATGTACATTTAACTTCCTTAAGAAGTAGTTATCGGTTCAATAAACTAGTCAATGCAGAAGCTAATTGGGCTTCTGTATATCTAAAACTGATGAGTTTTTTTCTGAATCGTTGGTTGTCCATTTATTTGCCTTCAGTATTAAGCTAATGCAGGTAAAGTTTAGTAAGTCATTGGAGAAAGAGGAAATTATTACTTTTACAAAAGACCATATTATGTTTTTTAATTTCCAGAGGAATTATGCCATACTAAAAATCAAGCAGTGTTTGAATTTTGAATTATAAACTGTTTCTTAAAAAATATTTTATGCCAGTTTACTTTTATTCTGAGGAATCTTAAAATAGTTTATCTGCTTCCCTTTAGTTAATAGCATACACAGGGTTATAAATCTCCATACCTTTTTCCCTACCAATTTTCATTGTAAAAGCAACCGGTTGTTACCCAAACAGTATAAAAGTTCAATTTTTTCATAAAGATGAGCTTAAAATTTTCTCTGATAGATATATAAGAATAAACCAATTTTTAGAGGAACTTATTCACAAACAACTGTTACTTATTAAATTTTTTTCTTGATAATTATAAAATAATTCTTACTTTCTTCCTGCAAGATTGAAAGCAAGTGTTAATTGAAACGGTTAATATATATTCCCACTGAAGTGGGAATATGGAGATCCCCTCAGAGGTGAATAGATGTCAGTAATCACCTGAGGATTAATGTTATATTGTGATGGGTTTATAAAGTATAATTTGCTTTTTGGTTAGGATCTTTGGATCAATGGGATTAAAAATAGAAGAAGTATAGCTGACAATCATGTGTCATTTCAACTTTTTTCCCCCACACTAAAATTAACCTAACTCTGAGCAGTAAAATTATCATGGCACTTTAAAGAAAGTAAGCAGGACCTGTTCTCCAGGTTGTAATGAGATAAGGCACCTGTTCCAGAATATAAATCAGCACACTGTTTCCTTTATCAAGAAACTCTTGTTATAAAAGAAATAGCCGATTAGTGACATAATAGATTTCCATTCTGGCACAAGTTCTTTCTTTCATTTTGAATGAGTCACAAATAATTCATAGACCAAAATTTGAATAGCCTTGCTGTAAGTAACATTTATAACTGTTGATATTTTATAACTGTTTACATTTCCTCTGTATATATTTGAATTTTCAGTTTGATATCTGACTTGGAAACTTGTCCTTATTCATTGTTGTATAAGCAATTGTACTTTAATTTTGAATTGTATTAAAATTAAGTTATCTGACTTCCAATTTGGGGAATTATTATTAGTTTATAATTTTATGAAAGTTTAAAGAACTTTAAACTCAAGTATAAATTTCACACAAATTACAACTGCCGTCCATCTCAACTTTTATTCAGTAATCATGTTGCTTAAGGCGTATTGCCTACAATTGTTTTGAATAGTAAAAAAAAAAATTACATCAATTTAATGATCCTTTTGGTTACAAATTAAAAAGCATTTTTTTTACATTTGTGGTTGTCTTTTGCTTTAAAGTACTTCTAAATTTGTTATTCCTAAATGCTAACCTCTTTGCCTGGAGTCTCTCTAGCCTTTGACCCACATCGTCTTTGAACTCCTTTTCTAGTACAGCTATGTTTATTAGACCCAGTCTGTTGGATAAAGCACATAAATTTGAAAACAAGAAGGGCTATTAACTTCTTCTAAGTAATAATACTTTTAGAAAATGTCAATGTATGGCAGTGCACTGTGCTGCATAGAGATGAGTAAAATCACCATGTAAGAAGTATGGAGTGTGATGAGAGAAATGATGTGCGGACTTGACAATTCGTAGGAAGGAGGTATTGTTAAAAATTTGGAACTTTTTTTTCAGTTGTGAACAACTTCAGGTTCCATATCTTCTTTTTCTGACAGACAGGCACTCCCTAGTTTTTCTCTTTAGCCCATTTTCCTCCTAGTCACTGAAGTTACATGTGTTATCTTTATGTGGATATAAGTATCCTCAAATGTGAACTACCTCTAAGTAAATTGATGATCATATTCTCCCTTTCTTTCACCGAACTTCCTGGATTCATGTTATCTCCCTTAGTTAACACAGCATTAAATCTCTAGGTGTCATTCTAAAAATTTTGTTCTCTTACTGCTCCTCTTTCTATTAATTATTAATTTCTATCAATGATATTTCTTTATATATTTTGTAGTCATTTCCTTTCAGCTCGTACTGGTACACATGCTTTCATTTATATCTAGACTGTCTAGATCATCCAGAAAAATGTCAACAAATTTTTCTATAAAGGGCCAGTTATAATAACTTTGATATAATCTGCTAAGCTTTGCAGGCCAGACAATGCCTTGTTACAACTTCTGAATTCTGCTCTAGGAGTATGAACTGTTCAGAATATCCATAATGTGCAAGGGTGGGTGCAAATGTGGTCGGCATCAAATGAATAATATCTCACATTTAGATTCCATGCCAACTCCATGCTGTGGTCAACTTTCAGAATAAGCAAAAAAAAGGATTGTTTTATAATTAGTCGGAAGATTTCCTCCCTCTGTGGTTCACCACTGGAATTTAAATTTAGTGATTGTAATACCCCATTGAAAGGCCAAAAGAAAGATATGTGCTAATTATACCAATATTTCTAGCCAGATGGTAAAATGCAAGTGGGTCACTAATTACAGATACAATTGTTAAGTTGTAGAGTCACTCTAGTTATACTGAGTAAACAAATGAGTGCAAAATGTATGTGGAAAAAATTAGAAGACAGTATTATTGAACAAAGAAAGATTCTCCATATCTCCATAGCGGAAGGTATATCTTCTATTAATCAATCACTATGACTAAATTTATGAGGTTTTCCTGGTTTTAACTGAATTCACTGCCTATACAGTCATAGGAAATCAAATTTTAGAATTGAAGCATTGCAATTTACTTGTTTCTTCTTTTGAAAGAAGTTGTTAGCCCAATTTATTGAGAACGTGATTGGTTTTTTAATTGGGATTTTCACAAAAAGGCTTCTGAAATAAATGAATATTTAAGTAATCACAGACTAAAGACCATTGAAAACAAGCTATAAAGGGAGAAAAAGAGCTGGGCCATTTATTTAGGGGCCTTTTTGGCCGCTTTAACCTGTGTGAACATCAATTACTTCTTCAACAAAACAGCAGTAATCAGCTGTTTGCTTCTTTGATTAGTTCTGGTCCTAATTCATTTAATACTAATGATTAAGCATGGGATACTGCAAATAAACCTGTCTCCTTTATTCCCAGAAATAGAATAACTACAATGGCCAGTGGCTGAGCTCACTTATATTGTCAAATTGTGAGAGATTTAATTACTTTAGGCTTTGCTCCAGTGTCCCAAACAGCATGCAACATTGTATCTAAGTATCTGTTGAATTTTTGAAGATCTTTATGGTATGTGAATAGGTGTTTATGTGTTTATATAAAAATATCGCCTGTAAGAATGTCTATTCAGAGATATATAAGATGTTAATTAAAAGAGGAAGAATATAGTTCACTAAGGGCCCAAAATAGGGATACCAAAGGAACATTTCATGCAAAGATGGACACAATAAAGGACAGAAATGGTATGGACCTAACAGAAGCAAAAGATATTAAGAAGAGGTGGCAAGAATACACAGAAGAACTATACAAAAAAGATCTTCACAACCCAGAAAATCACGACAGTGTAATCACTCACCTAGAGCCAGACATCCTGGAATGTCAAGTCAAGTGGACCTTAGGAAGGATCACTAGGACAAAGCTAGTAGAGGTGATGGAATTCCAGTTGAGCTATTTCAAATCCTAAAAGATGATGCTGTGGAAGTGCTGCACTCAATATGCCAGCAAATGTGGAAAACTCAGCAGTAACCACAGGACTGGAAAAGATCAGTTTTCATTCCAATCCCAAAGAAAGACAATGCCAAAGAATGTTCAAACTACCACACAATTGCACTTATCGCACATGCTAGCAAACTGATGCTCAAAATTCTCCAAGCCAGGCTTCAACAGTACATGAACCGTGAACTTCCAGATGTTCCAGCTGGATTTAGAAAAGGCAGAAGAACCAGAGATCAAATTGCCAACATCAGTTGGATCATTGGAAAAGCAAGAGAGTTCCAGGAAAACATCCACTTCTCCTTTATTGACTATGCCAAAGCCCTTGACTGTGTGGATCACAAAAAACTATGGAAAATTCTTAAAGAGATGAGAATACCAGACCACCTGACCTGCCTCTTGATAAACCTGTATACAGGTCAGGAGGCAAAAGTTAGAACTGGACATGGAACAACAGACTTGTTCCAAATAGGGAAAAGAGTACTTCAAGGCTGTATATTGTCACCCTGCTTATTTAACTTATATGCAGAATACATCATGAGAAATGCTGGGCTGGATGAAGCACAAGTTGGAATAAAGATTGCTGGGAGAAATATCAATAACCTCAGATATGCAGATGACACCACCCTTATAGCAGAAAGTAAGAAGAAGAACTAAAGTGCCTCTTGATGAAAGAGGAGGGTGAAAAAGTTGGCTTACAACTCAACATTCAGAAAACTAAGATCATAGCATCTGGTCCCATCACTTCTGGCAAATAGATGGGGAAACAGTGGAAACAATGACAGACTTTATTTTTTTGGGCTCCAAAATCACTGCAGATGGTAATTGCAGCCATGAAATTAAAAGACACTTGATCCTTGGGAGAAAAGTTATGGCCAACCTAGACAGCATATTAAAAAGCAGAGATTTTTTTTTTCCATTTATTTTTATTAGTTGGAGGCTAATTATTTTACAACATTGCAGTGGCTTTTGTCATACATTGAAATGAATTAGCCATGGATTTACATGTATTCCCCATCCCAATCCCCCCTCCCATAAAAAGCAGAGATATTACTTTGTCAAAAGAGGTCCACCTAGCAAAGCTATGGTTTTTCCAGTAGTCATGTATGGATGTGAGAGTTGGACTATAAAGAAAGCTGAATGCCAACGAATTGATGCTTTTGAACTGTGGTGTTGGAGAAGACTCTTGAGAGTCCGTTGGACTGCAAGGGGATCCAATCAGTCCATCCTAAAGGAGATCAGTCCTGGGTGTTCATTGGAAGGACTGATGCTAAAGCTGAAACTCCAATACTTTGACCACCTGATGCGAAGAGCTGACTCATTGGAAAAGACCCTGATGCTGGGAGGGATTGGGGGCGGGAGGAGAAGGGGACGACAGAGGATGAGATGGTTGGATGGCATCACCAACTCAAACTCAACATGAGTTTGAGTAAACTCTGGGAGTTGGTGATGGATAGGCAGGCCTGGTGTGCTGTGCAGTCCATGGGGTCGTACAAAGTCGGACACGACTGAGTGACTGAATTGACTGACTGACTGAAGGGCATACAATGAGTTGAGAATTATATTTGACCCTTTTATTCATGCTGTTTCATTTAATCTTTACAACAACTCTGCAAATTGAATACAGTTGGCCCTCTGTTATCCACTCGTTCTGCATCCATGGATACAACCAATAGCAGATGGAAAATATTTGAAAAAAATTCCAGGAATTTTCCAAAAGCAAAATTTGTGTTGTGACAATTGTATTAGGTCTTATAAGAAATCTTATACTTATGATTTAAAGTACATTGAAGGCTGTGCATAGGTTTGTTATATGCAAATATGTTTTTTATAGGGGACTAAGCCATCTGCAGATTTTACTATTCTCAGTTCTCCTGGAATCAATCTTTCACAGATACTGAGGGATGATTGTATTTCTTTCATTTTGTAGATTTCCTCAAACTAAGTCTCAGGTTAAGCAATTTTTCAGTTACCTAATTATCACATGTGGGGATCTGAGCTCAAGTCCACCTGGGTTCAAATGCCTTCTTTGCCCTTTCTATCACACCAGATTGGAATTAAATTTTCCAGTATTAAATTTTTAAAAAAACAGGAGAAAGTGATGAGAATCTGCATCATTAGGAAAATAGATTAAATTTTAATTTACACATGCTTGATTAAAAACTGAAAATATATCATAGAGTCAATTAAAGTTAGGACCGAATCATCTAAGTCATAGTATTTATGTAGTGCTTGCTAAGTAGGAAAGACTAGTTAATTATTTATTTGTGCCGCAGCAAATGGGATCTACAGTTCTCTGATGAGGGACTGAACCCGGGCTGATACAGTGGGGGCACAGGATCTTAGCTGCTGGTCCACCGGAGAAGTCCTAAACGCTGCTTCTTAGACAGACTTTGTAAGAAGTCCTCCTTCAGGCAGAAGGAGGCCCGAGGCACAAAATGCCAGATTCACTGAAAGGACCAAAAAATCTCCAGAGAGAGGTCAGAAAAGTGGCCGGAGAGGAGGGCAGCGGCTGGGGCGGGCCTTTTACTTGAAGGTCATGAGATGTCAGTTTTAAATGAGAGTTTCACATAATCTTTTTAAAAATATGTATTTGGCTGCACCGGGTCTTAGTTGCTGATGCGGGGTCTTTTAGTTTAGGCATGTGGGATTCTAGTTCCCTGAACCAGGATCAAACCCTGGCCCCCCGCGTTGGGAACACAGAGTCTTAGCCACTGGAACACTAGGGAAGTTCCAGTTTCACATAATCTTAATTTGTGTTTTTCGTTGTTTGGACACTGTATGGAGACTATTAAAAGGAGGTAAATTTGAAAGCAGAGACCTACCTAGGAGAATTATTTCAGTCATCCTAGTAAGAAATGGTGGTGGCTGAGGGAGCTGAGAGAAATGGACAAATTTGAGTGAGATTTGAGATTTAGAACTGCTAGAGTTCCTAATTACTTAGCTGTATAAGGTGATAGAGCACATCGAGGATGATTTTCAAGGTTTTCTTCTGAGTAACTGTAGGGAAAGAACAAATTAGCCGAGAAGGCGTGGTCAGGCTCTCTCGCCCCGCCTTTTGTGAATATGATTATGTAACAGCTGAGGTCGCGTGTAGCACTGCGCATGCGCAACCTCGAGGTACTCGCGTGGTCACCGGCTGCTTCGCGTGGTGCGCCTGTGAAGCAGCATCTGAAGGCCTTGAGAGTGCAGAGAGAGGTATGTGAGGTTAGATTATGGCTGTTGCTACGGCTGCTGTGCTCGCCGGGAGAAAATAAGCCTGTCTGCAGCTCCTAGTCCTGGAGTCTTCCAGCCTCGTGGCGCTCACCTTGCCTTTCATGGGCCCAGCAGTGCGCGCGGTGAGATTCGAGAGAGCGCGGCTCTGTGAGCAGGATCAGCAATACAGTCCCCACTTCAGTGGTGACCAGTTTAGTAGTGGAGGTGACAGCGGAGGAGGAGCGTGTTTGAGAGGAAGATGAGTTTGGCTTTGGAATGATTGCTCGGTTTCGGTCAGTGTCGTGGCTGGCCATGAAGCCAAGGTGTTGTCTCTGCATAGCTGACTGAATGAGGAAAGCAATTTGGGGAGGGCCGGTGACATTGAACAACGCCCGTCAGCGCCTTCCACAACGCAGCTCTCCATATTAGAGTCATATTAACCTGCAGTGAAGTCACGGCTTCAGTAGGACATGGTTTGGGAGAAGGAGAGAGGTAATATAGGATGAAGAGAACTGATTGGATGAAGAATGGAATGAATTCAGAGAGGTTTTTTGTTTGTTTGTTTTTAGTAGCATACCCACCATTTCTATCAGCAGAGATAGGAGCATAAGACACTTAGGTGTTTATGGGTTGCCCTGCCAGAGTGGTGGTAGGTAAACCTGTCTCTATTTCTGTAAGCACCTTATTTCCTTCTTTATGCTCCCCCTCCCAGTTCCTTTAAGGCTTTGTACTCAGGTTTTCTCCCTCTTATGAAAATTGCATCTCAGAAAGGAATATATTCATGCAAAAGTGAAAATGACTAATATAAGCTTTAAAAGTCATCCCTAGTGGCAAACTGTATTTTCTGAAAAATAACCACAGAAATATTTACAGTCGCTCCCCTACCCCAGCCCCACTGTGTGATTGTAGGAATAGGTGTCGTTTGTGGGTTGTCTAAAATGCCTGTGAAAATTAAACAACAAACAAAGGCTGTCTAAATTAAACTGGCTAGACTACATTTATTCTTAGAATGGTTAAAATGGAAATAACCTCTATATGTGAGATTTATATAGAGTTTTTGTCAAAATGATGGCAAATGTAAATAAATCTTTTTCCAGTTCCTGGATAAGGAAGCTCACATTTACTTTGAATTATAGTAAAAGCCTGTGAATTAGATTAATTTCTCTCAAAAATAACTCTACTTTCACTCAGGAAGCATAGTCTAAACTCTGTTCTTAAAAAGACAGGGATCTATGAGTGAACCATCTGAAACTTGACTAGAGACTGTAGTAATTATCTCCTGTGACTGTAAGAACATTTCAAACACGTTTAAAGAAATTTGATACCAGAGAGTGCTTTGCAGTCAGGCAAACTCTCTTGCCAAAAATATGGTGGGTCCTTACTGGTACATTTAAATTATGAAAAATGAGCCAGTGTCTGAACATTTTCCACAATGTGCTGAGTACTCTTTTTAAATAACAGCTTTATTGAAACATAGTTTTCATACCAAATGGTTCACCTATTAAAGTGTGCAATTCAATGATTTTTAATATATTTATTAAAATATATCAACCATCACCACTGTCTAATTCCAGAACATTTTCATTTCCCCACAAAGAAAACCCAAACTTCTCAGCTTTGGCAACTGCTAAACTACCTTATGTCTCTGTATGTTTGCCTAGGCTATACAGTTCATATAAATGGAATAAAAAAAATGATCTTTTGTGACTAGCTTCTCTCACTTAGCATCACATTTTCAAGGTTCATCCATATGGTCATATATATCAGCACTGCATTCCTTTTTATTGCTGAATAATATTCTTCTGTATGGATATATCACATTTTGCTTACCCATTCATCAGTTCTTGAACATTTACATTTTTACTTTTTGGCTGTTAAGAATAATGTTGCTAATACAAGTTTTTGTGTGGATATATATTTTCATTTCTCTTGAGTATATAACTAGGAGTAGAAATGCTGGGTCATGTGGTAATTCTATGCTTAACCTTTGAGGAGCCACCGTGTTTTCCAAAGTGACTATATCAATTTACATTCCCATCAGCAGTATGTGGGTTCCAGTTTCTCCATATCCTTCCCTATACTTGTTAGTGTCTTTTTGA
This sequence comes from Odocoileus virginianus, assembly GCF_023699985.2. Lineage (NCBI taxonomy): Eukaryota > Metazoa > Chordata > Mammalia > Artiodactyla > Cervidae > Odocoileus > Odocoileus virginianus. The sequence continues at coordinate 5,091,300 of NC_069703.1, read as the reverse complement.
TAATTGACATCCTAGTAAATATAAAGTTAAATCTCTTATGGTTTAGATTTGCACTTCCTTAATGATGAGCATCTTGTCGTGTGTTTCCTAGCCATTGGTATATCTTCTTTGAAGAAATGTCTATTTAAATCTTGTGCCCATTTAAAAATTGAGCTATATTTATCTTTCACTATTGATTTTTAGTTTTCTACATAATCAAGATTCAAATGAGTCTCCTTAATTTCTGAGGAACTACATCAAAGAAAATAAATACAAGATAACTATTTTGTGTCAGCACCAAAACTGAGACAGATACATATGTGTGCAAATAAATATAATGTATAATACTTTCATGTTTTAAGCAATGAAAGCTCATTACTTGAAATAACAGAACACTTAGAGTGAGTGTACAAATGTACTAAAGAATGCACAAAATATACAATAACAGGAAACAGTTAAGCAAAATGACAATTGTGACATGTTCTCCATGACCTTGGATAATTCTATGATACATTATGTGAAAAGACATGCACATGCATACACACACAGTGTAATCTCAACTACGTTAAAAATAAACATATAGGAAAAAGTCAAGAAAAAGTTGCCAGTATACTAATCATACTGGCACATGGGTGGTGTAGTGATATATGATATTTCTTCATGCTTCCTGGCTATCTACAATAAGCTTGCATTTCTTTTATAATCAGGTATTTGATAGGGGAGGGGGCAAAGCTGCTTCAGCAAAAATGTAAAACTAAAATAACATATTGTCCTTAAACTCTGATGATTTTGGAAGTTCTTCATGACACTTTATTATATATCTTTTTGAGTAATGCCAGGAAGTTAATCTTAGCGACAAAATCCCACAACCATTTATCTTGGACTTCATTCTTCCAAGACTTTAAGATACTTCTTGGAGGGTAGCTTGGTACACTGAAACATTTCCTTGTTCATAAACAATACTTTACAGTGTTAACACATTCCACCACCTTGAAATGTCTGTTAAATCCTGATCAAGGACAATTTTTCTTTGCCTTTTTTTTTTTTTGGTTTGCTTCATATATTAGAGATGCCTATCAAGCTTTGAAAAACATATTTTGTGCCTCCATAACTCTATGCAGTTTCTTTCGTCTCAGAGGCCAGGGATATTCCCATGATGTAGTCAGGCCATGGGTCTCTGGCCGCAGTTCTTGCAACTGCTATCATTTCAAGACAAACCACTAATTGCTGAGGAATTCTCTGGGAGCTAAAAAAGAACTTTGCTTCCCTGTATACTTCTTGAGCTCTCCAGCATATTTCTCTTGTTTTCAGGCCCCCACTTTTCATTATACATGACAGTTCTTATTCCCTGCTCTACATGTGAATGTATTTTAAGGCAAAACTACTTTTGAAAGAATATTCTGGTGGATTTAGATTTGCAGCAACAGAGTAGTGTTGGCACCAAACTGTGGACACATCTCCAAAACTGTTGTTTGTCAATGTGATAGCAATTTTGCTAAAAATAAGGACCTTCTTTGCAATTTGTAGAGGTATGGATAGAGAAGCTGGTGTTGTCCTTTAGTTTTCAAATGCCCTTTCATTTCCTGCTGTGTGCTGATGTTTCAAAGCCTCCACATGAATTAAAGTTCCAGTGAGATTTGCCATAGTGGTTTCTTGGGAATGTCCATAAATATTTTTTTGCTTTGGTTTTTGTTCTCAGCAGAAAATGTTGCTTGTGATTATCCCTTTTCTAAATTATATCTCTCTTTAAAATCTGAAAAAAATTAGCTTTGTCTTTTCCAGGAGGCAAACATTTTTTTTCCCCCTGACCTGCTCAGGACTGAGGGGTTTTATTAGTTTAGGGAACATGGAGCTAGAGTTTTCAATTACTGATTTGACAAAAAGCATCAGTAAATTTACCAACATCTTCCTGGATTAAGTCAACTTTTCTTACATTTTTACTGTAAGTGGTCATTGTTTTTACCAGGTTAATTATTTTACCACATAATGTGGTCAATGTTCCTCATGCTCAGGCTCTGAATAAATAAATCAGGCCCTTCCTTGTATTGAGGCACTCATCTCCTGGCTTTAGCAACATTTACCAATTTACTCAGTGACCTTCATCTGTCCATGGACTTAAGAGTTTGGTAGCATTTAAACAATCTTAAAGAAAAGAGAAGAATTATGGAGTTCAAAGAGGATCCCTTGAAGCCTAACGCCTGCTGGGATCTGGGTCACAAAGCAGTGAGTATATTGTTTCCAAAGGCTTGGCAATATTAAATATGGTAAATATTAAATACGGTCGCTTCTTCCAGTGCTTTTTTCTTTTTTTTTAACAAAAGGATTCCATTAAGACACACACACACAAAGTAGGAATGCAAGGGTATTTCCAAGCGCAATTCCTTCCCAAGGACTGCACTCCTTATTCCCTGGGGAACATGAGCAGAGCAACATGGGCAGCTGCTGGCTGACTTTGCTGTTTGACGTCCTCCTCTGGCTCCAGATATACCAACCAGATGATGGACCAGTGGGTGGGAATTATAGCTAACTTTACTTGTTTTGCCATGTGTATTTCAAATTCTATTTTTGTCACTCCTTCTTTCTTTTAAATCTCACAATCCCTGGAAGGAGTAGATATTGTTATTCCTGTTTTCCTGGAGTTAGTGAGTTGGCCAAGGTTATGCAACCAGTGAGGGGCAGTGACAGGAATTTAGTGCATCCACCGTTCATACGAAAGAGCATTGGCTTTCTACCCCTATTATTTTGAACTCAGTTACAAAAGTACCTACATCTGTCAGCTCTTCCTATTATTTCCACGTGCTTCCCACTGTTGGAGTGCAAGTTTGCAAATCTCAGCTCTTTGTTCACTGAAATAGTACAAAACTACTCTATTATACAAAATGTCTATATGTTTACAGTGTCTTCAACAAATATTACATTCTAAATTACTTGAGATTGAATTGATATAAACTACTAAAATATAAATTTTAATATAGTTACTATCACACAGATTTAAGGGTGAATACTAGTATCTATTTGCTTTAATAGCATTTAGAACTTTATCCATATTTAAGAAATCTTGCATTATAGTTTATATACTTTTTAATAAAAAATTACATTATAATTTATAATTTTTATTAAAGTGGTAAATGCATTCACCTTAGAAAATACAGAAAAACAAAAAATGAAAAATAATGAAAAATAATTAGATCCCTCATTTAGGTATAACCACTATAATGATGATAATTGTTTTACTTAATAAATCACTGATGTATTATTGCTACAAAATATATTTAATGATTATATTCTATATTATTATAAGGATATAGCATCTTTTATTTAACCAACCTCCTATTTTTGGACATTTAATTTTTTTAACTTCATTATTGAAAACAATACAGCAATTATTCTTGTAGGCAAATCTTTGTGTACATTCATTATTTCCTTTGAATATAATTTCTTAAAAGTAGAATTTTAAAGTAAAAGAATACAAAGAATATTGGGGTTTTTTCCTTTCTGGGAAAACTGAACTGATGTCTTAAGGTCCAACAGCTAAGTGAGAGTGCCTATTACTCTATCCTTGCCAACATTGAGTATTTTCAGTTTTCAAGAGATTACCAATATTATAGAAATATTATATTTTAATTTTCATTTTTTATCATTATGAGGCCAGGCAACTTTTCATGGTTTATCAGCCACTTGTATTTCTATTTTTTTACATTTTGAGAAGCAATATTTAAGAAAATTTGGCCCAGTCTAAGGAACATCAAATATTGTGGTGATAGGTTAACAAAAAATCTTCATATTTTTATTTTGGGAGAGTCTGCTTCCTTTATGCAGATGCCACAGGCATAGAATTTTGGGTTGGGGGGTCAAACCTTAAAATTCAACACCAAGCTATGGCTTTGGTCAGCTTTGTGGGCTTTTCTGCTCTGATGGCCATGCACATGGGCACTACGTGAACATCTGAAAAAAAAAGTACAAAAAAATGATTAATCAGACCCAGAGTAGACCTTTTCCTGACCCGACTCAAAACTAAAATGCTGAGTTGACAGTTATTTGTGGCTACAAAAATATTATTGGCAAATAATCTGGGGCTATCAAATTCAGTTCCATCTGTAACTAAATTAAAGACCCACATCCTTTTCTCCAAGTAGATTGGTGTACCAAATGTCTTTGATGTTGAGTAGTATTAAACAGGATTTCAGCCAATGAACGAAGTTTCTATTTGGTAAATGTCAAGGGTGATAAGCATGAAGAGTGGTAATATCGTTATTTTCTGTCTAACAACTTAATAATTGAACAGAGACAGTGGGAAAATTTCTGCCAAACAAATACAAATGTTCTGTCCTGAGAAAGTGAGTTATAGTTTTGTGGCATCTTAAAGGATCCAAAACAAATGCAAAACAAAAATACTTCAGATGGTGGCAATTATAGGTAGAAAGTTCCATGGAATCGTGCATATGTTTTGGGTCAAAACCAAAAAAACAAAAACCTGTTTTTGAATAGGCAAGGTAATGCCAGTATTATTCCCTCTTGTGTTGTTGGTGTGCTTTCTAGGATTTGGAAATCATCATTTGAATTGGTATATCTGCTTTCAGCCAGTGCTGCAGGCTCACACACACGCACACTCTTCAGTCAGGTTTGCAGTTCCTTAGCCATAAATTCCTCAAGGTACTAGGCCTTGCATGTCCCAACTCCAACACCTAGTCTGACACAGGGCAGTTGCTCACCAAGTGTGGCTCATGGAACGAAAGCACAAACCTGCCAAAATGCCCCAGAATAAAGCATTCTGGCAGGCCATCCTGGCATCATCCCCTCCACTGGCAGATGAGAAGACCGCGGCTGATAGAGTTGAGACTTATCCAAGGTTATATAATTACTGACAGAGCCAAGACCTGAGCTCACATCTCCTGGTCCTAGAATTATGTTCTTTCAGCTATTGAAGAAAACCAGCTTCTGCATTTTTAAGCTTCCAGTCAACATCATAAAAGTGGATTTATTAATATTATAAAGGTTGTTTTTTCCATTCTGTATTTATATATACCTTCTCTCATTTCCCAGATAATTCAAAGCAACCGATGAATGTACACCCCACTCCAGTATTCTTGCCTGGAAAATTCCCTGGGCGGAGGAGCCTGGCAGGCTTCAGTCCATGGGGTCGCCAAGAGTCGGACATGACTGAGCAACTTCACTTTCACTTTTCACTTTCGTGCATTGGAAAAGGAAATGGCAACCCACTCCAGTGTCCTTGCCTGGAGAATCCCAGGGACGGGGGAGCCTGGTGGGCTGCCGTCTGTGGGGTTGCACAGAGGCGGACACGACTGAAGCCACTTAGCAGCAGCAGCAGATGAGTGTACAATGAGAGAGAGAGAAAAGATTATGCATTGGGAAAATATACACCAGAATTATAATAGCTAATGTTTCATGAAGTGCTATGTGCCAAGCATTGTTCTAAGTGCTTACGTAAATTAACTCATTTAACACATACAATGACTCTGTGAGGTAGTTACTAATGTTTTACAATTGTACAATCGTAGGAAATGAAGCACAGAGAATTCCAGTAATTTTCTCAGGTCACAAACTAATATGTGATGAAACCTGGCTATAAATCTAAGTAGTCATGGCCTCAGAGCCAAGCTAGTGCTCCTTTTAGATATCCTTGGGGTCTGTAATTTACCAACTTCTATCTTCAGATCCCTGCCCTGGAGAGCCGTGTCTGTACATCTGCTCTTACACGTGGTTCTGAGAACCAAACTATAGGCTCCTCTCTCAGACTTATTACACTTCCACTTTGATAGACACATATTTATTGAGATCAGCATGTGGTGAGGTTTTTCAGTTGTGCTCAGGAGGAAGCTGGATTCATAGCAACTCTGGGTCCAAATGTTGAGCTCCCTTATTTACTGGTTGGGGCTTCCCTGATGGCTCAGACAGTGAAGAATCTGCCTAATGCAGGAGACCTGGGTTCGATCCCTGGGTCGGGAATATTCCCTAGCGAAGGGAATGGCCATTGTTCTTGCTTGGAGAATTACCTGGGCACAGGAGCCTGGCGGGCTGCAGTCCATGGGGGAGCAAAGAGTCAGACACGACTGAGCGACTAACACTTCTGTGGTCTTGGGCAAGGCACCTATATTCTTTGTGCCTCAGTTTTCTCATCTGTCGCATTTTGACAATATTACTAACTATCATATGTTTAGTGTGAGCATTAAATCTGACTGTGGGTGAAAAGCACTTGACACAGTATTTGTCGTATAGTAATAATTGATATTAGCTCTTATAATTAATTATAAGAAAATATAGCACTTTTAAATCTCAACAGCTCAGCCCCAGTGTGGTCACTTTCAGAGAAGAATCTGGATCATCAGGACTAAGAAAATAAAATCAGGTCTAAGTAATATAACCACTGACTATTTGTAGTTTTGTGTCAATTAAACCTGGACTTTTGATTCAACTGGCTGACTTAAATTTGGAAATACTAGCTCATCCAGACTCAGGTATAATTTATCTTTTGAATTTTTATAGCTATAGGCTTTCTAGATTTGTTTACTGTTTCAAATTTAAATTTTAAATATAATGCTAATTATAGAAATTATAAATTGTAGAAATGTATAAAGGGAAAAAGTCATCTATAACCTCATCTTCTAACAAATGTGACAATTGAATAAATCATAATTATCAGTTGTGTCACACTGTTGTCAGTGGCTCAGGCATGGACATCTTTTATTTTGTTTATTTATCACTGTGTAATGTAATGAATAGCAAAAGACTCTGTGCCCTGTCAGGAACTACAGGGCAGGAACTGATCTCTATCTGTTTGTATTTTCCCTATTCCTTCTAACCCCATGCCTCACTGCCAGAGAGAGCTACTGTCCCACATTTTTGTGTTTATCACTACTTGTTTCCTAGTTCTGTCACACACACACAAGCATGCACATGTATACCTACGTGTGCCTAAATAATATAATATTTTGTTTAGCTTATTTTGATATATTTATTAAGATCTATCTATGTTGCCTTTATATGACTCAAGTCTACTCATTTAAAAATTTTTAAATTTTTTATCATGTGCCTATGTTCACGCTAAGTCACTTTAGTCGTGTCCGTCTCTTTGCGACACTATGGATTGTAGCCCAGCAGGCTCCTCTTTCCATGGGATTCTCCAGACAAGAATGGGTCCCCAGGCCCTCTTCTAGAGGATTTTCCTGACCCAGGGATCAAACCTACGTCCCTTGTGACTCATGCACTACAAGCAGATTTTTTACCACTGAGCCACCAGGGAAGCCCATCGTGTCCCTATACCACAATTTATTTAACCTTTCTTTTGTTAATGGAATTAGGAGATATATTTCTTTCAGTCTTTAAAAAATGCTTTTTAATGTTGTTAAGATAAAATGCCAAACACAATGTTGCTTCTGCCTTCTGCCCACCTTGTATTCCTCAGTATATTTAAGAACTTGGTCATTTTGTTTTAAATTTTAGAGAGAGTAGCATCTTTTATTACAGTGGATGTATCACAGTTGCATGTGCGCCTGCCTACTAATTTGGTTCATTCCTATCCAACTTTTTGCAACCTTGTGTACTGTAGCCTCCATGAAATCAAAAGATGCTTGCTCCTTGGAAGAAAAGCTATGACCAGCCTCGACAGCATATTAAAAACCAGAGGCATTACTTTGCCGACAAAGGTCTGTCTAGTCAAAGCTATGGTTTTTCCAGTAGTCATGTATGGATGTGAGAGTTGGACTATAAAGAAAACTGAGCACTGAAGAATGGATGATTTTGAACTGTGGTGTCGGAGAAGACTCTTGAGAGTCCCTTGGACTGCAAGGAGATCCAACCAGTCCATCCTGAAGGAAATCAGTCCTGAATATTCATTGGAAGGACTGATGTTGAAGCTGAAACTCCAATACTTTGGCCATCTGAGGAGAACTGACTCATTGGAAAAGACCCTGATGCTGGGAAAGACTGAAGACCGGAGGAGAAGGGGATGACAGAGGATGAGATGGTTGGGTGGCATCACCGACTTGATGGACATGAATATTGAGCAAGCTCCAGGAGGTGGTGATGGACAGGGAAGACATGGGTCGAAGAGTCAGACACGACTGAGGCCTGAACTGTAGCCCACCAGGCTCCTCTGTTTATAGGATTCTGCCAGGCAAGAAAACTAAAATAGGTTACCATGCCCTCTTCCAGGGGATCCTCCTGACCCAGGGATCAAACCCTGGTCTCTTTATGTCTCCTGCATTGGCAGGCAGGTTCTTTACCACTAGCGCCACCTGGAAAGCCCACATTGTAATTTATTTAATGGTATTTTGATTCCCAGGCATTTTAGATTGTATCTTATCTTGGCTAACAAAATTACAATGAAAAAAAATTATTGGGTGTAAATTTTTTGGTGAATTTTGTGTTATTTCCTGGAAATGAATTTTGGAAGCAGAAGCATTGAGTCAGATACACAAACATTGTCGAACTCTTGTCATGTAACATAGTCACAAGTTCCACGGGCGGGGCAGGCCAGGGCCATCTCAGGGACAGCTTTCAGCCCTCCCCTGCAGGTAAACTGAACCACGCTTGGAGATGAAGGGGACAAGAGCTGCTGTCACAGTCAGCAGTGCTGTCACCAGTATACTCTGGAGAGAATGATGAAGACATGATGAAGACATTGTTAAACTGCAGTTATTGTCTCCTGTATGTTACCAGGCTCTGATGTAATCTTTTCTAATTGGAAGCCCTAATTTAACCCAAGATGATCAATCTTTCTTGTCTCATCTTCATAATAACATGTGACATTTAAATTGAGTCTCTCCTCTGCTCTATTTTAAGAGCTTTATCTGTACTAAATCATCATAAACCTCTGCAGTTGGTGTTACTGCTACTAATCCCATTTTACAGATGAGCAAATTCAGCTGCAGTTGCCTTGATTCACACAGCTCACTGTGCATGTGTACTTATTTTTATGTAGGAGCTAATAGCCTGTGACTCGTAGCTCTCTTGCAGAGGTGGAAAGTAAATTTAGGTTCCTACCACCAAAAACCAGTAAGGCCAGTAAGAATGCTTTTCCTTGGCAATTTTCACCATATCCAATGGGGTTTAAACAATAGGAAGTCTATCCTCTCCCTAAACAAGAACTTTAGAGGTAGGGTTGAAGGAAGGGCTAATCCAGCTGCTCAGTCATGTCAAGGTTCCTTTATTAGGGAGGAAAACCTTTCCCAAAGCCTCTAAGCAGTGCTTTCTATTTTTTTTCACTTGACCCCTGCACCAGTCACTGGCCGAGGGGAATGGTAGGGCATGAGTCATCCCTGGGCCTGAGCCGATCTGCTATGAGCACAGTGCGGCCTGAGCTCTGAATGAGGGCACTGGTCCGTCAGCACAGGGGGACGAGGTGGGGGCAAGGGGGCCTGCCTCCTGGGACACACACCTCCCCAGAGCGCGGAGGGGAAGCTGTCCAACACATAGAGCAGACACCTCTCCAGCGGACCCCAGGGTTCTCTCCTGCTGCAGGAAAACAGTCGGCCCTGGGACCGTTCCTCGCTGCCATGAAGACAGACTTCACGGCTGCTCCTCGACCACATCCAGCGGGCAGCAGAGGGGCATGCTGGCCCCGCAGCCCAGCGAAGCATCATTGGGAGTGGTGTTTGCTTCCCTCCTTATCAGCACAACTCCAAAGGTCCATGTGGTAAACAGTTCTCAACAACTTTGAAGATAATATTTTTTCATAAGGAAGGAAGAAGTTCTTGTCATGGCCCAAATATGCACCTTTTCTGATAGGGCAACTTTCATATTGACTGGATTTTTTTTTGAAGTCTGTTTGCATTTTCCCCAGAATAACCTATTTCACCAAGAGTCAAGCACGTGACATCTAATTTATCTTGAGAGAACAGAGGCAAAGCTGAGTCACCCACACAGGGACTCAAACCTTCGCTGCTTCTGACTGCAGGAGGCCAAGCAGGAGCCTGTGCTGATAGCCACCTGCCCCCGCTCCCGCAGCATCAGTCCAGGTCAGCGTCTGACTCTGGATGCTTGACTCGTGTGTCATAGATGAGTGTGATAGTTACCGAACAAGTCATTCCTGCACCAGCATTCCCATTGCCACTGGACCATTTCCAGGTTCATTTCTTAAGAAAAGTAGGAATGTCTAGCCTGGAGGTTCAATCAGCTAGTCACACGTGTTGAAACCATGTTCTTTCTGTCTCAACGTGCAAACAAGGAAAAGCAGTCTCCTCGTTGTTAATCAGTGACCCAACAAGGGGCTTCTCCTGTCTGCAGTGATGGCCTGGCCATGCTTCTGGCACAACCAGGGACAGGCAGGCTGGAACTGATGGGCATGTTAAAAATACAAAAGGAGGTGAGCGGCAGGGCCCACCTCTGGCTCTGACTTCAGCTCACATCACTCTGTCTCTTGCCTCCACTGCCATTTCTGCTTTTCTCCTGTGGATCAAAGTCCCAGGAGCGATTACCCCTCAGCCAGTTCAATGGCGCACTGTGTACAGGCGGGGTCCTACTTGAAGTCTGAGCTAGAAGGTGTTTTATAGCTAAATACAACCTTATGAAGAGTCCAACACGTTCCTGATAACTCCTAATAAACGATCCTGTAGGTCAGCAGAGTCAAGGATGAGATTAGATGGGGATGTTTAGGTTTGGGCAAGTTATTGAGAGCATTTAGGCCCATTTGGTCACACAGGTGCCCCCACAGTCGCTGCTCTGTGGAGTTATCTTCAGTCTCTGGTCACTTTCACAGGCCTCCACCAGGACCTGGCTGAATTGCCCAGGTGCTGGAGCATCCGAGAAAGTCATTCCTTGTGTCAGTCACCCATGAAGAAAGCTGAGGGAGGCCCTGGAAACAGTGCTCTTGTCTCTGTCACCCCTCCCCTCACCCTCCAAGTATTGCTTTGCACTTTTCTTTGCTGCTTTGTATTGATAAATCCACATAGTGCCTTGCTGGCAGGTCTAAGATAATTCCTCTAATTGAAAGTGAGAGGTTATCTGCTTTGCTTAGTTTAGCATGAGTCACTGGTATGCCTGAAAAATGAAGTCCTAGCCTCTGTTATTGACACTGGAAACTGCACAAAAGGAATGAATCCCTGAAGCTGAGGACACACATTGTGAGCCTCACACCAGTGATGCCCTGGCTATTCAGGACAATGAAAAGAGTCAGATCCTTAAGGTGAGGGTGATCATGAAAACCCCAGGTTTTATTAGAGAGGTATTTGGGGAGCATAACATATTGAACTTTAATATTATGGACTTGAAGGGAAAGATTTCCTTTGTAGTAGGAAACCTCTGTTATGTTTTGAAGGAATTTTCCAGTAAATCATCTAACAGCTGCTTTACTGTACAGGCCTTGAAATTTTATCCTTTCATTGGTTACATACTCTTTGGCTTTTGGAAACTTCACATGTGTCTCTCTACCAGTAATATTTTGTTCCCAAAATATCATCTCCCGGGGAGGATTTAATAAAGGCTGACCCAACAAGAAATGTTTCTGAGCAAACCTTCTGGATATCTTTGGCTAGGTACCACGTCCTATTTAAGTACATCTCTATGTAAGATTCCATGGACAGAGGAACTTGGCTGGCTACAGCCCATGGGGTCGTAAAGAGTCGGCCACAACTGAGCATGTCAGCATTATGTAAGCCAGCCTACAGAGATAACAGTTTTGTGACAGTGTTCACCATCTTGTGACAGAAAAAAGTTTTGTATGTGAGTGTGGAAACAGTAACTATACTGGATGCTAGAAGTGGTATACGGGGTGTGTGTGTGTGTGTGTTGGAGCAGTGGAAAGGCATGATGAGACAAAGCCTTGGCAGAAACACGACCAGTGGAAATTCTCTCCTTTAAATTGCAGATGGAAGATTCCCTTGACAGAGGAGAAGAAACCCACCAACAGGGATAGAAACAGATAACTTGCTCAATGCCACTTTACTGAAATGAGCCTGCAGTTTTCCAAATTTATTCCACTTGAAGGTCACCTGGAAGGTACATGATACAGAACAGAGTCATGATGTGTTGATTTCTAGAAGAGGCGCCTGGTCAATAAGGATTGAAAAATAGAAAAAAAAAAAAAAATAGACTAAAAACTCACCAAGCATGATCTCAGTTCCTAGGACAAGAATTGTCATTGAAATCCTTTATGAAAGGAAGATTCCCACTGACAGGACAAGACAGAGTTGGAGGGGGAGAGGGAGGAGGAAAAGACTTTGCTCTGAGAGGCCCACTGGACACTGGTCTCAGTGTGTTATTAGGCAGAAATATATAGGAGGGCAGGTGCTTAGAGAGGAGCTCGTCAATGAAAGCATTTTCAAGATTTTTCAGCAATAAATTAGAAAGAATAAGAGCAGGAGAAAAGAAAAAAGACTTGAAGACAAGTCATAGAAACTACTGAAACTGAAGCACGCAGAATAAAATCTTGGGGCGGGGGGCAGTGGGTGGAGCCTCAGAGGCCTTTGGCATGGATCCAACAATCTGTGTGTGTGTGTGCATACATACAAACACAGAAGGTTTACTCTTTGTGTTGTACATCCTGTGACAAATATATAATTACATATATTCACCATTATGGTGTCAATTTTTTATTTTTGTAATTAGGGAAAAACTGATAAAAATAGTGATTATTACATACACTATAATGATAGGTATTTCATTGACTCTAGGAGGCTTAATTTACTATAAAAGCTATGGTTTAATTTCACTGAAAGTAGACTAACTCTGAGTGTCCATTTCTATTTATTTCTTCTACTAATAATACCAGTTTTAACCTAGAAATATATCCTCTTTCCCTGTTAATTTATATGTGTATCCTTTGGGTCTGAGAAGGTAATTAGTTTCATTGAGGTCATTCTTCTCCAAAATATAGAACAAATGGAATATTTTTGCATGTCTAAAACCATGCCAGGTATATTTGGGGGAATCTCAGACCTGGGAGGGTCAGGGAAGACTGTAGAGGAAGTGGTCTTTGAACATGGTAACGAAGAGAGAATAGTATTCAAGCAAACAATAATGTTAATATATTGGAAGTTGACATTATATGAATTCTTATTTTAAAAAAAAATAGACCTTGGATGCTTTAGCAAACACTTAATTGATAGAGTACCTTTTAATTTGCTTGGGATAAAGTTAAATAAAAAAAAGATAAAGAGTAAAAGTAAGCTCAGTCAAAATATTGTTGTTTTTTAGTCACTAAGTCACATCCAACTCTTTTGTGACCCTGTGAACTGTAACCCACCAGGCTCCTCTGTCCATGGGATTTCCCAGGCAAGAATACTAGAGTGGATTGCCATTTCCTTCTCCAGGGGATCTTTCCAACCCAGGGATGGAACTCAGGTCTCCTGCTTGGCAGGTAGATTCTTTACCACTGGGCCACCTGGGAAGTCCCAACTAAAATATGGAGGATCACAACCTGAGTAGAAGTTCTATGTTGCACAATATAGAGTCTGTATAGGGAAGAGAGTGGTGGGAGATAAGGCTGGGTTGGTAAAGAGGAAGGAATTGGAGGATAGTCTTATGAAATAGAATTTGATGACATTAAACCCCAAGATGGAGCTTTTCTGAATCACTTTAGTGGTTTTTTTTCTTTTTTTGCTTTTAAGTGTGTGTATAGGATAGACTTAAAGCTCAACATTCAGAAAACTAAAATCATGGCATCTGGTCCCATCACTTCATGGGAAATAGATGGGGAAACAGTGGAAACAGTGTCAGACTTTATTTTTTTTGGCTTCAAAATCACAACAGATGGTGATTGCAGCCATGAAATTAAAAGATGCTTACTCATTTGAAGGAAAGTTATGACCAACCTAGATAGCATATTAAAAAGCCGAGACATTACTTTGCCAAAAAAGGTCCGTCTAATCAAGGCTATGGTTTTTCCAGTGGTCATGTGTAGATGTGAGAGTTGGACTGTGAAGAAAGTTGAGCACTGAAGAATTGATGCTTTTGAAGTGTGGTGTTAGAGAAGACTCTTGAGAATCCCTTGGACTGCAAGGAGATTCAACCAGTTCATCCTGAAGGAGATAAGTCCTGGGTGTTCATTGGAAGGACTGATGCTAAAGCTGAAACTGCAATACTTTGGCCACCTCATGTGAAGAGTTGACTCATTGGAAAAGACCCTGATGCTGGGAGGGATTGGGGGCAGGAGGAGAAGGGGACAACAGAGGATGAGATGGCTGGATGGCATCACCGACTCGATTGACATGAGTTTGAGTAAACTCCAGGAGTTGGTGATGGACAGGGATGCCTGGTGTGCTGCGATTCATGGGGTCGCAAAGAGTCAGACACGACTGAGTGACTGAACTGAACTGAACTGATAGGATAGGATAGACTAGGGACCAAAACCAAACACCAAACAAACACAAGAAAACCAACCAACCAAAGAGACCCAATTTAAAGACTCATACAGTTTCCTGGGTGTTTGGAGTCTAGATTTAAAAAGTGGCAGTAGGAGTAGAAAAAATGATTGATCTGTAAGACTTTCTATGGAAAAGTAATGACAGAAACTGACAGGACTTGGAGGACAAGGAGGAAACCAAGATGAACTCAAGATATTGAGTACAGACTGCAGAAAAAATGAAAAAATTGGGAAGAAAAGATCATTTTTGTTTCTGTAGCTCTGGACAGAATTACATTAAAAGGGAATTCAAGGGAAAATTCATGTAGATCATTGGACATAGATAGATGTTCAAGTGAAGAGAACATAGCAGGGGACACAGGCTTGGGAGCCATAAGCCTCAAGGTGAGAAAGAAGCTTTAAGAGTAGATGCACCATTGGTCTAAGATCTGAGGGGTGAGGGGGCCCTCTGAGCTTTACGGAATATCTACAAATGGTTGGACAAGCAAAGGAGAGCCAGAAAAGCATGAGAGGACTAAAATGAGGCTTGGCAGTCACACAAGATCACAAAGGAGAATATTTTAAGCAGGAAGTAATTAGCAACATCACACTCTGAGTGGTGGTGGTGGTAGTTTAGTCACTAAGTCATATCTGCCTCTTGGGACCCCATGGACTGTAGCCCTCCAGACTCCTCTGTCCATGGGGTTCTCCAGGCAAGAATACTGGATGGGTCACCATTTCCTTCTCCAATTCTGAATAGTAATTAAGAAAAATGAAATGTGGGTCAAGATCAATTAGTGATATTAGTCTAGTTGAATGGACTGAAAAAATAGAAGCTAGAGTATAGAGGATTTTCAAAGAGATCAAGTGGCAAGGATTGGAAAATGGATTAAGTGGTTTAAGACCACCCATTTAAGGAATTATATATGAAAGGAGGGAGAAATTGTGTAGAATTTAGAAAATAATATCAACTAAATGTTTGCGTCAGCAGCTAAGAGATTTGTGAATGATTAAAAACAGGGGGAAGGTGTCTGCTTCCATATTTTTTTCTGCATTTATTTTTTTAAAAACTGTCACCTTTACCTGAGTATTCTTTAAGAAATAATTACCATACCACTCATTTGAAAATAATGTTGCTTCCATTATAATACTTAGTATTTGAACGCACATTCCTGTACTGTTCGCTTCAGAAACATGGACCCTTGTCTCGGTGCTCCTTAAAGGGGAAGGGGCCAGCCTAAAACAGAGCCACGTTGCACGTGGGTCATATCACAGAGCTGCTCAGTCAAGATTTAGGACAATGACTTTCCTGTATTATGGTTTGACACTTGGGGAAGAGGTGATTCACTGCATGGGTGAGTCTTTATCCACCATGACCTTGAAGAGCATCCTCAATCCAGCTTCAGCACCCTTTTATTCTGCAGTTTGAATAATAAATAATGATAGGAACAGTCTCATTGCTGCCTCTGTGCACACTGATGGGGAAGAGCTCAAGCCCTGAGCTTTTGAAATGGGAGCACTGACTCCAAGACCCTAGACTACCAGAGAACTAACCATAGGGAGTATCAAATAGTGAGAACTCACACAAAGGAACCACTTGAATACAAGACCCAGGATCACCCAAGTACCAGTCGCACCCTGTGCAAGACACCTCATCTAAACAACAAGCAAAACAAAAACACAAACCCAGTCATCAGCAGACAGGATTACCACCTCACTCAGCCTTGCCCACCAGAGGAAAAACAAGCAAACAAAACTCAGCACAAATCTCACCCTACAGGAAGCTTACACAAACCACTGAACCAAACTTGGGAGGGTAGACCAAAAGGAAGAAAGAATTCAACCTTGGGGGAAATGAGACCTCAAACACAATACGTTAAAAAAAAAAAAAATGAAAAGACAGAGAAATAGTACACAAATGAAGGAAGAAACTAGAAACACAGAAGTCCAAATAAATGGAGAGGAAGTAGGCAAACTGCCTGAAAAAGAATTCAAAATAATGATAGTAAAGATGATCAAAAACCTTAAAAACAAAATGGAGAAAATGCAAGAATCAATTAACAAAGACCTAGAAGAATTAAAGAATAAACATACAGAGACAAATAGCACAATTACTGAAATTAAAAATACTCTAGAAAGAATCAATAGCACAATATCTGAAGCAGAAAAACAAATCAGTGAGCTGGAAGATAAAATGGTGGAAATAACTTCTGAAGAGCAGAATAAAGTAAAAAGAATGAAAAGAACTGAGGATAGTCTCAGAGACCTCTGGGACAATATCAAATGCACAAACATTTGAATTATAGGGGCCCCAGAAGAAGAAGAGAAAAAGAAAGGAAATGAGAAAATGTTTGAAGAGATGATAGTTGAAAATTTCCCCACCATGGAAAAGGAAATAGTCAATCAAGTCCAAGAGGCACAGAGTCCCACCCAGGATAAACCCAAGGAGAAACATGCCAAGACACATACTAATCAAACTAACAAAGACTAAACACAAAGAAAGTATTAAAAGCAGCAAGGGAGAAGCAACAAATAACATACAAGGGAAACCCCATACAATTAACAGCTGATCTTTCAGCAGAAACCCTGCAGGCCAGAAGGGAATGGCTGGATATATTTAAAGTATTGAAAGGGAAAAATCTACAACCAAGATTACTGTACACAGCAAGGATCTCATTCAAAACTGATGGAGAAATAAAAAGCTTTTCAGACAAGCACAAGTTAAGAGAATTCAATACCACCAAACCAGCTTTACAACAAATGTTAAAGGGACTTATATAGCCAAGAAATACAAGAGAAGAAAAAAGATCTACAAAATCAACCCCAAACAATTAAGAAAATGGCAATAGGAACATCAGTTCAGTCAGTCACTCAGTCGTGTCCAACTCTTTGCAGCCCCATGGACCACAGCACTTCAGGCCTCCCTGTCCTTCACCAGCTTCCAGAGTTCACCCAAACTCATGTCCATTGAGTCAGTGATTCCATCCAACCATCTCATCCTCTGTCATCCCCTTCCAAAGTATTGGAGTTTCAGCTTCAACAGCAGTCTTTCCAGTGAACACCGAGAACTGATTTCCTTTAGGATGGACTGGTTAGATCTCCTTGCAATCCAAGGAACTCTCAAGAGTCTTCTCCAACACCACAGTTCAAAAGCATAAATTCTTCGGTGCTCAGCTTTCTTTATAGAACAACTCTCACATTCATCCATGACTACTGGAAAAACCATAGCCTTGACTAGAGGGACCTTTGTTGTATCAATAATTACTTTAAATGTAAATGGATGTGTCCACTTACTTTAAATGTGTCCAAACAAAAGACACAGACTGGCTGAATAGATACAAAAACAAGACACATATATGCTGTTTACAAGAAACCCACTACAGACCTCAAGACACATATAGACTGAAAGTGAGAGGATGGAAAAATATATTCCATGCGAATGGGAAGCAAAAGAAAGCTAGAGTAGCAATCCTCACATCAGACAAAATAGACCTTAAAATAAAGATTACAAGATATAAGCAAGAATACTACATAATGATCAAGGGATCAATCCAAGATGAAGACATAACAATTGTAAATATCTATGCACTCAATAAGCCAGCAAATTTGGAAAACTCAGCAGTGGCCACAGGACTGGAAAAGGTCAGTTTTCATTCCAGTCCCAAAGAAAGGCAGTGCCAGAGAATGCTCAAACTACCGCACGATTGCACTCATCTCACATGCTAGTAAAGTAATGCTCAATATTCTCCAAGCCAGTCTTCAGCAATATTTGAACCATGAACTTCCAGATGTTCAAACTGGTTTTAGAAAAGGCAGAGGAACCAGAGATCAAATTGCCAACATTCGCCGGATCATCAAAAAAGCAAGAGAGTTCCAGAAAAACATCTATTTCTGCTTTATTGACTATGCCAAAGACTTTGACTGTGAAGATCGCAATAAACTGTGGAAAATTCTTCAAGAGATGGGAATACCAGACCACCTGACCTGCCTCTTGAGAAACCTATATGCAGGTCAGGAAGCAACAGTTAGAACTGGACGTGGTACAACAGACTGGTTCCAAATAGGAAAAGGAGTACGTCGAGGCTGTATATTGTTACCCTGCTTATTTAGCTTATATGCAGAATACATCCTGAGAAACCCTGGACTGGAGGGAGCACAAGCTGGAATCAAGATTGCCGGGAGAAATATCAATAACCCTCAGATATACAGATGACATCATCCTTATGGCAAAAAGTGAAGATGAACTAAAAAGCCTCTTGATGAAAGTGAAAGAGGAGAGTGAAAAAGTTGGCTGAAAGCTCAACATTCAGAAAACTAAGATCATGGCATCTGGCCCCATCACTTCAGGGGAAATAAATGGGGAAACTGTGGAAACAGTGTCAGACTTTGTTTTTTTGAGCTCCAAAATCACTGCAGATGGTGATTGCAGCCATGAAATTGAAAGACACTTATTCCTTGGATGGAAAGTTATGACCAACCTAGATAGCATATTAAAAAGCAGAGACATTACTTTGCCAATAAAGGTCTGTCTAGTCAAGGCTATGGTTTTTCCAGTGGTCATGTATGGATGTGAGAGTTGGGCTGTGAAGAAAGCTGAGTGCAGAAGAATTGATGCTTTTGAACTGTGATGTTGGAGAAGACTCTTGAGAGTCCCTTGGACTGCAAGGAGATCCAACCAGTCCATCCTAAAGGAGATCAGTCCTGGGTGTTCATTGGAAGGACTGATGCTGAAGCTGAAACTCCAATACTTTGGCCCCCTGATGCGAAGAGTTGACTCATTGGAAAAGACCCTGATGCTGGGAGGGATTGGGGGCAGGAGGAGAAGGGGACGTCAGAGGATGAGATGGTTGGATGGCATCACCGACTTGATGGGCATGGGTTTGAATAAACTCTGAGAGTTTGTGATGGACAGGGAGGCCTGGTGTGCTGTGATTCATAGGGTCACAAAGAGTTGGACACGACTGAGCGACTGAACTGAACTGATGCACCCAACATAGGAGGACCTCAATACATAAGACAAACACCATCAGACATAAAAGGAGAAATTGACAGTAGCACAATAATAGTAGGAGACTTTAAAACCCCACTCACAGCAATGGACAAATCATCAAAACAGAAAATTAATAAGGAAACACAAGTCTTAAATGATACATTAGATGAGATGGATTTCATTGATATCTTCAAGACATTTCATCCAAATGCAAAAGAATACACCTTTTTCTCAAGTGCACATGGAATGTTCTCCAAGAAAGACCACATCTTGTGTCACAAATCAAACCTCAGTAAATTTAAGAAAATTGAAATCATATCAAGCATCTTCTCTGATGACAATGCTATGAGACTAGACATGAATTATGAGAAAAAAACTGTTAGAAACACAAACGCATGGAGATTAAACAACACGTTTCTGAATAACCAACATGTTACTGAAGAAATGAAAAGGGAAATAAAGAAATTTCTAGAAACAAATGACAATGGAAACACGACAACTCAAAACCTATGGGATGCAGCAAAAACAGTTCTAAGAGGGAAGTTTATAGTAATACAGTCCTACCTCAATAAACAGGAAAAACATCAAATAGACAACCCAACTTTACCTAAAACAACTGGAAAAAGAAGAACAAAAAACCCCCAAAATCAGTAGAAGGAAAGAAATAATAAAGATCTGAGTAGAAATAAATGAAAGAAACGAGTAAAGATTAATAAAGCTAAAAGCTTTTTCTTTGAGAAGATAAACAAAATTGACAAACCTTTAGCCAGACTCAAGGAAAAAAGAAAGGAGAATCAAATCAACAAAATTAGAAATGAAAAAGGAGAGGTTACACCAGACAATGCAGAAACACAAAGAATTATGAGACCATTATGAACAACTATGTGGCGATAGAATGGAAAACCTGGAAGAATGGAAGAAATGGACAGATTCTTAGATAATTTCAATCTTCCAAGACTGAACCAGGAAGAAATAGAAATTATGAACAACCCAATTATAAGCCTGAAATTGAAACTGTAATTGAAAATTTCCCAAAAAACAAAAGCCCAGGACCAAATGGTTTCACAGGAGAATTCTATTAAACATTTACAGAAGAGATAATGCCTGTTTTTCTAAAACTTTTTCAAAGAATTGTAGAGGAAGGAACACTTTCAATCATCCTGATAACAAAACCAGACAAAGACAAGACAAAAAGAGAAAACTACAGGACAACACCACTGATGAGCATAGATGCAAAAATCCTCAAAAAAATTTTAGCAAACAGAATTCAGGAACACATCAAAAAGTTCATACACCATGATCAAGTTGGGTTTATTCCAGGAATGCAAGGATTCTTCAATATATGCAAATAAATCAATGTGATACACCATATTAACGAATTGAAAGATAAAAACCATATGATAATCTCAATAGATGCAGAAAAAGCCTTTGACAAAATTCAGCACCTATTTATGGTTAAAAACTCTTCAGAAAATGGGCATAGAAGGAAACTGCCCCAACATAGTAAAGGCCATATATGATAAGCCTATAGCAATGGAGAAACAGACATAGAGCATAGACTTGTGGACATGGGGAGAGGGGAGGAGGGGGTGGGATGTATGGAAAGAGTAACATGGAAACTCACATGACCATATGTGAAATAGATAGCCAACGGGAATTTGCTGTGTGGCTCAGGAAACTCAAACAGGGGCTCTGTATCACCCTAGAGGGGTGGGATGGGGAGGAAGATGGGAGGGAGTTTCAAAAGGGAGGGGACATATGTATACCTATGGCTGATTCATGTTGAGGTTTGACAGAAAACAGCAAAATTCTGTAAAGCAATTATCCTTCAATAGAAAAATTAAAAAGAAAAATAATGATAAAATTTCCTTGTCTGTCTCCATTCCGTATGTGAAAATGGAGGCATGAATGCCAACTCCCAGACTTTTACAGGCATCACATTACCACTCATACTTTTGTTTACTGTTGATAAGATTTGACAAAGAGGTTTAAAAAAATGGCTTGCTGGTGATGAAAGTATTTATCAAACACTCTGCTGTATTTTATCTGTGAGTGATAATCATTATGCCATGGTAACTAATCTGTTCCAAATGAAAGTTAATACTCATCAAAAATCATATCAGAGATTCCAGAGTATATGGTACAAATGTAAGCCTAATATGTTATGCTTTGGGGTTCTTTCTTTTTATGAATCTATGGTTTAAAGAGAAGAGATATTCAGATGTTGTCATCAGAATGATCTAAACTACCTACACAGTTAATGTGAATGAGTTTCCTTGTCAAGCTGCCTACCACAAAGTAAACTGAATGAAAACTGGCATGGAAATACATCTAAATACAGCCTACCTCATGTAGAGCACTATGACATATATTAAAGTTAAACACTACAAAATACGACATAATATCAACTGTGCCTTATAAGAACCTACCTGATTGGGGAGACACGTGTAAATGAAAAGTTTAAGTAGGAGTACCAGGCATGAATCGCCAGATGATTGAATTGGGTAAATGTTAGAGGTGTTTGGAGAGGTGAGTTTATTTAGGCCGGGAATATCTTTTGGAAAAGGGAGGATCTGAACTGGACCTTCATGGGAGTGGGGAGGTGGAATTTACATTTGTGGAGGGAAAGGGGAAGTCATTCCTCCAGGGATAGCAGTCCTCAGCAGACTTCCAGTGCCACCTCTCTGCTCTCCTGACTCACGAGCCCATATTTATGAGTGGTTGATCACTTGGAAAGGTCCCGTCCCTGTCCTGTAGAACATAGGACAATTTAGCTGCGATGCAGCTCAGGTCACATTCTGTACACAACCCCAGCACTTGACCAATGCCTCATAGCATGCAATCTATGAATATATGATTTACTGTGTTGTTTTATAGAGCATTTCACATGGAAGGAGAGGGAGACCCAGGGAACTTGGAATGCTTGATTTTTTTACTCGGAGCTAAGCTAGCTGCTTTCCCTACAATATCTGAATCAGCTTCACAATTCTAAAAGGTTGTGATTTCAATTTAGAGAAAAGAAAATAATAGTTCAGAAATGCAAAGTAATGTTTGCCTTCACCACCAGTAGAGGCGAAGTTAGGACTTTTTTTTTTTTTTTTGGAGATATAATTGTCACGTAACATTGTACTAGTTTAAGTTGTTTAGCATAATGATTTGATATATGTCTGAAATGATCATTTCAATACATTTAATTAACATCCATCCAAAGTCAGGACTCACACTAGTTTGATTTCAGAAAATTGCCTCTTTTCCTGTACTAGATTCCTTCTCTATGAATAGAAAAGACATTTTTCCCCCTTCAATTACCAGAAGCATTTCAGTGTTGAAGTTACAGAAAGGAGAACTTATTAAATTAGTTACAAGGTCAAAGAAAGTATTTGGTAGGCTGAGAGCTGTTGGATCAGACTCATATTCAACCTTTGATCAGGAAAAGAGGACACTTAGAGTATGTTCCTTGGAAAGATTACCAAAGTAAATAAAGGGAAAGTTTTCTAGCTGCCCTAAGCAATCATGAAAACACTACATATCTATGCGCTTACCTAGCAAAGTTAAAGAGCATTTTATTGGGCAAATAAAAAGCCCAGAATGAAGTCAGTGTCAATGACGTTTAAGTCACCTGAAAAACACTGAACGTGATGAAGTACAGCACGTTCCCAGCGTCCACAGACATGAGGTCCAGAGTCAAAGCTTTTGACACTTCAGATTACAATGAGCATATTACCGGAATTCCTTGGGAGGAAGAACTGATGCTTCTCTAAATAAAAATGGCCGGATTTCTGTATTATTGCTTCACCTTGCCCAAGAGAAAAATGATTAAGATGTCACTGGAAAATATAGCATATAATAAACATACATGAAATAGCTTTTCAGCAAAACCTGGTTAACAAAGAAATTGGGTTACTTTCCAAACATGTGTAATTTATTTTACTGTTAAGATATGATTAATTTCTCAACAATTGCAAGAATATAAAAATCTTTAATATTCTATGATTCTATGGTAAAAGAGTAATTGTATAGGAAAAAAAGTTTTTTCCTCTCTGTGATTTGCAGCTGTATATATCTCCCTCTAGTGTTCAAAGAAACCAAGTGCCATCACTCTGTGCTTTTCCAGATCTGGTTGTGATTAGTGGGAGGTCAATGTGTGGTAATAAAGCAGCATCGTTATTTGTTTTTATGGGAATTGGTCCATATATAGCTCGGTATTTTCACAAACAAATACCACATGCATGAATTGTCAACCAAATGTCATAGGATTCTTTTGTATCTAAGATATCTGTTGTAACTCTTTGTTCTTGCATAACTCTTTGTTAAAGGGTTGACAGAGTATGTAATTTTTAAATTCCTAGTTTCCAGAAAGAGAACATGAGAGCCTTGGGGCTTGATCCTTGGACCACCTTTCTTTTTTGTTTCTGTTTTCTCTGTCTTACTCGATTCCTTTTCATCTCAAGGCTACAGTTACCGTCTGCCTGTGGCTGAGCTTCCAATCTGTTCCTCGCCCAGAGCTACACCCAGAGTTGTATAGCTCTCGGTCTCCTCACTGTCGCACTTGGAGGGCTAACAGGCATCTTACATTTACTGTGTTTGAAACCCAGTGTTTCTTTAGATTTTCTTGCCCTGTCCGGCATGTGTCTCCCCACCCCTGCTTTCCCCCTTTCAGTTGAATGCACTACCATCTACCAAGCAGCTCAGACCAAAACAAACAAGAGTCAGACAAACAAAAAACCCAGTCATTTCAGCCTGTCTTATTACTTACACCTTGTCCATCAGAAAGTCTTGTTGAGTTTTTCTCCCAAATATATCCCTTCTCTCCATATCCACTACTTCCTCCAAATTTGAGCACCACTGTTACTTCCCTGACCTACCCCAATACAAGTGTTAGTCACTCAGTTGTGTCTGACTCTCTGTGACCCCTCCAGGCTCCTCTGTGCATGGAATTCTCCAGCAAGAATACTGGAGTGGATTGGCATTCCCTTCTCCAGGGAATCTTGGCAACTCAGGGATCGAACCCAGGACTCCTGCCTCGCAGGCAGAAAGTCAAAACCACAAGAGGCTTCTAACTGGACTTCCTGCTTCCATTTGCACCCCATTTCAACTCATAGTTTCTCCACCTGTTTAAAATAAGCTCCTTCTTCACTGTGCTCCTGGCCTTCTTCAGGCCCTTGAATATGTCGGTTTCATCCTCACATTCGGGTTCATCCGTTACCTGGGAAACTCACTCCTGACATCTTTGAAAGGCTACTTCCTTTTTGTCATTCAAGTCTCAGTTTAAATGTCTCCTCCTCAGAGACAATTTCCTTGACTGCAAGTCTCTCTCATTAGCCTGTTCCATTTTCTTTTTGTACTTTCACCATCTGAAATAAGTATTTGATTAATATACCTACTTTGTCATGCTCGTTATCTCTTCTTGTTTATGAGAACAGGAGCCAAAGTCTTGGCTCCCCCACTGTCTCTCTCAAGCCTCGAACAGTCCCTGGCCCATAGCTGGTGTTCAAGACATAGAGTACAGGTTCACAAAGAGAAAACAGCATGGGCAGAGAATGCGGTATCCTGAGCTCTGCTTTAAGTTATACACTTGATTTTCTCAGCCTCACACCACTCCCCACAATCATAAAAAGCTGTCACACCTCCTCAAAAGGAACATGTGTAACTCACACTCCTTCCTTTCACACACGTTACAGTTTCAGAAGTGGAAGATGAAAAGATGAGTAGTAACAAATAACTTAAATCAGAACTCAGCAGCATAAACTTACATAATACATTTGAAAGGAAAATAAAATATCTTCTCATAAAAGATTCCCTTAGAACCGGCACAAATTTGGGCATAAAATCCTTAAGTAAGCATTTGTTCATGTCTAATAAAATCATTTTAGCTAAAAAACATCCAAACCATCAAAGAAAACACAAGGTCATAAAGGCAACTGACCTTGACACCCCAGGGACTGAAGTATCAGCAAGTCAGCTTGTCTTCTTCATGCAGTCTTTCATATTTGGTTACACTGAAATAGCCAGCTTCTGTTCCCAGATCAGGTCAGCTCAGTTCAGTTCAGTCGCTCAGTGGTGTCCGACTCTTTGCGACCCCATGAATCGCAGCACACCAGGCCTCCCTGTCCATCACCAACTCCTGGAGTTTACTCAAACTCATGTCCATCAAGTCGGTGATGCCATCCAGCCACCTCATCCTCTGTTGTCCCCTTCTCCTCCTGCCCCCAATCCCTCCCAGCATCAGGGTCTTTTCCAATGAGTCAACTCTTCGCATCAGGTGGCCAAAGTACTGGAGTTTCAGCTTCAGCATCAGTCCTTCCAATGAACACCCAGGACTGATCTCCTTTAGGATGGACTGGTTGGATCTCCTTGCAATCCAAGGGACTCTCAAGAGTCTTCTCCAACACCACAGTTCAAAAGCATCAACTTTTCGGTGCTCAGCTTTCCTTACAGTCCAACTCTCACATCCATACATGATCACTGGTAAAACCATAACCTTGACCAGATGGACCTTTGTTGGCAAAGTAATGTCTTGGCTTTTTAATATGCTATCTAGGTTGGTCATAACTTTCCTTCCAAGGAGTAAGCATCTTTTAATTTCATGGCTGCAATCACCATCTGCAGTGATTTTGGAGCCCCAAAAAACAAAGTCTGACACTGTTTCCACAGTTTCCCCATTTATTTCCCATGAAGTGATGGGACCAGATGCCATGACCTTAGTTTTCTGAATATTGAGTTTTAAGCCAACTTTTTTCACTCTCCTCTTTTCACCTTCATCAAGAGGCTTTTTAGTTCCTCTTCACTTTCTGCCATAAGGGTGGTGTCATCTGCATATCTGAGGTTATCGATATTTCTCCCGGCAATCTTGATTCCAACTTGTGATTCTTACAGCCCAGTGTTTCTCATGATGCACTCTGCATATAAGTTAAATAAGCAGGGTGACAATATACAGCCTTGACGTACTCCGTTTCCTATTTGGAACCAGTCTGTTGTTCCATGTCCAGTTGTAACTGTTGCTATTCCCAGATACCTTCTCTTAAATGGACTTCCATCTTTGTAGATTAGTAAGTCAAAAGCCTATAGATCATGCTACCCAAATTAAGCACTAAGTAATTGCATGATGCAGTCTTTCAAGGAGACAAATAACAGGAGTGATAAAGTGTCTTTCTGTAACTTTTGAGGAGTCCAATGGTCCAACACGTCTAATAAAAAACTTATTCCTGGTATTTTTGGAAATATGTGAGGGTTTTGAGCCTGCCTTAACCTGAATGGTGAGGAGACAGATTATATCTCGGCTACAGGCTGCTTGGTGACATTACTGTCTGCTATGAGAACTGCCATGGGAATTCAGTGCCAGGAGCCACATTCCTCTTGCTTGACAGGGATCATGTGTGTGCTGAGTGCTAAGTCTCTTCAGTTGCATCCAACTCTGTGCGACCCCAGGGACTGCAGCTTGTCAGGCCCCTCTGTCCATGGGGTCCTCCAGGCAAGAATACTGGAGTGGTTTGCCATGCCCTCCTCCAGGGGGTCTTCCTGACCCGGGGACTGAACCTGCGTCTCCTGCACCTCCTGTCCAGGCAGGTGGGTTCTTTACCACCGGTGTCACTGGGTCACAATGTGACAAACACAAAAGAACTCTCTCTGCCAAGCTTTTAAAAAATGTTTCTTTCCATGATTCTGGCAAGGTGCACAACAGAAGGCAGGATTATAAACAGGATTATGCCAATGAGAGACTGACCCCAGTGGGGAGCTAGAAATGAAGGCAATGTAGAAAGTCAGAATTCCCTGATGCTTCTCTCAATTATGGTTTTTGAGTTCTGGGTGAACGGACCGTGAGACAGCAGAGGACCGAAGAATACAAATTTGCACATGGGGAAAGGGTTATGGCTGACTTTTCCAGGTTCACCTCTGTCTAGACGATTGCTGTAATTCCTTCTGTCTCTCGCTGGCCTGTAGACAAGTACCCTCCCTGAAGCAATCCAGTTGGTACAGGGATTCTACCAATTACCCTAATTCCTTCTAAACACCTGGGAGCTACTGGGATTAGTTCTTTCGTCAGCATGTAGGGTGGTCACTGGGCTTCCCAGGTGGCTCAGTGGGTAAGGAATTCGCCTGCAATGCAGGAGATGCAGGTAGACGTGAGTTCACATCCCCAGGTTGGGAAGATCCCCTGGAGGAGGGAATGGCAACCCACTCCAGTATTCTTGCCTGGAGAATCCCATGGTCAGAGTAGCTTGGTGGGGTATAGTCCATAGGGCCGCAAAGAGTTGGACACAACTGAAGCAACTTAGCAGGCGTGCACAAGGCGGTTACTAAATCAATGACACCTCTATATATCTCTTGGTTACTGCCAGTGGTATGAGCACTTAAAGGTTCTTTTTTTTTTCTTTCTTTTGGTTTGTTTCTCATGTTTTTCAGTTCAGTTCAGTTCAGTCACTCAGTCGTGTCTGACTCTTTTTGCGACCCCATGAACCGCAGCACACCAGGCATCCCTGTCCATCAACTCCCAGTGTCCACCCAAACCCATGTTTATTGTGTCGGTGATGCCATTCAACCATCTCATCCTCTGTCATCCCCTTCTCCTCCTGCCCTCCATCTTTCCCAGCATCAGGGTCTTTTCAAATAAGTCAGCTGTTCGCATCAGTGGCCAAAGTTCTTACTTTCTACATTTTTTTTTTTTTTTTGCTTCTCTTTGGCTGACTCAAACATTTATTAATGTACGGGTATTCAGATCTTTTCATTGTGCCCTGGGGATATGACAGCATCCTACACCTTTCCCCAGTCTCTGGACCTTACCCCTACCTCCAGGTTTTGACTGAAGTCTGTCTCTCCCTGAAGATTTTTTTCCTATGTGGGATTTTCAATTCTTCCACATCCCAAGTTGAGGAGAGGGGGTCTTCAGCATTTATTCTCTGTTTTCTAGTAAAAAAAAAATTCTTACTAATTTTAGGCTCACAGTA
This sequence comes from Odocoileus virginianus, assembly GCF_023699985.2. NCBI lineage: Eukaryota > Metazoa > Chordata > Mammalia > Artiodactyla > Cervidae > Odocoileus > Odocoileus virginianus. The sequence goes on along the minus strand of NC_069703.1, from coordinate 5,063,087 downwards.
CCTGCTCTCCTTGTCTCCTGCTTCATTCATTGAGGACTCGCTCATGGTTTTCCTTTCCACTCTGCTACTTCAACATCCAGGGGAACAAGCATAGCATTAGCAACTTAGTTCCTTGATCATCCATGGCCAAAGTGCTTTACTTCCGTCATCTGTGTCTATGGCTATGGGGACCTTGTCAATATCTGGAATTGCTTGACTTCTGAAATGACAGTCAGTAGTCAATACCCTCATTCCTATCCTTTCTGCTTTGATGGTTACTGCCTCCCAGTGTGTTACCCTCACGAAGACCACCACCTTGTCTATTCAACAGTCCTTTCTCCTCTACTTATGTTAGGCTCAAGATTATTTCAACTTCACTCTTATCAGATGCCCCATTCTCTTGCTCTGTTGCTGTTGGAGGATACTGAGAGCGTGTGACCGCCAGTTGACCCCTAAGGTGGAGCCAGGCAATCAGAGGCTCCCCATCCCCTCCCCATCCTTGAAATGTATGTTCTGTTCTCACAGTGGGAGCTGTTTGCAAAGACACAGTCTTATAGAGCAATGTGTTGTTGGGAATACTTGGACCATATCTATGTGACTGAACCCTGTTAATGTTCTATATAAACTGAAGATACTGGCAGGTATGTGCAGAGATCTATGCATCTTGTGAGCACCCAAGACAAGTCTCATGTGTAAGTTCCCTGGCTTATTAAGCCTGGCATCTGCCAATCTTGAGTTGCCTGTCTGCCTCTTTCTTTAGTCTGTCTGTGAGTCAAAAGTCATCCTGCTGACATACCAGCCTGGGAAATGTGTTGGTCTTTTCTGAGCCCGAGCCTGGTCTGTTGAACATCTTTGGAGTGTAGATTTCTGTCACTGATTCAGAGGCTTCAGCTTCATCTGGGCTTTTCCTAAATTTCCTCGATCACTTCTGTTCTCTTCCTTTTTCTGTCATTTCAAAACTTGTCCGTTCCACTTAAATTTTCCTTTAACCCCTGACACCTACTTTCCATCTAGCTCTTTTCAAGTGATTTACTTCCTACATCACAAAGATAATGAAACTCACTTTTGGAAATGCCCCCCGACTACACACCAGCAAACTGGTGTAGTCAACACCTACACCCACAACACCCACATCTCCACTCATTCTTCCCCTTCCTTTTATGAGAGTCCCTACAAGGTGTCTCTTCATCTGGAAGTAACTCTGTCTCCTTTTAACTTTTTCCTTCATCTTCATCCTCTCCCTTACTATTTTCATAAAACAGAAGCAAAACACTCCTGTTTGAAAAAATAAGGTCCTTATATCTATGCCTTCCCACAATCCCCACTCTATCTCTCTTGTTCATAACTCAAACGTTTGTCTAAACTGACAGTCTCCCCCGCTTCATTCTCCCACTTCTGGTATCTGGACCCAAATCCCCCTGAAATCCCTTTGCCATGTTCACCACTGACTTCTGTATTGCTTTATCCAATGGATCCTTTTGAATCTATGTGCCAAAGCATTTGAGAGTGTTGACCAAATTCTCCTTCTTGAAATATTTTTCTCTCTGGTTTTCATGAGTCTATATTCTCAGCTTTCAATTCTCTTTCCCACTTCTCAGTTCTCCTTCCCAGGTTTCCTTCTGTCTCACGTTGTTTGCTTTTTTATACTAGATTCTCCTCTGTCCTTGTTCTATACACTCCCTGGGTCATCTCATCTATGGATGAATGGACTGAATGTCACTCATATGACAGAGTCTCAAATCCGCATCCTTAGTTCCGAAACTATCTTCTGAGCTTTGACTACTATGTAGAATGAGTTGTGTGCTCAGTTGTATGTGATTCTTTGTGACCCCACGGACAATAGGCTCCCATGTCCATGGAATCTTCTAGGCAAGAATACTGGAGTGGGTTGCCGCATCCTACCCCAGGGGATATTCCCAGCTCAGGGATGGAAGCTGTGTCTCTTGCATCTCCTACACTGTAGGCATATTCTTTACCGCTGTGTCACCTGGCAACCCCCCACTATGTACATTATCTACCGGCCATCCGTGTACTTGCGTGTCTTGCAGGTATCCTACAGTTGCCACGTCCCTCACTGGGCTCATCACTCTCTCTTTAAAGCCCACTTCTCTTCCTCTTTTCTCTATCTCATCATTCCGTACGGGTCTGCACAGCAGTAAAATGATCCTCAACGTTATTTCTCCATTTTAAGCATTCACATTCTAATGAAACCACCTCCTAAATATCTCTTGAATTTGTCTACTTCTCACTTTTACTTCCATTGTGAGCCCAGTTCTAGCCACTCTCATCTCTTGCGAACTCTCCCAATAGCCTCCTATCAGGACCCCTTCTCGCCTTCGCCTTACCGTTCCCTCTTCACTACAATGAAGCTAGTGTTCTCTTAGAGAAATGCAAATGTGATCCTGTCATTTCTCCTCTTCTTCCTCCTTACTTGGCTTCAATTTTCTTCTTTTTTTAAAAAAAGAATTTAGTCATTGTAAAATATACATTACACAAGATTTATATTTTTAAGTATGCAGTTTAGTGGCATTAAGTGCACTCACTTTGGGCACCTATCACTGCCGTTCATCTTTGGAACTTTTTCCATCTCGCAAAATGGAAGCTCTGTACCCTTTGCTAAATAGTATCTCATTCCCGCTACTCATAACCCCTGACAAGTACCATTCTGTTTATATAAATTGACTATATACCTTATGTGAGCAGAATCATAGCAAATTTCCTTTGTAGTTCATCCATATTGTAGCATGTGCCAGAATTTCCTGTTGTGATGAGGCTGAATATGTTATTATTGTGGCCATCAATAAGGAATTGTTTAAGAAATTGTGGAGAAACTGCAACAGAACACTATGCAGTATCAAAAAGAACGAGTGCATGACATGGATCCATCTCTGAGATATATTGTGAGTAGGAAAAACAAATTACAGAATAGCTTGTTTCTATTCTGTATGCAAGCATTTGTACAAATGAAAGAGATATATATGTTTGTGTATAGAAATTTCTCAAGGTCTGCCAAAGAAACTAGTAACACTGGTTGTCTCTGGAGAGGTGAAAGATGGGTCAGGAATGCTAGGGAGAAATATTTTTGTGTAAAATTTTGCTCTATTTGAGAATTTTTCATGTGCCTGTATAACTTTTAAAAATAAATACTAGTATGCACATGATGAAAAAATTTCCCATTGTATTACCACATTTTGTTTATTCATTCATCCTTTGATAGACACTTGGGTTTCCTCCACCTTTTGGATTATTGTGCATAATGCTGCTATAAACATGGTGTACACATATGTTTGTGTTTTCAATTCTTTTAGAAAAATACCAGAAGTGGAATTGATGGATCATATGGTAATCCTATTTTTAATTTTTTAAGGAACTGCCATACTGTTTTCCATAATGACTGCACCATTTTGCATTCCCACCAATAGTGTGAAAGTGTTCCAATTTTTCCATATCTTCTGTATCCAAGTGTTTCATCTTTCCATATCTGATGGTTTTGATTTGCATTGCTCTGATGGTTAGTGATGTCAAGCATCTTTTCAGATGTGTATAGGCCATTTGTAAATCTCATTTTAGAAACTGTCTTACTGAATCCTTTGCTGTTTAAAAAAATCAGATTGTTACTGTTGAGTTTTAGAAATTCTCTATATATTCTGGTTATTAATCCCTATCAGATGTGTGATTTGCAAGTATTTGCTTCCTCCTGTTGGGTGTATTTTCACTCTGTTGATAGTGCCTTTTGATGGACAAAGGTTTTAAATTTTGATGAAGTCTAGTTTGTCTATTTTTTCTTTTGGTGCTTATGCAATGGGTTTCATCCAAGAAACCATTGCCAAATCCAATAACATAAAGATTTTTCTCTATGTTTTCTTTTAAAAATTTCATAATTTTAGCTGTTACATTCAGGACTTTGATCCATTTTTAGTTAATTTTTGTATATAGTGTTAGGCCAACTTCATTCTTTAACATGTGAATATGCAGTTTTCCCAGCTCTATCTGTTGAACACTGTTTTGATTCTGTAGGTTTGTACTAAATTTCAATATCATGAAGTATGAATCCTTCAGTTCTGTTCTTTTTCAAGAGTATTCTAGCTCTTCCAGGTCCCTTGAAATTCCTTATGAATTTTAAGATGAGGTCTTATTTCTGAACAAAACAGTTTTCCGTGGCAGTCATTTGTCCCTGAAGTCTAAAAACTCCATACTACTGTTATCAGGGGCTTCCCAGGTGGTGCTAGCAGTGAAGAACCCACCTGCCAATACAGGAGATGTAAGAGACATGGTTCAATCCCCGAGTTGGGAAGATACCCTGGAGGAGAAAATGGCAACTCACTCCAGTATTCTTGACTAGAGAATCCCATAGACAGAGGAGCCTGGTGGGCTACAATCTATAAGGTTGCAAAGAGTTGGACACGACTGAGTGACTTAGCACATACGTTCACTCTTACCTAGTCCAAGCTCATACCTCCACCACATGAGAAGCCAATAGAGACACAAGTTGTTGGGGCAAGGTAACAACTTTATTTGGAAAGCCAGCAGACAGAGAAGATGGTGGGCTAGTGTTGGAAAGAAACATCTTAACCAAGTTAGAATTCAAGGCTTCTTTATACCCAAAGGTGAGAGGGTGTTGCTGGTTGTTGCAAACTTCACAGTGTCAGAATTCTTTGTTCTTGCAGCTGTCCAGGTAGATCAGGTCATGATGTTCCTGGAAAGCTCCCACAACACAAATGTTATTTTCTGTTCTGCAACATTAAAAAAAAAAAAATCTCTGTATGAATGGAAACTGTTACAACTTTACAGGTCAGAGCCTTGAGAATGGGCCATCCTGTGCTTTTTAGGCTATAGACAACTGTTCTTAACCTGCAGTGAAAACAATAGAACACAAAAGTTAAAAGAAGCAGATCCAAAATGGAGTCAGATTTGTTCTTCACTATTACGTCCTGTTTTAGAGAGTCCTTTAAAATTACAGCACCTGCGTGTCACCTCAGCTTCATCTCCAGATTTTCTCTAAATCCCTCATCTACTCTTCAAACTTTCAGAAGAACTGCTTTCAATTTTTCCAGCAGCACCCTTGTTTAGGGCCTTTTACTATATGCTGTATGCTAAGTTGCTTCAGTCCTGTCTGACTCTTTGTGACCCTATGGATTGTAGCCGGCCAGGCTCCTCTGTCCATGGGATTCTCCAGGCAAGAATACTGGAGTGGGTTTGCATGCCCTCCTCCAGGGGATCTTCTCAGTCCAAGGATCGAACCTGCATCTCTTAAGTCTCCTGCATTGCCAGATGGGTTCTTTACCACTTGTGCCACCATGGAAGGCACTCTTTCTCTATGTGTGTGTGTATGTATGTATGTGTCAATTCAGTTCAGTTCAGTCGCTCAGTCATGTCTGACTCTTTTTGCTACCCCGTGAACCGCAGCACACCAGGCCTCCCTGTCCATCACCAACTCCCGGAGTCCACCCAAACCCATGTCCATTGAGTCAGTGATGCCATGCAACCATCTCATCCTCTGTCGTCTCCTTCTCCTCCTGCCCTCAATCTTTCCCAGCATCAGGGTCTTTCCCAATGAGTCAGCTCTTTGCATCAGGTGGCCAAAATATTGGAGTTTCAGCTTCAGCATCAGTCCTTCCAATGAACACCCAGGACTGATCTCCTTTAGGATGGACTGGTTGGATCTCCTTGCAGTCCAAGGGACTCTCAAGAGTCTTCTCCAACACCACACTTCAAAAGCATCAATTCTTTGGTGCTCAGCTTTCTTTATAGTCCAACTCTCACATCCATACATGACCACTGGAGAAACCATAGCCTTGACTAGATGGACCTTTGTTGACAAAGTAATGTCTCTGCTTTTTAATATGCTGTCTAGGTTGGTCATAACTTTCCTTCCAAGGAGTAAGCATCTTTTAATTTCATGGCTGCAATCACCATCTGCAGTGATTTTGGAGCCCATAAAAATAAAGTCAACCACTGTTTCCCCATCTATTTCCCATGAAGTGATGGGACCAGATGCCATGGTCTTGGTTTTCTGAATGTTGAGCTTTCAGCCAACTTTTTCACTCTCCTCTTTCACTTTCATCAAGAGACTTTTTAGTTCCTCTTCACTTTCTGCCATAAGGGTGGTGTCATCTGCACATCTGAGGTTATTGATATTTCTCCTGGCAATCTTGATTCCAGTTTGTGCTTCATCCAGCCCAGGGTTTCTCATGATGTACTCTGCATATAAGTTAAATAAGCAGGGTGACAATATACAGCCTTGACATACTCCTTTTCCTATTTGGAACCAGTCTGTTGTACCATGTCCAGTTCTAACTCTTGCTTCCTGACCTGCATATAGGTTTCTCAGGAGGAAGGTTAGGTGGCCTGGTATTCCCATCTCTTTCAGAATTTTCCACAGTTTATTGTGATCCACATAGTCAAAGGCTTTGTCATAGTCAATAAAGCAGAAATAGATGTTTTTCTGGAACTCTCTTGCTTTTTCGATGATCCAGCGGATGTTGGCAATTTGTTCTCTGGTTCTTCTGCCTTTTCTAAAACCAGTTTGAACATCTGGAAGTTCACGGTTCAAGTATTGCTGAAGCCTGGGTTAAATGATTTTGAGTATTACTTTACTAGTGTGTGAGATGAGTGCAGTTGTGCAGTAGTTTGAGCATTCTTTGGCATTGCCTTTCTTTGGGATAGGACTGTATGTATGTATATATATACACGTGTATGTGTGTCTAAAATCTGCTTTCTGTCTTTCAACACAGTTGGGCCATGCACTTTTCACATCCCTTCCACATTTTCAGGAGGAAATGAAGAAGTTTGTATTTTGTGTTCTCCTCGAGGACCACAATTCCATGCTGTTAGCACTGCATTTTAACTGCTTATTTCAGTACTCCCCTAACCTGTGCTGAAGGGATGGAGCCTTGGTAACTTCGTACTCCTAGTGCCAAGCACAGCATCTTTCACGCAGTAGACTATCCAGGAATGTTGGTTGAAATGAATTCTTGATGGCTCTTTTTCTGGTATTTCTTCCAAGGGATAGTTTTCTAGTGTGTGGGAAAAGTCAAGAAGGGGAGTTGGAAACCCGTGGAAAATAGAAGAAAGGTGTTTACCTGTTCTAGACTGTGCATGCTTTGTTTTCCTACTTTGCCCCACATCAGCAGTGAAATTTGCAATCATTTCATTCCATGAGTAGTCAGTCCTCTGAGACCTTCTAGGCACAACGTTAAATAGGAAAATAGGAGTTAAGGCAGGGACCTGAAGCACCCAGCTCTTAGGAAGTTGCCGAAGTGTGATGGTCATCAAAGTGTGTTTATTTCTCCAGGCAGAAGGAGGAGCACCCACCGCCTTTAGTTGTTCAGAGTACCCGCTGCGGAAGTACCACTTTGGCTCAGGCGCCACCCAGCGCCTTGGAAAGTGCCTCGCACCGGAACGCACTGCTAGTTCCACCGTGCGGTCCCAGGAGCACCAGATGACCGGAAAAGGAACGCGCGCGGGCCTGTTGCTTAGCAACGAACGAGGCCTGAACGCTAGACGGCCCCTGAGCGGAGGAGCGGAGACTGCCGTGTCGCCGGGGGGCGCATCTCTCTTCCGAGTGGCTTCGTGGGGCTGCTGGCAGGAACAATCCAGGGGCCACCCGGTGCCGCCAGCGCGTCCTCGCAGCCATGAGCAGCAAGCAGGTGAGAGGTTGGCTCCGGGCCAGGCTCGTCCCCGCGGCGAAGCTTCCCTAGTATTTCAAAAGTGATAGAAGCCTCGGTCTTCCGGACTTTCCAGGTGTGACCCCGCGGGCTATAGCTTCTTTCTCACACTTGTGCTCTGGGATACTGAGATTTTCCGGTGAAAACTTTTACATGTATTCTTCCCAACCGTTTGTACTTGGTGTTGTCATAACAACCAAACACATCAGTGCAGCAGTGCGTCAGCAGTTTAAATTACAGTTCCAGAGTGCCCCCACTGTACTAATGGTGGGTGTATTTGGGTGGGGAAAGCTCCGGGTGGGGAATTGCCTTTGATTTGGGCTCTGGGATTGGAATCCAAGCCCCTTCATAGCGGTGCAGTTTTGGGCAAATCACTTGATCTTTCTGTCTTCTCTCTCTTTTATGCAAAAGGGAAGAATCAGAACAACTTTTCCTTCCTTCTAAGAATATTATGAAATTCAAATAATATAAGATACCTTGCCATACCATACCACACATGACAGGCTTTGGTCAGTGTCAAATGGAATTTCTTCTTAGGACAAGATTCCCATGACATGTAATAAAAGATGCATATAAAACCTTGTGTTAGTCACTCAGTCGTGTCTGACTCTTTGTGACCCCATGGACTGTATCCCGCCAGGCTCCTCTGTCCATGGGATTCTCCAGGCAAGAATACTGGAGTGAATTACCATTCCCTTCTCCAGAATATAAAACTTTGTTGTTTGTTCAATCGCTCAGTCGTTTCTAACTGTTTGGGACCCCACGGACCGCAGCATGCCAGACTTCCCTGTCCTTTACCATCTCTTGGAGATTGTTCAAACTCATGTCCATCCAGTCAGTGATGCCATCCAACCACCTCGTCCTCTGTCATCCCCTTCTCCTGCCTTCAGTCTTTCCCAGCATAGGGTCTTTTCTAGTGAGTCGGCTCTATTGATTCAGGTTGCGAAAGTATTGTAGCTTCAGCATCAGTCCTTCCAATGAATATTCAGGATTGATTTCCTTTAGGATTGACTGGTTTGATCTTGCAGTCCAAGGGACTCTGAAGAGTCTTCTCCAACACCACAGTTCAAAAGCATAAAAACCTTGGCTAATCATTGTTAGTCACATCCATTTCACCAGGCTTCACTCATCAAGTTCCCTTTTAATTTTTGCCACAGAAGACTTTCAGGCTCACTGTTGTTTTTCAGGAGGTTGGAATCAGATGTGTCGATTTATGTCTGAGCTAATTAAGACTGGGTAGCCCATTGACCTTCCAACTGGCCATGTGCAAGTATCTGGCTTGGTGACCTTTTGACATCAGAGGGCTGACAACTCCACCCTTAGACCCTGTTTGTTCTTGTTGAGTCAGTATGTTGTCATGTTCGACTCTGCGATCCCATGGACTGAAGCCCGCCAGGTTCCTCTGTCCGTGGGATTCTCCAGGCAAGAATACTGGAATGGGTTGCCATGCCCTCCTCCAGGGTGTCTTCCCGACCCAGGGATGGAACCTCCATCTCCTGTGGCTCCTGCCTTGCAGGCAGATTCTTTATCACTGAGCCACCGGGGAAGCCCAGATCCTGTTCCCCACATGTATCTTAGTTACACGTCGAAGCTTCCCCGGTGGCTCAGTGATGAAGAACCGGCTGCAAGGCAGGAGCCACAGGAGACATAGGTTCCATCCCTGGGTCGGGAAGATCCCCTGGAGGAGGAAGTGGCAACCCACTCCAGTATTCTTGCCTGGAGAATCCTGGCAAGAGGAGGAGCCTGGCGGGCTATATAGTCCATAGGGTCACAAAGTGCTGGACACGACTGAAGGGACTTAGCTGGCACAGAACTAATTAGGACGCCGACCACACCAGCTCCCAGTCACCTCTCCCTAGGCACCAGGCCCCCGGCCTCCGAAGGCCCTGCTGCTGTCCCGTGAATACCCCAGCCCCCAGCTTTGAGATCTGCTGTCCTGTCTCCTCCTTGGTTGCCTTGGGAGTTAAGCCCTGTTTTTGCCACAAACCTCCCGGTCTCATTATTCTGGCTTGCTCTGCCTGTGGCCAGGGAGCCTTGCTCTGTAACATAGTTGCAGTAGTTACTTTACAGAAGTGTTTATTGAATTGAAGGGTAGTTGTAAACAAATGCTGAACAATGATGGAACTTTTAAATGTCAGAAGAGAATAGGAAGATGTTAAGTGTGGACTTTATTTTGGGCTAGCTAGAAAACAATGGTTAACTCTCCGCTTGTATGGAAGAGGCCTCTAAGCCCCCTGGTGCTGAATGGAAAACAGTTGCTTTTAAGCCTGCAAACTTTGCTTAGCTTCTTGGTTTGACACTGAACTATAATTTTTTCCTTTACAAGGCTTTATAATATTTGAGGGGGGTGGTGGTGGTAGTGTTAGAGTTTACTGTGAAAACTTTAAAAGTAACATTGAGTTGTAGATTACATGGATCAGTATTTTCTTGATGCATCAGTCTTTGAGCTAATCTTGAATCATATTCTATGGTGTAAAAGTTTAAAATACACATTTAGGATATTTGCAGTGGTGTTTCTCAATAGCTGTTATTTCACAAATCCCCAGTTGACCAGTTTACAACTCAAAAGCTTCCACTAAAAACCATTTGGCAGTTAAGTTTTGCTTTATCTTAATAAAAGTGATGTTTGAAAATTACATTTCCCTCCCTGCAAAAGAACCAATATTATTGAAAAAGCAGTGGGCTTTTGAAAGAACAGGCATAAGCCCGTCTAGAATTATTCACATTTTCTATATACTATATTATTTTAAACAGCAGAGGTCCCTCTCTCACTGCTTTGGTTGATCTGTAATTTAAAAACTCTTGATACTTTCACTTATGCTAAGTTTGAGTATAGTTTTCCTCTTCAAAGGGTGAAAGTTTTTTATATTTTAACCTGAAACAAACAGAATGGATTAAACTTTTGGAAATGCCATTTTTATGTGACATTTACTTATGTATTCATTTAGTTTGAAAAGTGAGCAGGTGGTAAAATCATATTTGCTGAAGGAGATTTTAATATGTTCAGCTCATTAGTGGAAGGTTTAGAGTGATATGGCATTTTTCAGGAATAGCAATTTGAACTCTTAAGTTAGGTATTTACCAGAAATATAAATCTCTTGCAACTGCTCATTTCATTTTTAAAATTACTTAAAACATAAGGCATTTTGAGTTTCAGTTGAAGAACTTTCCAGTGTTTAAAAATATAAATATCCCAAGAGCACGAAGCTCCCCCCGCCCCAAATCCACTACAGATTGTGGGCAAAGAAGAGGGAAAAATTGTCAGCCTATCTCTACCCAAGTGCTTTTTCTAGTTGTTAAATTAAGTAGTTTTGCATTTATATGATGCTCATTCTGTTTTCCTTCATCCTATCTTCTTGATGTTATTGCTTAAAAAGGAGATAAGAGTAAAACAGTTGGGTATGAAGCCAACAGCTTGGTGATAATTTTAACAACCATAACTCAGAACATATGATGACTATATTTAAATCAACCTTATTAAATTTTGAGAGGTGGTAGTTGATTTAATCAGACAACTTCATAACATTATTGTTGATTTTAACCAGGCACATTCATAGATTCTGGTCATTTCATCAGAATGGTTAAATTTGGATTATACCAGGCTTAAAATATCTCTTCCAATAGACCAGTATCTGAAAATCAAAATAAAAGCTAAGGGCCAAGCCAGACTACTTAAGGAAGAACTTAACTCTTAAGCAGTTTTAATTCTGGTAATGTAAAATTATATTAGAAACCCAACAGGAAACAGATGGCATGCTCAGAAGGGTTAAATTGAAGAAAACTTATAAAAAGACCATTTTGAAAGGTGTGGACAAGGTTAGGGGAGGAAACCAACAGAGATAAGATGGCACTTAAGGATTAATAATAGGAAGTCTTCTCCATTGCTAGGTCTTGCACTTCTGCTAAATTGACTCCTAAATATTTTATCTTTTTCAATACTGTTGTAAATTAGTTTCTTAATTTCAATTTTGGATTATTCATTGTTAGCATCTGGAAATACAGTTTTTATTTGTTCACTGTTATTAGAGCATCTAGAAATAAAATTTTTGTGTATTAATATTGAATCCTGTGATCTTGTTGAACATTCATTAACTATAATAATCTTTTATAGATTTCTTATGATTTTCTGTACACAATATCCTGCTATCTGTAAAGTATGTTTTAATATATTTTAGATGGTAATGTGTTTTACTTTATATTAAGCACTTGATAACATTTGGTTGAATTAATCAATTTCAGTATTAAGAGAGTAACAGTTTGGTTTGTGTGTGTTTTTTCATGCAGGATAAACCGCCTAGCAAAGAAAAATACAAGACGCAAGTCAGATTTTTACCACAGTTGTCTACGGTAATTTACCAATATCTCATCTTTTAAAAAATTTTTAAATTTATTTATTTTTTAATCAAAAGATAAGTGCTTGACAGAATTATGTTGATTTGTGCCAAACATCAACAAGAATCAGCCATAGGTATACCTATGTCCCCTCCATCTTGAACCTCCCTCCAACTCTCCTGTCCATCCCACCCCTCTAGATTGTTACAGAGCCCAGGTTTGAGTTCCTGGAACCATACAGCAAATTCCCATTGGCTGTCTGTTTTACACGTGGTGATAAGTTTGCATGTTACTCTCCGCACATCCCGCCCCCTCCTTCCTCCTCCCTTCTCCCTCCCACGTCCATAAGTCTGCTATTTGTATCTGTGTCTCCATTGCTGCCCTGCAAACAATTTCATCATACCATCTCTCTAGATTCCATATATATGCATTAGTATATGATGTATGGTATGTATTTTATTGCTTTTGTAATAATGTTGTTTACTAGTTTTCACACTTGCAAATAAGTTACTGAACTTCTGATTAAAAACTTCTATGCCCCATTTCTTTTCTGATGGACAATATCTAGGAGATGTATATCTTAGGAAAAGTAACTGTCTTAATAAAGGAGCTATAAGCTGTAATTACCTGGTATGTGCAGAATACTTGAGTATTCTGAATAAAAGAATTGTGAAGATGGGCTAGCAGAAGTAGTGCTAGAGTTGAGAAACACAGAGTTGGATTACAGGTTTTTCACTAGTGGCTCTATGTATGTTGCAGAGTCACTTATCTCTCTGAGCCCCAGTTTGAGTTTAAAATGAGAATAGCTAACTTGGTTTCTGAATAGATGCCTCTTCTAGCACTTTTAGCTACAGGAGATTTTTTAGATCTTGGCATTCTTTTTCATGATTTTGATGTTAAATTATCGTTGTCCTGTGGAAAAGTTAGTTAAGAGACATTTTCAGCTGATCAAGTGCTTGGCAAATTAGATTTTACTGCAGTAAGATTTACTGTCAAATAATTATATTGAGTTTAATATCATTGAGTTATAGTCTGATGATTCCTGGAAGTTGAGTGTAACTGGAGGTTCAAAGCAAACATTATTTGTTTTGGATCTCAGAGTGATTTGTTTAAAAATTTTTTAAAACAAACATTATTTGTTTTAAAATCTCAGAGTAAACTATGAAATGGAATGTGAGTGGCTTCATACAGAGAAGATTTCTAATACTTTGAAATTAAGGATTCTTTCAGATTGAAAAAAAAACCCAAAGAAATATTTTAGGTGAATGTGCTTCAACATTTCAAAGTACATGTTTTAATTGTGAACCTATTTGTATTGATGATGTTAAGATTATCACACCATGTTGTATAAAATCATAGCATCTTCTTTCAGTTTTGTAAATATCTAAAATATTCTGTGTTGAGACAAAGATATGTAAAATGGAATAGACATTTTTCTCTTTAAAAATTTAACAAATTTAAAAATGGGATAATATTGCAACTAGTTTAAAAAGATATTACTAGTTTGTAGATTTAGAAATACCAACTAAATTTAAATTTACTTACTGAATAAATTCAGTGGCTGAGATTAATAATCCTTTGTAGCCTGTGAAGCATATACTTGTTTAAAATGCTTATTTGGCTGATTTAAACCTTATACTGTGCTCATATTTGACTGTATCTTCCAGTTTTTCTGTTGTATCATTTAAGTTTATGTCTTCTTAAGAAGTAATAACTGAAAGTTATTTCTTAAATATTTCCTTTATTTAAAAAATTTCATTTGAATGTTAAGATTTGCACTCAAACTTTTCTGATGTTAAAGATTTGGACAGTGGGATACTGATTGCATTTATTTAAATTTTTGCTAAAAACTGATGTGTTTTTAAATAATAGACATTGTAAATGTTTGGAAGAGCAAATGGTAGAATTGGAGCCATCAGGCTGTTTTAGCAATACATAGCTTTTCTTTCTTTGGCCAGGGGGTGGGGGGTGGGGTGGAGTGGTGGTGGGTGTGAGTGTGGGGAGGGATTGCAGAAAATACTGAAGTTACCAGCATTTTTTCTTTTAGCCTATTCTACCGTCATAGCTTCCATGACAGTAGACTCTTTCACTAAAGGGAGAAAGGTGCTGTGAGTGGGGCTGGGGTAGTCAGCGCTACTCAAGATTACCCTGGGTCATAAAGAAACAGACCACTTGCCCTATAGTAGAGCACCCACTTTTTCCCAAAATCAGCTTCTATTATTGTGTGCTCCACCCATCCAGAGAGTTTTTAAGCATACTGTGTGATGACCCAAAGTTTGGAGTTCTCACAACTGGCAGAAGTTGCTGTTATTTAAAAAGTTATGGATTTGCATCCATAAAGTCGATGAAAAAATAAGCCCCAGGCATCTAAGCCCAAGTGAGTATGTGAGCATCTAAGGCCTTTCTATCTGAAAGACCTCGAATGATTTTCATTACAGACCTTCATGCTCTCAGAGATGATCCTTGTTAAAAGCAAGGGTGCCCAGCCCTGGGAGCTGCCAGCTGCTCAGAGCCAGGGACCTGACTCACCCTGGCTGCACACCTCACTCAGAGCCTTCCCACGAATCCGAGATCCTTTATGGAGGGAGGAGAGAGTGGAAGAGGGGAGAGGTGGAAGGATAGAAGAGCATTGCTTTTGGTGTCTCAGATGATCTCCTTTGAAAGAGCCTGGAGATGGGACATGTGTGCAGTTGCAGAGGTGACCCTGGAACGCAGGAGTAAGGGTCAGGGAGAGTAGAGCTCAGATAAACCAGCATGAGGCAGCTGGGATGATCGTCCTGAACTTCATCCGTCTGGGGATGGTTAGGGTGGAGGCTGGTGGCATCTAACCCATCAGCTGTCATCCTGTGTCGATGCAGGTCCTTCCTGAGGATGTTAATATTCCACCTGATTCCAGCTGCTCACGTGTGAGTGCAGAATGGGCTGCCCTGAGGGTCTTGTGCATGCATGCCCAGTCACGTCTGACCCTTTGTGACCTACGGTCCATAGCCCACCAGCCTCCTCTGCCCCTGGGATTCTCCAGGCAAGAAAACTGGAGTTGGGTAGCCATTTCCTTCTCCAGGGAATCTTCCCAGGCAGGAATCAAACCCACGTCTCCTGCATCGCAGGCAGATTCTTTACCACGTGAGCCTTCGGGGAAGCCCCCATGTTATGGCATCAAAGAAGCCTCACAGCACAAAGCATAAGATACTCTCCTGAGCGGAAGCTCCGCTCTGCCTGCATGAATTGAAGGCAGCACAGAACTGTTCACCGCAGCCACATCTGAAGTCAAGAGGTGAGGCCGAGAGGATGTGAAAGGAAGTGTAGCAGGAGTTGTCTAGATAGAAAAATCAATGGAATTCTCAGTTCAGCCTCTCAGAAGTTACAAAGTGGACGGAAGGAGTGGCATGTGTCTAAGTCACCTCGTGAATCGCTTGTCAGCATTGAAAATATGTAGATATTTCTTTAAAATTCACCCCTCTGATGTTATTGAAGATCAGCGTTACTTAGCTAGATGGTGTTCTGGCTAATGTGTGGCTGCTCTTTTTGGTTTACCAGAGGGCCACTATTTATAAAATATATATATATATATATAATTTTTTGCTGCAATGCAGGGCAGAGAAAAACATGAAGGCCCTCACCACCCTCCGCCTGGGGTGCTGATGAGAATGGGGTGGTAGCTTAGTGTGCAAAGGGATGTTGTAGAGATCCTAAGAAGTCAGGTGTGTGGGAATTGGTATACAAGGCTGGGGTTAAGCAAGACATTTTGTATGTTTGTAGTAGCTCTAATGCAATAGACCTCATACTGACTATCCCAGTATGAAAATTTTAGGGAACTTGGGCCATATATTTCTTTCCTTCTGTCATTTGCAGCTGTACTCTTCAGTTTTGCTACATCCTCATTCTCTCCAAAGGGAAGCCTTTCACTCTGAGGACACCTGTTGCACTTTTAGCTCATATATGTTTTGCCCTTGTTTCCCTTTAAACCCTGTAGTCCACTGGGGATCAAAGAAAACAGAGTCATTTGTGGTATAATAGGGTGTATGCATGAAACAGTCACCTGATCTGGTGTTTGTTCTCTGGGAAGTATTGTTTGAAGCTCATTGCAGTTTCCTTTCACTCCCTTCTTCGTCACTTCCCATTTTATCGAGACACAGCGTGTATCTCAGCCTCTCCTCCCCCCCTGCCGCTGTGTCCATGTGTCTCATCTCTGTTCTCTGCTGCCCTGCAGACAGGCTCCTCACTGCCGTCTTTCTAGATCCCATATGTAGGCGCTAGTATCTAATATTTGTTTTTCTCTTCCTGACTTACTTCACTCTGTACAAGAGACTCTAGGTTCATCCATCTCATTAGGACTGACTCAAATGTATTCCTTTTTCTGGCTGAGTAATATTCCATTGTATGTATGTACCACAGCCTCTTTATCCATTCATCGTCAATGGACATCTAGGTTGCTTCCATGTTCTAGCTATTGTAAATAAAGCTGCAATGAACATCATGTGTCTTTTTCAATTTTGGCTTTCTCCGGGTATATGCCTCTGAGTGGATTGCTGGGTCATATAGTGGTTTTATTCCTAGTTTTTAAAGGAATCTCCATACTGTTCTTCATAGTGGCTGTATCAATTTACATTCCCACCGAGAGTGCAGGAGGGTTCCCTTTTCTCCATTCCCTCTCCAGCATTTATTGTTTGTAGATTTTTTGATGAGGGCCATTCTGACTGTGTGAGGTGATATCTTACTGTAGTTTTGATTTGCATTTCTCTAATAATGAGTGACTTTATTTTTTGGGCTCCAGAATCACTGCAGATGGTGATTGCAGCCATGAAATTAAAAGATGCTTACTCATTGGAAGGAAAGTTATGACCAACCTAGATAGCACATTAAAAAAGCAGAGACATTACTTTGTCAACAAAGGTCCATCTAGTCAAGGCTATGGTTTTTCCAGTAGTCATGTATGGATGTGAGAGTTGGACTATAAAGAAAGCTGAGTGCCAACAAATTGATGCTTTTGAACTGTGGTGTTGGAGAAGACTCTTGAGAGTCCCTTGGACTGCAAGGAGATCCAGCCAGTCCATCCTAAAGGAGATCAGTCCTGGGTGTTGATTGGAAGGACTGATGTTGAAGCTGAAATGACAATATTTTGGCCACCTGATGCGAAGAGCTGACTCATTGGAAAAGACCCTGATGTTGGGAAAGATTGAGGGCAGGAGGAGAAGGGGACGGCAGAGGATGAGATGGTTAGATGGCATCACCGACTCAATGGACATGGGTTTGGGTGGACTCCAGGAGTTGGTATTGGACCAGGAGGCCTGGCATGCTGCGGTTCATGGGATCACAAGGAGTCAGACATGACTGAGCAACTGAACTGAACTGAACTGAAAAATGAGTGATGTTGAACATCTTTTCATCTGTTTACTAGCCATCTGTCTGTCTTCTTTGGAGAAATGTCTGTTTAGGTCTTCTGCCCACTTTCTGATTGGGTTGTTTGTTTTTCTAGTATTGATTTGTATGAGCTGCTTGTATATTTTTGAAATTAATCCTTTGACAGTTGTTTCATTTGCTATTATTTTTCCCATTCTGAGGGTTGTCTTTCCCCATGTTTATAGTTTTCTTTGCTGTGCAAAAACTTTTAAGTTTAATTAGGTCCCACTTGTTTATTTTTGTTTTTATTTCCATTACTCTTTGAGGTGGGTCATAGGGGATCTTGCTGTTGTATATTTTCTTTGGACAAATGTTTATTCAGGTCCTCTGCCCATTTTAAAAGTTGGGTTGTTTGTTTTTTAGCATTGAGTTTTATAAGTTCCTTGTGTATTTTGGATATTAATTTCTTATTGGATGTATCATTTACAAGAAAATTTTCCGATTTTGGAAGTGGTCAGCCTTCCATTTGTTGTTTTGCTGTGCAAAAGCAACTGAGTTTGATGTAGCTGCACTTGTTTATTTTTGCTTTTGTTTCCCTTGCCTGAGGAGAGATAGCAAAAAAAAAAAAAAAAATGTATATATATATATATCTCACTAAGACTGATGTGAAAAGGCATGCTACCTATGTTTTCTTCTAGAAGTTTTATGGTTTCAGATCTTATATTTATGTCTTTAAATACATTTTGAGTTTTTCTTTTATATTGTGTGAGAAAGTAGTCCTGTTTGATTCTTTTGCATATAGGTGTTCAGTTTCCTAATATTGTTTATTGAAGAGACTGCCTTTCCCCATTGCATATTTTTGCCTCCTTTGCTGTAGATTAATTGAATGTTGTTTCAATCGAATGCACTGTAAAACTACAGTAGTCAAAAACAGACACACAGTGCAATTTGAAATAAAGGAGTGTGATACCTTTAGCTTTGTTCTTTCTCTAGATTGTTTTGGCTCTTCAGGGTCTTTTGTGTTTCCACATAAAATAATTCTTCCAACCCATGATATTGGGAGTCAGAGATACTGAATAATACCTTATAAACTGAGAAGAAACTTTGAGGTTGAAAAATGAGGCAGGCAATTCATAAAGTGCAGTTAGGAAGTATATTGTGGGTAGCTTACACACAGGCAGGAAATATTGAGCAAATGATCTAGAGGCATTCACAGGTGCACTTAGAACCACTGAAAGGGTGCTGCTGCTGCTAAGTCACTTCAGTCGTGTCCGACTCTGTGCGTCCTCATAGATGGCAGCCCACCAGGCTCCCCCGTCCCTGGGATTCTCCAGGCAAGAACACTGGAGTGGGTTGCCATTTCCTTCTCCAGCGCATGAAAGTGAAAAGCGAAAGTGAAGTCGCTCAGTAGTGTCCGACTATTGGTGACCCCATGGACTGCAGCCCACCAGGCTCCTCCGTCCATGGGATTTTCCAGGCAAGAGTGCTGGAGTGGGGCGCCATTGCCTCCTTCGACTGAAAGGGTGCAGGGGAGCTTAAAAGGACCAAAGCTAAAGATCGGCTCTGACTACTGGAGAGAAGCATGTCTGCACAGATGGGAACTGGGGTTTTTCCTCCGCTTGGATGTCTTACGACCATTAACCATCTGTGTCAGCAAAAACACATCTCCAGTTTTCAGGTATCAGATGCAGACAAAGGTGAAAGCTGAATGGGAATTCATCTGGCTTGGGCATATTCCTTGTGCATTAGGCTAAAGCTTAATGATGTATAAAGGAGAAGGGGTTGGACAGTGGGCCTGAGATAAGAGTTGACAAAAAGGAGTTAGTTTGGTCCAGTCACACTCATGAGCATGGTGTATCTTTCCATTTCTTTGTCTTCAGTTTCTTATCAGTGTCTTGCAGTTTCCAAGTACAAGTCTTCTGCCTCCTTATATTTATTCTCATATATTTTATTCTTTCATTGCATTGTAAAAGGCTTGTTTACTTAAATTCTCTTTCTGATAGTTTTTTAGTGTATAGAAACAGCAGATTTCTGTATTAATTTTATATTCTGCAACTTTACCAAATTCATTGAGTTTTGGTAATTTTTTGGTAGCATCTTTACAATTTTCTATACATAGTATCATCTTGTCTGCAAACAGTGAGTTTCCATTCTTCCTTTCCAATTAGGATTTCTTTTCTTGTCTGATTGTTGTGGTTAGAGCTCCCAATACTATGTGGAATAAAAGTGGAGAGAGTGGGCAACCTTGACTTTTTCCTAATCTTAAAGAAAGCTCTTTCAGCTTTTTACTGTTGAGTATGATGTTAGCTGTGTGCTTGTCATATGTGGCCTTTACTATGTTGAGGCATATTCCCTGGTGGCCCAGATGGTAGAGAATCCACCTGCAATACAGGAGACCTTGGTTTGATCCCTGGGTTGGGAAGATCCCCTGGAGAAGGGAATGGCAACCCACTCCAGTATTCTTGCCTGGAGAATTCCATAGAGAGAGGGACCTGGTAGGCTACAGTCCACAGGGTTGCAAAGAGTCGGACATCACTGAGTGACTAACACTTTCACTTACATTCATTCTGCACCCACTTTGAGAGATTTTATCATAAATGGATGTTTAATTTTGTCCAAGACTTTCTTCTGCACCTATTGAGATGATCATACGGTTTTTATTCAGTTTGCTAATGTGTATCATGTTGATTAATTTTGCAACTACTGAACTATCCTTGCATCCCCAAGGTAAGTCCCACTTATTAATGGTATATGACTCTTTTACTGTATTGTTGAATTTGATTTGCTACAATTTTGATGAGGATTTCTACATCTATGTTCATCAGTGATATTGACCTGTAATTTTCTTCTTTATGGTGTCTTTGGCTGGATTGGTTATCAGGGTGATACTGGCCTCATTAGAATGAGTTTGAAAGTATTCCTTCTGCAAGTTTTTGGAATAGTTTGAGAAAGTGGGTGCTGATTCTTCTTTAAATGTTTGGTAGAATTGGCTTGTGAAGCTGCCGATTCCATGATTTTGTTTGGAAGAATTTTTGTTTTATCACAGATTCAGTTTCATTACTTGTAATTGGTCTGTTTAAATTTTCTATTTCTTCCTGATTCAGTCTTGGGAGATTGTACATTTCTAGAAATTTGTCCATTTTATTGGCATGTAACAGTTCATAGTAATCTCTTGTGATCCTTTGTATTTCTGTGGTATAAGTTATAACTTATTTTTCATTTCTAATTTTATTTGGTCCTTTATATATTTCTTGATGAATTTGGGTAAAGGTTGATCAATTTTATCTTTTCATAGATAAAAATTCTTAGTTTCATTGATCCTTTCTATTTTTTTTTTTTTTTAGTTTCTGTTTTGTAAAGGTCTGTCTAGTCAAAGCTATGGTTTTTCCAGTAGTCATGTATGGATGTGAGAGTTGGACTATAAAGAAGGCCGAGTGCCGAAGAATTGATGCTTTTGAACTGTGGTATTGGAGAAGACTCTTGAGAGTCCCTTGGACTGTAAGGAGATCCAATCAGTCCATCCTAAAGGAAATCAGTCCTGAATATTCATTGGAAGGACTGATGCTGAAGCTGAAACTCCAATACATTTGCCACCTGATGCGAAGAACAAACTCATTGGAAAAGACCCTGATGCTGGGAAAGACTGAAGGCAGGAGGAGAAGGGGACAGAAGATGAGATGGTTGGATGGCATCACTGATGCAATGGACATGAGTTTGAGTAGGCTTCGGGAGTTGGTGATGGACAGCGAAGCCTGGTGTGCTGCAATCCATGGGGTCACAAAGAGTTGGACATGATTGAGCAACTGAACTCTATTGTATATTTCTGCTGTGATCATTGGGGTTTTTTTTCCTTCTACTAATTTTGGGTTATTCTTTTTCTCTTCTTTAGGTATAAGGTTAGGTTGTTGATTGAGGTTTTCTTATTTCCTGAGGTAGGCTTGTATTGCTATAAACCTCTCTCTTAGAATTGCTGTTTCTGTGTTTCATAGATTTTGGATTGTGTTTTCATTTTCATTAGTTTCCAGGTATTTTTTATTTCCTCTTTGATTTCTTTAGTGGCTCATTGGTTGTTTAGTAGCATATTGTTTAGCTTCCATCTGTTTGTGGGATTTTCTTTCAGTTTTTTTTCCTTATAGTTGATTTCTAGACTCCTACAGTTATGATCAGAAAAGATGCTTGATATGATTTCATTCTTCTTTAAGTTATAGAAACTTGTTTTGTGGCCTAGCATGTGATCTATCCTGGCAAATGTTCCATATGCACTTGGAAAGAATGTGTATTCTGCCGCTTTTGGTTGGAATGTTCTATATAAATGATCTATTAAGTCCACCTGGTATTGTTTAAGGCCAATGTCTCCTTATTACTTTTTCTGTCTGGATGATCTGTCCATTAAGTCAGGTCTTAAAGTTCCCTACTATTATCCTATTATCATTACTTTCAATTTCACTATTTTACCTTTTAGTCTTCCTTCTAATTTTGTTAGTTGTTGATCTTTCTTTACTGTATATTGCCTTTACCAATGAGATTTTTTTTTCTTTCATAATTTTCATATTTCACTTAGAGAACTCCCTTTAACATTTCTTATAAAGTCAGTTTTGTGATGCTGAACTCTTTTTAGTTTTTGCTTGTATGTAAAACTGATCTCTCATTCAATCTGAATGATGACTCTCTCACATAGAGTATTGGTTGTAGGCTTTTTCCCCTTTTCTTCCTTTAACTCTATCAGGCCAGCCCTCTTCTGGCTTGCAGAGTTTCTGCTGAAAAGTCAGTTAATAGGCTTATGAAAGTTCCCTTGTCTGTAACTAGTTGCCTTTCCCTTGATGCTTTTAATATTCTGTCTATCTTTACTTTTTTCTCCATTTTAATTTACAGTGTGTAATGTCAAGGCCCTCTCTTTGGGCTGATCTTGTTTGAGACTCTCTGTGCTTCCTGGACCTGGATGTCTATTTCCTTTCCCACATTAAGAAAGTTTTTGGCTATCATGTCTTCAGATGTGTTCTCTTCTTTCTCTTTTATTCTGGGACCTCTATGATGTGGGTGTTGGTAAATTTAACGTTGTCCTGGAGATCTCTTAAACTCCTTATTGAAAATGTTTTTGCTTTTCAGCTTGAGTGATTTCCATTACTCTGTCGTCTAGTGTTGATCTATTCCTCTATATCATCTGTCTCCTAATTTTGCCTAATTCTGTATTTTTATTTCTATATAATTGGTAGATTGGATACTTTCCCTAGTCTTGGAGAAGTGGCCTTATGTAGGAGATGCCCTGTGGGGCCCAGCAGCATCCTCATCTCTGGTTCCCAGAGCTCAGTGCTCTAGGGTGCCCCTGTGTGGGCCCCTTCTGCCATGGCAGGCTGACCGCTGACTCCTTCCACTCCAGCCTGATTGGTTGCCAGGCCCTTACAAGTATGGAGGCTGCCAGCAACTGGTGGACAGGGCTGGGTCATGAGAAGGCTGGTTGCGCAGCTCCAGGCAGTCCTGGAGCTAGTGCCAGCCCACTGGTGGGTGGAGTTGGGTCTTGAGGGGGGCTGGCTGCAAGTCTTGGTGTCCCAGAGCTAATATCAGCCTGCTTGTGGGCAAGGTGCCAGGACTGAGGGTGCTCCTGGGTCTGGTGTTCACTTGCTGTTGAATGAGGCAGTGTAATGTTGCTAGTGCTGGTCCACTGGTGGTTGGAGTTACATCTCAGGATCTCTGGCTTTGAGGGTCCCAGAGTTGCTGTTGGCCTCACTGGTGGGTGAGGCCAGGTCCCAATGCTAATGCTGACTCCCTGGTGGGTAAAGCCAGTTCTTGGTGTGTCTGTCTGCAAGGTCCAGGATCTGGGACCTGGCGTCTGCCTGATGGTGAGTGGTCCAGATCCTGGGCCCCTCTGATGGGTAGTGCCAAATTTCTAGGTGTCTGGGAGCTGAAAGGGGTTGATGGCATCTAGTCTGCTGGTGGGTGAGGCTGTGTACCAGTGCTAGTAAGCTAGAGGGAGGGTTCTACAACAGTGCTTGCCAGCATCAGTGTCCTTATGGTAGAATGAGCTCCCCAAAATGGCTGTCACCAGCATCTGTGTCTCCAAGTTGAGTCCCAGTTGCCTCCTTCCTCTCTGGAAGGCTGTCTGGTATCAGCAACTGGGTCTGACTTAGGCTCCTTTCAAATTATTGCTTCTGCCCTGGGCCTTGGAGAATGTGAGATTTTGCATGTATCCTTTAAGAGTAAAGTCTGTTTCTTAGAGCCTTCTGACTCTCCCCAAAGCAATTACGCTGGCCTTTAAATAAGCCAGACATTCCGGGGGCTTGTCTCCCTGGTGCTGGACTTCTGGGATGGAGAGCCTCATGCAGAACTCAAAGAAGTTTCTTCAGGAGAGTCTCTGCACTTGAGATTATTCTCCCTTTTGTGGGTCACTTGCCCAGGGGTATGAGTCTTGACTGTGTAACATCTCTGTCCCTCATACATGTCTTATTGTGTCTTATTGTGGTTTCTTCTTTATATCTTTAGTTGCAGAATATGTTTCTATACGTCTTCAGGTCATTCTCATTGAGAGTTGTGTAACTATTTGTGATTTTGGTGTGCCCATGGTGGGAGGTGATGTCAGGGTTTTCCTGCTCTGCCATCTTGGCCCTAATTACTTTCTCTTTACTTTTTAAAGGCTTGGTTAACCAATTTGTAATTTTTCTTATGATAAAGTCAATTATTTTAAGGTAAGTTTATCCAACTCTGTAAGATTGAATTATTAGTAGGCTGAGATGGAACAGATTAACAGGATAGGAGAGCAGGATAAATACACAAATTATATTTTGATAAATACATACACAAATTATATTTCAGACAGAATTTAAACAATAAGAGAATTACCAAAAGAGTGCTATACATATTAAAAAATTTCTCACCTGCAATTGGAGGTTTTTTTTTTTTAAATCTAAATTTAATATTGGCCTTGAAGAAAGTGTTCGTTTTAACAGGGATATTGAAGAACACATTGGTGGCTCTGTTAGGGTACTTAATACTAGCTGAAATAACAGACGGACCCTCAAATCTCAGAGACTTAACCTAACAGAGATTACCCTTTGATCATGTGAAGTCTGATGAGAGTCAGGTAGCCCTCCTTCACCTTATAGCAAAACTGGCAGAAACACTTGGCTCCTCACTGGCTGTGGCAGGAATGAAAGCGCTATGAATGAGGCACACCTCTTCTGAAACTACCTGATGTGGTGCTCACTTTTCATTGGCTGACTAGAGTTACAAGGCTATGAAGTAACTATAACAGATGCTGGGAAGTGAAAAGGGCATATTGAGGAGGCTTTGAAAACCAAGATGAAGACTTGTGTTTACTTTAACACAGGGCCTTTTGATCTTTCTGACCAGGGGAGCAGAGGTTCAGAGCTGTGTCTTAACAAGATTATGTGACCTTCAGTTACTAGCATTTTCTGTAAATCAAGGTCCATTGATCTCCAATTGCCTGGTTTATTAAAAGCTGTTGAACTATCCTCAGTAACGACTCTAGTCTCCTTCTCGCCGATCTTATTTACTGCTACCAGGACGGTTAATTCACCTTTGTGTGTCGTTGCATGATGAATACCATGATGGTGTAATTTATCATGCAAACTGTGCTGCCACTGAGGGCGAAAGCGCTACTGCTGATGCTTAGGTAAGAGATGTGAACTGGGACTGTCTCCAGCAAACCGGGGCTGGAGGTTACTCCAAGAGGAGACAATGACGGTTCTCTGCTGCCAGCCAGGCCAAACAAGCCTCCAGGCCCATGTCTTCTATAATATAGCAGCACCCTCGTCCAGCCCTTTCTTGCCCTTGGTTTACATCTCTACTCAAACAAAACCTCTGAAAAGAGGCCTCACTACCGTAATCTAACCAAGTGCTTCTCTGTCTTTCCCCACTCAATCCCTTTACCCAGTTTTATTGTTTCCTTTGCACTTATCGCGTCCTGAAATTATGTTACATTTATTCTGAAGTAGCTATCTCTATCCCCACTAGAATGTAAGCTCCACCAGGGGAGGGACTTTGTTTTGTCCATGGGTATATATCCAGTGCCTTAAAGAGAGCTCTCCACGTGGTAGGAATTCAGTAAATCATTGTCTAAATAAGAGAATTGTCATACCTTCTACTTCACCACCAACCCCAATATCCCCTCCCAAGTCATCATTGGTGCTACTTCCTCTGTCTTTAGGACGCTTGTTGCTGCTACTCTGGGAGATGCAGTTGAGACTCAAGGCTAAGTTTCCATCCTTTCTCATTTTGGAAGTTTCTTTGAGTACTGTGTTCCACACCATCTCCTATCCTACATGAAAGCATGTAATTTTTAATACTTACTGAACTGTGTACTGTGTGGAGGCAGAGACTACCTCATTGAAGAAGACCTCATGGAGACTTCCCTGGTGGTCCAGTGGTTAAGAATCTGCCTTGCAATGCAAGGGATGCGGGCTCAATCCCTGGTCGGGAACTAAGACCCCACATTCCCCAGAGCAACTAAGCCACTGTGCCACGACTAGAGAATCCATGCACCACAATGAAAGATCCCGTGTGATGCAGCAAATACCCAATGCAGAAAAAGAAATAGTTTTTTAAAAAGTCCTCATGTATACAATACTCACAAAAGTGGTGCACTACTTACCTCACAGAGCTGTAAAGAGAACTGAATGAAGTAGTTTTTGTAAACTTCTTAATACATAGCACATGGTGTGATCAATGTAAAAGATATTCTCATCAATATGAAGATTGACAAGATAATTTAAATTTTTTTTTGTACTTTGTACTGTGTCTTCAAAAACCTATGTATTTTACTGGTAAACACATCTCACTTCATATGAGCCATATTTCAAGTGGTCAATGGCTCCAGGTGGCTAATGCATGCTGTTTTGGATACTGTAGCTGAAAACATAGAAATAGCAGACATAAAGCCATTCCTTTTGGGACTATGGGAGAGTGGCTCTGGGAAGAGACTTGGAAGGTACATTCCTTCTCCAAAGCCTGCATTAAGATCTCTTGGAGAGAAAATGGCTCTGGGCCACCTGGGTGGCAAAGGCATTTGCTGCAGTTTTGCAGACTTAGGCTGGGAGGTAAGAAAACCATGTGCTTGCATGTGGAAGAATTTGAAAGGAAATCTCTCTCTGCGATGTAATGGAAACTTTCTGGAAAGCTGACTTTAGGGATGCCCATGAAAACCTGCCACCCTGCTGGAGGGGGTCTGCCACTGGGTCAGCAACACACCACAGGCTGGGAAGGTACCCATGGGCAAAGATGCTAACTGGCAGCCATACCATGGAAACAATGAGAAAAAACCCTAGAACCAGGAAGAGAGTCCCCTCCTCTCACAGAGTTGTTTTGATACCCTTTATTAGTTCTGGTTGGCAAAAGACAGATGTTTAGAGTCCTGTTCAAGAATCACAAAGGAGGGCAAAAAGGGTAGATTTGGAGCTGAGAGGCAATAAGATGACCATTGGCAAAAAGCATAACTTATATATGTATTTTTACATTTATTTATTTTCAGTTGAAGGACAATTGCTTTACAATATTGTATTGATTTCTGCTATACATCAGCATGAATTAGCACAACTTATATTATCTGCTTTATGGATAGAAGTATGATTCTCAACAGTGCCTTCTTTTACCTAAGTGAAATTCCTACCATGGAATCATACTGTCTTCAAAGTATCAGCACGTTTCCCTGAAAGTTGCTGCTAAAAAGTACATGTTACTTCCAGTAACTTGAGGATGCGTTAACCTGAATACACTGTCAGCTTAGTAAGTGGAGCATTCTGGTTATAGGAGGACAAAAATGGTATTTTAGTGATAGAGAAGGGGGATGGAGCAGAGTAAGCCCTGGACACTAAATAGATCCAGATAAATTCCAAGGAGATGATGTAATGGACAAGAGGCTTTGCACATTTTTAAAGCTTTCTGACAGGTATTGTTGGATACCACTTTCCTTTCTTGCCTTACCATATTCCAAGACAAACATTGAGAATTAAAAAAAAAATGGTAGAGTATGCCTTTGAATGAATATTTTGGATACTAAGTGCTTTACTCTAAAATTTGATTGTGAGAATAAGTTTTAGCTCTAACAGAGTAAACTTTTTTTTTTTTTTTTGCATGTAGGATAAATCAGCCAGCAAAGAAAAATCTAAGACACCAGGAAGAATTTTACCACAATTGGCTACGGTAATTTACGTGTACACTCCCATTGGGTTTTAGCCCTTTTAAAAATGTTTACTAGTTTTCAAATTCATAAATAGGTAACTGAACTTAGGATTTTGAATTTTGTGCTCAATTTGATTATGTTCTGATTGAGAAATTCTGAGGTGCACCTAAAAGGAAAAGTAACTATCTTAATAAATGTAAACTATAATTTCCTACTATTTTCTACTGAATATTTGAATATTCTGGATAGAAGTGTTTCCAAGATGGTCTCGCAGAAAATATTTCAGTGTTGGAATTAGGGAGTGAAGCTGGGGATTACGTCTTGTCACTAATGGCTCTGCCATCTAAGGGAGTCACTTACATCTCTGAGCCTCAGTTTCTGAGTTTGAAAGTAAGAAGGGTTAATGATTTTTGAGATGCATCTTCCAACACTGAAATTTGCCATCTTTTAAAGATTTATCATTATGACTATAAACTGTCATTGTTCTGTGGAAGAGGCAGTTAACAAACATTTTCAGTTGACAGGTACTGGGAAAGATATACTTGACTGTAATAAATTTTTCCATTTAGTAGTTATATTGAATTTAATGACATTTAGTGTGCTCTCGTAACTCCTGGAAGTTGAGCTTAAGTGGAGCTTCAGTGCAAATAATGTTTTCTTTTTTTTTAATTGTGATAAAATATACATAACATACAATTGATCATTTACACTGTTTTTAATCTATAGTTCATTAATATTAAGCACATTCACATTGTTGTACAACCATCACCACCCTTCATCTTCAGAACTCTATGTTGCGAAACTGAAACTCCATACCCACCAGACACTGCCTTTCTGTACCCCCTCTCCTCGGCCCACAGTGACCAGCATGCTTTCTGTCTCCGTATATTTTCCTACTCTAGGTACCTCATGTGAGTGGGGTCATGCAGTATTTATCTTTTGATGTCTGGCATATTTCATTTAGTATAATACTCTCAAGTTTCATCCAAAGGATTGTTTTTTGAAAGATATTTTAAAAGCTGAGAACAAACTATAAAATTGAATTTGTGTTGCTTTATACAGAAAGATTCCTGATAATTTAAGATGGAGGACCTTTTTCACTTATAAAACTTGACTTACTATTCATAGATAAAGTAAATGAACATTTCAAACTATACATTTTAACTGAAAATTTTTTTAATATTGCCAGATTATGCTGCCAAGTTCCATAGAATTGAGATGTATCTTTTCTGTGGTTCTGCAAAATCTATCTTAAATTTTATAGCTTAAAAGACAGGACTTGAAATGGAATAGACATATGTTTAAAATTTGATAAATTTTAAAACAAAATTACAGTCAGTTTGTTGCCTCTTGTTAGTATACAGGTTTAGAGATAAAAACTCAAGTTTTCTGACTTACTAGTCAGTGGCTGAGTTGAATACTAATCCTTTCTTGTCATTGGCATATACTAGTCTGAAATGCTTTTGTTGGCTAATTTAAACCTGGTTTTATGTTCTTATTTGGCCATATCTTGCATTTTTCAGCATTCTTTGAATTTCATGTGTTTTAGGGGAGATCATATTTTTAAGAGATTTTAAAAAATCCACTGACAAATGACTAAGCAACTTTTATTAGAATATTAAAATTTGTTCTTGGATAAAATTTTCCCAGTAGTTAAAACATAGAGTGATTTTCATTACAGGCCTTTGTTTCTGGTGGTGATGGTTGTTGAAATCAAGGGTAACCCATGCTGGGGGCTCCGATCCTCTTTGAACTGGGGACCTGATTCTAAACCTTTGTGAATATCTCACTCACCTGAAATCCTTTATGGAGCAAGATCACAGTGGAAGATTGGCAAGGCAGATGAAAGGATGGAAAACACTGACTTACTGTCTTAGCTTACTTTCCTGTGAAAGAAGAGCTTGAAAAAAGGATTTGTGTGCAGGTAGTTTATTTAAAAGTAGCAATAAAGAATTGGAAACAGTAAAACTAGAAGCCAGTGCAAGCATGGGCTACCAAGTTCTAGATATGAAAGGAAGACACAGATTCAATTGTCAATGCTTAAAAATAAGTACATTTTATTTTAAAGGCTGCCCATCTGGGTTTCTTGAAGAGCTGTAGGTTCTAGCAGCAGTGGGTCTGTATTCTGGCATCGTAGTAGCTGGCTCGAGCTAATTAACTGTTGCATTTTTTGAAGACAGAGGTTTTCTCCCTAGGCCACTGTCCCCAAGGCCCTGTGATGTTTCCTAGCACTGAAGCTGGGTGCCGATTAGCTATCATCACTAGCTTTACTCCCTTTTTTATGATACTTGCCAGAATTGTGTGGGTATAAGAATTTATGACCCCTGCCTTAAATGATAGAATGAACGTGTGAGTTGCCAGGGTAATCTAGAGCTGCTAACATCATGAGAATAGGAAGATCCTCTGGAGCTGGATTACAGAGGAACTCATTAGTATTGGGGTCCAGCAAGATGGAAGGCTGAAAAATCACTTGCCAATATCTGAGGCTGAGTAAACTCTGCAGAATGAACACCCGAGTTAGGTAACAGGCACCCACATCAAACTAACAGCAGAGCACTTGCTAATGTATTCCAAATGTCACACACCATGCCATTCACAGGCTTTAATGTGATTTGCTGTTGGGTGTTTATGCCTTCTTTCAGTTCAGTTCAGTCACTCAGTTGTGTCCAACTTTGCAACCCCATGGACTGCAATACGCCAGACCTCCCCATCCATCACCAGTTCCTGGAGTTTACTCAAGCTGGAGTAAACACCAGTTCCTGGAGTTTACTCAAGTTCATTGAATCGGTGATGCCATCCAACCGTCTCATCCTCTGTTGTCCCCTTCTCCTCCCACCTTCAATCTTTCCCAGCATCAGGGTCTTTTCAAATGAGTCAGTTCTTTGCATCAGGTAGCCAAAGTATTGGAGTTTTCAGCTTCAGCATCAGTCCTTCCAATGAATATTCAGGACTGATTTCCTTTAGGATGGACTGGTTGGATCTCCTTGTAGTCCAAGGGACTCTCAAGAGTCTTCTCCAACACCACAGTTCAAAAACATCAATCCTTGGGTGCTCAGCTTTCTTTATAGTCCAACTCTCACATCCATACATGACTACTGGAAAAACCATAGCTTTGACTAGACAGACCTTTGTTGACAAAGTAATGTCTCAGCTTTCTAATATGCTATCTAGGTTGGTCATAACTTTTTGTCCAAGGAGCAAGCGTCTTTTAATTTCATGGCTACAGTCACCATCTGCAGTGATTTTGGAGCCCCCCAAAATAAAGTCTGTCACTGTTTCCACTGTTTCCCCATCTATTTGCCATGAAGTGATGGGACCAGATGCCATGCTCTTCATTTTCTGAATGTTGAGCTTTAAGCCAACTTTTCACTCTCTTTCACTTGCATCAAGAGGCTCTTTAGTTCTTCTTCACTTACTACCATAAGGGTGGTGTCATCTGCATATCTGAGGTTATTGGTATTTCTCCCAGCAATCTTGATTCCAGCTTGTGCTTCATCCAGCCCAGCATTTCTCATTATGTACTCTGCATATAAGTTAAATCAGGGTGACAGTATACAGCCCTGACATACTTCTTTCCCGTTTTGGAAATAGTCTGTTGTTCCATGTCTAGTTCTAACTGTTGCTTCCTGACCTGCATACAGATTCTCAGGAGGCAGGTCAGGTGATCTGATATTTCCATCTCTTTAAGAATTTTCCACAGTTTGTTGTGATCCACACAGTCAAAGGCTTTGGCATAGTCAGTAAAGCAGAAATAGATGTTTTTCTGGCTGTCTTGCTTTTTTGATGATCCAGTGGATGTTGGCAATTTGATATCTGGTTCCTCTGCCATTTCTAAATCCAGCTTGAACATCTGGAAGTTCACGGTTCACATACTGTTGAAGCCTGGGTTAAATAATTTTGAGCATTACTTTACTAGTGTGTGAGATGAGTACAATTGTGTGGTAGTTTGAGCATTCTTTGTCATTGCTTCTCTTTGGGATTGGAATGAAAACTGACCTTTTCCAGTCCTGTGGCCACTGCTGAGTTTTCCAAATTTGCGGATATATTGAGTGCAACATTTTCACAGCATCATCTTTTAGGATTTGAAATAACTCAACTGGAATTCCATCAGCTCTACTAGCTTTGTTCGTAGTGATGCTTCCTAAGGCCCACATGACTTCACATTCCAGGATGTCTGACTCTAGGTGAGTGATCACACCATCGTGATTATCTGGGTCATGAAGATCTTTTTTGTATAGTTCTTCTGTGTATTCTTGCCATCTCTTCTTAATATCTTCTGCTTCTGTTAGGCCCATATCATTTCTGTCCTTTATTGTGCCTATCTTTGCATGAAATGTTCCCTTGGTATCTCTAATTTTCTTGAAGAGATCTCTAGTCTTTCCCATTGTATTATCTTCCTCTATTTCTTTGCATTGATCACCGAAGAAGGCTTTCTCATCTCTCCTTGCTATTCTTTGGAACTCTGCATTTAGATGCTTATATCTTTCCTTTTCTCCTTTGCCTTTCACTTCTCTTCTTTTCATAGCTATTTGTAAGGTCTCCTCAGACAACCATTTGTCTTTTTTGCATTTCTTTTTCTTGGGGATGGTCTTGATCCCTGCCTTCTGTACAACGTCACGAACCTCCATCCATAGTTCCTCAGGGACTCTATCAGATCTGATCTCTTGAATCTATTTGTCATTTCCACTGTATAATCGTAAGGGATTTGACTTAGGTCATACCTGAATGGTCTAGAGGTTTTCCCTACTTTCTTCAGTTTAAGTCTGAATTTGGCAATAAGGAGTTCATGATCTGAGCCACAGTCAGCTCCCAGTCTTGTTTTTGTTGATTGTATAGAGTTACTCCAACTTTGGGTGCAAAGAATATAAGATGTCCTAATTCATTTGAGAAAATGTCTGTATTTATACATTCTTATGCATTTCATGAAAAAACACCTTCTTTCTACTCTTGTGTTGTTGATGCTATCTAAAATTTCGTATTTCAGGTGAGTACAAAGCCCCAGTGGCAGCAGGCGCCTCCATCGTTCCATTTGAATATAAAGCAGGATGAAGATGTTCCAGAGCAGTTTAGTGTTAAAAATGAACAGTCATATGGTAAGAACTCTAATATTCTGTCTTTATTTAAGGAAATTTCCTGGAGGGAAAAAAAAAATCACAACATGTAGTTAAAGCAGTGAAACTGTAAAGTTATAATTATGTTTATTTCAAGTGGAAAAATTTACCCCAAAAGTATTCCCTCAGAAGATACTTGATTTCACTTCTTCATTGTTTCAGACTGTTGCAAATGCTATAAAAGCTGATATTTTAGGAATTGCAATGTTTATAATAAAACTTTGATTAACTGTTTTCAGAATTTGCCTCTGTGTCAAAGACTATTGTTTTTTCTAAGGGAGAGTGTAATAGGTTGTAAACATTACTTCTAAATTATTCATATTAATATTTTTATGACTTATTAGATTGATAACATTAAATGTTAACATTTTTTCCTCATAGTTCTTTATTGCTGAAATAGTTTTACATTCTGTTTATAATAATTTTACGAAGGTTCTATGCAAAATAGTTGAAAATTTGAGTTTATTTGCATTTATCAAAATATAAAATTAGTCGAATAAAATAAAGGTTTCTATTATGATGACATCAAATGAGATTAGTTTAACTTCAAGAAAGGAAATGTGGTTACTTAAGAACTTAAAGAATGTTGCTTTTTCATTAAAAGATGGTTCAGTATTTTATTTTAACCACGTAAATATTTTGACTTACTTTTAAAGATGACTAATTTACACCTTTTTTAAAAAAAAAAATATTCAAGCTGAATACAAGGAACGCTTTGGGAAAAAGGGCAAGTTACTGGACCAGATTGATGATAGTCATGCTGGACCATCTACTTCCAGAGGAAAGAGCAAGTCTCCACATAAAGAACGAGAGAACTTCAGAAGCACTCTTGTTAATGTCATCATGTAAGTTCTGTGAATTAACCAGTGTGTGTTACCCTAGTTAGCGTCCTCGGAAGCTCTTTAATCTAATTTTAAGAATTCTGTGCATCTCCAAGGATTCCTGAAAGCCTTGTTGGAATGAGGTTAGGTTATAAATAATGAAAGATTGAGCTTAACTCTATTAAGGCGTCCCATTTTTAAATATCATGAGCTGAAAAGGTATGCTGATGAGAATGATAAGTTAAATTCTGTAATAGGTATACAAGAGAGGTTTACTCGAGCAAAATTTAGGACTATAGTCTGGGAGATATAGGTTCAGTGTGCATTTGAATTCATAGTCTTCTAGACTACAAAATGGGGGAGGCTTAAAAAGGTAAAAATCAAGAATTATATTTGGAACTGGCAAAAAAGAAGGATGCTTGTTCAGTAAGGATTGGTTGGGGTACAGAATAGTTACATAGTTACAAGGAATTGTAGCTGACAGCTGCTAGCAGATATTATTTTGAGCATAACTGGTGGTATCCTTGAGGTTGGTAACAGTTCAGAAAATACAGGTCCTCAGTTATGCTGGAATATGTCTGAAACCTCAGCCAGCTGGCTTAGTTTTAAATGCCTGAAACACAGTTACTCCATTTAGATTTTTAAATTCACTCTTCTCTTTAATGAAATTCAGTCTTCTCTTTAATGGTTAAAACAGATGTACAAGGCATGTTTGATAGGTCATAAGACAGGCTGTTAGAGTTAGCATGAACTTCAGGCCAAATCAAGTATAAGCCCGAATGACTTACCTGAACCTCAATATGTGAAAATTTCTTCCATTAGAGGTCAATATTAATACTTGATATTGGTTGAGAGAATGGGCTTTCTGGGTGTAGGTATGGTGGTTGGTGGAAGATTTAGGGCAGTTTTTTCCCCATCTTCTCTCTTCAGGTGGTGTGGTGAGTTCCCTGTAGTTGTAGATCTTTTTGTGCAGAGAAGGAAGGAACTGGGGTGAAATGATCAGCGGCATGGTTGGGGCCGGGCTTGCCCAGTCTGAAGTGCAGATCTGTTTCCGGAGTGCAGTGCAGATGCAAGTTACCAGTTCCTCTCTGCCTGTTGTTTTTTTCATTGCTTGGTGCTAGTTCTTCAGTAGCCCCTTTCTTTCAGTATGACTTTCAAGGTGCACACGTTGCCATTTGTGAACAGAGTTTAGTGACACATTACATTAAGTCACTCACAGGAGAGCCCCGTTTTCCTGTCCCCATGTGCCATCTTACTGGCTGGATAAGCATCTTGAGGGGAGGGCAGTGGTCCCTGTATGCTACAAAGGGAAGGCAGTTGTGTGGGCCCCTGTGCATTAGGGGCCTGGAGCAGGAGCCTCTGTGGAGTGGCTAGGAGTTGGCTTTCGCCAGGCCCCACTGGACATTACCAGCTTGGCCCACTTATACCACTTATTTTCAGGTGAGCTCTCTCAGACCACACAAACTGTAAAATCAACACTTCAAGCCATGGGTGGGTCAGCCTCTGGTTACAAATTCTTAGAAGCGACTCTTTCACTTCCCAGTGTCCTGGTCAAAACAGATGGTCTTTTTGAAACTATGTTCCTGTGTCTGTCATTTTTGGTCCTCCCCTGGTTGAAGATAGAGCCCATTTTGGGTTTTAGCTTTATACAGGGTTGTGAGTTTGAATTTGCCATTTAACTCTAGCCTACAAAATCATCTCCTCACCCACATATACATTAAAGTTCAAGGCTCTACCCCACAGGGCAGCCATAACCGCAGGGCTTGGGTGTTCTCTGCCTTATCATCCCATCTTTTTCCTCCTCCTGCTGCTGCTGCTAAGTCACGTCAGTCATGTCCAATTCTGTGCGACCCCATAGACGGCAGCCCAGAAGGCTCCTCTGACCCTGGGATTCTCCAGGCAAGAATACTGGAGTGGGTTGCCATTTCCTTCTCCAATGCATGAAAGTGAAAAGTGAAAGTCAAGTCCCTCGGTCATGTCCGACTCTTAGCGACCCCATGGACTGTAGCCCACCAGGCTCCTCTGTCCGTGGGATTCTCCAGGAAAGAGAACTGGAGTGGGTTTTTCCTCCTGAGTATTTCCTTGTTCCTTGAGAACTTGGCTATGCATTCAAAGGAACTTTGTGACATACTATTCAGTATTTATAGAATAGCATGGGGAGATTTTTCAGATTATCTTTTCTGCTGAGTTTTAAGAAACAGAAGTTTCTTTTTAATCATAAAACTCATGTCCATTGAGTAAGTAATGACATCCAACCATCTCATCCTCTGTTGCCCCCTTCTGCCCTCAATCTCTCCCAGCATCAGGGGCTTTTCCAATGAGTCAGTTCTTTGCATCAGGTGGCCAAAGTATCGAAGCTTCAGCATCAGTCCTTCCAATGAATATTCAGGATTGATTTCCTTTAGGATTGGCTGGTTGGATCTCCTTGCTGTCCAAGGGACTCAAGAGTCTTTTCCAATACCACAGTTCGAAAGCATCTATTCTTCAGTGCTCAGTCTTCTTTAGGGTCCAAATGTCAAATCTGTACATGACTATGGAAAAACCATAGCTTTTAGACAGTCCTTTGTCAGCAAAGTGATGTCTGTGCTTTTTAATATGCTGTCTAGGTTTGTCGTAGCTTTTCTTCCAAGGAGCAAGCGTCTTTTAATTTCATGGCTTCAGTCACCCTCTGCAGTCATTTTGGAGCCCAAGAAAATAAAGTCTGTCACTGTTTCCATTTTTCCCCCCATCTCTCTGCTATGAAGTGATGGGACCAGATGCCATGATCTTAGTTTTTTGAATGTTAGAGTTTTAAGCCAGCTTTTTCACTCTCCTCTTTCATCTTCATCAAGAGATTCTTTAGTTCCTCTTTGCTTTCTGCCATTAGGGTGGTGTCATCTGCTTATCTGAGGTTGTTGATATTTCTCCAGGCAATCTTGATTCCAGCTTGTGTTTCATCCAGCCTGGTGTTTCACATGATGTACTCTGCATATAAGTTAAATAAGTGGGGTGACAATACACAGCCTTGATGTACTCCTTTCCCAATTTGGAACCAGGTCTGTTGTTCCGTGTCCGGTTCTAACTGTTGCTTCTTGACCTTCCTATGGGTTTCTCAGGAGGCAGGTAAGGTGGACTAATTACAATTCAGTCTGAGTTTCTGGACTTCAGTAGCATGTTTAATCCCATTATTAGTTATTGGTATTCCTACATATGTAGGCTTAATTCTAACAGCTTATTTTGTATTTTCTATTTACTATATGTTGCCTTATTTAATCTTTTTTATTATTTCTATTGAATTGAATTTTCCATCTTCTTCCTTTATTCCTATTGTCTTAAAAGTTATAAAATGTATTTTTATTGTTGTAGTGGTTACCCTAGCATTTGAAACCTTGTGTTATGATTTATAGGGGGCTTCCCAAGTGGCTTTACATTGGTAAAGAATCCACCTGCTAATGCAGAAGATGCAGGTTTGATCCCTGAAGTTCCGGAAGATCCCCTGGAGGAGGAAACGGCAACCCACTCTAGTACACTTGCCTGGGAAATAATCCCATGGACAGAGGAACCTGGCAGGCTACAGTCCATGGGGTCACAAGACTCTGACACAACTGTACAACTGCATACACACATGCACACACACACATTGTAATTTATATTTTCTTAAGTTTAAAATGCATTTGATTCATTTTCTCACTGAATAATATGAAAGGACTTTGGAGTGCTTTAGCTTAGCTCTGAACTTTCATTTTTCATGTGATTGCTTATTTTATTTCTACCAATATTTCTAAAATATTTTAGTTTTACCAAGTCCTTAAATTCCCTATACTCTTTTTTTTCTAAAGTTAACACTTAGATTCAATAACATGTTTTCTAATTTTTTAGAAAATTGTCTTTGCATTCTGCTCTCACCTCTAGGTTCATTTTCCTTTTTGCTGAAGTCCATCCCTTAGTAGCTCTTCCAGTGAGAATCTGTAGAAAGTAAACCTAAGACTTCCATTTTATAAGGGTCTCTACTAATTTTGCCTTTCTCTTGAAATGATGAGTAAGCTGGCTGCAGAGTTAAAGGATAATAGTAATTTTCCCCTACAAATCTGGAAAACATTAGATTGAAAAATATTAATGAAAAATATTAACATTTTCCCCATTTGGTGGTGGTGGTTTAGTCGCTAAGTTGTGTCCGACTCTTGCACCCCATGAACAGTAGCCTGCCAGGAATTGAACCTGGGTCTCCTGCGTTGCAGACAGATTCTTTACCAACTGAGCTATGAGGGA
Organism: Odocoileus virginianus; assembly: GCF_023699985.2. Classification (NCBI taxonomy): domain Eukaryota; kingdom Metazoa; phylum Chordata; class Mammalia; order Artiodactyla; family Cervidae; genus Odocoileus; species Odocoileus virginianus. The sequence goes on along the minus strand of NC_069703.1, from coordinate 5,025,457 downwards.
AGCCTCCCCTAGCTTTATTGACAAAATTAAAGTGTATATATGATGTGATGACTTAATATACATTGTGAAAGAATTTCTGTAGTCAATTTAGCACATCTATCACCTGATATATCTTTTTTTGATAAGAATCCTTAAGTTTTACTCAGTTAGCAAATTTTATTTACACAACACAGTATTTTCTATATCCACATGATGGCATGTATTATTGTTGATGAGAAGCCTGTGTTGCTTTATTTTTTATTACTTTGCAATCTGTGTTTGTACAGTTCATCTTTCCCCTTTTTTCCCCCTGAATGTTATATTTTCATAGTCTTCTATATAGGCTTTAAAAAACACAGCTTTATTAAGATATAATTTATACACCATTAAATTCACCTGTATTAAATGTACATTGAATGAATTTTAGTAAATTTCTATTGTTGTACAACCTTCACCAAAATCCACTTTTAGAATACTTCTGTCATCCATAAATTCCCTTTTGCCCATTTCAATTAATCCTCTCTACCACTGGTTGCCCCAGGCAATCATTGATCTGCTTTCTATCTCTATAGTTTTATCTTTCCTAAAACTTCACATAAATGGAATTGTATAGTATGTATTTGAAACCCATCTTGTTTATTGTTTGGGGCCATTATAAATGATGCTGTTATGAGTTTTGCATGCAAGTCTTTTCATGGATGTATGTTTTCACTTCTGGGTAGATACCTAGTTGTAGAAACTCTGTGTTATGTGTTGATAGGAGGTGTATGTTTAAATTAAGACAATTCTAAATTTTCTTTTGCAAATCATCATACTATTTTACATTCCCATAAGAATGAATAAAGAAGTTTCTGATCTCTCCACAGTCTTGCCCATGCTTCGTCTTTGGTTTTGTCATTCCAGTAAATGTACTGTTTGTTGTATCTTATCATGGCTTTTAGTTGTATGCCTCTAATGACCAATAACGATGGACATCTCTTTTGTAGTTTTTTGGCACTCACATAATTTCTTTGGGGAATTGTCAATTTAAACCTTTATTTTTCAATTTTAAACTTTTTGCCCATTATTAAAAATCAGGTTGTTTGTCTGATTATTGCATTGTAAGAGTTTTTTATATATTTTCTATGGAAGTTCTTTATCAGATATATCCTTTGAAACTATTTTCTTCCAGTCTATGGCTTATCTTTTAATTTTCTTAGTGGAATTTTTAAAAGCAGGAAAAGTTTAAAGTTTTAAGCTTGCTTTATTGATTTTTAAAAAATAGTTCATTCTTTTAAAGTCATATCTAAGAACCTTTTCCTATCACAAGATTGTAAATATTATGTTTTCTTAGAAGGTTTAGGTTAACTCTGGTTTTAGTTTTGGCTGTCACATTTATATGTATGCTTTATTTCAGTGTCTATGTTGTAAGGTAAGGGTTAAGATTCTTTTATTTATTTATTTTTTTGCATATCAATATCCAAATGTTTCAGCCCCATTGGTTGAAAAGACAGTTTTCATTAAATTACCTTGGCACCTTTGTCAAAAATCATTTGACTATATATAGGTTTCTATTTCCCTTTAGCTATCTGTATTTACACTGCTATCATGTTGTCTTGATCTCTATGACTTTATATTAAGTTTTGAAATCAGGTAGTTTAGTTCCACAAAATTCTCTTTCAAAATTGTTTTGGCTGTTCTAGGCCTTTTGCATTTCCATGTATGTACACTATAACATCAGCTTGTCACCTTTTTTATAAAAAAGAAAAGCTTACTGAGATATAGTAGACATTGTATTGAATCTATAAATCAATTTTGAGAGAATTGCCATTTCAGTAATATTGAGCCTTCCAGTCCATGAACATGTTGTTTCCCTCTATTAAATTAGATTTTATTTAATTGCTCTCAATAGTGTCTTATATTTTTAATGTACAAATCTTAGACTTTAAAAAACTTATTCTTAAGTACTTATCTTTTTGATGTGATGAAGTTATTTAATTTCATTTTCTGGTTGTTCTTTGTCAGTATACAGAAAAATTGCTTATTAATTTTGTATCATGAGACCTTACTAGTTACTAGTTCTGGAGCTTTTTAAAAGATTCCTTAGAATTTCCTACATATGAATCATGTTCTCTGCAAATATAGATTTATTTCTTCATTTTCAGTATAGATATTTTTCTTTTCTTTCTCTTTCCATTTTGCTCTTGGTAGATCTTTCAGTACATTGTTCAATAAAACTCATGACAGTGAAATTTCAAATGTTATGGGAAAGCATTCAGTCATTCACATTTATGTAGCATGTTAAATGTAGATTTTTAAGATATTCTTTATTAGATTAAGGTAGTTTGTTGTGAGGTTTTGTCATGAGTGGGTGCTGGGTTTTTGTGAAATGCTTTTTTGATGTCCACTGTGATGATCATTTGATTTTTGTTATTTTTTAAATATGGCAGTTCAGTTCAGTCACTCTGTGACTCCACGCACTGCAGCATGCCAGACTTCCCTGTCCTTCACTCTCTCAGACTTTGCTCAAACCCATGTCCATTGAGTCAGTGATATCCAACCATCTCATTCTCTGTCGTCCCCTTCTCTTCCTGCCTTAAGTCTTTCCCAGCATCAGGGTCTTTTCCAATGAGTCAGCTCTTCACATGAGGTGACCAAAGTGTGGGACTTTCAGCTTCAGCATCAGCCCTTCCAATGAACACCCAGGACTGATCTCCTCTAGGATGGACTGGTTGGAGCTCCTTGAGTCCAAAGGACTCTCAAGAGTCTTCTCCAGGAGCCAAGATGGCGGCGGCGGTCGCTCTCTCCTTGAGGCGCAGCTTCCCGGCCGCAGCCCTCGGTGGGGCCCGCCTGCAGGCCCGCCGTGGGGCCAGACAGCTGCAGCCGCAGCACCACGAATCAAGAAATTTGCCCATCAATCGATGGGACCCAGACAAGACTGGAGACAAACCTCACATGCAGACTTATGAGATTGATTTGAATAACTGTGGTCCTATGGTGCTGGATGCTTTAATCAAGATTAAGAATGAAATTGATTCCACCTTGACCTTCAGAAGATCATGCAGAGAAGGCATCTGCGGCTCCTCTGCCATGAACATCAACGGAGGCAACACTCTGGCGTGTACCCACAGGATCGACACCAACCTCAACAGTTTCCACAATCTACCCTCTGCCACATATGTATGTGATAAAGGATCTCGTTCCTGATTTGAGCAACTTCTATGCTCAGTAGAAGTCCATCGAGCCTTAAAGAAGAAGAAGAGTTCCAGGGAGGCAAGGAGCAGTATCTGCCGCCCATAGAAGACCATGAGAAATTGGACGGGCTCTGAGAGTGTATTCTCTGCGCCTGCTGCGGTACCAGCCGCCCGAGCTGCCGGTGGAGCGGAGACAAGCGCCTGGGCCCCACGGTCCTCATGCAGGCCTGTCGCTGGATGGTCGACTCCGGAGACGACTTCACGAGGAGCACCTGGCCGAAGCAGCAGGACCCCTTCTCTCTGTACCGATGCCACGCCATCATGAATTGCACGCGGACCTGCCCTAAGGGACTGGATCCTGGGAAAACTGTTGCTGAAATCAAGAAGATGATGGCAACCTAAAGAGAAGCAAGCTTCTGCTCAACTTTGCTGTGCTCACCCTGACTGCAGCCGGCTCAGAATGCAGTTGACCTTCGAGTTCCTTCAGAGGTCGTGATTTCCCACAAATACAACATGTGCAATAAACAGTCTAAGAAATTAAAAAAAAAAAAAAAGTCTCTTCCAAAACCACAGTTCAAAAGCATCCATTCTTCGGTGCTCAGCCTTCGTTATGGTCCAACTCTCTCATCCATACATGACTACTGGAAAAACCATGACTTTGACTAAATGGACCTTTGTTGGCAGAGTAATGTCTCTGCTTTTAATATTCTGTCTAGGTTGGTCATAACTTTTCTCCCAAGGAACAAGCGTCTTTTAATTTCATGGCCGCCGTCACCATCTGCAGTGATTTTGGAGCCCCAAAATATAAAGTCTGACACTGTTTCCTTTACATTAATTGCTTTGTATGTGTTAAAAAAATCTTGCATTTATTTTAACTTCATCATTATTTATTTTTATGTAGCCCCTTTTATACATTTGTTAAGATTTTAAGGATTTTCAAGTCTACAAATGAATAATATGTTACTGTACTTATCTTGTGACGTCTTTGGCTTTGGTATCAGAGCACTACTGGCTTCCTAAAATGAGGTGGAAGTGTTTCCAACTACTCTTTTTTCCAAATGAATTTGTGTAGAATTGGTATTAGTTGTCCCTTACCTATTTGATAGAACTTATTAGTGAGACCATCTGGACTTGCACTTTTCTTTGTAAAAAGATTCTTACTTACTAGTTAGCTCACTTGATGTAGATCTCATCATATTTTCTACTTTTTCTTGAATCATGTTTAGTACTTTTTTGCCTTTTAGGAATATTTTCTTTTTATTTAAATTGCCTAATTTGCTGACATGAATCTGTTCAGATCACTCCCTTGTTCTTAGCCTTTGTGCTCATTTCCTCCCGTGGTACCTGTTGGCTGCAAGTTCAGACCTTTTCTGGGAGTCTCTGAGGCAGGTTTCAGTGTCTCCTGAATGAGTTAGTCTATGGTGTTTTAAATTTTTTCATCTATTCTCTGTCTTCTTTTCATGTTCCGGAAGTTTGTTGAAATAATTCCTCAACTGATGACCCTCTAGTTGCTTCACAATCATGGGCTAACATTACTACCATTTTCACAGAAAAACTTGAAAAAATAGATGTTTGTGTTACTATCTTGAACCAAAAATCTCTATTGATAAAGAGAAAAAAATATCAATTTAGTTCTTTCATTTTTGCAAAATAAAATACATTATATTTTCCCTTTAGCCAAGTAAAGTGTTTCTAGCATTGATTGACTTATTTCTGAAAGGGCTGTTGTTTTGATGGAAAGAGAGCATGGCAGTGTAGAAGCACCTATGGATAATCAAATCCTTGTTTTTGTATTTAATTAATGATGTGTAAAGGGGAAGATATTTAATCTCTTTGACATTGTTTCTTCATCTGCACAGTGGGAATAATTGTATCACTGTGCCCTGTAACAGTAGGTGTATGATTTAGAGATAATATATGTGGAACTATTTAGAGCCTGACTAGGTGATCAGTAAAGAGCTGCTATCACTGTTCCCAGTGAGTAGAATTTCTGCCTGTGGCCACAGAAAAGTAGAGTCATAGAGTGTTGGAGCTGAAAGGATCTTCATTCTGATGGCAAGAATTTCTGCAGCCTCTCTTGTTGCCCCAGCCTCCTATCTCCTCCCTCTCGCAACCTCGATGCATCCTTTTAGGTCCATGTTACTCTCACAGAGGATGAAGTTTGAGTGTCAGGATTCAGCAAATTAGATAAGCATTTCTGCCATGAAAAAGAAAAACAACCCAGTTATTAAGGTCGTATACTTTATAGTGGCAGAATCTGAGCCCATATGTCCTGATTCCTGAAGAACATGATGGTCAGTAGTATCTTTTTACTATGCAAACACCAAAATAATAAGGGGGTTTCTTTTGCAGTTAAAATAACCCTTCTCCTTCCATCCACAGAATATCTTGACGATCTCTTACCACTCCTTTCATACACTTATTTCCTCATTTGATAAACATTTAATACTTTGTCTTAAAAGACAAAAATCCTAAATCCTAAAGGATTTATGTTCTTTTAATTTAAATTGTCTAATTTGCTGGCATAAAACTGTTCAAATAACTTCCTTGTTCTTAGCCTTTGTATTCATTTCCTTCCTTGGTACCTGTTGACTGCGTCTAGACCTTTTTCAGGAGTCTTCTAGGCAGATTTCATTCCTAAATCTACTACATACTGAATTAAACTGAGACATGACCTGATACACTGCTTGAGACATTGCCTTGACTCTTTCCTCTGGTCCATTTAATTGAAAAGAGTAAGTGTAAAGCTCACAGAATAGTGGATTCCTGGTTTTTCAAAAGACAAAATAAGTCAGAAGATCCATTCTGGGTACCTACTTTGGTATGATATTTAAGACAGATATTCAATAAACTTCCGGTCTCCACTCACTGGACAGTTAGTGGGAAAAAGTATTTTATTACACTGTCACTAACCTGTATCCATCCCAGATGAAGTTGGGATCTGGAGCATGATACAATCAATGATAAAGAGGATAAGCTGTTTGAGAACACTTTATTTCTCTGAAGATGTGAACATTGGAGCCCCATGCTGCTGCTGCTAAGTCACGTCAGTCGTGTCCGACTCTGTGCGACCCCATAGACGCAGCCCACCAGGCTCCCCCGTCCCTGGGGTTCTCCAGGCAGGAACACTGGAGTGGGCTGCCATTTCCCTCTCCAATGTGTGAAAGTGAAAAGTGAAAGTGAAGTCGCTCAGTCATGTCTAACTCTTAGCGACCCCATGGACTGCAGCCCACCAGGCTCCCCCATCCATGGGATTTTCCAGGCAAGAGTACTGGAGTGGGGTGCCATTGCCTTCTCCATAGGAAGTCGCAAAATGTGGATCATATCTGGCACAGATTTTGAAGTAAATTATACCTAGAAACATTACAGTATTGTATGAACAGTCAATAATAAATACATAGGAGCATATGAACTTCTATGTCACTTGTTGCTAACTTTTAATGTAGCCCTAGAAATCTGAGAAATGGTCTTTGGAAGAAACTATACCCAAAATCTTTCCCATCTGTGCTTTTCTAAACCTCATTTATAAATAGTCATACATGTTTCAGGAATAATACAAGAACATTTCTATAAAATTTCAGGAGAGAGATGATTTTGGACCAGTGAAGAAGAATGAATAAAGCTTATCAAAAAGGATGTGGCCTCTGATTTAGATATTTCAAATCACTTCCAGTATACCTGGGTGTGTGTCTAAGAATAAAGAAAGTAATCTGGGAGGAATATGGTACCAAGTAAATGTTTTACTATTTTAAAAATGTTTAATAATGTATTTTTCTCATTTTTATGGACTACAGTCTGATAAATCTATTGATATATGTTCTAACTGACCTTTGTATACATTTGAATAGTGTGTTTGTCATTTTCTTAGGCAACAAGATGCTGCCGTAGGCTCAGTGACTCCTGATGAAAGCACACTTCCAAAAGTAACCACTTCTGCAATAGAGAAAGACATCTTGGTAACAGGATATTTCTTTGTCAGTATAATTTAAAGTAAAGGAAGCCCTTGAAGGTGCTTTTATGCTTTTGAGATTATTCTGCACTTCTTCCTTATGGAACTATGTGAATGTAGGAGTAAATATGAAGTTCTATAAAATTGCTCTGTTGGATGAATGGAGGAAATCGTACTCTCCTTTGTCTCCTAAGACCACTGAGTATCTCAAGTCTCCTTGCTCCTATGTTAAAGCTAGCCTCATCATGTATAGCTTGTCCATGTCTTTATTCTATGAGAAATTATCTTAGTTATGTAATTTACATTTCACAAACCATATCAGCTTACTTTAGAAAAAATAATTCTTCAAGGATTTCAAATATGAAATTTTTAAAAGGTAAATATCAAAGACTTTAACATTGCTAATTTGAAAGTACTTTGATATTTGAATTCTTTTCTAAGTGACTTGTAAAAGCTTGTAAAAATACATTGAAGTTAAATGTCTGTTATGAGAGAAATACTGTCACATCTTAAAATGAATTTCTCATGCACACATTTAACAACATTTGTAAAATTATGGTATGGACTACTAATAGGCCAATTGGAAATTTCATAAATCCTATGGTATAATATTTCTGAGATTAATGAATAGGGAATATTGATTCACTTACAGCTTTTAATATCTACTTCTGATTGTCAATAATACAAGGTTCTTAAAGCCATTTTCACACAATTCTACTTCCACATGGGTTCTGTTTAGTACATTACATATTTGGTAATCTAACTTCATGTTTTATAACTTAGTTATGAATTAAGACAAGAGCTTTGATTTTCCTGAAATAAAAATCATCTTTTTAATATAGGAGAGATCAAATAATACCAGGGCTTCCCAGGTGGCACAGTGATAAAAAACCTGCCTGCCATGCAGGGGACACAAGGAAAGTGGGTTGGATCCCTGGGTCGGGAAGATCCCCGGGAGTAGAAAATGGCAACCTGCTCCAGTATTCTTACCTGGAGAATCCCATGAACAGAGAAGCCTGGCAGGTTACAGTCCATGGGATCCTGAAGAGTTGGATTCAACTGAATGAATAAACATAGCACACACAAATAATGGCAATACGAATTGCAGAAGATAATTTTTTATAATTTGTAAATTCTTTGTTCTAAAACTTTAATGTTGCTCAGTAGTTTTATTTTTGATAAATACTTCTCTTATTATAGTACTGCAGTGAAATGCTAGTTGCTCAGTCATGTCTGACTCTTTGCGACCCCAGGGACTATAGCCCACCAGACTCCTCTATCCATGGGGTTCTCCAGCAAGAGTGGGTGGACATTCCCTTCTCCAGGGGATCTTCCCAACCCAGGGAATGAACCCAGGTCTCCTGCATTGCTGGCAGATTCTTTACCATCTGAACCACTAGGGAAACCCATTGTAGTACTAAACCCATCTCCATTTCTGTCTCTCTTTTCTATAGAGATATTACTATTATATCCACCATGGAATTGATACAGACCATGTAGCACCAATGGAAGATTCTTGGCTGGAGCATGTATTGAATTTAGTCCCCCAGCATCTGAAAGTCCTCACTAACAGCATACTTGCATTGTCTGATGAAATGAGAGAAGATTATCTTCTTAGTGTAAAAAAATCCATAGGTAAATCAGTGTTTCTCTTTGCTTTATGATTTGAAAGTGTCATATTAAAGATAAATTTTTAAAAGTTTGAAGTTAACATCTATCCTTGAAGCTATTATATTTATTATGCTGTTTATTGTTTTGCTGTTATATTGCTTCAGGTCTCAGGCAAATTTCATTAATAAAATGTAGCAAAAAAATTTCAAAACAGTCTTTCTATTTGTAGGGGTATATCCCCTCAACAAAGAACATAACTGAAAATTTTAATGTTACTTGGTATTAATATTACTGATATCATAAAATAGAGTGCCATCAATTACAAAATTATTGCAGTGGATCAGAGATTAGCAAACTACAGCTCACAGGCCCAATTTGGCCCACTTCCTGTTTTTGTAAATAAAGTTTTGCTGAAACACAGCTACACACATTCATTTGCATGTTGTCTATAGCTGCTTTTGTGCTGTAAGAGACTGAGTAGTTGTGATAGAGATCTTGTGGCTCACAAGTTGAAAATACTAGCAATCTAACCCTTTATATAAGTTTCCTGACTCGTGGTGTAAACCAATAGACTCTAAGACTGACTAATAGTCAGCATCATTTAAAAAAGGCTCATTTCTGCACCCATATGAATTAAAACCTCTGGAGGCAGGTCTTTCATATCTATGCTTTTTTTTAAAAAAAGGTTCTCTAGTTGTTTGTGGTAGTAAGCCTGATATGACTGACTCTGTGTCAGAGTGGGAGAAATCATATTGCTTTGAAATGGTCTGGGAACCCTTCAGGGAGGAGACCATTCATTGCATTTAAGACTGCTGTTGAGTGTCTCGGTCATGTAAAGAGCCAAATTCTTGCCCCTAAAGAGTTCATAATGTAATAAGAGGGATGGACAGGTTACTAAATGATGAAGCAGAGTAGCAAGTACAGTGAGGAGAGGAAATCGAGAACATGCTTCAAGGGAGAAGAGGTCATGTCTGACTTGTTAGGAAGGACTCGGGGGCACCTGAACGGAGTCATGAAGGATGAACATGTACTAGGAAATGTGCATGGGCTAGGAAACAGTGGAAATGGTAGTAGGCAAAAGTGAAAGGCTCTTCCGGGCTTGCAAGCCCTTTTGAATCAATAAAAGGGTGCATTTCAGGAAGAGGACAGAATAGTAAGGGCCTTACAAAAGGCAACTTCTTAAAAGCATTTGAGGGTAAAGGAGAGTCACTGAAAGATTTTAAGCAGAGGGGTAATAACATATTTGCATTTTAGAAAGAGCATCTTAAAGAAAAGTAGTAAGAATAGAATTAACTGAATTAAGGACCACAGAAGCAGAGGGAGCTCACTTTACTGACTCCTTAACAAGATAGTTCTATGCTCTTAAGCAATTTAAAAGAGAGCAGAGCAATATTTATATTTCCTCAGTGAAGGGAAACTGCTGCTCTGTATTGTTGACTTTCAGTAAGACTACTTTCAGTGGTACATAGCTCAAAAGGAAAATGTAATATTAAAAGCAGTGATGTATTGAACAGTCTTTTGGATTCTGTGGGAGAGGGAGAGGGTGGGATGATATGGGAGAATGGCATTGAAACATGTAAATTATCATATGTGAAACGAATCTCCAGTCCAGTTTTGATGCGTGATACAGGGTGCTCGGGGCTGGTGCACTGGGATGACCCAGAGGGATGGGATGGGGAGGGAGGTGGGAGGTGGGGTTCAGAATGGGGAACACATGTACACCCATGGCGGATTCAAGTCAATGTGTGGCAAGACCAATACAATGTTGTAAAGTAAAATAAATAAATAAATATTTTTTAAAAAGCAGTAATTTTCAAATGAAAGAATGGGACATCATTAAGAAGGAGTACATACATTCTCAAAGACACAGACATCATAGATTTTCTCATAAAAATTTTAAAAATCTCTTGTGTTCATAAATACACAAATTGCTCATTATTTTAAAAAGCTTAATGTAAACAATTTTAAAGGAGTTAGTTTTGCAGTTGTTTGGGAAATACTGTAATTACTATAAGATAGTTGATTGGAACTTTCCAATTTCCTTTTAGTTGATTTTGTCTTGAAAGATCCTAGAGAAAAGGATGATGACAAAAAGGTAGAAGAACTTCCACCCCATCGTGCTGAGTAAGCAATCAATTTTCTCTAAGTATATTGACTTTGTGATCATCTCTGTTGTGTGGATATCTTTATACACTGGTTATATTTTCTCATATTTATGTTTATAATTTGTGTACTTCATTTATACAAGTGATTGTACTATCTTTATGCATTTAAGCCCTAATATGTTATGTTTGGGCTTCCCAAGTGGCTCAGTGGTAAAGAATCTGCCTACCAATGTAGGAGACAGGGATTCCGTCCCTGGGTCGTGAAGATCCCATGGAGGAGGAAATGGCCACCCACTCCCGTGTTCTTGCCTGAAAAATCCTATGGACAGAGGAACCTGGCAGGCCATAGTTCATGGGGTTGTAAGGAGTCAGACACGACTAAACACAACACACTATGTTTGCAAATTATTGGATAAGTGGATAGGCAAGCAGGCGTACTGACGGATGAATGCCTATGTGGTTAAAATAAAAGTATGCTGGTGAAAGAACTTGATACAGATCTTTGTATTTCCACAGCTCCTAGCATGGGCTTCAGATATGATGCAGACATGAAAGCTTGATGGCAGTTTGAATGCCTCAAAACACATTGGGAACATTACAGAAAATGTGCAACTATAAAACATATATCATTTTATTACATGGATTAAACTATAGAATGCATAATACGAAAATTCACTTGCTATATATTTTCCCTAAAATAATTAACATTTAGGAATATATCTCTTAAATAGTTTGAATAGAACTTATGTGATTAAGTAACCACTTCAATTTTGCTTTGTTTCTTTTATATCATTTAAAATTGCCCCAAATCGTTTATCTTAACAACTAAAAAAAGAGTCAATATATTTTCTATGGAGAATATTTTTCTCCCAGGTATAGACAAAAACTATCCTTTGTAATTATAAAGGTAGTATGGCCACAAATGACAAACTGAATTAGACTTACTATATATTACAACAAGACTAAATGTTTAAAATTAATGAGTAAAAAAAAAATTACAGGCATAAAATATAAATGTTTAAATACACTCTGAAAGATGAAGATGGCCCATCTTTAATATATAAAAGATGAGTATTCAAGTTGGAGGAGTTACAAAATATTATTGTTAAACCCTCTATCATTTGTGTCTGACTCTTTACGACTCCATGAACTATAGATAGCCTGTCAAGCTCCTCTGTCTATAGAATTGTCTAAGCAAGAATACTGGAGTGGGTTGTCATTTCCTTCTCCAGGGGGTCTTCCCAGCCCGGTGGTTGGACCCTGGTCTCTTGCATTGCAGGCAGATTCTTTACCATCTAGCTATCAGTTACAGAATACATGTCTTTAAATAGAATGTTAATGTTCCTGATTTTGTAATGACCTTTAAGTCAGAAGTGAAATTTAAGGAGATTTTCAGGCTAGACTATATTCTTATAATGTTTTAAAAACCATAGGGGTATAAAATGTTTAAACGTTTCCTTTTAAAAAAATCTTTGAAGATGTACATAAAACATAGCTAGCTATTCTTTTCTGCTTAATTACTGTTAGTTATTTGTGAACTCCATCATATTAAGCATTTAGAGGAAAAAATGTCCTTATATGATAAAAATTCAAATCTAATTTTATATGTGTTAGAAAGTATACTAAACCATAATAAGTATGACTTTTATATACTTTAAAACATAATTACATAACATGTTTTATTATTACCATGAGGGATAATTTAAATTAAACTCAAAAAAGTATTACTCAAAAAGCATTTTAAATATTATAATATTTTTTTACTTTTAAAGAATCTAATGAAATATTTTCTCTGTTTTCAGGATGGAAATTCTTCCAAAGCCTTGGAGGAAATCATTTTTAGCTGCAAGCAGTTATATTCGGGATCACTTGAATGCAATGAACCCTACAATGTTGTTGGTGCTAGATTTGTGGCACAGTACTTTTAAGTAAGTATTTCTGGTCTTATTGAAATTTTTTTTGTTGTTTGTTTTTTAAGAGAGATAAAAACTATTCTGTCTTATTTCATTTACTATTTTAACTATGAATTTTAAACTTTTGGCAAATTTAACCTAAGTATTAAGCATGGTTGTAAATAACATAGAATTACATAGAGTAATAAGTGAGCATCACCATCATCTCTAATCCAGTTCTCCCTTCCCCACCCCCCACCCAATTACCACATTTATTTTAAGAGGTAGTCATAGTTAAAGGACTGAATTGCCAGGCCTTGTTTTAAATCCCATGGAACATTAGCTGCTACAGTAATCTGTATTGTTCAGAGACCTAGGAATTACTGCCCATGTGACTGGCATGAGGTGAAGCTTCTGGGCAACTGTTGGAGTTTATACATCTCCGTGTGGGTGATGTCATGGTGTTAACACTGGTGGGCACTGAGGTGCTAAAGGTCTTGGCCCTCGGGCTGAGGACAGTTTCCCTCACAGTTTAGAAGCTCAAGCTTCGTATTCTTCCCTTGTGCCATCCCTTCTGAGGCACTGGGGGGCATCCTAGCAATAGGCACACGTGGGCATATGTATTTATAAAATATGCAAAAGTAATATAGTTTTATATTATTTTTCTCAAAGAAGACCCCTCAAAACCTGGGTGGATCTCTGTCTAGAGGACACGGCCCCCAGGTCTCCAGGGTGGTCCGAGAACCTTGTCTCACCCTCCCAGCCAAAGCCGCCAGAGTTTACTTGCAGTCTGCTCTCCAGGGTCTCTTGGTTCTTAATAGCAGGTGTTGTTACGAGGGCACAGTAATGAGCACGTTGTCTCGCCTCCCGCAGACCAGCGAAGGGAGAGCCGAGAGCTCGGCGCGCTGCTAAGTGCAGCTCCCGCTTCTGTCCGGGAAGCCCCCGGACATGCACTGGGCGGGCCTCGCGGGCCAGCTTCTCTGAATTCCTTCCGAAGCGGGGCTCCTTAGCACACAGGAGCACCTGACCCTAACCGGGAAGCCGAGGCACCCAGAATCACCCCAGCTCTGCCGCCCTCTCCTCAGAGGCGCCCCAGTGCCCACCTGTGAGATGGACGTGGGTTTGCGGGGTCTGAGGCCCCTCCTCACCGTCCCTCTGTTCCTCTTTCCCTTTCTTCCTTTGTTTAACAGATTTAATTTAATCTCTTTGTACAGGTACATATGTAATTATACATGACCACACAAATGTGATATACACTTTTTAAGTGCAGTGCTCTTTTTCTTTACTTTACCTGACTTCACCAACCTGGACTTTCTTTTCCTCATGGCTTCCCTTCTTTCCACCGACCCAGCGAAAGACGTGATAAGCATTAGTGGGGTATCGTCTCATTTTTTGCTCTGGGCTTGTAGCCAAATGTATATGTGTGGCCACACACATGTATACACATACAGAGCATAAAACTGGCTTTTGTCAATGAGACTACTTAACTGCTAGAAATGATGTCCTTTCAGCTTCCTGTTGTGTGCTGTGGATTTATTTGTCTTTTTGAATTTGTCCTGTAGGGATAGGAAGGGGCCATCTCCCTGCCCCGTGCTTTTCTCATTCCTTTCTTTTGGGTACCAGTACTCAGGTATCTCTCCTGGACAAGGCCTGTGATCTGGTTTTGTATGCAATGATAAGATCATACAATATAGTATATTGCTTTCACAAAGGGTGTGTATATGCAGCAGTACATTTTCAAAACACTACCACAGTGTGGTTTTTGTTCTGTTTTAAAATACCGGGTCACAGATGGAGCTGCCAGGACACTGGAGGTTGAGCACCATTGCCTGCTGTTGTCCATAAAGGGCTAGACTTTGTCTGTTACATGGTGTCAGGAGGCAAGAGACGAAATCAAAGGAAGAAAGGGAAGAAGTAAAAACAAGTAAAAGCTGAGATGAGAAAGCAGTAAACGGTATGTGTGTGCAGAATGAGTGTTCAGGGCTTAGTGGCAGAGACGTTGCTGTCGCGGCTGGAGCAGGGACAGTGGGAGAGGAGCCCTGTGACCTGTGGGTGGGAGCGGGCCCTGCTGAGTCCTGCGCTGCCTCTGGGGGGGTGCGTCGTGGCCACTGTGTGAGAACAGTGAGTGGGCTGGGCCGTCAGAGTGCTGCTCCTCCGAACAGAAGCCAGCACTGGACACGCAGGGCGTCCTCACTCTCAGTCTGCCCTGAATCTCAACAGGTCCTGAAAAAATAGGCCATCTCCGTGTGACCCGTCTGGTGCCTCAGAGTAAAGAATCTGCCTGCAATGCAGGAGACTGGGTTTGATCGCTGGGTTGGGAAGATCCCCTGGCAAAGGGAATGGCTACCCACTCAGTGGGAGAAACGAGTGACTAAGCATACACGCTCTGCGTCGCCATGAGTTAGGGGCGAGTTGGGAATGGTGATGCAGATCATCGGAATGACTCTAGAATGCCTGAATGTGGGACCCCAAAGGGATGCTCTCTAGATGAAAATGTGCAAATTCATGTCATTCAGTATTTAGGCTTATAAAACCCACTTAATGTCAAAAATGGTATTTATAATGTAGTAAAAAACCTACATAGCACCCAGGTATTTTTGCTTGAAAAATGGTGTATGTAGGGGGACACACATATATACAGTATATATATTAGTATAGAAATTATCATAGAAACTACAGTAGAAATCAGAGGATATCAAAGAAAAGATAAAGTGGATTTTTTAAATTTTGGTTTGACCAAGGTGAGTCCAATAAAATATTACTAGAACACCATGGATTAATTTACTGTACAGTACTCAGAGAGGATACAACTTGATTACCCTTTAAATTAAGGGTGCTTAAAAAAAGTGCTTAAACTAACTCACAATAAGAGAAATGCAAAGAGATTGAAATAAAAACTACATTGAGATATCATTCTATTTTCCATTGGATTGACAAAATTGCAATATATTAACATCATGCATTGTTAGTGAAGTTTGGAGAAATGGGCACCCTTTTGAGGGGAATCTGGTCATATCTATCAAAATTATGAATTCATTTACACTTGAATCCAGTGATCTCATTTCTGGGAAATTAGCTTACAGATAAAACCTGAAAAATATAGCAAGTAATAGAGATTCAGGGTTCTTTATTGTGCCAGGTGTTAAGAGGCTAAGCCTGGAAATGGCCGAGTCACCTTTGATAGCAGACTGGTTCGGTGAATGATGGTACAGTCACAGAATATTCCAATACAGCTATGAAATTCAAATGAGGACAGCATCAGTGTGCTGTGGCAGGGTCTCCCGGATGTTTTAGTAAGTGAAGAAAGCAAGTGCAGAGCACTGCCTAGAGTGTGCTACTTTGAATGCAACAAAGGAGGATAACTGGCAAGAGCAGACCATGTTTCTAAATTCATGGAGCAAGCAAGAAATGTGAGTACTTGGAGTGTCATTGACGAGGCAACTTGGGCCCAGTGAGAAGTGAGATTAGCTTTGAGAACCAGAAATCAAAGTCAGAGACTGACTTGATGTTAAGTGCAGAGTGTTGGGCCAAGACTGCTGAAGACCCTTCTGCCTGAAATCAGTGATGGATCCCAGGATCAAGGTAGGTTTCAGACTGTGATGAGCATCAAGTGGCAGGTGTGAGGATGGGAGGGACCCATGACTGACTGCTGAGTCTCCAAAAATTGACATCTGCTTGCTTGCAGCAGCTAAAGAATAGGAAGAGTTCAGAGAAGAACCTGATGTTCAGTCTGGGTGATTTGGGACTGTTATTTGTTGAGTATCTTTTTTTTTCCTGACTCTGTAGTCTTACACCAGTGATTAAAGCTATTGTTCTACTCCTAGATTGTTTTAGGAATTGTCCTGAGAAAGTAGGACCAATGTCTGGTAGTATTTTTCCCGTCTTCTTAACATTTCAGCCTTCTGACCAAATAGGGGACGTTATCAGGGATTTCATGGGAAAAGTTCTATAAAACTTTTGTAAAAGCCTGTCAGTCTCAAAACAGAAAAGATGGGTGCCCTGTGCTTAGAATTGTCTCTAAATCAAACACCAAGGAAGTTCAGGGAAAATTGGTCTGGTTGCTCAGTGGTACAGTGGATTCCAGGGCTCCTGCCCTAGCAACTGCCCTTATTCGGGGCTGCTTCACGTGGCATGCACCTGCACCCTGATTTATAGCTGCAGCTTTAAAGCAGAAAGTCACATTGAACATGTTGAGCTAGGAGCCTAAAGAGAGCAGATTATGTTTAGTTTGTGCTGTCATGCTACATTTTAGAAATATTTTATGTAAAACTTTGCTTTGCACTGCTCAGTTGTCCAGAATAATGCATTACCAGTGATTCTTCAGCAACGGCTATACCGACTTGGTGCATAATATATCACTGATGTCATGTTCTGAACTCATTATAACCTAGGAGATGGACTTCCACTTGTGAAAGGAGTCCAAATAGATGTGAAACGTGTTTTATTTACTAACCAGCATTTTATATTGGTCTTTAAGCAAAAATTAAATGTAATGTTTTAATAGTGTTTACTACCTTTCAGATAACATAGAAAACATTTGATCATGTGGAAATTGAAAAGCAATTTCTTTAGGAAAGTAATCTGTAGTTAAGTTGAGGTGAATAACAATGATACTAATAGGTACTATTGCTCTTTAATGTGCTAGAGAAAATTCTCGAGTGAAGCATGTTTGTAACAAGGATCATAGTGTTGTATTCAGAACTGAAAACTATTGGCTGAAGTAAATACAGTTTTCTGAAAAATAAAATAAAAGCCACACAAGTTCAAAATATTTTTTTATACACTGGGTCATAATTAGGTGTGATAACTCCCTCACCTCATGGCTTCCCAATATCCAGGATTGCTCTCTTTTCAGAATGGGTACAGTTTTTGTTTTAGGAGTGGATCTTGTAAGCTTTGATTCCTACCTTTTTTCCTGTTATAATTATTCTAGTTTGAAGAAAAAGTCAGTCTAACTATCCATGAAATTTCAATTATTACATCCTCCTATTGTATAGCACTCTTTCATAATATCAGACTGTGTTCCTGTTGAATTTAATTATATTATTTTAAAATTAAAATATTTTATGTTCTAGAATATTTTTATGAAACACAGATTTTAGTGATAAAACCTAGGAATATGGTTTTTGAGAAGGGAACAACCAATTACCAAATATCAAATACCATAAAAAGCTACGCATACATAAATCACTGTTCATTGACATCTCTTGCAGAAAGTTACGGTTAGTTGATATAGAAGAATTTCACAATCGTCAGGATGCATTGGAGCTGTCAACTTTTCAGACAATTGTCATGAAACACATGGAATCTGCCAAAGAGACTCTACTGAAAATGTAAAGTTTTGAAATTTCATGTACTAAAAACATACATTTTAAAATGTGATGATTGAGCTACTATAGTTTAACTGCTTTCAGAAAATCTCATTTTAACAAGTTTGTAATCATTTCTGATTGAGAGTTAAATATGATGTCTTTAACTGCCTTGCTCTGTGATGTCTATCCAGATGTTCTATGCAGCATAGATAGTATAGAAACTGAGATGGTTATAATTGATTTTTTTTTCAATGTCTTGTTTCTACCCTCTCCTCTGAGGGTAGGGTTGGATAACACGGGTGGGGGGGGGGGTATGATCATCAACTAATCATTCTCCAAATACTTATTTGAGTCTGCTATGAATACATGCAAGGTAATATGCCTATTACATCTTGACTTTGGATGGAGGATACAGAATTTAAAGATGATTATAAGGGAAAGTATTCTTTAAAGGAGTTTACAGTTGTATTGGGAGGTTAGACCTATCAAATGAGAATTAAACAGCATTTTGATTTGGCTGTTCAAAATGCAATAGCCACATATGATAATTATTGATACTGGTGCCAGATAATATGTTCTGAAACAGTACAGGAAAATTGTCTCTGTTAGAGGTCATTAAGTTATTGCAAATAGAACATTAAAATTGGATCACATTTAAGATAACAGGGGACATGAAACTCCACCTTGGTTTTATGATTTCTGAAAGGTGCTTAGAAAGGTATCTTTTAACAGCTTACAGTTAAATCTTTCCTTTATGTTTTTTCTTCACTAATACATTAGAAGCAAATTCTTTGTTTGATATTACTTGAAAGAACTTTTGATTTTTATATAGTATTAGTATTTATTTCTTATAAAAAATAGAGGAAAAGTGTAGAATGAAATTTCATAATTAATTGCAGAGAAGGATATGACCTCATAAGCACAGAATAAAAATAAATATAACTTATTCTATAACTTTGGGGTTCTACCCCAGGAATACATTTCCACTGCAAATTTTAGTAGACTGGATATCAAAGAAAAGAGTAGAGGATAAGCCTTTATTGAATTATTTTGCTGAAAGATGTAGATTGATTAACTGTATCTCTTGATGCTGCGTAATTGATTCTGAGGGAAGAACGCTCTGACCATACTTTAAATAGGGAGCCAGAATGTGTTTTATCATGGCTGAAAGGCAGAACATCAGCTCGCCACAGTGGAGAAACAATTAGCAAATGATTAATTATGACATCTATGCCAAACCCTCACGTCGTCTTTTGTCTTCGTCCTCATCCTCCGCCTCAACTCAGCAGGAGGTCATCACTGCCGCCTTCTCTGTCTCTGTTCTGTGCCCCTGTGTCTATTTCTTTTTTGATCTCTTTTTCTGACTCTACTTAATCTTACTATCTTCTCTAAGCGTAGAGGCTGTGCAGGTATTTGCTTTCATTTTTCTTCTCTATATTCTCAACAGTTTCATGATTTCTTCTCTCTTAGCTGTCTTAAGAGCTTATGTTTTCTGAGCTCTGTGTCCCTCATAAAATTTTTGCTGTATATCTCCAGCTGAATGAAATGTCAGCATCTGATTCTCAACATTTCCATAACAGTATTTACTCTTTATTCCAGACCTGCCATTCTTTTTCTAGACCATTCCCAGGCCAAGTTGATAAGTTTTTTACTTTTTCTATCTCTTTTACTCATCATCAACATTCTCACCATCCCCAGCCTGCCTCCAGCCATATTCAGTGTATCTCTATTCTTTTTTTGTTGAGATACATTTCACTTCTCTTCATCTCTTGCCTGAGCTACTGGAAACTTCTCTGTCACCTTAGTATCTGCTGTATCTGGCTTCGCTCTCTCCCCTTAGTATTTGCTACCTATCCTCTTTACCTGTTGCTTTAGCAGTCGTGCCCCATTGCAGAAGGATATGCTGTTTATTCATAGAGCACAAGCTTGTCCCAAGTTCTTGTGTTTAGCTCCCAAGAGCATGAGCCTGTCCCAAGTTCTTGTGTTTAACTCCAAGTTCTGTAAAGTCCTGCATACTTCCCCCTACTTACTTATTCCTATTTTCTAGTCTGTTGGCTCTGTTATGGATAGCAAAATAATTAGATATATTAGCCCTACCTCTCCCACCTATTTTTCATATCTTCTACTTCAGATGCTTTTCTCAAGGTCTTCTTCACTTCATTTTTATCTATTCTTTAGTGGAATTGCCCTCTTTTCTATTACTTAAGTAGAAAATATGTCTCTATCCTTTTATTTCAAATATAGCTGCTTTTCTGCTATGACACGTTGCCTTCCTTATTCTAAAAGATAAGGATTATGTCATATTTTCATATCTCCCGACGCACTGTCCCTAGCACAGAGGCACAAAACACGTATTTGTTAAAGGGACAAATACATACATTTAAAACTTTGATCTCTCTTGGAGCATTCAGGTAATTCCTGAACTTATATTGACTGCTTAAAAATTCTATCTTATAAACGAGGTACAAATATTCCTTAATTTTAGTGTTGGACCGTGGTTTTCTAAACTGAAAACTTGGCTTATCACAACGTGTCTGTGAATATGAAATTCATTGTTTTCCTTTTATTACATGGATGCATATATATTTGAAACTTGTTTTAAATCAGTCACTCTTTTAGAATTTCTCATTAAGAAGGATAAGAAAAGAACGTATTGATTTGGTTGTTTTGTATCTTGTTTTCAACTAACATTGTGAAATAGAATAGCATAAAATACCAAGTGGGTTGAACCAAAAAAGGCCTCCCTTGATTTAATGTTACTCACATTTTAGCTTTAAATTGACAAATCCATGGGAGGCATGCCTTGTAATATCCAGTAAAGATAATTTTTATAATATCCAAAGAGTGTCATACATGGAGTTCAAGTTATGTTTTTATCACAGCATCATGTCATTGAGCCATTTTCCATTGTCTATGATTAAAATTTCTTAGGAGGGATGAAATATGCTAGCACTTACATTTCAGAAAGTGGATAATGTCACTTGGCAATATACCTCTCTATGAAGACCTGTGGATGTTCAGAAGTTACTGTTAATGTAAGAGAAGTAATTCACTGAAAGTATTAACTTTTTAAAGTCTTTTGTTCTTTGAAGGTGGTTTCCAGAAGTGCAGAATATTTATTACCAAGGTAATAAAAAAAAACTATTGCCAACTGGTGAGAGCAGTGCCAAAATGGAATCTTTTTTCAACTGCGCTGCTACACTTATGACTTTGCAGCTGCAGGAGCTCGCTTTGGTTTCCATGCAAGATTTCACAGACTTAATTGCACAACCCCCAGTAAGTAAGATCCAGTCATACCAGTATTCACTTACCAACTTATTCTCAGTTCCTTCAGAGTGGATAATTGTAACTTTTACCAGTGAGAGATCAGAAAGTATATATTTAGACCTATCACACTTACCTGTTTTAGAATATATTATTATTATTGCTATTGTTATTACTATTATATTAGTGAGGTTAATGGGAATTAGTGAAGATTCCCATCATTGGGAAGTTTGGGTCGTGATGACTGGGGAAGGTTTCTTCAAACAACTCTTTTCTTTCTGTAAGAAGGTCCTGAAACAGGGTGAGCAGTCTGGAATTTGAATATCCTCCTCTTGGGCTCCTTCTTACATGATTCTAGAGCCCCACTGCTATACACATCTTCTTTTTTCTGGCATCTTGACCCTATAGTAGATGCCAACAGGTCTAGCTGGGAATGGCTCTTATCTTTTTTGGTTCAGCTCCTGCTTGGGTTAACTGTCTAGGTCATGAGAGGAAGGGTGTATTCTAACTTGGACCAGTGCCATCCTTAGTCTCTCACAGTTGATATGCATATTTATGGATACTTTATAATATGTATATTTTATATAGTTTCTTTGTTGCAGGATTCTATTAGAGCCTTTGAACATCCAGGTTTTGTCATGAGGCTGATTCTTGATAACGACACCATTAAGTTTGAACCTGATTTCAATGATTATGTAGACATCTTTCTAAATGTTTATGATGTCATGATTAAGGCTGTCAATTTTGTGCCAAGAGTTGAGACAAAATTGTATTCCAAATGGGTAAGTAGCAACGATATTCTCATTGCTTGAATTTGCATGACAGTATTTCCTTCAAATAACTTCTAAAAGGTGTAGACTGGTATCCTATGCTTAACAGAATATAAGTGACTTAATCACATTGGCTTATAAGGCAGTATTGCTTGAAAATATACTATTTTCCCATTAGCTTCTCTTTAGTACCAGTTTCTTAGACCAGTCTTTCATTGAACTCAGCTGAAAACTTTCTGAAGGGGAAGAATTAAAGTTGTGATCAGGTCTGAAGCTATTAATGAGCATTTTCTGTCACACTTCTACATGCTGTTGATCACTAGTAAATGCTTTTCCAGCTTTGCAAAACACTGCTTCTAATGATTACCTTCCTCATACACCTTTATCCAGGAATAGTCATGTCACCTTACTTCCGAATCATAGATCCTACTTCCCTTCTCTCTTTGGCCAAATATTTAGCAGCATTCTGCTGAACTACAATATTTCAACAGTAGTTATTGCAATCTAGTATATGAAATGAGCATGTCTAAAAATTCATTTACTTAAAAGCTTTTCAAGTTCCTAAGTCCAACCATTAGCTTTCTTTTTACTTTTTTATTTTTTAAATAGTTTATGAGTATTTCATGCATAAAAAGAGTACAGGACTGTTTAAAGTTTTAAGGCTAATGTTTAAAGTTTTAAGTAGTAATAAAGTTAACAGCTTCATGCCTTCAATCTAACTTATACAATGACTGTGACCTTTAAGCTTTGCCCCTCAGTTGCCCTTCCCTGTTCATAGTTCTGTTCTTCTACCTTCTAGTAAAGGACTCACTGTCTTGCATTTTGTAGTTATTATTCTGAATTTTTAAAGATAAACTTACTATCAATACATGGCTGCATATATTTTAAAATTTCTTTTTAGTTTTTCCATATTGTTGTATAGATGGAGTCAGCTTATAAGTAGTCCATGACTTGTTTTATTTTACTTAACATTGTGATTGTGACATCATTCATTTTGAGAGTATTATCGTCTCCATAGATCTAACTTTTTTATTTTTACTTTCTCAGGGCCCATTAACTTTTTTTTCAACTAGGCCTGATCATTTTTTTTTTTTTTAATTTTTATTAGTTGGAGGCTAATTACTTTACATCATTACAGTAGTTTTTGTTACACACTGACATGAATCAGCCATGGATTCACATGTACTCCCCATCCCGGTCCCCCCTCCCACCTCCCTCTCCACCCAATCCCTCTGGGTCTTCCCAGTGCACCAGGCCCGAGCACTTGTCTCATGCACCCAACCAAGGCCGGCGATCTGTTTCACCCTAGATAATATACATGTTTCAATGCTGTTCTCCTGAAACATCCCACCCTCGCCTTCTCCCAGAGTCCACAAGTCTGTTCCATACATCTGAGTCTCTTTTTCTGTTTTGCATATAGGGTTATCGTTACCATCTTTCTAAAGTCCATATATATGTGTTAGTATACTGTAATGGTCTTTATCTTTCTGGCTTACTTCACTCTGTATAATGGGCTCCAGTTTCATCCATCTCATTAGAACTGATACAAATGAATTCTTTTTAATGGCTGAGTAATATTCCATGGTGTATATGTACCACAGCTTCCTCATGCACTCGTCTGCTGATGGGCATCTAGGTTGCTTCCATGTCCTGGCTATTGTAAACAGTGCTGCGATGAACATTGGGGTGCACGTGTCTCTTTCAGATCTGGTTTCCTTGGTGTGTATGCCCAGAAGTGGGATTGCTGGGTCATATGGCAGTTCTATTTCCAGCTTTTTAAGAAATCTCCACACTGTTTTCCATAGTGGCTGTACTAATTTGCATTCCCACCAACAGTGTAAGAGGGTTCCCTTTTCTCCACACCCTCTCCAGCATTTATTGCTTGTAGACTTTTGGATAGCAGCCATCCTGACTGGCGTATAATGGTACCTCATTGTGGTTTTGATTTGCATTTCTCTGATAATGAGTGATGTTGAGCATCTTTTCATGTGTTTGTTAGCCATCTGTATGTCTTCCTTGGAGAAATGTCTGTTGAGTTCTTTGGCCCATTTTTTGATTGGGTCATTTATTTTTCTGGAGTTGAGCTGGAGGAGTTGCTTGTATATTTTTGAGATTAATCCTTTGTCTGTTGCTTCGTTTGCTATTATTTTCTCCCAATCTGAGGGCTGTCTTTTCACCTTGCTTATAGTTTCCTTTGTTGTGCAAAAGCTTTTAAGTTTCATTAGGTCCCATTTGTTTATTTTTGCTTTTATTTCTGAAATTCTGGGATGTGGGTCATAGAGGATCCTGCTGTGATTTATGTCGGAGAGTGTTTTGCCTATGTTCTCCTCTAGGAGTCTTATAGTTTCTGGTCTTACATTTAGATCTTTAATCCATTTTGAGTTTATTTTTGTGTATGGTGTTAGAAAGTGTTCTAGTTTCATTCTTTTACAGGTGGTTGACCAGTTTTCCCAGCACCACTTGTTAAAGAGGTTATCTTTTTTCCATTGTATATCCTTGCCTCCTTTGTCGAAGATAAGGTGACCATAGGTTCGTGGATTTATCTCTGGGCTTTCTATTCTGTTCCATTGATCTATATTTCTGTCTTTGTGCCAGTACCATACTGTCTTGATGACTGTGGCTTTGTAGTAGAGTCTGAAGTCAGGCAGATTGATTCCTCCAGTTCCATTCTTCTTTCTCAGGATTACTTTGGCTATTCGAGGTTTTTTGTATTTCCATACAAATTGTGAAATTATTTGTTCTAGTTCTGTGAAAAATACTGTTGGTAGTTTGATAGGGATTGCATTGAATCTATAGATTACTTTGGGTAGTATAGCCATTTTGACAATATTGATTCTTCCAATCCATGAACACGGTATATTTCTCCATCTGCTTGTGTCCTCTTTGATTTCTTTCATCAGTGTTTTATAGTTTTCTATGTATAGGTCTTTTGTTTCTTTAGGTAGATATATTCCTAAGTATTTTATTCTTTTTGTTGCAATGGTGAATGGTATTGTTTCCTTAATTTCTCTTTCTGTTTTCTCATTGTTAGTGTATAGGAATGCAAGAGATTTCTGTGTGTTAATTTTATATCCTGCAACTTGACTGTATTCGTTGATTAGCTCTAGTAATTTTCTGGTAGAGTCTTTAGGGTTTTCTATGTAGAGGATCATGTCATCTGCAAACAGCGAGAGTTTCACTTCTTCTTTTCCTATCTGGATTCCTTTTACTTCTTTTTCTGCCCTGATTGCTGTGGCCAAAACTTCCAAAACTATGTTGAATAGTAGTGGTGAGAGTGGGCACCCTTGTCTTGTTCCTGATTTCAGGGGAAATGCTTTCAGTTTTTCACCATTGAGGGTGATGCTTGCTGTGGGTTTGTCATATATAGCTTTTATTATGTTGAGGTATGTTCCTTCTATTCCTGCTTTCTGGAGAGTTTTAATCATAAATGGATGTTGAATTTTGTCAAAGGCTTTTTCTGCATCTATTGAGATAATCATATGGTTTTTATCTTTCAATTTGTTAATGTGGTGTATTACATTGATTGATTTGCGGATATTAAAGAATCCTTGCATTCCTGGGATAAAGCCCACTTGGTCATGATGAATGATTTTTTTAATATGTTGTTGGATTCTGTTTGCTAGAATTTTGTTAAGGATTTTTGCATCTATGTTCATCAGTGATATTGGCCTGTAGTTTTCTTTTTTTGTGGCATCTTTGTCTGGTTTTGGAATTAGGGTGATGGTGGCCTCATAGAATGAGTTTGGAAGTCTACCTTCTTCTGCAATTTTCTGGAAGAGTTTGAGTAAGATAGGTGTTAGCTCTTCTCTAAATTTTTGGTAGAATTCAGCTGTGAAGCCATCTGATCCTGGGCTTTTGTTTGCTGGAAGATTTCTGATTACAGTTTCGATTTCCTTGCTTGTGATGGGTCTGTTAAGATCTTCTATTTCTTCCTGGTTCAGTTTTGGAAAGTTATACTTCTCTAAGAACTTGTCCATTTCTTCCAAGTTGTCCATTTTATTGGCATAGAGCTGCTGGTAGTAGTCTCTTATGATCCTTTGTATTTCAGTGTTGTCTGTTGTGATCTCTCCATTTTCATTTCTAATTTTGTTAATTTGGTTCTTCTCCCTTTGTTTCTTAATGAGTCTTGCTAATGGTTTGTCAATTTTGTTAATTTTTTCAAAAAACCAGCTTTTAGCTTTGTTAATTTTTGCTATGGTCTCTTTAGTTTCTTTTGCATTTATTTCTGCCCTAATTTTTAAGATTTCTTTCCTTCTACTAACCCTGGGGTTCTTCATTTCTTCTTCCTCTAGTTGCTTTAGGTGTAGAGTTAGGTTATTTATTTGACTTTTTTCTTGTTTCTTGAGGTAGGCCTGTAATGCTATGAATCTTCCCCTTAGCACTGCTTTTACAGTGTCCCATAGGTTTTGGGTTGTTGTGTTATCATTTTCATTCATTTCTATGCATATTTTGATTTCTTTTTTGATTTCTTCTATGATTTGTTGGTTATTCAGAAGCGTGTTGTTTAGCCTCCATATGTTTGAATTTTTAATAATTTTTTTCCTGTAATTGAGATCTAATCTTACTGCACTGTGGTCAGAAAAGATGACTGGAATGATTTCAATCTTTTTGAATTTACCAAGACTAGATTTATGGCCCAGGATGTGATCTATTCTGGAGAAGGTTCCGTGTGCACTTGAGAAAAAGGTGAAGTTGATTGTTTTGGGGTGAAACGTCCTATAGATGTCAATTAGGTCTAGCTGGTCCATTGTGTCCGTTAAAGTTTGTGTTTCCTTGTTCATTTTCTGTTTAGTTGATCTATCCATAGTTGTGAGTGGGGTATTAAAGTCTCCTACTATTATTGTGTTACTATTAATTTCCTCTTTCATACTCGTTAGCGTTTGCCTTACATATTGCGGTGCTCCTATGTTGGGTGCATATATATTTATAATTGTTATATCTTCTTCTTGGATTGATCCTTTGATCATTATGTAGTGTCCATCTTTGTCTCTTTTCACAGACTTAGTTTGAAAGTCTATTTTATCTGATATGAGTATTGCGACTCCTGCTTTCTTTTGGTCTCCGTTTGCGTGGAATATTTTTTTCCAGCCCTTCACTTTTAGTCTGTATGTGTCCCTTGCTTTGAGGTGGGTCTCTTGTAGACAGCATATATAGGGGTCTTGCTTTTGTATCCATTCAGCCAGCCTTTGTCTTTTGGTTGGGGCATTCAACCCATTTACATTTAAGGTAATTATTGATAGGTATGGTCCCGTTGCCATTTATTTTGTTGTTTGGGGTTCACTTTTATACCACCTTTCTGCGTTTCCTGTCTAGAGCGCCTGATCATTTTTGATAGTCTCTTGTACTTAGTTATGCATTCATTATTCTTCTCCATTTGCCGATCTGCGTCCTGCTCTTGGTGGTTTATTTCTGTAAGTTCTTTTCCTTTATTCCTGTGGCCTTGTACAACTTAGAACTTTATGCAGGACATCTTTGAGGCCTTGGTTTGAATTGGTTCCTCTGGAATTTGCATGTTGATATGTGCTTTTGAGACCCCTGCAAACCCAGTACCCTTTTAGACAAAATTTTTGCCTGAGGATTTGGTGGACAATACTGATAGTGTGAATGTTTACCCAAATCTGTATGAGAACAGATTTGTGGTTACAAATTCTTAAGACAACCACTGTTTTTCTTCTCCACTGAAAAACAAGGCCTAGATAAGACATTTTCTCTTTCTTGTCCCCTCAGCTTGCAGCATTCTGAAATTTTATGTCCTGAGAACCCTCATTTTGAGGTTGTGTCACCTCTCAAGGTTTCTGGTTCCTGTGGGGATACCAGTTATGACTTCCCACCTTACTTATTTTGTGATGAATATTAATAAGATTCACATTGTTGTTGTTCAGTCACTAAGTCATGTCCAATTCTTTGTGACCCCATGGACTGCAGCACACCAGGCATCCCTCTCCTTCACTATCTACCGGAATTGCTCAAACTCATGTCCATTGAGTCAGTGATGCCATCCAGCCATCTCATCCTCTGTTGCCACCTTCTCCTCTTGCCCTCAGTCTTTCCCAGCATCAGGGTCTTTTCCAGTGAACCAGCTCTTTGCATCAAGTGGCCAAAATACTGGAGCTTCAGCTTCAGCATCAGTTCTTCCAGTGAATATTCAGGACTGATTTCCTTTAGGACTGACTGGTTTGATCTCCTTGCAATCCAAGGGGTTCTCAAGAGTCTTCTTCAGCACCACAGTTCGAAAGCATCAATTCTCTGGCACTCAGCCTTCTTTAGGGTCCAACTCTCACATCCATACATGACTATTGGAAAAACCATAGCTTTGACTATAGGGACCTTTGTCAGTAAAGTCTGTGCTTTTTAATATGCTCTCTAGGTTTATCATAGCTTTTCTTCTCAGGAGCAAGCATCTTTTAATTTCATGGCTACAGTCAGTGTCCACAGTGGTTTTGGAGCCCAAGAAAATAAAATCTGTCACAATTTCCACTTTTCCCCCCCTCTGCTTGCCATGAAGTTGTGGTACCAGATGCTGTGACCTTTGTTTTTTGAATATTGAGTTTTAAGCCAGTTTTTTACTCTCCTTTTTCACCTTCATCAAGAGACTCTTTAGTTCCACTTCACTTTCTGCCATTAGAGTGGTGTCGTATGCATATATAAGGTTGTTGATATTTCTCCTGGGCGATCTTGATTCCAGCTTGTGATTCATCCAGTCTGGCATTTTGAATGATAAACTATGCATATAAGTTAAATAAACAAGGTGACAATATACAGCCTTGTTGTACTCCTGTGCCAATTTTGAACCAGTCCATTGTTCCATGTCTGGTTCTAACTGTTGCTTCTTGACCTGCATGTAAGTTTCTCAGGAGACAGATAAGGTGGTCTGGTATTCCCATCTCTTTAAGAAGTTTCCGCAGTTTGTTGTGATCCACATAGTCAAAGGCTTTCATGTAGTCAGTGAAGCAGAAGTAGGTGTTTTTCTGGAACTCCCTTGGTTTCTCTGTGATCCGATGGATGTTGGCTGCTTGAGCTCTGGTTCCTCTGCCTTTTCTAAACCCAGCTTGTTTATCTGGAAGTTCTTGGTTCATGTACTATGGAACCATAGCTTGAAGGATTTTGAGCATTACCTTGCTAGCCTGTGAAATGAGTGCAATTGTACAGTAGTTCAAACATTCTTTGGCATTGCCTTTTTTGGGGATTGGAATGAAAGCTGACCTTTTCCAGTCCTGTGGCCACTGCTGTGTTTTCCAAATTTGCTAGCATACTGAGTGTGACATTTTAATAGCATCATCTTTTAGGAATTCCATCACCTCCACTAGCTTTGTAGTGATGCTTCCTAAGGCCCACTTGACTTCACATTCCAGGATGTCTGGCTCTAGGTGAGTAACCACACCATTGTGGTTATCTGGGTTGTTAAGACCTTTTCTGTACAGTTCTTCTGTCTGTTCTTGCCACCTCTTCTTAATCTCTCTGCTTCTGTCAGTTCCTTGTCATTTCTGTCCTTTATTGAGCCCATCTTTGCATGAAATGTTCTCTTGGTATCTCCAATTTTCTTGGAGAGATCTCTAAGTCTTTCCCATTCTATTGTTTTCCTCTGTTTTTTGCACTTTTCACTTAGGAAGGTTTTGTCTCTTCTTGTTATTCTCTGGAATTCTGCATTCAGTTGAGGGAGTATTTCCCTTTCTCTTTTATCTTTTGTGTCTCTTCTTTCCTCAGCTATGTGTAAGGTCTCCTCAGACTGCCGCTTTGCCTTCTTGCATTTCTCTTTCTTCTGACTGGTTTTGGTCACCACCTCCTGTACGGCGTTATGAACCTCCACCCACAGTCCTTCAGGCACTCTGTCCTCCAGATCTAATCCCTTGAATCTATTTATCATCTCCACTGTATAATCATAAGAGATTTGATTTAGATCATACCTGAATGGCCTAATGGTTTTCCCTACTTTCTTCAGTTTAATCCTGAATTTTGTAATAAGGAGCTCATGATCTGAGCCACAGTCAATTCCTGGTCTTTTTGTTGTTGTTGTTGACTTTATAGAGCTTCTCCATCTTCATATTGATTATATTCTTTGCAGTTGATTTCACTGTTGATCATCTGGTCATGTCCATGTGTAGAGTAGTCTTTTGTCTTGTTGGAAAAGGGTGTTTGATATGACAGTGTGTTCTCTTGACAAAACTCCCTTAGCCTTTGCCCTGCTTCATTTTGTACTCTATGGCCAAACTTGGCTGCTACTCCAAGAATCTCTTGATTTTCTCCTTTTGCATTCAATTCCCTATGATGAAAATGATATCTTTTTTGGTGTTAGTTCTAGAATGACTTGTAGGTCTTCATAGAACCATTTAAGTTCAGCTTCTTCAGCATTAGTGGTTGGGGCATAGATTTGGATTTCTATGATGTTGAATGGTTTGCCTTGGAAACCAATCAAGATTATTCTGTAGTTTTTTGAGATTGCACCAAAGTACTGCATTTTGGATTCTTTTTTTGAGTAAGAGGGCTCCTCCATTTCTTCTAAAAGACTCTTGTCCATGGTAGTAAATATAATGGAATCAGTAAACTAAAATGGACAAGCTTCACATTAGACCCAACAATTTCACATTGCATACATTTCATAATATGTATTTATTTGTACTAAAGTTCTTTTTCAGAAAGGATGACACCAAGCATCTACTGTGCCCCAAGAGCAGGGTTGAGATGATGGTGATGGTGGTGGGATTCACTAATGTTCTCATGAAGCATCTAGTTCTTAAAAAGTGTGATTTCCTGAAATGCCCACTAAGGGACATAGTGGGCAAATGCACTCTGGATACCTGAACGAATTACCCAGTTTGCTGAGGAATCATTTGATATTATCACTTTAAAAGCTGTAGGGTATTCACTACTGGCAATGATTTTTGTTTGTGATAGTTAAAAATCCCTTCTCTGAAAAACGGGCACAGAGAGAGAGAGAGAGAGAGAGAGAGAGAGAGAGAGTGTGTGTGTGTGTGTGTGTGTATTTAAAGTATATCTTGGTTCGAGATAATAAACCATATTTGCACATTTACTTGTCCTCTTATTTAAAAAGAGAAGGAGGCAAGCTGTTGAGATTTGTTTGCTTATTTAAAATTTTTGTCTGATAATATTCTTGCCCATGTTATTCTAATGGTGGTAGCAGAATACAAATTTTGCAACTAGGGATTTTAGTCTGTTCTAGTTGCTGTTCACAGAATCAAAACTCAGAGTCCAATCAATGAGTAAACAGTCTTTCTTTGTTCCAGTTAGATTACTCCTCAAGGTGACTAAGTATTGTGATCAAAGACTATAATCAAATGACATTGAACTGACTTATTAAAAAAAAAATAATGTACAATGCAAGCACTACCTTTTAAGCTAGCATATACAGTTACACAAATAAAATGTGGATTTTGCTGTTTTGATATTCTAATTTTAATTTGTGCATGTTCTTAAGTGATTGCTCTTTCATCCACACAGAAAAACAAAACACATCTAGATAGCCTCTAAGAAAAACAAAACATTATATGAAATCTAAATATTTAAAACATGCTGTGATTAGGCTGAATTTCCTTCTGTAGACATAGATTAGAAAAATCAGAGTACCTTGAGACTAAAAGGACAATATGCTAAGATGGGCATTTTTACATAGCTAGATGATATGGTGTGCTTACTTGGTGGCTCAGCAGTCAAGAGTTCACCTGCAATGCAGGAGCTGTTTCTTTTATCTCTGTGCCAGAGAGATCCCCTGGAGAAGGGAATGGCTACTCACTGCAGTATTCTTGCCTTGGAAATCCCATGGACAGAGGAGCCTGGCAGGCTACAGTCCACGGTCTTGCAAAAGAGCTGGACATGACTTAAGCGACTAAACGGCAAAACACAAATGATATGGTTACCTTAATTTAAGGTATTTTAAATGACTCATATTGTTTTTATCCCTTTGTTTAGGAAAGTAAGTCTAAACCAACAATCTTGAAGCCAATAATTCTGGATGAAATTGTCGAAGCTCACAAAGAAAAGATTAAGGAGGTGGTTATGTGTGAGAGCGTGGCACCCATTGAGCACCTCAGATTTTATGACAAGTATGATTTTTTAATTACCAGAAAAGCTGAGCAAGATGCTGATGCTTTCCTTGCAGAAAATCATCATTATGAGAGAATAATACAAGAAATTCGCAAATATCAAAAACTCATAGAGGATATACAGTACACATCTAGAAAGGTAAATCACCCATTTTGTACAACTGTTCTTTGTACCTAGTGATCTTTTCCCTGATTTATTATGATGTATTTCTACACTATACAGTGAAAGAATTAGACCATTATTATCAACGGATAACTATTTACTGGACTTTTCTATATGCCGAGCATTGTGGTAAGCTCTGGCTATATGGACATAGACAAAACACAAGGTTCTTCTGCTCAGAGAGCTGAAAGTCTACCCTGCAAGCCTGACTTTTAAATACTTTCTTTAATTTGACCCTTCAAAAATATTAAGAACTAATTTTTTAAATTGCTTTGGTGTTTATAAATACTTTGGAAAATAATGGCAATTATACCAAAATGTATATTTGGAAAACTCAGCAAATTTGGAAAACTCAGCAGTGGCCACAGGACTGGAAAAGGTCAGTTTTCATTCCCATCCCAAAGAAAGGAAGTGCCAAAGAGTACTCAAACTACTGCACAATTGTACTCATCTCACACACTAGTAAAGTAATGTTTAAAATTCTCCAAGCCAGGCTTCAGCAATATGTGAACCGTGAATTTCCAGAAGTTCAAGCTGGTTTTAGAAAAGGCAGAGGAACCAGAGATCAAATTGCCAACATTCTCTGGATCATCAAAAAAGCAAGAGAGTTCCAGAAAAACATCTATTTCTGCTTTATTGACTATGCCAATGCCTTTGATTGTGTGGATCACAATAAACTGTGGAAAATTCTTCAAGAGATGGGCATACCAGACCAGCTGACCTGCCACTTTAGAAACCTGTATGCAGGTCAGGAAGCAACAGTTAGAACTGGACATGGATCAACAGACTGGTTCCAAATAGGAAAAGGAGTACATCAAGGCTGTATATTGTCACCCTGCTTATTTAACTTATATACAGAGTACATCATGAGAAACGCTGGGCTGGATCAAGCACAAGCTAGAATCAAGATTGCCAGGAGAAATATCAATAACCTCAGATATGCAGATGACACCACCCTTATGGCAGAAAGTGAAGAAGAACTAAAGAGCCTCTTGAGGAAAGTGAAAAAAGTTGGCTGAAAGCTCAGCATTCAGAAAACTAAGATCATGACATCTGGTCCCATCACTTCATGGCAAAATGATGGGGAAACAGTGGAAACAGTGGCTGACTTTATTTTTCTGGGCTCCAAAATCGCTGCAGATGGTGATTGCAGCCGTTAAATTAAAAGACGCTTACTCCTTGGAAGGAAAGTTATGACCAACCTAGACAGCATATTAAAAAGCAGAGACATAAAAAATAAATAAATAAATAAAAAGCAGGGACATTACTTTGTCAACAAAGGTCCATCTAGTCAAGGCTATGGTTTGTCCAGTGGTCATGTATGTATGTGGGAGTTGGACAATAAAGAAAGCTGAGTGCATAAAAATTGATGTTTTTGAACTGTGGTGTTGGAGAAGCCTCTTGAGAGTCCCTTGGACTGCAAGGAGATCCAACCAGTCCATCCTAAAGGAGATAAGTCCTGGGTGTCCATTGGAAGGACTGATGCTGAAGCTGAAACTCTAATACTTTGGCTACCTGATGTGAAGAGCAA
Source organism: Odocoileus virginianus (assembly GCF_023699985.2). NCBI lineage: Eukaryota > Metazoa > Chordata > Mammalia > Artiodactyla > Cervidae > Odocoileus > Odocoileus virginianus. Next base: position 4,991,650 of record NC_069703.1, on the reverse strand, counting down.
ACTCATTGGAAAAGACCCTGATGCTGGGAAAGATTGAGGGTAGGAGGAGAAGGGGATGACAGAGAATAAGATGATTGGATGACATCATCGACTCGAAGGACTTGGGTTTGGGTGGACTCTGGGAGTTGGTGATGGACAGGGAGGCCTGGCGTGCTGCGGTTCATGGGGTTGCAAAGAGTCAGACACGACTCAGTGACCTAACTGAACTGATACCAAAATGTGGTTACTTCTGTTTAGTAGGAGACTGGTAGTTAAACATTTTATTCTTTTGTCCTTTTTAAAATATTTTCCAAAATCGCTACCATGAACATTCATTACTTTTTGTACAGAGCATATACAAATTTTAAATCCCACACTGTCTATGTTTCAATAACTCAGTTCTCCAAAGTTTTTATATCCATTATTGTCCTGAAATAGAATTGGTTTAAGATATTCTGTTCAAGGAGATTTACTGAGAAGGTAGTGGTAGAGTATTTTAAAAAGCCAGCCTACATCATATTTAAAAAAAAAACAGCTCAATTGTATTAGATCACATACACAAATCAATATTGTGGAAAAGGCAAAATTGTGGGAATCATTTATGTCATTTCATGTTTATTAAACTTTTAATACCCAACATTGCAGACTATTCGTTTAGGAATGTTTGAAGTGCGCTGTGAGGAATTAATCAGAGCTTTGGTGAAGCGAGCAGAAGTCATTTGTGGAAAACTTATTGCTAAAATGTTCAGAGATCATCAGGAAGTAAATACAAGGTATTGTGTGTAATACTTTTATTTGATGGTGGGGGCGGTGGTTTAAATAGAGTCAACTGTCAACTGAAGTGATGGATAAAGCAGTGTCATAAATGACCTAAAAGAAAAGATAAAGCCAAACTTATTTCTACTTTAATCTATTTAGTATCTTTTTCACCGTGAATATGTCTTCCCAGTTGTCTGAATTAAGGTGGTATTAAAATGCGTTTGCATTTCTTTTGTACAAGTCATGTGGACATTATCTAACTTCACATTTTAAAATTTGTGTAATCAGTACACAGAGTGAATTTTCAAAGTGGATATTCATAGTAGTTGTCAAGGATCCCAAATTTGGAACATCATTTTACAGTAATTATCCTTCATGTCCATGGGAACGTGTTACCTTAACTATAAACTCATTTGTTGCCCAACATGGAGATTTTAAGGAAAACTAACTCTTGTTAAGTAAACTCAAAAATGCTAATGTGTAAAGCAGAATACCTATTTAAGACTAGAAGTGTAATTAGTATAGTTTTCTGACACTGGTGATAATGTGGCTCCAGGAACCTCTTTCCTGGTATCAGTTACATGGAATAAATCCCCAAAATAATCAGAATTTTTATAGTTATAGTGTTAGAGGAAATATCATTAAAAATAATATTTCTTTTAGCCTATGTAAGAAGCCTGGAGGAAGGTCAGGCACAGCATTAGGGCCATAGACTATGAACAAAACTGCTGAAGTTACGTTGCAGAAGTGGACACCCAATCCAGTAAATTACAACAGGATGTATTGAACCACAGAAAAAGAACAGTAGAGAAGGAAATGATCAATTTCCTTTCACAGTGAAGGTTGGAGGAGAGGGGAAAATCAGGGAAGGCTGAAAAGTGGCAGTGATACATGAATTCATTTTGAAGATTGAGTAGGAGTCCAGCAGGTGAGCAATGTGGACGAAAGAATTCCAGTTTAGAGGATACAGTATGTCGAAGGAAGTGAGGTATGAAATGGCTGATGTGCTCCAGGAGCACGGAGTGGGTTGTGTTGCTTTCACAGATGCTGTGAGAGATGAGAGGTGGGGTTGGGGGGTGGCTGAGGAGGGTGGCACCGCGTGAAAAAGGGCTAGGACTTGGGTGGCTTATCTGAGACCCAGAATCATATATTCATCTTAAAGTACCTTTTCCTCTGAAAGTGTAGAATAGCAAATATGTCTTTTACTTATAACATTTCATGCTGAGTGAAATATTTAATTTCACTGCTGTTTCCCTGCCTCTTAGCTGCCCCTAGAGCTCATGCCAGTTCTCCTTTTTCCCTTTTTCTCCTAAGTATGCCTCTCACCAGACTCACAGGGAACACACCAGGACTGTTACAGGAACCGTTAGATTCAAATACCCTCAACTCCTTGCTCTCATGTGTTTCAACTCACCTCTGCACGGACCCCTTCCCTTCTGGCTCCCCACATTCTCACAGGGCAAGAGTCTGGCAACCAGTCAGTGTTCTTGTCTCCACCCATAAGCTAAGCCTCACTGCCTCCCATCTCTCTGGACCTGTGTTTTTGAGTTGTCCCCTCTGTGTCTCATCTTAAATCTCTTGTTCACTTTTTGATTCTGCCTCTGAAATTTGCCAGCATGTTCAAAACCCTCTTCCATTCTCCATCCTCCACTTCAGCTCAACACCATCACCATCCATTCCGTCTCTTTCACCTCAGCTAATCTTCTTGAATAAATTTCTATGCGTTATCTCAACTTTCTTAACCTCTCACAACTCTTTTTTTTTTAAATTTCATGGTAAGTTCATTATTTGTATTGCCCACAACTCAAGTCAGTAGGAAATATTTGCATGCTACCAGAAGTTTCTGAGCACACCAGCCCATTTTAACTGTGCTTTCCAAGTCGGCCACTTTTTGTGCCATCTCAACTAAATCTCTGGTAGCATCCTTGAAACTCTAGGTTGGAAGTGATTGTTCATAGTCTTGTCTTTCATACTGGAATGTGGACTGTCTGAGAACCATTACTACATCTTCCTCGTTTCTGTATCTCTGTCACTTAATACAGTAGTTAGGAACATGATGAATGATCATTAAAAGTGTATTGAATGAATAAGTGAGCACAAATTTGTTTTTAATTAATTAGATGTCATATATGTAAGATAATCAAACTTTATTTATCATGTAATGGAATTTTAAAATAGTATATATGAATATATTTAGGAATAAAATTTATTTATATAAATGGCTTTTGTCTGTTTTTTTTCAGATTATGTGAGGAATTTGAGAAGATATCTGAAAAAGCTCTTAGCACACCTCCAAATACAGCAGAACTAATGGAAATGAAGGTATTGTTTATAAGCTCTGTATAGTCATATGTGTATGAGTAAATTGTTTTGCTTACTTTTCCCAGTTTTTTATAATTATTGACATGATAATATAGTAACAAATCACTCCAAAAGTTAAAACAGAGGCTTAAAATTGTAAGTTACAGACATACACTCTCTCTCTGTTTCTCTCTCTCTGAAGCTTGGTGATGCAGGCTGGATACTCCTAGATGGTTCTGACTTAGTCAGATTGACTTTCTCAGTTGGATTGACCATTATCCTTGTCTTCAGTGACTTTCTTCTGCTCCACTTTCCTCTCAAACCTCAGCAGTCTCATCTGCGTGTTTTCACGGGATGATAGAGACAGAAAAGCAAGCCCAGTTGCACGTATGGTTTTTAAGTTTGACTTGTGTCAGAATAGCGAGTAGCCTATTGACCAAAGCAAGTCACATGGCCACAGAGTCTGTGAGAGGACACTCTAAGATTAGATAGTGGAAGAGGTGAGATATTGGAGTTACTAATGCAGTCGTCTGTCTACGAGGATCTTTTTGAGAGCACTATTAATAATCATTACTATGTTAACAGGCATAAATCAGGGCTGTCTTGGGAAACCTGAGATATGTGGTCATCCTTCATTTTTTAAACCAATGAATGTTTAATCCTTAAGTAATGTTTTCCTTTATTTTCTATAGGCTATCTTTTATTCTATCATATATTAAACATTTCTGTGGTAGTTTGCTGAAAAATATTTTGAGCTTAGGACTTATGGTACTGAAAATATTAGATAAGTCTCCTATGCTTGAGGTCTGCCTAACGGTGAATAAAATAATATAAGACACCTGGCTAATCATCTTTTATTTTGTTCCTTTTCCATTTGTATAACATGAAGCTTTTATAGGAGCTTTTTTCCCCTTTTTCTAGCAATCACAAGATACAAAATAGAACCTTGTGTTTCTAGATTTTAAAATATTTAAGCAAACCCAGCAAAATGTGTAAAATCATTCAGAAGTTTGTATAGGTAAGAAATTACAAAAGGAGTTCAGATGATTATGGACATTAATCACTTGAAAATGTTGTTAAAATCATTAGAACCAATTTTTCTATACAGCCTCTCTATATATTTCCTCTATTTCCTTTTCAAGTATTCAAACTTGGATTGGGGCTCTTGGCACCTGAATGTATATGTGTGTATCAAATACAAACATACCTAGGGTATTTGTTTTAGAATCTTTTATATTTTATGTTAGTTGTTGTAAAAGTGATATTTTAATATGAATGATTTTAAAGGTAGCTAGAGAGTTCCGTAGCTGGAAATTCCTTTGAAAAATAATGAATATTGAGCATGAAGAGTGTTATTTATTTACCCCCCTAGCTATCACTGGAATTATATAGGAACTTGGAGTTATTTGGTGTGAATTTCTCTTTATAGCAACATTTAACAGAATTAGCAAATAGGACATCACTACTTGATGTTATATTTCTGTATCTTGAAAAAGTTTGTTTCTGTAAGGTCATAAACATCTCATTTTACTCAATACAGAACTCAGTCATTTTTTATCAGTAAAAGGAAATAAAAATCCAGTTGTTTGACTGCTTAGAAAGCTGATTAACCAAATTGCAAAAATGCATTTTCAATTAGACCTTTATTTGGATTTGCAACAAAAAAAACAACCTAATTAGAATGACATATGAAAGATTTCAAGACAGTGTCTTTTTTTTTTAACTGAAGGATAATTGCTTTACAGTATTGTGCTGATTTCTAAAATATCAGCACGAATCAGCCATAGATTTTCCCATGTCCCCTCCCACCTCCCTCCCTACCCCACCCCTCTAGGTTGTTACCCAGCCCCAGCTTGAGTTCCCTGAGTCACGCAGCAAATTACCATTGGCCATCTATTTTACATGTGACAATGTATGTTTCCATGTTACTCTCTTTTTTCCTGTTTATTTATAAAAGTGAAAAATAATATGGAATTGTGTGAAATAAAAGTTCCTCTTTTCCATAATTTCTTTCTTTGTGGGTAATGGTTCTCTCCAATTGTGTGTGTGTGTGTGTATGTGTGTGTGTAGATAGATAGCAGAGACTGACAAAAAGGAAGAGCGAGAGCTGGTTATAAGAAATTTAAAAGAACTTTAAAAGCATTAAAAAAAAGGTACTTACTTCCTGGACAGGGAGATATGGGGTATAACACAGGGAAAATAAACACAGGTTAGGATAAGTAATTGCCAGTTTTCTCATTTTTCTGTAGGGTAGCAAGTTTCCTTCACCATTTATATTTTTAAGGTATATGCATAACTTAATGCTTCAAGAGAACTTTGAGAGAACCACATGTATATATGTACATACACATGGGTACTTCCGTGTGCATGCACATGCGTGCACACGCACACACACAAACACACACCCCTATATCTGCTTTTGCAAAAATACAATCATTACTCCTATAAATTATTTTATTCACTTAATGGTGTACCTTCTCTGTACTTCTACTAAGTAAATAGTCCTCTTAGTTTCTTCCAAAATCAATAGCCAATTACTTCAGTACAATATATTAAATGATTTGTCATTTCACTCCTGATTTGAAATGCCTCTTTTTCAACAGTAAATTTTCATACATATTTGAATCTGTTTCTGAGCTCTATTCTTGTCCATTCTCTACTTCTAAAGCCAGAATAGGAACTGTTTAAATAACTGCATTTATACAGTGCATTTTGCTGTTTAGCAGAGCTAGTCTCTATCATTTCACTTTTTTATGATTATCTTTGCCTTCTCGAGTATTTAGGCTTCCCTGGTGGCTCAGAGGGTAAAGCGTCTGCCTGCAATGTGGGAGACCCAGGTTCGATCCCTGGGTCGGGAAGATCCCCTGGAGAAGGAAATGGCAACCACTCCAGTATTCCTGCCTGGAGAATCCCATGGATGGAGGAGCCTGGTAGGCCACAGTCTACATGGTCACAAAGAGTTGGACATGACTAAGCGACTTCACTTTCTTTCTTTTTCAAGTATTTACTCTTGAGTACTTTCAGAGACTTAGAATCATATCAAATTTAGTTTCTTTTAATACCCTTGCAATTTTGATTGAAATTGCATAGACTTTCTATACTGGAGGAGAAACTGTTAGTCACTCAGTTGTGTCTGACTCTTTGCTACCCCATGGACTGTAGCTCCCCAGGCTCCCCCGTCTGTCCATGGAATTCTCCAGACAAGAATACTGGAGTGGGTTGCTATTTCCTTCTCCTGAGGAATGGCTTCCTTCATAGCTCAGTTGGTAAAGGATCCACCTGCAATGCAGAAGACCCCAGTTCAATTCCTGGGTTGGGAATATCCCCTGGAGAAGGGATGGGTTACCCACTCCAGTATTCTTGGCCTCCCTTGTGGCTCAACTGGTAAAGAATTTTAAATAGTAAAGTAACATGTTAAATAAAACTAATTATTATTTTTGAGTTTTAAAATCTGTTCTGTTTTGGGGGGGGGTATAAACTAGAATTCTGCCAAGCTGTTGCTTATATATACTATCTTGTAACATGCTTTCTTGAGATATTTTTGTGTTTAAGAGATGAAGATTCTTAACAGATGTGATGCTGGGGACTGTGAAAGTGAAAGTTACTCAGTCGTGTCTGACTCTTTGCGACCCTGGACTATATAGTCCATGGAATTCTCCAGGCCAGAATACTGGAGAGGGTAGCCTTTCCCTTTTCCAGGGATCTTCCCAACACAGGAATTGAACCCAGGTTTCCCGCATTGCAGGTGGATTCTTTACCAGCTGAGCCACAGGGGAAGTCCACTGGGAACTGTAAAGAGAATCCGGCTGCAATGCGGGAAAACTGGGTTCAGTCCCTGGGTTGGGAAGATCCCCTGGAGAAGGGAGAGGCTACCCACCCCAGTATTTTATCCTGGAGAATTCCATGGACTGTAACTAGGGGGTCACAAAGAGTCAGACACAGCTGAGCAACTTTCACTTTCTCCAGAGGATCTTTCCAACAAAGGGATCAAACCCAGGTCTCCTGCATTGCAGGCAGATTCTTTACTGTCTGAGCCACCATTTACATCTTTATAATATTATGTCTTAATATGTATTTCTATATTTATTTGGTACTTTAAAAATGTCCCTCAGTAAAGTACTGTAGTCTTCCTCATAGGTTTAGCACATTCCCTGTTAAGTTTGTCTACAGTTATATTTTAGTTTTCTGCTCAGCTGTGTCTGACTCTTTGTGACCCCATGGACTGTAGCCCACCAGGCTTCCCTGTTCATGGGATTCTCCAGGCAAGAATACTGGAGTGGGTTGCCAAGTACTCCTCCACAGGATCTTCCCAATCCAGGGATCGAACCCAAGTCTCCTGCATTGCAGGCAGATTCTTTACTGTCTGAGTCACCAGGAAAACCCATATTTTAGTTTTTATAACTAAAGTCTTGCCGCACTTGTGTCCGATGCAGATTTGCAATTTTACATTTGTTAACGATGGTTATTTGACTGTCTCCTCCACTAAACTTTAAGCTCTCTGAGGGCAAAGCCCATGTCTGTTTTTTGTCACACTGAATTGCCAGCACTTGGCACAATATCAGGCATACAGTAGGTGCCACAAAATGCTATTCTGAAAGAATTAATGGTATCACTCAGCATCTGCTTCTTATGATCCAGAGAACTATAGCGCTTCTTGGCTTTCCAGTGCTTTTGGTCTGTTGTTTAGTGTTTCTGTCCCCCGCCCCGCCCCGCCCCGCTCCTACTGAAAATCAGTAAGGTTTTCAGGAGGCATGAAAAGCAGACTCTGCTGCAGTCCCCTATTTAAACCAAAAGTCTGTCCTTCTAACAAGTCTGTACAATTTATGCAGTGTATTTCCACAGGCTATTTTTTGACATGAGCTGTTCCTTAAAATGCCATCTGTAATTTTTTTCCCCTCAGGCTTATATTCAGAAAGTAGAGACAGTTGATATGGTTGAACTGGGACAAAGACTGGTGGATTCTAAAAACTGCCTCACCTTCCTCATTGAGTGTACCAACTTTTCCCCAGCTGACATTAGACTAAATAATAATGTCTTCCAGTGGTATGGAAGAATGGAAGAAATTTTTGATGAACATAGGAAAATCATTAAGGATAAAACAGAACAATATCAAGAAGGTCTTAAGGTAGGCATCGTGGATATTTTAAATTATTTTCATTTTCTGGAAATATTTAGCTTCCTACATAGCACTGTCAGCTCCTCTATTTCGCAGTTCAGATATCTTAGCTCTCTCTCCCCATTAATCTTAGTATAAGATGGTACACATATTGGGTGTATGTGGCATCATTTCTTGATTTTTCGAGGGAGTAAACTTTTTAATACATTGTCCACAAATGACCTTTAATAAAAATGTCATTTTACACAGTTTGCAGTACTCTCTTGAGTTTACTTTCGTTAAGGCCAAAGCTCCCTTGGTGAGGTATGCCTTCACACTGTGTAATCGCCAGCTTGCCTAAATACTCCACCATCCACCAACTCTAATGTTCGGTAATTTGAACCTTTTGTGTGCGTCCTACAAACAAGATGGTTTGTGATTCCCCCTGTCTGTCCAGCCTCATCTCCTACGTCTTCCCACTCCTTGCTCTTGTCTCTTCGGTAACCCTGAGCAGCTTCTGGTGCCTGCTCTCCGGTACCTCTCATCTCCTGCCCACACTCTCCGTTTCTTCTTTTTTTTAACGTTTATCCATCACTTGCTTGCGCTGGGTCCTCGTTGCCACACAGGCTTCTCTCTAGTCGCCGTGCACAAGCTCCTCGCTGTGGTGGCCTCCTGCTGCAGCGCACAGACGCCGCGATGCCCTGGCTTTGGCCGTTGTGCACACGGGCTCTGGACCACAGGCTCAGTAGCTATGGCACGTGGGCTGAGTCGCCCTGTAGCATGTGGGAGCTCCCCAGTCAGGGATCGAACCCGTGACTTCTGCACTCGCAGGCAGATGCTCATCCCGCTGGTCACCGGGTCACCCTCTCCGTTTCATCTGGAGTGCCCACCGTCCCCCACACATGCCTGTCTGTCCTCACAGTCATTGGCTGCCAGGGAAGCTGCTCCTCTGCTCCCGTGATAGTTCTCACACACCTCCATGGGGCTGATCACGTTATTATTTTCAGGTGTTCTCCCCATTAGTTGGTCACCTCTTTGATAGCAGGACTTTTTTTTTTTTTTTTTACATTTTCTCTATTTTTTTTAACCCTACTGGCTAGCACAGTGCCTGGCGCACAGAAATGCCGTGAGCATCTCATAGCTGTGATCTGAGTAAATGACACCGTATTTTCAGTCTCATTTTGCAGATGAAGAGATTTGGGTTCCCAGCGAAGGTGAGCAGACTTTTTTCAAGTCAGTCAGTAGAGCTGCTCTTTGACAGCCAGCCTGGCCGCTGTCTGCCACACTAGAGCAGATACAATTAATTGACAGAATATGTTTGGAGCATAAATTAGACTTAAAAATTTCTTAATCCTTCATTTTAAACTGTAAGTGTATATTTAAGTATTTCTTTCTGTTTTACATTTAGGCCATTTCACAATTTTTTAAAACCTGTAGAAAATATCATGTATATTAGATGCTTATGCTACATACAATATAATAGATTCTTAGGAAATCACTGGGTGACCCAGAATTATCTATACTTCATGGTAATGTATACCATTCTATAAATTATAGTTCATGTTAATGAATTTTTCTTCTCATTTTCCTTCTCTCACTGGGCCAGAGCAATAAATTGCCCAGGAAACTAAAGAGGACAGAAATCAACCTAGATAATCTATGAAATATAAAATTATTTTTAATAACCTAGATTTGAGTTTTGACTGTTTTATTAAGAGCTGTTTAAGAACCATTTAATTTGGAATGTCTTTCCAATGACAATTTTGTAAGAAACCTCTCATTAAAAAAAACACACACATTTGTTTTATACTAGAAGGGTTTAGTTTTTAGGCTTTTAAATCTGTATATATTTTTCTTTATTTCCTGTGAAGTGAACTCATGGGATAAGAAAATAAACTCAGAATGCTTTGTTTTAGCATTACTAATTGAATCTGAATATTAGAATGCAAATAAATTCACTTTTTTCCAGTTGGTAACAGTGCTGCAGTTACCTCTATAGGTCTTTAAAAAATGGGAATTCTCTCAGTCCCATACTTGATTATCATGAGATTTTTTTCAAGTGAATATATATTTCATTAGCATACTAAAGAATACCATTGTTTATCACCCTCATACATTTTATTAGTTAGAATTTCTTACATTGATGATAGAGGGGTAAACTTTCTCTGATTTGTGAGTTATAGGAATCTTAACCCATTAGTTTTCAATCCAGACTTAAAAATTCTACATGTTTTGGATCCCAGTCATCTTCACGTCCCTGAGATTCTCCAGGCAAGAACACTGAAGTGGGTTGCCATTTTCTTCTCCAATGCACGAAAGTGAAAAGTGAAAGTGACTTAGCAGCAGCGTCCCTTTCTTTATATTTTGCCAGTGATGAAATGTAATAATTCTGATAACCCTTACAAATTCCAAAACTTTCTCTTGATGCTTAGGGGTTTTTACTCTTAAAAATAGTAACAAAAAATTGTTTTTTATTAGTTACGGTGTGAACGGTTTGTAGAGGAATTGGAAAGTTATGCTAAACAGTCAGAAGAATTTTACTCATTTGGAGATCTTCAGGATGTACAACGGTACCTGAAAAAGGCTCAGACACTGAATGGAAAGTTGGATTTAGCAGCAGACAAGGTATAATTTAAAAATTCTTAGTAGGATGAACTAGTTCAACAGAAAGAGCATTTGACTTTGTATTGGGTATTCACCTTTAAGAAATGGATTCAAAGAGTTTAACAACATTTAATTAGAGATTAACATATATGGCAAAAATAGATCTTATAGACGTGCTTCAGGGAGGAGCAGCGTTGCTGTTTTCTGTTGGTAGTGATAACATTTTAGGGGCCTTCCTCTTTTATTTTAAAGATAGAGTTGTATGTCCATCTGCTTTTTAAGTTTTATTTTATGTCACTTGATCATTTACATTATGGGATAGCACCTGGTTACTGTTTAGATTTCCCACCTTCATGGAAGCCAGCTTAGATTTCAAGGCTGTGTTTTAGTGGTCCATTGTTTTTTCCCATCAAGTCAACTTTGTTTTTGCAATACCACTATCTCAGAAACCAGTGTTCTCACTAGAAGCAGAGTGGGGAAAAGCCATACTCTTTGCCATGTAAGATGTTTGAAATTTTTAATTATATTTTTTATAAAAAGGGGAAATAGAAAAACGGGCGTCTGTTGTGGTTCAGTGGTAAAGAACCTGTCTGCCAATGCAGGAGAGGTGGGTTCAATCCCTGAGTTGGGAAGACCCCCTGCAGCAGGAAATGGCAAGCCATTCCAGTATTCTCTCCTGGGAAATCCCATGGGCAGAGAGGCCTGGCGGGCTACAGCCCATGGGGTTGCAAAAGAGTCAGACACGACTTAGCAACTGAACAACAACAACGAAATATGAAAACAGACCATATTATGATTCTCTAACGTTCCTAATATATTGCAAGGTTTTGATATTTTAGTTAAGGTAATTAGAGTTTATAATAATCTCAGATGTGTAAATACATGTTGAGAAAAGAGAAATTGTAGTTTTTTAAAAATTGATGCCACTGAAATTTTTAGTAACCTGTATAATTTGCATATCTAGCTCACTCTTTTCAATTCAGTAGATTACTCCTGATATACCCCCCACATCCTTACAACTTCACTGCTTTACTAAGAGGAAATTAATGCTTTCTTTGCATCTCTTATCCTACTTACCTTTAAGACCCAGCTCCAGTTGCAACTTCTCTACAGGAGCATCTATGATTGTGCTATTTCAGAAGGCTCTCTTGTCTTTGAGTGATAGCATTTTTAAAAATATACTATTCAATTTATATTAAATGGCTACTGTTTTAAGGCCTTTCTTCTGTTGCTTATTTAATAAGTAACTGGTATTTAACTCCTCAACTGGATTACTAACTCCTTGGAATTGGTACTTTGCAATATACTTTTTTTCTATTTTCCATAGTACCTAACACAATACCATGTGTTTAAAAGTATTTAAATTCTTATTAATTAATACAAGAAGCTATATCCTCAGTATATCTGGATGGGCAGAGACTTCTTTATATGTACAAATTTACTATTTTAACTAACTTAAGAAGACATTGTTCTCTGGAAACGGTAATAAAAAAGAAATAGGAACAGCAAAAAGGAACAAATAAAATACATAGGAAAAAGAGATGATTATTTTCCAGGTATGGCCTAATTTAAGTTTACCTTCAGCATTTGATGAGAGATTTTGGGGGGTCACATTGGGTATATTTTTAAAACTTAATTTTGAATATCATTCCCTTTCAGAATAGTGTGTTTAATACTTGTCTTTCCAGATTGAGCAGTTTAATGCTGAAGAAGAGGCATTTGGTTGGCTACCATCAATATATCCTCAGCGTAAAAAAATCCAAGATGGTTTGAACCCTTATCTCCGTCTCTATGAAACTGCTGTAGAATTTAGCACCAAATATAGAGCATGGACAGAAGGACCATATAACAAGGTGAATCCAGACCAAGTGGAAACAGACGTTGGAAATTACTGGAGAGGACTCTATAAGCTGGAGAAAACCTTTCACGATTCTCCCAGTGCATTGGCAATGACCAAAAAAGTAAGAGCAAAGGTGGAAGATTTCAAGCAGCACATTCCTCTCATTCAAGTGATTTGCAATCCTGGTTTGCGCCCCAGGCACTGGGAGGCCATGTCCAACATCGTTGGTTACCCGCTGCAGCCAACGGATGATTCCACTGTCTTCTCTTTCTTAGATATGAATCTGGAGCCATATTTAGATAGGTTTGAGGGTATTAGTGAAGCAGCTAGCAAAGAATATTCTCTTGAAAAGGCCATGGAGAAGATGATTAATGAATGGGATGCAATGGAATTTGTCATTCTTCCTTATAGAGAAACTGGGACATCTATTTTGTCATCAGTTGATGAAATTCAAATGTTGTTGGATGACCACATTATTAAGACACAAACTATGCGAGGATCTCCCTTCATTAAGCCTTATGAAAAGCAAATGAGGTAACGTGATATTTCTATGACAGTGTTTATAGTATGTTATCAAAATTATCACTCATATATAATATACAGTTCTTTTTGAAAATTGAGTCTGCACTTTATAGTTAATATTTTAAATAATACATTGGAAGGAATATTAACTTTTATTTCTTTTAGAAGAGTCTTGATACTTTTGCTATCATCTATAGTCAGAGCAAAGGTAGTAGACAGTGTCCAGATATTCTTTTTTATTTCCCACAGTCCGATCTTATATATTAGATGCTCAAAAATAATCTTGTGCCTATGAACATAGTTTATAGAACATACAAACAATAAATTGAAGATATTATGTATTTTTCCAAATACATAATTAGACTAATTAGTTTGTTGTGATGACCCTTATCCTGTCAATTTTTTTCAGTTTTTGTAATCTGTATTAAGCAGTTTAGATTTTACCTTAAAAAAGAGTAAATTCAAATCAGACTGCCATCTTCATTGTGAATTTACATGGCAAGGGAAAGCTATCTGCTTGGAAATATCACCCTCTGGTTATGAGTATATTACCCTAAACCTGAGCTTGCCCAGCTATTGGTGTTGGCTCAGTCTCTGATTGCTCTGCCTCCTGCCCAGCTTGCTCCAATGTGCTCATCAAGAGTAATTTTTGAACTTCTCTGAAAGTGGCACATCTAGATTCTATTTTTAAGAATTATGCATGAGCTCATTAGCTAGTGAGAAAATTTCTGCATTAGCAGGGATTAGATAGAGAGAGGGGGAAGAGCACCAGGAGGAAGCAGAGGCATTCATTTCCTTGTGTGAAAGACAAATTTGTTGATGAACATGGAAAGGAAAGGCATTTTTAAAAGACATTTTAAAATGCGTGGTGACTTTTTGAACTCCTACATACATTTCTTGGTGTTTACAATCTAAAATTATAGATCACCACTTATAAATGATGAGTAACATGTTAATCTACACATAAAGCCATCCCATATGTAAATTTTGTTGCCTTTAACCAATTATTCTTCTTTATGGCTATGTTATCTTATAGCATAGTGATTGCAACTGTCAAGCGTCTGGCTCTTTTGTTCATTAGCTTGATGCTTACCTCTATATACCTTAATATCCCTACTCGTAAATAAATATTACATTCTGGACCCTATCTCTGAAGGTTGTTGTGAGGATAGAGCAAATACAGACGAAGACCTTAGAAGTGTGATTGTAAAATTGTTAGTTTATGCTGTAATTATAATATTTATTCTTAAGGAAATTTAGTCATTTTTTTCTCTCTGTATTTATATAAATGAACCAATAATTCATTTTAATTAAAAAATGCCACACTAATATATGGAGTCACAAAGAGTCAGACACGACTTAGCAACTGAACAGAACAGAATATACTTATGATTGTGTAGGTTTTTCTTTAAATGCCTGTTATATCTGATCAATTGGAATGTTTTCTCTTGGAAAGACAGCCATTATGGGTCCAAATTTAAAAAAAAAAATGAAAAAACAAAATGTTAAATGAATCTTGGATGTAATTACCTTTCCTAAGAAGAAGTTCAGAGTGCCTTTGATTGAGAATACCATTACTATCTCCAAAATCTCATTCTCAACTCATACTCTTTGGCATGGAATTGGACTGCAGAAAGGATTTATTGAGATGACATGTATAGAAACCAACCCGTTTGTAGAGAGGTGCATCTGTATTAGCATAAGTGTTGATGCTAGTGATTTATCTTTGATTGTCGGTGGATGAATGGAAACTGGCAAAACGACATTGCATGCTCTGTAGGTGGTCTGGTTGTGAATTGTACCGTGGGAATCGTCTCCTGACTCTGTTGACAAGCACCGTGTCTGCCCCACAGGGACTGGGAGGGCAGGCTGCTGCTGCTTCAGGAGATCCTAGACGAGTGGCTCAAGGTCCAAGCCACGTGGCTGTATCTGGAGCCCATTTTCAGCTCTCCAGACATTATGTCTCAGATGCCTGAGGAAGGGAGGCGATTCTCAACTGTGGACAAAACGTGGAGAGACATAATGAAAACTGTCCTACAGGTAGGTAAAAAATCTAGGAGAAAATGAGTATTTTGTTGAAGTAACTTTTTTTTCAAAGCAATCCAAGTAAGCCATTGTCTTTCCCCCACATATCTAATATTCCATATTAGATGCTCTGGTAGAAAGACAGCAACGTGTACCCAGCACGGGATGTCCTGTCTGTTCTCTGCCTCGCATATTACGGCTGCACCACCTCTGAAGTGCCCTGCGGTGGGAAAAAAAAGCAGCATGCCAACCATCCAATCAAGACGTTTCTCTGTAGGGACCTAAAAGAAAAAACAGCTGCAAAGATATATATATGTCTAAAGAGCCCAATAAATATAAACAAAATGCAGTCTATCAATCAAGCAATGCACAGATACAGTGAAAAACTTATACTTTGAGGGAATTTAATAAAAACCAGTAACACTCAAGAAAGTATGGTTTATGTTCAGTTCAGAAGACATGCCTGCAAGGCATAGTTTGTGTGTTAGTGGATGTTAAGATTAAAATAGGAGAAATATTAGTTATTATATCATTACATGAATGTGAACTTCTCTATTGGTGTTTTGATCAAAGATTGGTACAAGTTTATTATAAAATAGGGAGAGGATTATCTTAAATTTTTTTCTATCCTAAAATGGAAATATGTTTATTTTTATTATTTGAACATTTAAAATTGTGACTATCATCCTAACTGTTGATAATATTATATCAGTGACAACTATATGATTTGATAGGAAAATATCCTATAAGATGGACATGGGTCTGTTTATTTAATAAGTTTACTTCATTTTATGTAATAATACTTGGAACAAAACATTGTATAAACCAAACTTTTGTAGAATTAATCCCATTGGAATTCCATGTTTAAAGAACCTACTGATGAGTCACATTTTTCTTTTTTTTTATTCATTTCTAATAATTTGCTTTGTAAATTTAGCTTCTCCTTTTATATATTGTTTCCTTACAACATGGAAAAATCCTTGTAACATGTATATGTTTTTGTTTGGAAGAGGATGATGTTGCCTCCCATTTTTGTTGCCTCCCCCAAAAGAATAAAGCAGATGCTTGTATTCTTCTAGTTAATATAATTTTAAAAGTTAAAAAAAAATTTTTTTTGGCATTTGATCAAGAGAAGTCAGTCGTGTCAGACTTTTTGCGACCCCATGGACTATAGCCTACCAGTCTCCTCTGTCCATGGTATTTTCCAGGCAAGAATACTGGAGTGGGTTGCCATTTCCTTCTCCAGGGGATCTTCCCGACTTAGGGATTGAACCCAGGTCTCCCGCATTGCAGGCAGACAGTTTACCGGCTGAGTCACAAGGGAATCCGAATCAGGCATTTCATCAAAATGCTCTTCAAAATTCATATTGCTAAGAAAATTTAATAGTTCAATGCCTTGAAAGAGCAGCTATACTGAGACTAGTAATAATGGAGGCAGACTTTTAATTTTATAAAACTGCTGAATTAAAAACATATTAACAAAAAAGCATTACTTACTCTCATTCCCAAATAAGCAGTTTTCTTTGGATGACACTTTCATGTACTTTTACTATAAGATTTGATTATCTTCCTCAACTGGCTTTACATTTTCTTTTTTTCAGTATGTTAGCATCAGGACAGCTTTTGTCTATACTCTCCAAAACCTTAAAAATAAACCTAAGTCCATATTCTCTTAGGAAGGCTAATGAGGATGATCTGTACAATCCAGAGGTCACTGAATTAAGTGCTTGGTACAAAAAGTCATCACTTTCGGCCTTAGGGGTTTCTAAATGTTTTTTAGAACTATGCCAAAAGAAAAGGCTCAGAGGTTAAAAACAGAATGTAAATGATATTGTTAATATAAATGGCTTGATTGAGGTTGTTTTGATTCCTTAAGGCATAAACATGAAATAATTTTATGTTTTGGTATCTTCTTCCAACTACGCTTGGCCAAAGGCTGTTTCTTACTGGGAAAGACTCTCCTACTGAAAGTTCAGTGTAATTCCAGAATTTTCCAGCCACTTTCAGTTAGGATAATTTTGCCTATGAAGACTGAGCTATACTTACTTGAGAACCTCGGTCTCATGTTATATTTAGAGCTCTTCTCTTCCACACAGCCAGGTCCACCTGAGGCTTCTCTGGATTGTGTGGGTGGAGACTGTGCTCTCCTGCTCTGCCTTTCTCATACCGCTGATCAGCGGGTACTGGGACAGGGAGGAGGTCGGGATGAGGTAAGGGGAGCGGCAGAAAGCAGAATGCAGAAGGGAAAAAAAGAAAGGGAGAAAGAAAAGTTCACTGATGTAACGGATCCAGCCGGATTATCTGCTCTTTTTGTTGGTGGTCATAATTTGGATGACCTCCTGTCTCTGATGCCCACACACTGGGCCTTTACTCTTGGTCATCACAACTAGTCTAGCTTTTTGACCAACTATGGACAGGTGAAGTCCACAGATCAACTTGTTGTACACAGGTGAAAACCCGGACAAGTTCTGGTTGCCAAGAGACCCTATCTTGAGCATCTCCCCTAGGTTTTGTCTTCCTTGGTTTCGTCTTCACACTGATGGACCAATGATGGCTTTTGCCATGTTCTTCTTATATGTATCTTTCACCGTATGTATCTTTATCTACAGCAGTACTTCACAGATTTGTAGCCCTTAATTTCACCTGGGGTCTGCAGCACTTGGGATCTGTCTTCTCTACCTCTTAGTAACCTTGAGCACATGGCCCTTGCCTCTCTGGTCATCCCACCACACCACCTTCTCCCAGAGCCTTTTTTTGTTCTGATAGCACTGGAGCAGGTCAGCAGACTGGTGATAGCACAGACTTCTGGATGAAGACATTAGCCTTCTGTCTTTACATCCACTTGAAAAGTTTTCTAGGGGCTCTCTGAGAAGAGAGAATGTGGGAACTAATATGGGAACAATGAATTGCCTATCATTTGGAGTTGAAAGAAGTGGATGATCTTTTGCATTTATCCAAATTTGACTTTTGATCCACATGAATCTTTTTTATTTCCTGAGTTCAGTTCAGTCTCTCAGTTGTGTCTGACTTTTTGCGGCCCCTTTCATACAAGGCAGAAAAAGGCACTCTTGAATTTCTCCCCAAACTTTTTCCTTTTATAGTCTAACCCCATCTCAATAAATATGAAAACTACTCTTCCTGTTTTTCAGGCCAAAAGCATAAGAGTCATTATTTTTCTTTTTCCTTTTACTGTCATAAATATCACTTGGCACCAAGTATCTCTCCATTTCTAGGGAGCTGGAAAGCTAAAAATTATGTCTTCCAGACTCCTTAAGTTTCTGGAAATGAATTTGACTTTGACGGTGAGGTACACTCATCGGGATTTGGAAGGCATACAGCAGCCATCTTCTTGCCATTTCAGCTATTTCTGCTGTCAAAAAATGTCACTTTTATTTTCTTTTCTTCAATGTCTGGTTGCCAGTTTCATGGTTACTTAAAGATGATGATGATGGTGTCTTCCCAACCCCCCTCTCTGATCCTAGAACTGCAGCCACCGCGGTGTGTTTTTGAATATAGTCGTTCCCCTGGCGGTGTCCTTCTGTTCTTTCTGGGGCAGAGGTAACAACCCTTCCGGAAGATCAGTTCCTCAGGGTTCTCGAAGTTTTTCTGGAAAACCAGACTGGAGTGTGCTCCCCTAGACCTTCTAGTGATTTTTTAATCACTTAATTCCCTATGTTAAATTTCTTTTTTGCTTAATTACCTAGAAAGATCGTGCACTGAATTCTGAATACAGGTATCACAACCTCAAAGTTGAGATCTAGGATTGTCTACCTGACCCACTTGGGCTCTAGGGTGGTTAAAATCTAGTTAGCATCTGAAAATGGAACACTGGTGGTACCTACCAGGCAGTGCAAAATTCACTTACTCAAATTATTCTACTGGTCTCGTGAAGTGAAGAGTCTGTTTTATAGGCAATGCTTTGGTGGACTGCTGGAACAGGTCGATACAGAACAAATTTGAAATACAAGAGATGTGAGATGGGCTGAATTTTTTCTAAAACCCTTGGAAAACTAAAGAAATGGTCTGATTAAAGGCTTAAATTCTCTGCTCAAGATATGGTCAGAGGATTAAAATGCTTCTATGATTGCCCTCAGAGAGCCTCTTAATTCTCATAGCTGCAGTTCTGACATAGCCAAAAATGACAGTCTGATCCAGCAGGTTGCCAAATTACAATGTAATTTAATTCACAGCCTTGCCAGATCTGTTCTGTGAACGATAATTTCCTTATTGGGAAAGAGTGGGATGGTGAGAACTGAGAATTGGGGATATTTGAGGAAATTTCATCAACTCTGGTTGCCCTGACTCTCACACTGAGAGCTTCCCTTGCCAGAAGCCTTTTCAGAATTCTAAGGAACGTGGGAGGTATTGTATTGTAATAGTGCTTGTCTGGGGAGAACCAAAGTTAGATGCAGTCTAATGGATTGATGTGACTGCACTTACCAGACATTCATGTTTCAATGAGCTCATCTCGGAGATGTGAGTCATTCTCTTTACTTACTTATTTCTGCCAAAACCTGCCTCAATAAGATTTAAACAAAGACTGGTTTACAGATTTCTGCAAAATATGCTTGCATTATTCAGAAGCAAAAATTCAACCCCCTCCCCACCTTAGGGGATTGACCCAAAGCGAAGTAGGAAGGGAATCCTTTTTAGAGGGTACAACTTCAACTAATATTAGTTGTTTCGGTTTTTTTTGACCTTGCCTATAGAGATGGTCAGAAGTGTGGATCTACATTGGTCATAGTCAGTAGTAAACAGTTTGGCTATATGATCAAGGACTTAGAAGAAACAAGTGAAAGATTGGTAATAAGGAGATCTATCAGGAATCACAGAATAGACTAGAATATGAGTATATTTGTGCTCCATGTAAATGTTTAATAAAAGGTAGTGCTGCCAAAGGAGGCACTTAATATAGTCAACCAGTTGATCTGTTTGTGAATGTCAACCAGCATATGCCAGTTGTATGCACAGTGAGCTGTGAAATGGAAAAATCACATAATATATTGCCCAAACTGCAGAACTTCTGAAAGTTAGAGCAATTAATAAATAAGCCAGAAAAGCAAGCATAAGCCAGAACTCTCCTCATCAAACTGGGAATATGTGGTCACCCAGGCTACAAGCAAAGAAGTCATAATGGCAGAGATGGAAATTATGGAAGGATTTGTCATCATGGGCTGTCCCTTACCCAACACTGCGGAGCATCCAAGCTGTCAACATCAGAAACGAACAAAATGCCTCTGACACACGACCACACCTGAAGGGACCAGACAGCCATTTAGAAGGAATTAAATACAGTGCACTTGTTTCAGAATAGAAGGGATCAGTGGTTTGTCTGCCCCAGACCAACACTGTCATTCATTTACTTACTGAGTGACTTATTGCCACAGTTTGCATGCAGTACTGCTTCTGCTATGGAATTCACATTACGAAGGAAATGAGGCAATTGACTGATACTCTTTAAGATTTACAGATACTAATGTGAAGACTGACCTTATAAAAAGTGGAATGTCTCATGTTGAAGACTCAGTTGCTATATGAGCAGGAAGAAAACAGTTTGTGAGTCTGGCATGCAGTTCTAGAGAATACATAGCCCATATTCTCAACCAGCTCCAAATAGTTTCTCCCACAGGCACAGTTCATGGGTCTGGGAATTAAGGAGTGAAGATGATGTTGACTTTTCATACTAGTTCACCCAATAAACAACTCACAACAGTTCTGCTTCCCAACTTTTGGTGTTGCTAGTTGAAATATCTTAGTATCCAGGGGAGAAATGCTTCTGTATGGGACATAGCGGTAGCTTCATTGAGCAGGAAGTTCTTGATTTACTCACTTTACACTTTCACCTCTTTGTCCTTCTAACTTTCCACCTTACTTACTCTATTCTAGCCACGCTAGCTGCCTTTTTTGAATCACACATACCAAACACACTCCGCCCTAGAACCTTTGCACCTACTGGACCTCGTTCTTCCAAATATCTGCAGAGCTGATCTGTGTCTTTGCTTCCTGGAGTCTTTTCTCAACTATTCCCTTTATAAAGAGGCTCACACTGAGCTCCGGCTTTTTAAGAAATCTCCACACTGTTTTCCATAGTGGCTGTACTAGTTTGCATTCCCACCAACAGTGTAAGAGGGTTCCCTTTTCTCCACACCCTCTCAAGCATTTATTGCTTGTAGACTTTTGGATAGCAGCCATCCTGACTGGCATATAATGGTACCTCATTGTGGTTTTGATTTGCATTTCTCTGATAATGAGTGATGTTGAGCATCTTTTCATGTGTTTGTTAGCCATCTGTATGTCTTCCTTGGAGAAATGTCTGTTGAGTTCTTTGGCCCATTTTTTGATTGGGTCAAGTTTAAATTGAAACCTGCCTCTGCCTTTCCTGGCCATCCTGATGCCCCCTTTTCCTGTTTGCAGCATTCATCACCTTCTAACTGACTATATGATGTATGAATTATTTTGTTATTTATCACCTGTCTCCTCTTGGAGGCTGGGGTCTTCACTTTGTTCACAGTTGTGGCCGAAGCACTGGAAACAGTGTCGGGAATGTAGCAGGCTCTCCAAAAATATGTGTCCAGAGTGAATGAATAATTAAATTGAGATTGATCCTTGAATTATTGCTAGTTCTAAGAATTCTGAGTTCATTCTGAAAAACCGTCTCTAAAAATTCAGTGTTAGATAACTCCTGAATCCTAAGAGCAGAAGTAATCCTAGAAACATCCTGCATCTTGAAAGGATTTCTATTTTTGGTGAGATCGAAGGATCTGAAAGTTATAAGGGAGCATAAAGGTCTACTTGGTGAATCCACGTTTCCTTTCTAATACTTAATAGGTTTAGTGAAAATCTGACCAGTTTTCTGTTGTCCAGGGGTTTCTGATTAGGAAGTTTATGCTTCTGGAAGTTTAGTGAACTGGCTTGAGCTTAATTCCATTAAGTGTACTTTCAATGCAGCTTCTTATGGCAGCAGTAATTAGAATGCCCTCTGTATACCCCCAATTAAAGTTTTGGGCCCTGATACCATCGGCATTTTGTTTAGAAATGTAAATTAGCCAGTAACTTGTCATTTGAGCTGATGAGAGTGGTGATACTCGGGAAGCAAAAGAAGACACCTAAAATTTGTAAGATTATCCTTTAACCAAAAAAATATAGTAGTTAATAATTTCTTTTCCTCTCCAGAAGATAAAAAGTAATTAAAATGTCAAAGGAGTTGCACTTAGTTTCACATTACTGGTAGCTTCCTGTTTTAATATTTATCTTGAGAGCATTAGCTAATGAGTTGGTACAGTGGGAAAACTTCAAAGCTTTCTTTTGTTGGTACAAAAAGACTTCTTTGAGTTTCTTTGTGTTTCTGTGAACTGAACTCATCCTCATTCACTCAGTCAGTCAACAGATATTTATGGAATGCTTACTGTGTACCCGAATTTTGTGGCAGTGCCAGTGTGGAACTTAAAGCCAGTTTCCTTTCACTGTGATAATTATCTTACCAGAAGGAAGGCAGTTTATGAAATGTCCATTTTAGCTCCTTTAAATCGATAGCATGATGTAAGTGACTTGCTCCAACCATTCCCCCAGGGTGGTGTCTGTTTGTTTCTCTTCAAGAGACATTTATAGAAGGTGAAATGGAAAGGGTAATTTCAAGTGTATGTGTGTTCTAGGCAGCAGACTAGGTGCTTCCAATGTTTTGTCTAATTTGATCCTCATAACGGCTTTGAGAGATGGCTTTTATCGCCATTTTAAAGATCGAGAGACAGAGGCTCAGGTTAAGTGGTCCAAGGTCACACAGGTCATCAGAAGGATGTTGGTTAGGAACAAGGCTGTGCTTTCCTTCATCTCATGCAGCTTCTATTCTGTTTACCTTCTCATGGAAAGAGAATTCCTAGTCAGGATAATGATTACTTGTCTATATTTTTTTCTTAAGACCGTATACCAAGGTACGTAGATTAGGAACAAGGCTGTGCTTTCCTTCATCTCATGCAGCTTCTATTCTGTTTACCTTCTCATGGAAAGAGAGTTCCTAGTCAGGATAATGATTACTTGTCTATATTTTTTTCTTAAGACCGTATACCAAGGTACGTAGATTATCACATATATTCATTCAGAACTAGCATATTTGGTTCAGAGTCCTTAAGCTGATCTAGATTAATAGGTTTGACCTCAGGAATTCAATAAAGTTTTTTTCTTGCTCTAATGCTCAGTGTTTCCAGAAGTATTTCTTTTGTAATTATGATATTTAGGGAAAGAAATATGAACTGTTGTTTTAAATAACTGAATTTTTTTAACTTTCAAATATCAGATCTAAAATAACAAATTGTGGTATATTCTTTGGCTGAAAATAAAACATTGTTAATTTGTGAAAGGAATTTTTCGCATTTATTAGCATCCTTTTCTTTTTTCCCCAACAAAGAAAAACATACTTCTCCAGAAGGTGGCACTCTAAGAACATCATTTTAGTTTTTTAATCTAAGAGTACTACTCCATACTTTTTTTAAAATGAACTGCACATTAAATTATGACCTGAGTCTCTGTCATGCTGACTTTTGTGTGCATTTTAAAATGTTTATTTGAAGTATAAAATTCTTAGGAAATATAATAAAATGCCTTTAGAAAATTGCGCCACTTTAAAGATAAGTGAATTGTATGTGTTGCATATTTCATATGAACCTGTTCTACTGAAAAAACAGGTTTTAATGATAATTATTTTGTTCTTTGATTAAATTGCTGTATTCCCATTATATTGTTATATTTTAAAACAAAGCAGAAAATTATCTTTCTTTCCAGTCACATTGAAAGTCTATTGACAAAAACATTTTCCTGCAGTGGAATCAAATTTCTATATGAAACAATTTACAGTTGAAATTTTTGATTGATCTTTCAGTGAATACCAAACTCACTTTGGCTAAGTATCAAAAATTAGTTAGTTAATCTTGAAATTCTACTTAACTTTTAACAATATTCCCTTGATTTAATTTCATGTAAATTTTCTAAATATACCAGTATATTCTCATGAGGTTTATTTGGTCTGGTGATGAAAATCTATAATACGTTTTGATACCTTTTTTTCACACCTTTGAGCCTATTTAGTAAAGAATTCTTCTTTTTTTGCCATTGGTGTCAATGGTGGACACTGAATTTGGGATTATAAAACCAGGACTAGACCTGGATGATATCAATTGTGTGTTAAGGAAAAATAAAAAGAATTTTATTTTGACTCTACCTAGACTGTGCTTTAAAATACATATTTCTAAAGATTTTCTATAAGACTGGTGGTTACTGGTGTGGGTATTTTAAGAAATCAATAAACTGCTTTCTTAAAATACCAGTTCTTAAGACCAACTTCTGGTTATAATTCTTATTTTGAATCCCATAGCATTAAAGAAAGCTTTATAAAGTACTTGATTGTATTTGAGTCACTTAAAAGCAAACAGTGACACTTTCAAGTGATCGAATGTTCAGAAATCTATGCCTCGAAAGTAGAACAATTTTAATCCCCAGAGAGTTCAGGAAGAATGCACCTTGAACTGGTTTTTCAGCAAGCAGAGCATTATAATGCAGGTCCAAAGGTGGTTCTTTGCAATGTAAGATCTTATTGAAAGCTCCTTCTTCCCCACTCCCAAATGCTTATTTTTACTACACTTATAAAACAGGATATGTATTATTTTATTGTTGGTAACAATATTCAAAATATTCAAAATAATAATAATGACATATTTTTAGAGTACTTTCCCTTAAAGAACATATCTCATACTAATTTGTTTCCTCCTGTCCTCGTGAGTTCAGATAATATTTTCTTCCCCTGCCCTTCTCTCTCACTGTCTCTCATAACTCAGAATGAGAAATTGTGGCCAGCGTCACTGAGGATCCAGTTAACGTGACTTTTATGTAATTAAGGAGGTTGGTTAGATCTAGACCATGCAAGAGCACTTTAAGAAAGTATTCACTTTAAAATTTGTGTAACCTTTGTTATATTAAAACCATGCAATCTCAAATATAATATGAAGTTAGTATCTAGTATTTCTGAGTTGTAAATTTTCTTTTACTTTTAGGATAAACATGTTCTGTCAGTTGTAACTATTGACAGGATGCTGGAGAGGCTGAAAAAATCTAATGAGCTTTTGGAACTCATTCTTAAAGGACTTAATGAATATTTGGAAAAGAAACGTCTGTTCTTCCCCAGATTCTTTTTCTTGTCTAATGATGAACTTCTTGAGATCCTATCTGAGACTAAAGATCCCACTAGGTAAGTAAGATATATCAATATTACTATACATATCATGATGCATACATCATACACAGCTAAGTTGATCTGCTTAAATTTTATTTTCAGCATGATGCAGAACTTGTATATGATTGTTGTTGTTGTGTTATAGTCGCTCCGTTGTGTCCGACTCTTTGCGACCCCGTGGACTGTAACCCTCCAGGCTCCTCTGTCCATGGGATTCTCCAGGCAAGAATACTGGAGTGGGTTGCCATTTCCTTCTCCAGTTATGTATAATTACGTTTATGTAATAACGTAAGACTGTTGTAAATCAACATAAGAAATACCATTGAATGATATTTTTCTAAACGTGGGGTGGGTTGCTCTTTTTATCACATAATTTCTTACAGATTTTTCAGAACACCTCACTGTTCTGCATCCCATGCAGAATAAGTCAGTGCCTCTCAGTGCCTTGCAGTCTCTCACCAGGTACTACACCACGATCCTTCCTATTCATCCCCCACTAGTTTTCTTCCTGTTTATTCTGCTACAGTCCTTGCAATTCTCCCATAGAAGAGTCAGCCTCCTCCCTCAGCATGTTGTTCTCTTGGCCTAGGATCTTCCTCACCCAAATATTAACAAGACTTGTTTTGTTGTTATTCAGTCTCTAAGTCATGTCCAACTCTTGGTGACCCCGTGGACTGCAGCACGCCAGGCTTCCCTGCCCTTCACTATCTTCCGGAGCTTGCTCCAGCTCATGCCCTTTGAGTCAGTGATGCCATCCAACAGTCTTATCCTCTGTCATCCCCTTCTCCTCCTGCCTTCAATCTTTCCCAGCATCAGGGTCTTTTCAAATGAGTTGGCTATTTGCATCAGGTGACCAAAGGTTTGGAGCTTCAGCTTCAGCCACAATCCTTCCAATGAATATTCTGGATTGATTTCCTTTAGGCTTGACTGGTTGGATCTCCTTACTGTCCAAGGGACTCTCAAGAGTCTTCTCCAGTACCACAGTTTGAAAGCATCAATTCTTCAGTGCTCAGCCTTCTTTATGGTCCAGCTCTCACATCTGTACTTGACTACTGGAAAAGCCATAGCTTTGACTATACAGACCTGTGTCGGCAAAATGATGTCTCTGCTTTTAAATACACTGTCTAGGTTTGTCATAGCTTTTCTTCCAAGGAGCAAGCATCTTTTACTTTCATGGCTCAGTCATCATCTGCTGTTATTTTGGAGACCAAGAAAATAAAATCTGCCCCTGTTTCCATTTTCTTCCCCATCTATTTGCCATGAAATGATGGGACTGATGTCATGATCTTAGTTTTTTGAATGTTGACTTTTAAGCTAGCTTTTTCGTTCTCTCCTCCACTTTCATCAAGAGGCTCTTTAGTTCCTCTTCACTTTCTGCCATTAGAATGATATCATCTGCATATCTGAGGTTATTGATATTTCTCTCGGCATTCTTGATTCCAGCCCGTGTTTCATCCAGTCTGGCATTTCTCATGATGTGCTCTGCAAAGCCGGCTCAAACACCCGCCGCTCAGGAGGGCCTTCCCTGGTCATTGGATTGCAGCCCCTTCCAGCACCCCTAATCGCCTTTCCTGATTATCTTCTCTGCCTTTTTTTTTTCCAGCACGCTTTTTTTGTCATCTGGCTTACTCTATAATGTGCTTATTTGCTTACTGTTTGATTTCCTCCAGCAGAACATAAGCTCCATAATGGCTGAGGTTTTTTTTACCTTTTTCTCCCTACAGCTGATTCTTGATTCCTTAGAAGGGTGTCTGGTATATATCAGACAGTGATTAGATATTTGTTACAATCCTTAGTTTTGTGTCTTATGCTTTCAGAGTAAGAGAGAAGTAATCTAAAACATGCCAAAAATGAGGAATTTAGTCAGTTCCATCTATATTACAGTGTGTAGACCAAAGTTGGGCACCTTCCAAGTAGTTGATTTATTTGAAGTTCTAATCCTGTTGTATAATTTGCAAGCAGTCTCTGAAGATCCCAGTTGAAATATCAATATACTTTGGTGCATTTGAAGATTCTTCAGATGAGTGTTTTATCTGTTGGTCAAGATTGATTTGGTCCTTATATTACTTTTAATGTCTTTCAATTCTTTGTGCTGGAAACAAAGCCTCATGTAGCTCTTATAATAGTTGTAATTTTATAGGTCTTTTGTGATTATTTAATTAATGATGACTTCCCAGTTGACTTATGTATGTATATTCCATATGTATTTTTTTTTTCCCCTTCAACACTTCATCTGCAGCATCTAGCAGGGGCCTCACACATAATGCACATTTATGAATTTTGAATAAAGTTTGGAATACACAGAACATTGATATTTAGGGAATTCTTATATTTGGTTAATTCTTTTAAACATTCTTTTTCCTGACAGAGTGCAGCCTCACTTGAAGAAATGTTTTGAAGGAATTGCAAAGGTGGAATTTACAGAAAGCTTGGACATTACTCACATGAAGAGTAGTGAGGGAGAGGTGGTGGAACTCGTAGACACCATTTCAACAGCCAAAGCCAGAGGCCAAGTGGAGAAGTGGCTGGTTGAGTTAGAGAGAGTTATGATTAAATCCATCCACAAGGTAGCTGGCTATATTTATTATTATTTCTAGTAAAGATGGTAGAATGTTAATGTATTACTGATAAATGCACTGTTATTTAGACAAACGGAGTCATAAATTATCAATTCAGTTATAATAGATTGAAGGCAAAGAAATGGTGTGTGGTACTGTAATGACCACTTGAAAAGCAATTCATATTATAAAACACTTGGGTTTTAGTCCGGAGTCTGCCCCGTTTCTTGTGTTTTTGGTATTAGATACACTTTGATCTACATGGTCTATCTGTAGTCTTGTCTAGGAAGCACCTCTCTGTGGTTTCAAATCAGTCTCTGTGCTGCTTCCTTTTGTTCTGTGCATATGTAACATATCTACCAAAATGTTAGAAAATCGTTAACAGTTACTTCACATGTCACTTTAACACATTATTATCTCAGTCATTTGTAATATTTTTTTTGTTACTAGAGAATTTTAAGTCATGGAGACAAATAGATATTAGTTGAGCAGTTAAATTCATTTTTTACCATCGTGTGAACTTATCATTCAAGTTTCTTATCAAGAATAAAAATCATGATTCATCAGGGAAGCTTGAGAGCAAGAACTAGAAGGAAACATGGGATCAGGTCCTAATCAACACAGTTTTCACTAAGTTTTCAAATTCTATCATACATTATTGAAAAATTCACTGGAATCCAGGTATTTAATATACATCATGTACCTTAATGCCCCTTTCTTTCTCATGATACCTTATATATATGGGATGACTGGACAAAAGAGAATGAGCTTCCCTAGGTCTTGCTAAGTACTGACAAATAATGTTTTCATTTATGTATCTATTAACAATTAAATGAATTCTACTTTGATCACTACTTAAATTGATTATATGGTTTATTAATTGATGTGTGCAGTGATAACTCATTATTTTAGACATATTTAATATTATTTCAACTAATCTTTTAATTTTGCAATGTATTCAGATAAAATATTTTGGCTGCCATTTCAGACCATTAAGTTGGGTGTAGGAAATATCTTTTCCAAATGTTTATGTGTAAGTTGCTGGGAAAATGCAAGTAAATGCAATATAAAATACTACAGGTAGGAGACATGTGTTACTGTGTTGTGCTGTATGTTATTTGCATGCTTGAAAGGCATGTCTGCCTAAAGTAAGTGAATTTTGTGTCATTTGTAAATGATAAAATATTATGTTCTTGGCACCTTTGCCTCTTATCTCATTGTGTTATCATGGGTTTAATGTAGATTGCTACCACCAAAATATATGTAATTTTTTATATATGGTATACATAGTTTTGTAATATATCTTGTATATGATATCAGAACTTTCTGTAATCATGTTTGTCCTCTTCCAACTATATAGAGATCTGTGAATTAGATTATATGCTTCTTTCTCGTTCTCTCCACAGAATCCTTCTAGAACACATATATATTTCATCCTTGGCATTTCTCTACTGTTCCTTTTAGTCTTTCCAGTGTTTCTCCATCTCTCCCTTTCCACCTGCCTTTTCTGTGGCTACTTCTGGCCTTTTATTAATACATTTTCTTTATTATCAATAGTCAGCATTGCCCTTCATTTCAATTCAGCTCTGTAAATATCCTAGCTAAACTATAGAAGTCCAGAAAGGTTCACCTATCCTTATATATTTCTCATAAAAATGTAATTTTGACAACCTTTTCAGAAATTCAAACATTGACATGGCTATCACCTCCTAGACCTTACTATTTTTGGTTGATATAATAAATTAGACTGATTGAAAAAGGGGATCTATAGGATACACTGAAAATATATGTAGCAAAGCACATAACTTAGACTTCCTGAATTTACAGCTCTCAGCCCTCTGTGAATGAAGTCAGTATCCACCCTGTCAGCATGGCCTTTGGCATCAAGGGGAGCGAGATCTGGAAATAGGAAAAACTTTAGTGGAGTTATGTAGTTTGCCTAATGTGCATGTACACATGTGCACATGGTTCAGTGGGGATCTGATTAAGTTCAAAGTAAGTAATTATCTGAATTTGAAGGATCTCATTTTGGATTTACTTGAACTTATATTTTGTAATAAAATTGCTTTTGTTTTTCAGTCCAAAAGTATCTAGGACATCTTTGGCTGGTCAAAGAAATATTTCATATAATGTGGTTCATACAAATAGATTATATATCAGCAAAATAAAATGCTCTATAGTATTTTTTTTTGCTCACAGGTGTATGAAAAAACTTTAAATAGTCTACTCACATGATTTGAATATTCATAATTGGCTAAAATGTAAGAAGTAGAGCAGTACAAGTTAATCCGTTTAGGAGTTAGCTCTTCATTATTTAGCTTGTTTCAAGTAAAGTGTGAAACTGTTTACCTTTAAGCATTTTCTTTTTCAATTAGGTAATTAAAGATGCGATTCTTGCCTATACACAAAATGAACGAATTAACTGGGTAAGAGAGTGGCCTGGACAAACAGTTCTCTGTGTATCCCAGACCTATTGGACATTAGAAGTACAAACATCTATTGCAGAAGGACAAGAGGTAAGTTTTTATTACCCCAGGGTTTTTCAGCATTTCTTTAATAGTGATTATTGCGAAAATACAATTATTCTAAAAAATTAAGGCCTTCCACCCAAAAGCCAAGGATACTGGAGCCTCAGTCTTGTTATTATATACATTTTTATGCTTTCAGAAATAGTGATAGTAGGACAAAGAAACTTCCTAAACTTAGAAGGATTAGGAGGAATTACATAATATAATTCTCTCTTATGCCCTCAATAAAAGTATACTATGAGGTATGCTGTGCTAAGTTGCTTCAGTCATGTCTGACTCTTTGTGACCCTATGGACAGTAGCCCGCCAGGCTCCTTTGTCCATGGGATTCTCCAGGCAAGAATACTGGAGTGAGTTGCCATTTCCTACTCCAGGGGATCTTCCAGACCCAGGGATTGAACCCGTGTCGCTTTCATCTCCTGCATTGGCCCGAGGGTTCTTTACCTCTAGGGCCACCTACGAAGCCCTGTGAAGACAAGATATTAATTGACTTGTTTTGACTATTTTTGGGTTTTTTTGTATTAATTTTTAGTTAATATTTTGAGTAAAGCTTTATTTTAATTATTCTAGAAGATATATGAATTTACTATTATTAACTGAATTGCTAGTATTAATTAAAAACAGAAACTGCATTCAGTGCAACATTCTTATCCTTAAAGTAGGATTTCAAGCAGATCAACTTT
This sequence comes from Odocoileus virginianus, assembly GCF_023699985.2. Lineage (NCBI taxonomy): Eukaryota > Metazoa > Chordata > Mammalia > Artiodactyla > Cervidae > Odocoileus > Odocoileus virginianus. Next base: position 4,960,538 of record NC_069703.1, on the reverse strand, counting down.
CACTTGACTGATGGGCCAATCAGAATCCAGCAATTGCAGATGTTGTTTAAAACCATGAGTTTTAAACAATTTTTTACATGAAGTTTGGCATTGTAGTCTGTAAGGTATTGGTGAACACTGAGTGTTGGGTTTGAGAGTCTTGTATTCCTTGTAAGCACGCAGATGTCATAGAGGAAGGAGCTGAGTAACACATGCTTAGTTGATTCCAACTTACCAACAGTTGATTCCAACTTACCAACAAGTCACTTACTTCTCCTCCGGGGAAGAATGAAGGTGTAGGGCAGGAAGTCAGGGATTGTAGGGAAAGAGGTCTTCCTTCACAGAAATCGGAGCTCGGGAGTGAGGGTTTCTCCTACTGCAGTAAGCCCTGGGATACTCCTGGACTCTTGGCTCTCTGTCTCCATGTGCATTTCTCTTTTTTCCCCAGTGGGTCCAGAATCTGCATTTTGTCTTTTCACTGTGAAGCTACCATTCAGCCACCTCCCCACACAGAGGGATTCCTCCATTGCCCGTGTGGGTTACTGGAGATACGTGTAGCCTTGGATCTTACTCCTTGCTGGCCCCAAACCACCAGGACAGCTTTCTCATTTGTTGTTGTGGGAAACAGAGGGGACAAAGAAACAAGTGTGAGCAAACTGGGCAAATTCAGCAGGCGTCTTCCATGTTTCTTCAGTTTAAGGTTTAAGTGTGGTGTCAATTAAACTCCACCCGTCTGCCAAAACCGTATTTTTCTCTGGTAGGATTGGTAGGAGTTGAGGTAGAGGATTTACGTGTAAACCTTTCTTGTTTCTGCTCACCTCCCATGCATAATTTGAATTTGAAGAGACACACAGCTCAGGTCATTCCATTTCGGTGTGTCCTCTGCTCAAAGCTATCTGCCTGCAGTTCTTACCATATTGTATAAAGATACAAATAGAGTTTTTCCCCCTTGGTTTACAGCAGTGTACTGATACTGAGATGAGGTTATTTATTCACTCATGTATTACTTTGCTCCATTTTTTCTGTCACTTAATGTGGTACACATTCACGGAGAAAGACAAAAGGAGAATCCATGCCTTGGGTGACTGTTATTCCAGGGGAGCCCAGCTTCATAGATGTAGGCCCTCTAAAGCTGTAATTAGTGGGATTTAGAAAGTCTTTGCTGTTCCTTGCTAGACTGTCCTCCTCTGTTGTATTTTGTGGTGTTTTACATAGTGTGTGTCCTTAGAGATTCTTTTCTTTTTTCTCTGCTTGTGGGTCCTGTGCATCAGTACGCCGTTCATCTGCTGCCCATGTACCTTGTCCCTGCCCACATCTCATGCATGTTTGGTTTATTTAAGTTCTGAAGCAGCATCAGGAGGAGCACATGTTTTAGTCTTCTAAAGCATTGATGATTTAAGAAAATTTAACATGTAGTTCTATTTTGGGAGAATAGCATATGTTGCCCATGTACCTTGTCCCTGCCCACATCTCATGCATGTTTGGTTTATTTAAGTTCTGAAGCAGCATCAGGAGGAGCACATGTTTTAGTCTTCTAAAGCATTGATGATTTAAGAAAATTTAACATGTAGTTCTATTTTGGGAGAATAGCATATGTTTTAGTATTTTACGTGTTGATAACTTTTTCCTTAATTAATGTGTGGTTCACATCTGAGACTGATGACTTGACTTGAGTAGCTGGAGGCTTCTTGGCAGCCTCAGAGAAGACTGGGTGTTTCCACTCGCTGCAGACACCCAGATTGTCTAGAGCCTAATGCTATAATAGCACCTTGTATGTCCTACTCCAAGGGGACCTGTTCCCCTCAGGATCCGTTTCCATTTATTTATTCAAAGAATATTGACTATGGAACTAGTCAGTATGAGGCATTAGAGGGGCTAAAAATGAATGAAGTAACCAACACTTGGGTTATTGAAAATATTTATATGATTTTGAGTAAATGTATCATTGTGCATATCGTCAATTCAATGGACATGAGTTTGAGCAAGCTCCAGGAGTTGGTGATAGTCAGGGAAGCCTGATGTGCTGCAGTCCATGGGATCGGAAAGAGTCGGACATGACTAAGCAACTGAACTGAACTGAGGTATGCTAAATAAATTTTATTCCAGACCAGATTTGGCAGATTATATAATAGTTATCTTTAGATCCATTAGTTTACTGTACAGAACAGTTTACAATGGAGAAAATATAACAAAAACAATTTAGTATCATGATTTTTTCAATTTAGCTGATCTGAATTCTCATTGATTCATAAGATGTAGTTCCTAAAGAACTTAATGTATCACAATTCGAAGCTAAATTTTAGTTTTAAGTCTGGCTTTTCTAGTACAATAAAAATATATCCTGCTAATATAAATAGTAAATTCTTGTTATTGCTGTTCAGTCACTAAGTCGTGTCTGTGATGTAATGGACTGCAACACACCAGTCTTCCCTGTCCTTCACTATCTCCTGGAGTTTGGTCAAACTCATGTCCATTGAGTCAGTGATGCCATCCAGCCATCCCATCCTCTGCCGCCGCCTTCTCCTCCTGCCCTCAGTGTTTCCCAGAATCAAATCCTACTCAGAAGCTTTTGGTACTCACAGCTCCCTGTGAGTACTAGAAGGACTCATGGGATCTAAGACAGAGCATTTGGAGTTAGGATCTCTCATCTTGGTTGCAGTTTCTCTTTTGTCATCTGTTTTTCATCTCTGCTGGTCTCTGTGGGCTTTATTCTGCAGTGAGGGCAAAGGCTTTCAGTAACTTCAGATTAGTATACTCAGAGTCTTCCAAGTCTTGTGAAAAGCACCTTTCTCCCTATCAGTATAGTAGTCCTTGGAAATTGGGATTCTCTCTGGTTAGTCACACACACCCTCCTTCATGTTGCTTTGGAGATGGGACAACATGATCGACAGCTCGCCACAACCACAGAACATTCAGGCGTGAAAAGTGGAAAGGGAGGTGTGTTGGATAGCCACAGACCATGTTTGTTTACTTTGCCTGGCCTGATTGAGATTGTTCACCTCACTTGTTTTTGTTGTTCAGTTGCTAAGTCATCTTCGACTCTGCGACCTCATAGACTGTAGCATTCCAGGCTCCTCTGCCCTCCACTGTCTCCTGGAGTTTGCTCAGATTCGTGTTGAGTCAGTGATGTTATCTAACCATCTCATCCTCTGCTGCCTGTTTCTCCTTTTGCCTTCAATCTTTCCCACTGAAAGATTTTTCAATTGAAAGGTCATTGCCGTTGAAAACCTAATACCTTTGTAGTAAAAAGAAACTGATTATTTTTAAGTTGTGCAGTATGGCAAGTTATGATAAAAATGTAGATAATACTCTACTCTGTATATGTGCCAGGTCAAAAAATTTTTGTTCAAAGGGATTCTGACTACACTGAGTAATTATATCGTATTTTCTTTCAGGCCCTTGAGGAATATTTGGGAAAATGTAACAAGCAAATTGACGATATTGTCACCTTGGTCCGTGGCAAACTGTCCAAGCAAAATCGTGTGACTCTGGGAGCCCTTGTGGTGCTGGATGTCCATGCTAGAGATGTTCTCATGACACTTGTTAAAAAGGAAGTTAGTGATGACTCAGACTTTGAATGGTTAAGTCAGCTTAGGTACTATTGGCAAGTAAGTAATATCACTGAATGTTATTACACAGCAATTTCAGGTCACAACTGTTTAATTTGTTCTTGCTAGCTCACATAGGTGATAGTATTGGTAATACACAATTTTTCTTGCTGATGGCTAACTATACCCAAACAAGCCTTCACCACATTGAAGATTGAGGCAGCCAAAAACTGTATGTCATGTGTATGAAAACTATGTGTATATCTATATCAAAATACATCGTTACATAGAAATACATATTCACATATAGCCACACAAAAACTATGAGGAATTATAAGAACTTACTCAGTTGAAATTAGTCATTCTGCTTGCTGAATCTGTAAAATGTTGAAACTAATCAGTTTATATTTTTTTGATTCCTGATACATCTAAAGAATGTACAAATCAGAACGTTTTAGTCTGATTTAGTCATTAAACTTTTCTCTTATTGATCAGTTGAAGGAACCTGAACTATGATCTGGAGGAAGGCTTTTATCAGCAGATCTGGGTGGCTGGTGAGGGCAGTCACCGTCAGGGGAGCAGGAGGAGCAGAAACAGTACAGTGAGCAAGGTTGGGCCTGTTGAGGGTGGGAAGAGAACGCTGACGATTGGAGACACAGACTCGAAAATTCTCATCGTAGTCACTTTTGTGAAAGGTTTTGGGGGTGTATGGTGTGGAAGGAGAAGAGATAAAAGAACCAGAACCCTGGAACACTAATGAGGCTGTGTGCATAGTGGTTAGGAGCTCAGACTGTGGAATCATAGCCTCTAATGCTGTGTCTTCTCCTTACCAGTTGTGTGGCATTGGCAAGTTAAGTTGCTCTCTTCAGGCACCAGCTTCCTTACATATAAAATGGTGATGATGATAATACTCTATAGTGAAAACTCATGGAACAAATGATTGAAAATACAGAAGAATAATGAACTATCTAAAAGAATAATTAAGAAAGCAATCCCATTTATAATTGCTCAAAAAAATAAAATACCTAGGAATAAATTTAACCAAAAAGCTGAAGGTCCTATAAACTGAAAACTATAAGATGCTAATGAAAGAAATTTAAGACACAAATAAAGGGAAAGATCTGTGTTCATGGATTGGAAGGATTAACATAGTTAAAATGTCCATACTTCCCAAAGCAATCTACAGATTTTAAAATTTCTATCAAAAATCCAGTGGCATATTTCACAAAAAACAGAACAAACAATCCTAATATTTTTTATGGAAACAGTAAAAACCCCAAATTGAAAAGCAATCTTGAGAAAGAACAAAGCTGGAAGCATCACACTTCCTGATTTCAAGTTATATTACAAAGCTAAAGTAATAAATGAAGCTAAAGCTTAAGTAATAAAACCAGTATGGTATTGCCATAAAAACAGACACATAGATCACTGGAACAAAACAGAGTCCAGAAATAAATCTACATATGTATGGTAATTTATGACAAAGGAACCAAGAATATAAAATGTGGAAAGGACAATCTCTTTAATAAATGGTGTTGGGAAAACTGGAATACCACATGCAAAAGTATGAAATAGGACTTACATCATACCTGAAAATTAACTCAAAATCGATTAAAGAATTGATTGTAAGACCTGAAACCATAAAACTCTTAGAGGAAAACCTTGATGGTAAGCTCCTTGACTTTGGTAATAGGGATTTTTTTTTAAAATTTGACACCCAAATCAAAGGAAACAAAAGCAAAAAAGAACACATACCATGGGATTTCATTATATGTGGAATCTAAAAAACAAAAGAAAATGAAACAAAGAACAACACGAAACAAGCTGATAGATAAAGAAAACAGACTGGGGGTTCCCAAAGGCTGGGGGTGCGGGTTGAGAGGTGAGAGACGTGGGTGAAGGGAGTCAAAAGGTTCAAACTTCCGAGCACAAAACAAGTAATTCATGGGGATGTAGTAGTGTACAGCATGACAACAGTAGTTAGTAATACTGTTTTGCATGCTTGAAAGTTGCTAAGAGTAGATCTTCAAAGTTCTCACAGGAAAAAATTTCTGTTACTATGTATGATGATGAATGTTGATTTATTATGATGATCATTCTGTAATAAATGTAAGAATGGAATCATTATGTTATGTACCTGAAACTAATATAATATTGCATGTCAGTTATACCTTAATAAAATAGTGTTAGCAAACGTAAAGAAAATACAAGAAAAACAAATGTATTTTCCAAAGTTCTATGGGAAAAATTGAAGCCAGTGACTTCAAGTCTCATCCAAGGAAATTAGATATTGAATTCTACTGAATTAAATGATGTCTGAAAAGTGAATTTTAAAGATATTGTTTATAGCATGGCTATTATTTATTAAAGAGCTTGAGATTTCATTTTATTTAAATTTTACAGTTTAAGCTAACTTCATTTTATCTGATTTATATTAGGAAAATAATTTAGAAACAAAGATGATCAATGCTGGTTTACGATATGGATATGAATATCTGGGCAATTCCCCTAGGCTGGTTATTACTCCACTCACTGACAGATGTTACAGGTAAACTCATTTATTTAAAGATCTAATTGGAAAAAAGAACTTTCACTCATCTCTAGATCACTTAATTTTTTTAAGTACCAAAATATATCCTCTATTATCTTTCCTGGACTATGCTTTTCGCAACTTGACCTTCATTTCTTTCTCTGCTGACTTCGTCCTCTCTAGACCTCTCAGCCCTGAGTGCTGCTGGGCAGCGCTGTCACTTTTTGCATTGTTGCTTTCCCCTCCTTCCTGAGCCGTCCTGACTGCTCCCTTGGATGATTGGAGGCTCCTGCTTCGCCCCTTGGACTGTGTTTTCATGTAGCGCTTTGTGTCCTGCTTCACGGCTTCCTGATGTTCTCGTCTGCTCTTAGACTTTTTAAAAATCGTCTTTATGTATGCGTTTGACTGCACATGGTCTTAGCTGTGGCATGTGGGGGGTTTGATCTTTGTTGTGATATGAGAACTCTTAGCTGTGGCATGCAGGATCTAGTTCCCTGACCAGGAATTGAACCCGGGGCTATCTGCATTGAGAGCTCGGAGTCGTATCCACTGGAGCACCAGGCAAGTCTCTACTCTCAGGCTTTAACAGCCCACATCCTAAAGATCCCCAAACCAGTGCCTCCAGCCAAGGCCTCTCTCCTGTGAGGCTTCACCACACACATGCTGGTGGATAGCTCCATTGTATATCTCATAGGTATTTATGTATACATTATTTTCTGTTGTCCTTCTGAATAATAGAAAACATGTATTTTTAACTTTCAGTTTCCATTCACCATATTCCAGATTTTTTAAATACTAAATTAAACTTCATTTTTTCATTTTCTTCCAACTCTAAGTAGTTTATTGACTAAACTAGTTTCAGGATGCAAGCAGGAAGCAGTTTTATCCTTTTTTATCATTATTCTTTTAAACTTGCTCTATCAAATATTATCCCCATTTATGGATAAAATCTAGGGTACTCTACTCTTTCTCGGATATTCCCTACTCTTTCTGGTGACTCTAATATATTAATAAATAGAGTTATTCTTTTCAGATGTTAAAAGTCCATTTAGGTATAAAATGAGATACTATTTTTCATACAATTTAAAATGTCCCTTCCTCCTAGTTCAAGCTTGACTTGAGCTTGTGGCCTGCATTTGGGAATGTATTGATAAATGTGGTCAATCTTTTTGTCATTATCATCCCTATTCATTGCACCCTTCCCTCAATAGCCCTTCCTTTTGGCTTCTCCAGTGTTGGAAGTTGATAGGGGAGAGGTGAAGGAAAGGGAGAGGCAGGTTTACAGGTGACAGGTGTCTTGGGTAACAACTATCTTTTGCTATCTAGTGCCTTCCATGATGGCACAAGTTCAGGTGTACCAGATGTGCCAAGGGATGTTCATGTGGGTTTTGGGAAGCCCCCGATCACCTGATCCTCCCACCTGTGAAAAATGCCTTCTCTGGCTGGCTTCTGGTGACTTTTGCTTTAGCCTCTCCTGAGTTCCACCACACACAGACCCTCTTCCTGGGGTCTTCTCTGATTTTACATGGGTCTACTGCACCTGGGCCCATTCGGCTTAACTCAAGACTGGCTCTAGATCCTACCAGTAGGATCTAGATCTTGTCAGATGATACACATGTGTTTTGCCATCAGTAAGAGTGCATCTTTCTTACTGTCCCCGTTTTCTCCTACTCTGCCATCAGGAGAAACTACAGGCATCCTCTTGACTAAATATTTTAAAGCTCTCAGCTTGGGGGTTTAGTCAAAATTCTAATACAAGCTCATCTCTATTACACATTTTTACAACTAATATGTAGGTAAGTTTGCCAAAAATTTTATTGTTGTCTTTACTCACCATGACTTTTTCCTCTGTCTAATTTTTGCTTTAATTTTTCTCCTTCTGAAACAATAACTTTTAGTCATTGTTCAAGTGAGGCTCTACAAGTAGTGAGCTATACCAGTATTTATCTAAAAATGCCTCTTTGTTGTTTAGTTGCTCAGTTGTTTCCAACTCTTTGTGACCCCATGGACTGCAGCACGCCAGGCCTCCCTGTCCTTCACCATCTCACCAAGCTCAAGTTTGAGCTTGCTCAAACTCATGCCCATTGAGTTGGTAATGCCATCCAACCATCTCATCCTCTGTTGTCCCCTTCTCCCCCTGTCTTCAATCTTTCCCAGCATCAGATTCTTTTCCAATGAGTCGACTCAGTATTGGAGCTTCAACTTCAGCATCAGTTCTTCCAGTGAATATTCAGGACTGATTTCCTTTAGAATGGACTGGTTGGATCGCCTTGCAGTCCAAGGGGCTCTCAAGAGTCTGCTCCAACACCACAGTTCAAAAGCATCAATTTTTTGGCACTCAGCCTTCTTTATGGTCCAACTCTCACAAAATACATGACTACTGGAAACACCATAGCTTTGACTATACAGACCTTTGTTGGCAAAGTAATGTCTCTGCTTTTCAATAGGTTCATTGTAGCTTTTAATACGCTGTCTAGGTTTGTCATAGCTTTTCTTCCAAGGAGTAAGCATCTTTTAATTTCATGGCTGCAGTCACCATCTGCAGTGATTTTGGAGCCCAAGAAAATAGTCTGTCACTGTTTCTATTGTTTCTCCATCTCTTTGCCATGAAGTGATGGGACCAGATGCTGCAGTCTTCATTTTTTTAATGTTGAGTTTTAAGCCAGTTTTTTCACTCTCTTCTTTCACCTTCATCAAGAGGCTCTTTAGTTCCTCTTTGCTTTCTGTCATAAGGGTGGTGTCATCTGCATATCTGAGGTTTTGATATTTCTCCCGGCAATCTTGATTCCAGCTTCATCCAGCCCTGCATTTCGCATGATGTACTCTGCATATAAGTTAAAATGCCTCTTATTCTTCTTTTTCTCTTGGTCTTCACTAGATTGTTGTTGTTCAGTCTCTCAGTTGTGTCCAACTCTTTGAGACCCCATGGACTGCAGCACACCAGACTTCCCTGTCCTTCACTGTCTCCCAGAGTTTGTTCAAACTCATGCCCATTTAGTCGATGATGCCATCCAACCATCTCATCTTCTGCCACCCTCTTTTCCTCCTGCCCTGAATTTTTCTCAGGATCAGGGTCTTTTCCAATAGATTGAAAAGTGAAGTTGCTCAGTCGTGTCCGATTCTTTGTGACCCCACGGACTGTGGCCTAATTAGGCTTCTCCATCCATGGGATTTTCCAGGCAAGTGTACTGCAGTGGGTTGCCATTTCCTTCTGCAATAGATTGTGAGTGAGTGAGTGAAGTCGCTCAGTCAACTGTAGGTGAACAGTAATTTCCCCTCAGCTCTCCAAAGATGTGATTCTACTGGCATTTATTGCTACTGCTGACTAGCCTTTTATTCTAATTATTAGTGTTATTCCTTTATAAGTAACTTTCTCCATTGTAGTTTTTAAAGTGTTTTCTTTATTGTTGATGTTCACTGGATGTTATTAGATGTGAAAGAGTTTTTATTTATCCTCCTTGGAACTTTTTCCAGTTAATATCTTTCTTCAATTCTAGCAAATTTTCAGCCATTGTTTTTAGAATTTTGCCTTTTCCCCATTCTCTTCCTTCTTTCTTCTGTGTCTTTAACTTTTCTTACTTTTGGCCTCTCTCCCTGGGCGATTTCCTCCTACTTATCTTCTAGTGCATAATTCTGTTTCTGTATGTTTTCTCTGCTATTTATTCTGTTCATTGAATTTTCAAAAGTTAAGGGATTATATTTTTATTGCTAGATTTCAAGTTTCCTCTTTTATGAGATTGACTTCCTTTTTTCCTCACAATTGTCTGATGTCTATTGCTTTTTATTTAAAATCTTCCTAAACCACCAGGATACCAAAGAAGGCAGAGTGCCATATATACAGTAGCCCTCTCAGACCATTGTCCAACTGCCTAACTGCCTTTGCCACTGCAAGCCTGATTCTTAATTTTGATCTCTCTTTCTGGTTTTAACTGTGAGCTCATTTTAATAGGATTATTTCCCCAGGTGGTCTCCCATTTCTCAGATGTGGAGGTGTCCATCTGGAACAGTTTTACATTTATCTCTGTGGAGGGCTCTAGGGTTTTCTCTGGTCCAGAAAAAAATTTTAATGTTAATTTCTCAGTTTGGGTTCATGTGCCCATCAGTAGCGGAGAAGGCGATGGCACCCCACTCCAGTGCTCTTGCCTGGAAAATCCCGTGGATGGAGGAGCCTGGTGGGCTGCAGTCCATGGGGTCGCTAAGAGTCGGACATGATTAAGCGACTTCACTGTCACTTTTCACTTTCACTCATTGGAGCAGGAAATGGCAACCCACTCCAGTGTTCTTGCCTGGAGAATCCCAGAGACGGGGGAGCCTGGTGGACTGCCATCTATGGGGTCGCACAGAGTCGGACACGACTGAAGTGACTTAGTTGTAGCAGCAGCAGCCCATCAGTAGCCGTTCCCTTCTCCAGCAGATCTTTCCAACCCAGGGATCAAACTGCGGTCTTCTGCATTGCAAGTGGATTCTTTACCAGCTGAGCTACCAGGGAATGGAAATTTGATGCCACCCTCTATGATGTTTATTTTTCACTGGACACTGCATGAAGTATAAGCTTCCTGTCCCTTCATTGATTCTTCTTTGTCTCCTGAGTAGGCTGCTGAAGTAATTTTAGTTCCCATTTACACCCAAGGCAACCTTTCAGATCTTCTGGGTTTAAACAGTGAATCCATTCCGGCTCCTCAGCTTGCTCAGTTCTCAGAACTGTTGTTTCTGTGTGGGTATAAATGCACTTGTGTTTATTTACAAATTCTAAACCAATGTGCACCCTACAGCCTTCGCACCTAATTACTTTTCCAGCTATGCATTGCCTCTTCTTTGATAATTTGCTTTTCATTCTCTCAAAAATGGTTCATATTTCAAAGGTCATCATTTTTTATGTAGCATTTCCATATGCTTGCAGTAGGGTAATTGGATGGTTCAGGATCAACTGAATTCTCCAGAAGTCAGTGTTGAATTTCAAAGGTGAGCTTGTTCTGATTTTGTCACATATACAGCTATTCAGAAGTAAAATATAAAACAGACAAAGATTTTCATAGGTTAGTAGGAAGGAAGGAATTTTTGCTGAGGAAATAGAAAATTTGGCTCTTGATTTAAATTTTCTTTCTGAATGTATATAAAAATCACATTATTACACAAAGATTGTTTATTTCTTATGTTTCAGAACCTTGTTTGGAGCCCTTCATCTGCACCTTGGAGGAGCACCTGAGGGGCCAGCTGGCACGGGAAAGACCGAAACTACTAAAGATTTAGCCAAAGCTGTAGCGAAGCAATGTGTTGTTTTCAACTGCTCTGATGGGTTGGACTATCTGGCTCTAGGAAAATTCTTTAAGGTTTGAGTTAACTCCTCATTTATGATATGATAACTTCTCAGAAAGACTTTTTATAATGAAACATAATTTGATGCAAATAAAAGACTTGCTGTAAGTAGAGTTATATCAAAAGCTTATTTGAGAAGGAGTTCCACCTCCCTCTCAGATAGTAAAGAATCCGCCTGCAACGTAGGAGACCCAGGTTCAATCCCTAGGTCAGGAAGATCCCCTGGAGAAGGGGAAGGCAGCCCACTCCAGTATCCTTGCCGTGGATTTCCATGGACAGAGGAGCCTGGTGGGCTGCAGTCCTTTGGGTTGCAGAGTGGGACACGACTGAGCTGACTGACATTTTCACACTTTCTGCCTCCCTCTTCAGTCCTTGCTTTATAAAGGGTCAGTATTCCTGATAGCAATGAATGGGTGGTGTCCCTTCAATGCACTGGACAGCTAGAAGTTTGAGAACCATTGATTTGAGTGAAAGTCACTTAGTTGTGTCCGAGTCTTTGTGAACCCATTAGTCCATGGAATTCCCCAGGCCAGAATACTGGAGTGGGTAGCCTTTCTCCTCTCTGGGGATCTTCCCAACCCAGGAATTGAACCCAGGTATCCCGCACTGCAGGCAGATTCTTTACCAGCTGAGCCACAACACAGGCCCAAGAATACCGGAGTGGGTAGCCTATCCCTTCTCCAGTGGATCTTGCCTGACCCAGGAATTGAACCTGGGTCTCCTGCATTACAGGCGGATTCTTTACCAACTGAGCTATATTGCATCATGCAAATACTGAGTTCTCTAAAGACTTCATTATTAATGAGCTATGATTCAATAATTTACTTTTATAGACACATTCTATTTAATCTTTTTGGTGAACTTGAAATCCTTTTGTTTTTTCTTATTCTGAGTCAGACTCCCACTTTTAACAAGTTGGTAAGATTGCAAAAGGGGGAGTGAAAGATATAAAGTCCCTGGCTAAATTCATTGGTGTAACCTTTGATCATCTGGTCATTTTGATGCTTTGTTGCTATAGTTTGTTGTTCCTTAAAATATTAGGTGGCACAGTTGAACACAAAATTATCCATGTGGGATTATGAGTTCCACTTACTTGTTTTTTAATTTCTATTTTTGTATACTTTGCAAATTGCAATTTAATGATTCTTTAATCCTTAACTTTCAGGTATCTCCAGAAAAAGTTAACGTTAAAAGAATACTCAAATCATTTGTGTACCTATGACTGATTCGTGTTGATGTCTGGCAGAAACTAATGCAATATTGTAAAGCAATTATCCTTCAATTAAAAATAAACAAATTTTAAAAAATTACTAGGCTATCCCACAGTATAAAAACATTATAAATAAAGAACAAATAAATGTGTTTTAGGATTAAAAAAAATACACTAACAAAACATATTATAACAACCCTACCCTGTACAGTAAACTTATTTCTGGCTGAAATATGGCCTAGTCATTTTATAAAAGATTTGGATCATAAGAAGTTTCTATATTTGTGACACTGGAACAATTAGAATAACAGTAAAAGAAAGGAAAATATTACAATAAGTAAAATATGAATAAAACATTTGAATGATCAGTACTATTTCAGTCATCCTCTATAATGATATACAACCTCACTGTAATGATTATTAAAGAAATAAACAGCAAATCTAAAAGATTCTCTGTGTAGTTTAAACAGTCATTATATTCCTAAACATTTCAAGAAAATTCTGGTATGCACTAAGTTTTCAAATCCATATAATATTCTTAATTCTTTGATATAGACTGCTATATTAAAATATTGTTTTGTTATTGATAAGTATTGATTATATGGACAATTTGTATTATTTGTATTATTGCTGAATAATGGGGGTACAAAATTAAAAAGACAGAGATCTTACTAGAACCTCACAATCTATATAACTCTTTGAACATGTGAATTCATAAGCATTTTGTTCTCTGTGATTTCTAATCATTTTCTTATATCATGTGTTAGATTTCTAAGTCTTAGAGTCTTCACTCAATAATGAAAATGTACTATTCTTTGACATGCATGGTGTTCATGTTTAATCCAGTGTGTTTGAATAGATGGATTAATACACAAATCCAGGGTTAGCCACTATTAGATATGTGGCATTGTACTAAATACTTAACATCTTATGTGACATAGCCTTAGTTTCCTTGTATAAAAGGTATATACAAAGTGCCATGCAGCATGTCTTGCATATACTAGGTACTCAGTGAAATACACATACATACATATACAGTCTAGAGGATGTACACTCAATAATCATTTTTGCATTTTTTAGATTTAATCTGAATTTGGACTCAGCTACTCAAGTTTGACTTTCCAGTTTTTCCTTTCACCAAATGGCACAGAGTTACTTTTGGGATGGATGTAAGTTAGAATTGCAAGCTGGAGCCTCAGATGGTATTAATTGGTCATTAAGGTACTCAGGTTACAGGGTAGTCTCACTGACAACAGGAGTCACCTTATTTAAAGGATTATTACAACCCATTCTACGGAGTCTGTAAGGAAAAGCGAATAAAATCAACTTGTAACTAAAAAATAAGAAAGGCTTTGAAATTATAGATATACATCTAAATGCCTAAAAATACACAAAGAAAGTAAAACAAAAATCAATTGGAAAATTTTTCAGTTGATCAAACTCTTTATTCATGCGGAATAATGAATTGGTAATAAAAGAGTAAGCTGTCTTTAAAGATAAAGGTGAATAAGCAATTTCCTTGATAGGATATTAAATCCGTGAAGAGATGAGGTGAAAATACAACATTTCAATGTAATATTCAATCAGATAAAATTGAAAATTTTCATTACTCTTTTCTCCCAGGGACTGTTATCTTGTGGAGCCTGGGCTTGCTTTGATGAGTTTAACAGAATTGATTTGGAAGTGCTGTCTGTGGTTGCTCAACAAATTCTTACTATCCAAAGAGGTAATGGGCTAGTTTGTCTGCATTGCGTGAAAACAGTAGAAACATAGGGCATGGTGAATGGTACGAGTCACATTTACATGTGGAATTGCTAAGTCATTTCATTCTTGATTACCCACAGGTATTAATGCAGGGGCTGATTTACTAGTGTTTGAAGGAACTGAATTAAAACTTGACCCCACGTGTGCTGTTTTTATAACAATGAACCCTGGATATGCTGGACGATCAGAACTGCCTGATAATCTAAAGGTACAGAAAAGGCAGTTATATAATCTGTTTCTTTTCTGTGATTTACAAAGTTAATATGTAAAAAGAACATGCTCTTGAATTTTACATAAAACATTTCCTTTTAGATGTTATATTTTAGACAGCTGTTTTAGAAAAATTTTAAAGCTTTGGTTACCTTTAAAAATATGTAATTTCCAGAACTTCTATTTTAAAACTGATCATAAGTATAAAAATTAGAAAACATAGGAAATATTGGAAAAGGTACCCATTCTACTGTTTACTATATGGTATTCCTCAATATTAAATGTTGAAATCAGACCATTGTGAATACTGGGGGAAGGTCTGTTCATGTTAATATTATAATATGGGCATTTTTCTATCTTTATGAACATGATTCAAACTGCAAATAAGTTTATTGAACTGTGTTTACAGTTTGACATTTAGATTGCATTTAGTTTCCCTCCATTATAGATAATACTGCAATGGGAAATTTTTACTTAAGGCTTTTCTCTATTTTAAATTATTTTGTTGGGAGATTCATAGGACCAAGAGCTGTGTTGCTGAATTGCCTTCTAACAGAGGTAGAAACAATTTACATCCCCTATCAATTCTCAGTTCTCCTTAATACCTAGCACTGTTTGTTTTCTTGTAAGAACAAAATAACTAATTGGATAGACTAGAATCTTCATTAAAAAAAAAAAAAAAAACCAAACTTTGATTATTAGTGAAATATGACCTTTCCTCCCTATCTTTTTTAGACCTTTTATATGCTTTTCTGGTGAACTGCAAGTTTATGGCTAGTGCATGGAGAAAAATGTTGAATAAATATACAGTGGTAATTGCAGATCCAAAACCAAGTTTTCTGACCCTAAATCCTACATTCCTTCCATTATTCACATTTTTAGAATAACAGCTTCTTAGATTAGGTGAGGTATTTTTCTTTTCCACCGAAAAAACTTTTGATTGGACCAACTGCTGCCAAGTATTTTTGTGGTATTTCTATTCCTTGCACTTTTCTTTGCTTGATGTGATGTTTTAGTACTTTGCCTTTGTGAAGGAAGGTATGATTTAAAAATGGAAATTAGTAAATCCTCCTTCATCTAAGAAGCATTTTGTGACTTTTTATTCCAATATGCATTTGGAAAAAATATACCTTCCAATATACATTGGAAAAAAGCAAAATGGCTGTCTGAGGAGGCCTTACAAATAGCTGTGAAAAGAAGGGAAGCGAAAAGCAAAGGAGAAAAGGAAAGATATTCCCATTTGATGCAGCATTCCAAAGAATAGCAAGGAGAGATAAGAAAGCCTTCCTCAGCAATCAATGCAAAGAAATAGAGGAAAACAATAGATTGGGAAAGACTAGATCTCTTCAAGAAAATCAGAGCTACCAAGGGAACATTTCATGCAAAGGTGGGATCAATAAAGGACAGAAATGGTATAGACCTAACAGAAGCAAAAGATATTAAGAAGAGGTGGCAAGAATACAGAGAAGAACTGTACAAAAAAGATCTTCATGACCCAGATATTCACGATGGTGTGATCACTCACCTAGAGCCAGACATCCTGGAATGTGAAGTCAAGTGGGCCTTAGAAAGCATCACTACGAACAAAGCTAGTGGAGGTGATGGAATTCCAGTTGAACTATTTCAAATCCTGAAAGATGATGCTGTGAAAATGTTGCACTCAATATATCAGCAAATTTGGAAAACTCAGCAGTGGCCACAGGACTGGAAAAGGTCAGTTTTCATTCTAATCCCAAAGAAAGGCAGTGCCAAAGAATGCTCAAACTACCGCACAATTGCACTCATCTCACACGCTATTAAAGTAATGCTCAAAATTCCCCAAGCCAGGCTTTAGCAATACGTGAACTGTGAACTTCCAGATGTTCAAGCTGGTTTTAGAAAAGGTAGAGGAACCAGAGATCAAATTGCCAACATTCGCCGGATCATCAAAAAAGCAAGAGAGTTCCAGAAAAACATCTATTTCTGCTTTATTGACTATGCCGAAGCCTTTGACTGTGTGGATCACAATAAACTATGGAAAATTCTGAAAGAGATGGGAATACCAGATCACCTGACCTGCCTCTTGAGAAACCTGTATGCAGGTCAGGAAGCAACAGTTAGAACTGGACATGGAACAACAGACTGGTTCCAAATAGGAAAAGGAGTACGTCAAGGCTGTATGTATGGTCACCCTGCTTATTTAACTTATATGCAGAGTACATCATGAGAAACCCTGGGCTGAAAGAAGCACAGGCTGAAATCAAGATTGCCGGGAGAAATATCAATAACCTCAGATATGCAGATGACACCACCCTTATGGCAGAAAGTAAAGAGGAACTAAAGAGCCTCTTGAAGAAAGTGAAAAAGGAGAATGAAAAAGATGGCTGAAAGCTCAGCATTCAGAAAACAAAGATCATGGCATCCAGTCCCATCACTTCATGGCAAATAGATGGGGAAACAGTGGAAATCATGGCTGACTTCATTTTTCTGGGCTCCAAAATCACTGCAGATGGCTATTGCAACCATGAAATTAAAAGACGCTTACTCCTTGGAAGGAAAGTTATGACCAACCTAGACAACACATGAAAAAGCAGAGACATTACTTTGTCAACAAAGATCCATCTAGTCAAGGCTATGGTTTTACCAGTATTCATGTATGATTGTGAGAGTTGAACTATAAATAAAGCTGAGCACAGAAGAATTGATGCTTTTGAACTGTGGTGTTAGAGAAGACTCTTGAGAGTCCCTGGGACTGCAAGGAGATCCAACCAGTCCATCCTAAAGGAGATCAGTCCTGGGTGTTCATTGGAAGGACTGATGCTGAAGATGAAACTCCAATACTTTGGCCACCTGATGTGAAGAACTGACTCATCAGAAAAGACCCTGATGCTGGGAAAGATTGAGGGCATGAGGAGAAGGGGACAACAGTGGATGAGATGGCTGGATGGCATCACCGACTCGATGGACATGTTTGAGTAAACTCCGGGAGTTGGTGATGGACAGGGAGGCCTGGCGTGCTGCGATTCATGGGGTTGCAAAGAGTCGGATACGACTAAGCAACTGAACTGAACTGATATATTTGGAAAGCTCTTTTGGTCTAATTTTTTTATTCACTCATGTTTTTCTTTTACTTGGTAGGATTGATCTGAATACATAAGTATTTGTAAAGGCAAAATACCTGTGAGCAACTAATCATAAAAAATGCGACCCATTATGGACTGAGTCTGTTAATGCCCTGTGTGGGCTCGTCCATGTTTTATGTATTGTGCGTGTTGAAACAATGGTGCTTGGAGTATTTTCTTTCTATTTTAGGTCAAAAACTGTCCTCAAATTCTAGTAGCTTTTTGTTGTTTTCATTGCTCCTTTGTGCAGTCTTCTTGATTGGAGCTGCTATAAAACATATCTTTTCAAGTATATATGGAAATGCCTGACACTTTGGAAAAATGTCTTAGCCTGAAATGAAAGATACACAGATATAAATATATGGGCTTCCCAGATGGCACTAGTGATAAAAGAATCCATCTGCCAATGCAGAAGAAGCAAGAGACACAGGTTCGATCCCTGAGTTGGGAAGATCTCCTGGCATAGGAAATGGCACCCCATCCAGTATTCTTGCCTGGAAAATTCCATGGATTGAGGAGCCTGGCAGGCTACAGTCCATGGGGCTGCAGAGAGTCAGACGTGATTGAATGCCTGAAAACGATCTATTTAAAGCCTGCTGAGACCCAGAAAGTGTTTTCATGTCTTCAGGATCATCCTTGAAGCTTCCCTCTTCTTCACCCAGCGATTTCAGCCAGTTACCAAAACCAGTCTTGTAACTCCTGCTGTTCCTGGCCAGTGCTATGGCCATGCCTTGCTCCCACCCCTCTTCAGTATCCTCTTACAGGTCTTACTGCAGTGGTTCACCTGTCACCGTTGGGATAGCTCTTTCTCTATATATATATATGACGTATGTATGTCTCACATATTCCTAAACATATATACATGTGTAAAGCATACTCTTAAACCTTTCATCAGCTTATGGGCACTTGGCTTGTTTCCTCGTCTTGGCTGATGTAAATAGTGCTGCTGTGACCATTGGGGTGCATTTATCTTCTCAAATTAGAATTTTCATTTTTTCCCCCAGCTGTATGCCCAGGAGTTGGATTGCTGGAGCATATGGCAACTCCATAGTTTATGGAGTACCTCTATACAGTTTTCCGTGGTGGCTGCACAAATTTACATTCCCACCAACCATGAAGGAGGGTTCCCTTTTCTCCACACCCTCTGCAGCTTTTATTATTTGTAGACCTTTGTATGATGATCACTCTGACCAGTGCGAGGGGATGCCTCACTGTAGTTTTGATTTGTATTTCTCTGCTGATTAGAGAAGTTGAGTGTCTCTTCAGGTACCTGTTGGCCATATGTATGTCTTCTTTGGAGAAATATTTATTTAGGTCTTCTGCTCATTTTTTGATTGGGTTTTTTTCCTTTTTGTTGTTGAGTTATATGAGATGTTTGTATATTTTGGAAATGAAGCCCCCTTTGGTTGCATTGTTTGCAAATATTTTCTCCTAGTCTGTTGGTTGTCTTTTCATTTTGTTTATGATTTCCTTTGCTGTGCAGAAGTTTTTAAGTTTGATTATTCCCATTTGTTCATTTTGCCTTTATTTCCAGTGCCTTGGGAGACTGACTTAAGAAAATATTGGTACAATTTACGTCAGAGAATGTTTTGCCTGTGTTTTCTTCTAGGAGCTCTGTGGTATCCTGTCTTATTTTTAAGTCTCTAAGCCATTTTGACATTTTTTTTTTCTTTTGGTGTGTGTAAAATGGGAGGGAATGTTATGACTTCTTTGATTTACAAGTGGCTATCTAACTTTTCCAATACTACTTGCTAAAGAGACTATCTTTTCTCTATTGTACATTCTTGCCTTCTCTATCAAAAATTGACTGTAGGTGTGTGGGTTTACTTCTGGGCTCTCTATTCTGTTCCATTGATATGTCTGTTTTTGTGCCAGTACCCTGCTATTTTGATTAATGGAGCCTCGTAGTATTGTCTGAAGTCTAGGTGGGTATGCCTCCAGCTTTGTTCTTTTTCCTCAGGATTGCTTTGGCAATTCTGAGTCTTCTGTGTTCAGTCACTAAGTCATGTCACACTCTTTGTGATATAAATTTTAGGATTTAGTTCTGTGGAAAATGTTATGAGTAATGTGATGGGGATCGCATTAAATTCATAGATTGCTTTGGGTAGAATGGAAAATAGGCATATTCTGTATCTTCTAATGTCACAAAGTCAATAACGTGATACATTGTGGCATCCAACTCTAAAGGCACAAGAAGAAGAACATGCAAGTGGACCTGGGCTCAGTTCCAGTGACAGAGCCTGGCCTCTGTGACACAAGGCTGCTCTGCCTGACCGAAGACAGAAGTCAGAGCTGAAGGATGTGGGAGCATCGGGGGAGATTTGAGGGAGTCTGGTGTTCCAGGTGAACAAGAAGTCAGGGGTTCAGTGAGGGCTTGGGCCTCCATTCAGGAGGATTTGCAAATGCTAACACATTCTGATACATAGCTTTCCGCAGAGTAAGTAGTGTGAAATACTCCATTAGTACAGAGAAAGAAAAGTGAAATAGATCCTGAATCCTCCATTTCACTTAAGTAAAACCTAGCTCATTTCTGAACAGGTCACAACATTATGAAATCTATTTCTAATCTCTAAAGGAAGAAATGGTAACAAGTTACTGCTTGAGATTTTGTTGTTGTTGTTCTTCAAAAAATGTAGTTCTTTGAAATCCTCCTCTAGGAAGTATTTATAATTCCTTATGTATTGCCTTTTTTCTTCCACCCTATAGGGCAGAGGCAGTAGAATACTCAGTCATTTATTTCTGCTGAGGTAAACATGGTGGGTAATGCTAACACTGATTACATGTACTGGAATTTATTCAAACTCTGGCAGTTTACCTGGATCTATACTTTCCCATTCTTTTTTTTTTTTAAACACTCAAGAAAGTATGGTATTGGGTAAGCCAGAATCCAAATTAATTTTTAAAGCACTAAATTACCCTTTCATTTCATGCAAGGATGCTCATGATAAAGGACAGAAATGGCCAGGACCTAGCAGAAGCAGATGAGATTAAGACGAGGTGGCAAGAATGCACAGAAGAAGTGTACAAAAAATATCTTAATGACCCAGATAACCACTATGGTTTGGTCACTTACTTAGAGCCAGACATCCTGGAGTGTGAGGTCAAGTGGACTTTAGGAAGCATTATGAACAAAGCTAGTGGAGGTGATGGAATTCCAGCTGAGCTATTTCAAATCCTAAAAGATGATACTGTTAAAATGTTTCACTCAGTATGGTAGCAAGTTTGGAAAACTCAGTACTGGCCACAGGACTGGGGAAGGTGAGTTATCATTCCGGGACCAAAGAAGGACAATGCCAAAGAATGTTCAAACTACCATACGATTGTGTTCATTTCACATGCTAGCAAGATAATGCTCCAAATCCTTCAAGTTAGGCTTCAGCAAAACGTGGGCCAAGAACTTCCAGATGTACAAGCTGGATTTACAAAAGGCAGAGGAACCAGAGATTAAATTGCCAACATTTGCTGGGTCATTGAGAAAGCAAGAGAATTCCAGAAAAACATCTACTTTTGCTTCATTGGCTATGCTAAAGCCTTTGACTGTAAAGATCACAAGAAATTGTGGAAAATTCTTAAAGAGTTGGGAATACCAGACCTCCTTACATGTCTCTTGAGAAACCTGGATGAAGGTCAAGAAGAAACAGTTAGAACTGGACACGAAACAATGGACTGGTTCAAAATTGGGAAAGGAGTATGAGAAGGTTGTATATTGTCACCCTGATTTTTTAACTTATATGTAGAGCACATCATGTGAAATACTGGGCTGGATGAAGCACAAGCTGGAATCAAGATTGCCGGGAGAAATACCAACAACCTCAGATATGCAGCTGATGTCACTCTAATGGCAGAAAGTGAAGAGGAACTAAAGAGTCTTTTGATGAGGGTGAAAGAGGAGAGTGAAAAAACTGACTTAAAACTCAGCATTCAAAAAATTAAGATCATGGCATCCTGTCCCATCACTTCATGGCAAATAGAAGGAACAGGTGGAAGCAATGACAAGTTTTATTTTCTTGGGCTCCAAAATGACTGTGGACGGTGACTGTGCCATGAAATTAAAAGACCCCTACTTTTGGAAGGAAAGTTGTGACAAACCTCAGTTCAGTTCAGTTCAGTCGCTCAGTTGTGTCTGACTCTTTGCGACCCCACGGACTGCAGCACTCCAGGCCTCCCTGTCCATCACCAACTCCTGGAGTTTACTCAAACTCATGTCCTTTGAGTCGGTGATGCCATCCAACCATCACATCCTCTGTCTTCCCCTTCTCCTCCTGCCCTCAATCTTTCCCAGCATCAGGGTCTTTTCAAATGAGTCAGCTCTTCGCATCAGGTGGCCAAAGTATTGGAGTTTCAGCTTCAGCATCAGTCCTTCCAATGAACACCCAGGACTGATCTCCTTTAGGATGGACTGGTTGGACCTCCTTGCAGTCCAAGGGACTCTCAAGAGTCTACTCCAACACCACAATTCAAAAGCATCAATTCTTTGGCACTCAGATTTCTATATAGTCCAATTCTCACATCCATACATGATCACTGGAAAAACCATAGCTTTGACTAGATGAACCTTTGTTGGTAAAGTAGTGTCTCTGCTTTTTAATATGCTGTATAGGAGAGTGAAAAAGTTGGTTTAAAACTCAACATTCAGAAAACTGAGATCATGGCACCTGGTCCCATCACTTCATGGCAAATAGATGGGGAAACAGTGGCTCATTTTATTTTGGGGGGGCTCCAAAATCACTGTAGATGGTGACTGCAACCATGAAATTAAAAGACACTTGCTCCTTGGAAGAAAAGTTATGACCAACCTAGACAGCATGACAAACCTAGACAGTTTATTAAAAAAACAGAGACGTCACCTTGCTAACAGAGGCCCCCTATAGTCAAAGGTGTGGTTTTTCTAGTAGTTATTTATGGATGTGACAGCTGGACCATTAAGAAGACAGAGTGCCAGAGAAATGATCCTTTTTACATATGGTGCTGGAGAAAACTCTTGAGAGTCCATTGGACAGCAAGGGGATCAAACCAGTCAATCCCAGAGGAAATCAACCCTGAATATTCATTGGAAGGACTCTTGCTGAAGCTCCAGTCCTTTGACTACCTCATGCAAAGAGCCAACTCACTGGAAAAGACCCAGATGCTGAGAAAGACTGAAGGCAAAAGAGAAGGGGGAGACAGAGGATGAGATGGTCAGATAGCATCACCAACTCAGTGGACATGAATTTGAGCAAAGTCTGGGAGCTGGTGGAGGACAGAGAAGTCTGGTGTGCTACAGTCCATGGAATCCCAAAGAGCTGGACCTGACTTAGTGACTGAACAACAACAAAAGGAAGTTTATATCACCCTAACTTAGGCATTGACCAGCTAAATCACCAGTTCATTCATTCATTCTCTGTTTTATTGATTAAAAAAAAGTTGTTGAGGACCTGTCCTTTAAAAGAGGTACCATCTTTATAGTAATTCTCTTGCACTCCCCCCTCCCCCAGGTATGTAGTAGTTTTAAGCACGTGCTTAAGCATCTCCGTTACAAATTATTTGTTCATGCTCTATACTTTTAACATTTTATTCTTTCATTTCTTGAATGCTAAACTTATTGATAAATAGCAGTGCTAAGGCCTCTAGCTAGTAATTAATGTAATGCATTGGAAGGATCTTGCTTGATGCAAGTCTTTTATTCTCAGTTAAGTGTCATAGCAGATCACTAAGGCAAAATGTCCTTATTCTCTACCTGCCTCATGTTCTCGGTAACTTAGCTAGTTCCCAAAAGGTATTTATAACCTGTCTGTATGTGAATGTCATTCCGTACAATCATTATTCATTATCTGAATATGATTGTCATTTTATGTAACACTGTTGTTTTCCTGCTTTAGTACAAGAAAGCTTGTTTTCATGCTTGAGCTATTGAAATAAGTCCTGATAGAAACTCACCTTTTAAAGTTAAATTTTCTTATTCTTTCCAAATATATTCAGTTTTCTATTTGCCTTCCATCACACAGCATTTGTCCCACAACATTTAAAATACCATGAGGAAAAATTATCTTAGAATTAGGAAAATGGATTTATCTCTAATAATAGTTGTCTTGTACTTGTTTTCAGCTGTTTTCCCTTTATTGTGCTTGAACTGACATGGTGACTAAAGACGCAGAAAGGTTAAAAAAAATCTCAAAATTTATCACTTATGTAACATACCCTTGTTATTAGGAGTTACCCTAATCAATTAGATATCTAGAGATCTTCACTTAAAGCACAGTCTCCCAACACCAGCCACTTTCTAACAGGTCCAATGAGAAACCCAACATCTCAGCAGAGCCTGATGCTTTTTCCCTGTAACGTGTCACTTTATACAAAGGAATAGAACATAATGGATACTTAATACTTAAGTAAGTTAATAATTCACCAAAGCTCTAGGTATGACAGAAATTTGAAGTGTTCTTAAAGCATAATTTCAGAAAAAAATGTTTAGATAAAAAGTTAATGGTTTCTTCATTATATAACAATAACAAGAAGTCACATTTTAAAATGTTTTATCTACAGGATATGGATATTATAACAATATTATTGCAAAAAAGCTATAACATTGTAGCATGCTATAAAGAGTCGAGCTATCTTCGAGTTTACCTTCATGCCTGCTTATAAAAGCACCCTTTCCCCACTCGCATAGGCTCTCTTTCGGACAGTAGCAATGATGGTGCCTGACTACGCTATGATCGCGGAAATCGTCCTCTACTCCTGTGGCTTTGTCACAGCTCGGCCACTCTCGGTGAAGATTGTGGCTACATATCGCCTGTGTTCAGAGCAGTTGTCATCACAGCATCACTATGACTATGGAATGAGAGCTGTGAAGTCAGTGCTTACCGCTGCCGGGAATCTAAAGGTAGAAAACTCAAGGAACTTCTTACTCATTCATTTCTTCTTTGTACATCTCAGGACCATGTGTCTTTACAGAGCTCTAATAACTGATTGGTTCCATCAACTGGAAAAAAAGTTCCCTATTGTACTAAAATAGCTGACCATTTGCACACATGAAAAAGGGAATTTTATGATTTGTAAAACCTTAGCCATGTGATGAGTGATTTGAGTTCCATCCCACAGTTTTAGTTATATGAAACTGAGTACTACTGAGGAATAAAATTCCTTGCTGCTGGGAAACACTTTGAAAGCATTTAGTCTATGTGAACATATGTAACTTTAAAGGAAACAATGTATATATAATTAATACATACCTACAAAATCCATAGACATTGTTATTTAATATAATTATACAATCGCAGCCAACTGTGGACTAGCAATAATGGATTTGCAAGGTGCAATGGTAAAAATAATCCACCTGCCAAGGCAGGAGACACAAGAGACGAAAGTTCTATCTCTGGGTCGGGAAGATCCCCTGGAGTAGGAAACAGTAACCTACTTCAGTATTCTTTCCTGGAAAATTCCATGGACAGAGGAGCCTGGTGGGCTAGAGTCCAGAGGTTTGCAAAGGGTCAGACGTGACTGAGCGTGCACACACACATACCACCAGTAATGGATTTGCAGTATAATGTGTGCATTTTAAGATGGCATGAGTCATAACTATATTGGTAAAAAGGCCAAATATTTTAAGATTTGGGTAACTTTTCATTGGAAGTATTTTGTATAAACATAAAGTGTAACTGTTCTTTTTTTATGAAAGTAAGCAAGATAGGCCATGTGTGCTAAGTCGCTTCAGTCATGTCCAACTCTTTGAGACTCTGTGGACTGTAGCCTGCCAGGCTCCTCTGTCCATGGGATTAATTAACAGCAAATTGCAAACTTTGACCTTGTAGCTTATAAAAATGTACATGTTCATGACTGTGGGAGATTTTAAAATATATCCTATGTGATTGAAAACAATGGCATGCATTTTTGACTTCTATAATGATGTTACCAAGAATTCTGATATATAGTGGTGATATTCTATTTCACATTTGTCTGACATGACTTCAAGTCATTATTGGTAGTAATAAACAAATGCAACTAGAAGCAACAATTTGTATTAACCTGACATGTCATGATTGCATTGTGGTCAGATAATGGGAAAGATAATGCTTTGCCCTACTGTATGTCATCACTGACATCTTGACTGTGGAATTGAACTATTAAAGTTATGCAGCAAATGAATTCTGCAAATGAATCCTATCATTCTTTGTCAAAAGCTAATTTAGAATTGTTGAATGTGTTGGCTTGAATAGTTTGAAGTTTGTTTAATTTTATCATGAAACAGTTTAAATGTTTGTTTTAAGATGATAGCCTTTTGACAAAACAGATTTGTGACACTTCATAATTGATGTGTGGTCAGGTTGATGCAAAGACAAAGTCCATATTGGCAGAGCTAGCTTTAGGTTTGGGAGCTCTGGTAATTCAGAGACAGCAGGACTTAACTGCCAGAAGTTATTGACTTTGTAAAGTTAAAGTCAGTTAAGTAGGAGCATGGAATTTACTAGAAAGATTCCAGAGAGCAGGATGAGGGTTCTGGAAACCTAAACTGATGATGGTGGGAATAGCTTTGGTGTGAAATTTTGGGTAAAGTATAGAAGTTGAGAGAAACATTTCTGAGTTCAGATTCTTTTGTGAATTACATGAACCGTCTTATGGGCATGAGCAACAAATTGAGTTCAGCCAAGTTTTTAGTAAACCCTGGGTGTTTACTACAGGTGTTTTGAAATTTAATATATATTTTCTGAAGAAGCTTCCACTCAGTGACAGAGCATTAACCAGCACTCTCCACGCTGCCAGGGGAACACACTCAAGCACACTAGTACCAAGTGTGCATTCAGAAGGTGGCGTGCCGCCCTGCCTTCCCACTTACGGTCAGGTGGCTTGTTCCCCAAACTTTCTGAAGCCTCTGGGAGATGTTATTGTTGTTATGCCCTTTATTTAATTGTCAGTGAAACTGATGGTATATGGGCATGAAAAGAAGATGTTTGTTTTTATGAAAACTGAGTTCCTTGTTCAAGAAAGACAGTAAAGATGAAATGCTAAAAAGTTTACTTGGAATTAGGTGTGGATAAGAGAGGTAAGACTGAAAAAGAACAATTCATGAGGATGCTACATTTAGATCGTCTCCTAAGTATCTTTGAAGAGAATGATTATCTTTAAAAAACAGAAACAACAAAACAAAAAAATCCAGAGCAGTGATTCATTATTGGTTGTTTTTGGTTTTGTTTTGTGCAAGAAAAATTGTACAGAACTCCACCCTCAGAGAAAAAGCCTTGGCACCAAAGTATGGGCGAATGAGTGAATATTTATATGTTTTAACTTTAAATCTTTTAATGAGTCCCCATTTTTAATGCTTATTTATACTTTTATCAACTGACTGCTGGTTTTGAATGCACAGGACAAGCAAGGTCTTACCCAGGATAGAAGCAATGACAACTCCCAAACTCTTTGAAAATCATGACCAATAGCTTTTTACCCAGAGCATCTGTGAAAAGGCAGTTAGTTCATTTTAGAATTTCATTATAAACTAATATAAAATTCAACAAGTGTAATCGACAGTTTCTAAAATTAATAACAGCACAGTGAAATGAAAATAAATAACATCTTTGCATGGGGTTGGAATGCCCTCTGGGCCTGGGTGCTTGTGTGTGTGAACATGGAGGGAATGCAGTTAACAGATGCAGATGTTATCATGAGTACATTTTCTTTCAGCTGAAATATCCAAATGAAAATGAAGAAATTCTGCTGCTTAGATCTATTATTGATGTAAATTTGCCAAAATTTTTATCCCACGATTTACCACTCTTTGAGGTAAGAACATTTTTTACTCTAATGTATCAAGACTCTTATAATAATGTATTTATCAAGTGTCCAAGTTTTCAAGTCCCATTGAGAAACTTCCACTGTAAAAAACAGAGAAACATAGGTCACTCCATGTTTTGTTTGAAATGTGTTTAGCTAGCTTTTTTAACTTGTTGTGACAAGTTAGGGTTAGGGTTAGGGTTAGGGCTAGGGTTAGGGTTAGGGTTTACTTGTTGTGACAAGTAACTTTTAACAACTTGGGATTTTTTTAAATAGTACTTTTTTTCTCCTGCAGAATATAATCACACAAAAGTCACAGAATATTTGCTTATAAATTTCACTAGGAAATAGACTCCATGGAGGAAAGTAATTGGTCAAATACACCACTGAATTCCTTACACAGAGGGGTACTTTGCAAATGTTTGTTAAAATTAATGATCGAAGAAGTGAAAAATAAGCTTAATTTCTTCGAAAGAGTGCAGTGGCTTTTATGAAATTGGTTTTTTTTTTTCAGGATAATTTAAGAACTAAGTTTAATAATATTGTTGTATTTAAAAAATTAGATTATAAGTATTGTAAAGAATTATGAGAGTGATGGTTAAAGTTCCTGTATTGTCACGTGATGTCATTGTTTTTCTTTTCCCGTTCTCAGTAGAAGTTACTGGGTGTGGTGGGCGGCTGACCTGCGGTAGAGTTACTCTATCTTCCCCTGCCGTGAGGTATGGACAGTTAGCTTCCAGCGTGTAGAGACTGAGATCGGAAGACTCTCGTAGGGAAGACAGAAGTGACGCTGCCACTGTGGTGTGCTCCAGGGCCCTTAGCTATCCATAGGAACAGTGTTTCATCATTCTAAAAGAAGCTCCAGTTAATATTTGGAGTTGACAGTGCAAATATTTTATAGATCAAGTTTTCAGGGAATTGGTTTAAAATTTCTTGTTAAAAATCACCCTCAGTTTCTTTGGTACTAGTACACTGTACAGATTTTCCAGGAATAAATATAAGTAAAGCTATATTTATTTTTATAAAGTAGAGGTATATCTCATTTAGATGTATTCTCCTATAGCTGTGTATTCATTCAACAAATATTTCTTGAGCAATATTTCACAAATGGAGCATTACTGGCATTTTCAAATAGGACACTTCCCTGTTGTGAGAGACTGTCCCATATGCTACAAACTCTTGGCATCCCTGGTCCCCCCCAGTGTCTCTGGACTTCGACAAAAATACATCCGGAAGGACAACTCCATGTATTCCCAACTCTCTACCTGGCAGAGAGGAACTGGTGAAAGGAATTGGTCTTGATTGAGAACCACTAACTACCAGATGTGATCTGGAATTGTCTGCTTCTTTCAAGGTTAACCATAAATAATTTGAACAATCTGAGAAGATATTTTTGCTTACTTAGCAAACACCATGCATTTACAATGGACCAGACCCTGTTCTAAGAGTTTTATGAATAGTTTACTCCTAAGCACTGGTGGCTCAGATGATAAAGAATTGCCTGTGATGTAGGAGACCTGGGTTCAACTCCTTGATTAGTAAGATCCCCTGGAGAAGGGCATGGCTACCAAGCCAGGCTTCAGCAACATGTGAACCGTGAATTTCCAGATGTTCAAGCTGGTTTTAGAAAAGGTAGAGGAACCAGAGATCAAATTGCCAACATTCGCTGGATCATCAAAAAAGCAAGAGAGTTGCAGAAAAACATCTATTTCTGCTTTATTGACTATGCCGAAGCCTTTGACTGTGTGGATCACAGTAAACTGTGGAAAATTCTGAAAGAGATGGAAATACCAAACCACCTGACCTGCCTACTGATAAACCTGTATGCAGGTCAGGAAGCAACAGTTACAATTGGACATGGA
Organism: Odocoileus virginianus; assembly: GCF_023699985.2. Lineage (NCBI taxonomy): Eukaryota > Metazoa > Chordata > Mammalia > Artiodactyla > Cervidae > Odocoileus > Odocoileus virginianus. The sequence goes on along the minus strand of NC_069703.1, from coordinate 4,931,274 downwards.
ACAACAGACTGGTTCCAAATAGGAAAAGGAATATGTCAAAGCTGTATATTGTCACCCTGCTTATTTAACTTATATGCAGAGTACATCATGAGAAACACTGGGCTGGAGGAAGCACAAGCTGGAATCAAGATTTCTGGGAGAAATATCAATAACCTCAGATGTGCAGATGACACCACCCTTATGGCAGAAAGTGAAAAGGAACTAAAGAGCCTCTTGATGAAAGTGAAAGAGGAGAGTGAAAAAAGTTGGCTTAAAGCTCAACATTCAGAAAACTAAGATCATGGCATTCTGTCCCAACAAAATGAAGTGAAGTCGCTTAGTCATGTCTGACTCTTTGCGACTGACCCACCAGGCTCCTCCATCCTTGGAATTTTCTAGGCAAGAATACTGGAGGGGTTGCCATTTCCTTCTCCAGGGGGTCTTCCTGATCCAGGGATCAAACCCAGGTCTCCCGCATTGCGGGCAGATGCTTTATCATCTGAGCCACCAGGGAATCCCAATACTTCATAGCAAATAGACGGAAAAAAATGGAAACAGTGGCTGACTTTATTTTTGGAGGCTACAAAATCACTGAGGAAGCACAGACTGGAATTAAGATTGCCAGGAGAAATATCAATAACCTCAGATATGCAGATGACACCACCATTATGGCAGAAAGTGAAGAGGAACTAAAGAGCCTCTTGATGAAAGTGAAAGAGGAGAGTGAAAAAGTTGGCTTAAAGCTCAACACTCAGAAAACTAAGATCATGGCATCTGGTCCCATCACTTCATGGCAAATAGATGGGGAAACAGTGGAAACAGTGGCTGACTATTTTCCTGGGTTCCCAAAATCACTGCAGATGGTGATTTCAACCATGAAATTAAAAGATGCTTACTCCTTGGAAGGAAAGTTATGACCAACCTAGACAGCATATTAAAAAGCAGAGACAAAAAAAAGCAGAGACGTTACTTTGCCAACAAGGGTACGTCTAGTCAAGGCTATGGTTTTTCCAGTAGTCATGTATGGATGTGAGAGTTGAACTATAAAGAAAGTTGAGTTCCGAAGAATTGATGCTTTTGAATTGTGGTGTTGGAGAAGACGCTTGAGAGTCCCTTGGACTGCAAGGAGATCCAACCAGTCCATCCTAAAGGAGATCAGTCCTGGGTGTTCATTGGAAGGACTGATGCTGAAGCTGAAACTCCAATACTTTGGCCACCTGATGCGAAGAGCTGACTCATTTTAAAAGACCCTGATGCTGGGAAAGATTGAGGGCAGGAAGAGAAGGGGACGACAGAGGATGAGATGGTTGGATGGCATCACCAACTCAATGGACATGGGTTTGGGTGGACTCTGCGAGCTGGTGATGGACAGGGAGGCCTGGTGTGCTGCAGTTCATGGGGTTGCAAAGAGTCAGACACGACTGAGCAACTGAACTGAACTGAACCCACTCCAGTATTCTTGCCTGGAGAATCCCCTGGACAAGGAACCTGGCGAGATACTGTCCATAGGGTTGCAATGAGTCGGACACTACTGGCCGACTAACAAGCCCCCAGTAGGACAGGAGCTGTCATTATCTCCATTTACAGATGGTGTGACTGAAGTGCAGAGTTGATAAGTTACTTTTGGTCTTGGCCAGTATATGACAGAAAGAGAATTGCAGCCGCTCAGCCAGGCTACATCCTACTGCATCATCTTTGTGTCTCCTTTGCCCAAAGGAAACTTACTGCTCTGAACTGGAGTTAGTTTCTCTGTAACAGCATTTTAAAGAATTAAGTTGAAGGGTGGTTAAACTGAAAGTTTGTCAATTCTAAGGTATAACTCGAAGGCATGCTTTCATATTGAATTTTCACTTTCACCTTCAGCGTGAAAAGAATAGTTGTATTTCTCACATAGGTTGCTGTGAAGTGAAATGAATGTCGCTCAGTCTGTCTGACTCTTTGCGACCCCAAGGACTGGGGTCTCCAGGCCAGACATGAATTCCCCAGACAAGAATTTTCCAGGCCAGAATACTGGAGTGGATTGCCATTCCGTTCTCCAGGGGAATCTTCCCAACCCAGGAATCGAACCCAAGTCTCCCACACTGCAGGCAGATTCTTTACCAGCTGAGCCTCCAGGGAAGCCCTAAGTTGCTATAATGCTTGTGAAACAGCCTTAGTGGTTTATAAAGGAATGTGTCTTAGACCTTGAAAGTGGCTTTATATTTTCATATAAACTATATGTGGAATTATAATTCTTTCCAATCCTATATTATGTGATTGTATTATTTTTCTAAAGCTTCCATAACAGAGCACCACACACTTGGTGGCTTAAAACAACAGAAATTTATTTTCTCACAGTTCTGGAGGATAAAGTCTGAAGTAAGCTGTTGGTTACGTCTGAAAGCAGGTCACGATCCTTTAGGAAAGAACCCTTCCTTGCTTGTCCTTAGCTTCTGGTGGCTGCTGACGATCTTCGTGTTCCTTGGCTTGTCACTGGTGGCTCCCGACGGCTTCAGCTTCCGTCCCCATCACTAGAATGGCCTTGTTTCCCAGGTGTCTCTGAGTCAGCATCTTCCTCTCCTTTCTGTTGTATAGATACCAGTCACTGGAGTTAAGGTCCAGTAGGATCTCATCTGATCTAATTACGTCTGCAAAGATCTTATTTCCAGATACGGTGACATTCTGACATAAATTTTTGAGGAACACTAAAAGGATTAACATACTACCCACTACACTGATTAAAATACTGTTAAACTAATTTTTATGTATGATATGAGGTATGCATTCAGGTTCATTATTTTGATAAATCCAGTTACCCTGGCATACTTTGTTCAAAGACTATTTTTTTAAATCTTTGCTGGATTGTTTTTGCCTGAGAATGAGTTTTCATATGTGTCTGGATCTATATCTGGTCTCCCTCTTCTGTTCCATTGTTATATTTTGTCTATTTTTATGCTAGTATACTGTTTTTATAATAAGCTTTGAAATCAGATACTGTTCATCTTTTAACTGTTTAACTGAAAAATATGTAAAACTACAACATCTGAAAGAAAAAATAGGAGAAATCCCCTGTCAATTTGGGTTAGGAAAAACTTTCTTGAATACACCACCAAAAGTACAATGCATGAAACGATAAATTGATAAAATAGGCTCATCAGAATTAAAAAGTTTGCTCTTTGAAATACACTGTAGGAGGATGAAAGACAAGTTAGAGCTATAAAAAATATTTGCCTATTAGAGGTATGATGAAGCACTTGTAAGTAGAATGCTTAACAAATGGTCAAAACTTACCATGAAGAAAACAAACCAATTAAAATAGGCAAAAGATTTGAGACTTAGCAGCCTCCGGGAGATGGTGAAGGACAGGGATGCCGGATGTGCTGCAGTCCTTGGGGTCATGAAGACTTGGACGGGACTTGGCGACTGAAGATCAACAACAGCCGAAGATTTGAGCAAATATTTCACTGAAGAAGATATACATATGGCACAAAAGTAACGCAAAAGTGTTACTCTTTAGCAAATGCAAATTGAAGCCATAGCAAGCTACTGTTACACACTTGTTAAAAATACTAATTATACCAAATATTGAAACTCTCATGCACTGCTGAGGGGAATTTAAAATAAGACGACCATTTTGGAAAGCAGACGGTTTCTTCAAATGCTAGACACATACTTGCCGTTGTTGTGTTAGTCATTCAGTAGTGACTGACTCTCTGCGACCCCATGGACTGTAGCCCACCAGGCCCCTCCGCCCATGGAATTCTCCAGGCAAAAATCCTGGAGTGGGTTGCCATTCCCCTCTCTGGGGGATCTTCCTGACCCGGGGATTGAACCCAGGTCTCCTGCATTGCAGGCAGATTCTTTACCATCTGAGTGTACTATCCAAGTATTCCACTCCTCAGTATTCACTTGAGAGGAATGAAAGCTTTTGTCCATACAAAGACTTGTGTACATGTTTATGGCATCTTTATTTATTCCCCAAACTAAAAACCATGCAGACGTCCACCAGCAGGAAAGTGGGTTTAGAATCTGGCACCTCAGGACGGTGGACTACTTCAATGCAGTGAGCCACCGATACGTGCAGTGACGTGTTTGAGAATGCAGTGAGCCACCGATACGTGCAGTGACATGTTTGAGAATGCAGTGAGCCACCGATACGTGCAGTGACGTGTTTGAGAATGCAGTGAGCCACCGATACGTGCAGTGGCGTGTTTGAGAATGCAGTGAGCCACCGATACGTGCAGTGACATGTTTGAGAATGCAGTGAGCCACCGATACGTGCAGTGACATGTTTGAGCTTTCAGATCTTTGTGCCAAGTGAAAGAAGCCAGGTTTTAAAAAGTAGCACACATAATGTGTGATTTCATCCACACTAGAGTCTAGGCAGTGAAAATAAAAAGAGAAACAGAAAGCAAATTAGTGTGTGTGTTGATTGTCTGGGGATGGAGGTACGTGTCAAGGAGAGGAAAGAGGAGGATTACAAAAGATCATAAGGAAACTTGTGGTGATGGTTGATATGTTGATTATCTTCATTGAGTTGGTGGTTTCACTTATCAAATTAGGCCCTTTAAATATAAGCAGTTCATTGTATGTCAGTCATACCTCTATGAAGCTTTTAAAAATACTGAGCTATTATTTAATGGCTCTATTTTCATCAGTGTTAAATTTGAGGGTGTGAGAAATTTTATCAAGTTTATAAACATATACATATGTGTATAGATGTACACATATACATACAAACATATATAGAGAGATAATATGAGAGCTTATGGCTATATAATGTTAATATAAACATCCAAATCATCTGTCATCAGGGAATTACTTCAGATTTGTTTCCTGGGGTGAAATTACCAAAACCAGATTACAACGATTTGCTGGGAGCTATCAAAGACAACTGTGATTCCATGAATTTGCAAATGACCAGATTCTTTTCTGAGAAGATTCTTCAGATATATGAAATGATGATTGTTCGTCATGGCTTTATGATTGTTGGAGAACCATTTGGAGGAAAAACCAGTGCATATCGTGTCTTAGCTGGAGCATTAAATGACCTATGTGAAAAGGTAAGTGTGGTATTAATCCATTACTTTACCAATAATCAGCTTTGTGTAAGATAGAATGTATGGTCACTTAAAAGGATACTTTAATGCAGCAACTTAAAATTATGAAAATACAGAGAAAATAGAAAAGCAATATGATTCAAGTAGGAAGTTCAGCATATAAAGAATATGCCACAGATTTGCCTCAAAGCCTTTGGTTCTTTTTTCTTAAGTTTAATTATAAAGGTAACAGGTGCACTGTATAAAAAAGTCTGAAAATGCGAAAAAACCTTATACTTTCATAGAGTATTTTATAATTTCATAGGAGAGTGTATTTTATTTTCTTGGTGTTCAGATTCATAATGCAAACTTCCTCTAGTGCTGTTAGTGGTATTGAATTGAAGTGTGTGTTGTGTGTATGTGTATGCATTATATAATATGTATATAAGCATAGTAAATAATGATAATTATATTATTCAAAATTACTGTCCTAGTTGACTCAGTTTGATTGACTTTGATAGGCTAAAGCAGTGAGGCTGTTTTAAATTCTCCAACTTATACTGCATTTGTGTCTACTTATCTTTTTATTTCAAATAGTTTTTGCCACATATATTTCAATGTTTGTAGCCAAATGGGATTTGTATCATTATACCTTCATTGTGGAGCCTTCCCCTTCAGTCAGTATAATATTATGTACTTGTGTTATTTGCCATGGATCCCCTGTGTCTAATTTCAGTATTGCAAGCCCCGCTTTTCCCTTGCATACATATTTGCCCACGTTTGTAATTGTGACTCTGACTGTCACTGTCATTTACTTTTTTATGGAGAGTAAATAGTTTGACTTTTATTTTCTCTGTTTGATGGCCTTTATCTTCTCTTTGGGGAATTTAGATTCATTTGTATTTATCATCAAACTGATGTGTGCTTATTTCTGTCATCTGTGCCTTTATGCTTTTATCCTTCCATGTGCTGTCCTTTCTTCACCTCCCTTCCTTTCCCTTTATCCGTCTTGCCTTCTTTTGCTGAGTTTTTGTTTGCATGCTTCCTCCTTTGTTGCTTTATTATTATAGGAACTAATTATTTTGCTATAAAAAAAATCTCTAAAAGTCAAATGTGGTGCCACTAAAAGATTTTAAAAGGTGAAGGCCTTATCTTCGACAAAGGAGGCAAGAATATACAATGGAAAAAAGACAACCTGTTTAACAAGTGGTGCTGGGAAAACTGGTCAACCACTTGTAAAAGAATGAAACTAGAACACTTTCTAACACCATACACAAAAATAAACTCAAAATGGATTAAAGATCTAAATGTAAGTCCAGAAACTATAAAACTCCTAGAGGAGAACATAGGCTAAACACTCACCGACATAAATCACAGCAGGATTCTCTATGACCCACCTCCCAGAATATTGGAAATAAAACCAAAAATAAACAAATGGGACCTAATGAAACTTAAAAGCTTTTGCACAACAAAGGAAACTATAAGCAAGGTGAAAAGACAGCCCTCAGATTGGGAGAAAATAATAGCAAACGAAGCAACAGACAAAGGATTAATCTCAAAAATATACAAGCAACTCCTGCAGTTGAATTCCAGAAAAATAAATGACCCAATCAAAAAATGGGCCAAAGAACTAAACAGACATTTCTCCAAAGAAGACATACAGATGGCTAACAAACACATGAAAAGATGCTCAGCATCACTCATTATCAGAGAAATGGCAAATGAAAACCACAATGAGGTACCATTACATGCCGGTCAGGATGGCTGCTATCCAAAAGTCTACAAGCAATAAGTGCTGGAGAGGGTGTGGAGAAGAGGGAACCCTCTTACACTGTTGGTGGGAATGCAAACTAGTACAGCCGCTATGGAGAACAGTGTGGAGATTTCTTAAAAAACTGGAAATAGAACTGCCATATGACCCAGCAATACCACTTATGGGCATACACACCGAGGAAACCAGATCTGAAAGAGACATGTGCACCCCAATGTTCATCGCAGCACTGTTTATAATAGCCAGAACATGGAAGCAACCTAGATGCCCATCAGCAGACGAATGGATAAGGAAGCTGTGGTACATATACACCATGGAATATTACTCAGCCATTAAAAAGAATTCATTTGAATCAGTTCTAATGAGATGGATGAAACTGGAGCCCATTATACAGAGTGAAGTAAGCCAGAAAGATAAAGACCAATACAGTATACTAACACATATATATGGAATTTAGAAAGATGGTAACGATAACCCTATATGCAAAACAGAAAAAGAGACACAGATGGACAGAACAGACTTTTGGATTCTGTGGGAGAAGGCGAGGGTGGGATGTTTCAAGAGAACAGCATCGAAACATGTATATTATCAATTGTGAAACAGATCACCAGCCCAGGTTGGATGCATGAGACAAGTGCTCAGGGCTGGTGCACTGGGAAGACCCAGAGGGATCGGGTGGAGAAGGAGGTGGGAGGGGGTATTGGGATGGTGAATACATGTAAATCCATGGCTGATTCATGTCAATGTATGACAAAAAGCACTACAATATTGTAAAGTAATTAGCCTCCAACTAATAAAAATGGGGAAAAAAAAGTAAAAACAAAACTTGAAAAAAGAAAAAAAGGTGAAGGTGATGACCATGTATTCTGGTACAATACAAAGCCTCAAAGTGATTCATTACCAGGAAGTTCTAAGAGTGATATTGTGGTAAGGTAAATGAGGCTTCATAGTCACTTCCTACAACCTGCAGCTTCACACTATCTCTGCTGCATTTGGGGCAAATATCTTTCTTTGATGGCAGCAACTTTGTCCTGACTGACATATTCTAATAGAGCTTTCCCATGCTTCTGAGTTAAGGATGACATATTGTTGTTCCCTTCCTGGGAACAAAGAAGAAAGCAATGGCCTTGAGTTTATTTTACTGCTTTGTATTATTATTCCTGTATCTTTTCTTCAGTTTGGTGTTTCATGCCTCAAGCTCCAGTGGTGGTGGGCAGAAAGCAGCGTGGGAGAGTTGAACTTAGTATGTTGTTATATTCAGGTATGGCCTAAATTAAATCCCCTACGATTATACAGTGGAAGTGACAGATAGATTCAAGGGATTAGATCTGATAGACAGAGTGCGTGAAGAACTATGGGTGTAGGTTTGTGACATTGTACAGGAGGTGGTGATCAAGACCATCCCCAAGAAAAAGAAATGGAAAATGGCAAAATGGTTGTCTGAGGAGGCCTTACAGATAGCTGAGAAAAGAAGAGAAGCTAAAGGCAAAGGAGAAAAGGAAAGATATACCCACCTGAATGCAGAGTTCCAAAGAATAGCAAGGAGAGATAAGAAAGCCTTTCTCAAATATCAATGCAAAGAAATAGAGGAAAACAATAAAATGGGAAAGACTAGAGATATCTTGAAGAAAATTAGAGATACCAAGGGAACATTTCATGCAAACATGGCCACTATAAAGGACAAAAATGATATGGACCTAACAGAAGCATAAGATATTAAGAAGAGGTGGCAAGAATACACAGAAAAACTATACAAAAAAGATCTTCATGACCCAGATAACCACGGTGGTGTGATCACTCACAGAGAGCCAGACATCCTGGAATGTGAAGTTGAGAGGGCATTAGGAAGCATCACTAGGAACAAAGCTAGTGGAGGTGATGGAATTCCAGTTGAGTTATTTCAAGTCCTAAAAGATGATGCTATGAAAGTGCTGCAGTCAATATGCCAGCAAATTTGGAAAACTCGGCAGTGGCCACAGGACTGGAAAAAGTCAGTTTTCATTCTAATCCCAAAGAAAGGTAATGCTAAAGAATGTTCAAATTATTGCACAATTTTACTCATCTCACACTCTAGCAAAGTAATGCCCAAAATTCCCCAAGCCAAGCTTCAGCAGTACATGAACTGTGAACTTCCAGATATTCAAGGTGAATCTGGAAAAGGCAGAGGAACCAGAGATCAAATTGCCAACATCCGTTGCATCACTGAGAGAGCAAGAGTTCCAGAAAAATATCTACTTCTGCTTTATCGACTATGCCAAAGCCTTTGACTATGTGGATCACAACAAACTGGAAAATTCTTAAAGAGATGGGAATACCAGACCACCTGACCTGCCTTCTGAGAAATCTGTATGCAGGTCAAGAAGCAACAGTTGGAACTGGACATGGAACAACAAACAGGTTCCAAATTGGGAAAGTAGTAAATCAAGGCTGTATATTGTCACCCTGCTCATTTAACTTCTGTGCAGATTACATCATGCAAAATGCTGGGCTGGATGAAGCACAAGCTGGAATCAAGGTTGCTGGAAGAAATATCAATAACCTCAGATATGCAGATGACACCACCCTTATGGCCGAAAGTGAAGAAGAACTAAAGAGCCTCTTGATGAAAGTAAAAGAGGAGAGTGAAACAGTTGACTTAAAACTCAACATTCAGAAAATTAAGATTATGGCATCCAGTCCCATCACTTCATGGTAAATAGATGGGGAAACAGTGACAGACTTTACTTTTTTGGGCTTCCAAATCACTGCAGATGGTGATTGCAGCCATGAAATTAAAAGACACTTGCTCCTTGAAAGAAAAACTATGACCATCCTAGACAGCATATTAAAAAGCAGAGACATTACTGTGTCAACAAAGGTCCATCTAGTCAAAGGTATGGTTTTTCCAGTAGGCATGTATGGATGTGAGAGTTGGACTATAAAGATAGCTGAAAGCTGAAGAATTGATGGTTTTGAACTATGGTGTTGGTGAAGACTCTTGAGAGTCACTTGGACTGCAAGGAGATCCAACCAGTCCATCCTAAAAGAAATCAGTCCTGGGTGTTCATTGGAAGGACTGATGCTGAAGCTGAAACTCCAATACTTTGGCCACCTCATGCGAAGAGTTGACTCATTGGAAAAGGCCCTGATCCTGGGAGGGATTGGGGGCAGGAGGAGAAGGGGACAACAGAGGATGAGATGGCTGGATGGCTTCACTGACTATGGACATGAGTTTGGGTAAACTTTGGGAGTTGGTGATGGACAGGGAGGCCTGGCATGCTGTAGTCCATGAGGTCACAAAGAATTGGACACGACTGATCGACTGAACTGAACTTAACTGGAAAAAAAAATGATTGTGAATAAGTAGAGCACAGTGAAGCTATTCTATATATGTTGTAATGGTGGATACATGGTATAATGTATTTGTCAAAATCCATAGAACTGTCCATAATAAAGAGTAAACCTTAGTAAGACATGGGATTTAGTCAATGACAATTATCCATAGCAGTTCATCACTCATAATAATGTACCACACCAATGTCAGGCTTTAATAATAAGTGAAACTGTATGTGGGGTGGGAGGTGGAGGGAATATATGTGAATATATATATACAGTACTTTCTGTTCAATTTTTCTGTAAACCTAAAGCTCTTCTAAAAAAACTATTAGTTAGAAACATAAAAAAGCTTATGCCCTAGGTATATTAATATCTCTTATTAATTCCATATAACAGTTTGCAAGGTTTTAGTGGAAACTGTCAAGTTACCAATATGAACTTTTTCACAATGTGAAAATGGTACATATTTCCATATATTTTAATTATTTAATTTTCATTGAAAGAATGTTTTGTAGCAAGAATCATCCAAGTTCAGCCCATGGAGCAAATTCAGCCCCAGAACTGTTTTTGTAATGCCAGTGAGTTTAGAATGGTGTTAACATTTTTAAGGTTTGTAAGGAAAAGTGGAAAAGATTATCTAACCTGTAAAGCATATAATGCCTACTGTTTATAGATCTCGACCAACATTTACTGCTGCTGCTAAGTCATGTCAGTCATGTCCAACTCTGGGCAACCCCATAGACGGCAGCCCACCAGGCTCCCCTGTCCTGGAGTGGGTTGCCATTTCCTTCTCCAGTGCATGAAAGTGAAAAGTGAAAGTGAAGTCGCTCAGTCATGTCCGACTCTTAGCGACCCCATGGACCGCAGCCTACCAGGCTTCTCCATCCGTGGGATTTTTCAGGCAAGAGTACTGGAGTTTACTAATGTATTCCTAAGTATCTTATGAGTTTTTAAATCCTATTGTAAATGGTACCTAGAAACTTTATTGTTAAGTTTTTAATTGACATTATTTAGGAAATGCAATCAATGTTAAGATGACCTTGTACTCTGGAACCTTGTTAAACGAACTCTTTACCTCTGATAGTTTCTTTTAGAGTCTTTAGGATTATCTACATACACAATCATGTTTTCCATGAATACAGTATTCTTTAAATAAATAATTGTTTTCTATTAAGGGGTTAATGGAAGAAAACAAGGTTCAGATTGCGGTTTTGAATCCTAAGTCCGTCACCATGGGTCAGCTGTATGGACAGTTTGATTTAGTGTCCCACGAGTGGTCTGACGGGATCCTTGCTGTCAGTTTCAGAGCGTTTGCTGCTTCATCCGTAAGTGCTAACACTTTGCATGTCTACTTGGAAAGGCTATGAGAGTTCTGATTTTTTCAGTTTCAAGTAGACTTTTGTATTTATAGTTCAAGGTACATATTTAAAGTGCATTACTGAATAGTCTGGCAGAGTTTCTATGAAGAGCACCTGTGAGTCTCTACAAAGACGGCCAGAGACCGTGGGGCAGGCGTATCCTCCTCAGTAAGCACAGAAGAAAGGGCACGGGGAAAGGAGGCTGAGGACAGCATTTCTGGTGCTCATTTTCCAGGCTCGGTGACCCAGCAAGGAGAGCGTCTGAATGACAGGATCCTTTTGATCCATCAGTAACATTCTCTGCCCTGCTGCTCAGCTGGCTGTCACCGTCCCACCTCCTACTTGTCAGGTAGACTCCAGTGCTGAAAGAGGGAATTGCAGACCGATCCCAGAGCCTCCCTCTAGTGTGCTGGGAGAGCACGAGCTGGCTGCGGGAAGAAACAGTGAGGGGTGTGCCAGCTGCTGACCTCGGGGAAGGGGGGTGGGAGCTTACCCCTTCCTGGCGTGTCCTGCGGAGGGGCTGCTGCCCACTCTAAGAAAGCCCACTGACCGGTACATGTTAACTTGGTTGCTATGTTAGCAGTCTCTCCATGGGCAATGATCAGATAGAGACAGCTTGTTAAGGCTAGTCTTACAGGAAAAGGGGCCTCGGCTAGAGACATTTAATTGTTTTGTTAAATCTTATATATTCTTTACATAAGAATATATAAATCTTAAAAATCCTTTATTCTGACTACCATACATCCTAAATTTGGCGCTCTTTACTCATTTAAGGACAAGACAGGCATGAGTCAGTGTAATGACAGAAAACATTAAATCACAGCTGTACTTTTATTTTCCTGAAGGACCTTGAGCCATGAATAACACGAGGGTCGGCTCTCTTGGCCAGAGATCTTGTGCCGTGTCAGCAGACACAGGTGGGGCCTGGGACCACTGACGAAGCTTCTCAGATCCTTTCTTGTCACAGTAAATGTGCTCTGGCCCAGATTAATGTGTGACGTCTCTAGATAATGTGTGCTATTGCATCATGTACACAGAAATAATCATGAGATACCTCTCATTTTCTACTTAGCTACATAGTATGTGTTATATATTCCAGGAAGCTACATCCCATAAGTATTAGTCTCAGGAAGGTTAAGTAGCTGTCCCCAAGTCACACAGCTGGGAAATAGTAAAGCCAGATGAAAAGTGAGGTCTCAGTTGTTGCAGGGCCCACCTGCTCACCGTCAGGGGGGCATTTCTCAGAGTGGAGCCTGACAGGCGTGGGAACCCAACCGCAGGAGGAACGTTGATCTGAAGGTTTCCTCTCCAAGACAGCACACTCTTCCATGCTTCCCGAGCACGGCCAGAGCTAGCTTCTGAGGGTGGAGTGGGCGACCTGAGTCCAGACAGACCCACTGTCTCCTGAATTAATGCTTTAGATCATAGGATGGAGAAGTTTTTAAGGTGGATTCAGATCCCCACTCCTGCAGCTCACGTGTGCATTTGCTGCAGGTGGACCCGGAGCATCATTTGTGTCCACGGGATGGCTTCTTCATAAGGGTCTGGAAAAGAGAATCAGTTTTTCCCTTTGTGGGACTGTGAACATTATATCGATATTAATGCCAGATCGTATATGACAACAAGACAGCTCAGCCCAAGAAGGATGTGTATGTGGGTGAATTCATTCAGAGGAGGGAACAGAAAATTTGACTTAACACACAAGAGTAATTGATCTGTATAAATACTAAATAGAATGTCTATAGAGTCAGACAGTCTGAATGAAAATTGTTTTCCCTGGCAGTTGCATTCTTTTTTTACTTTTCTAAAATATGTTGTATATGATTTCAGAGACATTGGAAAAGATAAAATCTTAAGATGTTAAAAATTTGTCTTGTCCATGGCACATATAGCCTTCTTTAGTGAATATGTATATTCACACACATATGCACTCTATTCCAAAGGTGCCTTTACATTTTGATGGTGAAATTAGTTTTAGGAGATACATTTTAAAATTGTAAAATAACATGAATGAACTGTTTCCTTCCATAACCATTTTTGCCCTTTATTCACCATCTGAATGAACCAGACACCAGATAGGAAATGGTTAATTTTTGATGGGCCAGTAGATGCCGTATGGATTGAGAATATGAACACTGTGCTGGATGACAACAAAAAGCTATGTCTGATGAGCGGGGAGATTATCCAAATGTCACCACAAATGAATCTTATTTTTGAGCCAATGGATTTAGAAGTTGCTTCTCCTGCCACTGTAAGTTCTCAATTTTCACATCTGCTAATAAATTTGAAATGTTATAAATGTGCTTATTGCTTAGTAGTTTTGACTCTAGATGAAAAAAAGTATTTATGGAATTCATTTTAACAGCCATCTGTGATTCTCCAAGGGCGGACGTGTCTGTTGACATACCTTGACAATGATGAGTCAGGGATATTTCCTGCTTTGTCTGGGACCATTTGGTAAAGCCATACATGAAAATTTAGATGAGGAAATTATATAAAAGTATGCTTTTTCTCCCCTCACGAGTTTTCTGAAAAATGTAAGAAGTAGATGTACCGAGTCATCCTTCTTTTATAAGCAGTACCTTGGTGGTAAACAATGATTGTTTTTCCAGGTTTCCAGATGTGGGATGATATACATGGAGCCTCATATGCTGGGCTGGAGACCGCTGATGTTGTCTTGGATAAATCTTTTGCCTGCTACAATCACTGTTATTCAGAAGGAGTTTATAATAGGCTTATTTGACAGGATGGTTCCTGTTTCTGTTGAATTTATTAGAAAGCATGCAAAGGTAAGAGGATTGAAAGTTTTAAGATTTAAAAACTAAACAGAAAATCCAAATTAGCCATATATATACATTTTAATGTCTACTTTATTGTCAACTACCAGATATTAAAATAATTTATTAATTAGTTTGATTAAAAACTCTTATTAAAGTTTAAAATTTTTAATTAATATAGTCCTCCAAAAAAGTATTTTAAACAAAGCATCTTATGGTTTGAGAAAATGTACGGATGATCATCTTTTCCCTTAAAAAAACAAACTTGAAGTCCCATCTAATCACATGTAGGTGAAAATATTCTAAAAGGTGATCTCTCATTTCTGATAAACTATTGTTTTTAAAAACAGTTTCCCTCTTATAAAACTAGAATTGCAACATTAACACCTTTCCGTAGATGTTATGGCTGTTATAACTAAATGAGTTCAGTAAAAATTAGTTGATACTGTTTCAATTAGTGCCTCATTTAAACTGCTTCATAGACTTTTTGTCTCTGATTTTTTCAGGAATTATCTCCAACTTCAGATACAAACTTAGTCCGATCCCTAATGAATCTGATAGACTGTTTTATGAGTGACTTTGCTGATGACGTCAAAGTAAGAGAGAGAAATGATCGAGAAACTTACTCTTTACTTGAGGTAAGTCCATGTACTCTTTACATGAGGTAAGTCTTTGAATCTTGGAATAGAAAAGGATTTATTGCTTTCCCCAGTAAATTTTCCTAATTAATTAACCTCATTTTTCCTGGAACTGGAGGCTAGATAATATGTGGAAGCTGAACAGTGAGAAAGAATCAGGTCCCAAATACCAGGTGCTGATAGGAAAACTCCTTGCCTGGTGTTGTATTGAACCATGAAGTTTGGGTGGAGCCCAGTGACCCCCAAAAATCTGCTACTGATATCTTGAATCATTTGGCCCAGTTTCAAAGATGATAGCAGCTCTGTTGGTAAAGAATCTGCCTGCGGTGCGAGAGACCTGGATTCGATCCCTGGGTCAGGAAGATTCCTTGGAGGAGGGACTGGCAACCCGCTCCAGTATTCCTGCCTGGAGAATGCCCATGGACAGAGGAGCCTGGCAGGTTGCAGTCCGCGGGGTCACAGAGAGTTGGACACGACTGAGCAACTGAGCCACACACAGCAACGATGCTCGGTCCCCAGAATGTCAGTCACCATTGACAACAAGAGGCACTTCCGCCTTCAACCTCCAAATTATAACTTATTGTTTTTTCTTCCCTGATTTTTCTCCTTGTTCATGAGATATAAATATTTAAAATATATGTGTGTATATAAATATTTAGAATGAAGACAGCAAGAAGATACCTAATCTATAAATGTTCTAAATATAGGAATAAAATTATCAACAGACCTTGAATCTTCTTTAATAAAAAATTACATATTGCTAATGGTAGCACTTCTAATGTAGTCAGTGTTACTTTTCTGCTTATTTTTTTATGAAATGCATTTTAAATTTCATTTAAAATAATTTTCAAAAAGAGACAGTCTGAATAATCTAGGAGTAGATGAATAGTATCAAGCTAGAGTTCACAACTTTTATGAGTATAGTCAGAACTGTTTTAGCTTTGGCTTGGAAAAGGAGATTTGATTTTAAAACAAGCAAACAGACCTTCTGATTTGAGCAGTGTCTTTTTCTGTTCCCTCTGCCTGAGTCTGATAAGAAAGCTTGCAAGACAGTGGTTCTAATGATACAGTCAATGCTCGGGTAATTATTACAACAGGTAAATAAAAGTATATGAATTTGTTTTACTTTACAAAACATTGTATCAAAATTTAATAAACATATATTGTGAGTTGATTATTCTTTATTAAAATATGCTTTTTTACTTTAATAAAAAGTTATCTCAATATTCTTTTTAATATCAAGGTTCAGCTGTATACCTGAATTAGCACCTGATTTACCAGACTAATCATTCTAAGTTTTTACTATGCCTAGAATTTATGCTTTGCATTATATTGTCTTCTCTGATAGTAAGATTTTATGACATGTAACTTAATAGAAAAAACTAATTATTACAAAATCCCGAGATAACCTACTACCATATATCAGTTTATTCATTTCCATTCAAAGATATTAATATGGCTTATCTGATTTAAGCTTCAAGGATGGACTAAAGTTATTCTTTAATGCATTCTATCTTCTCATCTCTCCAAATCAGGGCATTTTTCTGTTTTCTTTGATCTGGTCTGTCGGTGCTTCTTGTAAAGATGATGATCGGTTGAAATTCAGTAAGATTCTTCGAGAACTGATAGAAGGCCCAATTTCAGATACAACTCGAGATAGATATAAATTACTGAGTGGGACTGAACAAACGTCTTCAAAACAACTAACTGTTCCATTCCCTGAAAAAGGAACAATTTATGATTATCAGTTTATCACTGAGGTAAGATCTACACCTGTCAACCAGGCAGGCTTTCCCTGGGAGACACATGGCGCAGAATGGCTCTGTGGCCACCTCGTCACCACTGTCTGCCTAGAGACAGCGTGGGGTAGGAGACGGTGTGCTGGGTGTGAAGGCAGCCACACCTGGGTCTGCTTTCTTTCTGCATAGCCTTGGACGGGTTTTTAAATCTCCCTAAATCTTGTTTTTCTCATTGATAAAATGGGATAAATAAAAGTGCTGATTGGGCCAGTTGTACCATTACATAAAATCACACATTAGGACATCCTAATTAGGACACCCCTCTGGGAGGTTCATGGCGCAGGTTAGCACATCACGGGCTGAGTTCCTGCAGGACCGCAGATGGGCTGTTAGGAATTCAGCACTTCCCAAACAGAATGGACATTATACCCTGGGTGGGGTCTGTTCACTTGTTTGTTTTTGTGTAACAGCTCCCGTAAATACAGTAATTGAGGGCAAAGTTTAGGCATACGTGTTATTTAAATATGGGCTTCCCAGGTGGCACTAGTGGTAAAGGACCCAGCTGCCAGTGCAAATTCTGTCCCTCCTGGGTTGGGAAGATCCCCTATTGGAAGGCACAGTAGGCCACTCCAGTATTCTTTCCTGGAGAAATTCATGGACAGAGGAACCTGCTGGGTTACAGTTCATAGGGTTGCAAAGAGTCAGACATGACTGAAGTGACTTAGCATGCATGCATTATTTGAATATATGCAGATTTTAGTGAAATTGGGGTCACTCTGTATCCTCACTGGGCAGTTTCATATCCACTTTCTTCCCTTAATAAAGAGAACAGCTCTCTATCTCACTGATGCTTCTTTAATAAAGCGTATTTTTCTAAAACTTGCGATATTCTACCATTTCAGTGGACCGTGATGGATTCAGTTCCCTAATCTTGAACACTGAAGGGTTTTTGTTGTTTTACTTTTAGAGCTTTGATGAGTAGTCTTGTATGCAAGTCATTGTGTACATATCTGATTGTTTCTTTAAGATAGGTTCATCAAACGGGAATTAGTGTATCAATTTAAAATTTTTTATGATTCTTGAGAATCATATTGCTGAACTCACCTCAGAAGAGAGTCTTCACCCTGCCAACTGCAGGATACCTTTTTATCTTTGCTAATTTTATGATATTCTAAATTTTCAGAGCACTTTGCAGCTTATTAAGTTTTCCCACAATCACTTTTATTTTATTTCCCAGCATCTCAGTGAAATGGGGAAGATAGGATTATTTTCCAGATTTTACCATTGAGGGAATTGAGGCTCAGAGATATTTTGTGGTTTTCCCAGGATTGCACAGTCTCTAAATGACTATCTGTTCCAGGTTTTCTGATTCTTAATTTTCCCTTCCCCATAAGGTGGCAAAAGATTCATGTTAGAAATATTATCAAGAATATCAAAAGAGCATTGTTTCTTCATCAGTTTTAGAAAGTTCGAGTAATTTCTTTGAAATGCTGTTTTCAGAGTTATGCAGATTTAGCCTCCTCACATTTTCTGCTCTGTGCTCAACACTTCCAAATGATGCCGAAATGAATAAAGGACAGTACTGTCCTGTGTGAGCTCCCGAACTGTTCAGGAGGATGTCATGTATACACTAGGACAGAACAGTGCCGTATGTCAAGGTCCAGGGACTGGGACAGTTTTGGAAACAGTAGGCGCATCAGTGAGGCTGGGCTGTGGGACACTTGAAGATGTGCAGGAAGATGGGTCTGAATTTTAATATACTTTGAATGACCACGAGCTTAAACTGGATTTTGTAAGGATGGAGAGGGTGGTGGTGTTTTTCTAAGGAGAGCTAACATGTTTTTGAAATTTTTATTATAGACACTGCCTTAGCAAATGAAAACTTTAGTTCACAAAGCTGATAGGATGCAAAGATACAGTGTAATGTTACTTCATAATAATAATCATCTCATATTAAGAAATCTTGTCTGTTCTGGATATCTCTTACACATCAACATGAATTTAGCTAATAATATTGAGCCATACACTTAAAAACGGTTGAAGGTAAATTTTAGGTGTTTTTTTCTTTACTACAATTAAAAAAAGAGACATACTACTATAAATAAAATAGATAACTAATAAGGACCGGGAAGTTTACTCAGTACTCTAATGATGGGTATGGGAAAAGAATCTAAAAAAGAGTGGAGATATATATATATATGTATGTATAACTGATTCACTTTGCAGTACAACAGATACACGACAGTGTAAATCATCTATACTATACTCAAATAAAATTTTTTTAAAAGAGAAAGAAACCTTGCTTGAAATAATAAGCTGATGTTGCAAGTATCATTATAAAAATCAAACAAATGCAGCTGATGGTCTGTGTAGAAGAATATTCTATATTGGTTAGCATTTACTGAATAAAATTCTTTACTCTTTAACACATTGATTAGATCAGTTTCCTCAATGCTATTAAAGAATCTAATATTTGGCAAAAGTAACTGATCTTTGGGTTGATATAATCAGTGGTTCCAGGACATCAAATTATTACATCATTGCCATTTCATTTTTATCCATACAAAAGCCCAATTTCTCCTTAATTTAACACAAAATTTAAAAAATTAGAGTGAAGAGTAAAGGATAAAGACAAATGTATACATATCAAGGATTGTTGGTCTTGATCTTTCATCTTTTCTGCAGTGATGCAGAAGTACAGAGCTTCTGAACGTATTTTACAACATGACATTCACTATTTGGTTATTTGTTGTAAACAGGGAATAGGAAAATGGGAACCATGGGTAAAGAAGTTAGCCGAAGCCCCTCCAATTCCTAAGGATGTGATGTTTAATGAAATCATTGTGCCAACTCTGGACACAATTCGATACTCTGCGCTAATGGAATTGTTGACCACCCATCAAAAGCCTTCAATATTTGTAGGACCAACAGGAACGGGAAAAAGCGTTTACATTATTGTAAGTATTGTAGAAATATACATATTAAAATGTGCATAATAGCCCAAAGAATATTATTTCTTAAATGACCTGAACTGGTAGGCAGTGTTTTTAAAATACTTATGTATTTGTACATTTCTATGTTGGAACCATACAGAATTTTTGAGTAATTATCAAATTATCAAAATTACCAAAACGTCTCTCCAAAGAGAATTTATCTTTGGAAATTGATTAAAGATATGCTACTTTATATCACTAAATTGTTGTCCATTTTAAAAGGTATTTTAATGAAAATAGCTTATATAGGACAAATAATTTTATCTGCCTTAAAAAAACATTGTTTTGGTTGATATTTAATTTTCTAAATTATTGAATATGTGAACATTACTGTATGGTAATAAAACTGATTTTCTTTAATAATTTCTGGAATCATACCCACTGTGTGCTAAGAAAATGTTAGCTGTTATAAAAGACATGCCCCAAATCTCAGTGGCTTTATGAAACCTGAGTTCTCTGGTGTTTAAGGGGTCATGCTAATCAAAGACCAGTTCTTGCCTCTAGTGTCAGATTTCTGAAAGCAGAAGGCTGGCTGGGATTAAGAGTGAATAGCACCTCCAGCCTTTGGCATGGCAAGTAAGCGCGAGTTTCTCCCGGGTCAGCTGGACAATGTGAAATATAAGTGAGCCTGATCATTCCCGGGACTCCGTTCCATGTAACTGCCCACAGCAGGGAGGGAATGCCACTGCTCCTCATAGGTCAGCAAACTGTGCAATGTGATGTTCCTTTGGGGTATCTAAGGAGCCTTCCCATCTGCTCTTCTCAGAGAGCGAACATGGGAGCAGGCAAGATAGCCTTAATCAGGAGGGATCACAATGACCCCAGTGAATAGGACTCTTGCCTTCTCCCTCCAGCTGCGCTCACCACCAGCTGTGGGATGGGAAGACGACAGAGGAGGCAGGTGGAGGAGCGGGGAGGGCCTGTTAGTGGTTCCCAGCCAGTCCTCCTCTCCCCAGTCGTGGCAGTGCTCGTTTATAGTTCCTTACTGATTCTGTGTTTAATACAGCCCCCCTTTGGCTTATATAGTCAAACAATTGTTCTGCTATTATTTATTGAATAATTTCTTCCCCAACAGATTGAAATGTTGCTTTTATTGTACTAAATGCTGTGTGTATCAGGGAATATCCAAGAGTAGGGAGGGAAGAAGTTTAGACTGAGATTTTCAATCAAGGTGTTGAGTTGGACTGAGTTAAAAAAAAAATAAGTGTACAGAAAGCTAAAGGATTTATCTAAGATACTATCAAGAGTTAGGAAATAAAGACATGATTCAAGGAGGTGGGTGGGGAAAAATAAAGCCTTCTGTCATTTGTACTCCCATCAAATGGCAGTCCAGCTAATAAAATGCCCAGGCCAAAAAAAAAGTTACTTTTCACAACATTGGAAACATACTTCACATATTATTTTGTAATCTGCTTTTTTCTTCTTAATGTACTCTAAATACCTTCCTGTTTCATTATTCTTCTACAAGATGATTTGTAGAACACAACATCTTGGTTAAGAACCATTACAATTGTACCTGCTTTCCAGTAAATTTCATTTTGAAAGTACAAATTATATTATGTAAGCTTCTTAACTTAAATAGTCAGATAACTTAGATAATAAGCTGTATTACAGAGAATAGTGGTCTGCAGAGAGACAAGTGGCAGTCTAAATTCTTGTCTCATTTCTGAGACCTTAAGCCAAGTTTCTTAACCTCTGAGTCCCTATGATTTTATGGTGAGTAGGAGTGTGTACTGGAGAAGGAACTGGCGCCCCACTCCAGTACTCTTGCCTGGAGAATCCCAGGGATGGGGGAGCCTGGTGGACTGCCGTCTATGGGGTCGCCCAGAGTCGGACACGACTGAGCGACTTAGCAGCAGCAGCAGGAGTGTGTATTCTGCATGGTGTTTTTGGAAGTCAGAGAAGCCATGTGCCCAGGGCCTGTACAGATAGGGACATTCCATTGACTTGGTAACTGTTAGGTCTATTGATTACATCTCTTTTCACATTATGACACTTGAAGGTTAAATTTGAGTACGTCAACAACGAGGCTTAGTAGTTATTTTCAAGTGTCAAACATAATGGCAACTATGGCTCATCTTATTATTTCTTGCTATTATACAGAATTTTCTTTTAAATCAACTCAATAAAGATATCTACAAGCCTCTGCTGATTAACTTCTCAGCACAAACTACAGCAGCTCAAACTCAAAATATCATCATGTCAAAACTGGACAAAAGAAGAAAGGGAGTTTTTGGTCCTCCTTTGGGCAAGAAAATGGTAATTACTCTCTTTCTATATGTATATTACAGTGCTGGCACTGTTCCTGGGCATTGTTACATTCAGAACAAGGAAACCAGATATACTAGGACTTGACATCTTTTTGTAGTTCAGTTTTTATTAACGTATCATAAATGTTGGTTAAGAAGTCTTCTTAAGAGTGTTTTTATATTGCATGTGCATTTGGCAACTTGACATTAAAAACAAGCAGTTGCCTTGTGAATTCAAAGTAGAATATTCACCTGGGAAATTATCTACCTTCCTAATTTCTCTCATTAACATTTTTACTCAGCAGAGTCTCTGCTGCTTGCTCTCTAGGCCTTTAAATAACCAAGCTATCAATTGACATTTCTGTGTTCCTCTGCCAAGAATACCCTTCTCAGCCTCACTGAGGCTTTTATAATCGTTTGAAGATCATACCTTTCTCATTCATTTTAATGTATTGAAGTTGTACAAGGAAAAAAGAGAAGGCATATTGAGAAACAAGTTATATGAGAGGATTAATAAGTTCTAAACTCTTAGCTATAAAGGTGAGTAATAAGACTGTCTTCCTGTTCCTGGGGAACATGGATGCTGAGAGATGGTTCTGATGTGCAAGGAAATCATCAGTTCTCACTTACGCACTTCACAAAAGGGTGATCTTATTCTCGGCCTGAACACTGTTCGCCCCATAGGACACTACATTAAGATGCTAATGTTTCTAATACCTGTCCTCCTTTCATTCTCAGATTGTCTTTGTAGACGATGTCAACATGCCTGCTCGAGAGGTGTATGGGGCCCAGCCTCCCATCGAGTTACTTAGACAGTGGTTAGATCACTGGAATTGGTATGACCTAAAAGACTGCTCTATGATTAAACTAGTGGACATTCAAATTATATGTGCTATGGGACCTCCAGGTATGTTTTCTGAGTTTATGGTCACTCTGGCTGTATCTAACGAGCAGGAGAAAGAGAAGCCCCGTCAGACAACCTGAGTCGGTGTTCCGTGTCTATGTTTTCTGTCTCTCTTTGTTCTGCCCTAGCAGAGGTCAGCTAGGTCAGCACTGCACAGGGGATGCCTTCTTCGTGGTCTGTGCTGCGTGCTGTGTTTAGTTGCTCAGTTGTGTCCGACTCTGCGATCCACTGGACTGTAGCCCGCCAGGCTTCTGGGTCCATCGAGTTATTCAGGGAAGAATACTGGAGTGGGTTGTCCTTTCCTTCTCCAGGGGATCTTCCTGACCCAGGGATCGAACTCATGTCTCCTGCATTGCGGGCAGATTCTTTAGCTGCTGAGCCATCGGAGAAGCCCTGTTTGGGGTGATTCTCCCCAAATCATACAGCTCTCCCAAATCCTTTTTCTTCCATGTTCTCTTCCATGTTTGCTCCCCATTTCCTCTTCCTGCATTCTGAGGTCTCAGATCCCCTGAGAACCCAGATTCCCCTGCAGAAGCTCATTTTCCTCTCTTTCATTCCTTAAAATTTCAACTGTATTCATACATCCCTGCTTTCCCCTACCCCAATCACTTCCCATCTTAGTGAGTCTCTGGATTTAGACAGACTGTTGAGGGAATTTAAGTAGGAAATCATGAAAAGAATGAATTCTTAGATATTCTTTTTACTTTTCAAGGGAAGTTTATGAACTCAGAGATCTCTATGTAGGAAAAAATTTTCTTTTATTTTAGAATATCTGAAATAGCTTGATTTAACTAGCTGGACATCTCTAACTGTTCTTCCCCTGAACTCATGCTGGTGTTCTGTATTTTTAATATAGAACAGTGTGCCATGTCTTAGGAAATTTCTCCACTATTTGCTTCTGAACTCTTGACCTTTATTTGACCTGTAATGCAGATAGTTTGCTCTGAGTCAGTAATTGCTCTCAGCACCCTCTCTGGGCCACTTTGAATGCTAGTCCCCCTTCTTTTCTTTCTTTTTTTTAAATTCTATTACTCCTGGGTCCCAGAGTTCAGTTCTGCTTTGCCTCTCCCCATCCCCCAGCAGTCATTTGTAGTAAGTGTCTGCTTTCCCTGCCTCTTTGGGGACTGGACAGGGGAGCAGACTGAATCCATGAGGTATCTTTTCCTCTTGGACCTCATTTTCTAAAAAAAAAGACCGCCATTTCTGACTGTTCTCTGAGAGGAAAGGTTGAAGACACAGCTGGGTGTATGATCTTACACCTTTCCTTCTGTAGCCCTTTCTCCATTTCCTTAAACTTGCCCAGGTAAATCAGTGTTTATTATGAGCTTCTAAATACGTAGCAATACCTAACTGTTTTGATCTATAACTGTAGACTACTAGTTATATGCTTTCACACATTGTTTATGTTTTTAGAGTCAGCACAGTATAATGCAGTGATAAAAGCAAAGTACAGATTTACTTGGTTTAAAACAAACATAAAACCTGAACCTATAGGTTTTTAAGCAAAATATATATTAAAGATATTATGCATTTTTAAAACCACTCTTTACTGGAGATTCCATGATAGAATCCCTTTAAAGAGACAGGGCATTTTATTGATACATGTAAGGATGATAATATAAACCAATTTTATAAAATGGTGTTACATTCTAAATCTGTTTTTAAAATTCCATATTTGAAATTTATAATAATTATTTTGTGAAAATGAGATACTCCTCCAATTTTTAAAATCAAAAGCAGCCAGTGACGTGGCCATGTGAACCACATTGACTAGTCTTAGGGAAATTTATTTCAAGATGTGAGGGAAGGATGAGGCTGTATGTTAAGCTCATGCTGAATTTCAGCCACGTGCAAAGGCCCTTAAAGTGTGGTCAATCAGAGTTATCAGGGTTATATTAACATTGTGTTAATGTTATATTAATAATAACAATATTATATTAATATTACATAGTATTGTCCTAATATTGTTTTGTTGAGAATGTTTGACAGTTTACTGCTTTGGGCTGTGTATGAGTGATGGAGAAGGTGGATGCTGGGTCTTTCTGTCTGGTTGGATTTCCTTTGGTAAATAAACCTGACCGAGATTATATTTAATTGATTGAACTTATAGAGACCATTTTCAACTAGAAAACAACACTTTGAGGTTGAGGAAAAAACTGTTTTCAGATCAAGGTTATCCAAATAATTGATTACTTCTCTCTGTGTGCCATAAATTTGTCCATCTTTCACGCTGTTTTATGCTGTAAAGTGTAGAGAAAATGCTCTGTTATATATGAGTAGCATTGTTAAGGATTGTCCTTTTTGATATTTAGGTGGTGGTCGAAATCCAGTAACTCCTCGATACATGCGGCATTTCAATATTATAACAATCAATGAGTTTAGTGATAAATCTATGTTTACAATATTTTCTAGAATCTTAACCTGGCATTTAAAAACCTGGTAAGTAATCGAAAGTGTGTTTGTTTTTTCACTAGTGGGTATAAAATCTTTGGGGAACATATGAGTATAAGTAGTGCTTCTCAGACTTCCACAAAAGCACCTCGAGAGGAGGAGGAAGGTAAGAGGCAGCAGTTGCTCCCCTCCTTTGCTCCCGTCTCCAGGAAAGGGAACAGAACACAGAAAGCCGGCAGGATCTTTCTCTTTTTCCTTTATTTGTCTGAAGTCTTAGATTTTAACCTAAGAATTCATACTCATTTTGCATCCTGTTGTATATGTCCATGTTGGAATGATCAAGATTTTGAATTTTTGCCATGTAGTTCAGTTAATGCTGGAAAGATTGCCAGGTTCATCCTGTGACTTTGACACCCTCTGGTAAAACTCTTGAGTTCCCCAGGGGTGTCCGTGTCCAGGTTTGATTGTAGCCGTGGAGCCTGTGTCCTGGGAAAATGTTGCCCCCTAGATCTGGACACTCAGCGCTTCTCCACAAGATTCTCGGAGGTAAGGAGCCAAGTGGCCCTGAGCAGTATAAGTCTTGGCTCCCTGACACCATTCTCAGGAAATTGTCATTCCTTGTCTAATGCAATGGTGATGGAGGGGAAAGCTTACTGCTCATCAAGCCAGAAGTGAAATAAAGCCAATTTTTTCAAATGGATAAGGTTCTTTCTACCTTAATCATCCCTTTTCCCTTTAAAAGAAATCCTGGTTCACTATTTCACTTTGTTTTAACTCCCCTCCCCCCACTTCCTTACTTTTTTCTGAATTTTTTTCTCCCTTCCCTTTCTCTGAAAATACCCATTTCACCAGTGTTCTTCAAGGATCCTATCTATATGCAGCTAAGAATGCCAGGTAGTGAAAGAGGTTAGGAAGCATCATCTAGTGGATCCTGGATTTGAGTTACATAATATGGGTTCCTTGGCTGGCTCTTCTGCCCATTTATTTAAGCAGTTTTAAGCTCATTAAACTGGTCCTGCTTACTGATGGAGTTCCTTTGAACATAAAATAATGAATAGAAAGTAGCTTTAAAAGAAGTAAAAATTCTATTATTATTATTATTATAACAGGAGATGGTAATTTTGTAAACTAAATCAATTGATTTAATATAAGAAAAATTCATGTTAGTTGTACTAAATATCACTATGTATCATAATTCTATGTTTGCTAACATTTTCTTTCTTTTCACTTAAAAAAATTTTAAGTTATAAATTTCCAGATGACTTTCTAGATTTGACAACACAAATTGTAAATGGTACAATGACTCTGTATAAGGAAGCAATGAAGAATCTCTTGCCTACTCCAGCTAAGTCTCACTACCTGTTCAACCTCCGAGATTTCTCTCGTGTCATTCAGGGAGTATGTTTGTCAAGACCAGAAACAGCAGAGACCAAAGAAGTGATTAAACGTCTTTGGGTTCATGAGGTAAATCTCTGTGCTACTAAAACATGATTACGCAAGAAACAAAGATTTTACCATGCCAAAAACTGGGTAAAGAAATATCCAGCAATTGTTGAAATACATTCCACTATTTGGCATTATGAAGGTCAATGGTCAGGATAATTTTTAAAAATACTTCACACTGACATATTCTATGGCACTTAAGATGCTTTATCTCTGATTTTCAGGACTTTCTATTGATTTATAGAGTGTTTCAAAGGAGCTGTCATTTTAAGTCTCCTTTAAGTGACTTTAATCCTTTCAGTTTGACTTCAAATAATTTTGAGATGGAAATACTTTTGTTTTTTGTTAGTTCATGAGTGTTAGCAGACTTATTCATAATAGCCTAAAAGTGGAAACAATTCAAATATGCATTGGCTGATGAACAGACAAATGAATGTGGGCTCTGTGTGTGTGTGTGTGTGTGTACATACACACAGTGGAGCTCTTTTCAGCCCTAAAAAGAAATACTGATAGATGTCGCAACATGAACAAAACCATTACACTAGAAAACCTTACAGTAAGTGAAAGAAGCAAGACACAAAAGGCCACGTACAATACAGTATTTTTCCACTTAAATGAAAAGGCTGGAATAAGCAAATGCATAGTGATAGAAAGTAGATTAATGGTTGCCAGAGGCTGTGGGGACATGGAGTAGGAATAGTAAGGAGTGGCTGCTCATGGGTGTAGGTTTTCTTTGGGGGGGTGTTGAAAAAGATCTAGAATTAGACAGTGGTAATGGCTGCACCACAACATTGTGAATATTCTAAAAGCTGTTGAATTATATGCTTTAAAAGTGAATTTTATGATATGTAAATTATACATAATTAAAAAAATTTGTAATCCAAACTTTAAGATAAATAAGTTCAAAGCACAAACACAAGATAAATGCTTCTCTGCAAAGGTTTAGATTTATAATGGAAATGTTTAAAAACCTAAGGGATAGAAATAGAATAAAAGTTGCCTGCGGGGTGGGCAGAGGGCAGGCATCCACAGGAGTGAGAGTGAGTGAGTCTGCTAAGGTTTTGAGAATGTTCTGTGTCTTGATCTTGGTGGTAGTTCTGTGGGCGTATAAATGTGTGAACATTCCTGGAGGTGTACACTGCAGATTTTTGTACCTTGTGGTAAGGAAATTTTAGAAAAGAAAAAAGGATCTTCCTAGTCGTCATCCTCAAAATTTGTAAGTCAACAGATACAGAATGGGTCCCTAGATGCAGGTGTGTTGACAGTCTTTGAGAAACACTGTCTTGGGTTCTTGCTTAATTGCAGTTAGATAATACTATACTTGATTCATGCTTAAACACTGATGCCCAGTATATGTGGTTGGCTTAATTTAGTTTCCTTTCCTCATTAAAAGAAAGAGGGCTTCAGTGTCTCAATCTGAGGAAGTGACTATTGTCATATTTTGGGAAACCCAGTCGTCCAGGAGAGAAATAGCTTTTGGACTACTTGGTCAGAGTAAGTGGGAAGGTTCAATCATCCCATTTGTGTAGCCACTGCTGTTGTGAAAAGGGATGACACGGGTATGTCAGCTTGACAGCAGTGAAAATACTAAAATCATTATCCTTAAACATAATTAGGCTGATTCCAAGGCAGTTTGCAGTCATTATTTCTCAGTTCTGTAGTGTTTTCATACCTGTTATCATTTCATTTTTGCCATGCATCTATGAGATTTGTAAGGCAAGTATTACCACTTCTGTTTTATAAGGTGAAGAAGCTGATGCAGAGAGGATTAATGTTAGAAATTTTGCTGACAGAAATATGTGTTGCTTGTATCATATGAGTATTAGTCTGCTAGTGTTGTCATAATAAAAATGCCACAGACTGAGTATCTTAAACAACAGAATTTTATTCCCTCGTACCTCTGGAGGCCAAAAGTACAAAACGAAGGTGCTGTCTGTGTGGATTTCTGGTGAAGGCTCTCTTCCTGGCTCACGGGGTTTCCTCCTCACGGTGTCTCACAAGGTCTCTCTTCTGTGTTCCTGCCGTGAGAGAATGAGGGCTCTGGTGTCCCTGGCTTTTCCTACAGGAACACCAATCCTGTAGGATTAGGGCCCCACCCACATGGCCTTTTTAAACTTGATTACCTTCTTAATGGACCTCTCTCCAAATACAGTCACATTAAGGGATAAGGCTTCAATGTACAGATGTGGGCGCAGGGGAAACAAATCTATCCAAAACAGACTGTAAAGTGAAAGTAAAAGTCGCTCACTTGTGTCTTATTGCTTGTGACCCCATGGACCATACAGTCCATGGAATTTTCCAGGCCAGAATACTGGAGTGGGTAGCCTTTCCCTTCTCCAGGGGATCTTCCCAACCCAGGGATCGCACCCAGGTCTCCCACATTGCAGGGGGATTCTTACCAGCTGAGCCACAGGGAAGCCCAAGAATACTGGAATGGGTAGGCTGTCCCTTTTCCAGGGGATCTTCCTGACCCAGGAATTGAACCCAGCTCTCCTGCATTGCAGACGGATTCTTTACTGACCGAGCTATAGAGATATTCATACCACTCTGAGGAAATATTAATAGTTATGTAGCAAACTTGATTAACTATTTTTGCAGTCTCTCAACATGTGCATGTAAGTGGAGATCTATTTTAGTACATTGCATCTGCAGTTACTTACAACAAGAATAATTAACATGTCCAAAACAAAGTTCCCTCCAAGACATTCTTACGTTTTCTATAAAATATGCTTTTATAAAGACAGTAATATCTATAGATTTGCCAGTAAATTCAAAATATTATCTGGCTGGGAAAAGGAAACAATTACTGCAAGGGAGTTGCAAAATCCTAGACACCGGGGCCCAGGTCTGTTACCTATATCTGTATGACGAGCAAAGGCAGTCACCTACCTTCGCTAGTCTTTTTTCCCCTTCTCTAGTCCTTAGTGCACTTAATACCTCTATAATCTGGTGCAGTCTCCCTAATTTACCTTCATTTATTGGTAACAATATAACTGTTTTATTCTAAATATATGATTAAATTTAACATTTAAAATATTATGCCATTCCTTGTTTGGATGCGCTTTTAATAAAGCCCATGGAAATTTCTTGAGAGTACTTTTTATATTACTTCATATTAGCACAGAAATAGCACTTTAAAATAGGAAAATTGATTCTTAAAGCTGCTTTTTAATTATTGTACAGGTCCTCAGAGTGTATTATGATCGTCTTCTGGATAATGCAGACAGAAGTTGGCTTATCAGCTACATTCAAGAAATCTTAAAAATACACATGGAAGAAAATTTTCATGAGCTTTTTCAAAGTTTGGATTTTGATAAAGATGGGATAGTGGAAGAAGATGATTTACGCAGCTTAATGTTCTGTGATTTCCATGATCCCAAGAGAGAGGATACCAACTACAGAGAAATTGCAGATGTGGATGCTCTCCGGATGATAGCAGAAGCTCACCTAGAAGAATACAACAATATGAGCAAAAAAACAATGAACCTTGTCTTGTTCCGATTTGCCATCGAACATATCAGCAGAATTTCCAGGATCTTGAAACAGCCTCGCAGCCATGCTCTTCTGGTTGGTGTTGGAGGAAGTGGAAGGCAGTCTGTCACCAGATTAGCTGCCCACATGGCTGATTCTTCAGTTTTCCAGGTTGAAATCGCCAAGGGCTATGGTAACTCTGAGTGGCATGAAGATTTAAAAGTGATCTTAAGAAAATGTGCTGAAGGGGAGATGCAGGGTGTTTTCCTGTTTACAGATACTCAGATTAAAAAGGAGTCATTTCTAGAAGATGTCAACAATCTGCTAAATGCTGGGGAGGTTCCCAATCTCTTTGCATTGGATGAGAAACAGGAGATATGTGATAAGATGCGTCAGTTAGATCGCCAACGGGATAAAACCAAACAAACAGACGGAAGCCCCATAGCTCTTTTCAACATGTTTGTTGATCGCTGCCGCAATCAGTTGCACGTAGTCCTTGCCATGAGTCCCATTGGAGATGCATTTCGGATTCGTCTTAGAAAGTTCCCTGCTCTCGTAAACTGCTGCACCATTGACTGGTTCCAGGTATTGTCATGTAAATTTTAGATAGACTTCTAGAAATATTGACTCTCCACCATCAGCATGACTTATTTTAGAGTCCACCCCCACCCCCCGCAACTGTGGCTCAGCAGAATTTTCTGATCAGTAATAATATATTTTATGAAATTAAAATTCAAAAATCATTATGACAGAAAAACCTTTTATTACTAGTGTATACAGTCATTGACATCAACTTACTGTAGAAAGTTTTAGGGTAAAGTTGTATGTCTGTCAGGTTCCTGACAGGGAAGAAAGAATAGCTGGGAAGGCCTCCCTGAGGAAAGTTGAACAAAGGAGCTGTTTATGAAGGTGTAGGCAGGATTAAAGGAGCTTGAGTGGTATGGTGAGGCAGGAAATGGTAGGGCACAGCAAGAAGATGTTACCACAGCTGCTCTTAAAGGGGCACAGGGAGAAAAACGTGTTACCGGAGCTGGAAGCTGTGGAAGTAGGAAAGTCTGGCGGGATCAGGAACCCCAAACCTAGAGTTCAGCTTCTGATAGACAGCAAGAGGGATAGAAATGCCTCTGCCTCTCTCATCTCCCACCCTCCAGTCTCTTTCCATTAGAAAACCTGACAGAAAGTCAAAAGGAAGAAAGTCCCAGTGACCACTTTTTCTAATAAATTTCGGTATCAGAAGTATAGAACACACAAGGGTATAGGGTAGGAAGTTTGTGAGCTGTGGCAGAGAGCCCGTGAGTGAGATCTAATACATAGGAATTTTTGACCTTGGGGAATTTACATAGCCCCTTTGTCCCTCCAGTTTCTGCTAAGATTTCATGAAAAAACATATTTATTGAACCTTTG
Organism: Odocoileus virginianus; assembly: GCF_023699985.2. Lineage (NCBI taxonomy): Eukaryota > Metazoa > Chordata > Mammalia > Artiodactyla > Cervidae > Odocoileus > Odocoileus virginianus. The sequence goes on along the minus strand of NC_069703.1, from coordinate 4,899,824 downwards.
CTTTGTAGCAGATCTTATCCTAAAGCTGGAGATGAGTCAGAAAATGAAGTAGACTAGGCTTCTGCTTTTCTTGTTTACTTACATACTTGCAAATAGTGGAAAATAATTCCGTCATACAGGGTAGCATAAATGGAGTAAAAGGTTTTCTGAATCAGTGACCTTCAGGAGAAAACATAAAGGACAAAAAGTACCAGAACTGAGAGGATCTGGTCAGAGACAATAAATTAGTGAAGACCAGGAGCTCCATAGGAAGAAGGAATAGGGTGAGAGAAACTCAGGGTGACAAGGGCGTAGTACATGAGGGGAAAATCATAGAGTTGGGTTGGAAAGGTGGAAAGGGCCAGATCAAGTAGATTTACAGATTAGCTTTGGATTTTGTTTTGAATATGTTGGGAAGTCTTCAAACAGTTGTAAATTGAGAGTGTGAAATTAGCTATTAATAATCTGCACTTGATGAGATCACTGTGGCGACTCCATAGAGCACACAGCAGGGTGGACAGTTAGGACACTGTTGAAATATTCCAGAAAGACGGTAACAGAGGTGAACCGCAATGGCGATTATAGGTGTAGAAGGAAAAGAGTTGGAAGCTATTTTAGGCATGGTGCCCATAGAACTGGATTTCGAGATGGATATAGAATTGAGGTGTTTACTAAGTTGGGAAGATTGCAGCCGTTTGCGGGGGAGAAATGGACCATGATTCAGACTTGTTGAGTTTGAGGAGATTATGAAAGAAATCAAGGAGGTAGTTATTCATCTAATTCTGGAGTTTAGGGTAAAGGATAGTAACATTTACCTCAGAAATTTGGGGAGAATTAAGTGAGATAGTAATAGTAGAATGTGCAAAAAGACACACATTCTATAAATTTGGTTCCTTTTTTCTTCCTTGCTCCTGCAATACTCATGTGCAATTTCTCTAACTCCTGAACAAACCAGAAAGAGTTAACAACATTACATGCATTAGCTACTGGCTCCCTGTCCCAAGTACTTGGGGGGAAGTTTCTCCTGAGTTTCTGTCCCACCCCATTCCTCTTGCTTCCTCCTGCATTTCCACCATCTGTGGAGGCCCTCAATAGTAACAGGCTCCTGTCAGTGACTTCGATGATATGCTAAAACATTTATCTTACATTCAGTCCTGGCCTGAAGATGCACTACAGGCAGTTGCCTCCCGCTTCCTGGAAGACATTGAAATGTCAGAGGAAATACGAGATGGCTGTATTGAGATGTGTAAGAGCTTCCACACTTCTACTATAGATTTATCGACATCCTTCTATGTTGAACTTCAAAGATACAATTATGTGACACCTACCTCTTATCTTGAATTAATCTCTACCTTCAAACTGTTGTTGGAAAAGAAAAGGAGGTAAAAATGAAATTTATTCCTAAGTAAGCTATGGTGGTTTTAAAACATTTGTGTGGACAAAAATGACATAGCAAAGATGAAGATTTTTATTTCATATATGTGTATACTGTGAGTTTTGTTGAATCGTTTAATGATTTACTCCACAAACATTTTTAGGGTAGGGAGCAGGGCTTATTCTTTTGTGCACATGATTGCCTAGCACGTCATAAATGTATAATCATATTTAAGGAATGAAGATGTGCCTCTGAGAGCTGCAGTAAGACCCCAGGGTACTTTGACAGTTTGCTATTAGGCAAACGTCACTAGTGAGTAATTTTTCTTCAATAAGTAATTAGATAATAAATAAACCTTCTCTTTAGGTATTGAACAGCTGGAACCTAGAGACAGCCACTCAATATACATAGCTCACTTTCCTTCTTTAGTAAACTCTTATTTGAGAACATCAATACAGACATCAGTAAACTTATATACTATAGAACGTGTCAATGTGAGCTTTTTTGATGTTGTTGAGGTTAACTTATACATGCAGTAAAGTTGACTCAATAGTTTCTTTGATTCTAAAAATTAATACTTAGTCTGCTTGGGTCAGGAAGATCCACTGGAGGAGGAAATGGCAACCACTCTGCCTAGAAAATTCCATGGACAGAGGAGCCTGGTGGGCTACAGTCCATGGGGTCACAGAGTCAGACATGACTGAGCACATGACCCACTTTCCACACAGACACACATATATATTATAAAATGTAAAAAGAAAGACACACATATATATTATAAAATGCAAAAATACACACATGTATATTTAAAAATATAAAAATAAAGACATATGTATTATAAGATGTAAAAATAAATTACCTATAAAGTTAGATGTTTAGAAATTTTACTAATCACCTTTAAGGAGGTCTTTTACTAATGAAATTTATTTAAGCAATTTATATATTACATTTATAAATTTTAATATTATTATTTCCCTGATTTAACAAGCTAAACTTTCCCAGGTACTTAATTTATATAAAATCTGGTAAGTTAAACTTACACATATGGTAAGCCTTAAGCTTTTTTAAGTGTTTGACTATTACCTATAGACTTGATGGGATTTTTTTTTTTAACATGAAAACCTGAATTAACTCTGTTGCTCAATTATGCAACTTATCAGGGCTTCCCTGGTGCTCAGACAGTAAAATAGCTCCCTGCAGTGCAGGAGACTCATCAGGCAAGTCTCCTGGAGAAAGGAACGGCTATCCACTGAGTATTCTTGCCTGGAGAATTCCATAGAAAGAGCAGCCTGGAGGGCTACAGTCCGTGGGGCTGCAAAGAGCTGGACACAACTGAGCAACACACACGCTTACATATTGAGGCACAAGGCTGACCTGTGAACCTAACAGACCAAATGCCTTTAAATATTAAACATACTTGAAACACCAAATGTGCACAGAGTCCTGACCAAAAAAAAAAGTTAACGTTTGCATATTAACTGTAGATCTTTCTAAATTTTTCTATGGCTATCTCATTATCCCAGGCATTTTAAAGTACTTTTTCTTGTATTATCTAAGATGCTATCTAGACTGGTGGGAAACTTCTCAGCCATATTTACAGTGACTTTGGTAATGCCTCCTATAGCAGAGGTGTGATAGCTTCCTATTCATCTTGGTCCACACCCCATACTGAATCATACCAATAGCATTTTTTCCATCTACTAGTGAAATCTGCAAGCCCCACCCAAGGCTACTACATAACTTGACTAAATTTTATTATTTCTTTGACTGTCAAGATATTATCTTTCCATTTAGATCTTAGGATTTTAACCTAATGGAATCTTGCTTTTCTCCCCCTGTACTTTCCTATCCAGGAGGATCAAAACCTCTTGGAGAGTCTGATTAATTGGGAGGTATCACTTATATCTCTCTTTGACTATATGCTCACAATATTTAAGACCATCCTAACTGGAAGAAAGATTGTAAAAATGAGATACAAACTGAGAGAAAAGTTGAAAATAATAATTTTCTACACATTTTTATATATTCTTGATGATATTCAAAATTCCTCTGTTTAAAAATGTTATCCTTTGCCTCTACTAGAATCCCCACCATGTACTTCAGTTCAGTTCAGTCGTTCAGTCGTGTCCAACTCTTTGCAACCCCATGGACTGCAGCATGCCAGGCCTCCTTGTCCATACCAACTTCCAGAGTTTATTCAAGCTCATGTCCATTGATTCGGTGATGCCATCCAACCATTTGATTCTCTGTCATCCCCTTCTCCTCCTGCCCTCGATCTTTCCCAGCATCAGGGTCTTTTCAAATGAGTCAGATCTTTGCATCAGGTGGCAAAAGTATTGGAGTTTCATCTTCAGTCCTTCCAATGAATATTCAGGACTGACTTCCTTTAGGATGGACTGGTTGGATCTTGCTGTCCAGGGGACTCTCAAGAGTCTTCTCCAACACCACAGTTCAAAAGCATCAATTCGTCGGCGCTCAGCTTTCTTTATAGTCCAACTCTCACATCCATACATGACTACTGGAAACACCATAGCTTTGACTAGACAGACCTTTGTTGACAAAGTAATGAATGTCTCTGCTTTTTAATATGCTGTCTAGTTTGGTCATAGCTTTTCTTCCAAGGAGCAAGGAGCTTTTAATTTCATGGCTACAATCACCATCTGAAGTGATTTTGGAGCTCCAAAAATAAAGTCTGCCACTGTTTCCACTATTTCCCCATCTATTTGCCATGAAGTGATGGGACCAGATGCCATGATCTTAGTTTTCTGAATGTTGAGTTTTAAGCCAGCTTTTTCACTCTCCTTTTCACTTTCATCAAGAGGCTCTTTAGTTCCTCTTCACTTTCTGCCATAGGGGTTGGTGTCATCTGCATATTTGAGGTTATTGATATTTCTGCTGGCAATCTTGATTCCACCTTGTACTTCCTCCAGCCCAGCATTTCTCATGATGTACTCTGCATAGAAGTTAAATAAGCAGGGTGACAATATACAGCCTTGACGTATTCCTTTCCTGATTTGGAACCAGTCTGTTGGTCCATGTCCAGTTCGTACTGTTGCTTCCTGACCTGCATACAGATTTCCCAGGAGGCAGGTCAGGTGGTCTGGTATGCCCATCTCTTTCAGAATTTTCCATAGTTTATTGTGATCCACACAGTCAAAGGCTTTGGCATAGTCAATAAAGCAGAAATAGGTGTTTTTCTGGAAATCTCTTGCTTTTTTGATGATCCAGAGGATGTTGGCAATTTGATCTCTGGTTCCTCTGACTTTTCTAAATCCAGCTTGAACATCTGGAAGTTCACAGTTCACATATTGTTGAAGCCTGGCTTGGAGAATTTTGAGCATTACTTTACTAGCGTGAGAGATGAGTGCAATTGTGTGGTAGTTTGAGCCTTCTTTGGCATTGCCTTTCTTTGGGATTGGAGTGAGAACTGACCTTTACCAACTACAGTAACCCTGTAGTTAGTTATTCTTCCCTGAATAGCTGAAGTCTTCAGATCTCTTCATAGCCAGGTAGTATTGTAACCTAGAAGCAAGCGCTCAGCTTCCCTGCCAGGAAACCAGTGTGTTAGCCAGCAAAGGGTCACGTGGGTTGAGCCACCACACGGAAACTGCTTCATGCTGGCCGGGGGCCAGACCTTACCTGTGCTTGCGCCACAAGGGTTCCGCTGAAACCAGACTCACAGATAACATGGTGTCCTCTCTCCAGTCTCCTCAGTTCACATTGCTGTAACATATTTTGCTCAGAGGGAATCAGCTTATCACAGGAGTGTGACGTGCCCTGACTTGCAATGTTTTCTTTTATTTCAGTGACAGCCTTTTCAGTTTTCTGGCTCAAACCAGCTAAGCACTCAGTTGAAGAGTGTGCTTCCATCTTTAGACAGTTATTGGGTTGGTTAGTTACCAACGCCAGCCTACTTTTTGAAAAGAATTTCTAAAATGCGTCACTTTTTACTTTGAAACATTATGGCATCTCAGATATTTAAAATGAGACAAATTATAAAGAGGCATTTTCTCAAGATGTGTAATTATCTCTGGAACATATATGAATGCAAATCAAAAATTTTAAGTATATTAAAATATTACATTATTTTGAAATCAATTATTATTACTTTATAAGAATTTTGTATCAAAAAAAGAGTTGAGCTTTATTCTCTGGCCACTTGTATTTCAAATGAAAAATTCCTATTTCAAGATACTTAACACATATTAAAATTATGTGCCACATTTGGCAAAGCTCAAGCAATATATTTTGGGTACTGAAGTCTATTTAAAATAATTGATTATAAAAAGATCTTAAGGAAAATATTGTTGTTGGAATAAACTTCCCAAGATGACTAATTACAGAGGTATATCATTCATCTTGATGGAGGAGGTTCCTTGACTTATATTTAGTGTATTTTTCTTTTGAATTTGTTATATGCCTAGATACTGTGATAGATACTGGCAGTACAAAAAATCCCAAGACATACTGTTTGCTTTTAATTGCACACAATCTAGAATTCTAGAGTTCATATTTTTTACCAACTGTTAATATATGCAAAAATCTTTCAAACCACTTTTTAAAAGTTGAAGTATGCTTGATTTACAATATTGTGTCAGTTTCAGGGGTTAAGCAAAGGGATTAAGTTATATATATGTGTGTGTGTGTGTATGTGTGATTTTTCAGATTCTTTTCCATTATAGTTTATTACAAGATATTGATTATAGTTCCCTGTGCTATACAGTAGGTCCACTTCTTTAGTCATGCCTTGAAAAAAATCTGAAAAGCTAAAGAACACTTATTTTTTTCCTTGAAGAAGAAGCCTAGAGCCTGACAGCTAACCTTGTTTTATCTCTTTGCTTTTAGTGAAGTCATGAAAATGAAAAAGAGGTATGAAGTGGGTTTGGAGAAACTGGATTCTGCTGCATCTCAAGTAGCCACAATGCAATACGAGTTAGAGGCTCTACACCCTCAGTTAAAAGTTGCTAGCAAAGAGGTTGATGAAATGATGTTGATCATTGAGAGGGAATCTGTAGAAGTTTCCAAAACTGAAAAAATCGTGAAAGCTGATGAAACAATAGCAAATGAACAAGCTATGGCGGCCAAAGCCATCAAAGATGAATGTGATGCTGACCTGGCGGGGGCTTTGCCCATATTAGAGTCAGCACTGGCTGCCCTTGACACCCTCACTGCGCAGGTGAGAGCATAGCCGCGGGCTTGCTGGGAGACCTGTTAGCGTAAATAAGGAAGTGCTTGCCATCCGGTGCTGCAGTTTGCTCTGTCTTTCCAAAGTCTCCACATTGAATGTGATTGAAATCATTTTCAAATTGGCTGAAAGATTCCCTAACTGGCCTGGGAAAAAGAAATGGACATGCAAGACTAAGATAGTTTTGAAAAGAAAGTTTTCAAATGTTCTAAACAACCTACAACAATCATTATTTCAGGAACTTTGCAGAGCAACTTTAATTGATAGGGGCATGAATATACACTTTTATTCTATGTACACTTTTTCATATTTAGAAACTTGTAGCTGGGTATGCCTTACAGTATATATGGTAAGGTGTTGTGTCAGTGTTTGTCAGTGGGTTTTTTGTGTGTGTCATACATATGACACATTATTTATGATTTTTAATAATATATAATAACTTAGTATAAAAATTTATAATTGTTATAAAACAAAATATTTTATTGTATAATAACATAGCTTTGACGGTATTAAAAATTAAAACATGAAGGGGAACGTTTCAGTTAAGAAAGATTAAGATGAATTTTGAAAAATAGTGTTGACGATCTCAACTAAACTTTTGGGTGAATTAGTAGAGGATGGGACTTCCCTTGTGGCTCAGCTGGTAAAGAATCCGCCTGCAATGCAGGAGACCTGGGTTCACTTCCTGGGTTGGGAAGGTTCCCTGGAGAAGGAAAGCCTACCCACTCCAGTATTCTGGCCTGGAGAGTTCCATGGACCGTATAGTCCGTGGGGTAGCAAAGAGTTGGACACGACTGAATGACTTTCACAGCACACACAGGACAGGATGTGTTAGATCCATTCTTCACCCCCTCCTCAAAAATAGGTTTCAGATTGAAGTTTAAATATAAATAGTTATATTACATTATAAAATAGTATAAAATGTAGGTCAGATGTTAATAATTGTGGAATATAAACGAGGACTGAAGATTTCTTTGGTATAAGAGAAATCAGAGAAGAAAACACTAAGCAATATTGTTTGTAATATATATGCTCTGGTTACGCTCTTGTATTTTTCATAAATAAGAGAATTTTTGTACCTTAAAATGTAATGGTACATTTTTGTACCTAAAAAGGTAATGAATTTTAGTACCTAAAAATCAACACATTTTATTTCATATAAACACCATGGATAGAAGTTTAGAAACACTAAAGAAAATAATATTTCAACTGCATGGGAAACAAAATATTAATATACTTCTGTGTGTAAAGCTCTTACAAATCACTAATAGAAAAAATGGCTCTAACATAATATAGTAAATGATATGAAGAAGTACTAATTCAAAAAGGAGGATACACAAATAGTTAATAAGGATATGAAAATATATCATACCTCACTTGTATTTAAAGTCTCTGTATTTAAAGTCTATACAGTTCATGGAATTCTCCAGGCCAGAATGCTGGAGTGGGTAGTCATTCCCTTCTCCAGGGGATCTTCCTAACCCAGGGATTGAACGCAGGTCTCCCACATTGCAGGCGGATTCTTTTTGTTTGTTTGTTTTTGTAGGTGGATTCTTTGCCAGTTGAACTACCAGGGAAGCCCAAGGAATACTGGAGTAGGTAGCCTGTCTCTTCTCCATCAGATCTTCCCAACCCAGGAATTGAACCAGGGTCTCCTGAATTGCAGGCAGATTCTTTATCAGCCGAGCTACCAGGGAAGCCCCAAAAGAAATACAAATCAAAATAAAATTTCTTTTGCCTGATAGAATGCTTACCCATGTTGTTAAGGGTATATGTAATAAAATAGGCACCCTTATATATTTTCTGCAGGGCAGTTTGTCAATATTTGTCAAAAACTTAAAAAGACATTAAGACTTTAATTGTAATAGTAAAAAAGAAAAAGGCATGGAGTGTTAGAATTATGGTTCATATTTATACATCAGAGAGCTATGCAGCATTAAAAATGATATAAATGTTTACTAGCACAAGAGTATGTTTATTATATATTATTAAAATAGAACAGTTTAAAAGAGCATGTACATTAGATATACTATGATTCCACTGGTTAAAATAGGGCAAATACACTGGTTTATAGCATACACACATGAAAAAAGTGTAGAGAAACGTAAAGTAAGATGTTTACAGGAGTTAACTATATATGATTGGTTTCACAGGAGACATATGTACAGTTTCTCTGTATTTTTCTGTTTGTATGTGTAACTTTTATAGTTTTTAAGAAGGAGCAAAGCTCTTACTTTGGGACAGTCAAAAGAAAGCTCTTTCATGCGTTCTTGAAGTGGATTTCATGTGATAAGTGATCTCAGGGTATTTTTGCATTACTCTTTTTTATTTTTAACTTTGAGATAAACTTCTCAACACTTCATGATATAATTTTATCACTGTCACCAGCTTCTGACACTATCACTGTCAGTGAATAGCGAGTTTCTATCTTATGGCTTAGTTTGAAAATAGGAACCAAACCCAAGTTATATGTAAACAATTCTTGCATGTTGTTATTTCAAGGACATTACAGTGGTCAAATCCATGAAGAGTCCTCCCGCTGGTGTCAAGCTTGTTATGGAAGCTATATGCATCTTGAAAGGCATCAAAGCTGACAAAATCCCTGACCCAACAGGTACAGGGAAAAAGATTGAGGATTTCTGGGGTCCTGCCAAAAGACTCCTTGGTGACATTCGATTTCTGCAGTCACTTCATGAGTATGACAAGGACAATATTCCTCCAGCTTACATGAGCATCATAAGAAAACATTATATTCCAAATCCAGATTTTGTTCCAGAAAAGATACGAAATGCTTCCACAGCAGCTGAAGGCCTGTGCAAATGGGTCATAGCAATGGATTCATATGATAAGTAAGTAGTGACAAAAAAGAAAACAAACTTTTTTTTTTCAGGTTGATTCTTCAGGTAATATAAAACCTATGTGCTACATGGTGAGAGGCTCCTCAGAAAGTCAGGTCTAATGCCTGCTCTGGCATGCTTACTGGAGACAGGACTGTACCAACCACATAGCATAGCGCATGATATTTAAACTTCTTGGACACAGGAGCATTTTGTTGTTGTTCAATGGCTAAGTCATGTCTGACTCTTTGCAACTCCATGGACTGAGGAGCACCAGGCTTCCCTGTCTTTCATTATCTCCCAGGGTTTGCTCAAACTTGTGTCCATCGATTTGGTGGTGATGACATCTGACCATCTCAACCTTTTACATGCTAAAAAATTATTATAGACCCCCAACATTTTTATCAATATATTAGAAATTAAAACTGAGAATTAAAAAAATATATATTTACTGATTCATTTCTATAAAGCAACAAACTTTACATAAATACTTCTTTTTTAATTTTGGAAGACAAGTGGTGGCATTTTAAACTTTTGCAAATGTCTCTACTATGTTCTTTAAGAGAAGACTGCTGGATTCTCAGATCTGCTTCTTCATTCAATCTATGAAGAAAATACAGCCTCACACAGATGTTTAGTTGACAGGGAGGGCCTCACTGGAGTCCCTGAGGGGGAGGGGACGTGTCTTGGACCACATTTTGAAAACAACGCTTAACGTATAGTCTTTGATGAAACAAACAGCTTTTATAGATGATTATATGAGAAACATTTATATCATATACAGAACAGTAAAGATTGTTGGTTATTCCTTTGAAAAGCAACTATTACAGGCTATCTTTAAATCTCACATACAATTCTATTTGTATACGAGATGTGTACGTCTGTATTACATGGTATATATGTTTTGGACAAGGATATATTCTGTTAATGATAAATTTTAATTTAATGTTTTATCATTTATTTGGGTTTCCCTGATGGCTCAGCTGTAAAGAATCTGCCTGCAATGCAGGAGATGCAGGAGACACAGGTTAGATCCTTGGGTTGGGAAGATGCCCTGGAAGAGGAAATGGCAATTCACTCCAGTATTCTTGCCTGAACAATCCCACGGACAGAGGAGCCTGGTGGGCTACAGTCCAAAGGGTCGCAACGAGTCAGACACGGTTGAGCAACTGATCGCACATGCACACATACATTTATTTAGAATGGTGACACCGCTGATTCCATTTTCTAGAAGAGAATTTAGATCTCTAGTTTTCCCTACATAGTCCCTTTTATTACTGACATTCATATTTATAAGATATCTGGTTTTAGTTAAGGGTATATTCTGAAATTTGAAAAAAAGTAAAATATAAAGACAGGAGCATCATTGTTATATGTATATAATAAGCCTGGAAGAGAAAAAACAAAAGAGTTGGGGAACTGAAGAAATGGGTGGATACAATATCATTTTAACTATTTTGAGATAAAAATAAAATAATAAGATTAATCCTCAAAATAATAAAAATTAAAATGAAAGAATAAAATGACATAAATAAAATACCCTTCCTTTCTTCATTGTTATTAAGCCTTAATGAGTTAGGCTAGTTTCCATAAACACTAATATTTTACATGTATATGCTTATTCTCCTTTTCCAAAATCACCAAAATTGACACCGGCAGCAATTTAATATTTACCTGTGGTTTCAAAAAATCACTTATTTAGGGGCTTTCCTGGTGACTCAGACAGTAAAGAATCTGCCTGCAATGCAGGAGATCTGGGTTCGATCTCTGGGTCGGGAAGATATCCTGTCTGGAGAATTCCATGGGACAGAAGAGCCTGGCAGGCTACAGTCCATGGGATCGCAAAGAGTCAGACATGGCCGAGTGACTAACACACGTATGCAATCACTTATTTGAAAATATTATATATATTTGATATCTATTTTGAGAATCATATTTTATTGCTGGTATTAACTTTGTTAAATATAAGATATAGAAATCAGTATAGGTTTTATGTGAAGACATGTTTTGAGTTATAATAAGGATTTTAGAAAAGTAATTCATGTATTCCACTATTGTGTGAAAATTGTATAAATCTTAATTATGTTGAATTGGTTCACAGTGCTTTTCAGGTCTACTATATCCTTCTACCTTTCTGTATGTTTCACCAATTTGGGGAGCTTGATATTGAAACTACACCTGAAAATCTTAATTTATCTAAAATAATTGTAATATATAGTAGAGCTATACATAATCTTGTTCTGTATTTTCCAAGTCTCCTGTAAATGTGTTATCCCTCTTTCATAATTTAAAAAAATTAAAAAGTAAATTCAGTGATGGAAAGTACACTAGAATATTAAACATGTATTTAATTTTCCAATTTTACTTTTGGCAGAGTGGCAAAAATCGTAGCTCCCAAAAAGATAAAACTGGCTGCAGCTGAAGGGGAGCTTAAAATTGCTATGGATGGTCTCAGAAAGAAGCAGGCAGCACTTCGGGAAGTTCAGGACAAGTTGGCCAGGCTTCAGGACACACTCGAACTAAATAAACAAAAGAAAGCTGACTTAGAAAACCAGGTATAGTATAATACAGACAGACATAGGGAAATCTTCAGTTACTCTAAATAGGAATAATGTTCGCGCTGGTACAAAAACAGCAATACTGTTTTCTTCCTGGTCGGGAGTTGACAGACAGTGGACCACAGTATAAACCAACCTTTGTGTAGCCCACAAGCTAATAATGACTTTGACATTTTTAAATGATTACATATTAAATGATTATACAGGTTTCTATATAATATTCTGAGTTTTGCCTCTTGGTCTATGAAGCCTATAATATTTATCATCTGGCTGTTTATCCCACAAAAGAAAAAAATTGCCAACCATCTCTACTATAGATTACTAGAATATTGAGCTAAATTATTTAAATCATTCTTCATTATGAGTCTTTCCTGGTGGCTCAGAGGTTAAAGCGTCTGCCCGCAATGCGGGAGACCGGGTTTGATCCCTGTGAGAAGGAAATGGCAACCTACTCCAGTACTCTTGCCTGGAGAATCCCGTGGACGGAGGGGCCTGGTAGTCTACACGGGGTCTCAAAGAGTCGGACACGACTGAGCGACTTCACTTCCCTTCATTATGAGTGAGAAAATGGAAAACCAAATTGTTAAGTAGCAGTTATATAAAAATTAATGGCAGAACTGAGATTAGAACTCAATACCCAGAACCATACTGTGTCCACTGGAAATGTTTTTAAGACTAAAATCATTACTCCAGCTTAGTGATACCTTTTGTAAAAAGTAATTGCTGGGATCTGATTATGTTCCCCAGAAAAGTCCAAGTATTTTGATATACAGTCAATATTTACTGAGTGCTTATCATGTGCAAGGCAATTTCTGAGAGCAATGTATGTCACTGATTCTCACAAAAGCTTTCTGAGGGAGGTAATCTTTTTAGATTATTTTCTAGAAACTAAAGCACAAAAAAGTTAAGCAACTTGCTCATGGTCAACCAAGTTTCTAAGTTTAGATCCAAGTGCAGGCAATCTGACTCTAATACATTTCTCTTTCCCATCTTACTGGGCTGCTTTCTATACAATATGTGCACAAATTCTATATATGTACAATCTGTGATATTGTGCTAATCTTAAAAATGTGTCCTATTGAAAAGCATGGTCTTCAAGTGATCAATTTTAGTTTAAATAATATAACTAATAGATAGATATGTGGTTGCTCACTGTAAACATTTTTCAGCTATGCCCTATGTTTGAAATTATTTTTCATAATAAAATGTTAGAAAACTATGGTAATGTAAAATGAATATGTGTACTAAAAGCTTGCTTTGAAAGAGAAATTTTGGTTAAAATGTTTCTACTTAGTAGTTTCTGATGGCAGCTTTATTATGGTCCAAGACCTGATTTAACATTTTAATAAAGAGAAAAATGTGTGAAGAAAGAAACCAGGATGCAAAAGGGAATAAGAAGAGGGAAAATTAACAGGAAACGTTTTTAAAGAAGTATCAAAAATCTTACTAATTACATACCTTCTGCTCTTTTAAACCCATCTTTATATAAACTTTTATGGTATTTTATGTGTTTAACTCTAAAGGCATTATTATCATTAATATAAATATTAATAGCATAGGAAAAAGTACAAGTCAAATTCTCATTCCAAAATAATCTAAATGTCTCTGTTTTTATCAATTATTTACTTCTTTTCATGTAAATTATTTCATTTTGAACTTTAAGATAACCTTTACTTAACCTTGTCATTCTCTAAAAATAATAAGTCACTTAAAATTAATCAAAATAATTCAGATATTCCACTGGAACATTGCTATTGCATGGTTTAAAATGGCTTTTGCCCAAGTTTTCCACATTTGTAATTATCCTTCCTCTTTTTTGAAAATAACATTGCTTAATGATGTATAATCAAACTCGGTTGACAGTCTTATGCACAAAGTAGGCTCTCAGCTATTGACTGAAGTCCTAATTTAAAGTTAATTGCAAGTGTCTGAGTAGGCTGACACAATTTAGCAGCTTGAAAACTGTGCTTTGTAAGTAAGCATAAATTATTAAAACTTTTAAACATTTAACCTTTAAAATTATCATTAAATCAACCATAAGTTAAATGAGGGGGAAACGTTCATAGAATATTTAAAATGAAATGCACTTTGATTATTAAAATGGTGGGTAAAACTTTCACTGTCTCATACTGTAGCTCATTTCCTTAAATAGAGCAGTTGTTTGTGTTATATGATAAATACCTGTTACGAGTTTCACAAATTAGATTAAAATGCTCTCTTTACTATAAAAAATTCTAAAAGATCATCGACTCTCCAGTCTTCATAGTGAACTTCTGCACATTTTTCTTCCACAGAGTGTTAAAAAAAGAAAATTCCAGGTGTAACTGTAATTTAAAAATTTATCCCTGAGGTTAAAATCTGGCAGAATTTTTAACTTACTCTCCTCGTAGGTGTTGATAAAGGTTTACTTCTCTTTTTGAGGTTGACCTGTGCAGCAAAAAGCTAGAACGAGCTGAACAATTGATCGGAGGCCTTGGGGGTGAGAAAACACGATGGAGCCAGACAGCTCTGGAGCTGGGGCAACTATACATCAACCTGACCGGGGACATCCTCGTTTCCTCAGGGGTCGTGGCTTATCTTGGAGCCTTCACATCTAACTATCGACAGGTAGGGAATACTTGTCCACCTCTAGGGTCCCCTCTTGATCCTCCTGGTATAACCAACATTAATCTTGCATTTTTTTGTTGTTGTTGTTTGGAGTTCTTGCTAAGTATGAGGGAGAAAAATGTTTGCAAGTGATTTTTAGTTGTGTATTTTAATTATTCAGTAAGTTAGCTTGGTGACCAAAAAATGCTATATTAAATACTCTTCTAATTGTTTTAGAATTATTTTTGAAACAAAAAGATCTACTTTAGGATATCATGTGAAATGGTAGGCCCTAGTAAAAAAAAATAAACAAGTATAAAGGTATCAGGATTTTTTTTTTATGTTGTTAAATCAACTACTCTCAATGAGTCTCAATAATAAATCATTTCCAAATGACTTCAGAAGCTAAAGCTTCCTAAACCTTTAGTTTTAGTTTAGGAAAAGATGAACCTGCCTAAAAACAATTGATCGGGGGATCTTCCCTAAGAAAATGAATACCAAGTTCCCTGCTTCAAATTCCCACCCCTCTGATGAATTCTGCCTCAGTCTTATCCTTGACCCCACTCCTAACCCTGCTTCTTCTCCCGGCTTTTTTCTTCCACTTTTCAGTTTCTTTCTCAATGAGACCCAGCATATTCTTCAGCTCTCTTTAGGAATACAACCCAGGACATGGCCCTGCCAATGCAGAAGAAGGCAATGAGAATAAAGAGAAATTTGAAGCATTTGGCAGTAGCTTCTGGTGTCAAGGAAGGAGAGAAAGAGTAAATGAAAACTCACTTCTAAAGTGGGGCTTTGTCACTTTACAAAGCATTTATTTTGTTCCTGGTCTCAGTTGAGATTCACTTGATTTCAAGGTTTCTCTTAAGTAGAGTTGGTTCTTAGAGGCCATTATTTTGGTTTGTTTGCTTGCTTTTAGCCAAACTGGTTTAAAATCCTCATATTGATCGTGCTTCTGTCTTCAGGCTTCTGGGTTCTGGAAGCCCTTGTCCTGGCACATGAGTTTCATATTCTTCTTAGCTTTCTGTCTTCATTTGTGTCTGAACAACTATCTACGGTTATAGCCTCTACGTGAAAGTGAAAGAGGAGAGTGAATCAGTGCATATGGTGACTGCAGCCATGAAATTAAAAGACGCTTGCTCCTTGGAAGAAAAGCTATGACCAACCTAGAAAGCATATTAAAAAGCAGAGACATTACTTTACCACAAAGGTTCGTCTAGTCAAAGCTATGGTTTTTCCAGTGGTCATGTATGAATGTGAGAGTTGGACCATAAAGAAAGATGAGCACTGAAGAATTGATGCTTTCAAACTGTGGTGTTGGAGAAGACTCTTGAGAGTCCCTTGGACTGTAAGGAGATCCAACCAGTCCATCCTAAAGGAAATCAGTCCTGAATATTCACTGGAAGGACTGATGCTGAAGCTGAAACCTCAATACTCTGGTCACCTGATGAGAAGAACCAACTCATTGGAAAAGACCTTGATGCTGGAAAAGATTGAAGACAGGAGGAGAAGGGGACAACAGAGGATGAGATGGTTGGATGGTATCATTGACCAATGGACATGAGTTTGAGCAGGCTCTGGGAGTTGGTGATGGACAGGGAGGCCTGGTGCGCTGCAGTCCATGGGGTCACAAAGAGTCGGACATGACTGAGCAACTGAACTGAACTGATAGCATTGACATCTTGTAGTTCAGATAATTAACATTTAATATGACGCTTGTTTGCTTGACAGTTTCAGAGCCTAAGGCTTATAAAGATTAAGAAAATTGCTCATAACCACACAGTCGGTTAATGACAGAGCAGAAAAGAGACTTGTCATCACCCGAATCCTCACTGAGCCCTCTTTCTACTCTTCTACGTCAGGTTGGAATGATGGAGGAAGTAGCTGCAGGGCCTCCACACTGCTCTGTTAGTCCCCACCATCCCTGGGTGTCTGCTCTGGGTCCAGCGCCATGCTGAAAGTCAGCATCCTGGGCACCCCTCCAAATCCAGCCCTCTTCAGTGACTCCTTCCAAAACACAGCATCTTGTGCTCACTCCCTAGTCACTTGCTTCCCCTAGCATGAGGGCTACCAGTTAGACCATCCACACAAATGCTTCCAAAAAGCACTGAGACCAGAACTGAGACCTTGAAATTTACTGACAGAAGCAAAGCAACACTTCAGCTAGACTCAAGACCTAAGCTCATAGCTCCTTCCATGAACTCACAGCTACTGTCCCCACCGCTGATTTGAGTAGACACATCATCCCATCCCATCTAAGAAGACTTGAAGGCAATTTTATCTCTTCCTTGTTTTACTGTAGCAACCTAGGCCTTTACTTATCTAGTCTCTAATGTCACTGTTCCTTCCTTTGAATTTATTCTCCACTTCCTACTCTGTAATCATTTTTCTCTTTCTCCTGGGTCAGGGCAGCTGGCAGTTTTTACCCCATCAAAAGTTTCCCATTTGATTCTAAACACAAGGGTAATAGTAGCAACTTCACTTCTCTACCCAGATCCCCACCTGGCTTCCTGTGCTTTCACGTCACACAACCAGCACCTGTGGCTTTTTTTGGCTGACTTCCCTTGGGTTCTTGCTGCTGCTGCTAAGTCGCTTCAGTCGTGTCCAACTCTGGGCAACCCCATAAACGGCAGCCCACCAGCCTCCCCCGTCCCTGGGATTCTCCAGGCAAGAACACTGGAGTGGGTTGCCATTTCCTTCTCCAATGCATGAAAGTGAAAAGTGAAAGTGAAGTCGCTCCATCATGTCCAACTCTCAGCGACCCCATGGACTGCAGCCCACCAGGTTCCTCCATCCATGGGATTTTCCAGGCAAGAGTACTGGAGTGGGTTTCCATTGCCTTCTCCGCCTTGGGTTCTTAGAACCCACTCTGCCCAGTGCTTGGATAGCTAAAATTGCCTGGGAATTTACTTCTCTGAGGTGGGCTTTAAAGAAAGACAGGTGTGAGAGCCTGAAGGTCTGTCTCCCTTCCTTCTGGTTAACACAAATCCAAGGAATAAATTATACCCACTGTAGGATCAAGCTGAAACTACCTGTGCAGAACTTTCCTCCACCTTTTATTGGTTCTTTCCCTGTTCTTATACTGCCTCTCTTAATATCTCTTCCTTAATAAATCACTTCACATAAATCTTCATGTCAGAGTCTGCTACTAGGAAACCCAAGTGAGGCAAAAGGCCTTAAAACAATCTTGGTTTTTTTTTTTGTATTTTTTTTTTTAACTCTAACATCAAAGGTTCGGGATACCAAGAGCCCATAGTAAGTAGCTACAGCCCCTCTCTCCAGGCTCGAGCCTGAGTAGTTGTCAATTATTCATCCACCCTTTTAGATTTTCTAGTACTCCTCATGATAAAATGTAGAAAATTCCAATTCTCCTGGCATAACTGGGGCCACATGTTTGATTGTAATGCCCATGCCAGTCTCAAAGACAAAATTCTACAATGTTGTAAGGATATACAGGCCCTGGAGTTGAATTAATTCGAACCTTTTAAGAGATCTTTTCCCTACCGATAATCAAAGTCAAAACTGCTCTGGTGGTGGTACATACTTTCACCAAATTGTTGTACAGTCGCTCAGTCACATCTGACTCTTTGTGACCCCATGGACTGCAGCACACCAGCTTCCTTGTCCTTCACCATCTCATGGAGCTTGTACAAACTCATGTCCATTGAGTCGGTGATGCCATCCAACCATCTCATCCTCTGTTGTCCCCTTCTCTTCTTGCCTTCAATCTTTCCCAGCATCAGGGCCTTTTCTAAGGAGTTGGCTCTTCACATTAGGTGGCCAAAATATTGGAACTTCAGCTTCAGCATCAGTCCTTCCAATGAATATTCAGGATTGATTTCATTTAGGATTGACTGGTTTGATCTCTTTGCTGTATAAGAGACTCTCAAGAGTCTTCCCCAACACCACGGTTCAAAAGTATCATTTCTTCGGTGTTCAGCCTTCTTTATGGTCCGACTCTCACATCCATACATGACTATTGGAAAAGCCATAGCTTTGACTATACGGACCTTTGTCAGGCAAGTAATGTCTGCTTTTTAATACGCCGTCTGGGTTTGTGATAGCTTTTCTTCCAAACAAGATGTCACCCTTAATGGTCAGTTTTCCATTTCCACCATCTGTTTTGCCACCTGATTATTAGCTAGGGTTCTTAGCTTGTATTTTTACTTGCTTGTTCAGAGGCCCTCATGTTAATTTCGCTTATTCTCTGCTGCTGCATTCTTACAGATGTTGAATTGAGCCACTTAAACTTCTAACCAGAGTTCATCTGTGATGACATACCATACCTGTCAACTAGAGAGAGCATTCCACAGCAACTGTTGCTTTCCTTTTCCCTATTCTTTCCTGTATCATTGGCTATGAAGCCTACACCAGCATATATTTTCCAAGCTATATCTTGGAAAACCTTCAGACCACCCCCCAAATCTTCAGACCAACAAAAAAACCAAAACATGCCCGTAGGAACTGTGTACTAGGAAGCAGAGTCAAACTGGAGATGCTCCCTGCCCCTCCACTCTAATGGCCAGGCCATCTGTTCTAATACCAGCAGCCAAATCAAGCCAAATAAAAAATGCAGACGATACTTATTAAGTATTCATGAGTGTGCTGCCTTCACTCAGTCTTGAATCATGATTAACAACTCTGAATTCCCTTTTATGGGCAGTTTGCTAAGCCCTCACCTCAACCATTTCCCTTATCAGGCTATGATAATCCTGGGTTACAATAGGCACATACCCAACTTCCAGAGGACTTCCCTTGTGGCTCAGCTGGTAAAGAATCCACCTGCAATGTGGGAGACCTGGGTTCGATCCCTGGGTTGGGAAGATCCCCTGGAGAAGGCAAAGGCTACCCCCTCCAGTATCCTGGCCTGGAGAATTCCGTGGACTGTATCGTCCATGGACTCACAGACAGTGGGACACGACTGAGTGACTTTCACTTTGACAACCTCCAGAGACCCCCGCAGACACCTAGTCCTTGCTTCCCAGGGACTAGTACTCAGGAGACCAGTCCTCAGGGAGCCCGGGAAACCTGGCCCCTCCACCCCACTCTGCTTGGCGTTTGCAGACTGCCCCCTACAGTTGCGGCTCACCATTTCCCTGTGTCCAGGTGTAGCGTCCTGTGGGGCAGCTTTCTCTCATTCGGAGCTTTGAGTGATGGAGTTCTGCCTCTCATCTAAGGAGTGACTCTATGTGGTGTCCCACCATCCAAGAAAGTTTAATCACACCTAAGCTCATATAATTATGACACAAAAGCCTGGCAGGAAACACTTTAATCAAAATAAAAGTATCATCTATAAATGGACAGTGTGAAATTCTGTGCCATGGATGGGCTGCAGTGAGAAGAACACAGTATCATTTCGTCAATATTCCTGCCAAAGGTGCATAATCTGAATTGACTCTTGAGAGAACATCACGCAGATGCAGCTGTGGGCTATTCTAGGGAATAACCAGGTAAGCAAGGTGGTGAAAGGCATCAGTTGTCCCCAAATCGTCATAGCCTTTTCATGCGCCAAAGGAATATTGGTCCAGTCTACTCAGCAGGAGCCCGAGGGAGATGCTAGTGCCCACCATGGCCTCTCAGCTAGGCACACACCTGGCACGCACAGCACCCTCATTTGCCCATGGACTGGTATCAATACCACATATATATGCCCCTTCCTAACCTATTTTCTCTCCAGTCATGTCTTCCACTATTTCTGAACCCTTTGATCTGTAACCTCATATTGGACCTTGATTTCTGATTTTCTGAGTATGAACCCAAGCTTGATGTACCATTTTGTATTCCTGAGCATCCTAGCATGCTTTGCCCCAGGTCGGGTATCCAGAACCCTGGTGTGTGCCCTGATTCTTATTGGTGCCTAAGACCCCTGCTGTAGTCGCTTCCCCAGAATAAGTGAGAGGCGGACACAGATGTTTTCTGTGTCCCCTGCAGGTTCACATTGGATTTACTTTTATAGCACAGTATTATAGTGATACTGATAGTCATAACTTAAAGAAAATATATAGAAAAAATGGTAATCTCCATCTACTTGGTCAAATGAGGCTTTAGAATTGTAATCAGCAATTATTTTTTCCATATACGGAGTTCTGAATTCACTAGTAAGTGATCTATCTAAATTTTATCTTAACAGTAGATAGAATTTTCATTTGAATACATAGTAGAGTTTCTGAATTATAATTTTACTTCAAAATATGATGAACACAAGTCAATTTTAAGGTAGTTTCAACCATGGTTTGTTGGCTCAAAGTATGATTGAGGATTTTACAAAATACTTTTTTGGTAACCTCCAGCCTCATTTTTATATCTCTCTGTGTATGTTTCAAAGAACCAAATCAAGGAGTGGACAAATTTGTGCAAAAGAAGAGATATCCCCTGCTCTGAAGATTATTCCCTTATGAATATTCTGGGAGAAGCAGTGACAATTCGAGCATGGAATATTGCTGGATTACCTTCTGACTCATTTTCTATTGATAACGGGATCATCATAATGTAAGGAAAATGTTTTTCTCACAAATATTCTCTGTCAATCAATAGATTTATTTATCTGTACACCTTTTTTAATGTAGCTAGTAAACTTTCAGAGTATTGAAAAAATGTGCTTAATTAATTAGTTAAATTAAATATGGACGAGCACATCCTTCTCCAGTTAATGTTGGAGCAGTTGAGTATTGGAGACAGTAGTAATTAAACTAAAAACCTCAGATGACTTTTGCGTAATTTTTAATCAATTTTAGCAAATAGAGCAAAACCCTGCCGTAAGTAAGTGAAGTCCCAAATGTGTATTCTCATAGAACACAGAGTTTTGTTATTGTAGGTTAATGAAACATGCAGGGGTAAATTTCTGGTGATGATGTCTTAGTCCTACTGGGTGTGGGACCACCTTAAGTGGTATGGATACATTTCTGGGTCCTGGACTGATTGGGGCTTTTCAAAAAGTGGTGCTATTCCTAGAATCTCATGGTTAGTAGATAAAACCCATGGAGATGAGGCTGGGAGGATACTTGAGGCTCATCCAACCTCACCTTTCCTCAGGGTCTTGCCTTTCAGAAGCCAAGGACTTCACTTTGCCCTCCTGTGAGGACAATTATTAATTGCGTTATTTTCAAGGTCACATAATGAAGGGTCTTCTATCACTGGGCCAGTCTTCTTGGAGGTTTTAGCATATTAGCAATAGCACAGGTAAACCATCAGCAGGAAACATTAAGTTTTGTGTTACATGTTTTGATTAGTTGTTAGCTTACTACTGGAAAAATACTTGATATGATAGTACTTAAAGTAAAAATGGTTGAGGCGTGTAAATTTTTAAAATAGAATTAGCCACTATGTGTAAAAACCAGTTTTTATTAAGTTTTTATGAGTAATTTTTATGAAACTTATTCTACAAATTAAAATTACAGTGAACAAATTTCTTAACTGTTCGGCAAATGATCCTGACATACGGATTTTTATAGCATTTATTTACTGGACTATTGTAAAAGGACTAAACTTTCCCAGGAAATACTACTCAGCCATAAAAAAGATGAAATCTTGCCACTTGCAACCACATGGATGGACCTTGAGGGTACTATGCTAAGTGAGATAAGTTAGATGGGAAAAGACAAATACTGTATGTTTTCACTCCTGTGTGAAATATTAAATAAGTAAGTAGATAAATAATAAACAAAACAAGCGAGCACATGGAGACAGAGAGCAAAGTCTGTACCAGCGAGGAAGGGGTGTTGGGGGAAGGTGAGATAGACAAAGGGCATCAAAGGTTTGGTAATGAATGGAGACTAATCCTTTGGTGGTGAGCATGCTGCAGAAGTAAAAATGTAACATTGTGCAAGTAACAATGATAATAAAATTTCATTTTAAAAATTTCAGTAGAAAACTAAAGAAGTCTGCCTTTTACCTTGTCCAGCGGGACCAATTATCTTCAGCCTCAATAACAGTCCAGTTGTTGTTGCTGCTGCTGCTGCTGTTTCCCTCTCAGAAAAAAAACCTTGTTCTTCCCAAACAGTCGTGAAAATAACTGATCATGTCCCATGTAGTAGTAGTTATGCATTTATTATTTTGATTTGCAGTTTATATACCTTTGTTCTACCTAGAAGGACATCTAAACCTATTCTTATAACTGTTATCTATTCAGTGGAAAATAATATGCTTGTTAGTTTCTAGCAAATAAATACCCTTTCTTTTAGGTCCAGTCATATTTCAATAATACTGGAACTGTTGATGAATATTTCCACTTTTAAGATTCCAAATCTTTCAGTGATTATTTTTCAAGATGAACTCCCATTTCAGGAGGTAGAAAGTAGTTTTAATGAGTCATAACCCCTGTGTGTTTGCTATTTGTTTGTAAAAGTTTTGTATTATTAGAAATAAGTAATGTTGGAAACCTTACTGAGAAGGAAATAGTAATGTTTTTTCATTCTTGGTTTTTTGGTCAATGATTTTGGTAATCTTTTACTGAGAGGTTTCAGGAAATAGGTTAAGGTGATCATGTTGAGGGCCTTCCAGGTGACTCAGTGGTAAAGAATTGACATCTGCCAGTGTAGGAGACACAGGTTTTTATCCCTGGGAAGATTTCCTGTAATAGAAATGACAATAGGCTCCAGTATTCTTGCCTGGAAAATTTCTTGGACAGAAGAGCCTGGCGGGCAACAGCCCGTAAAGGGTTGCAAAGATTCGGACACAACTGAGGGAGTGAGCGCGCATGCTTGATCATTTTGAAGTATCAGATAAGTCTTCCTTGCCAGTGTCTTCTTCCTTCCCCAGAGATACTTACTTGATAATAATATCTAATACAGAGCACTTACTAAAGACCTGATTTTGTGTTAGATACTTTTCATATACTATCCCAGCTGAGGGAGGAGTTGATAATTTAGGAAACTAATCCTAAAATTAGAATTTTAATCCTTTGAAATACACCACTGCTATATATCTAAATTCCTTCCTTCCGTGCATGCTACATATATCATCATGTTGTTCAGTCGCCAAGTCGTGTCTGACTCTTTGTGACCCCATGGACTGCAGCACACCAGGCTTCCCTGTCCTTCAGTATCTCTCAGAGTTTTCTCAAACTCATGTCCATTGAGTTGATGATGCCATCCAGCCATGGTGTGGTTAATATCATTGAAATTAGATGTAACAGATTATTATTTTTTTGTTTTTACATCTGATTTTTGTTGCCCTCTTCCCCATTTCTTGTTATTTTAGAATATTTGAATGATCACCATTTTTAGTATCCCATTTTAATTTATCAATTTTTAACTATAATACTTTGCATTATTTTTCAGTACACATTTTCACAATCTATCTAGAGATGTTTTACCACTTCAGTTAAGACGTAGACGCCTTGTAACTGTACAAGTGCCCTCCCCCTCCCCTGATTATGCCACCGTAGTCGTATGTTTTACATGCGTCGAAAATCTGCCCCTCCACACACACTCAGCATTTTGCCTCAGTATCCATATACATTTGAAAGAACTAAAGAGGGGGAAATAGCCTGTTCTATTTACCATTTTTGCTCCTTCTTTATTTCTAAAACTCACTGTAGCATCATTTCCCCTAAGGGTGAAGAACTTTAGCATTAGCATCTATTTAGAGCAGATCTGCTGGCCCATACTTTTGAGAACATCTTCATTTTGCCTTTATTCTTGAAGGATATTTTCGGTGGACATGGAATGCTGGGTTGACAGTTCTTTTCTTTCAACACTTTAAATATGTTCTACTGTGTTCTGGTTCCATGATTTCTGATACAAAATCTGCACTCTTTTGAATAATTGTCATCTAAATGTAATATATTATTACTGTCTGATGCTTTAAAAATATGTTTTTTCAAATCTTTGGTTCTCAGCAGTTTGATTATAATGAGGCTGGATGTGGGTGGGGGGGTTTTGGTTTTTTAGTCTCTCCTTTTCAGAATTGAGTTTCGTGAAGCTGTGAATTTACACGTTTCACTGAACTTAGGAAAGTTTCAACAGTTTTTTCAAATGTTTTCCACACCAATCTCTTTCTTCCTTCTGGCCCAAATGACATGGACGTTAAACCTTTTAATATTTTCTCACAAGTCTTTGAGACTGTGTTTCTTTTTTTACTATCCTTTTTATTATTCAAATTGGATAATTTTTATTCATAGGTCATCAAGTTCACTGATTGTCTACTATTGAGTTCTTACAGTGAAGTTTTTATTTCAGATATTATCCTTTTCAGTTCTAAAATTTTCATTTGGTTCTTGTTGTACTTTCTATTTATCTGCTAGAATACCTCTTTCCATTTGTTTTTAAAAATACTCACCTTTACCAAATGAAGTGTTGTTATGATGACTGCTTTAGAGGGTTTTTTCCTGATAATTTTAGCATCTGTTTCTTTCAGAATTAGTCACACTGTGGTTCTTTGTATACTGAGTAACTTTGGATTGACTCCTGTTAGAGCAGCCTGAGCAGGTTATGACAGCCCTCAGACCCTGTGCACAACAGAGGTCCCTTTCTCCAGCTCTTCTCTCCAGGGAGAGGGACTCCACTCAGGGTTTTGGTGGCTGCATCAGCACTGCTCTGTGGTGGCGATGCTGTAATGCGGCGGGGTGGACCTGCGGGGAGGGCAGAGCGGTCCCCTCAGTGCTGTCTGCCTCACAAGTGATTATTTTCTGTCTTCTCTTTTGAGTTTTTGCTACCTGTGCCTGCCGCACGGTTCCCTGCATCAGGCCCATGCTCAGGTCAAAACCAGAAGAAGAGAAAACACACACACACACACACACACACGCACACGTACAGGAAAGTCACCACTGCCTTGCTGGTCATCCCTCAAGCGCTAACTTTTCTTCCATTCACTTCTTATTGCTTACTTTTTAGAATCTGTGAATTGTTGGTTTTTGTATTTTATCTTACTGTCTTCAGTGTGATCAGTGACAGAGATAGGTTCTAATGAACTTCACCAAGTTTGGTCACCACCAGAAGTCCTTTCTTCTGATTTTGAGGTGGTGTTCTTTGGACCAGTATTCTTCATTCAGGAGTAATCTCTTATAAACTGTCCATGTTTAGAATGAGTGAACTTGTATGGTCTTTGTCAGATTTTTTTTTTTTTTGCTATTGCCACTTCAGTGGATTATCACATGCAAACTTTATTTGGTTTAGGAAAAGAGGATAAAAAAGAGTCAGCATGGTTCCTCCGTCAGGATATACAATTTAGTTGAGTGATGCAGCTAATAAATTATAGAATTACCATAATAAAATATTATCATTATGTGAAAGTACATAAATGTAATATGGATGAATGGCTAAAGAAGTTCCATGAGAAAAGATATCAAGACAGGCTTTGTGGACTGATAGCATTTGACTTCACCATGAAATGTAGGTAGTACTTGAACGTGAGAGGATGGGAAGAGGTACATTTTGGATGAAGAAACAGCACAAACAAGGTATTGTACCTAAAAAATATGGAAGCAATAGAAGAGTGAGTCATTTTAGTTTCTTTCAGTTCAGTTCAGTTCAGTCGCTCAGTCGTGTCCGACTCTTTGCGACCCCATGAGTCGCAGCACGCCAGGCCTCCCTGTCCATCACCAACTCCCAGAGTTTACTCAGACTCATGTCTGTGGAGTCAGTGATGCCATCCAGCCATCTCATGCTCTGTCATCCCCTTCTCCTCTCGCCCCCAATCCCTCCCAGCATCAAGGTCTTTTCCAATGAGTATTGGAGTTTCAGCTTCAGTGTCAGTCCTTCCAAATGAATATCCAGGACTGATCTGTTGTAGAATTGACTGGTTGGATCTTCCTGCAGTCCAAGGGACTCTGAAGAGTCTTCTCCAACACCACAGTTCAAAAGCATCAATTCTTTGGCGCTCAGCCTTCTTCACAGTCCAACTCTCACATCCATACATGACCACTGGAGAAACCATAGCCTTGACTAGATGGATCTTTGTTGGCAAAGTAATGTCTCTGCTTTTTAATATGCTGTCTAGGTTGGTCATAACTTTCCTCCAAGGAGTAAGCGTCTTTTAATTTCATGGCTGCAGTCACCATCTGCAGTGATTTTGGAGCCCAGAAAAATAAGGTCTGACACTGTTTCCACTGTTTCCCCATCTATTTCCCATAAAGTGATGGGACCAGATGCCATGATCTTAGTTTTCTGAATGTTGAGCTTTAAGCCAACTTTTTCACTCTCCTCTTTCACTTTCATCAAGAGACTTTTTAGTTCCTCTTCACTTTCTGCTATAGGGTGGTGTCATCTACATATCTGAGGTTATTGATATTTCTCCCAGCAAGCTTGATTCCAGCTTGTGTTTCTTCCAGCCAGCATTTCTTATGAGGTACTCTGAATATAAGTTAAATAGACAGGGTGACAATATACATCCTTGACGTACTCCTTTTCCTATTGGAACCAGTCTGTTGTTCCATGTCCAGTTCTAACTGTTGCTTTCTGACCTGCATACAGGTTTCTCAAGAGGCAGGTCAGGTGGTGTGGTATTCCCATCTCTTTCAGAATTTTCCACACTTTGTTGTGATTCACACAGTCAAAGGCTTTGGCATAGTCAATAAAGCAGAAATAGATGTTTTTTTGGAAGTCTCTTGCTTTTTCGATGATCCAGCAGATGTTGGCAATTTGATCTCTGGTTCGTCTGCCTTTTCTAAAACCAGCTTGAACATCTGGAAGTTCATGGTTCACATATTGCTGAAACCTGGCTTGGAGAATTTTGAGCATTACTTTAATAACGTGTGAGATAAGTGCAATCATGCAGTAGTTTGAGCCTTCTTTGGCATTACGTTTCTTTGGGATTGGGATGAAAACTGACCTTTTCCAGTCCTGTGGCCATTGCTGAGTTTTCCAAATTTGCTGGCATATTGAGTGGAGCACTTTCACAGCATCATCTTTCAGAATTTGAAATAGCTCAACTGGAATTCCATCACCTCCACTAGCTTTGTTTGAAGTGATGCTTTCTAAGGCCCACTTGACTTCACATTCCAGGATGTCTGGCTCTAGGTGAGTGATCATACCATCATGATTATCTGGGTCGTGAAGATCTTTTTTGTACAGTTCTTCTGTGTATTCTTGCCACCTTTTCTTAATATCTTCTGCTTCTGTTAGGTCCATACCATTTCTGTCCTTTATTGAGCCCATCTTTGCATGAAATGTTCCCTTGGTATCTCTAATTTTCTTGAAGAGATCTCTAGTCTTTCCCATTCTGTTGTTTTCCTCTATTTCTTTGCATTGATCGCTGAGGAAGTCTTTCTTATCTCTCCTTGTTATTCTTTGGAACTCTGCATTCAAATGGAAATATCTTTCCTTTCTCCTTTGCTTTTCTCTTCCCTTCTTTTCACAGCTATTTGTAAGGCCCCTCAGACAGCCATTTTGCTTTTTTGCATTTCTTTTCCATGGGGATGGTCTTGATCCCTGTCTCCTGTACAATGTCACGAACCTCCTTCCATAGTTCATCAGGCACTCTGTTTATCAGATCTAGTCACTTAAATCTATTTTTCACTTCCTCTGTATAGTCATAAGGGATTTGATTTAGGTCATACCTGAATGGTCTAGTGGTTATCCCTACCTTCTTCAGTTTAAGTCTGAATTTGGCAGTAAGGAGTTCATAATCTGAGCCACAGTCAGCTCCTGGTCTTGTTTTTGTTGACTGTATAGAGCTTCTCGATTTTTGGCTGCAAAGAATATAATCAGTCTGATTTCAGTGTTGACCATCTGGTGATGTCCATGTGTAGAGTCTTCTCTTGTGTTGTTGAAAGTGGGTGTTTGCTATGACCAGCACATTCTCTTGGCAAAACTCTTATTAGCCTTTGCCCTGCTTCATTCCGTACTCCAAGGCCAAATTTGCCTGTTACCCCAGGTGTTTCTTGACTTCCTACTTTTGCATTCCAGTCCCCTATATTATATGTCCTATAATGAAAAGGACATCTTTTTTGGGTGTTGGTTCTAAAAGGTTTTGTAGGTCTTCATAGAACTGTTCAACTTCAGCTTCTTCAGTGTTACCGGTTGGGGCATAGACTTGGATTACCGTGATATTGAATGGTTTGCCTTGGAAATGAACAGAGATCATTCTGTCATTTTTGAGATTGCATCCAAGTACTGCATTTCGGACTCTTGTTGCCCGTGATGGCTACTCCATTTCTTGTAAGGGATTCCTGCCCACAGTAGTAGATATAATGGTCCTCTGAGTTAAATTCACCCATTCCAGTCCATTTTAGTTCGCTGATTCTAGAATATCAATGTTCACTCTTGCCATCTCCTGTTGTACCACTTCCAATTTGCCTTGATTCATGGACCTAACATTCCATGTTCCTATGCAATATTGCTCTTTACAGCATAGGACTTTGCTTCTATCACCAGTCACATCCACAACTGGGTGTTGTTTTTGCTTTGGCTCCATCCCTTCATTCTTTCTGGAGTTATTTCTCCAATGATCTCCAGTAGCATATTGGGCACCTACTGACCTGGGAGTTCCTCTTTCAGTATCCTATCATTTTGCCTTTTCATACTGTTCACAGGGTTCTCAAGGCAAGAATACTGAAGTGGTTTGCCATTCCCTTCTTCAGTGGACCACATTCTGTCAGACCTCTCCACCATGACCCGTCCGTCTGGCCCCATATGACATGGCTTAGTTTCATTGAGTTAGACAAGGCTGTGGTCCTGTGATCAGATTGGCTGGTTTTCTGTGATTGTGGTTTCAGTCTGTCTGCCCTCTGATGCCCTCTCACAACACCTACCGTCTCACTTAGGTTTCTCTTACCTTGGACATGAGGTATCTCTTCACGGCTGCTCCAGCAAAGCTCAGCCGCTGCTCCTTACCTTGGACGAGGTGTAGCTTCTTACGGCTGCCCCTCCTGACCTTGAATGTGGAGTAGCTCCTCTGGGCCGCTGCCTCTGACCTCGGGAGTGGGGTCGCCTCTCTCCGCTGCTGCCTCTGACCTCAGACGTGGGGTAGCTCCTCTTGGCCCTCCTCCGTGCAGCCACTGCTCCTTGGACGTGGGGTTGCTCCTCTCGGCTGCCGCTCCTGACCTTGGGCACGTTTCTGCACGGTCCATCGCAGCCGCGGAAGTATCAGTCAGTCAGTCAGTCAGTTCAGTTGCTTAGTCATGTCTGACTCTTTGCGACCCCATGAATTGCAGCACGCCAGGCCTCCCTGTCCATGACCAACTCTCGGAGACCAAACCCATGTCCATTGAGTCAGTGATACCATCCAGCCATCTCATCCTCTGTCGTCCCCTTCTCCTCCTGCCCCCAATCCCTCCCAGCATCAGGGTCTTTTCCAATGAGTCAACTCTTTGCATGAGGTGGCCAAAGTATTAGAGTTTCATCAGTCCTTCCAATGAACACCCAGGACTGATCTCCTTTAGGTTGGATCTCCTTGCAGTCCAAGGGACTCTCAAGAGTCTTTTCCAACACCACAGTTCAAAAGCATCAATTCTTCGGCACTCATCTTTCTTCACAGTCCAACTCTCACATCCATACATGACCACTGGAAAAACCATAGCCTTGACTAGACGAACCTTTGTTGTCAAAGTAATGTCTCTGCTTTTTAATATGCTATCTAGGTTTGTCATAACTTTCCTTCCATAATGCTGTCTAATGCTCACATAATCCCCCAACCTTAAATATATTTCTTAAGTGTGTAACAGAATGAAATTTTAAATATAAGTTTTGTTTCATAAAGACTCTACCAGGAAATTACTAGAGCTAATCAACGAATACAGTCAAGTTGCAGGATATAAAATTAACACACAGAAATCTCTTGCATTCCTATACACTAACAATGAGAAAACAGAAAGAGAAATTAAGGAAACAATACCATTCACCATTGCAACAAAAAGAATAAAATACTTAGGAGTATATCTACCTAAAGAAACAAAAGACCTATACATAGAAAACTATAAAACACTGATGAAAGAAATCAAAGAGGACACAAACAGATGGAGAAACATACCGTGTTCATGGATTGGAAGAATCAATATTGTCAAAATGGCTATACTACCCAAAGCAATCTATAGATTCAATGCAATCCCTATCAAACTACCAACGGTATTTTTCACAGAACTAGAACAAATAATTTCACAATTTGTATGGAAATACAAAAAACCTCGAATAGCCAAAGTAACCTTGAGAAAGAAGAATGGAACTGGAGGAATCAACCTGCCTGACTTTAGACTATACTACAAAGCCACAGTCATCAAGACAGTATGGTACTGGCACAAAGACAGAAATATAGATCAATGGAACAGAATAGAAAGCCCAGAGATAAATCCACGAACCTATGGTCACCTTATCTTCGACAAAGGAGGCAAGGATATACAATGGAAAAAAGACAACCTCTTTAACAAGTGGTGCTAGGAAAACTGGTCAACCACCTGTAAAAGAATGAAACTAGAACACTTTCTAACACCATACACAAAAATAAACTCAAAATGGATTAACTAAATGTAAGACCAGAAACTATGAAACTCCTAGAGGAGAACATAGGCAAAACACTCTCCGACATAAATCACAGCAGGATCCTCTATGATCCACATCCCAGAATTTCAGAAATAAAAGCAAAAATAAACAAATGGGACCTGATGAAACTTAAAAGCTTTTGCACAACAAAGGAAACTATAATCAAGGTGAAAAGACAGCCCTCAGATTGGGAGAAAATAATAGCAAATGAGGCAACAGACAAAGGATTAATCTCAAAAATATACAAGCAACTCCTGCAGCTCAATTCCAGAAAAATAAATGACCCAATCAAAAAATGGGCCAAAGAACTCAACAGACATTTCTCCAAGGAAGACATACAAATGGCTAAAAAACACATGAAAAGATGCTCAACATCACTCATCATCAGAGAAATGCAAATCAAAACCACAATGAGGTACCATTACATGCCAGTCAGGATGGCTGCTATCCAAAAGTCTACAAGCAATAAATGCTGGAGAGGGTGTGGAGAAAAGGGAACCCTCTTACACTGTTGGTGGGAATGCAAATTAGTACAGCCACTATGGAAAACAGTGTGGAGATTCCTTAAAAAGCTGGAAATAGATCTGCCATATGACCCAGCAATACCACTTCTAGGCATACACACTGAGGAAACCAGATCTGAAAGAGACACGTGCACCCCAATGTTCATCGCAGCACTGTTCATAATAGCCAGGACATGGAAGCTACCTAGATGCCCATCAGCAGACGAATGGATGAGGAAGCTGTGGTACATATACACCAAGGAATATTACTCAGCCATTAAAAAGAATTCATTTGAATCAGTTCTAATGAGATGGATGAAACTGGAGCCCATTTTACAGAGCGAAGTAAGCCAGAAAGATAAAGACCATTACAGTATACTAACACATATATATGGAATTTAGAAAGATGGTAACGATAACCCTATATGCAAAAAAAGATAAAGAGACTCAGATGTATAGAACAGACTTGTGGACTCTGTGGGAGAAGGCGAGGGTGGGATGTTTCAAGAGAACAGCATCGAAACATGTATATCTAGGGTGAAACAGATCACCAGCCCAGGTTGGATGCATGAGACAAGTGCTCGGGCCTGGTGCACTGGGAAGACCCAGAGGGATAGGGCGGAGAGGGAGGTGGGAGGAGGGACCGAGATGGGGAATACATGTAAATCCATGGCTAATTCATTTCAATGTATGACAAAAACCACTGCAATGTTGTAAAGTAATTAGCCTCCAACTAATAAAAATAAATGGAAAAAAAAAATAAATATAAGTTTTGTTTGTAGTTTCACTCTCACTTCCTTTAGTTTCTTATTGATAGCATCCCCTTTTTATTAGTTTGTTGCATCTAAGATATTGCACTATTCTTTTGGTCTCATTTCTTCCCCAATATAATTAATATTATAACATGAATTCTGTCCCCTCACCCACTATGAAATCCTATGTTGAAGATGTAACCCACTATGTTATTATATCTGGAGATAGGGTCTTCAAAGTGATGACTAAGGTTAATAAATAAGGTCATAAGGGTAGAACCCTTATCCAGTGAGAATGGTGTCCTCCTCAGAAGAGGGAAAGATAGCGTGAATATACGTGCAGACCAAAGGCCACTTGAGGACCCAGCAAGAGGTCTGTGTTTTCTGCAAACCGAGGACAGAGACCTCTGCCAGCACCTTGATCTTGAACTTCCAGCCTCCAGAAACGTTAGAAAGTAAATTTCTGTTAAGGCAGTCTGTGGTAGTTTGTTATGGCTGCTCAAGCTGATTAATACATTATATAATGCTAATATTGGAGAACTGTGGTTACCTCCATTTGGGACAAATTATCCAATGAAACTCTAAGTTTGTATTATTCTGAGATGGAAATGAATATATTATCCTGATTCACCCCCAGCTGTTTTTTTTTTTTTGGTCCCAGTCACCTTTTATTTCCTCCTCCTGCTCTTCTAATGCTCTGCATGAATTTGCTGTGCTCACTTATGGAAGAGTATGAGAGTATCTTTAGGGAAACTGGCCAAAGTGACAACTTGTGTTTATTGAAACTTCTAAGAAAAAGAAGAAGAATGGTAATCTTAATGCTGTTTACATTTCACAGAAAGTAGAAAGCTATGAGATTGGATACTATGTCCAGATGGCTGAAACTGGGTAACTCTTTGTGACCCAACGACACCCTGAACTGTAAACTGGGTGCCTTGTGGTGGTTCACTGCCCTTTTTCTTGTCCTAAAAAAGGAGATATGAATGAGAATAAAGCAATAAGTATGAGCTCTCTCATCAGGCAAATCCTGACTTTCATAGAATATATTTCTGTCCATAAGAAGCTCACAGTCTCTGGGCAAGTATGTAGTGAACAATTGGATTGGCAAAAAAAAAAAAAAAAATCACTTGGGTTTTTCCATAACATCTTATGAAAAACTCGAATGAATTTTTGACCAATCCAATACAAATGTGACATTAAGTTTACAAGTCCTTTAAGTTACTGGGTCAACAATTGTGTTAACACTTAAGGGTTGATTGTCATTATGAAGTTTGCTGCTGCTGCTGCTAAGTCGCTTCAGTCGTGTCCAACCCTGTGCAACCCCGTAGATGGCAGCCCACCAGGCTCCCCCATCCCTGGGATTCTCCAGGCAAGAATACTGGAGTGGGTTGCCATTTCCTTCTCCAATGCATGAAAGTGAAAAGTGAAAGTGAAGTCACTCAGTCATGTCCGACTCTCAGCGACCCCATGGACTGCAGCCTACCAGGCTCCTCCGTCCATGGGATTTTCCATGCAAGAGTACTGGAGTGGGGTTGCCATTGCCTTCTCCAATGACGGTTATTTAGATGATACAAAATTTTGCTTCACATCTTTTTTTTAGACCATTAAAGAGATATGATGTCTCCATCTTTTCTCTTTGCCTCTTGATAGATAGCAAATGATAGCAAATAAAAGCAGATGTAATGACATCAAATGATATCATTATAATGATAACAAATGATAGCAGATAGAAGATGAAGAAATGAAATGGCTTGCCCAAGGTCACAAGAGTGATAAACAGCAGGGCCTAGTGAAGAACTAGAGTTTTCTGATTTCTGGTACTCTTGACGGTTATCATTGTGATTTAAGTAGAAAGAACAGTAAACATTTTCAAAAATATCCTTTAACATTTAAGAAGTTGCAGTTTTCCAAAAGGAGTAAAAGAACTTGTGTTAAGTTTGCCAGATGGCTTTTATAGTTGTCATTCTAGTAGCCTGTTCAATTTAAATGTCTCTGCTTCAAGAACCACAGTTTCTCAAAACAAGTTACAAAATAAAATAACACTATAAAGTATAAACTGTGAGAAAGTGATGCATGCATCTTTAAATAGAGACAAATTGTCTTCCTTTCCCTTTCAGGAATGCAAGAAGGTGGCCTCTGATGATAGATCCTCAAGGTCAGGCTAATAAATGGATCAAGAACATGGAAAAAACCAATAGTCTTCACCTAATTAAATTAAGTGACCCTGACTATGTCAGAACTTTGGAAAACTGCATCCAGTTTGGTACCCCTGGTATGTAGTTGAACAATAAACATGCATTACAGAAATATCTGGAAAGGGCACAGGTAAACCCAAAATAACATAGGGGTTTTTTTAAGGTATT
The DNA here is from genome assembly GCF_023699985.2 of Odocoileus virginianus. Taxonomy (NCBI): domain Eukaryota; kingdom Metazoa; phylum Chordata; class Mammalia; order Artiodactyla; family Cervidae; genus Odocoileus; species Odocoileus virginianus. Next base: position 4,865,277 of record NC_069703.1, on the reverse strand, counting down.
TGAGTCAGGCTCATCTTAAATGATTACTTTGTTCATATCTTTCATTAATTATTGATAATGAATCAAGTGAGAACTTTAGAGATTATAGGTCTAACAGGTTAGGATGCTTTCTCTGTCTCAAGATTTGTTTGGGATATGTCTTCTAATTTAAATTAGCTGATTCCTAGTATAGCTAATTTAGCTGTTGTAATTTTTGTCTGTTGTTTGCCCTTCCTTAGTTCTCATGATAGCTGTACTTCTACAATGAAAAGGGCCACTTGATATGCCAAAAATATTTTAACACATTATTTCAACTATTTCTTTGTTCTTCTCTCTACTTACCCTACAAAAGTAGCAGAGAAGTGGGTATGCATTTTATGTGTCTGACTTGCCATTTATAATGGAGAAATGAAAAACATGCCAAGAATTTTTCAATGAAGTTCTATACACAGGCCACACTTGTCTACGTAAACCAAAGTACTTAAGATTTGAATACGTTGGGGTTATTAGTCACATTTTGAATCCATATTGTGTATCAAATTTTGACTATTTACTTGACCAGGTAAATTGTCAACATTAGGAAAGGACAACATGTTTAGCCCCAGGACAAGTTAAGCAAATCCCAGTTGCTAATAGAACCAGTGACACATGGAAAGAATAAAAACAGATATACCAAATAGACTTACTGACAGTTTATTTTTGCATACCAATATATTAATTGCAATTTTAGACTTGGTTTGTATAAGAATGAGGTGAAAAAATCTAAGTCTACCTATAAAATGTTGTTTTTATGTATATGGACACACAAACACTTACACAGGTAGTATTTCATTCATCCGACTGGTGTTCTGATAGTATAATGACATGGAGTTACCAAAAAAGAGACAACCTGATCTCCGTATCAGATATTTTGCTTGTTAAATGGCTAGGACCAGGCAATATATCTGTTATAAAAGTAGAAATTGGACATACTTCACTAACCCTTATTAGGACCACTGTGCGCTGGCTCTGGAATCAGCATACCTGCCTCTTTTACTCAGTACTTGGTTCAGTCACCTTTCTGAGACTCAATTTCCCCATTTGTATGTTGTGCAAGGAAGAAATGATTACTGTAATTTGGGTGCTTATGACAGTGTCTGATAAAATCAACTTATATCAGTTTTTTGTTTGAGGATTTATTATGTGGTTTATGTATCAGTTCAGTTCATTTCAGTCCTTCAGTTCAGTTCGGTTCAGTTCAGTTGCTCAGTCGTGTCCAACTCTTTGCGACCCCATGAATCGCAGCATGCAGGCCTCCCTGTCCATCACCAACTCCCAGAGTTTACTCAGACTCATTTCCATCCAGTCGGTGATGCCATCCGTCCATCTCATCCTCTGTTGTCCTCTTCTCCTCCTGCCCCCAATCCCTCCCAGCATCAAGGTCTTTTCCGATGAGTCAACTCTTTGCACGAGTTGGCCAAAGTATTGGAGTTTTCAGCTTCAGCCTCAGTCCTTCCAGTGAATACCCAGGACTGATCTCTTGTAGAATTGACTGGTTGGATCTCCTTGCAGTCCAAGGGACTCTCAAGAGTCTTCTCCAACACCACAGTTCAAAAGCATCAATTTTTCGGCGCTCAGCTTTCCTCACAGTCCAACTCTCACATCCATACATGACCACTGGAAAAACCAGAGCCTTGACCAGACAGACCTTTGTTGGCAAAGTAATGTCTCTGCTTTTTAATATGCTATCTAGGTTGGTCATAACTTTCCTTCCAAAGAGTAAGCATCTTTTAATTTCATGGCTGCAGTCACCATCTGCAGTGATTTTGGAGCCCAGAAAAATAAAGTCAGCCACTGCTTCCACTGTTTCCCCATCTATTTTCCATGAAGTGATGGGACCAGATGCCATGATCTTAGTTTTCTGAATGTTGAGCTTTAAGCCAACTTTTTCACTCTCCTCTTTCACTTTCATCAAGAGACTTTTTAGTTCCTCTTCACTTTCTGCCATAGGGTGGTGTCATCTACATATCTGAGGTTATTGATATTTCTCCCGGCAATCTAGATTCCAGTTTGTGCATCTTCCAGCCCAGCATTTCTCATGATGTACTCTGCATATAAGTTTAATAAGCAGGGTGACAATATCCTTGACGTACTCCTTTTCCTATTTGGAACCAGTCTGTTGCTCCATGTCCAGTTCTAACTGTGGCTTCCTGACCTACATACAGGTTTCTCAAGAGGCAGGTCAGGTGGTCTGGTATGCCCATGTCTTTCAGAATTTTCCACAGTTTATTATAATTCATACAATCAAAGGCTTTGGCATAGTCAATAAAGCAGAAATAGATGTTTTTCTGGAACTCTCTTGCTTTTTTGATGATCTAGCGGATGTTGGCAATTTGATCTCTGGTTCGTCTGCCTTTTCTAAAACCAGCTTGAACATCTGGAAGTTCACGGTTCATGTATTGCTGAAGCCTGGCTTGGAGAATTTTAAGCATGGTCCTTAGTCATGTGAAACTCTATTCGACCCCATGGACTGCAGCACGCCAGGCTTCCCTGTCCATCACCAACTTCCGGAGCTTGCTCAAACTCATGTCCATCGAGTTGTCTGTTGTCTAAACTTCATGAAATAATCTCAGCCTCTGTTGTCTCCTTCTCTTCCTGCCTTCAATGTTTCCCAGCATCAGGGTCTTTTCCAGTGAGTCAGTTCTTTGCATTAGGTGGCCAAAGTATTGGAGTTTCAGCTTCAGCATCAGTCCTTCCAATGAATATTCAGGACCAATTTCCTTCAGCATGGACTGGTTGCAGTCCAAGGGACTCTCAAGAGTCTTCTCCAGCACCACGGTTCAAAAGCATCAATTCTCTGGTGCTCAGCCTTTATGGTCCAGCTGTCACATCCATACATGAATACTGGAAACACCATAGCTTTGACTAGGTGGACCTTTGTTGGCAAAGTAACATCTCCGCTTTTTCATAGGTTTGTCATAGCTTTTCTTCCAAGGAGCAAGTGTCTTTTAATCTCATGGCTGCAGTCACCAGCCACACTGATTTTGGAGCCCCAGAAAATGAAGTTTGTCATTGTTTCCATTGTTTCCCCATCTATTCGTCATGAAGTGATGGGACCAGATGCCATGATCTTAGTTTTTTGAATGTTGAGTTTTAAGCCAACATTTTCTTATATTATCTCTTAATTACATTAGAATCATACATAGTTACATATAATATAGTTTGTATAATGAGAAAGGCCATACAGACAATCTATCCAGTGTTTTTTAAACTATGAGTCACAGCTGTAGGAGAGAGAACCAACTTAGGGGTCATGACCAGCATTTGTAAATGAAATGCAGTGGAGTGAAGCACATTAAGCTCTATAGCATAAAGTAAGCATTATTTCATGAAGTTTAAAAGTTTTATATGCACATGTGTATAGTAGATCAAGATTTAAAATAAATTTCTTACTTGGAGTTGTGACCATGAAAGTCTAAAATCTAATAGTAATTCTAATAACCACTACATTTTATTAACAAGGTAAGTAAGCTGACAGAGTATGTTATGTGGTTTAACTAAGACTGTGTCTTCAGGTCAGGGAAGCGTTAAAACTAGTCCCCAAATCTTCTGCCTTTATCCAGGGCTTTCTCTGTCACTCACAGTTGCTTTAACCTACTTTTTGGAATGAAATACTTTAAAAATGGATAATGATTATTCACAATGTCTTCTAACATTAATCATCAGAGAGAAATGAAAAGTTTTAAATCTATTATAGAAAGAGAAACAGATGGCAGATTTTATAACTGTTTTTATATTTAGCCTTCAAGTAAAAGAATCAGTTATTATTACAATTTTAAAACATAAGCAACTAAAGATTCTGCCATTCTCTTTAAGTTTTGACCTATTTCAGGACAGTGACTTCTGATCCCTGCCAGGTGGCCTGGGTAGAGAAGGCAGAGGTTTTGCCTTCACCCACCTGCATCTGCAGACCTCCCTTTTTTGTTGTTTATATTGAGCTTTAAGATAGAATCCTCTTTGAAAAAAGTATCCTGCTGCTTAAAGAAAATCTTTGAAAGCCAATGTTCTAGAAAATAAAGGTACATCTGTATTAGCTACACCAGTGGTCAAGGTGTGTGTAGAATGTTATTCAGGTTAATATTCTGATAAGTTAACCAGTTCACACTCCAATAAAGCTGGAAAAATGAAGGAATACTTTTTTAATTTTTTAAAAAGAAGTCAGTTTGTATAGAGGAGCTTTTAATGGCTTTGCATTAACTCTGTGAAAAAAATTCTTTGCATTTACAGCAAAACTTGTCATTACCTGAGCCTTCCTTGGGCAGAACTACCTATGGTTCAGTGTTTCTATCATTTGCTCATTTCTTTGTTCAGTCATTCATCTTACAAATATTTATTTTGCAGCTGCCACGGCCACTGAAAACACAGCATGAAAATACAGACTTGGCCTGTGCTGTCTTTGAGCTTATTGGTTTAAAGAGAGAGACAGAGATTATGCATGGGATGAGGGTTAGATGGGAATACAGTCAGCTGGCAGTACATGTAACAAAATGACATAGTTTCACATCTTGTCTGTACTCTTCCATCACTTTGGTGAATTCCTTCCTCTTTCTATGACATCTCTCTCAAGCTGTTCAATCAAGTGCCGAGACTAAAACTTTTACAGATTTCTACAACTGACCTTAGTATTGTGTATATAACTGTGTCTCAACCCAAGCTCTTTGAGGGTAGTCAGTAAGTGCTCAGTAATTGATTAATCGACTTTGAATGCAATACGCTATACAGCTGAACACACTCTGCACATTTTTCCCTAGTAATTTGAAGTCTCAGATAGGATAATGTAGATAGTAGTGTAGTGTTAGTAGCTCAGTCATGTCCAACTCTTTGCAACCCCATGGGCTGTAGCTCGCCAGGCTCCTCTGTCCATGGGATTCTCCAGGCAAGAATACTCCAGGCAAGAACCCACTCAAATGGAGTGGGTTGCTATGCCCTCCTCCAGGGGATCTATCCTGACCCAGGATTGAACCCAGGTCTCCCGCATTGCAGGCAGATTCTTTACCATCTGAGCCAGCAGGGAATACTCTATTGTAGATAATTCGTTAAAAAAACAAAAACAAAAACTGATGTCAGTTACAGTGGCTCAGTGGTAAAGAATCCGCCTGCAATGCAGTAGACTTGAGTTTGACCCCTGAGTCAGGACGATCCCCCGGAGAAGGAAATGGTTGTCCATTCCAGTATTCTTGCCTGGAGAATCCCCATGTTCAGGGGAGCCTGGCGGGCTACAGTCCATGGGGTCACAACTGAGCAACTTAGCACACAGCACATATGAAACAAAAACCTCGGATGACTTTTAACAATGCAGAGTAAAGAAATCACAAAATTTCACACACACACAAAACAACAAAAGACTTGAGTAAGGCATTGTTTTTTCAGTGATCAAACCATAGTCTCACCTTATACCAAAGTGTGCTTCAGATGATCTAAAGAATTAAATATGAAAGACAAAAAGAGAAGAACTAAATGCTAAAATAAAACACGAGGGAATAACTAAGCTGTCTTTGGAAAAGGAGTTTCTAAGAAAATATACAATGGAGAAAAATTTTTAAGGTAAAGAATAATAGAATGGACTCTACAAATTTATAATTTAAGCCAAGAAACATTATATAAAAGAAACTTAGAGAATATCAATCACAATTTCTGGATTATTTGTATCCCAATTTAGCAATCAAACACTAATCAACATACTTTAAAACAATGGGTAAGCATATCCCCTGACTTGATATTTGATGAAATTGTGAATTACTGATAATTTTTAAGATATATTAATTTTTAAATAAGAGTCTTTAACTTTCAGAGATTCCTACTCAGATATTTGCAGATCAAGTTTTATGATGACTGGGATTTGTTTGTAAATAATCCAGGGTGAGATAAGGAATAGATGAAACAAGATGGGTGAAATTGGCAAGAAATTTTTTTTTTTTTACCTCTGAAAAAAGTTTGAGAATTTCTACAGCAAAAAGTTGAATTTTAAAGAGAAATATAAACAGATTTAAAACCAAGCAGAAAACTGGGGGTATTGTTTGCTACAAACAATATTTATCAATCCCACTTCTGGGCATACACACCGAGGAAACCAGATCTGAAAGAGACACGTGCACCTCAATGTTCATAGCAGCACTGTTTATAATAGCCAGGACATGGAAGCAACCTAGATCCCATCAGCAGACGAATGGATAAGAAAGCTGTGGTACATACACCCCATGGAATATTACTCAGCCATTAAAAAGAATTCATTTGAATCAGTTCTAATGAGATGGATGAAACTGGAGCCCATTATACAGAGTGAAGTAAGCCAGAAAGATAAAGACCAATACAGTATACTAACACATATATATGGAATTTAGAAAGATGGTAATGATAACCCTATATTTAAAAATACAAATAAAGTTTAAAAAGCTAACACACTGTGACACTTGGTGCCCACTGTTCCATAATAATCATTCTTGGCCTCCTTCCCGTTAGCATCTCCTGTGTTTTCCTGGGCACATTCCATTCAAAGTAAAGGAATAAATTTCCTAACTTCTGTGAATGTAAGTAGAAGTGCCATTTGTGATTCCCAGAAAATACCCTTAAATGATACTTCTTTCTTTTCTATTTTCTTTTTTTTTTCCTGATGATTGCAGTGTGCATTTTCTTTGAAAGACTAATTTGGCCCCAAAGATAAAGCCATATGCCAAAAATGGTGAAGCAGCAAGATAGCAGGAGCTTGGATCTCTGAGAGTTTAGACACACTGTCCTTTCAGTCCTGGGCAGATTACCTCAGGCTCCTCTTTACATGACAGAGAAATTCCTTCTTGCTTGTGTCACTAGTATTGGGTTTTTTTAATCACTTGCAGCTAAACCTAATGGTGAAAACATGCCCCATGACAGGAAAATAGGCAAATATTTTAGCATACAGTTTCTAGAAGGAAAAGTATAGTTAGGCAAAGAGCACCTAAAGCATCAAGCCCAAAATACAAATTTTGATGATAATTTTTACCTATCAAGTTTTAGCAGTCATGAATATTGTTTTTAATGCTTGCAGTATCACATAGTGGTTAAGAGAGCTGTGTAAGGAGACAGATTGCTTGGTTCAAGTTTCTGCTTTTATCATTCACTAGATGAAAACTTTATTGTAGTCACCTTGCTTCAGTTTCCTCATCTGTAAAACTAGGATATGATACTGGATGCTTTTCAAAGTTGTGAGGATAATGAGGAAAGGCAACGTTGGGCCCAGTGTTTGTGAGTGTAGCGATAATGAGTAAAACAGGTTAAAAATAGAAGAGCTGCAATGAACAGTGAGGTGGATGTATCTTTTCGAATTCAATTGGGATTGCAGGATCATATGGCAACTCTATTTTTAATTGCTTGAGGAACCTGCATACTGTTTTCCATAGTAGCTGCACAAGTTTACATTCCCACCAACAGCAAAGGAGAGTTCCCTTTTCTCCACACTCTCGCCAGCATTTGTTATTTGTAGACTTTTTAATGATGGTATGGCACACTTCTTTATACTCAGAAGACAAAAATAGTTTTATGGGCAACCAGAAACAGCAGCAATTTAGAAGGCTGAAAGAATTTTGAGAGTTGGAAGTTTATAGTCACTATTTAAAATAACATGAAATCTTTTTCTGATTTTATTCCAGTGTTGCTAGAAAATGTGGGAGAAGAACTGGATCCGATCCTGGAACCTCTTCTACTAAAACAGACCTTTAAGCAGGGTGGAAGTACGTGCATACGACTTGGGGACTCCACCATTGAATATTCACCAGACTTCCGCTTTTATATTACTACCAAGCTAAGAAATCCTCATTATCTTCCGGAAACTTCAGTAAAGGCCAGTATCTAAAATTAACGTCTCTGTATCAGCTTTTGCAAGCCTGTATTTTCCTCCTGAGCCATGAGGAAAACAGGTCTTTCTAAGTAAAATGGATTTTGTCCTTGTTTGGCGTTTCCTGAAATTGCTATAATAATTTCCAAATGTTGTTCATGTGTGTGCATGTCAGTAATAAAGGAGCCTTCAGTATGCAGTGACGAAAGACCATGATAATTTAATTTCTGCAATCAATATTATTCTTAGATTTTCACTGTTAAAAATAGATAGCACACATGCATGTTCTTTCTTGACCATAAATGATAATATGCTGATTCTTAGAATGAGGATTCAGGAACAGAGCGCCATGCTTTCTCAGAATAAGGTGGCTGCTATCTGATTTTATGTAATTACTTAAAGGAACTGTTTTTGATCACTTGTTCTTTTAAAATACTAAACATTCCTTTAAAAAGTAAAGTTAAAATTATAGTCAGTGACTAAAATGAGTTGAGATGTTGAACTGTAACCAAGCTGCAAGAGCTTATTCCATTCATTATTCCCAGTTCCCATCCGTGGTCAGCATTTGAAGTTTGACAAATTTTTGTACAATGAATGAATGAGGGAGGGAAGGATAGTTTTCATTTATAGAAGCTCAGAGGAGAGGACGTTAAGAAATATTCAGATTTTGAAGGAAACATATATAGAGACAAGATTTATCCAGAGATTTTGAACACTGTTCATTATTAGAAATATTTAAATTAACATAGGCATCTCTCTATAGGGCCAGAGAAAACACTAAGATGAAATAATTTATGCCCTCAAAGGTGAAAATACATGAACGGTGAAAAGCTCTCAAGAGGCTTACACTGTAAATAATGTCATTGTTTATGACTAGAAAGGCATAGCGGGATTCAGAGTTGGGGACACACTTTAGACTGGACATTCAGGGAAGCCTGGAAGACGGGGGATAGCTGGAGTGACCCTTGAGCTTAGTTTTAAAAACACAATGTTAAAATATGAAAATTCTTAGCCACTGCTTTTAATTATTAAAATAAATATGTTATCTAAACACCTAAAAATTGTGTTAAGTACTACTAGGAGAGGCAATATCTGCTAGTAGTGAAGAGCATGGTCGGGAGTTAGACTTCCTTGGTTCAAATCTCGGTCTGTCACCTACTGTTGTGTGACTTTGGCCGTGTTGTTTAACCTCTCTGTACCTCAGTTCCCTCATCTATAAAATGGGAATAATCAGTGTCTAGCTCATAGAGTCGGAGCAGGCAATGGCACCCCACTCCAGTACTCTTGCCTGGAAAATCCCATGGACGGAGGAGCCTGGTAGGCTGCAGTCCATGGGGTCGCTAAGAGTTGGACACGACTGAGCGACTTCCCTTTCACTTCACTTTCATGCATTGGAGAAGGAAATGGCAACCCACTCCAGTGTTCTTGCCTGGAGAATCCCAGGGACGGAGGAGCCTGGGATATGAATGAAGACTAAATAATCTATGTAAAATGCTTATAAGACCCAGCAATAGTATTATGATTGTTAACTATTAGAATTATTATTTAACTTTCAAATTTAAGTGGAAAAGAATGACTCATAAAAGAAAATAAAATCCTGAAGCTGCATTACCAAAAAGCTTTTTTAATAAATCACATGGAACATCTTTTTTTTTCTTTTCAGTAAAATTTATGAAAATATCACAGATAGCATAAATAATAATTTATGTATAGTAATAACTAGTTATAGTTGAAGTCATAAACCACTGTGGATAGGGAACTATTTTATGATTCATTATTGAAATCCTTGAGATCCCTAGAGTGTCTTATTGCTTCATTATTTTTAATTGCTGGGATTGATTAAAGAGGGATTAGAAAACATAGTGAGGCAGTTACTTGCTTTCATTTACAAATTAAAATACTTCCTCTTGATCTTATTTTTAGGATCTTTTATGTACCTTTTGCTTTCAGAAGTACCCAGGGGATGATACTGTGCTGCTATAATTCATTTGAATCTAAATGAAAATAAAATTTGAAGCCATATTTGTGTGGTTTTAAATGTTTGTTAGCAAAATGACTAGATTTGCAAAATCTTGATGTCAAAAGATCTAGTGTTAATGGAATATGAATAAACCCCTCTGTGTGTCTGAGGTAAAAGTTGTCACACAGACATTCCTCTGAGCGCTGTGACGCTGGTCTGGGGACTGAAACGAATGTAATCTGTGTTCTTGGCTTCTCGGCCCCACAGGGAAAATCTCTTAGAAACGTTAATGATAATTTTCCCATGTCTAAATTCTGAAGCAGTAGAGAATTGCATAACAACATTTAATCATTTTTGATTGCTCAGTTTAAAGGATTGTTGGTTATTATTCCATATAAATGTATGATTATGCCTCTGTGATCACACTTGGTGGCATCCAAGGCCTGCCGTGGGGCAAGCTGGGCGAGAGGTTTGATGGGAGGACAGTGCCGTGGAAGAGGTGCCTGGCTGCGGGTGGAGGAGGGCGTCACTCCGCAGGGGTACAACGACCTCCTGCTCCCAGGAAATAGTTCTCTTACAAGGGAGGTGGGAAATCACAAGTTCTCCCAACTCAGCAGTCAGGGCTGAAGCTTATGCAGATGGCTTATGGTCTGTGTGTCTGAGATTTCACAGTCAAGGTGGGTACATTGAAAGGCATGTGAAAGGGAGGAGTGGGAAGTGATGCTCAGGACACAGGTGCAGACCCTAATTCAGGATGTGAAGGCAGAAGACTGCACGATAGATGCCTGAAAAGCGGCGGAACAAGGGAGGTCAAATTAAGCCAAGGTCAGGTGTTTATTGGCTTATGGATCCATTGGTGACCAGAGCTAGAAAATTGCTATAATTTATTGCTGTGAGTATTGATGGATATGTAGAGGCAGGAATGAGAGCAGATTGTAGAGGACTAAGGAATGAAGTGAGGCATAGACAAAAAAATATACAAATGACATTTTCAGTTATGCATTTAATAGTTATGAAGGCACAAAGAGAGATCCTTCAAGAACTGAAAGAGATTGTGTGGATGATTTGGTTTTTGCCTTTTAAAAAGAGAGACCTAAGCATGATTACTTTCCCACTTATGGCAAAGACTCAGGAGAGGGGTAACTTTAAGACTCAGGCAGCAGAGACCTGTGTGTAAGAGCGATTAAATGCTGAGATGAAGCAGGGTTAGCGGACTGCATCTTGATGGATGCTGGTGAGCTGTGTATTCCTTCGTTCATAATAGTGGTTGAGTATCATACTGTAATGTACCATAACGCAATGTGCTATATTGTGATATGATTACATTATAGGATGTTGTGGTTGCTGCTGTTGTTTAGTCACTAAGTCGTGTCCAGCTCTTTGTGACCCCATGGACTGTAGCCCGCCAGACTCCTCCATCCATGGGATTTCCCAGGCAAGAACACGAGTGGGTTGCCATTTCCTTCTTCAGGGGATCTTCCAGACCCAGGAACTGAGCCCTGGTCTCCTGCTTGACAGGCAGTTCTCTTCCCGTGAGCCACCTGGGAAGCCCCTAGGTTTTTCCGAAACATCGTTAGGAAAAACCTGAACGAACTTTTTGGCAAACCTACTCTGTACTCATGACAAGTCCTCACTGTGTTCTTTTTTCTTGTAAGTCTCTGTTTGTTCCTCTTATCTCCTCTGCTTTTGGACACCACCAGGCACTTAGCGGCAGCAGCAGAGGCGCCTCGAGGGCTTCCCTGTGGCTCAGCTGGTAAAGAATCCGCCCGCAGTGCGGGAGACCTGGGTTCGATCCTTGGGTTGGGAAGATCCCCTGGAGGAGGGAAAGGCTACCCACTCCAGTACTCTGACCTGGAGAATTCCATGGACTGTAGCCGGTCCAGCCAACATGTAGGTTGGCCTGCAGCCAGATCCTAATTGATTTCAGGATTAATGGGTTGTCAGAAGTTGGACGAATTTGAAATAAAAATAAATTGATAACCAAACACAGCTCTCTGCAGTTATTACATTTATGAGCATGAGAAACTTTTCCAGGTTTTTAATTCAACAACGTAGTTTGTCTATATCCTTAATCACGGTCTCCCCAAATTTTACTTTTCACATATACTGTACTCAGTCACTCAGTCCTGTCTGACTCTGTGCAACCCTATGGACTGTAGCCCACCAGGCTCCTCTGTCCATGGGATTTTTCAGGCAATAGTACTGGAGTGGGTTGCCATTTCCTCCTCCAGGGGGTCTTCCCGACCCGGGAATTAAACCCACATCTCCTGCATTGCAGGCGGATTCTTTAGTGCTGAGCCACCAGGGAAGCTCCTCACATATACTACTGTGATGTTAGAGTCAACTTTAAGGTTAGGATTGGAAGCACATAAGCAGAGGCTTTCTCAGCAGGAAGACTGATGCAGTTGTTGCGTTCCCTCCTTTACAGGTGACACTGTTAAACTTCATGATCACTTCTGAAGGGATGCAGGATCAGCTTTTGGGAATTGTCGTAGCACGAGAAAGGCCAGATCTTGAAGAAGAAAAGCAAGCCTTGATATTACAAGGAGCTGAAAACAAAAGGTTTTATACATTATAAAATACAGAATCATTCTTTTTTTTTTTAATTTATTTATTTTAATTGGAGGCTAATTACAATATTGTAGTGGTTTTGCCATTTGTTTCAAGATCACTTAGAATCAGTTAAAGTACATATTAAAGATCTAGGTTGTTAGGTTTAATAGGTACATTGAATGGAAAGACTTGAGTGGAAAATAAAAGGTATTACAGTCTGTATGTTAATTTAGAAAATTGCATTGCAAAGTATAGTTTTTACATACAAGATCTTAGGCACTGAAAGGATTAGAAGGCCTGCCACAAGTCAAGGCAATGTATTTTCAACTCTTCCACCAAGTTTTAGCACAAAAGTTTTGGCATTCATTATGTAGCTGAGGTTACCTGTTTTCACTGAAGCATAGTCTGAATGAATATGTTGCATATCACTTTCTGCTTGTAATATCTATATCACAGGTAGAAAGGGTAATGCCCTATAAGTCATGAAAAATTTCAGAAAATAAATGGAGTGATACTTTCTATTTAATTGGGAGCTGAGCTACTTGATGGCAGAGTAGATGGGCTTACTCTCTCTCTCCAGTTACCACATAAACGATCATTAGAAAGGGAAGTGGAGCAGAAAGACCTGTCTTTCTGACATTTCGCAAGATAAGAAATTAATTATATGGCATCACCGTTCCAGATATTTGTCACAATGTGATGTATTTCTTTAGATTACATGCTCTCTGTTTCTTATAAAAGAATATATATGTGAAGTGATTTTTAATGATTTCTTCTTCTTCTGAGAAATTTTTTTTTATTCCAGGCAGTTAAAAGAAATAGAAGACAAGATTTTAGAAGTTCTTTCATCTTCGGAAGGCAATATATTAGAAGATGAAACTGCCATTAAGATATTATCTTCCTCCAAGGCTCTGGCTAATGAGATTTCTCAAAAGCAGGAAGTAGCCGAAGAGACAGAGAAGAAGATTGACAGCACCCGCATGGGCTATCGACCTATCGCCGTTCATTCCACCATCCTCTTTTTTTCTATTGCTGATTTAGCAAACATCGAGCCCATGTACCAATACTCATTGACCTGGTTTATTAACCTTTTCATCCTGTCTATTGAAAATTCAGAGAAGTCAGAAGTCTTGTCAAAAAGGTATGTAAAAGCAATACTAATTAATACACATAATAACTAATGCATGAAATATAGTAATTGGTGGCCTTCACTGTTGTTTCAGCATGGGGTTCACCTTACAGCCATATAGCTAGAATGAACTTGATTAATCATTGTAACAGAAATAAATTTGAGGGTTAGACATTGAACAGATGTGTCCAAATTCAGTCTGCCAGGAAATTGTTTACAGAGATATGGGATTATAATGTAATACTGAAAAGAGGAAGTGTTGTTTATCATTTGCAAAATGTATTTATGATTGGAAGTATGGAAAGAGGAAGTAACATCCCTAAAAGATACAATTCTTACTTTCTGTGAGCTTGCATTCCAAAAGTTACAAATTCACGTTTTAATATACACATATATAAAATTTGACAGATTAAAGTTTTTAAAAAACAGTCTGCTGTGATTGTGATATTTGTTTTTATAAATACCTATTTTTCTGTTGGCTATTGCAATAAGTAATGGATTAGCCTAAAGAATAAAAATTTCATTTTTTTTTGTTGTCAGTGAGATAAATTTTAGCTCGGTATTAAAACATGTTTTTAATAGTGTCTAACATTAAATTATTTCTTGAAAAGATAATAATTACAGTCTTTGCCCTTTATAACTTTATTGATCAACACAGAGCTAGATACTTCCGTTTTCTAACTGTTCATACTCATAAAGGAAACTCAATTTACTAATATCATTCACATTTAAGAATTACCTTTTAGAAGTCCAAAATGCTCATCTCCTAAATCTAAAGTGAATTCTTTCATTTATCATGGTAAAATTTTGCAAAATTTTAAATATTCTTAGACTGAGTAATCTTTGGTTAATATCTTTCATTATTTTACAAGCCTGAGTATATGAGTATATACAAGTATATGAGACTAATGAAGGTATAGCACTGACGCTTGGCTTAGCAAACAACTTCTCAAATACCTGCCCACGAGAAAGGGAAGAAAGGGAGGAAGAGGATATCTTTAGGCAAGGAATGCACAATGGTAAAGTTTAAAAGTTTCTCTTATATTATGAAATTTGAAAATATTTCTCTCAGTATCTGACATTTTCAAGGTGAGCAAGGATTACTGAAATACAGAAAACAGAAATTTAAGTGACCTTTCATATTAAAGTTCCCAGCCATTTGCATTATGTTCCTTACTTGAACAAGTGTGTCTGGTTTTCACATTAGATTCTGAGTTCCCTGAGGCAATAATTTTTTTTTTATATTCCTAGAATCTAGAACTTATCACAGAGCTAATCACATAGGGTGACACAGTAAATGATGTTCTGCTTTTCATTGCAGTTCTTAATTTCTACCTTGATTAAAACAAGACTACCAGAGTGTTATCATTTTAATTAATTTAAAATCTGTTGGAGTCTAGAGAAAAAAACCTTGTTTTTTCTCTTAAAGACCTATTTTGTATATAAGTTTTATAAATTTGGACAATTTTAGACTTTAAAAGTAGTTACTGGTTCCTTTACTATCTCATTATATGAAATTAGGATTTACTCACAGATATGATATCTCTTTCTTCATAACTATAATATAGCCCCTTACAGTTTATAAAAAGTCAAATTCTTTTACCTAGATGTAAGATTTGAATGAAGTCCAGAAAACAAAATGTGCCTTTTTAGTTTTAGTTAAAATTCTTTCATTTAGAAACAATGAAAATCATATTTATGACTACAGTGATCTTAAAAATATAATTCTGGAACCAAAGAGTAAATATTAAAAAGTATATTTGAAAACTTTGAAGTTATTACTATACATACAGAAACATGCAGAAATCAGAAGCATTTGAAAAATAAAATTTTATGTGAGTACATCTGTGTAACTAACACCCAGGTCAAGACATAGGACATTATCAACGGCCCAGAAACCACTCTGTTTCCCCTTCTAGTCACTATAATCCACATCCCCCCAGGTAATCACTGTCCTGACTTTCAGTGCTAGAGATGTGTGTTGCCTAATTTAGAATGCTATTTAAATGGAATTACGTGGTCTGTGCTCTTTTTTATCTGACATGTTGCACTTAACATTGCGTTTGTGAAACTTATATTGTTTTGCACAGTGCAAAGAAGTGGTTTATTCACTTTCATTGTTAAATATGGGCGCATTCGCTATGCTCCTGTATTGTTGGGGAAGTGTAAAAGCAAATCTTCTCCCAGTCCAGAAAATTTCTCCACAAAGCAGTTGAGAAAGAAAGCAGTTTTTAACTGAGTAAGTATTAAACTAGAATGTGACCTGCAGCACTATCAGCAGTTTGCTAAGAGAGCACAAAGACAGGAATCTCACTTCCTCGGCTTTAGCAGACTGGCTTCACCCGGAGGAAAAACCAATGTCTCATCTTTATGATAGGAGGTAGTTTGGCAGCTCAGAGTCAGGAGCCCATGAAGTTGGCCCATGAAAACGGCTCTCAGATCTTCAGAAGGGACATTCCTGGGCCGTAAAGTTGAGAAAAAGCCTACCTATATTTCAAAGAGAAGGTACTTATAATTTTAAACTTTCGAAAGTAAATGCTCTAAGGAAAAAGAGGAGAGGGAAATCTCTTAACATTTTCGGTATAAGAAGATTGGGCCTTTTATTTTTATTTGTCCTTTCACTATACCACAAGTTTTTTATTCATTCTACTGCTGAGGACATTTGGGTAGCTTCCAGTTTGGAGCTGTTACGAATTTTTGCTGTCTTGTACACTCTTGTATGTGGCTTTTGTATGTACATTTACCTGGTAAGTACATATCCAGGAGTGGAATTGATCATAACAGAGTATATATATGTTCCATTTTAATAAATATTGCCAAATAGAGTTCCAAAATGGCTACCACAAGGGACACTCTACTAGTAATCTCGTTTAATCTTCCTTTTTTTTAAAAGTAAAAAGTAGGAGAAAGCAAGATCTCATTCAGAAATTAGAGTTCTCATAGAAATCATTTTTTTGTCAATCATTGATAAACATCAGATAATCTGTTAAATATGTACAAGTTTTACTTGTCAATCATACCTCAATAAAGCTGGAGAAAGAAACAAAAAAAATTAGCTGACCTCTTGGTCTCTGGGCGCTGATCAGTTTGTAGCTATAACAAAAGCGTGGAGAGGATATGACTGTTAACAGTAGACTACTAAATTGTTGGAGAATCTTAATATTGGTCTAAAATTACGTCTAATTTTCTTTCATGAGAGATAAAAATCTCTCTTTTTGTGTTTGTATTCTGAGAGTTACTATTCATAATAATTATTTAAAAATGCCAAACATATATTATAAATATATAAATACTGTGTATATACTATGAAATAACCATAATAATTGGAATCATCTGTCTTTATAACATTTTAATGCATTATAATTTATTATGGCAAAATAAATAACTGCAGCAAAAAAATACAGAAACAAAAATCTAACTAGAATATAGCTTTGTTACAGGAACCACACTGAAATCAATCTTTTGTCTCATGCTCTCAAAAATATATGCAAGATCACACATGCCTGTGTGCACACACAGAATTTTTTCTTTCCCTTCTACTTCTGTCAAGATAATTTTCCCTTATTAATTATTCTTTTGAAATATAATTTTTAGCAGCTGTACAATATACTTTTAATGAATGCACCATAATTTTCTTCATAATTTTCTTATTGTAGGATTTGCAAGTAGTCTCCTGCTTTTGTATTATAAATAACACAGTAATAAATATAAATGTCACCATCATTGATTATTTCCTTTGGCTAAATCCCCAAATTAGGACAAATGTGTTCACTTCTTTCAGACTCCTGATATAAATTCCTTTTCTGTAAGGTTATTCAAATGAATAAATTCATCAGAGGGAGCATGAATACCTTACAACACTGTATCACACATCAGCATTGAAAATAATAAGTTTTCTCATGTTAAAGTTTACTATGAATACCAATCACACATGTTAGCATTTATTAGGATGCTGTTAGTTGCAAATATTGTGATTATTCATATTTCCATGACTTGTCTATGTGGTAAATAAAAATGTAGTTTATCAAGTTATGTTATTAGTCTAGCTTTTATGGATTTATGAACAGAGTAGCCCTCTTCTAAACTTAATTTAATAAAGAAACTATTAACTTTAGTCTGTTCATTTATAATATATCATATAGAACATATGTAAAAGTTTATGAAATATGGAAATCCAGTTTTACCCCAAGAAATGTTTTGTAGTTTTAAATAGTCCAAAAACTGTTAAATGTAATAGATTAATATACCATGCATTGACCTTTTTTCCAAAAGGAAGATTAAGTTTTGTTTAAAAAAAGTCAGTTGATGGTAAAAATGCAGTTCTACTAAAGTGTTCCTACATTGTGTAACTCTCAAATTGGTGCCCCCAGTTAATGAGAATCCTTGATCTGGTTTGGGAGTAATTGACCAGAAAGTTTATTAGAACACACATCTAAATGGTTTATAATAGGTTTTCCCAAGAGCATTTTTTGAGAGAATAATGCATTTTTTTTTAATTTACTTTTCTTTCTGTTGACCCTTAGGCTTCAAATTCTCAAGGATCACTTCACTTATTCCCTTTATGTTAACATCTGCCGATCCCTCTTTGAAAAGGATAAACTACTCTTTTCATTTTGTCTAACTGTAAATCTGCTGATACATGAGCGATTGGTCAGTACTGTTTTAATTTATGGGGAGAAAATATTAATGTGAATTTATTAATTTATGAATTTGTGTGGGAATATATATAAAAGGATTGTTAATAGCAATTATTATAGTGAAGGCAAGATATCACAACTAGACTGAATTTCACAGAGGTGAAAAATAAATTAAGCAGAGTTCCTTGTGTACCTATTACTACTTAAAGTTTTGTATGTTTTAGCTTAAAATAGTTTCTATCAGAATCTCATATATAAGGATGCATATAAACTTCTCAAATGTATTGATATATGTACCCCAATTAATGATATAAATGGTAATGTTTTTAGGAACTTTTGCAAGTTTGTCAAATCTAACCATTGGGTTTAACAATACCATTCCATTAATTTTAGCTATGTTTCAAATCTGTTTTCTTAAAATATGGGAAGCACTTTAAGAATGGAAGAGAGGTGTATAAATTCATTATTTTATACACATGTGTTTAAGCTTTATTAATTTCATATGGCAATGTATTAGCTAAATTCTGAAGAAACATTTATTTTAGTATTTCTTGCAAAAATTTCATAGCAGTAACTCATCATATTTTATAGAAAATAATTGAAAATGTGGCAGGTGTATGGCTTTCTGCCTTCCCACAACTTTTACAGACAATAAAACTCTTCATGGTCATTTTGGAAGACATATATTAAAAAAGAATAAAATTCAGATTTCCATGTTTAGATCAGAAATTCTGAAGGAAAATTATCAACAAGTAGCTCTCTAGTATCTAATAAATAGCTCTCTAAAATGGAACTATTTTGAAAACTGGTTATAATGAATACATTGATTTCTTATGAATCAATACTGACCTATACCAATAACTAAAATTTTATGGGGGGATATTTGAAACTTGAAAATCAATCAATTTTTTAAAATGGTTGTAAGTTATCTGTGTATATGGTGAACTCATTTCTGACTCTTCATGCTACTTTGTTTTCCAAAGATTAATAAAGCTGAGTGGAGGTTTCTGTTAACTGGTGGCATTGGCCTGGATAATCCTCATGCTAACCCTTGTACATGGCTTCCTCAAAAATCTTGGGATGAAATATGTCGACTGGATGATTTGTCTGCCTTCAAAAACATTCGTAGAGAGTTCATGCGCTTAAAGGATGGATGGAAAAAAGTATATGACAGTTTGGTATGTTTTTAACTCTCTTGCTTGTTTCACAGTTTTTAAATGGAAAAAATAATGTCAAATAATTTATTCTTGTCTGTAAGTAAGCATTAAACAGCTGGTCAAATATAATGTCTCAATTAGGCTATCCCCACTTTCTAATTGGTTCCGCTTGCACTTCTCTTCAAATACCTTGGAATCTGTAAAGATGCAAAAAAGTTGCATGGTCCTTAAAAGTACTCTTTTTGGATTTCCAGGCCAGATTTTTATTATCAACGTAAACTTTGGCAGTCATAATGGCAGATGACTTAAAATTTTATAGAATAGGTTTTGTTTGGATATTCTGAACACAGGGCACAAACTAATAAATATTTTTGTCATTTGATGAGAGGGAAAAAATAATAGTTCTCAAATAATTTTCATGAGACCTGATCTTATTAGTTGGAGATTACTATAGCTAACATATACCATGATGCTCAGTTTCCCTTCTGGAATATAAACAAATTGCTGCCTTCCTTCACTTTTTCCTTAGCACAAGGGCTAACATTGTGATTCCCAGTTAATTTTTTCTAGTGTTTCTACTTTTTTTTGACATTTTGCTTTTCTTGGGCTTAACATGCAACAGCTCTATTTGGGGGTGGGGGTTGGAGGGAGAAAAAAGCAGGATGCGTAGAGAACACTTTGGTGACCTCTTTATTGTACTATACATGATAGAGTGTGTCTGCACATGAATTTAAATATTTTGGTTTGAATCTCTTTTGGATTGATCCTTGTTAATAATAAAAGTACTTTTTCCAGAGGCAAATATGTTTTTGTTATGTAGTTGAGTCTAAATAGAAATTTCCCTATGCTGAAGCATGAAGATTTCTGACCTGAGATACCCATAGCCTTCCCAGCTGTTTCAAAGATGCAAGTGTCTTCTTTTCCCATTCTTCCTACTGGGATCTTGATACATCTCTTCTTGCATATATTTAATAACATTCTTTGGCTTCTTCTTTACATTATGTGTGTAGTGGGGGAAGGGGAAGGAACATGCATGCGCTCAGTCGCGTCCAACTCTGAGACTCATGCGAGCCTGCCAGGCTCATCTGTCCTTGAAATTTTCTAGGCAGGAATACTGGAACAAGTTCCTATTTCCTACTCCAGGGAATCTTCCTAACCCAGGGATCCAACCTGAGTCTCTTGAGTCTCCTGTATTGGCAGGCAGATTGTTTACCACTGTGCCGCCTGGGAAGCCCCTTCTTTACTATACACATTCTCAAATATTCCTTTCTTGAAAAGATATCAAAATTTTATCAAAATAAAAGTAATGCATAGCCTTCTTTGTTTGCAATAAATGTTTATTTTTGTAAATAGATAATGAGAGTAGTTAGTTGGCAGGTTTTTGAAATGCCTTTGGAGAAATAATGGGAAAAGATCTCCTAATGCACATTTATTGTAGTAATAGGGAACATTTGTGCTATTGATTAACGTTCATATTGACACTAACCTACTTATTTCATGTCTTAGTTTTGGTTTTATGTGGCAGTTAAAATTTTCTTTTTATTTCTTATTTCATAGCTTTGCCCCAACATAATAAATTTACATTAGTATTCTTAATTTCACTTAATTATTTTATGTTTTCTTTAAACTTAATTTAAAAGTCAAAATACTGGGGTTTTGGCTTTTTATTAAGTCTTCCAAATAATATTGAATTATATCCACTGTCATTTTAGGAACCACATCATGAGGTTTTTCCTGACTATTGGGAAGATAAAGCAAGTGAGTTTCAAAGGATGCTTATCATTCGTTGCTTGAGGCCGGACAAGGTAAATGCTGTCTTTGGAAGCGGCTCAGTGAATTCCAGACCTTCCTAGCTCCACATGCCAGCCAAACATGTGTTTCCTTATGTAATCATTGGGGGTGGGGTGGTAAACAGCTGCAAGAAATAACCCCAATTCCCTCTAATGCAGTCATTTTTTAAAAAGTGTGTATTTATTGTAACTGCACTAAATTAGTAACTCACCAGATTATGTTTACCAGTTTATTTATGTCACAGCTCTTCCTTTTATCTCTGGAGAAGGGAATGGACAATCTACTTCCTTTGCATTTTTGTTCTCACTGTTTTGATGAAATTGGTCAGTGTTGTTTACATGAAGCTGATTTACTACACCTTCTGGTTCCTCAAATGCTATCCTGTACATGGTTCTTTATTGGCTTTTGGAAAGCTAGTAGAATATTGTTTTTAAGATGTTCATCATCGCTCACCACAAAGGAAAATGTCAGCACTATTAATTTTCATTTCTTTAAGTAGTAAATTATATAACCAGCGAATCAGCTGACCTGTCATATCAACAAATGAGAGTACTCATTGATATCCTCATTTGTATTATTAAACTCTATTTAAAAAAACAAACTATTCACTCAAGTGTAAAGACCCATATCCACAGAGATAACCACATAACTCTGAGGAACGATAGACATTGGGAATGTTGGAAGAAAAACTGAAAATATATTCTGATTGTCCACTGTTACTACTTGAGTAAAAGTATACATAATTACTCCAAAATTTATTGTATTCACAATTTGAGTTGCTAAGGATATAAGATAATACTTCCATTCGAACAGCAATAGAAAAAGCAACACTTGTATGATGAAGACAGTGTTTTTTTTTAATTTTACACATCAGTGATAATACAAGGTAGAGGCATTCTTTGCTCTGTAAGTCAGGGTCTGTTCGATGAACACATGTCATTCTTTCTTGAAATGGCAGTGTGGCCTTAGCCAGGGCCAAAGTATCCATTAAGCATAGGACCTCGGGTCCATGGTACTCTTAGGAGTTCATGAAAGTGCTTTAATTTCTGTTAAAATGGGAAAATAAACCAGTCTGCTGTATTTTAATTTTACAAAAACAGTTGCAAAATACATTGTTTTCTGTTTATCGATGGAAGAGGGGGTCCGCAATGTGCCGAGGGCCCCTGAATATCATAGTGCTGCCCAGCTCTTAGATGCTGGAAATAGTTCCCATTGTTGAAGATCATTATTAAACTGCACCTTGGGGGCCCTTTTAAAAATGAATCTTCACTGAAACTGTTAGCGTTAAGCCTCAGAAGTTTTCACTGCAAATATTAAATATGAAAGAATATGAAATAGTTCAAACTCTTGTCTAATATGACTTCTTTCTTTAAAACTTTTTTTTAATTTTCAAAGATTTTTTACTTTGTTTTCTAAGATAAAAACTGTTACAGTAAATGGCTCTCTGTGTACCATTAAACTTCTCCCCTCAATATTTGACAGAGAAGTTTCTGATCATATTCTATATTGTTTAGTTAAAAGTGATTAATGAGGTGTTTCCTAACTGCAGCAGTTTCATCTATAAATTTATTTTCCCCAGGTTGTTTTTAAAAATTTGACATTTTAATCTGAAAATACATTGAGTACCAAATAGATCAAATATTATTTTCCTTAGTCACTCTCTTTTTCAAGTGAGTATGAGGGAGCTGGGAAATTTAGATATTCAAACTGACGGGCTTTTGTTCATTTTTTGAATCAGTTGAGGTTAAACTTACATTCCTACTTCTCTTAGCTCTTCTGCAGAATGCTTTAGCACTGTGTGTTTTAACTTTTTCTTATATGTTTCCGTATCTCCTCTAGAGTTTTCTTTGCATGGGTGGAAGAGTGTAAACATTAATACTTCTCAGCAGTATTCCTGGTTCTCTCCTGTGTATACTCGAGGTGGGGGCATTGTGGCCATTAACCTTGTTTTGACCAGTAAAATGTGAGCAAAAGTGTCAGGGTGGAAGCATCTAGCTATCATGGTGAGATTCTCCAGAATATTCCTCTTGCCATCAAAATTGTGGAATCACATGTTGGTATTTAAGTGCCATGAACAGGCTGGAATGCTGAGTCAGAGCAGGGAGGGTTTGTTGCCTGGACACTCAGATGACTTCTGAGATGGTAAGCTTTTGTTGTGTTAAGCCACTGATATCTTGAAGTCGTTTGCTACTATAGCATAGTTCAATTTGTCCTGTTAACTAGTTACCATTACCTGTACTATCACACCTATAATCCTTAATATATAGATAATTATCGGATTTCCCTGGTGGCTCAGATGGTAAAGAACCCACCTGCAATGCAAGAGACCTGGGTTGGGAAGATCTCCTGGAGAAGGGAATGGCTGCCGACTGCAGTATTCTTGCCTGGGAAATCCCATGGACAGAGGTGCATGGAGGGCTACTGTTCATGGGGTCACAAAAGAGTCCGACATGACTGAATGACTAACACTTTTTGGACATCTTTCACAGGTCAGGTGGTAAAGAAACTAGTTGCCATTGTCTATGCCATCATACCTGCAATCCTTAATATAGAAATAATTATTAGTATGCTCTTTTATTACTTGCAACCTCAAACCCTTCAATCTTGCTGTTTACAGGTTCTTTAATTCCTAGTCATAAATCACTGATTTTGGAACCTATGTATTTAAAAATGATATATGACTACAGTATTATGCTTTGAAGAGAATAAGTTTCCAAAGCAAAATGGTATTAGCATGCCAGAGAAAGGAATAGTGCTATATAAGGCTGACAATTGGGCTAGTACTACATAAATAGATTTTATTTCTTTGCTATCTCTAAGTCATGAGATATATATCTCCACTAGGAAAATCCATAATTGTTTGATCTCTAATATAAAGTATATATTATTTGTCACCATAGTTTTTTTCTGTCTCCTTTCCACTGCTCTCCCTTCAAAGCCAACTCCATCCCGCGGTAAGAAGTCACAAATGCTATGTTCTCTAATGCTGTGGTTTGGAAAAATGTAAAAGATGTTCACTAAACCACCAGTAGGAAAAATGAAATGTTTGCACTTTCCTTAGATTTCAATAGTTTATAGTGTTTTATTGACAAAAGCATATCAGATGTATAAATACTGAGGTATGGAATGTTTTGAGCCCATTTACAAAATGAAGAGCTTCTGGCCACAGTTTTCTCCTTCTGGACTGTAAACAAAAAGCAAATTAAACAGCTTTTAATAAGAAACTTGTCAAGTATAAGCTAATATGTTTCTCTAACCTCAGATAAATCCTGTAGGAACTTGCAAGACACAGAAAAGCATACATAGAAGACCACAAACTTCTTTTCTGCCTTTGGGAAGATGGGGGCCTAAATTAGTCTGTAATTTTTGTTCCTGACAGATTTCATTTTATAGTTCTTACGCTTGCATAATCAGATTGCAGAAGCAAATCCAATTCCATCACCTTCCAAATTGAATAGCTTGCAGTTTCACTTACCTCAGAAGTTACTGTTTTGTCTTGGGAACAAGTTGGTCTCATTCAGTTGTTTTTTGTTTTTGTTTTTTAATTTTTGTGTTGACTATTGTGTTTTAATTTTTTTAATTGGAGGAGAAAATTCCATGGACAGAAGAGCCTGGCAGGCTACGGTCCATGGGCTCACAAAGAGCTGAACACAACTGAACGACTAACACACGCACGCACAACCGCTTTACAATGTTGCGTTGCTTTTTGCTTACAGCAGCGGGAGTCCGCTGTAAGTGTCATACAGTCCCCGTCTTGAGCCTCCCTGCCTCCCACCCCGCCCCAGGTCATCACAGAACACCAACCTGAATCCTCTGTGTCACACGGCAGCTTCCCGCTAGCTAGCTGTTTCACATGTGGTCGTGTATACATGTCAATGCTACTCTCTCAATTCGTCCCGTCCTCTCCTTCTCCCACTGTGTCTACAAGTCCACAATTTCTATGATCTTATCAGTTTTAATGTTAAAAATGAAACAATGAGAATTATCATGTGAGCACCCCTCACTGAGTCTTCCTGTACTACCAGAAGACTCACTTCCCATCTGCCATGTTTGCACAAAAGCAGTGAATGACCCCCGGCCTGAACCACTCAGAGCTCAGACTTCCTAAAAGTGAAACCATGTACTTAAAAGCCATGTGCTTTCGATTTGTTTGTAAAATTATAATTTAGTGAAGAGGTTAGCCTTGAGAGGAGAGAGGTTATTAAAAACTATTTTGTTTTTCTTTGTTAATTGTTATTGTTCTTAACCCAGGGAGAAAAGACAGCCATAGGAAAAGAATACTAGGGAAAAGGGCAAGGACAAGGTCTCAGACAGGAAGTGAGGACGTTTTCAGTTTTCTACCATCAGCCTGATATCTGTTCCCATTCAAAATAGCTGAAACATGAAATAATTTCCCTGGAAATGAAACTTTATGCATAGGTGAAGAAATCTGTATGCAGTTCAGGAAGCAACTGTTAGAACTGGACATGGAACAACAGACTGGTTCCAAATAGGAAAAGGAGTATGTCAAGGCTGTATATTGTCACCCTGCTTATTTAACTTATATGCAGAGTACATCATGAGAAATGCTGGCTGGAGGAAGCACAAGCTGGAATCAAGATTGCCGGGAGAAATATCAATAATCTCAGATATGCAGATGACACCACCCTTATGGCAGAAAGTGAAGAAGAACTAAAGGGCCTCTTGATGAAAGTGAAAGAGGAGAGTGAAAAAGTTGGCTTAAAACTCAACATTCAGAAAATGAAGATCATGGCATCTGGTCCCATCACTTCATGGCAAATAGATGGGGAAACAGTGGAAACAGTGGCTGACTTTATTTTTTGGGCTCCAAAATCACTGCAGATGGTGATTGCAACCATGAAATTAAAAGACGCTTACTCCTTGGAAGGAAAGTTATGACCAACCTAGACAGCATATTAAAAAGCAGAGACATTACTTTGCCAACAAAGGTCCATCTAGTCAAAGCTATGGTTTTTCTAGCAGTCATGTATGGATGTGAGAATTGGACTATAAAGAAAGCTGAGTGCCAAAGAATTGACGCTTTTGAACTGTGGTGTTGGAGAAGACTTTTGAGAGTCCCTTGTACTGCAAGGAGATCCAACCAGTCCATCCTAAAGGAGATCAGTCCTGGGTGTTCATTGGAAGGACTGATGCTGAAGCTGAAGCTCCAGTACTTTGGCCCCCTGATGCGAAGAGTTGACTCATTGGAAAAGACCCTGACACTGGGAAAGATTGAGGGCAGGAGGAGAAGGGGAAGACAGAAGATGAGATGGTTGGATGGCATCACCAATTCAATGGACATGGGTTTGGGTGGACTCCAGGAATTGGTGATGGACAGGGAGGCCTGGCGTGCTGTGATTCATGGGGTCGCAAAGAACTGTACACAACTGAGCGACTGAACTGAACTGGATATTTATTTAGAATTTCTATAATTAGAGTCCCACCTTCATAAATGAGGACATCCTAATTTATTCATTCACTCAGTAGATTTTTATTGTACAGGAACAATATATGAGTAATCTCCTTAGGTATATCTGTGCCATTGTGGCATTTACACATTTGTTATTACTCTTCTATACCTTTCCATAGTTTTAAATTTTTTATTGATGTACAGTTGACTCAGAGTATTGCATTAATTTTTGGTGTACACCAAAGTGATACAGTTATACATATATATATATATATATATTCATTTTCAGACTCTTTTTCATTATGGTTTATTGTTAGGTACTGACTATAGTTCCCTGTGGTATAGAGTAGGATTTCGTTGTTTGTCTGTTTTATATACAGTAGTGTGTATCAGCTAATCCCAAACTAATTTACCCCTCCCTCACCTCCTTTCCTCTTGGATAACCATAGCATTGTTTGGTATGTTTGTGAGTCTGTTTCTGTTTTGTAAATAAGTTTACTTGTATCGTATTTCAGATTTCACATGTAAGTGATAGCATGTGATATTTGCCTTTCTCTGACTTCACTTAGTGTGATGATCTCTGGCTCCTCCATGTTGCTGCAGTTGGCATTACTCCATTCTTTTTTATAGCTGAATAATATTCCATTGTACATATGTACCACATCTTTTTGAAAAGTTTTAATTTCGTATTGGAACATAGCTGGTCCTACCACTTCATGGCAAATAGAAGGGGGAAATTTTGAAACAGTGTCAGATTTCATTTTGGGGGGCTCCAAAATCAATGCAGATGGTGACTGCAGCCATGAAATTAAAAGACACTTGCTCCTTGGAAGAATAGCTATGTCAAACCTAGACAGTGTTTTAAAAAGCAGAGGCATCACTTTGCCGACAAAGGTCCATATAGTCAGAGCTATGGTTTTTCCAGTAATGTATGGATGTGAGAGTTTGACAGTAAAGAAGGCTGAGTGCCAAAGAATTGATGCTTTCAAACTGTGGTGTTGGAGAAGACTCTTGAGAGTCCCTTGGACTGCAAGGAGATCCAACCAGTCCATCCTAAAGGAAATCAGTCCTGAATATTCATTGGAAGGACTGATGCTGAAGCTGAAGCTCTGATACTTTGGCCTCCTGAGGCAAAGAGCTGACTCATTGGAAAAGACCCTGATGCTGGGGAACATTGAGGGCAAGAGGATAAGGGGGCGACAGAGGATGAGATGATTAGATGGTGTCGCTGACTCAATGGACATGAGTTTGAGCAAACTCAGGGAGATAGTGAAGGACAGAGAAGCCTGATGTGCTACAGTTGGTGGGGTTGCAGAGAGTCCAACACGACTTAGCAACTGAACCACAGCAAGAGCATAGCTGAGTGACAGTGCTGTGACAGTTCTGGGTGGGTACGGGCCACGTCCTCTTTATCCATTCATCTGTCAGGGGACGTTTAGGCTGGTTCCGTGTCTTGGTTATTCATACCCTCCCATGTTTGAATGAATCTATTGTGGAGACAGTAAAAACACTTAAGTAAAGATATTCCTTCACTGTTTCTTGGCTCCCCACCCTCACACACTCAGTCTCTCTTTCCCTCTCTCCCTCTTTCTCAATACACACCTCTACCTACACATATATCGACATCAGGACCGACACTGTTTTTAAGGTATTGTGACTTGTTAGTGAGTTTTACTTACAAATCTTGTGTGAATAGATGTTCTGAGAACGCACTATTAAAGTTTAGAGATATTTGTAACTTTCTTTAGAGAAGACCACCTTTCTGAGGTTCTTGGTATCTGTGAATTGCTCCTGCAATTCTCTTTAAGTTCAGAAGAGTTACAGGATGGTGGAATTCGTCTTCTAATTTGGAGTGTTGTGTATACACACAATTCTATCCTTGAATATGAGCAGGTGTCCAGTTGGAGTGATTCTGAAGCTTTAAAGAAATTCTTGTTCTTGTCATTTCATTACTTCTCTTCATGAGATCAGTTCATTTCAGTTGCTCAGTTATGTCCAACTCTCTGTGACCCCATGGACTGCAGCACACCAGGCTTCCCTGTCCATCACCAACTTCCAGAGCTTTCTCAAACTCATGTCCATCTAGTTGGTGATGCCATCCAACCATCTCATCCTCTGTCATCCCCTTATCCTCTGCCTTCAGTGTTTCCCAGTATCAGGTCTTTTGCAGTGAGTCAGTTCTTTGCATCAGGTGGCCAAAGTATTGGAGTGGAGCTTCAGCTTCAGCATCAGTCCTTCCAATGAATATTCAGGACTGATTTCCTTTAGGATGGACTGGTTGGATCTCCTTGCGGTCCATGGGACTCTTAAGAGTCTTCTTGGATATGTTTACATAATTTGTTAAGCTAAATACATGGATACAGGTTTATTAAACTTATACTTACAACTTGCTTGGCTCACACCTGAGCCATTGCCCAGAGATGCCAGGTGTGGACTCTTCATCAGAAAGAAAGAATGATATTCCTGAAGCTGTACATCAGCCATACTGCTTACTGCAAGTCTACTTCCACATCACTGCGAAAGGGACACACAAGCCCCAAAGTTCTTTTCTTTCTTAAGCATATTCCCAGGAAATGCACAAGCATGTTGTCAGAAAGTTTATACGACATAGTTTTGCCTCTTTTTTGAAAGTATGCCTTCTCTTTCACAGTGCTTTTCCTCTTCTTTGTTTTTTCAGCTACATCATTCTTTCTTGGCATAGGATAGTATAAATCACACTAGAATCTACTTTTGAGTTGTGGACTTTGAAACATAGTCAAGTTTTACTTAAAAATTAAGTAAAGAATTAAGGTTTTTTATATTCTTCATCCAGGGTATGTTGAATACTAATTAAGGGAAGAAAAATGCCTTTGGACTCTGGTGTCACCACCCACCTTTTATTGTTTGAATAATGTCCCACCTTTTATTGTTTAAATAATGTATACTTTCCATCTAAAAGACAGCTGTGCCTTTGACTCTGTATCAATGTTTACAAATACACAGAGTCCTTTGTTATAAAATACCTTTGAATGTGAAGTTTTTAAGGTTTTAGGCAGATTTCAAATATTCCTTCAAATCCTTTCTTGTCCCTTTCTAGGTTATTCCAATGCTGCAAGAATTTATAACCAACAGATTGGGGCGTGCATTCATTGAACCACCCCCATTTGATCTATCCAAGGCATTTGCAGACAGTAACTGCTGCGCACCCCTGATATTCGTACTCTCTCCTGGAGCAGATCCCATGGCTGCCCTTCTGAAATTTGCTGATGATCAGGTACTTTAAAACTCTATTGTTTTCAGCCGCTTCTGCCTGCTTGTGTCAATAAACTGTGGCTATTTGGACAGGGCATTCTCCTCTACAGCTCCCATAACGCAACGACTCTTCCTCTGTGGCATTCAGATGGTGATTGTTCTAGAAAGACTAGGGAGTCCCAGACACCATCTCCCAAAGTGTAGATGAATAAGGATATAGGAGAAATGAATTCCAGGCAAACATTCCCACAGATTTCCTTAAATGAACTTGAATGGAAATTAGAGGCTAATCGGTATTTTTACGTGAACTTTATGCAGTAACCAAATTAGTTAAGATACAATTATTCAAAGATTTGGAGGAGACTGGGGTAAGTTCATCTCTTTATTCATAGTTTTCAGCTTTGAATTTTAGGAGCTGCTGCATGATAGCAGGGCTTGTTCATCTCCTCATATTAAAAGTCTGTTTAACTTTTTCCTGCCTCTTATCTCAACAGTCAAAGACCCTACAGGATGTTTCATTTATTGCCATGACTGTTTCTTTCATGAACTGGCTTGCATTGTATCTGTTTATTGGCTTCTGGATCAGGAAAAGTTTTCTAGAGTTGTGTGTGCTTGGGAGCTCTGAGGGATGCAGCATGATTAAATTTTAATGTATTTAATATGAACATTTCCTGTAATGATAATATTGATTCTTCTTCAAAATTTGATTTTAAATGACATTTTCACTATCCTCATGCAGGGATATGGAGGAGCAAAACTTAGCTCTTTATCTCTTGGTCAAGGCCAAGGTCCCATAGCCATGAAGATGTTAGAAAAAGCTGTCAAAGAAGGCACGTGGGTTGTTCTTCAGAATTGTCATCTTGCCACCTCTTGGATGCCAACCCTTGAGAAAATTTGCGAGGTAAAAATTCAGGCTTATTTTGATGAGACGGTAGTCCCCTGGTGTAGTGAGTGATGCACATACCATCTAAGTAACTCCACTCCTGTCCTGTGATTTGCAGGTTGCAGGTTTAGTGGCCTGGCTGGACTTTAGGGGAGGTGGGCTCACACTGGGAGCTGGAGGACAGCTAGTGGCCGGGCCTTGCCCAGTCCCTCCTACTAAGGGCAAGTTCTCATCCCATGGGTCAGAAATATCCTTGATCCGGAGGCACAGCCTCAAAGATGAGAATAAATCACAGGGTAAATAGAAAGCAATTTGCTTTTTACAGCAGTGGACCAAGAACAATGAAAAGGGCTTTTTGGGGGAAATTCATGTGGCCCCTCTAAATCGGAAGGCTTCAGGGTGTAACTTCTCTGAAATTTACTTCTCGCCCACTCAGCCTGTCACTGCCACAAAGGCTGAATCTGAAACCAGAAGAGCAGTCCTCCCACCCTTGTTGCAGTGGGTCATGGTACTTCCCTATCTCTGTGGTCAGAGATTCCAGGAAGAAAACCCCATGTAGCTCAGCTGAGTAAACAGAAAACCTGGCCCTTGGTTTCAACAGAGAAAAATGTGTCCAGATAATTACCCATGACTCTAGCCCTGTCCTCAGCTACAGTCTCACAGGCTCCTAAACTGACAGAGCTGGCATTATCCAGACATCCCCCCGGCACTAAGGAGCAGACTGTGGTGGTCTTCATGCCACTTGTCACCACTTCGCTTTGTCTGTCTCCCACTAGAATGTAAGCATGCACTGTTTTGTTCCCTGGTTTACCTCTAGCACCTTGAATAATGCCTGGCTCATGGGACATAATCAGTGAATAATTGCTGAACTTGTGAATGAATAATTACTGAACTTGTGAATGAATAAAGTAGGCTCTTCACTGCTTAGAGCCTTTCCATGGCTTTCCATTGTGTGAAGACAGTGTTCATGCCCCCGTCATGGTTTCTTCATCTGAGCATTGCCTGCTTCTCAGGCATTTCTGTCTTGACTTCTGTGCTCCAGCCACTTGGCCTTTTTTCACTTTCATTGAGAGAACATGCTTTCTCAAGAATGTAGGCCTCCAAACTGTCCTTTAGTATATTTCGCCTTACTAACATCTTCTCATGCTTTGGGCCTTATATTACAGGCCTTATATTTGTGTCTGTTTCCTCACAATTCCTCTGTCTCTAGGCTGTCCTCTTGGCCTGTCATATCATATCATATACCCATTAGAGAATCAATCCAAGAGACAAGAGCTGCCTCCAATGAATAGTGAAATTGACCCGAAGTCCCATGAGTCATGCTACCTAAGTCACCAGGCATAGGCCCGACAGTGGGAGAAAAGAATGGCACCTTCACTGTTCATAAAAATGTGTGTCCGTAAGCATCCTTCCAACCCCCCACCCACCCCTTTACCATATGAGTGCTCACATTTCTTTTTTACTGATAAAGATTTGCAATTTAAAAAGCACAGATATGACTGACATGGACAGTTGGGAGGAGTTAGTGGAACAGGAGAGAGGGGAAGCCCGGCGTTGTTATTCTAAGGCCTGATACTGCCTTCACAACAGTCATGAATGTTCCATCATCCTTTATCCTCCTAGCAGATCTTACTGTCCCCACAAACAAGTATCGCTAATAGTGATATGGTTTAGTGCTTCAGGACACACCAGTTCTTCTTGCCTTTCAAACCTCCCCCGTTTTGTTCATCCCCACTTGGCTTAACATTGGTTTATCTGAGGGCGTGGCTTATTCTCACAGCTTAGCTACAGCAAGAAGACATCATTCTTAATATGGCTCTGGGGCAGAGAAGTATTTCTATAAATATTTCGGCAACAGCAGTGAAGATACACAATTTTTTGGAATGTCTTAGTCTTTGTCATGGCCAGCTCTGAATTATGTAATGCCTTTGTAAACTTTATGGTCATGTGTTTTAATTGTATCAGGGAGAGGGGCAATCCTCTTGGCCTTCCCAGTGAAGTATGTCCTTTCCGTGGCAGTGTTAGATTTTAAGGCTTTTGCCTTAAATTGCAGCAGTAAGCCCTATTTTGTACAACCATTTCCTCCCACTTCTGGTTCACATGATCCAGAGATTTTCCTTCCATTTTATGTATCTTATGTATCTGATTTTTTGTTCTTGTTGCAGGAGTTAAGCGTAGAAACAACGCACCCAGATTTCCGAATTTGGCTGACAAGCTACCCATCTCCAAATTTCCCTGTGTCTGTGCTGCAGAATGGAGTGAAAATGACCAATGAAGCTCCGAAAGGTTTACGGGCTAATATCATTCGCTCCTACCTCATGGACCCGATCTCTGACCCCGAGTTCTTTGGCAGCTGCAAAAAGCCTGTTAGTAATGGCTAAGTCTTGTTACCTCAGCCCCGTAAAGCAACTCAAGCAGCCCCCGGTGGTCCTGGATGCGGTGCTGAGTAAAACTGCAAATTAAATAGGCCTCGCGCACTGTGGCGCAGTTGGTTTTGATTACTGATTATTGACTGTCCCGAAGTCAATTTCATTAATATTTTATTTTAATCTTACCGCTAGACTCATTCCTGCTCAGCTGATATCTAGTGGGGTATTATTAATTATGCAGCCTTCTATTTAGAAAGTCAGCTGCAAGCCATTCCCCATACAAATCTGCAAGGTTGGAGAATCCTGTTTCAGGATATTAGCTGAGCCCTTTGCTATTTGAAGCCATATCTTTAAATTAAAACATAAAAATATTTCCTCCATATAACTATAATGAGAGCCAAAATGATTTTACTCCCTGATTGATGGGACTCATAAGGGTCTTTTTTTTTTAGCATCACCAGGCAGGCAGGGAAGCCACCCACTGCTTTCATGATTAGAATTCTATGTGTGAATGTCTGTGACCTAAAATTGTTTCTTGGTGTTTTGCCATAATTAAAAATGGAAGAACTTCTTTCTAAGAGGGGTTATGAACCTTGGTAAGTTTTTGCCATTAAATAACCCGCACTCTTGATGTTGGAATATGTTTTAAATACACATAAAAAGAAAGCATTAAGAATAAAGAAGTACTTTCATTAAACAAAAGTCTGGGGTAATAAAAAAAAAAGGGGAGCCTGTATTTATAAGTAAGTCAGACCT
Organism: Odocoileus virginianus; assembly: GCF_023699985.2. NCBI lineage: Eukaryota > Metazoa > Chordata > Mammalia > Artiodactyla > Cervidae > Odocoileus > Odocoileus virginianus. Next base: position 4,831,576 of record NC_069703.1, on the reverse strand, counting down.
TAGTAGTTCAAGACCTGCTGTATGACAAACTTTTGCATTGATTTGGCCCAGAGAGGGCAGGTTACTCCCAGGTAGGTGATGCGGGCATTTCTGCACTTGATAGCTAGACAGAAGCCCTTTTGCAAAGTGTCACTCCCTTTCTTCTAGATCTATAGGTCTCTCCAATAGTTGTCACAAATATGAGAATTCCAGGCATTTATGAACTGAAATTCAAACCAAAAATCTCAAATGCCAAAGCAGCACACCATAGTTCATCTGTTTTAGCTTTTCATTTGGAAATAATTTTAAATTCACAGAAAAGTTGCAAATATAAAAGTAATATAAAGAACAGCCCTATACCCTTTACTTATATTTTCTTCCTGTTAACATGTACCATCTGCAGGAAAGTTAGATATGTCACTGCCCTTTATTCCTAGATAAATACTTCAGTGTTCTTATTTCTTAAGAATAGAGATATTATCTTATCCAATTACAGTTATTATTGTAGTATTATTTTAGCATGGATACACTACTGTATCTAATCTACCCAAATTTGTGTTGTGTCCCAAGTTTGTCAGTTGATACAGTAATGTCCTTTAGAACATTTTCCCTGATTTACCGGGGGATTGGTTCAGAGTTAGGATCACAGTTAGTTGCCATGTCTTTTTGTCTGTAATCTGGACCATTACCTCAGCCTTCCTTTGTCTTTGAGGGCCCTGACATTTCTGAAGAATTCATCTCCCTGCATTGTTTTTAATAGAACATGTCTCACTCCTTGAGATTAGTTTTAGGTTACAAGTTCTGAGCCACAGTGCGACTTGGGTGAAGTCATGTCCTCAGAGGCTTGCACTGGGAGGCATGCAATGCCCATTTATCTCTCACTGATGATACTAATTCTGATCCCCCAGATGAAGTGTGGTCTGATTTCTTCACTCTATAATAACTGCTTTGTCCCTTGCAATGAATAATCTGTGAGAAGACACTTTGGACCATGAAGACATCCTCTTCCTCATCAAAGTCTACCTGGGACCCAGATTTAGTAGCCAGTGGTGATTCTTGCTGGACTCACTTGTTTCCCTTGGTGATTCCAACTCCAGAACTCCTCCGCATTTGACACTTGACATGCTGTTGTCAGCAGCTGCCCTGCCTTCTCTCTCATTTATTTATCTTTTATAGGTATGAACTCATAAATTCTTTACATCTTTTCCAGTGGTTAGTAATTCATTACTATTCTTAAGGTTTTTGCTCAAGTTTTGTCCAGAATTCATCAGCAGGAGCAGCTTTTGTGCTTGTTATAGGTCCCATTGTTTATTACTATTATTCCTCTTTCTGTCATAAGCTGCTCCAGGCTTATCTGGACCCCAGTCTTGGAACCAGCCATTTTTCTGAAGAGTGCTGGTCCCTGTTTCATGGGGAATGGTACTAGAGACCAAGATTTCGGTGCTAGACATGTAGCATTCATTGTCTGTAGTTCTGATCCTTTTAGAGAGAACTTGGAAACATATACATGTACTCACAATATGTACATGCAAATCTGCATACACACATATAGTGCATACAGACAACCCTGTGCACACACAGACATTCATATACATGTTTTAGAAGTAACAAGTTCCTCCCAATACCTCCAATTTCTGTTGCTCTACCCTGGGTTGTTTCCAGCTTTTCCTCATTCCGTATTCACATGTTCCTTATTCAATGGTGAGAAGCCTGGCTCCCACCTCAACACATGTATTGATTTGCTCAGTTATCTAATATATCCAGAAGAGTTGCAGAATCAGCTTAGCATGTTTAACTTTGCTTCTCCCCCCTCTGTGGTTAAATTTATGCTCCTTTCCTCTCGTCTCACCCTCTCCCATTTGATTTTACTCCATGGGGGGGAAACTTCCCCCTGCCCTTGTTTAAACTTTGGGCAGTCTCCTGGCTTTCCTGATTAATGTCAGGTAATTAAATGATCTAGAGTCATTTTAAACTGCAGAGCCAGTCTTGAACCAGAAATCAGAAAGTGCAACATGATACATTAATTGATATTTCAACTTTTATTGAAAACATAGGTTTCTACTCTCTAGTATCTCACCTTGGGCCTGGTGAGGCCTCAAACCATAAGGGAAGAAGTATAGAGTTGGAATCTTTCTTTCTTTTCTGTCGAAGTATAGTTTATTTATAATACTCTGCTAGTTTCAGGTATACAGCAAAATGATTAAGTTTTTTTAGATTATATTCCATTGTAGGTTATTATAACACAATGAATGTAATTCCTAAGTGCTATATAGTAAATCCTTGTTGTTTATTTCATGTTTGAAAGTGAAGGTGTTAGTCATTCAGCCGGATCGGACTCTTTGTGACACATGAACTGTGGCTCCCCAGGCTACTCTGTCCATGGAATTCCAGGCAAGAATGCTGAAGTGGGTTGCCATTTCCTTCTCCGGGGATCTTCCCCCAGGAATCAAACCTGGCTCTTCTGCATCGCAACCAGATTCTTTATTGTCTGAGCCACCAGGGAGATTTCTGTTTATTTTACATTTTATAGTTTGTATCCGTTGATCCCGGACGGACTCCTTCCTCCTTTCTTTGGTAACCATTAGTTTGTTTTCTGTGTCTGTGAGTCTGTTTCTGTTTTGTAGATAGATTCATTTGTGTTATTTTTTATATTCCATATATAAGTGATATCATACTGTATTTGTTCTTCTCTGACTTATTTCACTAAGTAAAATATTTTCTAATTTCATCCATGTTGCTGCAGATGGCAATAGTTCATTCTTTTCATGGCTTGAGTGATACTCCATTGTGTATATGTATATATCATATCTTCTTAAGCCAATTATATGTTGATGGAAGCCTGGGTTGTTTCCATGTCTTGGCTATTGTATATAGGGCTGCTATGAACCCTGTTGTAAATAGAGTGCGTGTATTATATTGTTCTGAATTAGAAGTTTCTTTTTTTCAGATATATACCCATAAATGCAATTGCTGGATCATTCGGTAGTTTTAGTTTTAGTTTTTGAAGGAGCCTCTGTACTGTTTTCCATAGTGGCTCTACAAACTGACCTTCCTACCAACAGTGTACGGGGCTCCCTTTTCTCCACACCTGCTCCAGCATTTGTTACTTAATGTCTCTTGATGCTAGCCATCCTGGCTGGCGTGAGGCGGTGATACTGCATCGTGGTTTTGATTTACATTTCTCTAACCGTTAGCAGTGTTGAACGTCTTTTCACGTGCTGGGGCTGGGATTGAAGCTGACTGCTTTTGCCTTGGGAGTTCTCTCGGGGTTCTTCTCTGGCCCCCTTGCTGCGTGGCTGCTCTGCGACTCCGTCACCCTCGGCAGCGCCTCCCCTTCCTCTCAGCCTCTGGTTCTCCAGCCTTCGCTTCATACCGGCTCTTACTGTTGGGGTTTCCTTGCCCCGTGACGCAAGTCCCCTTGAGAAGAAAATCACTGAAATGGCCACTGGCGGACACTCCTAGTCCAGCCCCCTGTCCACCCCTTGGGATCCACTCCAGATAGGCCCACCGTGTGAAGGAGAGCTACTGATTTCTGCACCGAAGTCCACAGCCCAGGCCAGAGGCTGCTCTATACTCCTAGGCATGAATTTTGCATTTTTCCACTCTATCCCAGATGCAGGGCACATGTATCAACTCTCTGAGTGGCCCCATGAATTTCTTCCTGGTAGCTTGGACCCAACATACCCCTCTCCTCTTCCTGGATATAAGGAAAAGTGGACTCCCAGTATGGCAGCTGCACTTTCCAAGGAAATCTCTTCACAAATCCTTCCTCAGGCTCTAGTTTGACCATTTTTATATCCTTGTGGAGGGTACAAATAATTAACATATTGCATTGTACGTTCTGATTTCTGAATCAACACTGGATTTGTGTTTGACAGTGACTCTAGGACTTTTATGGGCTTCTCCAGTGACCCAGGGGGTAAAGAATCCACCTGCCAATGCAGAAGACACAGGAGATGTGGGTTCAGTCCCTGGGTTGGGAAGATCCCCTGGAGGAGGGCATGGCAACCCACTCTAGTATTCTTGCCTGGAGAATCCCATGGACAGAGGAGCCTGGAGGGCTGTAGTCCATGGGGTTGGACATGGCCGAAGCGACTGAGCATGCACACACGCATGCACGTACGACTTCTGTGGTGGCACAAACACCGTGAGGCTGCCCCAGACTTCAATCCAAAAGTGCTTGTAGAGTTTCTTAATTGATTTGAACTGTCTCCATTGAAATTTCTCCGTGGTGATCTGGGAACAAACATTGGAATTCATAGTTTTTGCCTCGCAGTGCTTAAGTTGATATCCTCCAAAATCCTATATATATATATATATATATATATATATATGTATATATATATATAAGGTAACATTGAATTAGACAAGCTCACCATACTTTCTGAAAACCTGGTGTGCATAGAGGCTGTGTGTGTCAACTGAACATGTATGCAAATGAGCATATTTTTGCCTAAATAGCCAGTGAAAAAGTTAACTCTGTTTTAGTTTTACTTTGACATGGATATATTTATAAGCAAAAGGAATTACTTTGATTTTAAAGTATGATAAGCATAATGCAATGTTGGGGATGAAACAATGACGCTATAGCATTTCTTCTCATTACAGGAGGAATTCAAGAAACTACTATATGGCCTCTGTTTCTTTCATGCTTTGGTACAAGAGAGACGCAAGTTTGGCCCCCTGGGGTGGAATATTCCTTATGAGTTCAACGAGACTGATCTCAGGATCAGCGTACAGCAGCTGCACATGTTCCTGAATCAGTATGAGGTACTATAACAGTTTCAGCAAGGACTTACCTGTTGTGCACTATATCACAGAGTGTTTGTACAGTGAGCAAGGGAGTCTCATTAATTTCTCCTTTTGTAGAATAAATAGCAGGATATGCTTTAGCTAACAGGCTTCTGAATGTATCGCAGTGGTCCACAGAGGACGTGGACCTAGGTAGCAATGAGAAGCTGTGTCAGCTACTGCAGCTTTAAAACAAAGTTGTCTCTTTGGACTTCAAAATTGTTTCTGTTTATTTTTGTTTAAACAAATAAACAAGAGGATTTTTCCATGAGGGGAAAATAATGAATAGCAGGATAGTTTCCCAAAGTTTTTTAAATAGGATTTTGTTGTAATATGATATTATAAATGCCCTAGTAGGTAGTTAGGATGTCAGTTTATCTATTAACAATCGGTATTTTATCATTTACTTTGATACATAAACACCTATGCAATTTGAAAAGTGACCATACTATACTTATTTTGTGAAGGGTTTGGGAAGACCATACATCAGCCAGTCTCCAAAATGGAAAAAAAACACAACAAAACCCAAACTGATTTCCCTCTGTTCATGGCTTTATTTTGAGGGAAATGTCATAATACTTTTTTTTCTAGAATGTGGGCCATTTGTCCAGGTCAGACAGACTGCTTCCGGCAGTGGCGTTGCCGTGAGGTGTGGGTCCCGGGAAGAAGCCCGCGGGCCACGCCGTCGTATCAGCCGCGTTCTGCCCCTCCTCTTCCCGCTGTGTCTCTGGCTCTCCTCTCTCTGTCTGTCTCTCTCGTTCTCTCTCTGTCACAGCCGTGTGCACACACGCTGTTTCTCTCTTTGCCACTTATCAGTTGGATTTTAATGTTTGAACTTAAAAAAAAAAAAACTGGGTAAGTCAAAGTGCCCTACACGAATTTTGTTCAGAATTAGTTGGAAATCTTTACCTAAATCAATCAAAGGCGTATCAAAAAAATAGTTTAGTTTTTGAAACTTTTAGTGAATTGTGATTATTTTTTAAAAAAAGGTTTATGAACAGGAAGTCACTGAACTCTGTCTCTATAAAGTAAAGGAAAAACTGAGCAAGATAAATAACAAGAGTTCAACTAACATATCTAAACTAAAATGAACATTTTATCTGGTCTTCTGTGTTTCTTTGGACAAATTTGTATTTTGTACTAATATGAAATAAGTTGAGAAGGCCTTTGATTTTGCGGCATTAAAATTTGGTGAAGCATTCAAAAGAAGCATAGGTTTGATGAACTTCTTCCTTATATTTTAAAGTTACTAAGAAGGGAGGTAAAAAGTATAATGATACATACAGTATATGTGGAAGTATCTGAGGTAAAATACAGTTTTCAATACAAACAAAAAGAATGAGGAGGAGCTCCTTTAATTAGCAATCTGTTAAAAAATCTGTTTAGACTATATTCTAATTTAAAATATTATAAACCTCTAGTGGAGTCAATTAAAAGTGTCAACAATTTAAAAATAAGTAACCATAAAATGAAACTTTGAAAAACATTATAGACAGTTTTACTTTAAAAATTAAAAATCTACGAGACCATATGAAACAGAAATTTTATAATGGTTGTCTTCAGTTTCTTTATTATTTTAAAAGCAATGTTTGAATAGAACCACTTACAGGTCTGCCAGTATGAAAATAGATTTACTCTCACACACACACACACACACACACACACACACACACACACACATTACTTTTATTTATTTATTTATTTTTTGTTGTTTTTTTGTTTTTTTTTTCTAATTTTTTTTTTATTTTATTTTTTTTTCCATTTATTTTTATTAGTTGGAGGCTAATTACTTTACATCATTACAGTAGTTTTTGTCATACATTGAAATGAATTAGCCATGGATTTAGATGTATTCCCCATCCCAGTCCCCCCTCCCACCTCCCTCTCCACCCGATCCCTCTGGGTCTTCCCAGTGCACCAGGTCCCGAGCACTTGTCTCATGCACCCAACCTGGGCTGGTGATCTGTTTCACCCTAGATAATATACATGTTTCAATGCTGTTCTCTTGAAACATCCCACCCTCGCCTTCTCCCAGAGTCCACAAGTCTGTTCTATACATCTGAGTCTCTTTTTCTGTTTTGCATATAGGTTTATCGTTACCATCTTTCTAAAGTCCATATATATGTGTTAGTATACTGTAATGGTCTTTATCTTTCTGGCTTACTTCGCTCTGTATAATGGGCTCCAGTTTCATCCATCTCATTAGAACTGATTCAAATGAATTCTTTTTAATGGCTGAGTAATATTCCATGGTGTATATGTACCATAGCTTCCTCATCCATTTGTCTGCTGATGGGCATCTGGGTTGCTTCCATGTCCTGGCTATTATAAACAGTGCTGCGATGAACATTGGGGTGCACGTGTCTCTTTCAGATCTGGTTTCCTTGGTGTGTATGCCCAGAAGTGGGATTGCTGGATCATATGGCAGTTCTATTTCCAGCTTTTTAAGAAATCTCCACACTGTTTTCCATAGTGGCTGTACTAATTTTCATTCCCACCAACAGTTCTCACCACTACTATTCAACATAGTTTTGGAAGTTTTGGCCACAGCAATCAGGGCAGAAAAAGAAGTAAAAGGAATCCAGATAGGAAAAGAAGAAGTGAAACTCTCTCTGTTTGCAGATGACATGATCCTCTACATAGAAAACCCTAAAGACTCTATCAGAAAATTACTAGAGCTAATCAATGAATACAGTAAAGTTGCAGGATATAAAATTAACACACAGAAATCTCTTGCATTCCTATACACTAACAATGAGAAAACAGAAAGAGAAATTAAGGAAACAATACCATTCACCATTGCAACAAAAAGAATAAAATACTTAGGAGTATATCTACCTAAAGAAACAAAAGACTTATACATAGAAAACTATAAAACACTGATGAAAGAAATCAAAGAGGACACAAACAGATGGAGAAATATACCGTGTTCATGGATTGGAAGAATCAATATTGTCAAAATGGCTATACTACCCAGAGCAATCTATAGATTCAATGCAATCCCTATCAAGCTACCAACGGTATTTTTCACAGAACTAGAACAAATAATTTCATAATTTGTATGGAAATACAAGAAACCTCGAATAGCCAAAGTAATCCTGAGAAAGAAGAATGGAACTGGAGGAATCAATCTGCCTGACTTCAGACTCTACTACAAAGCCACAGTCATCAAGACAGTATGGTACTGGCACAAAGACAGAAATATAGATCAATGGAACAGAATAGAAAGCCCAGAGATAAATCCATGAACCTATGGTCACCTTATCTTCGACAAAGGAGGCAAGGATATACAATGGAAAAAAGACAACCTCTTTAACAAGTGGTGCTGGGAAAACTGGTCAACCACCTGTAAAAGAATGAAACTAGAACACTTTCTAACACCATACACAAAAATAAACTCAAAATGGATTAAAGATCTAAATGTAAGACCAGAAACTATCAAACTCCTAGAGGAGAACATAGGCAAAACACTCTCCGACATAAATCACAGCAGGATCCTCTATGACCCACATCCCAGAATTTTAGAAATAAAAGCAAAAATAAACAAATGGGACCTAATGAAACTTAAAGGCTTTTGCACAACAAAGGAAACTATAAGCAAGGTGAAAAGACAGCCCTCAGATTGGGAGAAAATAATAGCAAACGAAGCAACAGACAAAGGATTAATCTCAAAAATATACAAGCAACTCCTGCAGCTCAACACCAGAAAAATAAATGACCCAATCAAAAAATGGTCCAAAGAACTAAACAGACATTTCTCCAAGGAAGACATACAGATGGCTAACAAACACATGAAAAGATGCTCAACATCACTCATTATCAGAGAAATGCAAATCAAAACCACAGTGAGGTACCATTATACGCCAGTCAGGATGGCTGCTATCCAAAAGTCTACAAGCAATAAATGCTGGAGAGGGTGTGGAGAAAAGGGAACCCTCTCACACATTACTTTTAAATTCCATATTACTAATCATCTTTAGTGCCCACGTTCATTCTCAAGGTGTTAAAGTTTTTTGACAATAGTTTATTTGGTCACTCTAGCTTTTTAAGCATCTGAACACAAACAAGGAGGTAAACAACTAATGAATGTGATCAGGGAAGGTTCCAGAGAGGAGGAGTTGCTTGGGACTCAATGAATAGGAGGTTTTCAGGTAGATGATATAAAGAAGCAGCAATAAAAAGATTTGAAAAAATAGAAATAGGTGAAAAGGTTTGGTGAAGGATAAGTGATTTGGAGCATCCTTGTATGCCATGCTAACTCACTGAGAATTATTATATTGTTATTGGTCTCCTTTTAGGAGAGCGTTTCCACTTTAGAAGAACCACTGTACCAACAGAATGAACTTAGATGACAGGCTAGTTTTAGGTGATGGGAGTTGAATTGTGTCCCCCATGCCAAAAGGTATGTTGAAGTTGTAATCCATGGTACCTCAGAATGTGAACTTATTTGGGAATGGAGTTGTTGCAGATATTATCAATTAAGCTAAGATGAGGTCATACTGGAGTAGGGTGGATCCTTAACAGAATATGACTGATGTCGTAAATAAACCTTCCCTGATCCCATCCAGTGAGTTCTTACCTCCTTGTTTGTGTTCCGAAGTTTAAAAAGCTAGGGTGACCAAATAAACTATTGTCAAAAAACTGTTAACACTTTGAGAGTGAACGTGGGCATGAAAGATGATTAGTAGTCTGGAATTTTAAAATACTGTGTGTGTGTATTATGTAGCGTGCGTGTATCATGCATAGGGGGACATTGGGTGCACAGAACAGATAGCCAGAGGCAGACATTAGAGTTATGCAGTGAGAAACTAAGGAACACCTGAGGCTACAGAAGCTGGAAGAGGCAAGAAAGGGTCCTCTTAGACGTTTTGGAGGGAGTGTGGCCCTGCCCACCCCTTGATTTCAAACTTTTAGCCACCAGCATTATCAGACAATGAATTTCTCTTGTTTTAAGCCTTCTATTGGCAGGCCTAGGGAACTAATACAGAAGACCATCACAGTAACCCATGCAAGAGATGCTGAGAGCTTAAATCAAATCATTTGGACTAGGATGGGAAATGGGGAAGAGATATAATAGATATGTAGGGACAAGGATTGAAATGACCTAGATATTAAATGGTAAAGCGATAGGAAGAAGTCTCTTCATGTTAGATTTTAGGTCTCAACTGGTGGTCCATCCACTTATTAATCCAGACAGGAAATAGTACCAGGAATTAGTAGGTGTGTAGTAGATGGGTTAGTGAAATGGGGATGGTTGAATGGATAAATAATTTAGTCTTGTACATTTTATACATCTGAGATGTCTAGGTTGATAACCATGGTATTTGATAGGCTTTTGGCTATAGGTATAAAGCCCAGGAAAAGGAAGCACAAATAGAAAGCTGTACGTCGTTAATGTGTAAGGAGAAGCCTGAGAACACCTGAGATTTGAAAGAAAGGCCTTGCAGAGTGAAAATGAACTAAAGCCTGAGTGCTGATGAGCGTCCAGTATCAGTAGTAGGCGAGAGGACGGGAGAAAGAAGTGCAGCCGGAGCGGCCGGAGACAAGGGGAGCGAGCACCCTGAGTAAATAAGGAGCGTCAGGAATGGTCTGTCCTAGCACACGCTGCAGCCTCTCTCACTGACATGTAGGACCGACTGGCCGGATTCCCACTGTTAAGTGACAGCTGAGCAGCACTTCCCATTCCTCCAGCAAAGCGATCACGCAACAAACCGGACAAAACTGCTACGCACTCGTCTCAGTAACCCATCAAGAGATACAGAGAGTTTTTTTGAGGAATGTGATTCACAGTTCCCTTTGATATTGAATCTAATGTAATTCTTCTTCATCAATCAAAATTTTGTTCTTTGTATTGAAGTGCAATTTACCTGCAACATTCTATTAGTTTCAGGTATACAACATGATTCAACATTTGTATATATTGCAAAATGATTACCACAATCCTTCTAGTTATCTGTCACCATAGAACTAAAAAAAATTTTTTCTTGTGATGAAAACTTTTAAGATTTGCTCTCTTAGCAACTATCAAATTTGCAATACGATATTACTAACATCACGATGCTGTACTTAGATCCCCATGAATTATAACTGTAATGTGTGTCTTAGTCTCTTTCACCCATTTTGCCTTCCCCGAAACCCCTTGCCCCATGGTAGGCATCCATCTATTCTCTGTATCTATAAGTTTTGTTTTGTTCATTTTTTTAAGATTCTACATTTAAATTAAATCATACAGTATTTGTCTTATCTCACTTATTTCACTTAATATCCTCATTCATGTTGTCACAAATGGCAAGACTGCATTCTTTTTATGGCTGAGTAGTATTCCATTGTGTATTCCACATCTAGTCCACATCTCCTTTATCCATTCATCCATCAATGAACACTTACATTGCTTCCATGTCTTAGCTATTTAAATAATGCTGCAATAGACATAGGGGTGTATATAGCCTTCCAAATTAGTGCTTTCATTTTCTTTGAATAAATGCCCAGAAGTGGAATTGCTGAGTCGTATGGTAGTTCTATTTCAAAACATTTTTTGAGGAACCTCCATACTGTTTTCCATAATGGCTGCACCAATTTACATTCACACCAACATATGTATTATTTCTTGTCTTTTGATAATAGCCATTCTGACAGATGTGAAAGAATGTCTCATTGTGGTTTCGATTTGCATTTTCCTGGTGATTAGTGATGCTGAGTATCTCTCCATGTGCCTGTTGGCCACCTGTATGTCTTCTTTGGAAAAACATCTATTCAGATCCTCTGCCCATCTTTTAATCAGATCATTTGGGTTTTGTTATTGAGCTATATGAATTCTTTATATATATATATAAATTTTAAAAAAGTGAACAGGAAAATTAAATTATAAAAGAAGAAAATGCAGGTAGGTATAAGGTATATAGGTATATAGGTATAATGTACTTGGCTGGTGGGTAATTCCCAGAGGTGTGTGTGTCATTGTGTGTGACTGTGTGTGAATAAAAGTCCCACCCCTCACTGTCACCCTAACTTCACCTCAAAGCAACCAGTTTCACAGTAGGACCTGTCCAGACTTCTTGTGCACAAATAGTTAACATATATACGTATGTATATGCACAAATTTTCCTCAAAAACATAATTGTATTTGCATATCATTTTCAGCTTGCTGTTCTTACTCACATATGTTGTGGACAATCATAGTATAGATCTTTGTCTCTGTGGCTGCATACACAGCTTCTCCTTTTTGACTATCAGGATTTTATTTCCTTTTTATTTCTTACTATTCAATAATGGTGGTGGTGGTTTAGTCGCTAAGTTGTGTCTGACTCTTGTGACCCCATGGCCTGTAGCACACCAGGCTCCTGGGATTCTCCAGGCAAGAATATTGGAGTGGGTTGCCATTTCCTTCTCCAGGGGATCTTCCCAACCCAGGAATTGAACCTGGGTCTCCTGTATTGCAGAAAGATTCTTTACCAACTGAGCTATGACGGAAGCCCTCCACTATTCAATAGCAAGCAGTGTTAAAATGAATAACTTCATATGTTAACATAACCTTGCATACTCGTTGCCTGGTTCTACACTCTCTCCCAGTCCACGGTCTCAACCCTCTTGTTACAATGGAGCAGGGAAGCAGTCCCGGCATACAGCTGCTATTTCTGCAGCCCCAGGCGATGGACCCAGGCCTCCAGGAGAACACACTCCTGGGTTTGACCGGCCCTGCTGTGATGAAGCAACTGAGATAAACACCAGTTTACCCATCAGTTCTCAGGGGAGTGTTGGCAGGTTTAACCCTTTATACGTAAGTCAAATTCTTCCCCCTCCAGATGTCATTTCATGTCTGCCTCACAGCACTCCCAGGGGCCAAGTCATCCTCATATACTAACTATTTAATTTGTGCAGGAGTTTTTTTTTTTTTTTTTAACCACAGTTTTATGACCTATCAGCAAGGCAAAACCCTAGCAGTGCTGCATCTGCAAACTCCCTCATCACTCATGCCGGCTTCTCCCTCCTGGTTCTGCTTGTTTCTCGACCAGGTCTTGGTCCTGAGGCGTTCTCCTAAATTCACTGCCTTCCCTTCCAGTTCTGCCAGAACTGCCAGTCTCAAAATTCCCAACCCTGAATTCAGTGAATTCTTCCTTTGTAATTAGTACCACCTATTCTTCCCAAGAGCTATTTTTTTTTCTGTTGAAGGGATTCCTCAAAGTCAGATCACTTTAGCAGATAACTGCAGGAAGATATGTAGAACTACAACAAAAAAATGATAGGAAAATATCCTAAAGTAAAAAATTTCTGTATTTTAGTAGCAAACATTTTAAAACATTGCTATAATAAAAAGCCATAAACAATTAAACATCATAAAAAATAAAAGACAAGATGATTTGGAGAAAATATCTAAAATTTGTATGACAAAGTGATTCTGTATCTTTATAGAGATTTTAATAATAAGAAAAAAGATACTCATTTATGTAAGGAAAACACTTAAAAGAAAAAAGTGGATTATTTAACAATAAGAAATAGAAGTGGTGAATAAATATTTTTCAAATGTCAGTATCAAAAATAAAATTAAGATATGTCATGTACTGTATGGTGACTATTGTTAATACTGTACTGCATATTTGAAAGTGGCTAAAGAAAACAGATCTTAAAAGTTCTCAAGACAAAAAAATCTTTGTAACTGTGATGATGAATATTAAATGAGCTTGTTGTTATCATTTCACATTCCATACAAACACCAAATCATTATGTGGTATACCTAAAACAAATATATGTCAATTATATCTCATAAATCAATTTAAAAATTAAAAACAATTTTATTGCTTAATTATCATTTTATCTAAATGATAACACTCAGTTTTGTTGTGGCCAGTGAGACAGAATTCTTTATATTGCTGGTGGGTATGTAAGTATTTAGGCTTCCCTGTTAGCTCATCAGGTAAAGAATCTGCCTGCAATGCAGGAGACCTCAGTCAGGATGATCCCCTGGAGGAGGGCATGGCAACCCACTCCAGTATTCTTGCCTGGAAATCCCCGTGGACAGAGAAGCCTGGGGTCACAAAGAGTTGGACATGACTGAGCAACTCAGCACAACACATGTAAGTATTTGTGGTTATGCTAAATAGAATTGCAATATGAAAAATTAATTCATTTGCATTCATAAACATTTAGAAATTATGTATACTAGTGAATGCAATAAGAAAGCAATGTAACAGGGAAAAATATCTCTACAAATTTGATAGAGGTCAATTTATAAAAGTTAATACAAACAAAACTATTAAAACTTTAATTGAAAAAATGGGTAGGAGGCTACTTCGTGGAAGAACAAATGTTATTAAAAATGATCATAAATTTTATTAGTATTCTAGAAAATGCAAATGAACATAATATTAATTATCTTTGGGCAATCAAATTAGCAAAGATTTTAAAACTGTTTTAGCAACTACAGTTCCAGAAAAATAAATGACCCAATAAAAAATGGGCCAAAGAACTAAACAGACATTTCTCCAAAGAAGACCTACAGATGGCTAACAAACACATGAAAAGATGCTCAGCATCACTCATTATCAGAGAAATGCAAATCAAAAGTACAATGAGGTACCATTTCACACCAGTCAGAATGGCTGCTATCCAAAAGTCTACAAGCAATAAATGCTGGAGAGGGTGTGGAGAAAAGGGAACCCTCTTACACTGTTGGTGGGAATGCAAACTAGTATAGCCACTATGGAGAACAGTGTGGAGATTCCTTAAAAAACTGGAAATAGAACTGCCATATGACCCAGCAATCCCACTCCTGGGCATACACACTGAGGAAACCAGATCTGAAAGAGACCCGTGCACCCCAGTGTTCATCGCAGCACTGTTTATAATAGCCAGGACATGGAAGCAACCTAGATGCCCATCAGCAGACGAATGGATAAGGAAGCTGTGGTACATATACACCATGGAATATTACTCAGCCATTAAAAAGAATTCATTTGAATCAGTACTAATGAGGTGGATGAAACTGGAGCCTATTATACGGAGTGAAGTAAGCCAGAAAGAAAAACACCAATATAGTATACTAACGCATATATATGGAATTTAGAAAGACCATAACGATAACCCTATCTGTGAGACATCAGAAAGACACAGATGTAAAGAACAGTCTTTTGGACTCTGTGAGAGAAGGCGAGGGTGGGATGATTTGAGAGAATAGCATTGAAACATGTATATTATTATATGTGAAATAGATCACCAGTTCAGGTTCGATGCATGAGACAGGACACTCAGGCCTGGTGTACTGGGAAGACCCAGAGGGATGGGATGAGGAGGGAGGTGGGAGGGGAGATCAGGATGGGAACACATGTACACCCATGGCTGATTCACATCAATGTATGGCAAAACCACTACAATATTGTAAAGTAATTAGCCTCCAATTAAATAAATTTAAAAAATTAAAAGATCGTAAATTTTTTTGGTATTCTAGAAAATGCAAATGAACATAATATTAATTATCTTTTGGAAATCAAATTAGCAAAGATTTTAAAACTGATTTAGCAACTACGGTTGCTACAGTCTTTCAGGAAAATAGTTTGATAACATTAATCAATTGCTTTTTATAAATTCCTTTCCATTGATGTTGTAATTTCCTTTTTAGTAATCTAGACTAAAGAATCATTAGAAAATTTAATAAGCATATATTTAGTGAAACATAAGTTAACAAAGTAGAAAATTAGGAGTCACTAAAGTCTTCAGTATTAGAATATGATTATTAAAATAGTATTTTCATATATACTATTTTAAGAAACAGTAAAACATATGAGATTTGGTGAAAAATTATATGCAAAATTGTCCAATTGACAAAATATCAATATATACAGGCATAAAAACGTGGTGAAGGAAATTAAAACTGATTATCTCTGATTTGATTGGTTTTGAACGTCACTTAGCAGTGATGGATTTTCAAGGATGGGATTATGTTCTAATTTATTTTGCATCAGGCACATAGTAAGTGGTCCACTAATGCTGGTCGAATAGTAGGTAAGTTCACAAGTTACAGAGGATTTCTTTTCTTTGCACTGACGGATTGAGAATGACCACGAAAAGAGAGAGACCCTGGGGGAAATTGCAGTAAATTAGCTGGGAAGTGAACATATAAAGGGAAATTGTGGATATGCGAATGTTTTGTAAACAGCAGGAGCAAACCCGAGACACAGGTCTGTGTGACCCGGGGCGGCTGAGTCCCGCCTGGCTGAGCGACGGGCGCTCTCCCGCAGGAACTGCCCTACGACGCACTGCGCTACATGACCGGCGAGTGCAACTACGGCGGCCGCGTGACCGACGACTGGGACCGGCGCGCGCTGCGCAGCATCCTCGACAAATTCTACAACCCGGAGCTAGTTCAGAACCCGCACTACAAGTTCGACTCCAGTGGCATCTACTTCGCGCCTCCTGCTGGCGATGTAAGTACACGTGCTCTTCAGGAAAACTGAAAGCAGTAAAGCATGAACTTCCCCTGATACCGAAAATGGTGACTTTTTTCCCCCAGAGGCTTTTTTTTTTTTTTTTTGGTTAAAAAAAAAGAGGACATTGTGTGTCCTTCAGTCTTACAGGGACAGAGCAAACGCTATGCAAAGATGGAGTTAGTGGTTTCCTGTGTCCTGTAATGTGAGGACTCTCAGAAACGCTCCTCACCCAAGAATGTCTTCCTCAGTGACCTAAAATTCTCTTACTGTGAATTCAGACCTTTGGGTCAAAAGACATTGTCCCCAATTAAAATGGGAGAAATGAAGTCGCTCAGTCGTGTCCGACTCTTTGCGACCCCATGGACTGTAGCCTACCAGGTTCCTCTGTGCATGGAATTTTCCAGGCAAGAATACTGGAGTGGGTTGCCATTTCTTCTCTAGGAGATCTTCCCAACCCAGGGATTGAACCCGGGTCTCCCGCATTGTAGGCAGGCGCTTTACCGTCTGAGCGGAGAAGGGGGTTACAAAATAGTAT
Source organism: Odocoileus virginianus (assembly GCF_023699985.2). Taxonomy (NCBI): domain Eukaryota; kingdom Metazoa; phylum Chordata; class Mammalia; order Artiodactyla; family Cervidae; genus Odocoileus; species Odocoileus virginianus. The sequence goes on along the minus strand of NC_069703.1, from coordinate 4,814,851 downwards.
TAACAGTAATAGTTAATATGCAGATCATTCTTAATTATTTACAAAGGAATCACATTCTCATTAGAGCATCGAATTAACATTGATGCTGTTATTCCTCCTGTTTTACAAGTAAGAAAGTAAGTTAACTAAACTTAAATAACTTGCCCAAGATCCCAAAGGTAGAAAGGGCTTCATAAGACCTTCATACCTGCTTCATAAGACCAAGGCTGTCGGCTCCTGTTTTTTCCAGTCCTGTCTAACAGATGTATTTGCCTTCAGATTATCACACAGTAGACTTCTAGGGACTGCTGGTACGATTAAATTGGTTCTCGGTTTATTCCCAGAAGTCAAAAGGGCACATATTGAAAGTTAAACACACAGCCACAGGCGACAGAGGCACATGCCTTGACGCCACATCCACTTGGATGAGCTCTGGCCGCAGGCAGACGCAGAGAGAGGAAGAGAAACACCAGCTCCAGAGTCGGGTCACCGATGGGGCGGGGACGTCAACACGGGGAGTCATGGCAACAGCATCTCCAGGGATGAGTTGGAAAGTAAGAAGACGGCAAGATAAAGTCAGGTTGTGCAATGTGACCCATATTGAGAAATCATCAGTGACCAATTGCCCCACCTCACTGTATGTATATGTGAGTGTATATGTATGTATATGAATGTGTATAATTATACATACCTTCCCTGGTGGCTTAGATGGTAAAGAATCCACCTGCAATGTGGGAAACCTGAGTTCGATCCCTGGGTTGGGAAGTTCCCCTGGAGGAGGGCATGGCAACCCAGTCCAGTATTCTTGCATAGAGAATCCCCTTGGACAGAGGAGCCTGGCAGGCTACAGTCCATGGGGTTGCAAAGAGTTGGACATGACTGAGCGACTAAGCACATATGAGCATCAAGACAAGTATGGAATCTTTTTTTAAAATCTTTTTTATTAAACTTTGTATTTTATATTGGAGTATGGCTGATTGACAATGTTGTGATAGTTTCAGGCGGACAGTAAAGAGACTCAGCCACACATGTACGTGTATCCATTCTCCCCCAAACTCCCCTCCCCTCCAGGGTACCACATAGCATTGGTTCCCTGTGCTCTAAAGAAAAGTATGGATCCCTCGGTTGGGAAGATCCCCTGGAGAAGGAACTGGCTACCCACTCCGGTATTCTGGCCTACAGAAATCCATGGACAGAGGAGCATGGCAGGCTACAGTTCATAGGGTCTCAGAGAGTCAGACGTGACTGAGCAACTAACACTTTGAATGCTCATGGAATCTTGACAGAAGTTTATGTAAATATAAAACGTGTGTGTGAGTATAAAAGATTTATATTAATGGTGGTTATCTCATGATGATAAAATCTCAGGTAATTTTTACTTTTCTGAATTAAGTGGATTTATCACAATAAGAGTAAACAGAAGAATCAGGGTAAAGTGGAAAAAAAACTACTGTGGTAAATTAAGAACAGTCATCACCATGGCTAATTCATTTCAATGTATGACAAAAACCACTGCAATGATGTAAAGTAATTAGCCTCCAACTAATAAAAATAAATGGAAAAAAAAAAAAAAGAACAGTCATCAGCAAATGCAGCACAGAAAGATTTCTGTGGAAGAAATTTCTAAATGAAGTAGCCAGGATATTCCTCTCTCCATTTAAAAATTCATTTCAACTGAGTGTGACATTTTTTTTCTCTTTCTAAATGTGTCCATATATTTTTTTTTCCCTTTTTTTTAATGCTTTGGCCCTGGATGAAAGAAAATGAAAGCATTCAGTGTCCAGTCTCACAGGCTCATCCACTCAATAACCTGAGCACTGAAAATCACCTCTTTTCAGTGAGCAAGTTCTGCAGGATAATTGATTTCTAGCCTCCTGGCTCCTTGTTATTTGTCTTTGCAGCACAGTAGCTACATTGAATACACAAAGACACTGCCTCTGACCCCGGCTCCGGAAATCTTTGGGATGAATGCCAACGCTGATATCACTAAAGATCAGTCAGAGACTCAGCTGCTGTTCGATAACATTCTTCTCACACAGGTGTGTAGTCTGTGCATTGGTGGATTCTGAGGCCACAAAGGATGGTCCCCATCAGCATGAGCCCACGGGAGAGGCCCAGGCACAGGGTTCCATCTGTTCACGTGGAGAAACAGTTTTAGGAAAAAGAAAAGAAAATACGTACCTTAAAAATAAGTTTAAACAGAGAGTGAATGAATGTGTGAGTTTTGTTTTCACCAGGCTTTTGATTTGGAAAGCATCTTTGAGTATCATTCTGCTGCCAGCAGTTCTTTGAATAGCATTCTTTGTGTATCTCTGAGTATTCTTTGATACCATTCTGCTGCTAGGAATTCCGTTTTGCCTCTCTTGGCTTGAATTATGCCCCAGAACATATATTATGTCCTTTATAAATTTCTTAAAGTGGAAGAAGAGTTTCAAAGGTGCCTGGAAGCAGTTTGATGCCAGAATTCATCTAGAATTTTCCCTATTTAATTTTCTAGTCTCTTACTAATGCAACATGTTTAATGACTTATCTTTATCAAATGTTCCAGAACATTTAACCTAGTTTGTGTAGTTTTTTGTCACATCAGTATTTTATCAGATTATATAGTATATAAAATATAATAGTAAGTATGAAATAAATCAAAAGATTTCGGAGAACTATTGCCTCTGAGACATTCAGCTCTGCTGGTGAGAGCATAAATGTAAGGGCACATCAGAGGATGACCTCTTAAGGCACCAGGATTCAGCATGCCATGGCACAGGTTAGTTCTTCGAATGAAAGATGTTTAATCTTACTTGTCTATTAAGAGATATTCTATATTGTTTTCTGTTAGAAGATGTGCTTGTTTGTTTTAGTTCCAAAAGCAAATTAGTCCAAATGGTGAGTTCCCTTAACGATTGCATGAAATTTTAGTAAGTTAAGGATGATTATTCATTAAGCAAATTATTCCCCTAACTGATTTCAAGCTGATCTTTTTTTATTTTTATGGAATCTCAATAATAATAATAATAAGTTAATTATTTTATAGTGCTTCTTGTATGGGAGCACTGTTCTAAATGGTTTATGCGTAACAGTGTAATGCTTAGGACAGTCCTGTGAGGTAAGGTGCTAATTATTCCCATTTTATAGCTAAAAGACAGACACAGAACGATTAAGTAGTTAACTCAAGGTCAGCTAGTACAGTTTAAAGCCAGGACTCTGTGCCAAGTACAGACTTGGGACTCTGACTCCCACTAGTTTGGCTCCAGAATCTGTGTTTTAAGCTGTGTGATACTCTTTCTAGAGTCTAAAAATGGAATAAACCTCAAAGGCAGATAACCAGAGATGCTAGGGGAACTAAGAACTGGAATGAAAGAAAGAAAGAAAGTTAAAGAACCAGATTGAAAGAAAGAAAGAAAATGAAGTCGCTCAGTCATGTCTGACTCTTTGAGACCCCATGGACTGTAGCCTGCCAGGTTCCTCCGTCCATGGGATTTTCCAGCAATAATACTGGAGTGGGTTGCCATTTCCTTCTCCAGGGGATCTTCCCCACCCAGGGATGGAACCTGGGTCTCCTGCGTTGCAGGCAGACTTTTACCATCTGAGATACCAAGTAAGTTCAAGAACCAGACTTCTCTGCTGGCTCAAATGGTAAAGAACCAGATTGAGAGGATGACCTAGTGTGCTGTCATTGATGGAAGAGTTCAGGGAACTTCTGGTTCTGGTCTGTTGTAAAATGACATCTGCTAATAAGGCAGAAAGGACAAAGACCATGTTTTAATGTCCATTTTGTATGTTAATACCACTAAGATCAATTATTGCTTGAGCATGAAATCATATATAGACAAGAATACGTAGATCTTTAGCAACTTTAGTGCGTGTAGTATGCAGTAGTCTAACAACAGGAGATTTATAGAGCCTTCGGCTTTTTTTAAACTTGATGGACTGTGCCATATTACAGAATACATAAAGCAATGGTCATATTCCAACAGAAAATGACTCAGAATCAAACAAACAAGTTTACATACACTTTGGATATCTTCTCAGTATGTGATTAAACAACCTCTTTCAATAGTCTGCAACTCAGATTGGCAAATACAATTAATGTAATGGGTAGGCAGGCGTTCAGTGATTCCACATTGAGTTTACCACAGTTCAGAGGCAACCAGAATAGTGGTTTAGAGAGCAAGGTCATGAGGACAGGACCTTCACATTGCCTATTGAAATAAAATATCTTTTGAAGTGAGAGGAGCTAGTGGGATTGAGAATGTTACTTCTGTAGAGCTGTCTTACCTATGCTGAACTGCTAGACTTGCTTTTGAATAAGAAAATTGTTTCGACCTAAAATATTGTTAAACTAGAAATGGAAAGGTTAAATTCCATGATGTCTCCTTGAAAATGTATCCCACTTATCTTTATTTGTTTAATAAAAGGAAAACAACTGTTAGAAGATTTCAAATGGTGTTTATGAAAACTCTTAAGAAAAGACAGTTAAAAAAGAACCCAAGTTAAATAATTACAAATAAATAACACCCTTTTGCTCTTAATTCTCAATATCAATTGGATATTACTTTTAAAATGTATCTCCCCAACTGTGTGATTCTGGTGTGTGAGAAATAGGTATAGGAATCTTTGTGTTACTAAAATATTTTTCTTACATTTCTGAAGGGTTATAGGCCTAGGATTTATTTGGGGGGGGGGATGTTTGATGGAGGTGCAGCTCTTGTTAGAAAACAGTAATGTTTTTAATGAGTTTATAGTACATTGTATGCACATCAAAATACAAATAGAAATCAGCATATCATTCTTCAAATGCAACAGAAATAGATATTTCACTAGTTTTGACCAAATATTCATTACCTTCTTTATTATCTGTAATTTGTTTTATATATTTGGTTGTAAACCTAATAGTTTGGGATCATGGTAAAGGATATTACTATATTGGCATAGCCCCTCCCCCCTTTTTTCCTAGCTTGTAATTAATACTAACATTTAATTTTTTATTGCACATTTTTATAGGAAGGTGTTAGGGTACCATTAAAAATCTTACTAGAAACTTCAGTAGAAGTTACTGTCAATATGTATGGAATATACAATATAGAAACTAGAAAGCATAAAATCTGAAATAAGACTAAACACAATTTCCTGGGGCTGAAAAAATATGAGATGTATTCATTTATATTCTAATAGTGCTCATTCTGTCTCCATGCACACACACACCCACACATTTATTTTGAGGATTTAAAGGTTTTCTCAGAAAATATAGATTCATTTATATGGTGCCACTATAAACTTAAGAAATAAAAATTGAAATGAAATTCCCCTTCCTTGCTTCCAGTGTGAATTACTAAAGTCTGCCCTATCTCTATAACTCTTCCAACTGCGTGGAAGATTAGAGCTTATTTTCTTTGCCCTCTTGGGTTCAAGGAGAAAGCTATATCTCTGCTTTTGGCAACCAGTAGGCAACAGAGTTATTATTAGCAAATATATTTGTGGCAAGCTTTCTCATAGCAGAACCAGATTTCCTCCCTGTGGGTTTTGATGCCCACCATCACTTGACCACCTCACCATGGTGAGTGCTTTTGCTCCCTCTGTCCAAAGCATCTGCCCTTCCCTCAATTCCCAGAGAGCACAATGCTTCCTCCAGACCTCCTTTTGCTGTGAACATTGTACATAAACTTCTAACAGCAATTTTTCTCCTCAAGCTCCATTCCCATGCCTGTTACCATCACGTCAATAAATCTTATGTGGAGAAGAATCATAGATAAAATAGCAAAGTAGTATTCATTCTTACAAAATTTACTTTAGGAATTTTCCCATCCAGCAATTCTTAGACCTTTGTGAGCATTTCTGATTCATAGTTTGAATTCTTCCCAGTCTCGTTCAGCAGATGCTGGTGCAAAATCATCGGATGAAGTGGTAAATGAGGTTGCTGGTGACATCTTGGGTAAACTTCCAAACAACTTTGACATTGAGTCTGCAATGAGGAGATACCCAACCACGTACACTCAGAGCATGAACACAGTGCTTGTTCAAGAAATGGGACGGTTCAATAAGTTGCTGCAGACCATAAGAGACTCATGCATTAACATCCAGAAAGCAATCAAGGTAAGGGAAAGTCCAGCAAGGAAAAATCATCAAAATAAATCGTTCATTTACTCAGCCAGCATGTATTGGGCACAGATTCTGTGAAAGTGGTTTTCTTGGTTCTGGGATAGAAAGAAAATCCCTGCCCTTAAAATGTGTATGGAAATCTAGGGCTGGCAGTTCATAAGTGGGTAAGTGAGTATAGAGTGTGGTACGTAAAGCAGTCATTTGCTGGATGAGATACACGCTAAGAAGGCAGAAAGCGTTAAGAGGTAAGAAAAACAAAGCTTCTGCCCTCAGTGAGCTTACCTTAGTGAGGGAGACAAACAATTAACAAATAAACTTTTCAGTCAATGGTAAATTCTACGGAAAAAAAAATAAAATGGGATAAGGATGTGGAGGGTGAGAGGTGGGAAGCGCAGTCACTTGGAGTCAGGCCGTTCTGAAGAGGCCCGATGGGTGGGGCAGGCCATGGAACATTTGGGCAGCGGGTTGAGCCGGCAGGAAGGCCCTGAGAACAGCAGCCTGGTGTGCTCGAGGTACCATAGGAAGGCTGGCTTGGCTCCAGAGGAGGAAGCACGAGGGAGATGGTAGAACAGAGAGGAAGGCACAGGCTCGCGATGGCCTTGTCGGCCAAGGTTGGGATCTTCAGTTCTATTCTAAAGTGTAAAGGCAAAGGGAGGCCTTCAGAGGAATTTAAGCAATAAAGTGAAATGACCTGTTTTGTGTTTTTAAAGATTGCTCTGATCTCTGCGGAACGGATTGTAGGGAAACCAGAACATAGGCAGAAGCCAATTATACGATGGAAGTCTTCCACATGAGTTGGTTTCTTGCCGTAGCGGTGGAGGTGGAGGAGAGTGGTTGGTTATGAGTTGTTGTTGAAAGAGGAGTCTATCTAGCAGGGCTGTTTGGCTAATTATTCGGTATCTTGTGTTTCTCCTTAACCTGGCTCTCCCTGTATCCTCCCTGGAAAGTGAAGGTCTGGCTTTCCACGTTCTAGGAGATAAAAGGGGAAAGAGGCCTGTGGGAGTTCAGCAGCTGGTACATGTGGATTCACTTAAATCCCGATTTCGGGACGGGAATTCTGACACCAACTCAGCCTGGCATTCTTCCCCTCTATGAGGTTCTTCATTTTCCTTTTCAGGTTTCATTCAAAGTAGGTGATGTGCAATTTTGTGGGGAAAGACCCAGGACTCTGTTTTTTAAGGCAGATCTCAACAGTCTTCATTTGAGCACCACCTTCTTCTCCTCCCTGGCTAAGGCCATCAGTTCCAAATATTTTGAATATCCTAGTTGATTCTCAGCTTTGCCCCCTGCCAGTTTAGGATCGAGTTTCTTGGCACAGCTGAGTCAGCTGCCAACAGTCCCATGCTTTCTAGCTCCCAGTATCGTTCTGCTTCTTTCTGTACCTGCAGGCTTATGGGGGTTTTTTGGAGGTGTAGTATTTTTTGTTTTCGGGAGGTGTACTTGGCCATACTACACAGCATACAGGATCTTAGTTTCCCACCAGAGATCGAACCTGTGCCCCCTGCAGTGGAACCATGGAATCTTAACCACTGGGCCAACAGGAGAGTTCCTACGCTTGTGCTTTTAAGAAATAAATTCCTCTACCATTATTTCAGGGTTTGGAGAATGAGGAAAATGAAATGTGGGTGTTTAATCCATTAAATTTACTCAAAAATTTTCTCCATATGTTAGCTGGAATGATATTGTCACTATGGAGAAAACAGAAATGATGGCACCTGGCCCAGTTGCAAGATCACATAGGAATTTTCAAGGGCCTCAAAGTTTTACCATCTGTTAGGATCCTCAATTTTATTCTGAAGTGTAAAGGTAAAGGGAAGTCTTCATTATGCAATGAAGTAAAATGATCTGTTTTACATTTCAAAATGGGATAAAATCAATTAGACTTCACAGTTGCAATCCTGGATATTCAACCTTTCTAGGCACTTTGAATCATTTTGCTCATTTTATATTTATCACTCTCCTTTTAAGAAGGTCAGGACAGAAGTATGTTAGTTGTCTATTTAATAGATAAATAAACTTAAGTCAAAGTTAGGCTGTGACTTAGTAGACAGTGAGAAGCCGAGTGTTGATTAAGATCTTCCAGGCTACAGTAGGCAGAAGGTCTGAACTCTCAGTCACAAGTCCTGAAGGCACACTGTAGACCTTAGTCACTGCAGTCAATAGCACTGTATTGCTTATTTGAAAGTTAAGAGAGTAGATCTTAAAAGTTCTCACCACACAAAAAAATGTAACCATGTATGGTGATGCATGTTAACTAGGCTTATTGTAGTGGTCACTTCACAATATACACAGATATTGAATCATTATGTTGTACATCTAAAATTGATACTTTATGTCAGTATTCTTTATATTTCAATAAAAGAAACTTTGCATTAAAATTTGATTAGATTAAAATCGTTAATATTTTTCCAAGAAGTAACTCAAAGATTCCACGTCTTACTTGTGAGCCAAAGAAAATACCTTTTCTTTCTCCCCCCCTCCTTTTTTTTTGCTATACTTAACTAATCATAACTGTAAACAAGTTTAATTATAAAATTACTCAAATGTTAGAATACTGTCATGTCAAACAATGGTTAAATGTGTTTCAGGGACTTGTAGTGATGTCTACAGAACTTGAGGAAGTGGTTAGCAGCATTCTGAATGTCAAGATCCCAGGAATGTGGATGGGGAAATCATACCCAAGCCTTAAACCCCTTGGGAGCTATGTGAATGACTTCCTTGCAAGACTAAAGTTTCTGCAGGTGAGTTCATCCAAATGCTCACATATTAGTTTTCTTTGGATTTCATTTTCTTCACTAGGATTTGCGACCCCAGGTATGGTAGTCTGCCAGGGTCCTCTGTCCATGGGATTCTCCAGGCAAGAATGCTAGAGTGGGTAGCCATTCCTGTTTCCAGGGGATCTTCCTGACCCAAGGATCAAACCTGGGTCTCCTGCATGGAAGGTAGATTCTTTACCATCTGAACCACCAGGGAAACCCATAATGAGCATTATTGTCTAGTTCTTCTGTGCATCCCAAGCATAAATGACCACTACTCAATATTGCATATAGTTATGTAACTGTTGCACTAAATTGTCAAAATACTAATATTGGAAGTAGAATCTCTGGAAGCTTCTTTAGGAGAGGTGTTCATGTTCAGTGAAGTTAGAAATTCAAATCAATGACATTTGAAGAGAAAAAGGGACTCGCTGTGTTGATATTTCTATTGAATATTTAGCTTTAAGAGATCCCTACAACAGATTATCCCACAAGGCCACACACGCTACTAGTAAGGAGAATTATTTCTTCCTTGTGCAGCACTCTTCCAGGTCATGAAATCACTAGATTGCTGTTTCAGCCCAAGTCAGTAATGGGCTAATTGTCTTGGAAATGTAGAGTGGGCAGAAGTCTGCCTCCTAATTACCTGGCAATAATGGTTCTTAACAATGTTCTTATTAACAGTTCTGTTAGAAGTATTAATTTCCCAGGTACTATATATAATGCATCAAAAATTACCTGTGACGAAATTTCTCCAGGGATGGACTGACTAAACTCCCCTTTCATAATACAGGCCTTCTGTAGTACTAGTGAAGTCGCTCAGTCGTGTCTGACTCTTTGCAATCCCATGGACAGGGCTCCTCTGTCCATGGGATTTTCCAGGCAAGAGTACTGGAGTGGGCTGCCATTTCCTCCAGGGGATCTTCTGGACCCAGAACTGAACTCATGTCTCTTACATCTCCTGCATCGGCGGGTGGATTCTTTACCACTAGCACCGCCTGGGAAGCCCGAAACAGTCACTGGGCGTGAATAAAACAGGCATTTGTATCTGCATTCATATCACTGCACACGCTGGTACAATGGGTACGAAATTGATGCCAGAACACATGCTGAATATGCTGGCTATTTTCCAAACTTGGAGAGTATGGCTTTTTATTCCTCCAAGTGTTAGCTTATTAGTTTACTAGAGAATCATAGGGGGAGTATTTGGGGCAAAGTTTATTAAGCCATGTTGCATTCAGAGTTGAAAGGCTCTAGTGTCTGGACACTTGTGCTTTGACACCACAGCAATGGTACGAGGTCGGCCCTCCTCCAGTCTTCTGGCTTTCTGGCTTCTTCTTCACACAAGCCTTCCTGACTGGTGCCCAGCAAAACTATGCCAGGAAACACACCATCCCCATTGATCTTCTTGGGTTTGACTATGAAGTGATGGAAGACAAAGAATACAAGCACGCTCCAGAGGATGGTGAGTGGCAGCAGTGGAATGAGTTGGCTTATATCTTCACACTGAACAAAAACATCACCTTCTTGCTCAATTTTCTCAGCTGTTAAGAAGGCAGAATGAGCAAGAGAGCAAGGATAAGAAAAAAATGGGGATGACATGAATCTGAATAAAGAGTATATGTCCCTTGCATTGTTGTAGTTTTACACAACTTTGTAATTCTGAAGTTATTTCTAAAAAAATATGTTGGCTAGAAAGTAATCATCAAATCAACAATACATGGGATAATCAGCCACAATCTTTTTATGGCTTGTTGTTTTAATTGATGTACAGTTGATTTCCCATGTTCTGTTCATTTCTGCTGTAGAGCAGAGTGATTCAGTTATACATGTTATATGTATATATAATACATACATGTTTTACACACACACACACACACACACACACACATCCTTTTATATTCTTTTCCATTATGATTTATCACAGGATACTGAACATAGTTTTCTGTGCTCTGCAGTAGGATTTTGTTGTTTATACTTTCCATATATAATGGCTTACATCTGCTAACCCCAGACTCCCATTCTACCCCTTCCCCAGCTCCTCCCGCCTTGGCAATCACAAGTCTGTTCTCTAGAAGTCTGTTTCTGTTTCATAGATAGGGTCATTAGTGTCATATTTTTAGATTCCACATATAAGTGATATCATACGGTATTTGTCTGACTTCACTTAGTATGACAACTCCAGGTCCATTCTGTTGTTGTAAATGGCATTATTTCACTTTTAGTGGATGAGTAATATTCCATTGTGTATATGTACCATGTCTTCTTCATTCATTGATGTATCGATGAACTTTTAGACTGCTTCCATGTCTTGGCTATTGTAAACAGTATTGAAGTGGACACTGGGGTGTATGTATCCTTTTAGACCATGTTCTTCTCCAGATATATGCCCAGGAGTGGGATTGTGGATCATATGGTAGCTCTATTTTTAGTTTTCATTACTCTGAGAGATGAATCAAAAAAAGATATTGCTGCAATTTATGTACCTATGTTTTCTACATTCTACCTATGTTTTCTTCTAAGAGTATTTTAGTATTCATTATTACATTTACATCTGTAATCCATTTTGAGTTTACTTTTGTGTATGGTAGTGTTCTAATTCATTTTTTTTTTTAACATGTAGCAGTCCAGTTTTCTCAACACTATTTATTCCAGAGACTATCTTTTTTCCACTGTATAGTCTTGCCTCTTTTCTTGTAGATTAATTGACCGTAGGTACATGGGTTTATTTCTGGGCATTCTATCCTGTTCCACTGATCTATATTTCTGTTTTTTTGCTAGTATCATACTGTTTGGCTGACTGTAGCTTTGTAATACAGTCTGAAGTCAGGGAGCATTGCTCTGGCTATTTGGGGTCTTTTGTGGGGTCTTGTGTATTTTGGGGCCATGAGAAAAGCGACTCACTCAAAGTGACTTTAAAGTGGCCACAATGCCATTGTAAATCTATCTAGATTTAGTATCATACAGTCTACATGTATTTGCCTAAGATTTGTCTTAACTGAATCACCATCTAGCACCCAGTTATTCAGGTATCAATGGGAAAAGCACTGCAAAGCAAGCAGGAGGCAGGAAGGAGTGAAGAAGGGCTGGGGATGCTGTCACCTCCACCCTGTGCTGACCACAACTCACAGAAGCAAAGTGACTCACAAACCATGCAAGTGAAAGTCACTCAGCCGTGTCCAACTCTTTGTGACCCCACGGACTATACAGTCCATGGAATTCTCCAGGCCAGAATACTGGAGTGGGTAGGCTTTCCCTTCGCCAGGGGATCTTCCCAACTGGGGGATCAAACTGGGGTCTCCTGCATTGCAGGCGGATTCTTTGTCAACAGAGCTATCAGGGAAGCCCCACAGACCAGGAAGGGCTGTTAAAACAGGACCGTTAGTATCCCCTGTCATTTTGTTTTGTGTTTTCCATATGGCCCATGAGAGACAACAATTTATTTGTCCCCATCACATTTCTTATAAAATTGTTGTTAGGTTGGAGGGAACTTTTATCCCCATTGCCGCTGTTCTTAAGGGGTTAAGATGAATTCTTCTCTTTACTCCCTCTGACATAATCTTTCTTTTCCAAGTAAGGAATAGATCACCCATTAGTTAAGGCCAGACATTTACTGGGCTGTGCTTACCAGTCAGCAAGGTCAGTGTATTAAAAGCTCTCTGGGACCTGACTGCAGTCTCCTCTCCTTTCTCTGTTCCCATCTATTATTGTGATTGGCCTGCAGACTTAGATCTGGCTGGAGATGTGGGCATGCAGAATGTGCTTGCAGATCTCTCTGGCCCCCTCAGGCAGGTCCACCCCTGACCTGGCTCCAGGCTCAAGATGCGTTTTGCAGTTCAGTTTTACTAGAGTTATTCTTGGGAAGTTATTGGACGAGTGCTTTGCCAGCAAATAAAATTGACCTTTTATTCCAGCTATTCTTTCCGTCAGTTAAAACCTAGAGAGAACAGAGGGTAAGTCTTCCCCTCAACATCCATCACTGGGCTATCCACATGTGGCCTTTTAAATTTATAACTAAAGTTAAATTTAAATCTCTTGGTCCCACTAGCCATGTTTTACATGTTTTAATAGCCAATCATATTGGAAAACACAGATATAAAATACTTCCATCACTGGAGAAAGTCCTATTGGACAGCACTGCCCAAGTGGATTTTCATATCCTATTTTCACAAACTGCTTTCATCAGTGTAGCTGATTTGATTCTAACTGTACAAGGTAGACAAAAACAGGCATTCAGTTCAGTCGCTCAGTCGTGTCCGACTCTTTGCGACCTGATAGACTGCAGCACACCACACATTATTGTCTTACAAATATCTTCCAATTATTCTCTGGATAAAAAAACAGATATAGAGTTAAATGAATTGTTCAAGATCACACCGCATATTAGGAACTGTTCACCTATGTCTTTCTAAGTTCCTCATTGCCTCCCTTCATATCTGTGCAACAAATTACAATGAATATTTTTGTGTGCAGATACCCATATTCAATTCATGAAGCTTTACACAGGTGGATAGCCAGGGATGTGATCCAGGTTTCATGGATTCCTTAAGTTATGGTCTTCAGTTGATCGTATGTGACATTGCCTTCTGGATTCTCATACAGACTGAGGTGCAGCCTTGGAGTGAGCAGATTCTAAAAGGGGAGGAGAAATTTAACTCTCGGAACATAAGACATCAGGAGAAGGGTGTTTTGCTCCCATGCTGCCTGGAAGCCACTGGGTCCCTACATGACATTAAGAACTTCTATAGATTTTGTGGACTCTTGACATTATAGTCATTGGTCAATTAAAATATAAACCAATGTTTTCCCAAACAGAGAACTTCATGTAAACTATTAAAATTCCTTTCCTCTTTTTGTCTCCCACATCAAGTTTTACTAGGCAAAGTATAGCTATTCTTAAATTAAGAATATTAACACAAACTCAGAACACTGACTTTATTTTAGAGCAGATCTTCGTTTGCTGACCTAGTATCACTTGCACAGTATTCACCTGTAGGGATTCCAGCTTCACAACTCAATCTCAATCTGTATGCATATGCAAAGTGTTGTATTAACCTGCTTCTTTTATATTTAGGTGTTTTCATTCACGGACTATTTCTGGACGGAGCTTCTTGGAATAGAAAGATCAAGAAACTTGCAGAATCACATCCCAAAATTCTTTATGATACAGTGCCTGTGGTTAGTATTTTCTAATGATATATATGTGGGGGGGCTATTTTATACATGTACATGCACCACATATGTAATTTATTATTTATAGTAGTTATGTTTTATAAACTTGCTACCAATATTAGTGAATACTGAACTTCTAGGCAAAATATAAGGTTAAGTTTCTGTAATCAGGTGGCCTCATTTTTGTTAACTGATCAATATATAACTTTCTTTCATTTGTGCTTCTGTTTAAAGATACCTTATTTAATACACACTGTTGATTCATTAACATTGAACTCATGGACTATAACTCATTCCTAAACAGTATTTATAAGGCATATCGCTAGACAGCACCTCAGCCCTACACTTAGGGGCCTTTTTAAACAGAAAAGTCACCAACCAAAAAACAAAATGCAAAAAGCTTAGCATCGAAAGGATACTTGTTCATATTCTAGTTGTGAGAGTTGAAACCAGGCGGCAGAATGTCATCAGGTTCAGCTTCAGCTGGGAACATGCCTGCTGGTGACTTAGCTTTTGCTGCTCTGGCACGCTTGCGAATGAGCATGAAAGCACAGAATATCGATACTAGGATTAGGACTAAATCTCAGTGATAGGCAAATTTGCAAATATGGAATCCAGGAATAATGAGGACTGACTGTACACATGTATCCACATCCACACATAGGTTTATGATTTCTCTTACATATACATTGACCTAAAAATGTGAAACTTGCAGGTTAAAAGATAATTATATGAAAACCATCCATTTAAAAAAATTGTTTTCTAGGCACCAGTCTTTAGCATGGGCATACTAAGCTATATAAATACTAAGTTTCCAGCTGTTACTGCATTATGAGAAGATGGCTAGAGAGATTTTCACATAATCTGAAGGGTCAGTCTGGGATAGTGATACAATATAGGCTGAATTTTACATGAACTTACATGAATTCTGTTTGTGGGACACTGGGCGCCACTCAAAGACAGGCAGTAATCCTGCAGAGCAGTTCTAACAGGTAGAGAGAGGGACCAGCTGACAGCCGATTGCAAGAAACCTGCCATATACACCAAGATACTGTGGGCAGATAAAGTTTCAAATATGAGACCCAAACTCAAAGTCACAAGGGCAAAACGTCTGCAATTTCAGGAGTCGATCTGGATCAACTTTTTTCTTTCATATAGAAACTCAAGTTTCTGGTGAATAGGATTTTAAGTAGGTAATCTTCTGAAAAGTCACCAGTAAAAAACACTCCCATTAAAAAAATCCACTTAGTTGAAACAAACCATGTCCAACTTCAGTGTTAAGTCCTTGTATTTAACAGTAACTGAAGAACAGCTTTATAGATCTCCACAATTATGTGGGAGAGATACTAGCACCCTTATTAGTGCCTTCATACAGTTTGTACTTAAACCTGAAAAACAAAAACAAAAACAAAAAAGGAATTCCAAACAGTGGGGATGTCAAGAATTGCTATTACTACCGGACAAAGGTATTCAAGTTCTAAAAAGGAAACACTGTTTTCCCTTTCTGATCATAGTTTGTTCTTTCCTCTTATATCCAGAGATTAACTTGCTCTAAAATTTTATTGAGATTGGTGAGGTTCAACTGTGCTTAATATTCTAGGAACCTGACTAATGACTCTTTTAAGAATAATCTTTTTTTTTTTTTTTTTTTAGTTTTAAGTTGTGCCTGCCCCTCCAGGTCTCTGTTTTAAAACAGTTATCTTTAAGATTACTTCTTTTTTTTTTTTTTCCATTTATTTTTATTAGTTGGAGGCTAATTACTTTACATCATTACAGTAGTTTTTGTCATACATTGAAATGAATTAGCCATGGATTTACATGTAAGAATAATCTTAAGGGTTGTATTGCAGTTATAAAGGCAACTATGCTTTAAACAGCACAAAACAGTCACCTAACATGGGGAGGTGATCTACTTCAACAGTCACTGATAAAAATCCTTTCAGAATATTTTGGGATTGGCTTTTAATAAAGCAACATAATTTTTAGTATCAGTGGTAGCAGTTCTCACCTTTGAAAAGTATATCTGATTTTATTATTAGTATTAGTGTAAGCACCGAGTCATCCTCAGGTAGGTGTGGTATGGAGATGAAGAATAGATGGGTAGTATGCTTTTTCAGAGGAGATGACTATTTTTTCTCATTTAGCTTCTAAACTGGTTCTGAAGATAATTCTGAGAGCTCTAAATGTTTTGAGCAATGTCAGCACTGCTGACAAAAATAAACTCAATTTAGCCCACAGAAATTTGCAGACATAACTAACCTTATGCCAAATAGGTTCAAATATATGTAAATATAACAAACAGCCGTGACTTAAATTTTGTCTACTTCCTTCTAGATGTGGCTAAAGCCCTGTAAGAGAACAGATATACCAGAACGACCAAGTTACACCGCCCCATTGTATAAGACAAGTGAGCGGAGAGGAACGCTGTCAACCACTGGCCATTCTACGAATTTTGTGATTGCCATGATTCTTCCCTCTGACCAGCCCAAGGAACACTGGATTGGACGGGGGGTAGCACTGTTGTGTCAACTTAATTCATAATTAGAAGGTGTCATTTCCCTGTTTTCGTATTCTTTGTTAGATGAATCAGTAGAAAATATATTTTACTTTTTAAAGAAGCTATTTGGTTTAAATCAATTTGACTAAAGTTATACTTAGTATTTAAAATGACTCATATGTCAAAGTTAGGAACTATTCTAACAAAGATTAAATAAGACACACTGGTATGTTTGCTCTTTTTGAATAACTTTATTTTGGGAGTGTTCCATAAGCATTAGGAACATACATAAAATGACACACCACTGTTGACAATGAAAAAACAGCATTTGATCATTTCCAGCTTTATAAATTTTTAAAAAATGATTCAGTTACAACAACAAAAAAAAGTTTAGATATTTTAGCAAGTATCACCTTGCAGGACCATAATCACATTTAAGCCACTGACTTACTGTTAATGGAAAAAATTCACACTGCATCTAGTTACTATAGTATTTCTAAGCATAATCACAGCTGATTGAATGCAATGTGATATACACCAAAATTCATATGAATGTCACACAGTGACAGCATTGTCCAAGTAACATTAATGACCTCCAACAAACACATGTTAAATTAGACTTGTCAAGCTAAATGGAATGTTGGAGCCAAACAGAAATGTAGTGGAATTCAGATTGTCTAGTAAGACTTGAAATTATACATTAGGATGATGTAAAAACTAAATACTGGTGGAACCCCAAGAAAAATACTAGCAGCAACTGTTACAGCCCTCTTAAAAGTTAAAAAAAAATCTAGCAAATAAAGATAACTACCATTTTTGAGAGAATATAAAACTATATACTTCAGCATAACCTATTTGCTTTAAATCAGGCATTTATTTTTAAGACTGGGAGTATATTCCAGCTGTTGCTTTTCATAAAAGTTTTAAAAGTAAGAAGATTTAATGCTGGAATGCAGAATCCTCCTTGGACATAAAGACCCCAAAATGAATTATAAATATACCTTGGTTCAGAAAGCAAGATATCTGAGTCACTTGAAGTTGGCAGTACTAAATAAAATACCAGCACCTTTTAGCCAGGTTGCTTGAAGGGTCAAGCAATGAGATGAGGACTGTCCCAATTCAGTGCCCAATGCTGAAAGTAATCTATGTATAAAACTCCTACTTGTTACAGGAAGCCATGAAGAAAGCAAGAAATAATTTTTCAAATTCAAGCATAAATGAAGGAACTAACACCTAATGAGCCCCTTGCTTACACCACACAGGAGAAACACTGGCAATACTCTTAATACCTGGATGCATGTGCTGCTCTCGGTTCTGTTTTAAAGTTTATGGAGTAAGAGAAAAGGAACTGGGGAAAGGAGGAGGACTAACTGAAAACATTTTAAATGGAATGGAACGAGTTTGGCTCTTAAGTTTCTGAACAATAAGATTTTTAAAGCCGCTACACAGGTAGCCAAGCAGATCAAAATAAAGCTGCCTGCAGGCAGTTCACATACAGTTTACCTGGCATAAGTGCAGAGCATGTGGCACAAGATGTAAACAGAAAGCGACATGCATGGTTAGTACTACAACTTATTAGGCCAAAATTCAGGGTAAATGTGGCTTGCACTTCTCACAAATCATTCACCATTTATGGCAGGAGAACAGGGCACCTAAAAAAGAGACTAATCCCTACCAGGCACGAAAAGCACATGTTGGCACAAAATAAGTGATTTCAGCCGAGTTACGTAACTGCGTCTTCCAAGTCACCGGGTACCACGACAGCCAGGGCATCAGTGGCGAGCACCCTCAGAACCGTTCCTACAGTCCGCGTGCAGACTGTGGCCGCGGTGAACCGCTGCCTCACAGCCTCACTGCCAGCCGCAGCGCGTGCTCTAGGTTCCAGGGCCAAACTGGCAGAGCACTGTGTACAGTTAAAACGTAAACTTCCCAAGTAACTCATTATTTCTGTTCAAGTAGAGTGTCTGAATATTTAGACCATGTTTGGGTTCTTCATTTTGCTGATATTTTCTAAAGGGTTACAATTTTAAGGAAAAAAAAAATATTTTTTTTTTACCACATGCTCCAAACCCCTTACCCTCACCAAAAAACCTGAAACAAAAATAAAAGTTAAAAAAAAAAAAAAGCCCAAACACCAAGTATAATATTAATACAAAGAACCATTATGAATCTTTCATTAAACTGAAGCTCACACAAATGTACAGTCACAAATTTCAGTAGTTTAGGCTGCAAGTTTAAACCCTATGCAAATATATACAAAAATAGTAACTCTAGACTCAAAGAATAAGGGCCTTTGTCCCGATGCTAAATCCATACTCTAATGCAGCCTGAGCTTCCTCTAGCGCTACAGTCCCATTCATGCAGCTTCAAAGCTGTATCATGTTGATCCCTATTTCCATATGCAGCTGAATTAAGGGACACTGCAATTCACTTTTAGCACAAAGAAAAGTCTGCCCGAAGTCCATTTGAAATATTTTTAAAAGTTTAAGTGATTTTTTTCTTTTTGGTTCAATTTCTATTTCTGCATAGCCACAGAAGTTTCTACTAATAGAGACTACTTTAGTGTTTTTTATATGATTATTTCTTTATAAAAAGTCTTAATCAAACCTATATCAACACTGGTTCATGGAGTCCCATTTCCTCCTTTCTTTATCACAAGTTTTATATTTGTAAAAGACCCCTTCATGCAGGGAAAACAGCACTGAGCACTGGTCTCTGTGGTTAGGCTCAAATCTATGAACTTGTAAGTAGTGCAAGCCACTGGCTTTTCTTTGAGCGACGTGCTTACGGTACAAGGAACAGATGCAAAGCTGCATGGTGACATTCTCAGCATCAGCAGTGACTGCTGGGAGTGGTCAAAACTGGAGGTCGAACACAATTTTGTCTTCGTAGAGGGCGATTACCAGCATGATGGCGAATCCGAACAGCAGCCCCAAGTTCTGCAGGATGAACTGTCCCACGGGGCAGAAGCCGTGCTCCTCGTTGTCGCCGTCGCCGTGCAGCATTTCTGGAAGCTGAAACATATTGTGTAAATGTCTTAAAACAATCTTGTATAATCTCATATTTTAAAACATTTTCCTACGTAAGAAAGTTAGTGACTAAAGCACAACTACTGATAATTTTGAACATGGTGCTAACCGTATTTTAGTCAAACACTTAGAAGTTTTATGCTCTAGCTGTGTACTAAATAAACACTAAATCTGTGCCCTCCTCACCTCCCAACAGAACACATCATTTATGTATTAGTTACTTTTTTAAAGTTTTGCTGTCTACCAACATTTCTGCTAAAGTATAAAACTTTAGCAGTTTTGCCAGTGAAACTCAGAAAAGAATACCACAATTCCCATACTTACTGATATATCTTAAGCTCACTGAGAAAGTAAGATTCCTTTGGGAGATATTTCATTCAAAATTATCATTTATTCACCCTTTTCCATCTAAATTCTCATTCCCAACTGTACATTTCATCAAGGATACACAGTAACAAGACAATTGCAAAATTGATACCTCTATGCTCTTAAAAGCCATTATTTTTTTTCCAATAATAGACAGAAATAGTGTTTCAAGGCTGTGCAGCAGACCTACTACCAAGTCATGCATGACATCTTCACAATGTATTCTATTCTCTTAACAGTGATAACATTTTTAAAATTTGAAAGTCTCCAATATCTTTCTTTAAAGGCACAGTGCACTAAAAAGTATAGTTCAGCTTCTAAAGCACAAGCATATACCGCATTTAAAAATAATCCATAGAAAAGTAAAAAACTAAAATCTTTAATGTGTCTAAGTAAAAAGGATTTGCTGAAGAATGAATGTATGTGCATTATTATAAGCATACATTCTTCCCACCCAAACATAACCAAAATTAAAAAAGAACTATTTCCAATTTTCATATTCATTTTTCTGTTTGTTGTTTGTTTTTCAACTTTGCAGTGAATATCTACAGGACACTGATACGCTACTCTATTTGACACTAAACTTTTACTCCAAACAGTATCTTGGTACTTTGGTGTTTAGGGAGGAGAAATGCAGTGTTAAGTATATAATGTCTACAAGGAAGAAATATCATTATTCATTATTAAATAATGAGTACAATTAACCCAATTACCATGCTCTGACAGTGCTACAGTATATTTAATAATCTCCTGAGAGTGCTATTTAAGAACTACGTCATGCTGGCCGTCTATTCTGTTCATAGAAGTCTGTGCAGTAGTGTATGCTAATGGAGGTTACTGTTCTTACCCAACAGAATTTAGTAGAGACCATTATAAATGCCAAAGGTGAATAACTGTGACAGAGACTATATGGTCCACAAAGTTTAAATATTTATTATTGTTTCTTTTACAGAAAGTTTGCTAACCCCTGGATTAAGACTAAAACTGGCAGGTTCCAACCTATGATTTTAGAAAGAAGACTACTTTTATTGTTACAAAAATTTTTTTCCCAAGATTTTATGATTACAAAAACTTTTAACTTTCCTTAGTATTTAAGCATAAACAATGTACATCTCACAGAAATATTCCCTCTAGACATGTGCACATACCAACAAGAAGAGGCACCACAGTGCCTTCCTGGCACTCAATTCTGTCCTGAGTGCTGACACCAATACTGTCTGTCATAACCACAGTTAAGAGCCAGCCAGTACCTACCTGTATGACCACAGGTGTTAACATGCAACAGTGCTTGTTGATAAACAGGTGCTATCCAAAGCTTCCAAAAAACCAGAAACTTCCAACTTGGTATCTATCTGAAACTAAAACTTCTGGTACTGATGCTATCTTACTTAATGACTATATAAGTCAATATAAACTTCCTCCTTTTAGCTAAAGTAGTCTTTATAAAACAAAAATGAGATAATGTCTGTCATTGTTGCTTAAACCTTTTAATGGTCTCCCAAAATTCATAAGATAGATTAATCTTTTTAGCACCGCAAATTGTGTGACTCATGATCTGATCACCATCTACCTAATTAATGACACTGTAGATATGTTACCTAATGTATTTCCTAAATGAGTCCTAAAATATATGTGGATAGTTTGTCCCTGTCTTTTAGAACACTTAGGTGTTTTCAATTGAGATATTATAACTACTCTGCAAAAAGCATTTTCATATGATTTCATTTTTATTTGTTGCTTTATTAGCAACAATCATTTTGTTTCCTCGGGAGATACTCCCAGGAGTAGACTGACTGGTAAAAAAAGGAATGATGTTATTTCTTATATGCCCTTTCCTCTTGATTCTGATAAACTCTTCTATCTTCTTTAATACTTAGCTCAAATTTCCTATTCCAGAAAAACTTGCCTAATTTTATTTCCCAATTTTTTAGCTAGCCTCTAATTCCACAAACATGGTACATCACTCTATCATAACATGTATCCAAAGGATTGTAATTGATGGCTACTTTTCTTCTTCATTAGACTATTAATTCCTTACTATAATGACACTCTTGTTCTTTTTACAAGTTTAGCCCTCTAGTATAAGAATTAGCTCATTCACTCTTCATTCAATTAATTATGAACTACTTCTCCAGCAGTAATTGAAATATTATAAAAATGCCTGCCTTCCAAGAACTGATTGCCTAATGGGGCACAAAGTGAACTCAATAAATAAATAAAATGTTTAGTATGTTATTAGTAAATTAAGTACAAGTGCAAATGAAAAAAAGTAAAGTAGGAATACAAGATGTGAAATGTTGGTGTGGAGACTGAAGTTTTAGACAGGGTGCCTCAAGAAGTAAGGGAGCTGGCCGGGAGAATGTCTTAGGAAAATATTCCACACGAGTGATCAGCGAGAGCCAGGACACTGAGGCAGTGTGCCTCCTGGGGGAGCAGAAGTGAGGTAAGGCCAGGAAAATCAGGGATGGAAAGGGAGAAGAAACAGGAGGATAAAAAACCTTGAAGAGCAAAACAAGAACTCTGTGCTTCTGCTTTAATGAGACAGACAACCACTGAAGGGTTCAAAGCTCACAAGTGATATGATCTAATCTTACAAGGATCACTTGAAAAAAAAAATCACCCAAGATGTGGTGATAGATATAGAGTGTGGAGGCTGGGACAAGGGCAAAAAAGCAGGGAGAACAGTTAAAGAGAGATGACGGTGCCTGGAATGAGGGTGGAGTGTAGGTGATGAGGAGATGGAGCCCCAGTAGATGTGGGAGGGGCAGAAAGAAGAGAGTCAAAGAGTGACACTCAAGGTTTTGATCTGAGAAAGAATAAAGAAGAATAACGTTATGGTTAATAGATGGAGGATTAAAAAAAAACAGATGGAAGATTCTAAAGGAAATGCTGGTGTAAGGAGTAGGATTGGCAAATATCAAGAGCTGGTTTCTGAATATTATTAAGTTTATAACACCTTTTAGATATTCAGGTAAGCTGGTAGATAACGCTAATCTGGAATTAAGGAAATGGCCTGGGCTAAAGATGTGAAGAAAGTGAAAAGTGTCAGTCACTCAGTCATGTCCAACTCTTTGTGATCCCATGAACTGTAGCCCACCAGACTTCTCTGTCCACGGCACTCTCCAGGCCAGAATACTGGAGTGGGTAGCATTCCCTTCCCCAGGGGATCTTCCCCACCCAGGGATCGAAGCTGGGTCTCCTGCGCTGCAGGTGATTCTTGCCTGTCTGAGCCGCCAGGGAAGCACACAGGTGATGTGACGCACCCTCACCGTGCGCGCCCGGCCGCTCAGGCGCGCCTGGCTCTGCGGCCTGACGGGCCAGCAGGCTCCTCGGGCCACAGGGCTTTCCAGGCAGGGATGCTGGGGAGGGCTGCACAGTTAGGAATTGTCGGCCAATAAACACTTAAAGCCATGAGACCAGGCAAGATTACTGAGAGGACTTTCATCAACATTCAGAGGTAAGGGAAGAGAAGAAAATCCAGCAAAAGACTAAGAAAGGCCAGAAACGTGGGAATTCAGGAAATGGTGGTGGTACAGAAGCCAACGGCCAAGGAAATCTTCCAAAGAGAAGAGAATGATCAAGCCAAATGCTGCTGTTAGGAAAAGTGAAATGCAGACAAGACAAACAGGGTCAGTGACCAGTGGATTTAGCAATGTTGTGGTGAATGGCAGATCTGACAAAGTAACCTGGGAGAGCAGTCGGGAGGAAACCTAATGAGCCAGACTCATGAAGGAAGAGAATTAAAAAACAAGAATGGGTAATTGCTATAACTGGAAAGGAGCATAATAAATAGGGCAGTAGCTAAAACTGAAACTGGAATTTAAAAAGATCCTCTCCCACCCTACCTTTTTAAGATAGGAAAAAGGGAGAAATGTAAGGGAGCTGGGCGAGAGGGGATAGATTAGATCTAGAGAGCAGTTTGAAGGAGCTGGATCTTGCTAGGAACACAGACGTTTTTCCCCAGGCACAGGGACAAAGGTAAACAGGCGCCGACCCAGGGAAATGAGCAGGAGCAGTGACGGAACTAGTGGGGCGTTGTCTCGGTGGCTTCGTTGTTCTCCGTGGGCCAGGAGGCGAGGTCATCAGCAAGTGAGGCTGACGGAGGGGGGGTAAACTGCTGCTTCTGGATATAAAGTAAAAAGTATTCTTTCTGACTGTCCAAGCTTGCTATAATAAATATTCTATAATTAAAAATTTAGGTTATAAACTGAAACGGGACTATTTAACAGAGTCTACTAGGAAGAAAAGTGAATAGTTATCTAGTTAAAAACAGAAAGTAACCAAATTATTAGTTCTGCAAACACACTGCCTAACATATTTAGGATACAGAAGTAAAATTAAAATTTAACTACTTAGTGTTACAGATTTATTAACTTTAAACTGAAGCTAGAAATAAGGGCAATAACATAAACCCCTTGGAATATAAACCATTTTCTGCAGAAGGCTGGAGAAATATAGTACTTCCTTCTTATTTGCTATTAAGCAAGCTCAAAGAATTATTTTGTTAACCATAAAAAAACACTTCCACCCCAATATTACAAAACCTTCAAAGTAGTATAGTAATTTTGTATACCTTTAAATATTATTGATGGTTACTTTGAATAGTAATATTATTTGATCAAAAATTTTCAAGATAACTGGTTGCCAAAGAAGGAATCCTCCTACTTAAATGTCTTTTCTTAATAGATTATTTAAGATATCACATGTCTTTAAAATGGGTTGTGTTTATTAGTCTTTCAAACTATAGCCAAAGAGTTCTTCCATTTTTGGAAGTTCATTCTATTTACAGGTTTAGTATAAGAACAAAAATATAAAATAAGCCGTCTTACCATATCCACCAAGGCTACGTAGAGGAACATGCCTGCAGTGATTGCAAAGATCCAAAGTGTGATGTTATTGGCATACTGACCAACAGCCGTGCCTATGAGCATGCCTATGTAAGCCATCATGGCAGAGAGGAGGTTGTATACAATTGCTTGCTTTACAGTCATGCCTGCTTTAAGAAGAACTGCAAAATCACCTGCAGTTAAGACATAATATAAGTTTTAAAACCACAGGATTTTACTTACAAATTCAGGAAAACACCGACAAAAAAAAACAAAATTAAGAATGACATAAAAAGATACACCTTTATAACTGAAATTTTATAATGAAATTTTATTTTACTTATTAAACCTTAATACATGCAAAACTTTGGGCGAATCTCAAAGGCATCATGCTGAAAAAGAGTCTGGAAGGTTATATATGATTCCATGATGTGATATTCTCGAAAAGATAAAACGATAGTGATGAAGAGCAC
Source organism: Odocoileus virginianus (assembly GCF_023699985.2). Classification (NCBI taxonomy): domain Eukaryota; kingdom Metazoa; phylum Chordata; class Mammalia; order Artiodactyla; family Cervidae; genus Odocoileus; species Odocoileus virginianus. Next base: position 4,789,660 of record NC_069703.1, on the reverse strand, counting down.
TTGGGGTCACCAAGGGGCCAGGATAGAAAAGGGATGTGACAGCATGAACGGGTTTGTTGAGACGATGGAACTGTTATCCTTGGTGGTGGTAGTGGGGACACAAATCTATATACACGTTAAAATTCAAAGAACTGTACATCAAAAAGCAAGGTCAATGTTACTTGATAACTGCAATGAAAATTTTACAGAACACCAAAAAGACGTACGAAAAAAGAACTTCACCAGAGCACTTTTTGTGAGCAACAAATAGAAGCTCTCTACTTTGATCTCTGCCCTTTCTAAGGGAAATGGGCTAAGTAAGAACAGAGATAAGTGTATTGTATGCAGTTTACATTTATGTTTTCTTTATTCCAAAAGAAAAGTTATCTTAATTCTGAAAATCCTAAAAATGTAAAAAGAATAAAGAGACTTTTCTCACTCATCTATCTAAAGCTGGTAAATAAAGGATTAAATATTGATCAGAGAGAGATTACTAGAAGGGTAAAATGTTGCTACAGCTAATAGTCTTGAAGCTAAAGGGTCAAAAGCAATAGTTTCATTAATTATAACTTTTTTTTTGTTTTAGCTACTAAATATACAAACATCCAGTCAATTACTGAATGTTCAGTAGATGCAAGTTACTATACAGAATACTGAGGGCTGTTTCTTTCCCATGAGAAGGTATCTTACATGACTAAAAGCACATGATCTAGGTGTGTGTGTGTGTGTGTGTTTAAGTTATGATTACATGATTCTCATTTATAATAGATAAGTAGAAGTTAGCAACAAAGAAATTAGTGCAAGGCATTATTTTCCATGTTCTAATGAAATGCTATAAACTACATCCTGCAACATTACTGGGAAAGATAATACAATCAAGGAGATTATCTACCAATGGCTTCTAAACTGTCATTCTGCAGCTTCCACCTAAGATTACTATACATCCTGTATCTTCTCTCTTTCATCCTAAATACTTAATTCTCCTGCTGAGACTTGGATTCCATGTCAGTTTTTATCTCTTCTCTAGAGTTTTAAGTTCCTCTGGCCTTTCTTCCTCAGCTTCCTCTAAACAATGAGTTCCCTAACTTCTTCCACTACAAAGTTCCTCACCATACTTTCAATAATTCACCCATCTATTGTGTTAAAGGGACAATTTCATTTAGCAGGGTTTAGGTAATATAAAATGAGACTACAGAAGTGACTTTTAGGTTATAAAATACAGTGTTTCCTTTTATAATTTCAAATAGATTTTTTTAAAGGAGAATTATTGAATACTCATTGAACCAAAGTATCATGAGTACAAACATCGATTCTGATGCCTTTCTGATATTACTGGGTGGGAAGATGATTACTTTCATCCCTGAATAACCACCAAACAGCATGAATTAACTAGACAAGATTCCAGATGAGATATTTAGTTAATACTTTTTAAAATTAAGGTATAACTTACATATACAATCCTCCCCTTTGGTGATGTTGAGTTTTGACAAATGTATATATATTTTTAAAAAGTATATATACTATGTAAACATAACTATCAGACTCTGTTTCTTTACCTGCCCAAACCCCAAAATTTCCTTAGGCCCCTCACTTCTAGTGGTCTGCTTTCTGTCCCTACAGTTTTGCCTTCCCTAGAACATTACATAAATTATGCAGTCCTTTGAGTCTGGATTTTTTTCTTTCACTTGGCATGATGTAAGATTCATCCATGTTACAATTTATATCAGAAAATCATGGCTTTTTAAAACTAAGTAATATTGCATAGATGAACAATAGCTTATTTATCCCTTCAGTAGCTTAAGGACATTTAGTTTATTTCCAATTTTTTATAATTATGAATAAAGCCACTATACACATTCATAAATAGATTTTTGTATTAACAAAAATTTTTGTCTCTTGTATGTAGATACCTAGAAGTGGGATTACTGGCAGCAATTTATGCAAGTTCTGGTTGCTCCTGATCCTTTCCAGCCCACAGTGACAAATCCAGTACTGAATTCTCATGTGTTTATCTGTTATTTGCATAACTTCTTTAGTGAAATGCCTGTTCAAGTATTTTACCCATTTTTAAAAAATTATTGAATTGTTGGTTTTCTTATTACTGAGTTGAGAGGTCTTTAAACGTCCCAAAAGATTTTGGTCAGACATATATTTTCCGAATACTTGTTCCGAGTCTTTGGCGTGTCTCTTCATTCTCTCTCTTTTTTTTTTTTTTTACAGTGCCACAGAGTGTGTTTATTGCAGGCTTGAGAGAATTGAAGAAATTCAGACAAATAATATACATGTGATTAAGTCTGGCAAAATACAGAGATCAATGAACAGACATTTTAACTGTGTATGAGTTTTATACAATTATACAAATCTTTCAAGTGATCATAAGTCAGTTCTCATTACAGGTACTTAAAGCAATTTAAAAAAAGTCACACAAATTACACTTTTTAAGTTTGCAGTGTTAAATGCTTGTCGAGTTAAATTTCTACAGCTAGCAAGATAACAGATGAGTTACTAGGACTCAGACCATGTCCCAGGGAATGTTTACTGGGCAATTCCAATTACACCACAGGCCAAACGATTTCCAGCGTTTCCAGTCTCTGTACTTTCTTCATTTCCACCTCTGCCAAAATCATCTGGTTTTTCATGGACCACCATCGTGCGGCCAATGATGGAGTGCTCTCCCGACAGTGAGATCAGAGAGTCTACAATGTCCACGTTGGGTAACTGGATCCATTACGGGATTGACTGAAGGTGATCATGGATTCCACGTCCATCAGTTTGGAGACAATACGCAAGGCTGTACCAGTGCAGGTCCTCACTTTAATCCTCTGTCCAAAAAACACGGTGGGCCAAAAGATGAAGAGAGGCATGTTGGAGACCTGGGCAACGTGACGGCTGACAAAAACGGAGTTGCCAACGTGGACATTGTAGACTCTCTGATCTCACTGTCTTCATTCTCTTTAAGTGTCTTCTGTGTAGAGTTTTTACTTTTTAGGAAGTCCACTTTATTACTTTTTTCCTTAGTAGAGCATGCTTTTGGTGTTGCATATATAAGAACAACTTGCTTAATCCAAAATACACAAGATTTTCTGTGTTTTCTTCTAAAATTCTTTTATATTTTAAAATTTTTTTCACTTAGATCAGTGATTCATTTTTAATTTTTGACTATGGTAGGAGGACTTTTTTTGCAAGTAGATATCCAATTACTGCAGAAACATTTGCTGGACAAACTATTCATTCTACATGGGATTTCCTTTGCGCTTTTGTTGCAAATAAGCTGCTATATGTGTGCAGATTCTATACCTTGTTCCACTGATTTATGTACCTATTTTTTAACCAGTACAAATTGTTTTGATTATTGTGGATTTACAATAAGTCTTAAATTTAACCTTGGTTTACTTTTTAAAATTCTTCTGGCCATTCCTTTCCCTTTCCATAAAAGTTTTTGGAAAAAATTCATTTATCTCCAAAATAGTCTATTGAGATTTCAGTTGGAAATGTACTGAATCTACAGGGAGAATTAGTATCTTAGAAATGCTAAGTCTTTTGGTCCTTAAGCTTACAATAGATCTTCATTTAAGTTTCCTCTGATTTCTTTCGTTGGCAAATTGTAGTTTTCAACATACAGATTTTATTGTATATTTTGTTAGATTTAACCAAAGTATTTTGTATTTTTTGGTGTTACTGTGAAATTACTTTTTTAAAATTTTAATTTCTAATGGCTCAATGCTAGTATATAGCAGTATAAATGACTTTTATATGATATTCTTATATCATGATGAATCATTTAAGAATCTGTCTTTGTCCTACTCTTACCTCAGGTTAATTTCCTCAAAGATATCTGCATATTTTTCTACGCTTCTCTTCTCAGTAAGAACTTATATAAACATTTAAAAAATAAATCAAAGGGATCCTCAGCTGGAATTTACAGTGAATAAGCAAATCTATTCATCTTCTGACAAATCAATCTTCTGTCCTTTCTGCTGACAATGGATATCATTAGCACAAAGAATGAGGTGTGCCTACCAAAGCTGTTCTATTAATGTAATCCAATGTTATAATTATGTTAATAGCTGCTAATAGGAAATCTTTGAGATTTCTTTTTTTAAAAGTATATACTGTAAGATTCTTTTTGTCTTAACTAATGCATGTATATACATGTATAAATCTAAACAGTGAATGTTCAATTTTCCCTGGACAATTTAGCACATTATGAGTATCTTATTTTGAACTTATTTAATTCTTAATACTCGTGAGAGGGAAGGAAAAAATGGACAGCATTATAGACAGCCTCTCTAAGCTGAGTCTTAACACATTATTGACCAGGGATTTTTTAAAAAACTAATGCCTGTGGCATTAATATATCTCCAGTCAATAATATGTTAATAACACAGCCACATTTATTTATCAAAAATTTATTTCCTTAAGTTAAAACATTACTCAATGTCAAGAAAAGAGTTTGGATCATCTACCTTTTTGGATTATCCTCAACCTCACTTCCCCTTTATACATTCGTATATAGGTTTTCTTATAAATTATTTTTCAAATGTTTCAAATATAGCTCCTTATTGAAAGGTAGAAAAAAGTGGAAAGAATGCAGAAGAATAATATTGCAACTTACTTAACTTCAGCTACACAAGTTTGGCAAAAACAGAAGGAAGAGTAATAAACCAGGTAATCTCATATCTGTTACCCTGTGCCACAGCAAACATGAAATGAGAATCTGGGTGTTCTGTTTCCTCTGATGGCTTCCATTTCTGTACACCTCTTACAGGGGACCGCCCTGTATTATTCTAAGGTTTAAAAGTACATGTTTTTTCATATCACATTCCCAAACACACAAAAACCCTACCTGGAACACAATTAGAGAAACAGAAATCTGTTCAGAAGAGGAACATCAAAATTTGGAATTACTAAGTGGACTGAGGATCAGTCTCCAAGGTACTAGAATGTAAGTGACCCTTGAACGATGCAGGGGCCCAGTCGAAAATCTGTGTATAACTTATAGTCAGTCTTCCATATACTTTATTCCACATGTGCAGATTCAACCAACTGCAAATCATGTAATACTATGGTTTATACTATAGACCTTTAAGACACAGTAATGGGCACTTTGGTAAAATAGGGCCTCTACTGATTAGATTATCCACTCATACTCATTTGGAGAAGAACAGAATGTAGAGAGAGGCATAGAAGCTTCTGAGTCAGAATTCCTAGGCAAGAAAAACCAGTCCCTTGGAGGCTGAGACAGATGCTTGGCAGTTGTATAAGTTGTATAACTTGGGATTCCTCAGTGGTTCAGTTGGTAAAGACTCTGCCTGCAATGCAGGAGACCTGGGTTTGTCCCTGGGTAGGAAAGATCCACTGGAGAAGGGAATGGCAATTCATTCCAGTACTCTTGCCTGGAGAATCCTATGGACAGAGGAGCTGGGCAGGCCACAGTTCAGGGGATCCCAAAGAGTTGGACATGAATGAGAAATTAACTTTCACTTCACTTTCATATACTATAGAAAAAAAAATTCTGCACATACGTTGACCAGCACAGTTCAAACCCATGTTTTCAAGGGTCAACTGTACATGTTTTTCCCCTTAGGGTATCACTTTAGTATAAAAATCTCAGAGTAGTTTTAAGAATTCATAAACAAAAATTTAGCTAGGGCAAAACAGGTTTTATATCAAAGTATTCTAGAATGTGACATATTATGCTGTTTTGCCAACATCTTAAACTGCTAAGTGGAAAGAGGACTTGTCCCTATCCACCTGCCTAGCGTCTGTCTCAGCCTCAAAAGGACTGGTTTTTCTCCTTGCCTACGAATTATGACTAAGAAGGTGCTATGCCTCTCTCTACATTCTGTTCTTCTCCAAACAAGTATGGGTAATCTAATCACAGTAGAGGCATATATCTGGCCCTGTTTTACCAAAGTGCTCATTACTGTGTCTTAAAGGTAAAAAGTAGGCTCCACGAACATTATGTGAAACTTCCCTTAGACCACCTCCACACTGTAGATGGATAAAAAGCCAAAGCCCTTCAGGCTACCTCCAGAGGAGGAAGCTGGGTGTTTTTCTTTATGATCTTCCTTTTCCAGGAGCTTAGGCAACTAGCCTGGGGTAGTTTGTCAACTTAGCACAAGGCACTGGGGGAAACATACATTTCCATGCCTCACTCCTCTCCTTCTGGCAGAGCAGATGTACATCTGGATTGGAGCTTCCTCTCACAGCAACAGTGTTAGTCATTCATTCGTGTCCCACTTTTTGTGACCCCATGGACTGTAGCCAACCAGGCTCCTCTGTCCATGGGATTTCCCAGGCAAGAATACCAGAGTGGGTAGCCATTCCCTTCTCCAGGAGATCTTCCCGACTCAGGGATCAAACCTGGGCCCCCTGCATTGCAAGCAGATTCCCTACTGTCTCAGCCACCAGGAAAGCCCCACATAGCAACATCTTAATCTCTGGTTTGTGGGGTAGAACAGGTAGAGGTTTGGAGTCTCAATATTTCACCGAGGCACCTTGGCTCAGGCTTTCACCAGAACTGTGCACTGGGTATCAAGCAAGGGCTTCCCTCGCCAGTAAGCTGTGTATACATTGGTCTTATGTGCAGTTATCACTGTGTGTCACTCCCGTCAGGAAGAAAGTACAGGGGGAAGAAGGGGTAAGTGACAGGAAGGCAACCGTCCCTCATTTCCAAAGTCTCTGCTGTCAGTGCTGTGCTGAAATGGAGCACGGCGAGTGGGTTAAGGAGAATTCAGTATAGCCATATTTAAATCACAAAGTGACCCCACATATTCCTTTTACGGGGTAGTGGGTGGGTAGGAAGGAAGCTGAAGGCTTTCCTGGCATACTATGGATGTGTGTGTGACTATCCAAGTTTATTACTAAGCAAACTTAAAAAAAAAAAAAGGGTTAGAACTATTAGGCAATGTTACTCATATATAAAAACTAACAGTCAGTCTTGATTTGTGTTGCTACTGAAGTGTAAGGAAGTTATTTGGTACATCATTCTCTTACTAGCACAGGAAAGCAGTTAAATATAACTGTGAGATATAATATCTCACAGTGTAAGATATAATATCTGCACACAAAAAAACCTACATGATAAGAAAATAGGATGTCTAAAAGGGATATACTAAGCATGAAGAGAAGGACCTAGAGAAAGTAAGTGATACGTTTAGAGGAAAGATAAACCTGAAGCATGGTGTACTGGAGGGCAGTTCCGAAGCTGGAGGAAGGAAGACTTAACATGCTGCACTAGGGACAGAGCTAGCAGGACCAGCCGACTGGGAGGGAAGAAGCAAAGAAACAGGCCAGGCACCCAGAGTGCAGGTTTGGGGAGCTGTGTTTGGGTGAAGTCGAAAACAAGTAAGAGCAATTCAGTGAGTGAGGCTGCAACGGTAGGTAGAAGCCAGAGGTGAAGGGCACTGAAAGGAACATTAACGACTCCCAGCTTTTACTTTATATGCAAAGGAAGGGGACTGAAAGATTTTGATTAAATAAGCACATCACATCTAGTCACATAGTAACAATGGCGTATGTCAAGACAAGAGGTATGTAAGATACACTGGAACAGAATGAAACCAGAACTGTAAGTACTCCCTATGGAAACTGCCCAAGGAAGAGATAATGAAGGGTCTGGATGAAGGATTATGGGGCATAAACAGGATATATGATTACATGCCCACGGTTGACAAGGTAAATAAAACTGTAAGGAACCAAGTCCTAAAGAATCAGTACCAAGTAAGCAGTAAGAGATTTTTTAACTTTATGTGAGCAGTTGGTAATTAAGAAAATTATATAAGTTAATTCTACTTAAAGTGAGCCAATCAGTGTACTACCAAATCAAGATAAACATTGTCAAAATGATAGACATTTCAGTCAGAAGAAAGGGCACGTAAAGAAATTCCTTGGATACTCAAGAGATGCAGTGTTTTTTTCTTTCAAATTTATGTCACCTTCATATCCCTCAGATATTTTCTATGTGAATGTATGTTCATATTTTTTCTTCCATTTTTCAATTTATAGGAGGAAACCAAAACACAAGAGAAATTAAAAAAACGACTGCTGTATCAATAAATGCCTATTAATACAATAAAGAAACATCACTGTATACCTTATAAATTGACAAAAATTAGAGAGTTAATGCTAAGTGTTACCAGGGATGTGGAAACAAAGGAATTCTGTTATTACTGCTAGAGAGGACACTAGTTTGATCATTCTCGATAGTGATATGATACTCTCAGGCATGCATATCTTAGGATCCATCAGTTCTGTTCCCAGGTATATACCCCATAAGATGTTCTCACAAGTGTCTCTCAGCATCAAGTCTACAGATGTTTAATGCACCATTATCTGTGGTGGCAGGAATTTAAAGGATACATGGTAAGTCCAATTACCGGGTGCTAAGTATGTAAAAATGTGGTAAATATGCACCTTCAAGTACTAGGCAGAAACAACATATTAAATTAATTCATGGAGTTAAAAATATACTGATTAGTAAATAAGTTAAGAAACAGAGTGGGCTATAACTTAATATTGTTTACATAAAATAAAAATACATAAGAAACAATACACACTTCTGGAAACACATTAACAAAAATTTTAGTAAATAAGAGAATGATGATACTGAATACTTGCCATCAGCCATTTTTTATCTTTTAACATCTCTAAAATTTAGATGCATTTATATAACTCTTACATTTGATGAAATCTGATAAATTTTAAGATCATGTTACCTAATTCATGTGGCAGTTCATGACAGAAGACAGCTATAGATGTACTGATTCCTCCCGTCAATCCAGCACTGAAAGCTGCTCCTGAGGTTGGGGGTTGGGGGGTGGGGTGGGTGGAAAAAATCCAAGTGACATTTACTGATCTTCTCTTTTTCTATTTTCATTCATAATGGCAGATGCATTCTCTTTTACCTAATTTCATAATGTATGAGCGACTCACTAATCTCAGACACTATAGTTTTTGAACACACAGAGAATGAAGTGCAACAGGCATGTGACAACCAGAGAAAGCTACTGAATGAAATGAATATTCCCTATGAATTAATTTCTCTATTTGTGTAATCTTCTGATTCACTGACAGCTTCAGAGTAGTAACAGCTTTACTGCTTTAATCTCTGACCTCAATTTTAAGTCATGTAAGTCTGTAACTGCACTTGTTCTTGCAAACTAATATTTATAGATATTTAAATATTTAAAAGTATCCATATCCAAACTTTTCTAGGTATAGAGCATGAATGGTATAAATTATTATTTATCAGATGGTCCTGAATACTGAAATCAGAGGTATAAATGCGTTTGATACTACTTGTAAAATTCTTTACTCTTTAACAATGACAGCCACTGTAGCTTCAAAAATATGGTCTTTCCTGAAAGAAACCAAAGCCTACTTCTGAATGAGTATTTAATAGTCTGGATCTCAAAAGAAAATTATGCATTGATCACATTTAATGTTCTCCTAAACTGGTAACATCAGTTTATATTAACAAGATTCTGATAGATGTTTGAATTTGATAGAATGGATTTTTACCATTGTAAAATTTTTCTTCACTTTTTTAAGTATAAAAAAATTTTTAAATCCAAGATTCAAATTCATTTGTTCTCATTTGGAAATGTATAAATGTATTTGAAAATATGTTAAGGTAGCTTTTTCAATATGTTAACTATCCCTTCAATAAGAAATCAAGTTACTAAAGAAGTATACTGCAGACATTTGTTTACATGTTCAAAGAAAAACCCACTGAAATTATACCTTTATGCCCCCAAGTAAACTTACCAAAGACCCTACCATCTCCTTTAGAAAAGCCAAATGACAGACTAATATATAATAGTATACTTGTTAAGCTCCAAGATTAGTACTAAAACAGTGGAAAACATAAAATGGTCTTAAGGAAAAACAAATTATAACCCAAGTTTTAAGCCTACTTACCAATTGCTAACCCATCACTGAAATTGTGGATGCCATCTCCCATGATTACCATCCAAGCGATATTAGCTATTCCTGTTTCTTTCAGATCTGATCCAGAATGACAGGGACCATGTGAATGATGAGAATGTTTGTGGTGCCACTGATGATTATGCTTCCTCAGCACAGTTTTACTCTCGTCATGGTGGTTATGGGCCGCAGCATGGAGGTCATGCTCATGGATGGCATGCGTTCCATCACTGTGAGAATGGTCCATGATTTTCTCCTCTTCTATACGAAGGTAATTTTTAGGAGGGGATTCTTGCTGCCCTTCTAAATCCGTCAGTTCAGTTTCATTAAGTCGATCTTCAGAAACAACCGAGTCATCAGTTCCTATATTTATAATGGCAAAGGATATGCTTTATCAACAAGTACATGAATGCATATTTACTTAATTTAAACCCAGACAAAATAGCAGTGTAATGAACATTTCCTAGGTGAATGTCTTTTATAATTCCTAAATAGATATTAAAAAAACAAATAAAACAAGTAAATATACATATGCATACACATAAACTGGGATTTTGAGAGTCTAAAAGATGGACCAGATGAAGTAAATGAAGGGAACTGAAATCAACAGCAGGCAAAGAGAGGCGAGAAACTGGCACTCATGAAGACATTGTGAAGCTCAAAGAGCACATCACCAACAGTTGGAAATAAGAGTGGGAAGTTACTGTAGAATTCCCATGGTAACAAATAAACCATAATTCTTCAGAGAACAAAGGAACCTTAAAGTTTACCCACTCTAACTTTCTCTTATCATTTAAGAAAACAAAGAAAATTTAAATCACTTGCATCCTCGAGGTGCTTTACATATCTGAATATTTCTAGATTGTTAGGAAAATGAAGTTTAAAAACCCTTAAGTGATAACATGTCACATTTTTTTTTTTTAAATGAAAGTTGGCTTCTCACCTAGTTTACAAAAGTTATTATATGACAAAGATTTGCTTCACAAATATTTTGGGGCAGAGTCTACAGTTAATATCTAGGCTGCCTCTTCTACAGAAAATCATTAGTAATATTCAGGGGAAAACATAAGTTCACAAAAGGGAAAAATTAGAGTTAAATATTAGGTTTTCCTGAAAATTTTAAGCTATCTCATTACATCATTCACAAAACACAATAGATGAATGGATGAGCAGAGATTTTTATGTAGATCACTCTCCTTTAAGTACGAAGGCCTTCTTTCCTTTTCTCACAAGAAAACAATCATATATGGAGGGCATTACCAAGAAATAAAACACTAATTTAAAGATGCTTTGTTTCATTTTTTTTTCCTGTAAAGTAAAAAGTGCAATATTTTCCTTGCCTGGTAATATAATGAATTGGCCCTATATCCCAGTGTAATAAATAAGGCTGAAAATAATCAGACATGAACAAAATCAGTTGAGACACATAAAGAAATAAAAGAAACTAATATTAGAGAAGCCACAAAGACAAGAAATTTCAAACAACACAGGTACATTTTAGACACAAAATTTCAATTTTTATATTTTAAAGGTTTCTCTTTAGTCAGAACTGTTGTCTACCGGCAAGAGGCTTGAGCTGAAGCCAGTCAGCATCTGGTGTATTATTTAATTTATGATCTGAAAGCTTCCTTCCAATAGCCGATTCTTCTGTATTCTGCTTCATAAACCATTTCTGTTTTCCCTGAAAAAAAAAAAAGAAAAATCTGGTATTAGCATTAAATCTACAGTCACAATTAGCAACAGTATTCACTGTTAACATCTATGGGAATAAATGGTGGCAATTTTATAAAATATTAAGAAAAGGAGAAAAAACTTTTAGAAGTTAATCAAAAGGTCTAACCAGATGAAAACTCCAACTAAATTTGCATATTTTTTTCAAATATTCAACTAAATGGTCCAATTCATGTATTTCCAAGGTAAGAATAGGGTAAAGAGTACTGTATTATTATATGCAACCCAAACAAAATGTGTGCAATATATGTAATATTGCTCTCATTTAATACTGTGTAGGAATGGGAAATTTTAAAAAACAAAAGCTTATGCCTTTGAATTTCTTTCTGTATTTATCACAATGTAATACCCCTATATGTGAAAACAATAGAGACAAACTTGAATTAAAATCCTAAATCTACAGTTTACCTTTATGACACTTGGACAAGTTTATTAACCCTAAAAATATTCACCTTTAAAATGAAAATGAGATTCTCCCAAAGATTATATGAGGTGATATATGAAAATGACCAATTAATTACTGACTTAACAGCTTTACAATAAAGACAACTTTCCTTTCTCATTTAATCTGTTCTCTACTAATAAAGTCTGTTATATTTCATTGTTTAGTTTTGAATTCTCCTACATTATCTCTTAATAGTCTGGCTTCTCATCAGTCTATCACTAACAACTCTTCTGACTTAAATTTATACTTCTAATCAATGTTCACTTTTAAAAAAGCAAATAAGTATCTTATAACAGAATGAAAGTAAATCCTTGCTGGTTCTGCTTATAGGCTGTGGACTACGTTTTAGATGTTTAAGTCTTCTAACTGCTGCAATAAGTAATTTGTTATGGAGAGCTGAACGTGCAGTAGAGTCTCCAAAGATGGTCACTATCAATTTCTTTTCTCCCTGTATAATTATTCTTTTCCATCCATAAGGCATCTTATGGTGGAATCTATTCAGGAAACTAAGATCATGGCATCCGGTCCCATCACTTCATGGCAAATAGATGGGGAACAGTGGCTGACTTTATTTTTTTGGGCTCCAAAATCACTGCAGATGGTGACTGCAGCCATGAAATTAAAAGACTCTTACTCCTTGGAAGGAAAGTTATGACCAACCTAGATAGCATATTAAAAAGCAGAGACATTACTCTGTCAACAAAGGTCCGTCTAGTCAAGGATATAGTTTTTCCAGTGGTCATGTATGGATGTGAGAGTTAGACTATAAAGAAAGCTGAGCACGGAAGAACTGATGCTTTTGAACTGTGGTGTTGGAGAAGACTCTTGAGAGTCCCTTGGACTGCAAGGAAATCCAACCAGTCCATCCTGAAGGAGATCAGTCCTGGGTGTTCATTGGAAGGACTGATGCTGAAGCTGAAGCTCCAATACTTTGGCCACCTGATGCAGAGAGCTGACTCTTTGGAGAAGACCCTGATGCTGGGAAGGATCGAGGGTGGGAGGAGAAGGGGATGGCAGAGGATGAGATGGTTGAATGGCATCACTGACTCAATGGACATGAGTTTGGGTAAGCTCTGGGAGTTGGTGATGGACAGGGAGGCCTGGCGTCCTGTGGTTCATGGGGTCGCAAAGAGTCAGACACGACTGAGGGACTGAACTGAACTGAACTCCTTGTCCCCTAAATTTTCACAGGTCTTTTGACTTGCTTTGACCAAATAGAATCCAACAGAAGTAATTCTGTGCTGGTTCTGGCCTAGTCTGAGATAAGCCTGGCACCTTTTGCATTTTCCTCAGGGAATTTGCCCACTATGCTATGAAGGAGCTCAGTCTAGACTCTGAAGAGAGGCCATGTGGAGGAGTACCAAGATGCAGAAACAGACTGAGGCATTCTGAGACCTTTCCAGCCCTGAACTGCCCTAGTCAACCCAGACCAGCAGAATGTGAGTTGAGTCACTCAAGCTGACACCATGTGGAGCAAAATAACTGTCCCACTGAATCCTGCCTATTTTGGGGGCTTGGGGTTGTTTTGCTTCAGAGCAATAGATAATAGAAACTGAGGAAACAGAAAATGTTCAAAAGGAAGTAATACGGAGACACCCTAAAGAGAAGAAAAGAAACAGCAGTTTTAACATGAGATGAAGGAAAAAAAAGGAAGGAGGAGACAACAGTACAAAAGCCAATGAGACAGATACAGAAAATAAAACACCAGCTGGGAATTTGTTTAACTGCTCCGTTCCTGACTGTCGATTTTCCTAAAATCTTGCCAAATGACTACCCTCAAAGCCCCAACTTGCTGAAACCAGTCAGCATCTGGTATGTTACTTAACTTGTGTTCTGAAAGCTTCCTTCCAATAGTTGATTTGTCTACACAGAACAACAAACGTCTGTTCTACTCAAGTATCACTAATTACCTTTCTTCAAAAAAACACTATATACTTTTTCATCTTAGGTTACTTATTGTCCTATTTATCATAAAGGAGGTGAACTGATTTATCTACCTAGATATACTTTGGTATACTTGAAGAAAGCCTTACTATTACATTTAGAATGCCACATAGAGAATGGTATATTTTTCAGATTTTAACTTCCCACAATTTCAAATTTACAAAAAATTGCCATGATTTGACAATTCTATTCTCATGCATCAGTTTGCTTTATAAAAATTTGTTTAATTTTGTCAGTAAGTCTAGGTTCAAAACGAGTTCAAGATTAAATTATAAAAAATTTATTTACTCTGAACTCTTGAAGGATTACATTTTATATTTATCTGTAAACTATACAGCCTCTAATATTTAGTACTCATCAAATATATATTTGCTGCTTCAGCATTGTTGTTGCTCAGTCGCTCAGTTGTGTCCATCTCTTTGCGACCCCATGGACTGCAGCACACAGACTTCTCTGTCCATCATCTCCCAGAGCTTGCTCAAACTCATGTCCATTGAATCTGTGATGCCATCCAACCACCTCATCCTCTGTCATTGTCTTGTCTGCCTGCCTTCAATCTTTCCCAGCATCAGGGTCTTTTCTAATGACTTGGCTCTTCAGATCAGGTGGCCAATGTACTCAAGTGTCAGCTTCAGCATCAGTCCTTCCAATGAATATTCCTGGCTGATTTCCTTGAGGATTGACTGGTTCAATCTCCTTGAAGTCCAAGGGACTCTCAAGAGTCTTCTCCAACACCACAGGTCAAAACCATCAATTCTTTGGTGCTCAGCTTCCTTTATAATCCAATTCTCACATCCATACATGACTACTGAAAAAAACAAACATAGCTTTGACTAGATGTACCTCTGTTGGCAAAGTAATGTCCCTACTTTGTAATATGCTGTCTAGGTTGGTCATAGATTTTCTTCCAAGGAAAAAGCATCTTTTAATTTCATGGCTGCAATCACCATTTGCAGTGATTTTGGAGCCTAAGAAAATAAAGTCTGTCACTGTTTCCATTGTTTCTCCATCTATTTGCCATAAAGTGATGGGACTGGATGCCATGATCTTGATTTTTTGAATGTTGAGTTTTAAGCCACCTTTTTCACTCTCCTCTTTCACTTTCATCAAGAAGCTCTTTAGTTCCTCTGTTTTCTGCCATCAGAGTGGTATCATCTGCATATATGAGGTTATTTGTTATTTCTCCCAGCAATCTTGACTCCAGCTTTTGCTTCATCCAGCCCAGCATTTCACATGATGTACTCTGCATATAAGTTAAATAAGCAGGGTGACAATACAGCCTTGACGCACTCCTTTTCCTATTTGGAACCAGTGTGTTGTTCCATGTCCAGTTCTAACTGTTGCTTCTTGACCTGCATATAGGTTTCTCAGGAGGCAGGTAAGGTGGTCTGGAATTCCCATCTCTTGAAGAATTTTCCACAGTTTGCTGTGATCCACAGAGTCAAAGGTTTTAGTGTAGTCAATGAAACAGATGTTTTTCTGGAATTCTCTTGCTTTTTCTATGATCCAATGGACGTTGGCAATTTGATCTCTGGTTTCTCTGCCTTTTCTAAATCCAGCTTGAACATCTGGAAGTTCACGGTTCATGTACTAGCTTGGAGAATTTTGGCCATTACTTTGCTAGTATGTGAGATGAGTGCAGTTGTGCAGTAGTTTGAACATTCTTTGGCATTGCTTTTCTTTGGAATTGGAATGAAAATCGACCTTTTCCAGTCCTGTGGCCACTGCTGAGTTTTCCAAAGTTGCTGGCATATTGAGTGCAGCACTTTTACAGCATCATCTTTCAGGATTTGAAATAGCTCAGCTGGAATTCCATCACCCATACTAGCTTTGTTCCTAGTGATACTTCCTAAGGTCCACTTGATTTCACATTCCAGGATGTCTGGCTCTAGGTGAGTGATTGCACCATCATCGTTATCTGAGTCATTAAGATCTCTTTTGTATATATAGGTCTTCTGTGTATTCTTGCTACCTCTTCTTAATATCTTCTGCTTCTGTTAGGTCCATACCATCTCTGTCCTTTATTGTGCCCATCTTTGCATGAAATGTTCCCTTGATGTCTCTAATTTTTTTGAAGAGATCTCTAGTCTTTCCCATTCTATTGTTTTCCTGTTTCTTTGCATCAGTGTTAGAACACACAATTGAAAAAAATTAGAGCCTCACAGTAATTCCAAAACTTTTTTATAACCCTGCAATTTGTATTGTGTTCTAAATTTGTTATTTACAGAGATGGACTTTAAATTGTTTATCTAATCAACTTCTTCTTGATTCTCTCATTTAAATAATTCTCTTAATCACATTCTCTTCCCCATGCCATGACTCAAGACCTCTTCACCTCTCCTCTAAATATCCTGCAGTAATCGCTGATTCACTTCCTTCCAGTCAATCTTACTTTGGCATCCCTCCCACCATTGTCAATTCTTCACCTATCCACATGACCTTTCACAAGCCAAATGCTGTTAGATCTCTTTCACTTTTCTCTAAGTTGATCCTTCCCAGGTCCTTTGACCACTCCTGAGATAACAGTTCACTGAAGGCACCATCTTGATCAAATCTCCTCTGGAAGCAATTACATACAATGCCCTGACTAAAAGATGGCCATGAAAATGAAATACACTACTTGGAATATGACATGAAAATACAGATGAGAAGTAGGGTTTATTTCCTCATGCATTTAGATAACAAGAAATCATGATGGTTGAATCAAAGTTTCAGAGCTAGTTTGTAGCTAGACAAGAAATAGAGTATCAGTTCATAGTTCTATTCTAAGCCATATGTCCCAAGAGGATATATACAAAACACATATATACACAAACAAAAATATATCTATAAAAAAACAGCATTAAAGTTCTAAGAGTGGACTATATATATTATGATGACAGTGACTACCCATTGTTCTTGAAGATTTTTTTTTTCAGTATTTGTAGCTAATTAAGAAAATGTAAAAATTTTCTAACTTGTTGCTTTGTGAAGCTTTCTAAAAATGTCCTCTAGGATTTACTTAAACAGAATATACTGAAAACAATCAGCATCAATATCACAATCATGTTAATGAGATGTATTCAAGAAGAGCCTGAGAGACAGATGTGAACAGGAAGTGTGTAAATCATAGTGAATGACAGTATCTTATTTTCTTATGGGAAAAATTCTTTTATATATTTGTCTTATTCTACTAAAAGTGACCTGAAAGACAGTTCATGAAACAGGGCATTTAATCAATAGTCCAAGTACCATCTCCAAAGTGTTTTGTTACTTTAAATGAACCACCAAATCTTTCATTTCATTAATATTTTCTTCCCCCAAAGCCCTCTGAATCTAAATTCTTCTTACCTCTAGTACTTACTTACACCATTGGCAAGGCATTTCTGGTATAGAAATTTGTTGTGTGAGAACACTGTCATTAAAAGATATGTCAATGATAGCCTCTAATACTTGAAAATATTACCTATGAAGACCAATTAGACTTGCTTCTATTTATACGTTTTTGCATTTTTAGTAAGCATAAATTGGCCAATATTTTTCCAGACTATTTAAGTTAACTAGATAAAAAGCAACACAAAATTAACTGAAAATGGACTCCTATATCTTGATTAGAAATGCTTAAACAAATGTAATAACAAAAAAAAAACTGGCAAAGATCAGTTTTTCCTCTGAAGACAATCTATTCAATGATATTTAATACATACCAACACCATGATTAAGAAAAAACACAAGGCCTTCCCGAAAATAAAGGTTTTGAGTTCTACCTTTCAGAAAACAAATAACTAAAAAATACTTACCCTTTGCTGTTTGTAGTGCTTAAACATTCTAATGCAATGTTCGATGATAAATAATAAGTAAATGCCTCCTAGAGCAACAAGTCCTTTCAATACAGCATCATATTCTTCCAGAAACTTCTTAGATTCATGTCCATGAGAATGTCCATGCCCATGTGGATGTTGATGACTGTGATCATGTCCGCCCTGAGACTATTAATGAGAATAAGAAAAGCTTCTAAACCAGTAATTAAAATGCTACTTTGAGAATATAATCTCCAGAAAAAAAAAATCCACTGTTACATCACTTGAATATAAGTAGTCTTCCATTCAATTTTGTTATACTCAGTGGCCTGGAAAGTACTACACTTCATGGTAAATATAAACCAAAGACCAAAAAATTTCAAACAGCTATTGGGGTTAAGATATTAATACATCCTATAGTGACAGAATCAATCCAGGAGTAATAGAGGCAATGATGGGTCCTTTGTAAATTGAAGTAAATATGACCCAGATATAAGACTTATTATCTGTAAAACTAAAATAGACTAATTTACCAGCAGGTAACCATTTCTAACTCCCTATAATCTAACTTCCTCTTAAGCTAATTTTTATAGTATTTTTCTTTTATAAATTATTTCAAAGAAGTGATGAGATGTTATGTCTGCATATACTGTTGAACATGACAATAAGTATATAAACGTGTTTAATTTTCTACATTTTTTAAATCTTTAGCAAAAACAAATGTTTGTACAGAAACAAAGCTCTTTTAAAACTGCAAAACATGTAAGTTCTATCATATTAATCTTAGAGAATGTAAAAGAGAACTGGTCCTCAGTATTTTCCCTCCTTGTAACATTTATTTACAATCTTTCCTTATTTGCAAGTGGTCAACAGAAGAGGTTTCTAAACCTCTTAAAAAAGATAAGACTGTTATAAAAGGTAATAGCTTCATTTAATTAACACTTCTTAAGAAAATAAATAAGTTAAATAGCACTTAAACACTGTTTGCACTTCAACTGCTGGCCCAGTTCTGAAGCAGACTGTTGCTACGCTTGGTGGCCAGGGACAAAGGGCAGGCAAGGGGTTAAAATAAATGGGAAAATAGGTCACACAGAATAAATCAGCAGCAAAAAATGCATATGCACAGTCTTAATATTAACTTTTTAAAAGGCAATGCCATACAGTGTTCCAGACACTATATCGGGTCTTCTCAACCAGGAGTGCAGAAGGGAAGAAGAGGTGTACCGAACACACAAATAAATGCTGTCTCCCAAATACTCCAGAAGGGAAGAGATGAGAACTTCAAATCTATAATTTTACATTCAGAAAAGAAAAAAGCTCTGTTGTTTCCATAATTTGAAGGAAAGAGAGTAATACTGGTTCAGACACTCTTAACTGGTAATAAGCCTTTTAAAAGGTTGAGAAGCAAGGAAACAGGAGTGTGGTGCATGTGCCTGCACAAGTGCTCCGTCATGTCAGCCCACCAGGCTCCTCTGTCCATGGGATTTTTCGGGCAAGAACACTGGAGTGAGTTACCGTTTCCTCCTCCAGGGGATCTTCCCTACCCAGGGATCGAAAAACAGCGTCTCTTGCGTCTTCTGCATTGGCAGGTGGATTCTTTTACCACTGCACCAGCTGAGAAACCCAGGAGTGTGGACTTATCATATCATTAGAAGTGTTCCCAAATGTAAGAACACAAGTGGTACAGCAGGTGAAAAGATAAATGGCCCCATGTGTAAAGAGGTTAAACACCTAAAATCATTAACTGAAGATGTCTGCCTATTCTTGCTCAAATAAAGATGCCTGTGGAGCATTGGCTATGTGCACAATCATCATAAAATAGCATATACATTTCTTCTAATGGTTTTCTTGAGAAACCACAAAGATAAAACACTCACTGATTACTAAGTATTCACTTTCAGAACTGTTAATAGAGCATTTTTAAAATTTCAGCTTCACTGAGGTATAAGTGACATATGTAATTGTAAGAGAGTTAAAATGTGCATTGTGATGATCCGATACGTATATGTTGTGACAAGTGAAGATATAACTGACACTATCAGTTTTTGCTATTTTAAAATCTAATAAATTCAATTTTAAAAACACTACTTAATTTAAAACTGTACAAATGAAAAAATACTTCATCCTATAAGCAATATAACAACAGAAATATTAGATTAGTATGCTACAGCTTGCTAATAAAGGACCCTCTTAGCTGAAATACTTTTACCTCTTAAAAAGATTTAAAAGGTTTCTTACATGGGGCAGTAGATGAAGAAGGGCGTCTCCACTCATTGTTCCTACAGCTAGTGCAACGAGGAATGTAAGAAGGAATTTGAAGCATCCTTGGTTAATGATAGGAACCAAGATCACGCCTAGCAAGGAAAGCAGGCTAATGACAGTGATAGAAATGATACCACAAATCCACGCTGTAGGAAGAAAGTAATGATCAATATTAGTATGCCATTATAAACAAAAAAGCTCCAACAAATAAACATATGATAAATGAGTCATGGAAGACTGATTATCATACCCAGACTGTTCTTTAAGAAACTTTGTATTTTGGCACTAGTGTGTTTAAAAACAAAACAATTATATTCAAGGTGGTTACCGTGAACACTTAAAAAAAGAACTAAACTCAGACCAAGTTAGAAATAGTATTTTCAGTGGTCTACCTTATTAGAAACAGGGGCTTAAAATGACTTAAGGCTGTGGTTCACTTACACTATTTAGATTTAAATAAAATTTTGCTAATGTTAAAAGGTACAGTCACAGCAATAAAACTGTTTACTTAGAGACTCTAATTATAAAACTCTCCTGTGAGCATTAAAGAATCTAAGTATCCAACACACTATAATCTATGGAAATCTTTCCAATACAAAGTCTAAGAAACTTTTAAATATTAGCTCCAAATAGAAATATACTTAGATAAGACCAAAAAAGCCTATTCCTAGTTGTTTTATTGTATTTCATTTCTTATTTTTACAAAAGATAATTCAGTCCAGCTTTCCTTGGTATCATCTTTCTTCCATACCCAGTTACAAATTCCCTTTCCCCCAATTTAGTTTTCTGTACAATTTACTACTTTTAAAATTTCACTATATAGTTTTAACTGTATCAGAGCACAGGAGAAATGTTTTCATGACTTGTAAGAAACAGGTGGAATTTTGTGCACATTTCTTTTTCTAGGCTATTCATAAGCAGGTATCACAGATTAATGCCAGTGGTTCAGGGAGTGAGGCATTTTCATTTAAAATGAGAGATTACTTTTTTCTAATGGCCTAAAACAAAATAGAAATGTTTTAAACTTTGTTTAATACTTACATAAAATTTCACTGAAGAGTGATACTTTAGAAAAGGTTTAATCTAAAATGATATTTTCCTAATCAAATCTAACAGGACTATAAATCTGCTGAAAGATTTTTATGTCAAGATTTATGATAAATGAATAAAGGAAAAATGCATTTCTTTATCAAGATAACTTAAAATTTTCAAAGAGAGAAATAAAGATAGATAAGAAAAAACTTTAATTGACCTGCTAAATGCTAAACTATCAATAAAACTGTTTATTCATTGGACATTTTAGTCACACTATCCAATAACCTTAACACTACAGCTAATTCTCGTTAGCTAAATTAGTTCTGAATAAAACAATAGGTCATCTGTTACTAATGGAAGCACTGTGATTTATCCTATATGTAACAGATAATTACCCCGATATAACACTGGGAAGCTGAAGGGTCAAAAAAGATTGAAACACAGCCAGAGACTGAATATACTGGCTTCCATCCTTTTTAAGGATTTTGGGGGCAATAAAGGAACAGAAATTCAATTCTCAAAGAATCAAGGTCAAGGAAAGATTCATCTTGGTAGTGGATCCAAAAAACAAGGAAATTTCTCCCAACTATGGTTGGGACTACCAGGCACAGGGAACTGGGGTTAGAAACAAACAAAAAATACCGTGTCATATAAAGAAAAATATAAGGTCAAACAAGGTTTAAAGACTGACTTCATAATGATGACCAAGTTAAGTTACTTTATTTGTGTGTGCCCCATGTAGGTTGGAACAATAAAATCAGTGGGTGGGAGAGCCTGGTTGGAGAAAAGAGACCATTAAGTATACATGAAGTCAAGGAAGCAATCAAGTTACTGGTCAACTAAATGAAAAGAGCTTTGTCAAAACTACTGTAGCTCTCTAGCTCCAATCAAACTACTGGGGGGAAGATAATTAAAAAGGGAGAGAACAAAAGATATGATAACTAAAAGGGAAACACCAAGGCTAATAATGAAAACACTAAATCTGCAGATAAAATATTTTACATATTAATATACAACTCTCCCTTCCCAAATATATTTTTCCTTAGTTTGTCAATAATCCAATCTAGAGGCAATATATCTCAAAAAGAGCCAATCTAAAAGATACTTTAATCAGTAAATTAAAGAAAAAGAGCGCAGAATAAAGAGTCTATGAAGCCATAAACATTTTAAAATGTTCTGTGATGATTTACAATCTCAAGTGACTTTTGGTCAATTAGTCAAAACTCAAGTAACCAAATAAAATCGAATTTGGTGAAAATCAATTGCCAGTATGCTAACAGATGAGCTAAATACATTGTACTGTAAGTTGCTCAGCTGCATCTGACTCTGAGACCCCCATGAACTGTAGCCTGCGAGGCTCCTCTGTCAATGGAACTCTCCAGACAAGAATACTGAAGTGGGTTGCCCATTTCTTTCTCCAGGGGACATCCCAACACAGGGATCAAACCCAGGTCTCTTACATTGCAGGCAGATTCTTTACCGTCTGAACCACCAGGGAAGACCAAATACATTTATAACTGAAGACCAATCACTAGCAGATTGATACACAAATAAATTAGACAAATGTTTACACATGTAATTATGTGTTAAAAAGGGTATACAAGTTCATATGTGCCCAAATGGGTATATGTCACATATTACACACTCCCAGGTATAATTTCTCACTTATCAGTGTTGTTAATTATATATCTTTCTCATCCACCTCAGAAAGCAAATCTAAACTGAAAGAAATGTCTGAAAGAGAGTAGCTTATTTAACGATTAGAAAACCACTGGTATTTGTGCTGACATCTGAAACTCAGAGAAACTCAAGAAAACATAATCCTGCAAAAGCCTCACATGAATCAATCCCAGGTCACAGCACTGCCCAACTTCCAAGAAGAAACTCAGATACATGCATGCCTGTATTCATTAGAGCATGATTCACAATAGGCAAGCATACATTGATGAATGAATGGATTAACAAAATGTAGTGTATATATGCCATGGAATATTACTCAACAATAAAAAGGGATGAGGTTCTGATACATGCTATAACATGGATGAACCTTAAAAACATTATGCTGAGGGTTTCTCTGGTGGCTCAATGGTTGAGTCCGCCTGCCAATGCAGGAGATGCGGGGTTGATCCTGGGTCCAGAAGGATCCCACGTGCCACAGAACAACTAGGCCTGTGTACCACAACTATTAAGCCTGTGCTCCAGAGACCAGAAGCCAAAACTACTGAAGCCCGAGGGCCCTAGAGTCCGTGCTCCACAACAAGAAAAGCCTGTGCACCGCAACTAGAGAGTAGCTCCCCCTCGCCACGGCTAAGAAAAGCTCGAACAGCAATGGAGATCCAGCAAAGCCAAAATAAATACATTTATAAATACACTTATAAAAACTAAAATAAAACTAAACAATTTCCTACATTAGGAAAAAAAACATTATGTTGAGTATTTCACAATAAAGCAGACAAAAAGACAAACACTGTATGATTCCTCTTAAATGAACTATCTAGAACAGTCAAATTCAGAGACAAAAGAAGATTAGACATTACTGGGGGCTGAGGTTAAGGGGGAAATGAATTATTGCTTAATAATTACATAGCTTCTATCTGAAAGTGAAAGTTGCTCAGTTATGTCCAACTCTTTCCAACCCCATGAACTATACAGTTCATGGAATTCTTCAGGCCAGAATACTGGAGTGGGTGGCCATTCTCTTCTCCAGGGGATCTTCTCAACCCAGGGACTGAACCCAGGTCTCCCACATTGCGGGCATATTCTTTACCAGCTGAGCCACCAGGGAAGCCCAGCTTCTATCTGGGTTGGTGGTTAAAACAAAAAGTTGTAAAAAATAGTGTGATGGTTGTACAACACTGTGAATGTAATAAATGCACAATGGTTAAGACAGCAAATTTGATGTTATATATATTTTAGCATAATAAAAAAGTTAAATAGTTAGCTAAAAAGGCAAAGTCAAAACTAAACCCAAAGTCCCTTCTTAATCCATTGTTATTTCCAGTAAATCATAGTATTTTCAGAGAATATTTGGCCAAGTGACTTATTTATCACCTTTGTCTCTCCCGAAGTAGCTTCATATAAAAGGGAAGACAGCTTCATATAAAAGGATTTAAAAGAAAAATAAGTATAATTAAACATGATAATAAGAAGATATACTAACTTTATTAATCCAAATGGCAATCACTCTTTCAAAATTTGAGCTAATTAGGACAGAGGAAGAGGGACAAAAGGTTACTACCAAACTTGTAGCTACACAAGATTTTCAGAATATATGCCATTGAAAATACATGTAAGTGTAAAGCTAATTAATTTCACATATCTATAACCCATCTAACACAAAGTATTACTTATTTTTGCCAGTGTCAAGAAATAAAAGAGCCAAATTTCCTATTTCAGATAAATCAGAATTTTTTTAGTTATTTTCTACTGCAACTGTTTCATTAGCAAAATAGCCCTATTATCCCATAAGTTTATGTTATCATACGTGTTTTCTTATGCTGATTTCTTATTAATTTTAAATAATAATTTTAGCTTCCTAGCACTAAAACTTTAAGTAGTCATTCTCCTAACAAGTTATAAACATTCTTCAAGGAAAATTACTGTTTCTTTGACTTATGAATAATAAAGTTGTTTTGAATTTACTGTCCTTGAAATACTTTCCCACGCTATTTAAGTACATACTTATTTTCAGAATTAGTAACATACACATTTAAAGCTCAAATATCATAATTTCCTAGATGTTAAAAAAAGCCAATAAAATTGTTTTTATTTCCAAAGAAATTATTTGTTTTTTTTAAATCACAATTTGTTTGGTATAAAGTCAAAAGAAACCCAAAATAACAATAAATGACAAATAATGAATCTTGTAAAATTCATACCAACATCACTATGCAAACTATTAAGTACAACTAGCAAATGTTTTCTTTATTTGTACCCAGGATACCGTATGCAATAAAAAACACTAAATGTCTGAAACAAGCTTCACTTATTCTGCAAATTAGGTTGCTTAAAACGTTAAAGGTCTTCAAGCTTAGTTATTCACCAACTCCCTTTCTCATTATCTAGAGAGAAAATGCATTCTTTTAAAAAGAAGCGCTCATCTGTGGAAACTTTCTAATTAACTTGGTTCAAAGCATGTGCAAGATGGCAGTTTTCTACACTGTTTCAGCATTTTAATTGGTGGAAAATGCTTAGCAGCCTATTCACAACCCCCCCTTGGTAATTAAGCTAGGGTCAACTCTATGACTAAATGAGCCAATCTTGAGAAACAAATGATTTCTAACATCCACAGTATATAGCATATTTGGTTTACAGCAGTCTTTGAACAGTTAATGAGGTAGTAGCTGTGTCACTACGGGAGATTTATACAGAACAAGTTAACCTTCTTAAATGGTGCAGCAGTCATTAAAAATAATTACTAGCAGGGCATTCTAACAATTATTAACATCTATAAGGACATAATTAATTCAAGTTTCATTTCTGACAATGCTAATAACCACCTGCAAACAACTCATCAATATTCACTATTAGTCATGTAAGTGTTTTCAAAGCAAGTACACTTTTCTCTAAGGTTTTTTAGACTGAATGAAGTGCAATTTTCAATACTACTATAGTCAAGCATCTGTCAACAGTTTTGTTAAAATATATAGACTGTATCAATATTATGACATAGACAACACTAAGTCATAACCCACAGCTAATGTGAAAATAAATAACTAGAGTTTTTTAAGAAACTGTAGAAAAAGAAAAGGCTATTAGTTTTAACTCTAGATGCCTCAATCTTTTCAGCCTCCATTTTTCTCCTGTAAAGAACAAATGAATTTTACTTTTAATTAAGATAAATAATCTTAGACCTAGCACACACTTTTACTCCTGCCAGTGAGAATTTATAAGTGCCTGAGAGAGACACTGGCTCTCAAGGTGTTTAGTTATCTAAAGATCAATGAGCATGAAGCCAGCAAGGGGACATATTTTGTCTATCCAAAGATCATTATTCAAGTCTAGTGTGTGGACTCACTTTCTCTGCCCTTTCAGATCTTATCAGACTGAACCCAGCTTGTCTACTAGAAGACTATTCTTAGATTTTTTTCTAATGACTAATCTATACTTAGAGTAATACTTACTTACATCAGTATTTACCTGTACCACTTTCCTGTCGACATCTGCTTTATCTGTCAAAACACTAAACTCTCCTTATCTCACGTACATTCACGTACATTCTGGCCAAGCACACTTAAGAGCCTTCTCAGCAGGAAGCAGTGGAGCATAGCCCAGGGAAAGAGCACAGTGGTTTATTACCGGCTTTAGATGGAGAATACTCTAGTTCCCATCACAGCTCTGTTATGTGATTTGGGCATGTTACTTAACGTCTCAAACCTCCTTTCCTCAGTAAAGAGAAGTAAAGAAAAATGTCTAGCTCATGGGAATAACAAATTAAACTCTTATAAAAGTGGTGTTTAAAATAGCACATGGCAATAAAGTTCTAATAAATATAGGCTATTATGATTAATTTATCCATTCTGAGGTTATTATTTTCCTATTGCAAAGAAATTAACCAAGAATAGGTAGGAACCTAGGAGATTTAGTTATGTATTGAGAGCATTTCTTTTATGTGTAACTCTTTTAAGCATTAAGGAATGTCTCTATCTCAAACGGAACTTTTTTTTAAATTAATTTTTATTTATTTATTATTTTTATTAGTTGGAGGCTAATTACTTTACAAACGGAACTTTATACTAGAATGTGATATTCATAAACATGTCTACCTTATTGCTCTACTGCTCTACACTATGAAAACTTTTTAAATGCTGCCCTTTCAATCTTTTACCTATTTTATCAAAATTCTGTTTTTTCCAGCTCATATTCATATACATAAATTTAGCCACTTTAATTACTATTCCATTGGTACAGAATCTGCCTGTGATGCAGGAGATCCCAGTTCAATTCCTGGGATGGGAAGGTCTGCTGCAGAAGGCGGCTACCTACCTCAGTACCTCTGGGCTTCCCTGGCAAAGCATCTGCCTGCAATGTGGGAGACCCCAGTTTGAGCCAAGGTTGGGAAGATCCCCTGGAGAAGGGAAAGGCTACCCAATCCAGTATTCTGACCTGGAGAATTCCGTGGACTATACAGTCCACGGGGTCGCAAAGAGTTGGACATGACTGAGTGACTTTCATTTCATTTCAATACCACTATATCTTAGGCATTTCAACCAGAAGTGCATTCAACATGATTGTGCACATATGAAGTTCATGAAATACCACTCATTCTTCTTGAGAACACTGTATTATCAACATACACTAGGCTGACTTACAGGTGTTCTTTCTAGGTTAGAAACGAAAGTTTATAGACTAATATTAAGCAATTTATTCATTCAATCAATATATGAGTGTTTACTTTTTGTCCAAAGTATCTTTTATCTCAGGCACTAGTGATGCTCAGATGAAAGACCCAGTCACTTCCTTTAAGCAACTAAAGGCAAACAAAAAGATAACTAATCCAATTATTAAAATCCCTGAACTCTGTGCCATGATGGCAATATCTGGAGGGTGTCAAGGTAGGGGTCTTAATTAAACCTAGTACAGTCAGTTAAGTTATTCCAGGGAGACCAATAATTGAGGAATCACAGTGGTCAGCCAAGCATAGACACTTACAAAGTAAAAAGGCAGAGAAGAATCAAGGAAAACCAGCATAATCTATTATCATGGGTTTGTTAAAATTAGAGGTAAGAGGGAAGAAATGAATGGTGGAAAATAGAGATGTGACAGTAGGTAGACATGGATCCTATTCTGAAAAGTATGATTGGGGGGTAAAAACAAACATATAAACTTTGAACAACATAGCATAATGCAGTATTTTAAAATAAATGAGGAAAAATATACCTAGAACATCACATCAAATTCATGTCCTCATAGCTACTACTACTTACAATATTAAAAAATGTAAAGAAAATACTAGAGATCTAATGAAAATGTTAAGTAACATTAACAATATATGGCAAAAATCACAAAGGGGATATCAGAATTTCCTAAATTTGGAAAATAGCACAGTGATTAACCTCAGACTTGGTGGGTTTTATCATTTACTAGGTCTGGGAACTGTGGGCAAGTTACTAACTTTTCTATATCTTACCTTACTTATTACCCATAAAAACAAGAATCATATAATAGCTTCCTCAAATAATTCAATTAGTATTAAAATTTAGTGAAGAAAAGTATGTAAAAACACTTTGCACATATGAATACCAAAATGATTTAAGTTTCCCAGAACTGAATTCTACCACTACTGCTCACTAGTTTTGAGACCTTGGAAAATTTTTTAGGGTAGCATTCTCTACTTCATAGGATTGTTATGAGGAGTAAATGAACTGAGTATAGAACAGTGCCTACAATACATGTTTATAAATAAATAAAAGTCCATGTATTAAATAAATAGTGGCTATCACTAAAAAGAAAAATCTGTGTCAGAGCGTCCAAATAAATCTAGCTTAAGTGCTAAGCATGATCTATGAGGGGAACAGAAACACAGGCAGGGAAAGTTATGGAGTTATTTCAACAACTCAGTAAAGAACCAAGGAGGATATGAACTAAAGTTAAGACAGAGTGGACAGAACTGAAAAATACTTAGGACTCACCTGGACTCAACAACTGATTATACAAGTGAAAATAGGAAATGAAAACAGAAACCATACATAGAGGAAAAACATCAAAGATTTTCAGATTTTATCAAAAGAATAAATTGGAATGACATTTGGGATTCAATAAGAGCTACAAATTTCCTATGGAATATAAGTTTCAGAAGGAGGTACCTACAAACATCAAGGTGGAGCAATCTAGCCAACTGGATATGATGAAAAAGTACAAAGAGAGAAGTTCAAAAATAGTTCTGATTTTATCCATTTGGTTTTACTCTCTAAGTGCCCATGATGAAGTTCATGTGCCAATCACTGGCATTCTGAGACATTCCTAGAGTTTCACCACACTAGCTTCCTTTTTCATGTCCTTAAAAATTTTGTCATCTTGGCTTTTCACTAGAGCCCCTCATCTTGCTAAATATTGAATAATTATAACATCATGTAGCTTTAATTAATGGCCCCTTATTAACATCTGCCCATAAAGAAGAATCTATTTATGAAAAACCTGAATTCCCTTTCCAATCTATTAGTTCTCTGCCCACAACAAAATGTTCCTATGTAATGCCAGAAGAGGTGAGTAAACTGTTATTCCTGTCTTCCTCCAGTCTTTTCTAAACACACATATTTACACATGATTAAAATACACCAAAAGACACAAAAATAAGGCAATCATTTGGAATTGCTTTCTGATTCCAACTATATTTTTTAAAAAAGTACAGAGACTCTTTTGAGGAGAAAGAACTTGAATCTTTCTTACCTGATGCCCCTATATTTGCATTATCTTCAGGAACCTGATTTTTATCCTTATTTAAATCTTCAACTAAAAGTTTGTCAAAATGCTCAATACAAAGTCGGCTGTCAATCTGATATAACAAAGCAGGGCAAAGGTATGTAAATAGATCAGATGAGATTGGAGAGTTGGCACGATGACCATGGTATTTTAACAACTGAGTGACGTTCAAACACTGCAAGAAAATTGATAAGACAAATTAAGAGTACTTTAAGAAGATTAGGCAGAAAAACTATTATATAGTAAAATATATTCTAAATATAATTTTAAAATAATCTTCAATATAAATATCTACTACAAAGAATGATTTCTAATAGGAATTTATGATACAAGAGAATTCAACCTGATTACCCAAAACTTTTTACGGATTTTAAACATTTTCCACTGCAACATATAAAAGATAATGACTTTCTGCCATTAATAAGAATGATTTAGAACTACAGTCCCAAGATCCTGAAGGAGTGAAAAAAAAAAGTAACTTCCCTAGGCAAACTGCAATCATCAGTTGCTCGAGATTCTTATCTGGTGAAACTGTTAAATAGACTTAAGAGTACTTTAATAACTTTATATTAAAATATAAAAGGATACAGACATTTTTACTACCTAAGGTACCCCAGAAGAATATCGTATAGTGAAATCCTATCCCAGTGCTAAAGCTGGAAGATTAAAAAATGCAGCTTTATCCAGTAGAACTTTTTAATTACAAAGTATAACAAAACTAAGAAGAAAACAAATAACGAAAAAAATGTGGACCCATCACTACACAAATATCTAAATCTAAGGGAACGGAGTATCTCTTTTCCACACATATGCACTCTGGTTGCATGCTTGCTTATTGTATCTACAATGCAAAAACACAAAATCAAAACATACAAACAAAAATGATTTTTCTCAGGTCAAGTCTTTACATGAGGTACTACTACCCTATCTAATGCACAGAGCATTTCCAGAAATCTTGAAAAAAATCTCCACTATGCATCAGGCCTATGAGGATACAAAATAATAAGACTGATGATCCAGACCTCACAAGAAGGATCCAAAGAATAAACACGGTTTAGTTATGATAATGTCTAGTTATTATCAACAAGAGACTCTAGGATATTACCCATAGTAATAAATTAACAATTTCCTTAAAAATACACTAATATTTTAAAATCTGCTGAAAACCAAATATCTAGTGATTTGTCTAGTAAAAAAACAAAGATATTTACTTAGAGGTAAAACACATTTCAGTAATAAGAGACGAAAACAAAGGCTGAGGTCATTTTCCACAATAGATGCTGGTTTTTATACATCTGAACAATAATAAATTCAACAGCTTTTCCTAAACTTTAATGAGAGCTAAATATAATAATAAGGGTATTGATATATTTTTAATGAAACAAAAATGTTTTTAAGGTAAATAGCTGTTTAAAAATCACGAAGTAACAAATCGAATGTGAAAGTATTCAAAGGAGAACAAAAATTTAGAAGAAAAAGAGAACCATCCCATTGCTCTTGGCATTTCTCATTATTATATCTTTTTGCATTCACTGTTCATCTGTCAAAAGCATGAGAAAAGACTAATATGAGCATGTAGGTCCTGTGATAAAATGACAGAGAAAACAAACCTACCACATGTACAAAATACCTGACTTTGGAACTAGGTCAGTGACTGGGAGTCATCTGTAGTTAATTCAATAAGTTAATTATTATGAAGATGAAACTGTCTAAACAAAAAAAAGGACTTCAATTTTCAAGCATCTAGAAACCGGTTAACAGAAACAACACATAACCTAACTTGGAGAGTCAAAACAAGTCTTAAGCAAGAGTAAAATAAGGAATAAAAGAAATACATTTTCTGACAACCTTTAAACATTTAGAATTGAAGGAACCCAAATTGAAGGAACCCAAAGGAAAACAAACAATTCAAGTAAAAATGCAGATAAAAATCTTTAATCTGATTTTTATCCCTTAATGTATTTTGTAACTGGAAACAAGTTTGAATACGGTTGTCTATTCCTGTTACTTTTCTTTTTACCTAAGAGTACTTTAGAATCATCTGAGAATTACAGAGCAACTACCTTATTCTGCTTACCTCATGTTGACGATCATCTTCATTATGATCTTTGTGACTAGCAGCTGAATAAATTGCACTTTTTTTAACATGTGGTGCTTCTCGCTTTCTAGTATGTCGAAGTTCACCTTCAATATCAGGATCAAGATCTTGGTGTCCATGACCAGGATCATGACCATTATGTTCTGGAAGACGTACATGAGAATGACCTGGGTTATGTACACGATCAGGTTTGTGGACCCGATTATGTTCATACTGTTCACCCTGATCATGGTTAGAGGGAAAACCTGGTGCAATAACCCCAGAATTTTCATTACTTTTCTTCTCTTTTCTCTTCCTCTTTCCTTTTGGTAGCTTACTTTCAGATTGCTCCTGTGTTTTATTGGTCTCTGTTGAAGGTTCATGGCTAGGCTCCCCATGCTCACCGTGAGTAATGGAATCATTAGGAAAATGGCGAGTAGTGTTATGATCAAGGTGATGACGCAAACAGTGGTGATGACATAAGCGATGACTGTGGTCATGCATATGTTTATCATCAGATTTGACAGACACTTCAATTGTCTCTTTCTCTGGATCACACTTACGGTTTCTTTTTGCTGATACACTGGTCACAGTTTGATTTTCTGAATTTAAGTGATTATGGGAATGCTGGTGGTTATGTGAGTGAAAATGCTTTCCCTCTTGAACTGCCAAAATATCTAAGTGAGAAACATGATCGTGGCCAAGATCCTCATGATTAATCTCAACTACTTTTATCTCTCCAAGGCCCAAGTTTGTTAAAAGTTTCTCCAGACCAAAAAAGGATAATCTTCCATTTTCACCATAACGGTCAAAAAGTTTTTCAATATAATATTTTTTTTCATTTTCAGCATCCAGCACTGAAAATTCGCTTGACTCCGATTCTGTCATTCCACGATGGTGTCTGTGATGCTCTTCAGAACCATGGTCATGTTCTTCATGGCAATGGTTGCAATGATGGAAAATAAATGTCAGCAAACAAATGAGGCAAAATTTTGTGTGCATATGTACCTTCATTTCTATTTTTCCTAAAGGGAAAGAAAAATAAGCATTAGTTTATACTTATGACATTAAAAGTAAACAAAACTTTTCAGCAATTGCCAATTTACTAGGCAAATGTTTTACCTCATTTCTTTCATGATTATGAATTGTCCTTTCCTTCTGCAATCCCCTATAAAAATAGCCCCTTTTATCAGAATATTGTATAGCCCTTCAAATTAATACAAGTTTACTTAAAACTCACCTGCAAGATTACTGACTCTCTTTTAAGCACAATACTTTATGGTCTATGAACATTTATACAGGAAATGCTGGCTTTCTTCCTATTGGGCCCTTTACAAAAAAGTTTATTGGTTTCTGTTCTTGACAGCCTGACCAGTACAATAATGTAGTAAGATGAAATATAATAAAAAATGTGTAAGAATCAGAAATGAAACTGTCATTATTCACAAATGGCAGGACTGGATATGCAGAAAGTCCAAAAGAAACTGTAAGAATTAATAAGTTAATTTAGTACAATTGCTAGACCTAAGGACAATTAACTCTATTTCTCTACACCAGCAATAATTAGAATATGAAATTAGAAGTTTATAATTTATAGCAGCAAATAGCTAGAAATAAATCTAACAAAAGATGTATAAGACTTTTTCATTAAAAAAGGATAACATATTACTGAGAGAAGTGAAGGACCTAAATAAATGGATGGTTTTATCATGTTCAAAATTGGATGTTTTAGAGATCCAATGTAATGCCCAACTAAACTTCCAAGAGTTATTTTATGAAAACTGAGGAGGTGTTTTTTAAACTTTTATTTATTTATTTATTTATTTATTTTTGGTTGCCCTAGATCGTCATAGCTGAGCATGGGCTTTTTCTAGCTGTGGAAAGCGGCAGCTACTCTCCAGCTGGGGTGCGCATGCTTCTCCTTGCAGTGACTCCTCGTGCAGAACACAGGCTGGAGGGCGCGTGGGCTGCAGCGTTGCAGCCCTTGGGCTCCAGAGTGCAGGCTCAACAGTGGTGCAGCATGGGCTTGGCTGCTCTGTGGCATGTGGGATCTTCCCGGACCGGACCAGGATCAAACCCACGCTCCCTGCACTGGCAGGCAGATTCTTTACTACTGAGTCACCAGGGAAGCCCCTTGATCAGGTGTTTTTAATGTTTATATGGAAACAGAAAGGGCCAACGAACAAGACACTCTGTCTACCAGTTACTAAAGATAGTGTGGGTATTTGGTGGAACAAAGAATGTAGTATGAAAAGAGAAAAATTTTCTTTTCCTTGGAGCTTAGTCAACTAGATATCCATATAGAAAAAGAAGAAAACTTGACTCGTACCTCACACCATATGTAAACAACAATTATAGATTGATTGTAAATGTAAATCTAAAACAGTAAATTTTAGAGTAATAAAGGGTCCAAAACTGTACTGCCCAATACAGTATGTTAAAAAAATTACTGAGAAGCACCTTGGCCTCAGGCTTAGTTTGCTCTTAAGCAGACAAAACAAGCATTTTAAAATTAGTTTTATATGGTGATATTATTAGTTAACACAATGTAGCTTTTTACAAATATTCATAAATGCTTTAAATTGGGTTATCATGTAATCATATTACATACCTTTCAACAAGAACCCATAAGCAGCAAGTTAATTTCACATAGTCCAAAACTTTAGCAGACTGTCATTGAATTAAGTGCTATTCATTATTTTTGGAAGTGGCCACAAGCAGCTACTTAAATTTCAGTTCAGTTCAGTTCAGTCGCTCAGTTGTGTCTGACTCTTTGTGACCCCATGAACTGCAGCACGCCAAGCCTCCCTGTCCATCACCAACTCCTGGAGTCCACCCAAACCTATGTCCATTGAGTCGGTGATGCCATCCAACCATCTCATCCTCTGTCGTCCCCATCTCCTCCTGCCCCCAATCTTTCCCAGCATCAGGGTCTTTGCAAATGAGTCAGCTCTCCGCATCAGATGGCCAAAGTATTGGAGTTACAGCTTCAACATCAGTCCCTCCAATAAACACCCAGGACTGATCTCTTTTAGGATAGACTGGTTGGATCTCCTTGCAGTCCAAGGGACTCTCTCTCCTTCTGTCGGTTTTGAGACTGCACCCAGGAACTGCATTTCAGACTCTTTTGTTGACTATCATGGCTACTCCATTTCTTCTAAGGGATTCTTGCCCACAGTGGTAGATATAATGGTCATCTGAGTTAAATCCACCCAAGCCAGTCCATTTTAGCTCGCTGATCCCTAAAATGTCGATGTTCACTCTTGCCATCTCCTGTTTGAGCACTTCCAATTTGCCTTGATTCATGGATCTAACATTCTACGTTCCTATGCAATATTGCTCTTTACAGCATCGGACCTTGCTTCCA
Source organism: Odocoileus virginianus (assembly GCF_023699985.2). Taxonomy (NCBI): domain Eukaryota; kingdom Metazoa; phylum Chordata; class Mammalia; order Artiodactyla; family Cervidae; genus Odocoileus; species Odocoileus virginianus. The sequence goes on along the minus strand of NC_069703.1, from coordinate 4,754,690 downwards.
TCACCAGTCACACCCACAACTGGGTGTTGTTTTTGCTTTGGCTCGGTCTCTTCATTCTTTCTGGAGTTATATCTCCACTGATCTCCAGTAGCATATTGGACACCTACCGACCTGGGGAGTTCATCTTATACTTACAGAACTTTTAAAAAATTGTATTTATTTTTAATCAAGAATAATTGCTTTACAATATTGTGTTGGTTTCGGCCATACAGCAACATGCATAAGCCATAAGTATACATATGTCCCCTCCTTCTTGAACCTCCCTCCAACTCCCCATTGCTCTAGGTTGTCACAGAGCCCTGGACTGAGTTCCCTGCAGCATACTGCAGATTTCCAAACAGTAGGGTATAGGTTTCCCTGCTACTCTCTCCATTTACCCCACCCTCTTCTTCCCAGCATGGTGTCCTCAAGTCTGTTCTCTATGTCTGCGTCTTCACTACCACCCTGCAAATAGGTTCATCTGTATCATTTTTCTAGATTCCATATATATGTACTAATATGCAGTATTTGTTTTTCTCTGAATTCACTCTGCATAAATAGGCTCTAGGTTTATCCACTTCATTAGAACTAACTCAAATGCACTACTTTCTATCACTGAGTAATATTCCATTGTGTATATGAACCTCAGCTTCTTTATCCATTCAGCTGCCAATGGACCTCGAGGTTGCTTCCATGTCCTAGCTATTGTGAACAGTGCTGCAGTGAACAATGGGGTACATGTATCTTTTTCAATTACAGTTTTCTCAGGGTATACACCTAATATTGGAACTGTTGGGTCACATGACAGTTTTATTTCTAGTTTAAAGAGTTACCATACTGTCTTCCATAGTAGCTGTTATCAATTCACATTCTCACCAACAGTGCAAGAGGGTTCCCTTTTCTCCACACCCTCTCCAGCATTTGTTGTTTGTAGATTTTTTGATGATGGCAATTCTGACTCAGGCGAGGTGATCTCTCAGTGTAGTTTTGATTCGCATTTCTTTAATAATGAGTGATGTTGAGCATCTTTTCATGTGTATATTAGCCATCTTTATGTCTTCTTTGGAGAAATGTTTGTTTAGGTCTTCTGTCCACTTTTGGATTGAGTTGCTTTTCTGGTTTGAGTTGCATGAGCTTCCTATGTATTTTAGAAACCAATCATTTGTCAATTTTTTTTTTTTGCCTTTTTCCCATTCTGAGGGTTGTTTTTTCACCTTGTTTATAAAAGTTTCTTTTTCTGTGCAAAAGCTTTTAAGTTTAATTAGGTCCCATTTGTTTAGGTTTATTTTATTTTCATTACTCTAGAAGCTGACTCTAGGATTAGTCACAGAGGATCTTGCTGTGATTTATGTCATAGAGTGTTCTGCCTATGTTTTCCTCTAAGAGCTTTGTAGTTTCTAGTCTTACATTTAGTTCTTCAATCCATTTTGAGTTTATCTTTGTATACGGTGTTAGGAAGTGTTTTAATTTCATTCTTTTACATATAGCTGTCCAGTTTTCCCAGCACCACTTATTGAAGAGACCATCTTTTCTCCATTGCATATTCTTGCCTCCTTTGTCAAAGACAAATCCATACACCTATGGGTCCCCTATCTCTAGGCTATCTTGTTCCGTTGGTCTATAGTTCTGTTTTTATGTCAGTACCATACTGTCTTGATGACTATAGCTTCATAGTATAGTCTGAAGTCAGGACGGCTGATTCTTCCAGCTTCATTCTTCTTTCTCAAGATTGCCTTGGCCATTCGGGGTCTTCTGTGTTTCCATACAAATTGTGAAATTTTTTGTTCTAGTTCTGTAAAAAAATGCCATTGGTAAATTGATAGGGATTGTACTGAATCTGCAGATTGCATTTAGCAGTAGAGTCATTTTCACAATATTGATTCTTTCAACCCAGGAACATGGAACATCTCTTCATCTGTTTATATCATCTTTGATTTCTTGTATCAGTATCATAGTTTTCTGTACACAGCTTTTTTGTCTCCTTAGGTAGGTTTATTCCTAGATATTTTATTCTGTTTATGGCAATGGTAAATGAGATTAATTTCTTAATCTCTGATTTTTCATTGTTCGTGTATAGGAATGCAAGTGATTTCTGTGTATTGATTTTGTATCCTGTGATTTTACTAAATTCACTGAATTAGCTCTAGTTAATTTTCAGATATAGTATCTTTAAGTTTTCTTTGTACAGTATCATGTCATCTGCAGTGAGAATTTTACTTCTTTTCCAATCTAGATTCTTTTTCTTTTCCTTTTCTGCCATAGATAGGACTTCCAAAAATATGCTGAATAATACTGGCAAGAGTGGGCACTCTTGTCTTGTTCCTGATCTTAGAAGGAATGCTTTCAGTTTTCACCATTGAGAATGTTTGCTGTGGGTTTTATCATATATACCTTTACTATGTTGAAGTAGGTTCCTTCTATGCCCATTTTTTGAAGAGCTTTTTTTTTTTTAAATCATAAATGGGTGCTGAATTTTGTCAAAGGCTTTTGACATCTATTAAGATTATCATATGGTTTTTATATTTCAATTTGTTAATATGGTGTATGACATTGATTGATTTGCATATATTGAAGCATCGTTGCACCCCTGGTATGAAACCAATTTGATCATGGTATATGATCTTTTTTAAGTGTTGCTGAATTCTGTTTGCTAGAATTTTGTTGAGGATTTTTGCATCTATGTTCACCAGTGATACTGGCCTGCAATTTTCTTTTTTTGTGATAGCTTTATCTGTTTTTGGTGTCAGGGTGATGGTGGCCTTGTAGAATGAGTTTGGGAAGTGTTCCTTCTGTGATTTTCTGAAATCTTCAGAAGTATAGGCATTAGTTCTTCTCTACATGTTTGACAGCATTCACCTGTGAAGCAATCTGACCCTGGGCTTTTGTTTTTTGGGAAATTTTTTTTATCACAGTTTAGATTTCAGTGCTTGTGATTAGGTTGTTCCTAATTTCTATTTCTCCTTGGTTCAGTCTTGGAAGGTTGAACTTTTCTAGGCATCTGTCCATTTCTTCCAGTTTGTCCATTTTATTGGTATATATTGGTATATATAGTTGCTCATAATGGTCTCTTATGATCCTTTGTATTTCTGTGTTGTCTGTTGTAATCTCTCTCCTTTTTCATTTCTAAGTTTGTTGATTTTTCTCCCCCTTTTGCTTGATGAATCTGGCTAATGGTTTGCCAATTTTGTTTATCTACTCAAAGGACCAGCTTTTAGTTTTATTAATCTTTATTACTGTTTCCTTAATTTTTCATTTATTTCAGCTCTGATCTTTACAATTTTTTTCTACTAACTTTGGAATTTTTCTGTTCTTTTTTAGGCTGTTTTAGGTATAGAGTTAGGTTCTCTATTCAATGTTTTTGCTGTTTCTGGAGGTAGGATTGCACTGCTATCAACTCACCTCTTAGAACTGCTTTTGTGGCATCCCATAGATTTTGGGTCATATTTTCATTGTCATTTGTTTCTAGGAATTATTTTATTTCCCTTTTTATTTCTTCAGTAATGTGTTCGTTATTTGGAAACATATTGTTAAATCTTCATGTGTTTGTTTTTTTTTTACAGTTTATTCCCCTGTAATTGATATCTAGTCTCTTAGTGTAGTTGTCAGAAAAGATGCTTGATATGATTTCAACTTTCTTAAATTTACTGAGGCTTGATGTGTGTCTAAAGACATCTTAATTCAGACTAGTCACACTTCAAATGCTCAGTAGCCACATGTGGCTACTAATTACTGTACTGGAAAGTATAGATCTAGAAGATTTATTTGGGAAATTAATTTCATGACTTTCAAGACAGGACATAACATGCATTATAAAGGAAAGACAGTTAAAATATACTACAATAAAATAAAGAAATTGATATTCATCAAGTGAGTAAAAAAAAGGCAACAACAGATTGGTAGAAGAGTATGGCAATGTTAATAGTCAATAGATAAGGAATGTCTACAAATCAATATGAAAATTATGAGACAACTCAATGGAAAAATAGGTAGGTTTTGAACAGGCATTTTATAAGAGGTTAGCCAAATTACTAAGAAGCATATGAAAAGATTCTCAACCTTAACAGAGAACTATAAATTAAAATCACAAGTAGATACCACTACATACCCACCAGAATGAATAAAACATAAAAGATGTAGGCAAGAATATGGAGTCAACTAGAACTTGCATACACTACTGGTGGGACTGTAGATTGGTAAGCTCTGGAAAGCTGTTTGGTAGGATCTACCAGAAGATGAACATAAGCACATCCTCACATGGCAATACTTCTCTTGGATGTATGCAGAAACACATGTACAGGGACACCAAAAGAAATGAATGAACATAAAAATTCACACAATCATTATTCATCATAGCTCAAAACAAGCAAAAGGCCAAATGTCCATCAACAGTAGAATGTTAATAAACAAATACATAAATAAAAACAGAACAATTTTAAAATGGAATACTACACAGGAATGAAAATAAAATTAAAGCTTCACACACTAACATAAATGAACCTCACAAATTGAGACTGAGCAAAAGGTAACTGTATATTTTATCAGTCTTTCCTTTATAATGCATATTATATCCTATATTGAAGGTGTTGAAGCTGTCTCCCAAATAAATCTTTTAGATCTATACTTTCCAGCAGAGTAGCCAGTAGCCACATGTGGTTGCTGAGCACTTAAAATGTGGCTAGTCTGAACATCACTTTGCATCACTTTGCTGACAAAGGCCCATATAGTCCAAGTTATGGTTTTTCCAGTATTCATGAACAGATGTTGGACCACAGTGCTTCATGGCTGAGCACCAAAGAATTGATAGTTTAGAACTGTGCTGCAGAAGACTCCTGAGAGTCCCTTAAGACTGCAAGGAGATCAAACCAGTCAATCCTAAAGGAACTCAACTGTGAATCTTCTTTGGAAGGACAGTTGCTGAAGCCTCAATACTCTGGCCACCTGATGCAAAGAGCCAACTCACTGGAAAGGACCCTGATGCTGGAAAAGACTGGGGGCAGGAGGAGAAGGGTACAATACAGAATGAGATGGTTAGATGGCATCATCAACTCAATGAACATGTGTCTGAGCAAACTCCAGGTGATAGTGAAGGACAGGGTAGCATGGTGTGCCACAGTCCATGGGGTTGCAAAGAGTTGGACACAACTTAGTGACTGAACAACAACCAAAAAAGTTAACAAACACTAAATAAAACATTGGGCAAAAGTCTATTTATATATAATTTAAAATGGGCAAAACTAAACCAAGATGCCTTAATGGTTATTTTCTGAAGGGAGGGTAGGGGGTAATAATTAGGATTGGAAATTGCAATAATGTTCTCTTTCTTGAGTAATGGTAATGTTTACTTTGTGATAATTCACTGTACTTATCATACTGTTTATTTTTCTGTATACATATAGTACTTCAATAAAAAGTTTTTAAAAATCAAATTTTATGCAGTGAAAACCAATTAGAAAACATAATGATAAACAAAAATTACTAGGTTCCTAGACAGAAACAGAGTAAGACCAGTAAAAGGAGAAGTGTATAAGATACTATTGAAGAAAAAAAAAAAGATACTATTGAAGGACAGTAAAGAATTGCAAAAACTGTACAAAGACCACCTACATGAATGGAATAAACAACTTAAGATATATATACATCTTATATATATATAAGATATATAGTCTTCCAAGTGTATACATACAAATCTAATTCAATGTCAATCAAAATCTTGCAGCTGTCAACTTTCGTGAGACTGCATAAGCTCATCCAAGTATTCATATGGAAGAGAAAAACCGAAGGGCAATCAACAAAGTTCAGAAAATTAGCAAGATGGTAAAGACTTCTTTTTAGAAAGTTACAATAACTAAAATAACACAGATAGACCAAAGAAGAACAGAGTCCAGAAAAAGAATCAGTAACAATGATTTTGTGTATGATATAAAGAAGAACATAAGACATTAAGAGGCAAAAATTAATACCTGAAAATACCAGATGTTAATCAAAAACCTGATGTAAAGAAACAGAAACTACCTTACATGCTGATGGGAGTATAAACTGGTGCAACCATTTGGGGAAGCTGACTATGAACACACTTTCACAGCTCCAAAATTCTGCTTCTATCTATCTACCTACCCATCCACTTGGAGAAACTCGTACACTTATGCCCAGGAGATAAATTCAAGAATCTTGACTGCAGTAATGATGAACTTCTTTTTTAATGTTAACTACCGTGTAACAGGATGCTTCAGTTACAAATAACAAAACAACTAAAAGTGGTTAAAACAAAAGAAATTTTCACATTAAAAAATTGGGGGAAAATGGTTTAAGGACAATTACAAAAGCAATAACCCAAATCTCTCATCCTCAGATGAGATCTGTCTCCTCAGAACTTCAGGAAACTGCTCTTGCTGTAACTACTCCATCCTTGCACAACCATATCCAAAGCTGGAAGGTTCATCTTCTTTTTATTCAGGGACAAAAACTTTCTAGAAGCTCCTCTCGGATTTCGCTTTAACTTTCATCAGGACTGTACTACATACCCATAATAAAACTGATAAAGGATAAAATTCCACCATCAGCTAAGACAAATCAACATTCATTCTCTTCTGATTGGAAAGAAGTCATCTTTCCTATACATATGGGAGGCATACTAACAAGAAGGAAAAAGGAGGTAAATGAGGAATGGCAATTTATTATATAACCATTAGTGCCTGATACAAACCTAAATGCCCATCAGAAGAACAGAGTAAAAAAAACATGGATACTTATGTAATTAAAAACTACGCTGAAGTTATAAATGTGTGGCTATGAAACAATACAGAACAAGCACAAATCTTAGAAACATAAAAGTTCAAAAAGATATGTTATTTCATTTAAACACAATTAAAAACATGCAAAATACCTTAATTTGAGGGTATATATACATGTAGCAAGAGCTTAATATGGGGGTGATTACATTCTAGAGAGTAGTTAATTTTTCACAAGAGAAGACAGGGAGTCAGATGGTAGAGGTAGTATGCATATTTAGCAACATCTGCAGTGTTTTTATTTCTTAAAAAGTGAAGGGAAGCTGAGGCAATATGACAAAATATTTTGTATTTGTTAAACCAGCAATAATGGGTTTCAGGTCTTTGTTATACAGATCTTCCTCAACTTAATGGTGAGATTATGCCTCAATCCATCCTAACCTGAAAAATATAGTAAACTGAAAATACATTTAATATACATTATCTATTGAATATCATAGCTAGCCCAGCCTACTGTAAATGTGATCAGACCACTTACCATTAATTAGACTACAGTTGGGCAAAATCATCTAACACAAAGCCTGTTTCATAATAATCTCATGAACTTAACTAAATACTGTACTGAAAGTGAAAAACAGAAGGTTGTATGGAAAAAAAAAAGGTTGTATGAATCGATACAGACTGCCTGCTTACCCCTATGATTGCACAGCTGACTGCGGGCTGCAGCTCACTGCCACTGCCCAGCATCAGGAGTGTATTGTTCTGTATATCACTAGCTTGGGCAAAGATAAAAATTCAGAATTCAAATACTGAACGCATACTGCTTTTTCACCACTGTAAATTCAAAATGCCCTAAGTCAGAAGTCATCTGTACGGTATGTACTTTTTTAAAGTTTGATACCTAGTCACCATCAATGATTAATCAACATATATTGGAGCAGCAGCAGAAGCCATATCATGATTACCTGAGAATTTCTTAGAAATGTAAATTCTTTCACCCCACCCAGACCTACTAAATCTCGAACTCTGAGGTTAGGGTTCAGCAGTGTCAACCAGTCTTCCCACTTGAGTCTGTTGCTAGCTAAAGTTTGAGACACCACCTATACAAGTAAATTATCAAACACTCCCACTTATATCAAATGATACTCAATTAAATTGAGCATCACCAGAATATATTAGGTTTAATTATCATATGTGGCTTATGTGAGTTAAGACTTTTGGAAAATAGTCTATAAAATATATTTAATCCCAAAGCTACATTAAGTTGGATTTTGTTTTTTAATCCAAACACTTCAGTTTCTTATATAATAGTCTCAAGGATAAAGTCACCATTTAAAACATATCAATTTTACCTATAGACTAATGAAGATGAAAGAGCACAGATAATTAAGACGATTGCTATTAATAGCAGAAAGAGGACATTACACACCCTCCAATTACCTTGGTTTTCCACTAGAAGATGCTAGTGAAAGGCGATGCTCTGAATGAATGTTGCTCTGTTCGTCTGACATGTAAATGTCCTGCCGTTTCTTCAGTGCATATTATCCCACTGTCAAATGAGTAAGTACAAGTGGTGAAAATAAAACATACAAACATATCAATCAGGCAACATCAAATGAATGACTCCATGCAACACAAAAAATGTCAGTGATCTACATGAGCTTTAAACTGTCATTTTTAAACACTTTTTAAACGTACTCAATTTGTTTACTGAAAAGATTCTGATATCTTGAGTCCCCTAATCATAATCATTTACGTTCAAGAGAGCATCACAGGAAGGCAAATTAATACATGAGTGACATTATACAGGTAATATTTAAATCTGTTAAGTATTCTTAAAAGTAAATCATACATTAACTTTGCAACCTTAGAACAGCGATAGCAGATATATGCCTAAGAATCATTTGAATGAACTATGCATTTGTCAGCACAGACTAAGCAGCTATTGTGAAGAAACTTCTCTCAAAGCATAGTGGCTTAAGAAACAAGCAAGTTTATTTCTCTTAATACCCGTCTAAGATGACTGCTCCAGGTTTGTGAGCCCCAGTTAGTCAGAGACACATCAATCTTACATGAGTCCTATTCTTGTCAGTGGTAAAACAAACAATGGAAATCCAGGTTCAGAAATTTCTGAAGCAGCAAATAAAGTAGATATTGCTTTCATCACTTCTCAGACTTCATTGGCAAGAACATAGCCACATCGGCTCAATCAAATAAATAAGGAGACTGGAAAATACAGTCTCACCTACAACTTAGTTTCCCAAGCATTCTATGGAATCCTTTTCTTAAGGATCCTTTTCTATCCATAGCAAAAAGATCATCTTCGGGGTGGAGGCAGGAATGGTGGAAATGTTGCCCAAGTCCATTTACCACTCAATCCTAAACACTGCCCTTTACAGGACTCAGTTTTGCCCTAGACAAAATCTTCTGCTGTCACTTACGTTTCACAGTTTTTAAAGTTTTGGGAATTGAGAATATTAGTTTTATAACTGATTTGGTTTTCAATTCAGCAAATATACAGTAAGTTATTCATGCAAGACTTCTGGGTACTACAGACAGCTATGCATAATCCTACTGCACAAGAAAAGAATGGTTTCTGGAAAATGACTCGTAGTTGCCACCACACATTTAATTGCGTCTTTTCTTACTGATTTCCAATTTACTATCACGGTGAAAGGTTTAAGTATTCTCTCATTGGGTAATTTCTACATGAAGGGTCAGGTTAATTCACAATTAAGTACTTTAATCATTGGGCTGTATACACTATTTCACATACCCACCAACTGAACTAAAGTATATGAAATGTGTACTCTGTAAAGTTTATTAACCTGAAGTATTACCACTATTTGATGTGGTACCACACGTCTTCCATTTAACTTCTGAAAAGTACAGAACCAGAGTGGGGAAAAGGTCCCTTCGCTTTGACTCCTTCCAAAGAATGCTACCAAAAATATTCCAAGAGCATATGCATTGTTAGTGCATCCAAGCACAACTCTTAGATTACAGGAGGCATCCAACTGAGAAAAGGTTGCAAAGAATTACCATGACATACCAGTTTCACTGACTTTATAAAACTTCAAGGCATAATATTACTTTACTAATGAGTCCTTATCAAGAATCCTTAAATCCTCTTAGAGCCTCAAGGTTTCCTTTTTCATTCCCCCACTTTACCTCAGTTTGGAATGTCATGTAGCTATTATCAAAATAAGGACAATCTGTAATATTTAGCCTGCAACTCATTCATATGAAAATAGTAGAGGCATGTTAATGGAGCTCAGGCAATTCAGGGCTCCTCCTGTTTCACTTTTATTTTTCAAGAGACAGAATATAAACATGAGCATTGATCAAATGTACTAGATCAAGCAATCACACATCAAATCTATTATTGTATTCTAAACATTCATGTAGAAACCTACATTTTCTCATTAAATGTTCAAACTATCTGAAGTCTCCGCTTTTCAAACATTCATTACAGGGAATCTGGAACCATACTATAGAAAGCCACCTTTGACATTCCTGTGTCTGTTTTGCTGCTTGTGAATACAAAGAACATCCAAGATTTGTGCATGTATGAGCTGGCTGACCTTTATCAATCACAAAATACTGTGATGCTTTTTGAAGCTACTAAAATGTTTATAATTTTAGTTATAAAATTTCAATTTAATAAGCTTCAACCTCTTTCCACTACAAATGCATATACACCTACTCCACATGCAGTCATAAAGAGGACTTAAAAGACAGAGGGCTAACCTTAGGACCTGGATGAGAAACACATCCCTTTTCCTTTCAACTTGCAGAGCTGGGTTCTCTTTCCAGTCATCATCCCTGGCCGTTGCCTTCATTCTAAGAATAGTGACTCCCACTGCCTCAAATCTTTATTACTCCATTCATTGTCACTCTTCCTATTTTCCTTTTTCAGCATCTTGTCACTGTTACACGTCCCTGATTTTGTACCAACTTACCATTCATAAGCACTGCCAGGTAAAATGATCCTTCCTTTGCATAAGATTAGGGGAAAAAAAAAAACCACAGAATCTCCAAGGCAACATTTTCATAATATTAACATTTTTTGATGCTGCTGAAAACACAGGCCACTTCTCCACCAGGGAAGCTTTCTATCTGATAAATTTTAGCTGTCCTTACAGTTGTTTGAACAAAGCTAAATGGTTCTGTTCTGCCATTTAGCAGAATCTTACAAAAATACAATTCAAATGTCAAAACTACTTAATTTCTACTAGCAAACACCAATTGCATTAATCAATTATCAATCCATCTTTATAGTCAAGTTCAACCTTCTCCAATTTAAAGAAAACTACATAAAATTCTTAAATAGTGTTTCAGGGCACATTCTCTGTCTTACAGAATCACATTCAGATACACAGACTAGGGTAGATTTTGTGATATACAGTTAGAAAAAGAAAAAATAAGAAACTGAGTAATGCCGGGGGAAAAAGTAGCGCAGGGTAAGCGCCAGTTTACAGCCGCCAATAACCTTCACAGTCATAAAGACGCAACACCGCTGTTCTAAACCGGAACTGCAACACGACTGTACTGGAAACTGACATACAGGAAAGGCGAGGGCTCATGGAGAGGGGGAAGAGTGCCCAATCTGAAGCAGACAATGACTAAAATTGAAAATCAACCAGTTATGAATACTGGAGACATGGCAGTGAACAGCAAAACAACTAAGAAACCAAGAGTTCCTTATATCTCTAGGCAGAATGTAAAAAGGCAGAGGACTGATTTTTTTTCTTTTCCCCAACCTTAGTTTCATAGAACTATTTAATTCTTTAAACTATATTCCTGTATAATTCAGACTGAAAAAACTAAAATCCAGCAACTATAAATCTTAGTTTCTGTTGAACAAAGTCACATTGTGTCACATGTGGAGGAAAGTGAATTAGTTTCAAGATTTCACAAGCATTTGTTTATAGAGTTTTAATCACATTATATAATCATTTTAACTTCAATTTGTGCTATTCTTTTTTACCTGCTTAGTTGGATAAGTCCAAGATATGGGGAAAGACCACAAAAGTCTGAATACTTTTCAGGCAGGTCTTGTTACATACTTTCAAATTGTTTTCTAGACAAATTAAATTTGGTTATACTGCCACCAGCTGTATGATCATAGTATTCTCATTAGTGGTTGCTACTATTAATTTTGGAACAGGTAAAATTCCTGTTTGGAACAGGTGTCAGAGGGGTAAAGAATTAGCCTGCCAATTCAGGAGATGTAAGAGAAGGAAGCATGTTTGATCCCTGGGTCAGGAAGAACCCGTGGAGAAGGAAACGGCAATGCACTCTAGTATTCTTGCCTGGAAAATCCCATGGATGGAGCCTAGCACGACCATGGGGTTGTAAAGTTCTGAACACACACACAATACAAAATTACCTTATTCTTATTTACATTTTCAAATTATTCCTGGCGTCTCAATATTTTTATAAACATAGATGAACTTTTTATAAAACATGGCTTAGTCATATTTTCTGCAGAAGACATCTTCAATTCTGTCCAGTGCCTCTTTACTTTGATTACAATGTTTTCCCTTTCCTGGATAGAAGTGTTTCCATGTACATGAACTGAAGTCTATAATTTATTTTTGCAATTTCTTTAAGACTTCTAAATTTAAGAAGTTTTTTTCCCTTCCTATATTTAATATGTATTGTTTTCTTTTAAAACAAAAGCCGTAATTAAAATTAACATGACCCATAACATCCATTTTTTTTTTTAGGGAAAATAAAATAACCGCTGAACAAACAAACAATAGTCTTTTATCTGTTCACTAAGAAAGTTTACATTTTTGCCTTAATAAAACTTTCAAGTACGTGTGTTTAAGCAGAAATCTTCAGAGGAGAAGCTATAAACATTTTTATATATAAATCATAAATTATATTGTAGATAATATTATACAGTGTGCTTAAATACTTTTTCTTAAAATCTCTTTCAGTGATTTGATTGTAGTTGATTTCCTTCTTCAGTTCTTTTTTCTAAATTAATGATTATTTTCTTGAAAATAAACTTACTTACACCAGTTGTTGTTGTTGTTGCTATATATATCAAATAATTCACCTTACTTGAAAAAACAAGAGTATGCTAATTTAAAACAAAAATCTTAACATATATATTCTAAACATTAACAAGTTATGAAGTCAGTTGAAATTCTATAGTTAACAAGGTCCATGGAAATAGAAAACATAATCCTGTTGCTTTGCAACATACATTATATATAGTACATGGTATCTGTTCTCAACTTTGTTGTAATTAAACATACAATTATGTAATAATTACATTATAATTACATAAAATGTTTTTCAAATATTACACTTTTACTGACCTCACTGATTTGCAAAGTACTAACAAATCATATCTTACTCTATATACCTTGATACAGTATATAAATCAATCTTTCCTCCATCATGAGGCTATGTTCTTCTATAACAAAGCACAAAGCATACTTACTCACATGTAAACAGAATAAAATAATGATTCAGCATCAGCAAAGGTGCACTGAACAGTATTATACCAGAACACCTGTTCACAGTTCTGTAAACACACTCATGAACTGCAGTGGGGAGAAAGGAGGAAAGGAGGAAAGGAAGAGGAAGGGGCAGCGAGAAGCCACAAAAATAAGTATGAAACACCTGCTCTGAAGGAGGTACAAGGAAGACACAGTCACCTTTTAAAGGAGAGAAGGTAAACTGAGGGACACTGCGTAAGTAGCAGCAAAAACACAATGATAGAGTTAGGTAGTAGCTCCAGGTCAAAGGACACATTACAACTCTAAGCATCATAAATAAGGGTGCTATTCCTCTGACAGGGGAGACAAAAAGCTTCTTAACTATTTATGTGAAGAATACCTGAGAACTCATATTATTACCCATTCATTTATATGTGAATGCTTCTCTGCTATTTTACTCATATAGGAACTAGGAAAATTTAAGTATTTTAAAAACAGCAACATGTCAAATAATGATAGAATAGAATCCAGTCCCAAGAACTGGATCCAGGAGTTGGCTGACTTAAAGGGCCAGATAGTTAACATTTTAGGATCTCTATGGCACCTATTCAATTTTGTCATTATGGCACAAAGCAGCAATACACAATATATTCACGTATCCATTAATATTTAACTTACAAAAACAAACTGATTTGGTCCACGGCCGTAACTTGCTGACCCTTGACTTAATCTACACATTTAAAAAAAATTTACCAATTCAACAGACCAATTCAACAGTAGAGGAAACCACTACCGTAAAACTCAAAACTTCACAGAACATGTAAAGTGAATTCATAAAAAAAGTTTAGGGGTATGAAATGCATCTGAAATTTTTTTTTTTTTACAAACATTAAAGTAACAGAGTAGTGGGATATATGTATTCGTGACCTTGTTACTAAAACTGAAAGCAATTTAATTTTCTTCTATGTGAATGAAAATAAATCTAAAAACTAAAGTGATCACTGACTGAAAAGTCTTTGATAATCACTAGAGTATTAAAAATAACTTTCATACAGCAGTTCATAGTAGTTAGTAATTCTAATAACAATGCTTCTGGGTCCCATGAAAGTACATAATCTATAAAGATAAAAGGTATCTCCAACATTCTGATTCAGTTTCTAATTCCCAAAAACCACTGCTATGAATGGGAAGGATGGTCCCCCAAAGTAATTGTAAACATGGCTGCACGAAATGTTAATGCAAAAACAACTATCTGATGCCTTCTCTTTGGGCAGTAAAATATATAGTATAAACGGTAAATATAAACCATAATAGTTGTTTAGTCGCTAAGTTATGTCTGACTCTGGGACTCCATGGACTGTAGCCTGTCAGGCTCCTCTGTCCATGGGATTTCCCAGGCAAGAATACTGGAGTGGGTTACCATTTGCCTCTCCAGGAGATCTTCCCAACCCAGGGATTGAACTCCCTACTCCTGCATTGGCAGGCGGATTCTTTACCACTGAGCCACCAGGAAAGCCTATAAATATAAAATCACAAAATCATATACCACTAACTCTTAATGAAAATAATTGAAACTGTACTTGAAAAGAATTTTAGGTTTTATCCGTATACTTACAAATCTGAAATGTTCAAAAAACTAAGATCATGGCATCCAGTCCCATCACTTCATGGCAAATAGATGGGGAAACAATGGAAACAGTGAGAGACTTTATTTTCTTGGGCTCTAAAATCACTGCAGATGGTGACTGCAGTCATGAAATTAAGAACACTTGCTTCTTGGAAGAAAAGCTATGACCAACCCAGATAGCATATTAAAAAGCAGAGATATTGACAACAAAGGTCCATCCAGGCAAAGCTATGGTTTTTCCAGTAGTCACATATGGATGTGAGAGTTGGACCATAAGGAAAGCTGAACACAGAAAAACTGATGCTTCTGAACTGTGGTGTTCGAGAAGACTCTTCAGAGTCCCTTGGACTGCAAACAGACCAAACTAGTCCATCCTAAAGGAAATCAGTCCTGAATATTCACTGGACTGATGCTGAAGCTCTAATTAACTCTGGCCACCTGAAGCGAAGAACTGACTCACTGGAAAAGATCCTGATGCTGGGAAAGACTGAAGGCAGGAGGAGAAGGGGACATAAGAGGATGAGATGGTTGAATGGCATCACCAACTGATGGACATGAGTTGGAGCAAGTTTCAAGAGTTCATGATGGACAGGGAAGCCTGGCATGCTGCAGTCCATGGGGTTGCAAAGAGTCAGACATAACTGAGCAACTGAACTGAACAAATATGAAATCATCACCCCTTTCAATAATACCTTTTCACATGAAAAATCTAATACTAAAAATCTATTAGAGTTTGACACTGTATGTTCTATGATGTGCTGACAATAAATTATTGTTCTGAATATTAAATATGGTCTCTTAAACAGTTGAAAATAATTTCAATAATGCTATTGTTATTTAAACTTTACAATTTCAATTAAAAATTGCCTCATATCTGACACATTTTGAATATTCTGATTATAGTAAATATTTATCAAGAATATTTGCTTATATATTTTGCTTATTTTGGAAAAACCTGTTTTGTGTGTGTGTGCTCTATTCACAGAACTTAAAGAAAATGAAAATGAAAAAAGTAGTTTGGAATACTGATAACTGGTATAATTTGACATTTTAATAAGAGTTTACATAAATGACTACATGAAATCTTATGGTTATTAAAGGTCCTTGAGACTATTTTTCAAATTTCATTCTATAAATGTCAAAGTTCAAAAAAACCTTGAACTAAAAAAAGAAAGGCTATGTGATTTTAACATTTTTAGTACAGTGGAGGCAATAGTCACATGGGACAAAGTTAAACCAGAAGAAACCCAGACTGCTACTATTCATATACAAAGTTAATCTCAAAGATACATATTTAACATACAGCTCTCTTTCTGTCCGAAAAATGTCTCCAACATAATTTGCAAGAAACAAGGACTTACACTGTTCAACCTCCATCCAAACTCACCCTCTATTTGAAAAATTAGGGTGAAAAGCAATATCTTTTTAACAGTTCAAAAGGAATCATAGCAACATTAACCAGCTGGAGGAAATCTCAAAGTAAACTATGTAAGTAGCACTAAAGAATCTAATTGCAACTTAAAATGTTCTGTTTTAGGGAAAGGTAAAGATAAAGGGAATGAAAACTCCAAGGGGAATCAATCAAACACTAGGGGGCAGCATCAAACTGTTGGGACAAACCAGAACTCTTCTAAAGGCTAAAGTCAGTATATTTTTAATAAGAATTACTTGTAATGAAAGATGACCTTATAGGTAATAAACCTGTTATAAAGCAAAGTGACTAGCTGTTCTGATTACCTATACCTCTTTCCCATTTCCTACTGTATATTCTTTTGCAATTTGTGAATAAGTTTAAAATACACTAGTGATTGTCCTTTTGATATATACATACAAAAACATTTCCATTCTTGAGGTAGCCACTACACAGATAAGGGCTGACATATAAAAATCCAAAGTATTTCCTTCAGTTAATACTGAATTTAAATTTTGTATCACTTAATTAACATTTTTACTTTGATTAAAGAGTTTTGTACATTCACTGGATAAGGTGTCACAAGTATTACTTGACAAAAAGCTATGGAGTATGTGCCCCTCAAGGAATTTAGTTTGGCAGAAAAAGATGTATGTATGTAATTATAAGTTAGAAAATGCATCTATAAGAAGAAATTCTATGGATTATTACATATGAATAACAGAATAACTGTATCCTCTTCAGTGGCCCGGTAGAGACCATTAAACCTCATTCTGGAATCAAGATAGAAAGTAGTCCTGCAACCACTAATGAACTAGAAGGTTGGTAATGTAGAAAAGAAGGTAAAATGAATCATCTGTAGCCCTTTGATTCATTATGCCATTTAAAGGTCACAGTAAACCATGAGATAGATTTTTCTGGTACTTCCAAGTTCACAGATAAAAGATTAAGATAAAGAAACTAGATCAAGGTAACCAAACTAGTCAATAATGGATCAGTTTTGAACCTTAAGTCTCACTCCAAGCCCTACATTCTCTCCAATAGTGGCCAAAACAAGGGTTGAGGAAGTGGGGTAATAGAATGGTAACAACATAATTCTTTTAATTGAAAGTAAATAATCATTCCTGTTGTTGTATAATTACCCTTGTTATAACACCTATGCCCTATGTTCTTCATAGATCTGTTTAAAAAAAAAAACAAAAAAACCACTACTTAGAGAAGCACCTGCATACCAAACTGGAGGCCTCCTAAAAATGGCTTCAAATCAAGTGCCTAAAAAAGTGGAGGAAGTGTGTTGAGTTTTAAGCTGTTAGTGGAATACAAATTAACACGAAGAAAAAGGTAAAGGCCGTTGTTTAATGGATAAGTTGTGTCCCACTCTCTGCAACCCTATGGACTGTAGCCTGTCAGATTCCTCTGTCCATGGGATTTCCCAGGCAAAAATACTGGAGTGGGTTGCCATCTGCTTCTCCAGGGGATCTTCCTGACCGAGGGGTCAAACCTATGTCTCCTGCACTGGCAGGCGATTTCTTTATCGCTGAGCTACCTGGGAAGCCCCAGGTAAAAGTTACCATGTGATACACTGATGTCATCTCATAACTAACCACTTATTCTAAAGTAGCAAAAATTACACAGGGGTTATTAACCAGAGAGCTGTATATAGAATTCAGGTTTGAGAATCTGGATACAGAAGAAGGATATATCGTAAATTAACCTTAGTTATCCCTTCAGTTATAAATGTAGGCAAAAAAAAAAAAAAATCAGTTAACATACAGCACCTGACACTACTAATATAAATTATTCAAATTAAAACCTACATTTACAGTCCTCCCAAGTTTGAAATTAGGCATTATTACCTGCCATTACTCTTGATATTTAATGCTTTACTAAAGCATGAATTCACCATTAATATTTAAAATTTTGGTAACTATATTTCAGTACAACTGGATTCTCTGGAATCTTATGTATTCCATATACTTAAAATCGTCATTCGGAACTTCACCATACAAAAAAGTTTAAAAGCTTATCCACTTCATTATTCTTTTCTTCTTCTAATCTACTCACCACTGATATACACTGATATTCCTCCCTTGAGTATTTAGTGCAGGTAGGGATGTGAGATAACTGGTATGGACCCAAGGTCTAGAACAAGAGACTGACTCAAGATGATTTAACATCTGTAGAATTAAGTCCTATTAAAAGTACACAAGAGTCTTCAGGCTTTCAATAGAATTACTATAATCAACCACATTTTAAATCTCCAGTGTTTCCAATATATTACTCGCTAGTTCTTAATTAGGTAAATTTAGATACCCGTCCAAAAAAATCCACCCCCCACACACACAAATGGAACGTAAACTTGTCACTTGCTCGTTTTGCTCTATCAAGAATGACTCAGTTCCTAGGTGAAACTAGAGAACTGAACGGCGTAAAAGACTTAAAAAAAAGTCCACAGTATAACCTACCATCTTTTTAAATTATGTGCTTTAATGTCACTTTATTACTTAAAACAGGGATCTGAGCGAAGGACACTTCCAACTGAGGGCTGCGGATCCTGCGGAGACCTCTCTTCCTCGTGCCCGGCTCATAAAGACAGCCCATGTGGACAGGCTCCCTCCCACGTGAACACTTCTTTAGAGAAGCCACAGGAAGCCACATGTCGCCTGCGCCCTCACCAGGCCTGGGCACTCGGGGACCCCGAGGGAGAAGCAAGGAGTTGAGCAGACCCCTGGACCCGGAGAAGGGGCTGCGAAGGTTCCCCGGCGTAGTGCCGCCCGGAGGGCACCCTAAGGTTCTCCGCCCAAAGGGCGTTCGCGAACAAAGCCGGGGCAGCCGCGCCACCTCCCGGCTCACCCGGCCTCGCCCACCGACCCAGCCCCACCCGAGCCCTCCGCTCCAGGGACCCCAGCTGGCTTCAATATCAACTCCCCCGCGCCCCGCCTCGGCTTTCAGTTGGTCGGGGAGAAAGTAAGCCCCCACGAGGCCTCCCGCGGTAGGAGCAGAGGCGCCACCGTCCGTTAGCCTGCCGGGCCGGAACAGCGGCGCCCAGGCTCCATCCCGGGGATCCCCGGGACACACAGGAGGGGAGCACGCGAGAGGAAGAACCGGGGGCGTTCGCCGCCGCCTGTCTCCCAGTCCCTCCGAGACCGGACTGCGGACCACCCCATCCTCGGGCCAACGCATCCCAGCCTCCACCGGCCAAGCCACCCTCGGCCCCTAGCCGTCCGCGCGCAGCCCCCCAACCGCCGCCGCCTGCTCAGCGGTGACTCCCCCACTCCCCGCACGGCTCCCCAGCCTCGGCAGGAGGCTGACTCGGGCGCGGGTCCCGCACGCGGGGCGGAGGCTGCCCGGTCGCTAACCCGGCAGCAGCCCCGAGCGCACACGAGGAGCGGCGGCGCCCCACGCGCAGCCCACCGCGCGCTCTGCCCGGCTCGCCGCCGCCGCCGACTGCAGCAGCTGCGGGAAGCCCAGCGCCCCGATCCCCGAGGGACTCAGCCCCGACTCCCCGGTCCCTGTCTCTCTTTCTACCCCCCCGCCGTCCCGGGACTCGCAGTCTCTGCCGCGCACGGGGCCGGTTCTGGGGGAGGGAATGTAAACAAATCGGGGTTTTATAGTTACCTCACACTCGAGTGCCGTGTGCATCTCCTCTCCGCTCGGTACCAAACCCCGGCTGCACCAAATCGTGTATTCACCAAAGCCGGCTGCGCCAACTGCGTCGCGGAGACCCGCGCGTCGGACACCACGCTACGCTAGCGGCGTACACGGCCCACTCAAGTCCTTGCGCAGCCGCACCCCGTCCGCCTATGGGCGCTACGCTCTGGGCGTATACGCACCACCCAGCCATTCACTTCGAATAACGCAACTAGCGTAGGGGAACTGCCCCACTCGAGGAGTCCACACGGACCGTGAGAGCAATAGGAAATTCGAGTCTACGCAAACTGCGGAGCTCAGCGCTAGTTTTGTTCCAAGAAAAGACGCCGCGGGGGAGTTGAGAAGGCGTCTCACGCATGCGTGGAGAGACCATTTACCCCTCGCCTTTTCCCTGGGCTTTGCATGTCGGTTGCTGCGGCCCGCGGGAGGCGGACGAGTAAGGGAAGCTGTAAACGAAAACGCTTCAGCAGGTTTCAGATTGATAAATTAAAATGTTTATCTGTACAGGAGTTAAACATCTACGTTAATTTAACCCCTCCCCTTTATTCAAGTAACCTTTCAATCTCCGAGGGGAAAAAGGAACTAGTACTTATTTAGTGCTAAATGCGAGGTATTTTGCATAGTTCTCCCACCCCCACCTCCCAATTTATTCTAAAGAGCACTTCCTGTGGGCCTTCCAAGCCTAAAAGAAAAAGTTGAATCCAGAGAGCTTGTCAGGCACGTAGAGGAATTCTCGAGGCTTCTGACAACTTTCCAACCTCTTCCACTACCTCCTACTGCTTAATCGATTATTTCTTAACACCCAATAGCAAAACCTCCGGATTCAGCCGAGCAGTTCCAAGAACTCCTGATCATGTCGTGCTCATTCCTGCTCCCATTGCTTTGCTCACACCATACTTGACATGTGAATTGTTTCCTCCCCACTACAGGAGCAATTCACAGCCGGTACTTTCTTAAAAGGTGGCTGCCTTTACTTTCATTACCCTGCTTTTCGGCATTTGATCTCCATGGTGAGGCTTATTCATTCTCTCTGGTGTGTCTGATTCTGTATCCAGCCAGAGAGTTACGGCAATGCCTTATTGATATCTACCAGAGTGCATAAAACCATGATCAATAGTAATAGCAAGATTTACTCTGTGGCAGGTACTTCCTGTTTGCTCTACATCGGTATTAGTTTCATTCTCATAACACAAAGAAGTGGGTATTATCCTGCACCAGAAAACCGAGACACTACTGAACAGGTAGGGAGGAGAGTTGAGATCGAGACCCAGTTAGGACTACATATTCTGGTATTCTGCATATTTAATGAAGGAAAATTGTTTTGTTTTTGTTTAGTATCCCTACAAAGAATGTCTTTTAGGTGCTCAGTAAAGGCCTTCTGACTGCCAAGTAACTCAGCTTCTCAGATCCCTTTGTTTCTTTGAAAAAGCCAACCCATTGACCTCCTGCAGGTTTTCACTGCTGCCATTAGGAAAAGGGAGAAGTCCTGAGGTTTAAAGAGATCAAGTCTGAGTACTAGCTTCGGGTCTCACCATTGTCACTAACTGTGGGTGACCATGGCCATGGTCCTCAGATTCATCGATAAAGGAATTGGTCTAAATTTATCCCGAAGTCTTTAGAGTTTATAAAATCAGAACCAAAGTCTTTAGGTTTCATAAAATCAATATATAGTACTTCTTTTGGGTTCAGAGCATAAAAAGTTCCAAATTATCTATCCTGACATTTTAAGGCTATAATTATTTTATTGAACGTATTATTTCAGCAACTTTAAAATATATGCAATATCTTTCTCCTAAATTTCCATAAGGTAGAGCACTTACATTCCTGATATTAATATTTTAAGGTACTTACAACTTCACTGCTTTTTAAGGCAGAGGAACCAGAGATCAAATTACCAACATCTGCTGGATCATCAAAAAAGCAAGAGAGTTCCAGAAAAACATTTATTTCTGCTTTATTGACTATGCCAAAGCCTTTGACTGTGTGGATCACAATAAACTGTGGAAAATTCTGAAAGAGATGGGAACACCAGACCACCCGACCTGCCTCTTGAGAAACCTGTTTGCAGGTCAGGAAGCAACAGTTAGAACTGGACATGGACCAACAGACTGGTTCCAAATAGGAAAAGGAGTACGTCAAGGCTGTATATTGTCACCCTGCTTATTTAACTCCTATGCAGAGTACATCATGAGAAATGCTGGGCTGGAAGAAGCACAAGCTGGAATCAAGATTGCCGGGAGAAATATCAATAACCTCAGATATGCAGATGACACCACCCTTATGGCAGAAAGTGAAGAAGAATTAAAGAGCCTCTTGATGAAAGTGAAAGATGGAGAGTGAAAAAGTTGGCTTAATACTCAACATTCAGAAAACTAAGATCATGGCATCCGGTCCCATCACTTCATGGCAGATAGATGGGGAAACAGTAGCTGACTTTAATTTTTTGGGCTCCAAAATCACTGCAGATGGTAATTGCAATCATGAAACTAAAAGACGCTTACTCTGTGGAAGGAAAGTTATAACCAACCTAGGAAGCATATTAAAAAGCAGAGACATTACATTATCAACAAAGGTACATCGAGTCAAGGGTGTGGTTTTTCCCATAGTCATGCATGGATGTGAGAGTTGGACTATAAAGAAAGCTGAGTGCCGAAGAACTGATGCTTTTGAACTGTGGTGTTGGAGAAGACTCTTGAGAGTTCCTTGGACTGCGAGGAGATCCAACCAGTCCATCCTAAAGGAGATCAGTCCTGGCTGTTCATTGGAAGGACTGATGTTGAAGCTGAAACTCCAATACTTTGGCCACCTCATGCGAAGAGCTGACTCATTTGAAAAGACCCTGATGCTGGGAAAGATTGAGGGCAGGAGGAGAAGGGGACGACAGAGGATGAGATGGTGGGATGGCATCACCAACTCAATGGACATGAGTTTGGGTAAACTCCGGGAGTTGGTGATGGACAAGAAGGCCTGGAGTGCTGTGGTTCATAGGGTCACAAAGAGTCAGACACAACTGAGTGACTGAACTGAACTGAATTCTGCATAGAAGTTAAATAAGCAGAGTGATAATATATAGCCTTTCCCTATTTGGAACCAGTCTGTTGTTCCACATCCAGTTCTAACTGTTACTTCTTGACCTGTATACAGATTTCTCAGCAGGCAAGTCAAGTGGTCTGGTATTCCCATCTCTTTCAGGATTTTCCACATTTTATTGTGATCCACACAGTCAAAGGCTTTGGCATAGTCAATAAAGCAGAAATAGATGTTTTTCTGGAACTCTTTTGCTTATTTGATGATTGAATGGGTGTTGCCAATTATGTATTTACGAGGCTAATAATGTCCAACTGGTACACACAGGTACAGAGGACCATTGGCCAAATATACAAGTTACTCAACAGCTACAGCTGAATTGAATTCCACCATGATACTCATCCCTGTTCCAGCCCTTTCTCTCAGGATTCCCTAGATGTCCCACACTTTAGGAACTAAAGAGTTAATGCCTGGCTAAGACAGACTTCTGTTTTAATTGACATGTCTTTATGCTCTATTAATTTTATATATTTTAAATATCATCTCTGTATAAAACTATAGGGTAATCTAAGAAAATATACTATGTCTGCTACCACTTTTATATACTCACTCAGACATTCATATATACTCAAGTATCAGCATATTGATTAGGGCAGGACTAAGAAGAAAATTACTATGTAGGATAAATGACTGAGTTGCAAACCAGTATATTGCTTTCCCTATTGGGAAAAGGAATCTCAGACAGTGATGTGTAGGCTTACTCAAAATTACCTGCTAAGGTAAACAGAAGTGCAGCAAAAAATCACTATAATGTTTTATTTTTATCAGTTTCATATTCATATCAGTTTTAGGGAAAAGAATTTCTAATATGTTAGAATCGTGGAACTTTCTGAAAGGTCAGACTTTTTTTTTTTTGCAGTCATTTCATTTGATTCAAAAAGAAGCTCATCTGAACTATAAAAACAGTTTAGATGATTTGCAATATGTGGGGGGAAGAGAAAGTATTAAATTATGTGCAAATGGTTGACCCTCATTTGCTTTGCTTCAATCACAATTTTATTTCACATATCTAAAATTTCAAGGATGACCAATCTACCTTTGTGCAGCAAGATATAATAAATCCAATGGCTTTTTTTTTTTTCACTTCAGAGGGTTAGAAAAGAACCAGCTACAATAAATAAAGGAAATAAGAACCATGCTTCACACCTCAATCTTTAGCTGTGAATAAAGAAAATCTGTCATAAACCTTTTTTCCCCTCTAGTAGAGGAGAAAATTGACATCATACACAACAAAATTAAGAGCCTTTAATTAAGTTTATTAAAAACGTGAGTGCTTCTGAGAAATCAAGCCTTTCAAACTCAACTATTCTTTCCATGAATCAAAATGAGTAATAAAGACAACAGAAACTCCTTAAGTCCATATTCAGTTTAAACTGATTTTTACATGACCAAAAATGTTTGGTTCAGACAAGTTTATACCTGAGAAGGAAGACTAAATTATATTGGTATATAGCCCTGATGTGGAGAGTACTAAGTACCAGGAATAGGTGTTAAAGAATTGGGAAAAGAAGAACTCAGGAATATGTTCTAAATCTAGACTCAAAATTAACAACTTGCTTATTCAGTTTTAGAGACTCCACATTTTAGCCTGGAAATTAAGGCTTCAGCTTTAGATCTAAATCCAGAGAAACATGAAAGGT
Source organism: Odocoileus virginianus (assembly GCF_023699985.2). Lineage (NCBI taxonomy): Eukaryota > Metazoa > Chordata > Mammalia > Artiodactyla > Cervidae > Odocoileus > Odocoileus virginianus. Next base: position 4,730,109 of record NC_069703.1, on the reverse strand, counting down.
ATATTTCCCCCCTTGTTCTTTAAGACCTGTAACACTATGTGACATTAAACATGTCAACCCTATGGTCAGGATGGGAATTGAGGTCTGTGGGGTCATCTTTTTCTGATCCCTTGAGGAATTATGGCTCTATCTCAACTAAAGCCTTGCCATTCCTAAAGTGAAGATAAACAGGCCCTCAGAACTTACATGGAAATTCTCAGAGAGAAACACAGAAGCCCTTGTGTCTCTTTCTAAAAAGCAGGACTCATGAACTAGAGAAGGCCATCGTCTTTCAGAGATGGTAACAAAGGGAACGGGACAGGCACGGACCTCACCCTGGTGAGAAACACATTTGATTGACATGCCTGGCAAGTGAGATCATTTTAAACTGGTAGGCTAATTCAATAAAGTCAGTTTCAAGTTCTCTGCAGAAATAAAAATAGATTAGAGAAATGAAACAAAATGACAAGTCAAGCAACTCACCCAGCCAGGGTAGAAAATTAGCTTTCAAAAAAAGCTTTCTTTTATATGCTTTGCCTAGATAATGCTAACAATAAACTTGCCAGATCCCTTAGTTTTAATTCACTGTGATACAAACAAAAGACCCTTAACTTTAGATATCCCTACTGGGAGAAAGACAATAATGTAGAAGCTTAGAACTTCTGATTTCAGCCTCTGATTTGCCATGGCAAATCCTTTCAAAATAGGAATGAGACCTACCCTAGGAGAAAGGGGAAGACCCACTCAGAAGAATAAACAAAAGCAAGAAGCTCAGTGCTAGAGCGAGGATAACAGGCCAATAACAGATTTGACTATGTGACAGTGATGGAAAAGCTTCTCCCTCAAACCCACTCTATTGTCCTCACCAACCCTGGAATTCCACATTTAGAACTTTGTTCCTGGGCCTTGAAACCAAAGAGACTTTGAGGGAAGTTTACTACCATTTTATTACTTATCTATATTGCTGTGAGAACATACTTCTTGAGGTCTTTACTGAAGAGAAAGGTTTTTAAGAAGGGAGGAAATTTTATTATCCAGATTCTTAAGGGTAGTGTGGTATAAAAAGGACAGGAGGAAAAACAAGACATACTGCCAACTTTTCAGTCTTGCTTCTAGCTACCTTGCTCACTCACAGAATACTAAAAAGAAGAAAAACAGAAGGCTTGGTAAGCAGCCCCTTGTACCAACCAAGGGGCTCCAGAGGCCAGCAGTCAGTCATCTTTAAATTCCGGGAGCACAGTGGAAATCAACTTTCCAAACCTTAACTCTTATTTCAAAGGAATATGTATTTATCATGTAATATAAATAGCCACATGAATATTACAGATTTAAAGACTATTTGTGGATGGTTATTGTTCAATTTAATAAAAATTATCAACATGGAAATGAATTAACAGTAAGTCACCATGTAAATGTTTTTAAAAGCAAATTCATTTGTGTAACAAGTTAAATTAATAAAGTCATTTTTAAATTCATTTAAAAATGTCATCATATGAGAGCAAATTTCAAATCTTGTCTAGGGCTTCCAAGATAATTAATAATGGGACTCATTTCACTAATGACATTTATGAAAATAATCAAATACACCTTTTAAAGCCAAGATACACTTGGTTTATCTTAACAAATATTGCTTACCTTTATTAAGAATCTGACAGCAAGAAAGCAGCAAAATTCTAAATATCCGGGAAGCCAGCAAATGAATTGTCAAAACAAAAGAAGCTTGTAGGGATTTCTGAATTTTTCTTGTACTGTTTCTAAGTAAAGCTCAAATCATATTTTATTTTTATTAGAATAAGCCACTTTTGCATTCTTCATAGAATCCCATAAAATCACCTCTTCTTACCAGCATACATCTTTACGAGTTTTTGAAACTTCCTAACACTTTGTGAGGAATGATTCTGGCAATACTCAGTAATTAGCAACCTACTATGCTTAACCTTTTCCTTGTAAATATCACTTATAGCCTCAAATGGTTTCATCACATTCAAATTTCATTCCAGTTACAAAGATGGTTGCTTTCTCTAAGCAGTTAGATTTCAGTTTTTCTTCCCACCCTAAACATATGAAGGTGTATGGTTTAAAATGTGCCAGATGCCATTTTAAGTACTGTGAATATGGTAACTAATTTTATTCCTATGACAGCCCTGCAAGGTAGATATTATTATGCCTATTTCATAGATAAAGAAAACTGAGGCAGTTAGCAAGGGGTTGGAGCCACAAACCCAATCCAGACAGTCTGGCTCTGGAGATTATGTTCTTAATCCTTACATTACTTTATTCTTATCTAGCTACTATATGTAGGTCCCAATTTTTCTGAGAATATCTCCATACTTTCTCTGCAAAATTTGGTAATCAAAAAAATAAAAAATTAGTAGAACCATAAAGTGGTAGCTTTCCAGGCTGTAAATGTAACAGGTCAATGAAAATTGTAAATGGAATAGAGAGTAAAAACATTTAAAGATACATATCATGTGAACATTTGATTTATCTTTGAGCTTGACTAGCTTGAATCAATTCCAAGGGAGATTATTCCAGTCTCTTAAATTAAAATGTTAATTAGCCAATTTGGTTATATATTTAGATGAAAGCTTTCCCCTCTTTATGGTGACTTGATGTAATTGTTCAAGTATTTATTTATGCTAGTTAAGTCATTAAAAATTAGGCAGAATCAGGTGTATGTTAATGACTTTGATCACAGTCATATATATATGAGCTATTAATGTGGTAATCAATGAAGAATTGGTCAAGTGCAGGCAAATATATCCCAGCAGATTTAAACTAAAATTCAGTTAGGGGATTAAAGGTTCATTTCAGTCCTTGGATTTAGATGAATCTACCTCCTCTGAAGTCTACTTTGGGGAAAAAAGGCAAATTTTAAGTGATGAAACTATTTATAGGTAAAAGTTTGTGCTTCTTTGATGTGTAGGCCACTACATAGCTGGAAAATGAGGGCAAAGAAAATATGATTCTTTACCTAAAGTTGCTTACAGCCCAGTCAGGGAGGTAATTGAAAAGACAATTATGGCGCAGTGATAAGGGCTATGTTCGCAATAATATGGGTTGCTATGACTGCAAAAATGCTAATGGCACTCCCAGCTTTATAAAGGTCCCAGACCAAATCCCCTTCACTCACACTCACTCTGCCTCATTGGAGTAAACTGAGGATTCTGCATGAAGAATACCAAAATCACGTGTCTCCTGTTCTGCCTTATGCGTGGGGTGTTTCCGGAGAGACCAGGAATGTGTGCTCTGAGGAAAACCTTTTATGTTCTTAGGGTGGAGAGAGTCCACAACAAACATACATTATCTTTACAGAGAATCACGTGTGTGCATTAGTCTTTACTTGAACTTTCTAGAATTTACATCAAACAGTGACTACTTTTGAGTATGATTTTAGCATGAGCCTCTCGCTGTATGTTTCCCAGTTCTTTACATTTTTTTAAGATACCTGATTCGTGAGCAATGTTAGAAATGTAAGTAGAATGTATCTGACCATTCCAGGTGATACTGGCTGCAAAATAACCAAGCTCTGTAGCAGAGATATTTGGGATTTTTCCTCTACACCTTTTTATTAAGGTGTTTTATTATTTATTATTCCTATATTTATTATTATAGGAAGCACATTTGGGAAATATTTGCACCTCTGCTATCATCAAAGAGAAATGTTATAAATCACCTGTATTGTCTTCTATGGCCTAACTTTCCTTTTTACAATTGTATAGGCATAAGGGAGTAGGAAATAGAAACTAGGTATCAACAGAATCATACAAATTTCCAACTTGCTTTGCTCTTTGAAATCCCTGGAGAACTAGCCAGTCTTCAAAGACTAGATGAAACCCTACATCCTAGACAGTGGCTCCTCCAAATTAGGTATTAGATCCAACATGTAACTGTGTCCACTGGAACTTTTAATAAAGGTTGAAAGAAAAGGTTAGAAAGCCTATGTTTGGAAATCCGTGTGTGTGATATTAAATTGGTTCAGAGAACTTGATTGCCTGTGTCAGGCCAGATGGTATTTGTGCTTGTGAAATGAGGCCCAAATTGGAAAACTCTACTATCCCTTGGGCTTCCCTGGAGGCTCAGCAGTAAAGGATTCCCCAGCAATGCAGGAGCCGCATGAGACACAAGTTTGATTTCTGAGTGAGAAAGATCCCCTGGAGGAGGTCATAGCAACCCACTCCAATATTCTTGCCTGGAGAATCCCCATGGGCAGAGGAGCCTGGCAGGCTATAGTCCATAGGGTTGCAAAGAGTCAGACGCAACTAAAGTGACTTAGCATGCATGCACCCAATCATCACTTAGACAATAATCTGTTTGCAGTTATGTTCCTAATTTAGTATCTGTCAAAGACTGTCTTTGAAGCAGTTCAAATCTTATCTAGAAGCTATGCTGAGCCAAAATACTAAATAATGCAATACTAAATGATAATTATTAATCATAATCATAACAAGCAGTTACAGTATAAGGTTTACTATGTGCTGACCCTAATGTTCCAAAGTTACATTATTGATGGTCAAGAAACAAATAATAAATATGGGAAAAAGTATTCTTAAACCCATTCCCATATTTGGCATGGGTTAAAAAAAAAAAAAAAAAAAAAGACCGGCTTGGTCAAAAGTTGCTTTGGTCAGTAATTTGAAGCCTTGTTAGACTTTAATATTCTTTTTATAGATATAGGTAGGAGATTTAAGTAGATTAATCATTATTAATTTATATGAGACATTAGCTGGGAATCATGTGTGTTTTGGGCTTCCCTGGTGGCGCAGCGGTAAAGAACCTGCCGGCCAAGGCAGGAGATACAGGTTCGATCCCTGGGTCTGGAAGATCCCCTGGAGAAGGAAATGACAACCCACTGCAGTGCTCTTGCCTGGGAAATCCCATGGACAAAGGAGCCTGGTGGGCTACAGTCCACGTGCGAAAGAGTCAGACACGACTTAGCAGCTAAGCAACAATAACCTGTTTTCTAGCCTTTATGCTGCCCGCAGGACCAGCTATAAAGCTTTCTAGGGCCCAGTGAGAAATGAAACTGTGGGACCCCGTCATCATAAGTATTAAGAATTTCGAGATAACAACAACAGAGCAATATACCAAGCACAGGCCCTCCTGAGCACGGGGTCCCATGTGACTGTACATGCTACATGGCCGCGATGAAGCCAGCCCTGACTGGCCATTAACACTTTAGTGAATTACTTAAAAAAAAATTCTTCCCGAGGACAAAAAAAAATCCTTGAGAATAAATTTATTTATAAAAAGGTAGTCAATAAATTAATCAAAATCTTTATAGATTTTATAAACTCTTTACATGATATGGCAAGTTACTGTGAAGATAACCTCTTAGAAGGTATGGGTCATGTGACATTTTTGTTTTGCTGAGACTGTTGAAGTTATAACCAAAGATATATTCAACATATAGCATTTCAACATGGGAGACTGTTTTGTTCCTAATTTGAAGAATTCAGTTGTAAAATGAAGTATGAGATGATTAGGAAATTTTTAATACTGATGGGACATTTGATAATACAGAAATATTATTAATTTTTAAATGTATAGTAATAAAATTGGGCCTAAGAAAAGAATTCTTTTCTTTTAGAGGAATAGATGAGACTTAATAGATGAAATAAGATTGTCTGAGTTTTGCTTTAAAATAATCCAGTGAGAGTACAGATGATGCAAGGTTATTTCTGTATAAATTGTTGAAGGGGGTGATGGTTATATGGATGCTCATTCTATTTTCTCTAATTTTGTGTTTTAAAAATTCCATAATAGTAAAATATGAAGCATTGTAATAAAGGCAAATTAACCAAATATACCTAGTGTCTATAATGCTTCAGTAATTAGACCAAATAGGCACATGAATGATTTTATAAATGTAGAGCTTTTAAGATACAATTTTGGGACTAAGTTTTCAGAATCAGTCTGTATTTTTTCCCTGTTTTAAATAAGAAGTACAAAAACTAACAATAGCCTTAGAGCTGGAGCAATTCTGAGATAACCAAAATGGATCAGTAATGACATCAGCCAATATGATGCAGTCATGCCTGTGCCTAACACTTATTTGTTTAATAAAATAGTTAGACTGGTCATTTGTGGGGCAAACTGGGCATGTCTTGAAAGTGATGCAGATGTGACTTTAAAATTATTTGGCTCCATTCTAAAATAGACCCACCCTCTTCGAAGGAAACAAACAAAAAATAACTAATTTGCATCTAACTTAAACTTTCGACTGTGCTTAGAACAAAACTCTTAATACTTCTACTTATATTTCATTTGAATTTTTATACTTTCTAGCATTCCGTACTGAAAGCAAAGGGCATTGTTTAAGTATTTACTACATTTGTGCAATATTTAAACTGCTAAATTTAAATAACACTTTAACAGCATTGTTAATGGAAAAGTTTGGTGGTTATAATCAGTCAGTTCTAGATTAAACTGGTAATGGGAATGGTGTTAAGAGTTAGAGAGGATGTGTAACAGCTAACCCCAAATTACTATAACAATGAAGTTCTGGTGAGCTTGTCTTCATTGGCGTCAGGTGAATTGACTTGTGGACTAACCATGATTAAGAATGACAGAATCTTACCAGTTTGGGGCTGATGAGGCAAGTTCTGCCAGTGAAACACAATTGACCTGTAAGAGGACAGGTAAGGAGACTGAGAAATTCAGGTTCAAGTTTCTGGTTTCTTCTCCTTTCTTGTCTCCCTCATCCAATCCCAACCTACAATAAGTTGGCACTTCTTTCAAACCATTAATAATTATTCTGCAAAATGATTTATCCATTCCAACAATTAGTATAAGAGGTGATAGAATGACCAAATATCATTTCATTGACTTTATAAGGAAAATAATATTATTTAATAACTATCTTCTATGAAGGATGAATGGAGATTTTACAGTATCAAATCAGTCCACACAACAGAAATGAAACAAGGGCATGTATTTCAGAAGAAGAGCATGTATTTCTTATTATTTTCTGAGTAAACAATGGATGTTTATATATTCTGACTTCTCTTTCTTTCCTTTCATAGCCAATATTCTTTAAAAGGTGGTTTTTTGGGTTTTTTCCCCCAAACAAACTCATTCAGCCCACTTTCTCAACTCACCTACTGAAATTGAGCTTTCACTACTATCAGTTTGGGGCTGATTACCCAATAAGGTTACCCAAATGGCACCTTAGTTACTCACTCTAGTGCTCACTTTTAACTGTATTGTTTCATTTGTCTGCTCCTTTTCAGGCAGTTTAAACCCTTCCTCCTTCAAATACTCAGGAAATTTGATGGATCTGATGATAGGTGAAGAAGACTTGCCCAGGACACAGCATCATATGTGACCAGCGGGGTGGCACCTTTCTACCAGACTGAGGGCCCAACAAGTCAGAAACCTGCCTAGTTGTCCCACCACCAGCCTTGTTCCCGTTCAGGTAGGAATCCTCCCCATTCGTGTTAACAGAAGACAGCACTCTTCTGATAGTTTATCAACTCACTAGTGACTCCTTTCCTATTTTCTTCATGATTTTTTGTTCTCTAAACTCCCACACATGTAGGCAGTTTCTTCTGGGTCCTCTTATTTATCATTCTACACCAGTGTTTGTGAAGGAGAGTTCTAAGGATGACTTGTATCAGCATCAGAGACTATAAAGATTCTTATGAAAAGTGCAATTTACCACCCTTACCCTAGTGAACCAGCATCTTGGGGATGAAACTCAAAAATCTGAATGTAAAAATCACCTCTCAGGTAATTCTTACTAAAAAAATCAGGATTGAGAATTACTGTTTTACCCACTCAACCTGGATTGTTTTATCCAATCCCGTGGCTTCAGTTACTATCTATATGTTGATGACATCTGTCTCCTTGTTTTCAGATATAAAAATTCTACTTGATATCTCTCAGGCAATTCTAATTTAAGATGTCCCAAATTGAACATACTGTCTCCCAGTCCTGCAATTCTTCTCTTGTTTCCCTGTAGTTTTCAAAATGGTTCTACTTCGTTCCCAGAAGGGGGGATACAAGCAGAAGTGAAATAGTCATTCTTGCCTCCTCTCTCAATTTATTCTCTCCTTACGACATTTTTTCTTGGCCTCATCGTGAGACATGTGGGATCTTGGTCCCCCAACCAGGGATAGAACCCACGCTGCCTGCATTGGAAGGTGGGGTCTTAACCACTGGACCACCAGAGAAATCCTCCCTGTGACTCTTGACTCCTACTTCCCAGTACACCTAAGTCACTCCCCTAGAACTAGACTAGTAGCCTAAAACTAGTTGGCATCTTTTCAAGTCCACCTCCGATCCATCCTCCACGGTGAAAATGGGAATCATCACCAACTCAGTTAGACCACTCCCATGCAAAAACTTTTCAAAGCCTCACAACACCCTTTCACATTATCTCTGAAGATTTATCTGTTACTTCACTCTAAAACTATACTGCCCAACATAGTAGCCCCTAGCCACATGTGACTACTGAGCACTTGAAATTAGGTTAGTCCAAACTGAAAAGTGCTTTAAGTTTAATTCACCTATTAGATTTCTCAAACATTGTACCAAAAAAAAAAAAAGTAAAAATGTGTCATTGATAATTTTCCAAATTGGTTACATTGCTGAGACCATATGATTTTTAAAATATCGGGCTAAATAAAATATTATTAAAATTTTTTACCTGATTCCTTTTATTTTCTTAATGTGACTTCTAAAAATGTTTAAATCACATAGGTGCTTCACATCATACTTCTAGAACTCTATAATCCAGCCAAACTGAAAAACTGGTTACTCCCTTAAAAGTTATACTTTTCCTTGTTTAAACTGTCCCCTCTGCTCTGCACCCCTTTCCCTTCCTTCATCTGATTGCCTCCTACTTGTCCTTCAGCAGTGTACACACACATGAAATTCCCTGCCCCTTTTCCTTCCCAAACCAATTCTGGGTGAGCTGTGCTTCCTACACGCTTGCACAAACAGCACATAAGTTGCAGTGTACGGCACCTGTGGTTTCCTTGTCTACCCCCGTCTTTGTCTCCTATGCGCTCCAATTGCTTGTCAGCAGGACTGTGGCTTGTTCAAGTTCCTCGGTTTCTAGCACATTGCTGGGTTCAAAGGAGATATGGAGTAAATACTAGTGGAATGGCTGTAGAAAATGACTTCCATGAAACATGGCTAATAGTGTGTAGGGGAGGAGTCATAGGCTAATACTCTATCTTCATCCCTAATTTGTCCACACACCCTATCAAACAGCATCCCCAAGCCTCTCTTGACCCTAGTAAAATTTTTAAATGTCATCATTTAATTCAAATGATTAGAGAACAAAATGAACACAACTTTTGTCTTCTAAATATTTTTAAACTGCTTTACTGCTAGATGTTCATTGTGAGAAAAATTACCTATTCATTGGAAGACATTTTTATACCATTTCTGAAGATCGAGTCTTTGCAGGAATTTAAATAAGACCTAAAATCAAATCATTTTTCTCTGTAATCTTGCACTGCTGGCATTCACAGAGAAGTTTTGAATACATCAAAAATTCTGGCATACTCACATTATAATTAACATTTACCACATTACTCTCTGTTAACAGGGAAAGTTAACAGACAGCAAATATAAAAGTTATATAGTCCATGGAATTCTCTATGCCAGAATACTGGAGCGGGTAGCCTTTCCCTTCTCCAGGGAATCTTCCCAAGCCAGGGATCAAACCCAGGTCTCCTACATTGCAGGTGGGTTCTTTACCAGCTGAGTCACAAGAGAAGGCTCTAAATATAAAAGCAGTAAGAACAGACCATAACTATTTTCTCAGTCTCATCGGATACAAATTTTAAGTGACTCCTCAGTGTTCATCCAATTAGATCACTGTGGGTTTTGTTTTGTTTTGTTTAAAGCTTTGAGATTTTTCATGTCTGTGTTCACCATGCTGATGAAATGGCTCACTCAAGTCACCACTGACCTGCACTGTGTAAAAGAGACACAGGGGGCACTGAAAGAGATCCTAATGGCCAAGGCTGGAGCAATTTGAACAACAAAATAAACACAGTTTTAGATTACATGTAAAAATGTGAAATAAATATCCAGGAATCCATATGGATATAAGTAGATAATTAAATAACTTTTAAAATGAGGGAGAATAAACAAATATCTCATGTAAAATAATTGCAAAATATTTATATGATCCTCTGTTTTCAAGAAGGGTTATGCATAATGACTTCCTTTTAAAGAGGACAGTATGAAGAGAAGCTGGGAGAGTAGCTTTATAGCGGGGAAATCTAACAAACACTAACACAGTGATCAAAAACACCAACACTGATAAATCATGCTGATAGTATGTTTGAAAGAATGTGATTAAAATGGCACTTTCCCGGGACTTTCCAAACAGTCCAGTGGTTAAGACTTCAAGGCAGGGGGTGCGGGTTCAATTCCTAGGCTAGGGAAGTAAGATCTCACATGCCACACAGGGCAACCAATAAATAAATAAATAAAATAGCACATTCCCTCTGTGATCTTCCTTCCTAAAAAACCCCATAACCTCAGCCAAAATCATGAGAAAAACATAGGACCATTTTACAAAATACCTAGCCAATATTCCTCAAAACTGTTATTATCATCAAAAACATGGAAAATATGAGAAACTGTCAAAACCAAGAGGAATCTAAGAAGATATGATGACTATAATGTGATAACCTGGATGGGATTCTGAAACAACAACAACAACAACAAAGGCATTGGATAAAAACTAAGGAAATCTGCATAAACTACGGACTTTAGTTAATAATCGTGCATCAATTCTGGTTCATCAGTTGCAGCGAATAGGTCATCATACCAAAGTAAGATGTTAATAGGAAAAGCTAGATGTTGGCTATGTAAGAACTCCCTGTAGTATCTACTACTTTTCTATGTATCTAAAAGTATTAAAAACAGATGTTTTAAAAGTCATCATCTATTTGTTACTTGCCAAATATTGCCTTTTCATAATCATCCTGTACTGTAGGATAATCACCTTGTGTAAACTCTCTCTTCTTTAGCCTCTTCACTAATACGTCTCTTTATTCTCTTCCTGAATAGCACTCTTTTCCAGTCTTTAATACTGGATTATTCTTCCCATTTCCTGAGATTTCCTACATTTCTACCTTTGACTGCCTTGTGTTATCACTTTAGCTCTCATGGGGAAAGAAATCTTACCAGTTCCAACAACTTCAACTATGACTTTCATGATGAACATTCCAAGATCTGTATTCCAAGCCTAATCTCTCTTTTACAAGTCAGACCAGGACGTCCCTGGTGGCACGGTGGGTAAGAATCCACCTGTCAGTGCAGGGGACACAAGTTTGGTCCCTGGTCTGGGACGATCCCACATACCACGGAGCAAATAAGTTTGTGTGCCACGACTGCTGAGCCCACGTGTTGCGACTGCTGAAGCCCCATGCAACTAAAGCCTGTGCCCTGCAACAGAAGCCAACCAGTGAGCAACCCATGTGCCACAACCAGACAGCAGCCCCAGCTGTCCGCACCTAGAGAAAGCCAGCACGCAGCAGTGAAAGGCCCAGAGCAGCCAAGAGTGAGCAAAAGTAAATAAATGCATTGTTAAAAAGCCAAACCATACTTCACCTACCTAACAGACTCATCTACCTACTGACTGTCAGGGATATCAAACTAACTATGTTCATAGAAGAAGCCCTTGTTTTAAACCTTAATTCTGTGACTCTTATTTTGTTCTCAATCACAATTAAGAGAATTATAATTGCCCAGTCACATAATATGGAGAAGGAAATGGCAACCCATTTCAGTATTTTTGCCTGGAAAATACCATGGACAGAGGAGCCTGGCAGGTAATACTCTGACATGACTGAGCAACTAAACAATAAACAGGTCATGTAATAGGATCCTTGCATATATCTGTGACTGTTTCTTTACCATAATTTCCTCTCCAATTTCATATGAATATTGTTTAGTTTTGTTTCTACTGCATTGATCTTCCCAGATAATAAGCTCCCATGTGGCTCAGATGGTAAAAAGTCTGCCTGTAATTCAGGAGACCTGGTTCAATCCCTGGGTTGGGATGATGCCTTGGAGAAGGAAATGGCAACCCACTCCAGTAATCTTGCCTAGAAAATCCCATAGATGGAGGAGCCTGGCAGGTACAGTCCATGAAGTCGCAGAGTCAGACACGACTGAGCGACTTCACTTTCACTTTCTATTTCTACTGCATTGATCTTCAACAGATAATTGCCAAGTTAGCAATCAAAATAGCCTTGGCTGACTTGCAGAACCTAGAGGTGAGTCCATGGACAGCTGAGATCGCCAGTCCTGTTGTGAGACAGTGATATGAAATATTATTGTGTTATGTTCCCTGGGAAAGAAAGAAACATCCCCAGCTTGGAACCAAAGAACACCATTGCTTTTGAGAGCCAGACCAGAGATTCAGGCTGATCCCCATTGGACATGAAAGGCAACTAACCATCTCTATTTTCTGTGTGCAGCTTTTGAAGAAAGAGTTCCCCTAGAATCTGGCAGTCCAGGAGCACTGCAGTATGAGGTCCCTGTCCCTGAGACCTGAGAATCTTTTGCCAACATTTCCCAAAGACAAGTCATAGTTTGTGGATGGCAATGGAAAAATTCTCCTTCAGTTTCAAGTGTAGCCAGATCACTGATCTCTATGAAGCCATTAACCATCCTGTCAATAGAATCCAGATTTTATTGAGACAACATAAAATCATCTACCAGGGCCGAAATGGTAAAACCCTGGACTAAACCAGGTGGTTGTCAAATTTTGGTGTTTCAGTAATTTTTTATACTCTTAAAAGTACTGAAGATTTCAACGTACATTTGTTTACATGAGTCATATCTATCAATATTTACCAGTTTAGAAACTAAAAGTCAAAAACCTTAAAGACATTAATTATAAAATAAAAATAATAAACCTGTTATATATTAATATAACTGATATTTTGGGGAAAATATATTTTTTCAAGATAAAAAATTGAGAAATCTGGCTTACAGGAAAAGTAGATTCTCATATCTGCTTCTGCATTCACTCTGTTGTTTGGTTTCTGTGCATTAAGAAAATCCAGCTTCATACAAATAAATAGTTGAAAAAAGTATTTTAATAGCTTCTTCAGATAATTTTGGATATTCTTTGATACTACACCCAAACTCAAAAAGTGGTTGTTCCTCAAAGGTTAGTTACAGCACAGAATCTGAAACAGATCAATAAAATTTTATGCTCAGTTACCCTTAAATCTTTTAGTCTGTTTTGGTCTTTGAATCACACATGAGTGATTTTATAACATGCATCGATCATTGGGAAAATACTGATCTACTGAGTTATGAAGATCTTTCAAATGCTGACATATTTCATCACATCATATCAAAAAATCATTTCTGTTAATACTATCACCAATATCATTAGAAAATATATTTAAGTACCAGGAAGCTGTCAAGTCCACAGTGGTGGATATGAGTTATCCAGCATCCTAATTTTCACCTGAAAACTTGAATTTTATCATTTGCAACAAATGTTGTCAGTTAGTTGTTTTCCTTGAAGTGACAGGCTCACTTTGTTCATTTTCAAGAAAAATGTCAGCAAAACACCCATGTCCGAATAACCATACTTTGTCGGTCTTTCTTTTTTTTAAGCGTTCCATGAAAAAAGCAGCCATTTTAGCTCACAACTTAACTCATACAATGTGAGACTGAAATAACAAAAGCACTTCAGTATGGACCAGAAAACAGCAAACTTTATGAGTGAGCCTGGCAGTAAAGAGCACAATGACCACAGTACATTTTGATATCACAGGCAACGATTTGTGCTAAGCAACTGGGAGTATTACCCACCATTGCTGTTCCCCACTATCAGTGGGTGAAAAAGGCAGGAAACATCTTAGCGTTTACCAGGGAAACCGATTTTAACCTTGTGAACTTCCTGAAAGAATCACGGGGCCCTCGGGTTTCATAAAACACTGCTGACTTAAGTCCATGTGATATTCCATTTCATTTACCAATATGTTCTGGAATAGGTATGTGGTATAATTCTGGTCAATAAGCCAAAGGTGCCTCTGAGATAGGTTTTTCCTTCCAGTAAGACATGTGGAAGTACAAATCTCCTCTTTCTGCCTTAGGACTTTTTATCTACATGGGAAATCTAGCAATAATCTACTCACAAGGACAAACAACACACTGAATTTGGAAAATGGAAAGATGGAAAACATCTGGGCAAAGTGATGTTATTGTTAAATCACTGAATTATTCAACTTTGTTGAACTTTGTACTATTTTCAATTCTTGTCCTATCTCTAGAATTCTCATGTGAAGTCATAATTTCTGTTATTATTTAAATGCCTTTTGACAGGTTTTATGTTCCTTAAAGATGAAAGGATCTTTATTCATTCATTCATACTTCTGTCAACCCATCACTATTCAAAAGACCCGAAAAGTTTGGTCACCACAGCTTGATACATTCCAAACTCCCTGAAATGAGCAGCAAAACAAAATTATTATAAGCCATTTAACAATAGCTGAAAGAGACATACCAAGTTGAACAATTTAAATAGTTCACTTATATGGAGGCAGATCAAATATGAGACAGTGAATTTTAATAAAAACATGAGAACCGTTAAAAGGATTAGAATATAATACCAAACTCTGAGGGACTTAAAAAACACTACTTATGAATAACAGAGTAATGGGGATAAGAAAGCAACCAGGCATTCAAAGTCAAAATACTTGGAATCTATCCAAGTATCAAGAAATCAAATGGCACCTGGATTATCATACTAAGTGAAGTAAGTCAGACAGCGAAAGACAAATGTCATATGATATCACTTACATGTGGCATTTTAAAAAAAAGATACAAATGAACTTATTTGCAAAGCAGAAACAGTCTCACAGACTTAGAGAACAAATTTATGGTTATGGGAGCGGGGAGGGTGGAGGGAGGAATAGATTCAGAGTTTGGGATTGACAAGTACACACTGCTATATTTAAAACAGATAATCAATGAGGACCTACTGTATAATATAGGGAATGCTGCTCAATATTGTGTGATAACCTAAATGGGAAAAGAATCTGAAAAAGAATGGATACATGTATATGTATAACTGAATCACTTTGCTAACACAGCATTGTTAATCAACTATGTTCTAGGATAAAATAAAAATTAAAAGGAAAACTGCAGCACTATTTATAATAGCTAGAACATGGAAGCAACCTAGATGTCCTAGATGAACAAATAAAGAAGCTGTGGTACATACATATAGTGGAATATTACTCGGCCATAAAAAGGAATGCGTTTGAGTTAGTTCGTTAGGTGGATGAACCTAGAACCTATCATACAGAGTGAAGTAAGTCAGAAAGAGAAATATAAATATCATATACTGATGCGTATATATGGAATCGAGAAAGATGGCAGTGATGAATTTATTTTCAGGGCAGCAATGGAGAAACAGACATAGAGAACAGACCTGTGGTCACGGCAGGGAAGAGAGGAGGGAGAGGGTAAGATGTATAGAGAGAGTAACATGGAAACTTGCAATACCGTATATAAAATTGAGAGCCAATGGGAATTTACCCTATCAATCAGGGAACTCAGACAGGGGCCCTGTGGCAATCCGGAAGGGTGGGATGGGGAGGAAATGGTAGGGAGGTTCGGAGGGAGGGGAAATGGATGTACCTATGGCTGACTCTTGTTGACGTTGGACGGAAAACAACAAAATTCTGTAAAGAGATTATCCTTTCATTAAAAAATGAGTAAAGTGGCAAAAGAACAAAAACCAAATTTCAAATTGTGTAGCGGATGAATAAGGAAGTATTCATTATTCCATGTTAACACAACAAACGTATACCACCAAAATCGAAGATGTATTCATGAGTAAGAGATGTAACGATACATTTTTGAATTGTCAGGTTACCGTAAAGAGCTCTTCTCCAGATAAAACAGACCCATCTTTTGATACCAATATATGGGTTTAAAGATTTCTAACTCAAATTCTTTAACCTTTGAATCTCAGTGTGAGATTCAGAAGGGGAAATACGCCAAAGAAATAAAAGAGAAACAAACTGTCTTCTAGATAGGAAAAATTATTATCATTTTCATTTATTTCTCCTATCTATTCCCCCTCTGTGTGTCAGTGGAAAAGTAGAAATGGCCCATAGCTATTTGTGCCTTGCAAGATCAGAATTCCTGCCTCTGCAAGGAAAATATAGTCTACCATATAAACAATGGCTTTAGGGAAATAATTATCTCTCTCTGTAAAGTCAACATTCAATTCCTCTAATGTACTAATATAACAATTCTATAACTAAATGGCAGAAAGATATGTTTTAAACTCAACATTAATTGTCATTGATTTACTTATGTATTTTAGTTTGAACTAGCTCTGGAATGAGATGTTACCATATTAAGATCTATTATTTTAGAAGTTTCAAAACAGAGAAGTGTAATCTTTTTATCACCAAATGAAGGAACAGCCTTTGAATGATAAAGTAGTTACAGTAACTTTGCTTTATAAGCATAATTAGTGGTTTTATATATAGTAGCCTTCTGCATTTACTGAAGTTTTCCATCCTGTGTTGTAAATATAATCTAGTTGTTTTGTCTTTTATAGCTTATAAACATTGATCACTGCATTTTACTTGTTTTTTTATTTTACTACATTGCTTGTTACCTTAGAATGTAGTAAAATTGGGACTTCTCTTGTGGCCCAGTGGTTAAGACTCTGCTGGTTAACAGCTTCCATGGCAGGGAACACAGGTTTGACCTCTGGTCTGGAAATAAGATCCCACATGCCATGCAGCAATGGCCAGAAGAAAAACAAAATGTAGTAAAATTCATCTTGTGACAATATCTGTATTTTCCCATATTCCCACTGGAAAGGACATAGATATTATACATTGGTAAATACTCTTTTTTTTCTTTTTCTAACAGCACTACAGGACATGGGGGATCTTAGTTCCCCTTCCAGGAACTGAACTCAAGCCCCCTGTGATGAATCCTAACCACAACCAGGAAATTCCTATACTGGTAAATATTCTTAATCACTCATTGAGATTTTTTCAAAAGTTATTTTTCAGAGGTAACTCCAAATCAAAGACCCAGTAAGTCCATTTAGTCCATTTAGACCCAGTTAGTCTATTTCCATTCAGTAACACGTTTTTGAGCCACCCTGAAGCACTAACAGAAGACAAGGTATTAGCAAATTTTAAGTAAATTATGGTTAAGTGTTGTTGATGTTCAGTCACTCAGTCATGTCTGACTTTTTCTAACCTCATGGACTGTGGCACACCAGGCTTCCCTATCCTTTACCAACTCCCAGAGTTTGCTCAAACTCATGTCCATTGAGTTGGTGATGTCATCCAACCATCCCATCTTCTGTCATCCCCTTCTCCTCCTGCCTTAAATCTTTCCCAGCATCAGAGTTTTTTCTAATGAGTCGGCTCTTTGCATCAGGTGGCCAAAGTATTGGAGCTTCAGTTTCAGCACCTGTCCTTCCAATGAATATTCAGGACTGATTTCCTTTAGGCTTGACTGGTTTGATCTCCTTGCAGTCCAAGGGACTCTCAAGAGTCCTCTCCAGTTCCACAGTCTGAAAGCATCAATTCTTCAGTGCTCAGCCTTCTTTATGATCCAACTCTCACATCTATACATGACTACTGGAAAAACCATAGCTTTGACTAGACAGACCTTTGTTAGGAAAGTCATGTCTCCACTTTTTAATGGTTGAATTAATTGTTAAAAGTTCATCTATAAACTTGCTCTCATTAAGACTCTACCGTTCCATTGCAGGGGGGATGGGTTCAATCCCTGATGGTTGGGCAGCTATGATCCTGCATGCTACACGGAGCAGCCAAAAACATAAACATAAATTTAAAAAATAAGTTTCTTTAAACTTTGAAGTAACGTTGTGTTTTGAGAAAACTTCTTTAATTTTTTAAAAGCATATGCAGAGCTTGGGGCTAAGATATGTTTGGTGTTTTAATTAAAGATTCAATGTTCTAATTGGGGATTCAATTTGCCATTTTAAAAATAGATGTCAAGTGAGATAACTTATTCAATAATCTCAGGAACAGTATGGAAATATCTTTCTTCAAATTGTCCCTTTTAATCAGGTGCTACAGGGGAAATTATTGGTAGCCTTACTAGCATCTGAAAAAAATTGTAGATCATTTGTATAAGAGCAAAGCCTTTGTCATAAAAGATACTCTGGAAAATATTAAGTGAAAGAGTCTCCTCTATCAATCTGAGACTGACATGCTCTGTCTGTGGCTCCACAGCTGTGGTTGTGTCCAGGCATAGGTGTTAAGTATAATTCTTTGGTGTCATCACAGTAATCCAAGGGAAACATACTGGTATAGAAGTAATGTCAAGAGTAGTATCAGATTTGAGATATATCTGGGAGTTAGAATTGATAAGACTTGGCTATACCACCAGATACGAATGTGTGTAGGTTAGGGAAGGTGATCAAGGATAACTTTTGGGTTTCTGGTATGAATAGCTATATAGGAATCTTCTACCAAGAGTGAGAAGACTGGAGGAGGGACAGGTGGAGAGGCTGGAGAGGAGGATGAAGACTTAATAGTTGGAGATATTTTAAGTCTGAGATCTGTAAAGGGCATCTCAGTGGAGATCTCAAGTGGGTAATGTGAAATCCAGGTCAAGCTCCAAGGAGAAGTGTGAGTGAAAGTTGCTCAGTCATGTCCGACCCTTTGTGACCCCATGGACTGTCCATGGAATTCTCTAGGCCAGAATACTGGAGTGGGTAGCCTTTCCCCTCTCCAGGGGATCTTCCCACCCCAGGGACTGAACACAGGTCTTCCACACTGCAGGTGGATTCCTTACCAGCTGAGCCACAAGGGAAGTGTGGGGCAGGTAATTAATTTCGAAGTTGTCAGTGTTTAGATGAAACCACAGGACTGGATAGTGTTGCTCAAGAATCACTGGGCAGAATGTAAAGAAGGCCCAGGATCTCTGCCTGGACAACTTGAGAAATTGTCCTACCCTATTTTTACCTAACTCCTTTCATATTTAGTTCTTTGCCTAATTTTTGCTTTTTTAAAAAGACTTCTCTGGACTACTTAATCTACATTAGGCAACACCACCTGCCCTGCCCAATATGTTTTCATCAAAGTTCTTACCACAGTTGGCAATGAATTATTTGTGATTATTTATTTTGTATTTGTCTATACACTAGAATGTATGTTTCATGAATGTATGCTTCAGGGCAGAGGCCATTTGCTTTAATTTGTATTCCCAATGCCTGGCATATATAAATTCTAAGCATTGAGTAATGAAAGAAAGTAGATGTGAATAATGAGTGAATGTAAGTGAGTCGTTGAGGTGATAAAAATTTAGCAATTGTTAAAATATAAACCATATATAAAACAACTTGAGGTATTACCATTTATCTTGAATTTTTCTAAGGAAAAAAATAAATTAAATAGCAAAGAATTTAAGCATTTTACTTTATAACTTCATTCTTTACTGAGGGTCTCTGTTGAAGGCCTTATATGTAAATGTTTATGGAGAACTTTGTATGCGCAGAGCACAAACAATTCACCAACTGTACAAGTGTTCTTTTTTTTTTTCCATTTATTTTTATTAGTTGGAGGCTAATTACTTTACATCATTGCAGTGGTTTTTGTCATACATTGATGTACAAGTGTTCTATCATAAACTCCCAGAGTTTGGATCCTGTGGTATTCATCTTAATCTCTTCTCCTTCAAGGTTCTCTTATGTATGATGAATGACCGAGATATGTTTATTGTTCCAATGTATGCTTTAATTGTCACATTGAAATGTTTACTTATATGTTTCAATTATAACTTTATAATAAAGGGGACATGACATTGATTTTGCTCATGTTTTGCTTATCTTGCTCAATGTTCACATCTTTATAAACATTCCTTACACCAGAAGTTCACTTCTAAAGTTTATTTTAATAAGTC
Organism: Odocoileus virginianus; assembly: GCF_023699985.2. NCBI lineage: Eukaryota > Metazoa > Chordata > Mammalia > Artiodactyla > Cervidae > Odocoileus > Odocoileus virginianus. The sequence continues at coordinate 4,710,219 of NC_069703.1, read as the reverse complement.
TGAGAGACTTCTTCCACAAGACACAGTAGACTATACACAGGGCAGACAGCCACCAGAAGTTTGAAGTCTGCAAAGTTTGCTGTTGACAACCATCTCTTCTATCTGTGGCGTCACCAACTCCCTCTGCTGTAACCAGTGGCTTTCGGCTGTCCCACAGATTCTCAGCGCAACATCCACTCATTTGGCATGCTACATGCAGCGGTGCACTTTCCTCCCTCCAGATTTACTGCTTGTCTTGTTTCCAGGTCTTTCCTGGTCTTATTTCCTATTATGCAAGAAATGTCCAGTTGTGTCTTTACTTTGTTGTGAAACAAAAATTATTCTGGTAATTATAGAATGTTAGAATTAGCAAGTCTTTAGTCTCCCTCACTTTTCAGCTCTTGATGTAATTAGTTTATTTTCTGGGGTTTGTTAATTTGGGTAATAGAATCACCTTTAGGGTGTTTTGCTAATGGTGGGAAGCTGATGCTGCTCAAATCACATCAGCAGCTACACAAAATGACGTCAACTGGCCACCTATTTAAATGAGCGTCTTCATTGTTTACTCCATTTTAAAATAGGATGGACAATTATTGAAGTTGTAGCTATTCTGTTTAAATTAATCACAATGGCAGTTATGAGTCATAGAGGATGGTTTGGTTTGGTTTGGTTTTAACGCAGATTTCTAAACCTACTGTTTTCTAATGCAGATTTCTAAACCAAATGATTTGAGAGAAAATCAGAATACATTATCCAGAGTCATAGAAAATTAGAATTAACATATATCCTTGGTTTAAAACTCCCAATTTTTTATATTTTATATTTCTTAGGCAATAGTTAACTCTTCATTTAATGCAGTAACATTTAAAAAAATAATTTTAAGGCAATCTTTGAGGTGTTGAGAATTTACTGATGCATCATCATGAATTTATTTCTGCCAAGAAACATAGATTAATGCTTGAAGATAAAAACAGCCAGGGGACATGGGAAGACATTTATGTGCAAGAAGAGGAATTGTATCTCCAGGCTAAAACTATTTATCAATTTTCCTGCCACTAAAACTTGCCAGCCAGTTTGTGAGCCTGAGATACAGATGAGTAACTCTATATAGAGAACTCTTCTCTATGGGGAAAATGCACTCAGGGAAATTACTACCCATTGATGATATTTTCCCTGACGTCCTCTTCACCCTTATCTGCACTTTGCACAGTTACTCTCCAACCAACCCTCTCTAACTACCATCTATGCCTGGCAATAGATCTAAATCCTCCCTAAAGTCGAGGAGTGGTTTCATTTTTAAAAGGAAGCTCTTTTACTTTCATTTCCACAGAATCACAGAAGGCTTGTTGTTGCTGTTTTTTTTAAAGAATTTAAGAAATTATACATATATTAGTAATGTATATTTTGTGGCCATGAAAATAAATACTTGTATTATTTTCTTTTTCGTGTGTCAAATTAAAATGTTGTTCATTACTTTCTCATCTCAAAGCTTCAAGAACAAAGCCATCAAGAAGGAAATGGTAAATAGCAAAGTAGCCCTCTAAACAGTCAGACCATCAAGACGGAATGAGATTTATTGCTGCCAGGTTCTCACTGCTTGAATCTGACTGAGGCCTTCGTATCCCTAAGGGAACCTGATAAATTCTAGGGTTTCTGATCATACAGCTAGTGTCTCTTGGGAAAAATAAATAATATGTAACAGAAGAAAATATCAGAGGCTTTTCATCTCAAGATAAAGGAGGTAAGAAGAGGGTCTCATTTAGAATTTTTGAGGTCTGGAACTCTGAAAAGATTGTGATTCTTCACGTGTTGTTCAAATAAAGTCAACACCAAACTTTAAAATGCAAAATACAAAACTTACATGGCATGTAAATGAAGAGTTTCTCTCCAGTTATTTTTTTGTATGTAGAAATTCTTTATCTTTGTTGGACTTTCTTCAGTTTTTCACATTCCTGCTTTGCAGGTGTCCACTGAGCAACAGGTCCAGGATGGGCAAAAGGTCTTATCTTAGCCATGCATTTTCCATGTTCCTCTCTCCTCGCAGAGACTTGTACACAATAGGTGCCTCATAAATGGCTTGGAAGTGGGGATGAAGAAGGCAGATGGAGCACTGGCTGATTGGAGTTGTTAACAAAATTTTAAGTTGTCAATGCCTTATTGGACAAAGATGATGATTATTCTCTAACAGTCACATGAATTGCTAATTCGTGAGTCTAACACCCAATCTCGCCTCCTCCCGGGTAGGCGATTGCCACAATTTGTATCTTTAGTGCCTGGACACAACAGGCCTTCTTCCACATCTTGATGCAACTGAAACGGTCACCAGATTTTGGCTAGTGAATGATCTCCCTAGAAGGTGATCTCTCCTTTATTTTCTTCCTGAGTACACATTTTCAGGAAATTATAAAGCCTTTATTTTACATTTTAAATCCTCGGTCTAATTTTCCCCAATCTATATACCTATTTCCCAATCTATATGAGGGTGTATACATGTGCATGTGTGGCAGTTTTTGTTTGTTTGCTTGAGCTTGGATTTTTTGAATGAATGACTAAAACATCTTTACTTTGATAAAATACTTTTGCAGTGTTACAAGGTACATTCACAATGTTTTCAGATTCTTTCCTTTCCAAAGCAAGCTTCTGAGAAAAAAAATGCGGTATAAATAAAGGTATATAATATAGTGTGTTCATTTTGCCCCATTTAAAATTTGATAATAAGTTATTTTATAAAGCCAAATGTTTTCTTTTCAGGCCCAAACTTCTTTTTGAGAGCTAAAGCATGCCAGTAATGGGCTGCTTCAAATTTTAGCAATGTAGAACCAAAATAAAATTATTCCTTAAGACTCTGTATGTGTAGAGTACTGGTTATTTGTTCTACAGTAAATGCTTGCTTTAATATGGCCTCTTTTGTTTAAAGAAATGTATACTGAACCCAAAAGGACATACTACAAAGTACAAAGATGCATCAATAAGAAACAATCTAGGGCTTCCCTGATGTTCAGTGGTAAAGAATCCATCTGCCAATGAAGGAGATGTCGGTTCGATCCCTGGTCTGGGAAGATTCCACATGCCAAGGAGCAATGAAGCTGGTGGGCCATAAGTATTGAGTCTGGGCTCTAGAGCTGGGAACTGCAACCACTGAGTTCACATGCCACAACTACTGAAGCCCTTGCCCCCTAAAGCCAGTGCTCCACAACAAAAGAAGCCAGCATAAGAAGCCTGCACACTGCAACTAGAGAGTGCCCCCCCACACTAGAGAAAAACCCACATAGCCACAAAGACCTAGCATAGCCAAAAATAAACAAATAATATTATTTTAAAAAGAAGTAATCTATTTAGGTAAATTATATAATACTGGGCAAGGTTGGAGTGGTGGGGGGTGAGGGGAAGGCAAGGAAGCTGTATTCTTACAAAAACTTCTAAGGTTACTAAGGCAATTCTAAACAAACGTTAAACAGAAATATTAACATTTAAATATTACAACTTATGCTTAGGAGAAAAGTCTGATTATTGATGGAACAGAACACTCAAGTTCAATCATGTCAAAAAAACACATGCCCTTATATAATCTGGCAGAACAGCCCTGAATACTCTTTTATTAAGTGGATTCCAAACTCTACCTGAAAGTGACATCATTTATTAACGCACAAACTTTCACCTTTAATTTCCTTGTATCTCTTTCCATTGTGCCTTCTGGGCCCAGCTGATTTAGCCTTCCTAATTAATCTCTGCTATTGTCCTTCTGGGCCTCCCTCGTGGCTTCAGACAGTAAAGCATCTTCCCGCAACGTGGGAGACCTGGGTTCGATCCCAGGGTTGGGAAGATCCCCTGGAGAAGGCAATGGCACCCCACTCCAGTACTCTTGCCTGGAAAATCCCATGGACGGAGGAGCCTGGTGGGCTACACTCCATGGGGTCACAGAGAGTTGGACACGACTGAGCGACTTCACTTTCACCACTTTCGTTGTCCTTCTTGCTTGTTTCTCACACTCAGGTATCATCAATGACATCCAAACTGCTTTTTGGCTTTTATTTACAAGTTACTTTGTCACATTCACCACAACTTCTCTTTCATACACTTGAGTTCTCTTTAAACCCTCTTTCCTTAAAATATCCCCATGATCTGTGTCTGGCAGGCATGGCTGACTAGTAAGCATTTTGGTGATGTCATATAACTGCTTCAAACTGGAAAAGCTCACTTTAATTTAGTAGGTCTGCTTAACCCAAACAGTTCTAGGAATGTTTGGAATGCTTGACCTTAAGAGAAAAAGTCTAATTCACTTGTTTTCTAAAAAAGTGTGCTAATAGTGAGAAGCAATGTGACATACCTAAGTACAGTTTTGGAACCAGATAAATTTACCAGATAAATTTGAGTTTGAATGCCAGCACTGCCATTTTCTAAGTAGGGAAAATTATTATCTGGGCCTCAGGTTTTTCCTCTGTAAAATATTCCTTACACTGCAAATGTCTGTGAAGATTTAACAGGATAATGTTTATTAAGCACCTAGCATATTTTACTATGCTTGGGAAATTGATCATTGGATTTATTGTGGTCATAAATAATTGTTCTATACAAACACAATTTGGGGGTTTCTGGATCCCTCCCCCCATACCTTATATTTTATGTTCTCAAAGAGTCATCAAAGTCTGCCTATTCATACACAGTTAAAAAATCCACCTGTTAATATCTATTGTTTCCAAGCCAAACTCAGTTCCAGTGCTAGGTCGCTTCCTACTTTCTGCTACAAATTTATTCTGGTTAGTTTGCACGTCTTTTAATGCTGGAGAGTTTACCAGTAAAATGATCTTTTTGATCTCACTGACCCTACAAGTTTCTCCTTAATCCTACCTTCTGCTACTGCCAGGCCCTCTATCTGGAGAATTGGATCAAGTGATATAGGGATGCTTCAAAGCATCTGTAAATAAAAATTATGGGGGAATATGTCTTTCTATCCTACAGGTAACTTCTAAATCAGCATGGCAGACTTCAGCATGGCTGACTTCTGCAAAGATGGAAACAATCCTATGCTCCTACAGTGAGTTCAGTAACAAGGACACTAACTCCATCAAATACTATCTTCAAAGAAATCAAAGAACTCACAATCCATATGGCAATCAATTTCCAATTCTAAATATGCCTTTAAAAAACATTCAGCTAATTTCTAAACATGTATTCTGGTAGCAGCTTTCCTTCCAAGTATTTTGCATTACTAAGCATACAAAAATACATATCTATATGTATTACATAAACAGAGTACCTATACGATGTATATTTTGATTTTGCCTATCAGAGCAATTAAAATTTACTCTCTGTATTAAAATAAATTTTCAAAACCCACCATTATTGAGAATGATGTTGTCACATTCATTGGTGACAGTCAGACAGCATTTAGTCAAAAGGAAATAAGGAAGCCTAGTGAATAAATTATGTCTTGAATGATTTTGAGACAAATTAAAACTACAGACAATCTGTGTTCTATTTGAAAAATATTAAATCCAGACTTCTGAATTTTCTACTTATTTTTGTAGCAGTAGACCTCCAAGTGCCCTGCCCTGACTGCTGAGATACCAGACTCAGGCAGGAATTTGGGAGGAATCAGAGGAAGGATCTAGGAAGTGGGAACTGTGGCAAGAGATAGCTCTTCAAGAAAGTGGGTTTTACACTGATGAAAGAAATCAAAGAGGACACAAATAGATGGAGAAATATACCGTGTTCATGGATTGGAAGAATCAATATTGTAAAAATGACTATACTACCCAAAGCAATCTATAGATTCAATGCAATCCCTATCAAGCTACCAACAGTATTTTTCACAGAACTAGACCAAATAATTTCACAATTTGTATGGAAATACAAAAAACCTTGAAAAGCCAAAGCAATCTCAAGAAAGAAGAATGGAACTGGAGGAATCAACCTGCCTGACTTCAGGCTCTACTACAAAGCCACAGTCATCAAGACAGTATGGTACTGGCACAAAGACAGAAATATAGATCAATGGAACAGAATAGAAAGCCCAGAGATAAATCTATGTACCTGTGGACACTTTATCTTTGACAAAGGAAGCAAGAATATACAATGGAGAAAAGACAATCTCTTTAACAAGCGGTGCTGGGAAAACTGGTCAACCACTTGTAAAAGAATGAAACTAGAACACTTTCTAACACCATACACAAAAATAAACTCAAAATGGATTAAAGATCTAAATGTAAGACCAGAAACTATAAAACTCCTAGAGGAGAACATAGGCAAAACACTCTCCTGACATGAATCACAGCAGGATCCTCTATGACCCACCTCCCAGAAAATTGGAAATAAAAGCAAAAATAAACAAATGGGACCTAATGAAACTTAAAAGCTTTTGCACAACAAAGGAAACTATAAGCAAGGTGAAAAGACAGCTTTCAGAATGAGAGAAAATAATAGCAAATGAAGCAACAAAGAATTAATCTTAAAAATATACAAGCAACTCCTGCAGCTCAATTTCAGAAAAATAAATGACCCAATCAAAAAATGGGCCAAATAACTAAACAGACATTCCTACAAAGAAGACATACAGATGGCTAACAAACACATGAAAAGATGCTCAACATCACTCATTATCAGAGAAATGCAAATCAAAACCACAATGAGGTACCATTACATGCCAGTCAGAATGGCTGCTATCCAAAAGTCTACAAGCAATAAGTGCTGGAGAGGGTGTGGAGAAAAGGGAACCCTCTTACACTGTTGGTGGGAATGCAAACTAGTACAGCCACTAGTGTGGACATTCCTTAAAAAACTGGAAATAGAACTGCCCATATGGCCCAGCAATCCCACTGCTAGGCATACACACCGAGGAAACCAGATCTGAAAGAGACACGTGCACCCCAATACTCATCACAGCACTGTTTATAATAGCCAGGACATGGAAGCAACCTAGATCCCATCAGCAGATGAATGGATAAAGAAGTTGTGGTACATACACACCATGGAATATTACTCAGCCATTAAAAAGAATTCATTTGAATCAGTTCTAATGAGATGGATGAAACTGGAGCCCATTATACAGAGTGAAGTAAGCCAGAAAGATAAAGACCAATACAGTATACTAATGCATATATATGGAATTTAGAAAGATGGTAACAATAACCCTATAGGCAAAACAGAAAAAGAGACACAGATGTACAGAACAGACTTTTGGACTCTGTGGGAGAAGGCAAGGGTGGGATGTTTTGAGAGAACAGCATCGAAACATGTATATTATCTAGGGTGAAACAGATCACCAGCCCAGGTTGGATGTATGAGACAAGTGCTCGGGGCTGGTGCACTGGGAAGACCCAGAGGGATCGGGTGGAGAGGGAGGTGGGAGGGGGGATCGGGATGGGGAATACATGTAAATCCATGGCTGATTCATGTCAATGTATGGCAAAAACCACTACAATATTGTAAAGTAATTAGCCTCCAACTAATAAAAATAAATGAAAAAAAAAAGAACTAAAAAGAAAAAAAATGAAATAGAACTGCCATATGACCCAGCAATCCCACTGCTGGGCATATACACCGAGGAAACCAGAATTGAAAGAGACACGTGTACATGTTCATCGCAGCACTGTTTATAATGGCCATGACATGGAAGCAACCTAGATGCCCATCAGCAGATGAATGGATAAGAAAGCTGTGGTACATATACACAATGGAATATTATTCAGCCATTAAAAAGAATTCATTTGAATAAGTTTTAATGAGATGGATGAAACTGGAGCCCATTATACAGAGTGAAGTAAGCCAGAAAGAAAAACACCAATACTGTATACTAATGCATATATATGGAATTTAGAAAGATGGTAATGATAACCCCATATGCAAGACAGAAAAAGAATCACAGATGTATAGAACAGACTTTTGAACTCTGTGGGAGAAGGTGAGGGGGGGATGATCTGAGAGAATAGCATTGAAACATGTATATTATCAATTGTGAAACAGATCGCCAGTCCAGGTTTGATGTATGACAAGTGCTCAGGGCTGGTACACTAGGATGACCCAGAGGGATGAGATGGGGAGGGAGGTGGGAGGGAGGTTCAGGATGGGGAACACATGTAAATCCATGGCTGATTCATATCAATGTATGGCAAAAACCACTACAATACTGTAAAGTAATTAGCCGCCAACTAATATAAATAAATGAAAAATAAATAAATAAAAATAAAAAATAAAAAAAAGAAAGTGGGTTTTAGAGGTGAGCAGCTAGTTGCTCAGTACTTGATACAGGGCCATACTTTATCAGCTTTGGATACATTCTTTCTTCTCTTTTGTTCACTCTTTGCCCATTCTTAGCATGCAAAATAATGTCTCAAGTGTATCATTTAAAAATATCACAGAATGGATAAATGGCTCTTGAAGGGGCCCTGATGGTGGAGATGACCTTCTAGATTAGAGATCTTACGGCAGCAACTTGCACAAGATCTGTGCTGGATTTTTGCTGACAGGATCAGGAACTGGATTCTTAAGTACAGAGTTATTTGCTAAATAGAGGATTTGCCATGTATCTCTCCATGTTTTAAAGACTCATAGACAGAAGATTTCACAACCTCCAGATAACTTGTATTACTAAATGTAACTGTCATCTAATACTTAACCTTCATCTCAGAAAGTTTTGCCTCATCATCTCATGCATATCAATTTACAATTTACTCCTTTTCTGAACTCTGGGCAAATACTTATTTCTTCAGTGGCTTCCTCTGTTGTGAATAGAGTCACCATTTGTTCTCCTCTTCTGCAAGCCAACTCAGGTCCATTTCATGCCTCAGGTATTATTTCTAACCTTTTAATTATCTTTCTTGCTCTTTGAATGTTCACCAGGATTTTAGTGCCTAAAATCCTGGAGCCTAAACTCAGATATAATATGCTGGGACTGGCAAGTGGAACTAAGCCTAAATTATTATTGTTAAGATTGTCTCATGCTTCCTGTTATAGTTTATGTAGACTTGTATCAGCTTTTGTTGTTCTTATTATTACATGCTCTATTGGCAAGTCTATCTTTCCCCACAATTTCAGAGGCTGTCATCTTTTATTCTGGGAATTCAAAGACCTAATTGGTCATTCTCTAACATCTCTATATGTAATTTCTTTCCTCAAGTAATTACCTTGTATGAATCAACATTAAATTTTATATTTATTACTAAATACATCATAGTCTTTGCCCAGTGGCAGGTAAATGCAAAGAGTTCAAATATAGTGTTGTTTAGTCACTAAGACATTTCCAACTCTTGCGACCCCATGAACTGCAGCCCACTGGGTTACTTCTGTCCATGGGATTTCCCAGGCAAGAATACTGTAGTGAGTTGTTATTTCCTCCTCCAGGGGATCTTCCCAATCGAGGGATGGAACCCACGTCTCCTGCATTGGCAGGCAGATTCTTTACCACTGAGCCACCCAAGAAGCCTCTCAAATATAGTACTGATATCTAAAAGCTTAAAATCAAAGTGAAAGTGAAGTCGCTCATTCGTGTCCAGCTATTTGCGACCACATGGACTATAGCCTACCAGGTTCTTCTGTCCATGGGATTTTCCAGGCAAGAATATCGGAGAGGTTTGTCATTTGCTTCTACAGGAGATTTTCCCAACCCTGAGATTGAACGTGGGTCTCCTGCATTGTAAGCAGACACTTTACCATCTGAGTCATCAGGGGAACTCACTCTTTTTATTGTCTTTTCCTTCCTAAATATGTTCCTCCTCTTAAGTTCTCTGACTAGGTCTCAGCACCACTACAAGGTTGCCCAAGGTTGAGGGACAAATAGATTTTTTTTCCTATCTTCTCTGTCATTATGTACAACTAACTGGTTTCCAAGTTCTGCTGAGTTTATCTCTTAAATATGGCCCTTCCTTTCTATTTCACTCTGCTACCCAAGTTCAGGTATTCAACATCTCCGGGTTAGACTACGATAGTTTTTGACTTCTCTCTTCCAATCTGTCATTCCCTCTTTTCTCAAAATGTTTATCAAGTCATTTTTTTCCTTAAAAAATCACACTGTCTCCTTTATTTAATATGAATCTCCTGCCTTTTCAGCCCCCTCTTTTGCCACTTCTCTTCCTCCTGTATTTCTCCCAAATGAAATCCAACAAGGTAAAAACAAACAAACAAGCAACTAACAAAAATGCACAACACTGTAAACAAATGCAAAAGACCAATAGAGATCAGTGTTTACATTCAAAAAGTGAAAATATGACGAGCCTTTAAAAGTCAGTAGGAAAATTACTAAACAACTGAACGTAAAAATGATAAGCAATAAGAAAACAAGTTTACAGAAAAATATAGATAAATGTCTTTTAAACATAAGCTGTTCAACTTCACTTATGAAAGAAATTCAAATTAAAACTATTATGATATCACTTTTACCTGTTAGGTCTGAAAAACATTGGAAAGTTTGATAACATACTAATGATCATACTAATGATATGATTAGTATGTTTGATAACATATGTTAGTATCCACATGTTATCAAACATACTAATATGTTATCTAGAGGTGGTAGGGAAAAAGAGGTCATATATTTCTGGTAAGAATATACAATGATACAATACTCATGGAATGCAATCTAACAATATCTCTCAAAATCACATATGCATATGCTCATGAATTGACAATTTCTCTTTGAATCAATGATCTTATAGATAAACTTTCCTATGTGAAAAATATCTAGATTATGAGGTTATTCACTGTGGCATTGTTTGCAATAATAAAATGTTGCAAGCAACACAACTATTGGGGATATACTTAACACATGCACACAATATAATAATGTTCAGTTTAAAGACAAGTGTTTTCTTATGAAAACTAAAGAAGCTCTCTCTGTACCAAAACGAGAAGAAATACAGAAAAAATTATTAAGGGGGAAAAAGCATGGTTCAGAGGTGAAAACATAGTGCTTAATGTACATTTGTTTGAACATGCTTAAGGAGAAGACTCTGAAAAGATTCACTGGACACTAATAATAGTTGGTACCTCTCTGGGGACTTGAGTGGGCAGAGGATAGGGGTAGTAAGATTTTTCAGTTGAAAAAAATGTAATTTACTTAAAAAAATCAAAGAAATGCTAATTTTCTCTCTCTGAAATGTTATTTACTCTCATTCCCTACCTCCACTTGGACATGTGTCAGGCCTTAATCACTTCCTCCAAAAGACATTCTTTCTAATCTGGAAAAGTTCAGAGTCCCTCAAGTCTCAGTTGAACTTTATGTTAGTTTTTGCCAATTACTTGTGGATATCTGTCTTCCTCATTTGACTGTGAAGCTCTAGAAGCAGGGAGGAATGCATCGGCTTCGGTTTGTCTCACCAAAGCCCGGGCTGCTTGGCGCATCAGCTCATGAATGTTTGTTGAGTGAAGACATATGTGCTCAAGGCACTGTGTGGGGATGAGGGTGGAGGGGTCCTGCTTAGGAAACCACAGGGAAAGATAAAAGCAGTGAGACAATGTCTGCCTTTAGGTAGCTTATCAACTAGGGAGGTGGATAAACACCCATATAATTATAAAGCAGAAAGCAGTCATTGCCTTAGGAGCTCCAAATTTAGTTATATGAGACTTAGAGCAAGGTGATTGCAAGAAGAATTTTTTTTAACATGTTATATATCTGAAAAATGCAGTAATATTTGCAAAGGGGTTTAGAAAAACCCATGTGATTTCTGCAAGAAAGGGCGGGCTATTTAATGCAGAAAATCAAATATGTACTGGGGTCAGGCAGCTGAAGCATGTCAGTGAGTAGAAACATGTCAGTGTTTCTGAAACATGAGTAGAAGCATGTCAGTGGAAACTGATTAAAAACAAGATCTAGAGGTATACTAGCTTGGCTGGATACTAGCACCACTTGGGAGATTAAAAATAAAAATCCTTATGCTAAGACCATAATGCAGGTCAATTCACCAGGGGTAAGGAAGGGGATAGGAGGATAAAAATGGAGAAGGAACCCAGTCATCGGCAGTTTTAAGAAACTGCCCAGGTAACAATAATGTGGACCAGGACAGGTCTCATTACCAGTGACTCGTTAAGAATGCAGAATTCCAGCCTCACCCTGCATTTACAGAATCCGAATCCGAATTGTGAAGATACCTCCAGTGCTTCTGGTACACTCTGGCAAGTTCAAGAAGCTCTGCTGTAAACAAATTTGTCCTTTTCCAAGGGAATGACCATTCATTAAGTAGTATCAGCATTTCCCAGAGGGCATGCATGTTCTAGTTGTCAACGTTCTAATTTTGCCAATTATACTGTTACTGCTGGCAACAACGCAAATAACTGAGATCAGGTAGAAGCCGTCAAAAGGTGACTGGATCCTACCAAGTTGCTAGAGAGGGGATAGTGAATTAGCAGGGTTTGTCTAAGGCTTATATTATCCTAAGGCAGAAGTTTTTTAATGTCGATTTTTGGTAGTTACTTAAATTTTTTTTTGAGCAGTTAACCCATCCCAGCCAACAGCACTGTGTGCTCGACAAAGTTCAATATGAAACTCTGCTTTCATTTAGGTGGGCAGGATTTTGGAGTACCACCAGCTCAGCAACTTTCCTTCCCCATCTTCCTGAAGCAAAATTTTAAAGATAAGATGAAAATAAAGCGAGGGAGGTTTGGAGGGCTTGGGATGCTAGAGTAAAATTTATTTACTTAATTTGAATAATGTCAAGTCACCATATTTTTTAAGCAAGGCTTATAACTGCAATACAAACAAAAAAGAAAACTCACTCCCTCATGATCTGGTTAGGAATATAACTGGCATAAAAGAAAGTTGAAAACTTTTACCCAACAAATGCTTATCAAGCTCCTACTATGAATCAAGTGCTATTCCAAGTCCTTTAATTTCATTCCTTTGGTGGTAATCCTAGTCAGCCGGCCTCCTGGAAAACTGATGTCACTGTTCCTAAAATGAATGATCTCAGAAGATAAAAGTGTGAATGAGTCAGATCAGCCCATGGCTCCAGCTGATGTGAGCAGCTTAGGAGCCTGTCTTTGAACATCAAGAACCACTGAGACTGGGGGGTAACTCAGAACTGGTTACCACACACCTCAGGTCTCAATTGTGCTGCGGAGTTTCACAACAGTTTTAAAATTTTAAACAGCAATACTAAGACATGACTTTCTTTTTTTTTTTCCATTTATTTTTATTAGTTGGAGGCCAATTACTTTACAATATTGTAGTGGTTTTTGCCATACACTGACATGAATCAGCCGTGGAAGGACATGACTTTCAAAGAATAATATCAGCAACTCTTTTTTTCTTTTTTTCTTCTGTGGGATTTTAGTACCCTGGGGTTTCCCAGGTGACCCAGTGGTAAAGAATCTGCCTGTCAGTGTAGGAGACACAAGAGAGATAATGGTTCAGTCCCTGTGGCGGGAAGATCCTCTGGAGAAGGAAATGGCAACCCACTCCAGTATTCTTGCCTGGGAGATCCCAAGGACAGAGGAGCCTGACAGGCTAGCGTTCACAGGGTTGCAGAGTCAGACAAGACGGAGCACTGTTCCTTCCTTTCTTAGTTCCTTGACCAGAGATCAAACCTGCGCCCCCTGTGTTGGGAGCACTGCATCTTAACCACTGGATTATCAGGAAAGTCCCTCAGCAATTCTTACATTATTCTTTTATTTTTTTTTAAGTTGTTGCATTGTGTAACATTTTTATCTACCTCTGCTGAAATATATAAAAGTCACTCCATAGATAAATGTACAGAGTAACTGCAAATGAAAAATCAGTCAAAGCCTTAATCTATTGAACCTCCACTATGCTAAAACATGCATATTTCTGAAACAGTAGGTATTTTTATAAACAATTCATAAGAACAAAAATAAAAAGCTTACGAAATGAGTTTCTGTTAGAAGTTTTCCAGTTGTTTTTTTTTTAAGAAATTTCTCAGCACTTTCAAAACTTTAAATGCTCAAAGAATATAATCACTGAGAACAGTTATATTATCCCTTTATTATTTTAAGTGTTAGTCGCTCAGTCGTGTCCGTCTCTTTGCAGCCCCATGGACAATAGTCCACCAGGCTCCTCTGTCCATGGAATTCTCCAGGCAAGAATACTGGAGTGGGTCGCCATTCCCTTCTCCAGGGAATTTTTCCAACTCAGGGATCGAACCCATTATTATTTTAAGAGCATGCATTTATTTTGTATTATTTTGATACTGAACTCATTTGTTTTTAAGATGTGCACTGAGCATAGTAACAAAAAAGCCAAAAAAGAGAGAGAGAAAGAATGTAATGTATCAGACAAGTCACTAAAAACAGAAGGAAAAGGGGGAAAAAAATTCTCCTTCTGAGCTAAATAGAAAGAGAAAAAAGTACTATCATTAAGGCAGAAGAAAGGCATCTCTGAAGAAGGAATAAACATCTTCCCAGCAGTGAGCTGGGGGCTGCCGAGTGCGGTAGCAGAACAGAAGGGTATTGGGTGAGAAAGCACACTCCTCAAAGCCCCTGTGAATGGAACTTCACTGTAAAGAACAAATGAATCCACTTACAGGGCATGCTTAACCTCACCTGTTGGGAGGTAAGTTCAGTTTCTTTCTCCTTCTTTGAATGAACCGGGAAGGCTTCCGTTTTGCCTTCGGCCTCCCACCACAGGAATGTCTGCTATCTGCAGGGTGGTTTTGAAACCCATAGCTCTTAAAGGAGCTGTATCAACAGGTTTTTCCTCCTTAACACTGAGTCGATTGTAAATGTTGAATGGGAAACTTGAACAAGCTGAACACTATCACAGGAATTTAAAACCAGCTCTCTCACCAAAGTTTTTTTTTTTTAATAGAATCACAATTTATATTTTTATCACTTCAGCCTTTTTGGATCCAGAACTACAGAACTAACAAAGGACTATTTCCTGACAGCTTAATACAAAGGGAAGCCTGAAAGCTGGCCTTGCTGTGTCACTTAGGACAGAGAACTCTTTCCAAAATGGAAAGAGTTCTGCTAATGTGTGTGTGTTTTTTTTTTTTTTTTTTGCTATTGTGGTTTTTAAAGAAGACACAGGAGACTCAAAAATGCCCTTCGAAGCAATGCAAAAATTGCCAAGCTTTTTACATATTTATCTAAGGCAGTTCTAAGTCCATTGCCTTTCACCCAAATACTTCTCTCTTAACTTTGGCCTGTATACTTTCCATTCTGTCTTTAAATAAGACTGTTTCCAAAGGTGAGGCAAAGCACTCAGTTTCACTCATCCAGCCTTACATACTGGTGGCCAATGTCATAGGCCAATTCTAAGCACATTTTAAACTTTTTCCCATGATTGCTAAACCCTGAGATTAACAAGTTTTTCTTGTTGTTGTTTTGTTTTTGTCTTTTTTTTAAGATTAACTCTTTTTGATTAAAGATTTGGTGTCCAGAATTTGGCTTGCCATGTTTGCACAGCCATTTGTCACTGTTTTCATATCATTTACAATTTATTCTACAGTACCAAGTAGCTCTCTTAAGAGGTTCTATGGCTTAATATAATTCAATTTCTCATGAAAACTCTCAAGCTTCATTTGGCATGAACTTCACTGAAAATGACTATAATCTGATTTCAAACACTGAGCGATGATGTTACGTAGGATATGTATATTTCCTCATAACTGAACAAGAATATGATTAAAAATAAGCCAACATTCCCCAAATGAAGACACAATTAAAAACTATCCTTAATGATAGGAAATTCTCTGTAATAAGAAAAAACTGTTGAAAATTAATTTGCTAATTACCATGCACTGATTAACTGACCAGTTTCTAAGATGATCTATATATAAAATTTAAAAAAGGATGGTGTTTAGGTAATTGTTTAGATAACTTATTAATGTAGTAGATTCTAGGGCTCAAAGGAACCAAGTTGAACATCTGATGACTTTTCACATTTGAGGAAGCAAGATTAAGCAACAAGAAAAGTGGAAATATCTGGGGGGAAGTGGAATAAGGAATCAAAAGATAAAAAGTCAGCACTAAATCTTCATAAAAGAGTGACTAACTACATTTCACTGTTTTTCACAGTCTCCCTGGGATTTTGTTGGTTTAAATGTTTGGACTCTTCTTGCAGTTAAAAAATATACAAAAACCTTTTAGGAAAAATACTCAAAGTCATCTAAACTTAGTGACCCTGGCTCTGGAAATTGCACTTGACACTGTGACTTTATCACATCTTAAAGGGATATGTCAAAGCTCTTTAAATCATTTCCAGAGGGCATGGATTATTTCCAAGAGTGAGGTAAAGATGTCTGTAATCATGTAAGCATTACTTATTTAGCCACTGCAAATTAAGATGATCAAATACCTCTATAAAGTGGGAATTATGAGTTTAAGTTTTATACTGACATGCCTACACATTTCCTTCCTTCCTCCTTTTCTTTCTTTCTTCCTCCCTCCCTCCCTATTTTTTTTTTCTTTTTAATTTGAATTCTGGTACCAAAGTAACCCAAAGAATAAACCTGGAACAAGAGTAACTGGTGCCTGTAAATCCTCTCCACAATTCTACTCAACACTATCCTACAGAGAAGGGGCCTGGAGAAAATTAAGAATCCATAGTGGAGTTGCTCAAGGCAACTTTACTAAAAACAGTCAAATAAAGGAAACAACACAAATGTTCATCAACAGGGAAGAGTAAATTGTATATTCACATAATGGAATACTATAAAGCAAAAGAACAACTTATTGATACATAAAACAATATGTATGAACCTCATTGACTTAATTTTGCTCAAAATAAACCATATACCAAGAAAGTACAGTTGTGGTTTCATTCCTAGGAAATTCAAAATCAGGCAAAATTTAGAAGTTCAAAGAATGTTTATCATGGAGGGGTTATTGATTGGGAAGTGACTCAGGGAGACTTCCATGAGTGATAAAAACATCCTAAGGTCCTGTTTTGCTTGAAGTATCCAGATACAGCAATGTATAAAAATTCACTGAGTTATACATTTAAGATTTGTACACTTTATGTATGTTATTTGCATTTAAATTTTCTTAAATGAAATTTAAAGAAAATTCACAATGCTGAAAGGAAAAACAAGCTAGAAAGCCTCCACCAAAATACCAACAGATTCAACGAAAGTGAAAGATAGTCTCATTTTGAAAAATATATAAAAATTTCCTTTCACCCAGGGTTTTCCTTTTTGAAACTGAAAGTGAAGTCACTCAGTCGTGTCCGACTCTTTGTGACCCCATGCACTATAGCCTACAAGGCTCCTCCATCCATGGAATTTTCTTTCTTAACATTCCCTAAATCATTGTGTGTGTGTCAGTGGCTCCATCGTAAACGACTCTTCGCCACCCCATGGACTATAGCCCATCAAGCTCCTCTGTCCATGGGATTTTCCAGGCAAGAATACTGAGTGTTCCTGGGTTTCCATTTCCTTCTCCAGGGGATCTTCCCACCCAGGACTGAACCTAGATCTCCTGCATTGCAGGCAGATTCTTTACCATCTGAGCCGCCAGGGAAGCCCAAAAGTGTCTGGACTTGACAACCACAGTGATTCTCACTACAACTTTCTGCAGTACCCCCCAATACCCCAGGACTTCACAGTTCTTTCCTGCTGCGCGCTGTGCTGTGTCTGTCAGGTGTGTCTGACTCCTGGTGACCCCATGGACTATAACCCATCAGGCTCCTCTGTGCACGGGGTTCTCCAGGCAAGAATACTGGAGTGGGTTCCCACGCCCTCCTTCAGGGATCTTCCCAACCCAGGGATCGAACCTAGGTCTCCCACATTGCAGGCGGATGTAAAAGGAGGAGAATTAAAGAATGACAACGTCTTCCCCCTAGACTAGTGGGGTTTGAGGACTTTGGTTAAGTTTCAGGATGTCTTGATTAGGGACACCTTTCTGTCTTCTCAATCATTATGGCAAGTATCTCGATTCTCTTCTGAGGGAGACCGTCACGAAGAGTGACTGAGAGGACAAAAAAGAAGTTGACTATCTGGCTTTCAGATACACAATTAAAGTTTGGCCTTAAGTTTACTTCCCTGTGGTTCAATAGAGTTCAGTAAGACGGGAAAGGAGGGAGAGCTGTGGGCAGAAGAGCTGTCCAGGAATGGAGACTTCTCTTTGTGTCCTCTGTGAAAAGCTACACAATGGATCTGGTATGTTGGGACCAGAAGGGTGAGAAGCCCAATATTTATTTCTAGTCAAACTCTATTGACATAATTTATGTGCCCCCCAGGCATCCCCCCCCCTTTTTTTTTTCTAAATAGAAGACTGGGAAAACGAATCCATATCTCCTTAGCCACATTTCCCCAGGAGTTTTAGAAGCACAGAATCCTTTTCTCCTGTTCTTCTCCCTGGGGGCACTTCCAACCCTGGCAGGCCATTTCTAACAGTGGAGGCTGTGACTGGGGTGATGGTGTGTGAGGGTTGTGGTGGGGCTCTTGAGTTTCAGGCTGTTGCATTCCAATATGGTCTTTGAATTTGAAATAACTGGATTGTTGCCTCATTCACTACCCAAAGTGCAGCCAGTTACAACCTGGCTGCGTTTGTGAAATTATTTAAAAATCCTGGACCAAAAAAAAAAAAAAAATTAATAAAAATCCTGGACCAAAATTAATGGAGGAAATTGTGGACAGTGATCAAACAGAGCATTTAAATAACATGTATGGGGGTGGGGGAGGCTAAAAATGTAGGGCTTATCTATGGTAATGGGATTCCCAGGTGGCTCTGTGGTAAGGAATCCATCTGCCAATGCAAGAAGGAGATGTGGGTTAGATTCCTGGATGGGGAAGATACCCTGGAGGAGGAAATGGCAACTCACTCCAGTATTCTTGCCTGAGGAATCCCATGAACAGAGGAGCCTCGTGGTTTTTGGGGTCACAAAGAGTTGCACATGACTTAGTGACTAAGCACATCTTAAGGTGTTTTATGTGCATTATTATTATACAATGTTCTTGACACCTCTGTAAGCTAAAAATTAGCATCCCCATTTTATAAGTGGAAATCTCAACCTTCAATAAACAAAAGTCCTAAGTGTGCATAGCTGAGGTTCAAGCCCAGGTCCATCAGACTTCAAAATCCTTTTATCTCCTGACTGCTCAGGAGAGGTGCCTTACTCAATACATGCAGAACTCAATTAATCTTTCATCCTATGAAAAGAATATAAATTGTAAATTAAATCAGCCAAAATAGATGGTAATCCCCTTGAGGGCAAAGGCTGATGACTCATCTTTACTGTGACATAGAATAATACCTCCATGTGTTAGGTGAATACTTCTAAGTAGGTGCACATGAGGTAGATGTTACACACGCGCGCACACACACACACACACACGTGTGAGCATCTACAAGATTGTTATTATGGATTCAAATACCTGCATAAAAAATAAAATGTGCCCATTTAAGTAAAAAGTGAAGCTAGTAAAAAGGATGGTTAAATGCCAAGTAAGAACATTACCAACAAAAAGAACTTTAAAGCTCACATATTGAATTACATTTGCTGGTCTTTTAAGCTTTAAAGGTACATTGGCTAACATTTCTGTTATACCAGGAATAACAAGCAAGCACAAATCCTTTCAAAGAATAACTGACCCTAAACGTGGAATCACCTCAAAGAAAAGAACATACAAATATGGGATGTTCTGCTTATACAAGATGGAACCTAAATGAGCAGACTAGAATCCAATGATTAGTAAAATACCACTGTGATGACCGGTTCTTTACACCAAAGAACTAAAAAATGTACTAAATGCTTTTTCTTTCCAGGACTTTTCTCCCCCATTTCATTTTAATTTTTCTCTGTGGAAGAAAAGCACTGAACAAGATTGAAATTCTTAGTGCCTTATCCCTTCTGAAACTTACAGTCTGAAATTAGTATATTTACTTTCAAATTAAGTCAGAATTTGTTACTGAAAGAATTGTACCTGGGTCTTTAGTTGCAGTATTGCTAATGATTCTTTTCAGTTAAAGACATGCAGAATTCCAAGGTGATGTGCTTTGTTATTTACTTTTCACTGGTAGGATTCTCGGTTTGCTGAATATAGAGTAAATAAGAATTTGAAATTATATAATAGAATAAAAGGACTTCCTTCAACATTGGAGGCTCATTTGTCCTTCAGGTAGAATCATCCAGGTTTTCTTTCAGATTTGTGACTGCTGAATTTTTGCTTCAGAATTCTCTAGGATAAATTTGCTTGTGACCCTAAACCCACTCTTAAATAATCATTTAATCTCCACTAACTAAAAACATGTCTGGTTAGGTCCATTTCTGAGAGTATAAGAAACAAATCAGTATTTCTCTCTTCCATGTTGTCTTCCTGATTTTTTTCATGTTAGTTAAAACAGTAAGTAGATATTCCTGAAATTTTAATAATGTATATCTACGCAGTGTAAATGTTTTCTTCATTATTCCAAAGTGTTTCCTCTCCATGTTTACGTCTGTGGTTCTCCACAACGTTTAGAATAGTCATTACCTGTCAAAAACGATGTCCATAGAGAACAAACTTGTGGTTGTCAAGAGGGAGGGGGTTTGTGGGGGTGGAGTAGGACTTTGGGGTTAGAGAATGGATAAACCACAGGTCCTACTGTATAGCACAGAAACTGTACTCAATATCCTGTGATAAACCACAATGGAGAAGAATAGGAAAAAAGAATATATATATACACATACATGTATAACTGAGCCACTCACCTGTACAGCAGAAATCAACCAACATTGTGAATCAAATATACTTTAAAAAAAAGTCTATATTGGTTCATTATTTGTATTAGTTGAACTAATGAATGTTAGTTCATTTTTTTGGGGGGGTCCCAATCATTTTGGATTATTTTTGAGAATCTTCAACTCTCTCCTGCATAAAAAATTAAAAAATAAAAAACCCTTTCCCACATTATGGTTCTTTAATCTGTCTTGGCACATAAATCTCCTTTCTATTCTTAAATTTTTAATGCTTTCCATAGTCTCAGCATTGTGTAACTTTAATTCACATTTTTTCCTATTCTTTTGTATGAATTTATATTTTTCTTTACTTCGACTGGCGGCCACTTCATTCTATTTTCAAGTCTTTAAAATTTTGGTTCCCATTGAGTCCCCTAGTGATGGCAATTCAATAATACGTCATAGTTTTCTAGCACGGCACACTCCCTGAATGTGATCAGTGACACTTCTGGTGCATGTGGGGTGGTGGAGTGGGCATGCTCAAGACAGTGTCACCCAAAAATAAAATACTAAAATAAATATTCAACATTTTAGCTTATGCACATATTTTGCTAAGTATATAATTTTTTAAAAATTGGAAAATAAATGAAACTTACCCTTTTAAGAAGATTTCAGTGGATGATTTAGGATGCTTACATCTTTATTTTGGCTCCATCCAATTCAGTTAATAAGAGTTATAGGGTCTTGTCGGGTCCAGCGGCTGTGGAGACCACAAAAGGAAGAATAAGGGAAGGCCCTCCCCCCAAATTTACATTCATTTAGATCAGCTGGAGTGCTTGGGCTTTCAAATCCCAAGCTTTATATGTGTTTCCTTAAAGAGTGAGTAGTAACTGTTTTCCCAACCAGCGAGGATCTAGGTTCCCCGCTTTTAAAGCTTCAGGTTGTTCTTCAACTATCCTTTTTACGTTGTATAGCCCTTAGGGGTTCATATCCAACTTCCGTATTTAATATATTTTAATTCATCTTTGTAATGATCTGTATATGCATTCATGAGCTCATCTTCCCCTTAGGACTCACTCAGGTAGCAGAGATTAAATTGGCATTCCTTGCTATTTTCTGGCAAGTACAAGTCTGACTTCATGAATACCTTTATTTCTGTGCTTGCATCCAAAGGTTTTGGAAAGAGTGTGATTACTTGATTAAATAAATAAAACAAGGTCTTTTGGATGGATCCTTTTCTAACACCATGACTAAACTAAACTGGCAACACACACAGGCTAGCTTTTCTGCTTTACTTGCTCCCCTTCCTGTTTTATTCTGTGAGTGATCCTTCGAAATCTCAAAAGATTTGTATCCTTTCTCATAACCTAAACTATGCCCTTACCTCAACTGTATTCTGTGAATAGTTTGTCTACCTTACTGGCCCTTAACCAAATAATACATTTTGCATTTGAAGAGAAAGAATTTTCCCTTCCATTAAGCTTTTGGTGAGGGAAGCAGGACCTGGAAGGAGAAAGCATGCGTGAGAGAGCAGCAGCAATGCCCCAAACGAAAACCAGGGCTCATGACACTGTGCTGTGCGCGGCCTTCAAGGACATCATGGTCCAGAGGACTTCTATTTACTTATTTATTTGGCTGCATCGAGTATTAGTTGCAGCTTGTGGGATCTTGTTCCCCAACCAGGGATCAAACCGGGGCCCCCTGCATTGGGAGCTCAGAGTCTTTAGCCGCTTAGACCACCAGGGAAGTCCCCTGGAGGAATTCTTAATTGAAATGGTATCATAACTGCCTTCTATCACCAACTCCATCATGCTCTCCTCCCACTGCCCCATCACCTTGATTGGGTGATTATTTACCTATCTATTTATTACTTGTTTATTTAAATGTTTGGCTGCACTGGGTCTTCGTTGCTGTGTGAGAGCTTTCTCTAGTCTCTCCGAGAAGGGCCTACTCTCTCGATGCGGTGCAGCGCACAGGCTTCTCACTGTAGGGGCTTCTCTTGTTAGGGAGCACGGGCTCGGCGTCCACAGACTTCAGTGGTCCTGGTGTGGGCTCGGGTGTCATGGTTCTCGGGCTCTGGAGCGCAGGCTGAGTATTCGTGGTGATGGGCTTAGCCGCTCTGTGGAGTGTGAGATCCTCCTGGACTTGGTGGGTGGATTCTTAACCTCTGGACCAACAGGAATGTCTTCCTCTCTCATTTAAATAATTGATCTACTCTATAATATAGTCATTTCAGTATGAAATCTCAACTCCCCATTAAGTGTCTACTACGCTTTGTACTTCTCTGCCTATAGCACCTAGCCTAGTCCTAGGCTTAAGATAAATTTTTGCTGAACTGAAATAAATGGGTTGACCTTGCTTAGGATCACATAGAAAACATTTATCTCAGGTGACATCTTCATCTTGACTCTACACAGTGACTGCATAGTGACCAAAAAGAACCTAAAGAAAAGAAGCATGGCTGACTTCAAATTGCAGTGTAAGAAATTTTAGTCTTTTTTTCCTGAAAAATACTAATTATTTTCTATTTTTTCCTAAAAGATGAGCCACTCTTAATGTTTGATGGTATAGGCCTCAAGCTGCAGACAGAAGTGTTTTTGTGATTTGAAATACTTTCTGCCTAGCATGGATAATAACCAAGAGGATTTAAATATATGAAGCACAGGAATTACCTGGCAGTCCAATGGTTAGAACTCTGTGTTTTCACTTCTGCAGGCTGGGAACTAATCCCCAAAATCACACAATGAAGCCAAAAGCAAACAAACAACAACACCAACAAAAAAAAAACAACAAAAAATGTTAAGTACAATGTCACAAAAAGTTTACTAAATAAAATGGAGCTTAAACTTGAGTTCATCTTTAGCCATATCTTTGTAGTACACATAAAAAATTTGGTGAATCATTGGATTGTATGTTTCCAAGTTACCCCACATTCAGATCTGTAAAAGTCAGACTGAGTGGCATGAATTTCCTCATTTGCTGGATCCAGGAAGACAGAGACAGAGAAGGGGAATGGACCACTCTGCAGGGCTCCTGTGTCTCCTGCTTTTGTCTGTGCTCTCTCATGTGCAAGCTAAGTTACCAAACCATCACGAGGACACGGAGGATAAATCAAACGTCCCTGTGTCTGACTGGCTTATGAAGGGAGGCAGGGTATTAGGATTTGAAACAGAAAGTCAAAGTATTCCCTTGTAGCTGGGTCTTGTCATGAATAATCACAATTAGATTTTAACCTCTTTGAGTTGACTGGTTTACCTTTATTTCTTCCCTGTCACCTAGGCCTTCACACATGTTTAAATAATGAATTTTAAAGGTTACAGTGTCATTTGCATATATTGAAAAGTTATATATATCTTAATTATCATAATATTCTACCTAGCAAGTAAATATGAAGTGCAGATATGTATGAAATTGGTTATGAAAAACTTTTTAATGAGAAAATTTAGTAAACTTCTCTGATAATAATAGGTTGAAGGAGGAATTACCTATGCTACCATGGAAGTGGCTAACATTTCCAGGCTGCCAAGGGCCCTGGGCACCATAAGAGTGGTTTCAAAACTGAAAGGCAAAGAAGGTGGTAATTTTAAGGGATCATTAAAATTTTAGGAAAAAACATCTGACCAGACGCTGAAGATTGTTTGGTATTAAACTGCATAACCATACCCCTTGTGCCTTGCTGAGGGTGACAAAAGCTTGATCTGGCCCCAGGATGTGGATGCCATGTGGTAGATAGCTCTTCCCATAGTGCGAAGAGTAAATATCAACAAGGAAGCAAAATAAGATAATGGCCAGGGAGGCAGTGATTTTGCTAGATTAGGACATAGGCAGAACCAGAAATTCTCCCCTGTCTGGAAAGACTAAATGTTGACTGGGTTATTAGACCCAGACTAAATGAGTTTGTAATAGAAGCTTGCATTTTGCATCTCTTGCTCCATCTCACTGTGTTCAAGATAAAGGCACAATTAAGAATGTTTAAGAGTGTGATAATTGGGGTCAGATAGACCTGGGTTCAGACCTCCCTGATGACTAGGTGGTAAAGAATCCACCGGCCAATGCAAGAGACACAGGTTCGATCCCTGGGTGAGGAGTATCCCTTAGAGAAGGAAATGGCAACCCACTCCAGTACTCTTGCCTGGAAAATCCCATGGACCGAGGAACCTAGTGGGCTATAGGCCACGGGGTCGCAAAAGAGACAGACACGACTTACTGACTAAACAACAAAGACATGGGCTTGACTCAGGTAATTTATTATGTTGTTTATTATGTTAGCTATGTGGCCATCACCTCCTTCCCAACATTCAAGTCTCAGTTTCCTTATATGTAAAATAAAATAACAATTATACCTTCTACATATTTGTTGGGTATTTGTTGTGCCGGTCAGATGACATAATATATGTAAATAAAGCACTTAGATGCCTGGCATTCTCAGTGGATGTCAGCTAAAAACAAACAATGGAACGTTAACTGCTCAGCATCTCATGTCTATAAAAGGGTGGCAGAGTCAAGGAAAGCCCTGAAGTCCAGGATATCAAACAGATTCATACCTCTGATACAATTCAGCTGCTGTTTACTCTCTGTCCTCTTATTATTTTAGATCGCCTTTATGCTTCCCATCCTTGCCACTGGCAGAGGCTGCCAAAGACATTCATTCATTCATTCAAGTAGTATTTATTAAATGTCAGCTCTGTATCAAGTAGTGGCTTTGTTTTTGGAGATTGTGAACATCTCACAGAGATAGGTGAAAACATTCTTAAGACAAACACACAAATCCTGTCATTGTCACTTGTAGGAAGAAAAGACATGGGACTCTATTTTAGATGTGTTGACAAAGGAAGACCTCTCTAAGGAAGGGAAATTTAGGCTAACAGGCCAAAGAAAGAGCAGACATGGTTTTCACAGCTTATGGCCTTTCTCTATGGTGCTTGTGACAATTGCCAGACTTATCCATCCTGTAACTTCCCTGTATCTGCTATCATCATTCAGAGGTGATCTCAAGAGACATCCAGGACAGATTATTTCCTGCCAAAAATGACCCTAGGGTTGTGATCACAGACGTAGCTACAGAGAGGTCACACACACACTTGCACAGGCCATTACCGCCTGAGGACGCTAGTCCAGCAGAGTGCCCTGCACAGACCACATTCACCTGCCTTTTAGGAAGGGATGACTTTTCAGCTTCAAGGCAGAACATGTTAATGGTCCTGTGCAGCCTCAAAATGAAAGCACACTCTAAGTGAAAAGTTTTTCAAAAGCAAGCTGGCACTAGGGACTCAAGGTACCATCCCAGAATATCCCAACTGAATTTCTAAGTATAGGTGACATAGAGGACCCATGTGACTGTAGACGTGCACCATGATTTGTAACCCACTTATCAGGGGAAGGATGTATTTCTTCCTCTCGACATCAGAGGGATCAGGGTCCTCGCTGGCTTCCTAGCTGAGTGGGACCCTGGGTGCTGTAGCAGCCTGGGGAATGTTAGCTGGGACCCCTGCTGCTCAAGTCCCCACAAAACCCACTTCTTCCAGTAACTGTCCCCATAGCCGGCCTCCGTGGGCCAGCTCCAGTCCCCAGAGCTGTGACAGGTGGCATCCCTCTCAGGCTTTCAAAACAAAGCAGTTGTTTTTGGATTTGGAAAAATTTTCCTTCATTCCAAACCAGAATCACTCTTCCTGATTATCTATAAAACAAGTCACACAGAATCCCACCTGGGTTGTAGTAATCTGTGGAAGTAATAAAGAAGAAATAGTGAGGGGAATGGAGAAGGAAATGGCAACCCACTCCAGTGTTCTTGCCTAGAGAATCCCAGGGACAGAGGAGCCTGGTGGGCTGCCGTCTGTGAGGTCACACAGAGTCGGACACGACTGAAACGACTTAGCAGCAGCAGCAGGAGTGAGGGAAAAATTGTAGGAGACCATGAGCTAAAGACAAGAGAATGTTAGGTTTATGTTTGTACACTTAACAGCAGTGTCTAAGTAAAATATTTCAGGCAGGTAGAGGAAAGTTTTTACAAAGAATTGTGTTAAATTACTTTCAAGAGGTATAACCAAAGGGAGAAAAAAATCTACACAGAGTATTCTCTTGGCTAGCTTTCTTACATATTAAAACTTAAAATTATGCAGACAAATCCTCAGGCTAAGACATGTTTTGGCCTAATTAGCAGTACCTCAGACTAGCAAGCAGGACTCTATGATTTTAACAGATAGCACTTATACTTAAGGCAAGAACTAACAAAACTGGCCAGACCTGATTTTCTATCAAGGTTTCCTTGGAGGGAGTTAAAATAAAAAAAGAAGAAAAAGGTATTAGTCTCTTAGAGAACTAAAGTGACAGAAAGCAGAGCTGGACATTAATAATGCACAAATTTTATGTAGATTAATTTAGATTCATTAATGAAGAGAAATATAACTCTCCTACCATTTTTGGAGACTACACAATTATAGCTCTAGTTTATAGGTTTTGCAATTACAAAGCAGTTACAAATCCAATCCAGAAATCTCAGAAATTTACTTCAGAGGGCCAGGAAGGAAGTCTTTGGGAGTGATGAAAGTGTTCTGTATGTTGATTTCTGTAGTGGTTACAAGGCTTCATACATTAATTGAAACCCCTCTAAACATACACTTAAAATTATTAGACTTTATTGTATGTAGTTTGTACTTCAATAAAGTTGCAAAAAAAAAAAAAAAAAAGAAAGAAAAGAAACTATGACTTGAAAATTCCAGTATAATCAATGGTACATGCTTTTTTTCCCCCAACATGTTGCTAAATTGATTTTTAAACTAGGAAAATCTATCAAATCTCTCCTTTTGAAAGAGGCTATTTAAAAGCACCAGCATATTCATCTTTTAAATTGAAGTAATATAATTACTGAGTAATATGGGGAAAGCAAACAAAAAATGAAAAAATGAGAAAAATGACTTTGATAGAAAATATTTAAGGCAGTTAAAAGAAAAAATAGAAAGGATATTGTTCAAAGTCAGAAAGTAAGGACGGTTTGTTTCTAGAAAGGGGGCATAAGTAGAAAATTCTAACCAGATGGATAGGACTCTATGGGCAGCCTTAGGGTTCAGTTTGTGGCTGCCAAGTAGTGTAGGGCATTTCCAGAAATTAGGTTGTACATATATTGTATGAATATATTATTTAGAGAGCTGATATTAACTAAACCTTGAGCTTTAATACAATAAACGTTATATTCAGAGCAGACATCTTGTTTCTGCAGAACACACTGCAGTCACTATATTCATATTCAAAAGATTTGTTTCTTCTACTTCAGGACCAGTGTTGTGTCCCTGTTTTTGGCAATTAGACCTGCAACTCTTTAAGGAGTGAAAAGTCCCCTCAGATTCACAATTATCCTAACGCATCCTACCATATTACTGCTGTCTGGCACTCCCGTCGCTGATCTGCTGGATTCGTCCTGCTACTCACATCTGATGAAGCCCAAAACAGAGGACATCTAAAGCCAGTGTATTAATTGAAGATATTTCATTTTCTCCTTAAAAGTAGGAATCTTTTTAACCTAAATCTACTGTAGCAGAACTTTCCTCTCTATTTCTTAAACTCCTTAAAGGAAGGGACTATGTGCCAAATGATTTTTTTTCACACCCAGTCATTTTGGGGGCTGCTCATTCCTGATGTACCTGCTGTCCTAAATACTTCAGGGCAAATGATTCTGAGATACCATGACCTTGAATAGTGTCCTTTATGTCTAATGAAATAATGCTTGAAATACTGCACAGCAGGCACAGAAATAAATAATTCTGATGTCACCAAACCTTTTTTCCAACAGTTTGTGAGGATTTTGAGAACCCTTGACAGCTCGTGGGAGATGGCATGGAGATGAAGGTTGATCCCTCATTTGTTCCACGCCCAGTGGGACTGAATAGCCCACTGTGCTGATGGGCAATGAACTTGAGAGGCAAAGTGTGCCAGCAGTGAAATCAAGTGTGGGCTTGACTAGACTGTTCAAACTCGACTTCCTGGAGCCTCATCTCACATGAGCACCATGACACCGATGCTGAGCCCAGCTCCACTGCTGCCCCGAGAATGCTCTCCAAGGCTAAAGGTCCAAGGCATCCCATGTTTTGGGTATATTGCCTAAACATAGTTCTCATTCTGATAAGGACAGAGCAAAGAGATAAAGTAGGTAATTAGATAATTAATCCCACTTATAAATAGTTAATATAGTTAATCCCAATTATAAATAGAAAAATATGAGAGACCCCTGTAAGTCAATGGGTACTCAAGATAGCAGGCTTGCTTAACTACAAAAAACAAGCAGGCTTGCTTAACAACAAAACCATGCAACAGGACATGACCCCAAACAGTCACATAAATGGTGGCATGAGCCTCACATCTTACCCAGTGAGCTCAGTAAGGTAATGATCCCTAGGACATGCTCTCTGCACACAGAAGAAAAAATAATTTGTGGGCCTAGCTTGACCATGTAGGGACAAGAAAACTCCCATGCCCAACCTGGAAGAGGACCTAATGATGAAACATGATGTCTGTTCAAGAAAGTTAAAGAAGTACTTCTCTCGCCTCCCCACTTTTCCTTTGATTGTAAAACTGTATTCCAGTAAGTTCTTGGGGTATGGCACCCCTTTACCTGCTGGTTTGTAAGCCTCAAAAGTGTCCTATTCTAATAAATCACTTCTTATCACTTCTCCTCTCCCTGAATTCTTTTCTGTGCTATAGACACTGTTACTGTTGTTGCTCAGTCATGTCTGACTCTTTGCGACCCCATGGACTGCAGCATGCCAGGCTTCCCTGTCCTTTACCAACTCCCAGAGCTTGCTCAAACTTATGTCCATTGAGTTGGCGATGCCATCCAACCACTTCGTCCTCTGTCATCCCCTTCTTATCCTGCCTTCAATCTTTCTAAGCATCGCAGTCTTTTCTAATGATTTGGTTCTTCGCATCAGGTCGCCAAAGTATTGGAGCTTCAGCTTCAGCATCAATCTTTCCAATGAATATTCAGGATTGATTTCCTCTAGGATTAACTGGCTTGATTTCCTTGCAGTCCAAGGGACTCTCAAGAGTCTTCTCCAACACCACAGTTCAAAAGCATCAGTTCTTTGGTGCTCAGCCTTCTTTATGGTCCAACTCTCACATCCGTACATGACTACTGGAAAAACCATAGCTTTGACTAGGTGGACCTTTGTTGGCAAAGTATTGTGCTGAGACATAGAGGACTATGATACTGGAGCTCTTTGGAGCCCCTGAAGTGATGCCAAATGGTTTCAATTCCACTGAGGTGTTGTGACTGATTTGTGTGAGATGTGTCTCAACTAATTTGTTGTTCACCAGTCCTAAAATTGCAGTGAATATTCTGAGATTTATTTAAAATATACATGAGTGGATTGGTAACTTTCTTTATATTTTCTTGTATTCTACAAGCCTGAATGTAAAAAGAGGGTCTGCATGTGTTAGATCCTGGGATTATGTATCACCTTGAGTATACCGCACATGAACATCAGCCAATATGTGCATTGGCAGGAAAATTGAGAAGCACTCCAATAAGGCAAATGATACTATTATGTATTCAATTCTTCATTTTTAAAAAAAGATTGGATAGGACCCATGAAAAAGTACTACAGTCTCCAGAATTTAGAGTTAGACAAGAGACTTGGCTAAAATAGAATCAAAACTAGATTTATAATTCAAAAGAATACCTTTCTTAAAGCTGGTTATCTGCCCAGAAAGCTTTTCTTGTGGCTCCTTCAGCTAATCAAAGATAAAGTCTCAGAAGACATATATCTAAATGCTTCCTTCCTTTTGTCATTTTCCCAGCACATTCAGTCTCAGACAGTTTGACAAATAAGGTCAGAGTTTGAACTTGTGCATGCTGATCATTAATTCCTCAGAAAGAAAATTGCTGATCAAGTGGGAGTGTCTCTACAGTTTCCATGGGGTTGAAACTAGGGCATTTTGGTTTCTGATATGAAATGAGAAAGGAAACCTCAGCAAATAGCATTGAAAAGTTTTTCATTTCCTTTGGAAGAGATCATTTAGAAGTGTCACAATATCTCTTGTTTTCTCTTTGTGTAGCTTTTCTTCTTGACTACCATTGAGAAATCTGGTTTCTTTACTTTTAGGCTTCAATAGCAGGATAAGCAACTCTTATCAGAACAACTCTCATTAGTGGAGTGTATTAATATAATTTGCTTGATGTTTTATGTTTAAATCAGCCAGGTTTCAACTTGGCAGTGGTAAAGATCATGACTTGGATTAGAGGTTGGCCAAGATTTTCTGAAAGGACCCACAGTGAATATTGCAGGCTTTGAGGCCATATGGGTTCTGTGGCACCTACTCAACTTTGCTTTTATGGCAAGAAAGCAGGCCCAGACAATGCATAAATGAAGGAATGTGGCTGTGTTCCAAAAAACTGTAAGCCTGAAATTTGAATTTCATATAATGTTCACATGTCATAAAATATTCTTTTAATTTTTTTAACCATGGAAAAATGTAAAAATCATTCTGAGCCTGGAGACTGTAGAAAAACAGGTGGTGGACCTGATTCAGCATTTGGGGAGTAGCCTGTTGACCTCTGGCTTAAAAGTCACACCAAGCCACACTCTTCCCTGGAGCTGCTATAAAAAGGCAAACCAGAAGGCCCCAAACCAGATGTAAATAGTTAAATAGTAATTTGGGGCTACTGGCACATTGCACTGCTTAGACTTGTCCTCGGGAATCCTCAAAAGACTGACTGACTGAATGGTGGCTTCTCAAAGTTTTCCCAAAAGTACTAATGGTGAGAATCACAGGGGAGGTCTCGGGGGGTACAGGTACACAGTGAAGCTGCCCAGCCTCAAAAAGGAAATTTTTTTCTAGTTCTGTCTTTTGTCTTAAATGTTGTTGTGAATTTGGCATTCTATTCATAATCTGTTTTCCCCTCAATTTTCTAAAAGTAAAGCTAATGCTCCAGTAAAGCTAACAGGCAAAGTCTGTTTACACAAAGCCCTGTTCT
The DNA here is from genome assembly GCF_023699985.2 of Odocoileus virginianus. Classification (NCBI taxonomy): domain Eukaryota; kingdom Metazoa; phylum Chordata; class Mammalia; order Artiodactyla; family Cervidae; genus Odocoileus; species Odocoileus virginianus. Next base: position 4,678,729 of record NC_069703.1, on the reverse strand, counting down.
TCCAAGGATATGGTAGCTGAATCTGAGAAACCAAAGAGGCAGGTTTTAGCACTACCATACTAAAAAAAAGTCCCATTATTTCATGACAAATAGATGGGGAAACAATGGAAGCAGTGAGAGACTATTTTTTGGGGGCTCCAAAATCACTGCAGATGGTGACTGCAGCCATGAAATTAAAGGACACTTGCTCCTTGGAAGAAAAGCTATGACCAACCTAGACACCATATTAAAAAGCAGAGACATTACTTTGCCAACAAAGGTCTGTCTAGTCAAAGCTATGGTTTTTCCAGTAGTCATGTATGGATATGAGAGTTGGACTGTGAAGAAAGCTGAGTGCTGAAGAATTGAATTGATGTTTTAGAACTGTGGTGTTGGAGCAGACTTTTGAGAGTCCCTTGGACTGCAAAGAGCTCCAGCCAGTCGATCCTCAAGGAAATCAGTCCTGAATATTCATTGGAAGGATTGATGCTGAAGCTGAAACTCCAATACTTTGGCCACCTGATGTGAAGAACCGACTCATTTGAAAAGACTCTGATGCTGTGAAAGATTGAAGGCAGGAGGAGAAGGGGATGACAGAGGATGAGATGGTTGAATGGCATCACTGGCACGATGGGCACAAGTTTGAGTAGGCTCTGGGAGCTGATGATGGACAGGGAAGCCTGGAGTGCTGCAGTCCACGAGGTCGCAAAGAGTCAGACACGACTGAGTGACTGAATTGAACCGAGACTAAAAAAAAAAAAAATTGGTTGCAGAATTCCATATAGTTAAATAGTTTCACCAGGAATAATTGTTATAAAAGTACACTGCTACAATATGAACTTGTTTCATTTATGATTTTCTGTGAAAAGGGGAAAAGCTAAATAAAGTTATTAATACATAAAAGCAAGGTTTCAGAATGAAAAGAATTTAGGAAAATAGCAATATCAAATCCACTGAAATGGACAACCCCCTTCATGGACCACAGTCTCGTTGTGGTGAAGGAGTTTGCTAACTCAATGAAGCTATGAGCCATGCCCTGCAGGGCCATCCAAGAGGGACAAATTGTACTGGAGAGTTCTGACAAAACATGTTCCACTGGAGGAGGGAATGGCAAATTACTCCAGTATTCTTAGCTTGAGAACCCTGTGAACATGAACAGTATGAAAAGGCAAAAAGATATGACACTGGAAGACGAGCTCCTTAGGTTGGCAGGTGTCCACTATACTACTGAGGAAGAGCAGAGGGCTATTACTAATAGCTCCAGAAAGAATGAAGTGGCTGGGCCAAAGCAGAAACAATGCTCAAGTGTGCAGGTGTCTGCTGGTGAAAGTAAAGTCCGATGCTATAAAGAACAATACGGCATAGGAACTTGGAATGTTAGGTCTATGAATCAAGGTAAATTGAATGTGGTCAAATAGGAGATGGCAAGAGAGAACATTGACATTTTAGGAATCAGTGAACTAAAATGGAAAGGAATGGAAAATTTAATTCAGATGATCATTATACCTTCTACTGAGGTCAAGAATTCCTTAGAAGAAATGGAGTAGCCCTCATAGTACAACAAAAGTGTCCAAAATGCACCTGCATTTTAGGTGCAATCTCAAAAACGACCGAATGATCTTGGTTCATTTCCAAGGCAAACCATTCAACATCACAGTATTGCTTTCAAATTGTGGTGCTGGAGAAGACTCTTGAGAATCCCTTGGGCTGCAAGGAGATCAAACCAGTTAATCCTAATGGAAATCCACCCTGAATGTTCATTGGAAGGACTGCTGCTGAAGCTGAAGCTCGAATACTTTAGCTACCTGATGCAAAGAGCCAACTCATTGGAAAAGACCTGATGCTGGGAAAGATTGAGGGCAGGAGGAGAAGGGGATGGCAAGGGATGAGATGGTTCAATAGCATCACCAAATCAATGAACACGAATTTGAGCAAATTCCTGGAAAGAGTGAAGGACAGGGAAGCCTGGCATGCTGCAGTCCATGGGGTCACAAAGAGTCAGATACGACTTAGCAACGGAACACACGCACACACACACACATGTGACACCAGGATGATGACAGAGAAGGTAAAAGCAGAACACAATTCTTATGAGAACATGCATATTTAAATTAGCAAGTGCCTCTGGAAGTTTTTGGCTTTCATATTCTTTCTTTTACATCCTGCTACCCTCGTGTGAATCTTCTCTTCTCCTCTGCTACCCTCCTCCTGCCCCACCAAAGATTTAGTAAGATTTACCAATTGACATATTTATGTTTTTTTCTCCCAAGGTAACTGCTGTCTTAAAAGTCCAAACTAAAATCTGAAATCAGTTTTGATACACTTCTAAAAGACTTTTTTCTGACTCTTTTAATGTAAGCACTTCATATACTCTTCTAAGAATATAGCCCAAAATTGTACCCTGAAGCTGACAATAGTCTTATATCCTGGTGAGTTACCATGACAACCCTCAGATTAGCTTCTGAAAAACAGAAACAAGAGTTCCACCCTATTTCCATCACTGTATTATACAGCTCCATCCTACCCTTTGGGTCCTATAAGGAGAAGATCGGTGCTAATTCTCCTGCTTCAAGTGACTTCTTTGAAGAGATGAGAGTGGGGGAAGAGGCTATGCTTTCCTTGAATGATTCCAGCCAAGTAAGGAAGCCCTGCCAAAATCCTGGCATCAGCAATTTGCTTTGGAAGGCAGTTTTGATTTGGCTTTTTGGGTTTTTTGTTTTTTTTTTTAACCTTTTCCTCTTTTTAATGTGGTGATTATGGTTACACACCTAGAGGAGTTATGTTTTATAAAATGGAACACCTCACCTCACAGCTTTACAAAACCCACCAAGGACCCACTTTGGAAAGTTGTTGTTTTACCTTGAGAAGAGTCTGGAAACTGACCCATTACAGCAGCTCCAAGTTTTGGCTTTATTTGTATACTAACCAGATTGTCACCCTGGAGAAGGAAATGGCAACCCACTCCAGTACTCTTGCCTGGGAAATCCCATGGCCAGAGGAGATAGGAGGACTACAGTCCATGGGGTCACAAAGAGTCAGATACGACTGAGTGACTGAACAGTCGTGTCCAACTCTTTGCGACCCCATGAACCGCAGCACGCCAGGCCTCCCTGTTCATCACCAACTCCTGGAGTCCACCCAAACCCATGTCCATTGAGTTGGTGATGCCATCCAACTATGTCACCCTCTGTCGGCCCCTTCTCTTCCTGCCCTCAATCTTTCCCAGCATCAGGGTCTTTTCAAATGAGTCAGCTCTCTGCATCAGGTAGCCTAAATATTGGAGTTTCAGCTTCAACATTAGTCCCTCCAATGAACAGCCAGGACTAATCTCCTTTAGGATGGACTGGTTGGATCTCCTTGCAGTCCAAGCGACTCTCAAGAGTCTTGAGAGTCTTGAGTGACTAAACAACACAACATATAATAGTATTAGTTTTTTATCCTTGGGGAAATGATGTTTTAACAATTGGTTGTCCTCTCCAAAAAAGAAAAGAACACAAATCAGATTTTCAGTCAAAAACAATACATTGCCCTTCTCCTGTCCCCTTGAACTTCAAATCTTCAGTTAGCACATCTAGAAACATCTGGTAACTTAGAAGTCAAAGCATTTGGCCAATAAGATGATAAGCCAGAAACAGTTGATTTCTAGGCCAGTGTTCATGTTTAATTTATTATTTAAAAAAAAACAAGAATGAAATGCTAACCTTAGCTCTTTTAGAAGGCCTTTGGAATGAAGTACTAAATACTAAATACTAAGTCTTGTGCTCAGTCACGTCCAAATCTTTGGGGTCTCATGGACTGTAGCCCACCAGGCTCCTCTGTCCATGGAATTTTCCAAGCAAGAATACTGGAACTACTCCAGGGGATCTTCGCAAGCAGTTGATCCCAAGCCAAGGATCAAACCTGCATCTCTCCCGTCTCCTGCATTGGCAGGCGGTTTCCTTCATCACTAGCGCCACCTAGGAAGCCCTGGGCAGCCTGCACACATTTCATTTCAGGGCTCTGCTTCTTCAGTAGTGTCTGACTCTGTGTGACCCCATAGATGGCAGCCCACCAGTCTCCCCCGTCCCTGGGATTCTCCAGGCAAGAACACTGGAGTGGGTTGCCATTTTCTTCTACAATGCATGAAAGTGAAAAAAGTGAAGTCGCTCAATTGTGTCCAACTCTTAGCGACCCCATGGACTGCAGCCTACCAGACTCCTCCGTCCATGGGATTTTCCAGGCAAGAGTACTGGAGTGGGTCTTAGAGCGCTAGAGAGGTTGAAAATTAGGGATTCAAACAGTGAATTCCTAAACAGTGAATTTAGAGATTTAAAGCATCCTGGTCCGCTGAAATACTGCAGGAACTAGGGACCTGCTGACAAGTGGCCCTAACATTTCCCTCCATGTCATTCTTCAGGCTCTACATTCAGTGAGTGTCATGTCGGTGGCACGCTTCTTACATATCTGCCCTGCAGTCCTTGAAACCTCAATTGTTTGCGTTTCACAGTAAACGTGGGTTGTTTTCTTATTGATGGGTACCGTTTCTCCTACCTGAGACATTCTATGGGAACTTCCATGATGTACAGCTTTATTGCTCAACTCTATTTCCTGAAACCTGAATATTTTAGTATTAGCCATTGCAAACTGAAAAGTACTCCTGTTTATGGTAATTTTAAAAGAGGGAAAAGGGGTTTGAGAATTGAAACCTGAGTTGAAGAGAATGCATGTTAGTAAAAAGAAAGAAAACTTCAGAGGTAGAAGAAATTCCAGGCCTCTGGGCAGAATTTGGGTGGTGTCCTGAGAGAAACCACTGAGACTGTGTAATCAGTGTGAAGCTGCAAGAGGAGAGTTTAAGACTAGACCACCATAGGATTTAGAGAGGATTAAGAAATAGAAAGTTCTAGGACCCACAACAGATTTTCCAACCTGGGGATCCAGCAGAGGGACTGAGAAACCCCAGGGAATTTGACTTTGGAGGCCAATGGGAGACTGAGCCAGACTTGCCTAGTCCAGGAGTCTTGGCCTCAGGTCAAACAACAGGGAGGGAACACAGCCCCCCCATCAACAGAAAATTGGACTAAAGATTTACTGAGCATGGCCCCTCCCATCAGAGCAAGACCCAGTTTCCCCCACAGTCAGTCTCTGCCATCAGGAAGCTTTCATAAGCCTCTTATCCTTATTCATCAAGGGCAGACAGAATGAAAACCACAATCACAGAAAACTAACCAAACTGATCACACGGACCACAGCCTTGTCTAACTCAATGAAACTATGAACCATGCTGTGTGGGTTCACCCAAGACGGACAGATGGTAGAGAGGTCTGACAAAACATGGTCCACTGGAGAAGCGAATGGCAAATCACTTCAGTATCCTTGCCTTGAGAGCCCCATTAACCGCATGAAAAGGCAAAAAGATAGGACACTGACAGATGAACTCCCCAGGTTGGTAGATGCCCAATATGCTACTGGAGAAGAGTGGAAAACTAACTCCAGAAAGGATGAAGAGACAGAGTCAAAGGGAAAACAATGCCCAGTTGTGGATGTGACCTGTGATGGAAGTAAAGTCCAATGCTGTAAAAAACAACATTGCACAGGAACTTGGAATGTTAGGTCAGTGAATCAAGGTAAATTGGATGTGGTCAAACAGGAGACGGCAAGAGTGAACATTGACATTTTAGGAATCAGTGAATTAAAATGGATTGGAATAGGTGAATTTAATTCAGATGATCATTATATCTACTACTGTGGGCAAGAATCCTTTAGAAGAAATGGAGTAGCCCTCATAGTCAACAAAAGAGTCTGAAATGCAGTACTTGGGTGCAATCTCAAAAATAACAGAATGATCTCTGTTCATCTCTAAGGCAAACCATCCAATATCACAGTAATCCAAGTCTATGCCCCAACAGGAAAGCTGAAAAAGCTGAAGTTGAACGGTTCTATGATGAGCTACAAGACCTTGTAGAACTAATACCAAAAACACATGTCCTTTTCATCATAGGGGACAGGAATGCAAAAGTAGGAAGTCAAGAGATACTTGGAGTAACAGGCAAATTTGGCCTTGGAGTACAGAATGAAGCAGAGTAAAAGCTAACAGAGTTTTGCCAAGAGAACGCACTGGTCACAGCAAACACCCTCTTCCAACAACACAAGAGACAACTTTACACATGGACTTCACCAGATGGTCAGTATTGAAATCAGATTGATTATATGCTTTGTAGCTGAAGATGGAGAAGCTCTATACAGTCAGCAAAAATGAGGCCGGGAGCTGACTGTGGCACTCAGATTATGAACTCCTTATTGCCAAATTCAGACTGAAATTGAAGAAAGCAGTGAATACCACTAGACCCTTCAGGTATGAACTAAATCAAATCCCTTACAGTGATTATACAGTGAAAGTGACAAACAGATTCAAGGGATTAGATTAGATAGATGGAGTGCCTGAAGAATTATGGATGCAGGTTCATGACATTGTACAGGAGGCAATGACCAAGACCATCCCCAAGAAAAAGAAGGGCAAAAATGCAAAATGGTTGTCTGAGGAGGACTTACAAATAGCTGAGAAAAGAAGAGAAGCTAAAGGCAAAGGAGAAAAGGAAAGATATATCCATTTGAATGCAGAGTTCCGGAGAATAGCAAGGAGAGATAAGAAAACCTTCCTAAGTGATGAATGCAAAGAAATAGAGGAAAACAATAGAATAGGAAAGACTAGTGTTCCTTTGCCCACCAAGGGAACATTTCATGAAAAGATGGACACAAGAAAGGACAGCAAAGGTATGGACCTAACAGAAGCAGAAGATATTAAGAGGAGGTGGCAAGAATACACAGAAGAATTATACAAAAAAGATCTTAATGACCATGATGGAGTGATCACTCACCTAGAGCCAGATGTCCTGGAGTCCAAAGTCAAGTGCTTCTTAGGAAGCATCACTACAAACAAAGCTAGTGGAGGTGATGAAATTCCAGCTGAGCTATTTCATGTCCTAAAAGATGATCCTGTTAAAGTGCTGCACTCAATATGCCAGCAAATTTGGAAAACTCAGTAACGGCCACAGGACTGAAAAAAGGTCAGTTTTCATTCCAATCCCAAAGAAAGGCAGTGCCAAAGAATGTTCAAACTACTGCACAATTGCACTCATCTCACACACTAGCAAAGTAATGCTCAAAATTCTCCAAGTGAGGCTTCAACAGTTTGTGAACCGAGAACTTCCAGATGTTCAAGCTGGATTTAAAAAAGCAGAGGAACCAGAGATCAAATTGCCAACATCCACTGGATCATAGAAAAATCAAGAGTTCAGAAAAACTTCTGCTTCATTGGCTATGCCAACGCCTTTTTGTGGATCACAACAAACTGGATAATTCTTAAAGAGATGGGAATACCAGACACCTTACTTGCCTCCTGAGAAATCTGTAGGCAGTCAAGAAGCAACAGTCAGAACTGGACATGGAACAACAGACTGGTTCCAAATTGGGACAGGAGTACATCAAGGCTGTATATTGTCACTCTGCTTATTTAACTTATATGCAGAGTACATCATGAGAAATGCTGGGCTGGATGAAGCACAAGCTGGAATCAAGATTGCCAGGAAAAATATCAATAACCTCAGATATGCAGATGACACCACCCTTATGGTAGAAAGCAAAGAGAAACTGAAGATCTTCTTGATGAAAGTGAAAGAGGAGAATGAAAAAGCTAGCTTAAACCTCAACATTCAAAAAAGGAAGATCATGGCATCTGGTCCCATCACTTCATGGCAAATAGATGGGGAAACAATGGAAACAGTGAGAGACTTTATTTTGGGGGGCTCCAAAATCACTGCAGATGGTGACTACAGCCTTGAAATTACAAGACCCTTGCTCCTTTGAAGAAAGGCTATGACTAAGCTACACAACATACTAAAAAGCAGGGACATTACTTTGCCAAGAAAGGTCCATCTAGTCAAAGCTATGGTTTTTCCAGTAGTCATGTAAGGGTGTGAGATTTGGACCATAAATAAAGCTGAGCGCCAATGAATTGGTGGCTTTGAAATGTGGTGTTGGAGAAAACTCTTGAGACTCCCTTGGATTGCAAGAGGATCAAACTAGTCCATCCTAAAGGAAATCAGTCCTGAATATTCACTGGAAACACTGATGCTGATTGGCCACCTGTTGTGAAGAACTGACTGGTTAGAAAAGAACCTGATGCTGGGAAAGATTGAATGTGGGATAAGAAGGGGATGATATAAGATGAGATGACTTGATGGTATCACTGATTCAATGGATATGAGTTTGAGCAAGCTCTGGGAGCTGGTAATGGACAGGGAGGCCTGGCATGCTACAGTCCATGGGGTCTCAAAGAGTTGGACAAAACTGAGTGACTGAACTGACTGACTGAAGAAATAGCCTAGTTGGCTATATTGAGTAGGATAACTAAGAACAATCTAGAACCTAAAATTTTTTAATTCTTAAAATTATTTTATGACAAAGCAACTGAAGGATTGTGATCAGGGACCAAAGATGCTAAAACAAGCCACCACCACTCATGCCAATAGAAGAAAACAAAACTCAAGATTCACATTATTTGGAAGAAGACAACCTCACTGAATCTTGGTAGAACTGAGACTCTGAAACCCTATAAGTATCCATCGTTGTTGATGTGGCACAGATATTAGGTTTATTTAGTCTGCTTTGCTTCTGTGGATAGTAGGATAACCCTCAGGGCTTCTGTAAGGCTCTTCCTGACCTCTATTTCCTGGACACTATTTCTCCTTAATATTTTACTCTTCTTTTTAAAATATATTTTATTTTTATTTACTTAATGTATTTACTTGTCTGTGCCAGGTTGTGGCATGAAGGATCCAGTTTCCTGACCAGGGATCAAACCCAGGCCCCCCTGCACTAGGAACAGAGTCCCAGCCACTGGACCACTAGGGAAGGCCCAAGGTTTTAACCTTCTAAGTCACGTATTTTCTAAGAGAGAAGTTTTCAAAAATCTAAACTTGGGATTGGCCTCCTACATTTGGGAGCTGAGGATGTTTCAGGTTGACAAAGGGTTTGCATCCACATGAGTTAATTCACATTTTGAACTTTCCAGGAGCCTGGAGTCTGAGCTTCCATCTCAGGGAGCAGACACCTCCATACACTTTGCAGTTGGCATTGACCCAAAATGCCCACACATCTGTCTGAGCCTGAAAGTAATTTTCTTTTATTTTTAAAATTGTACCCTTGGCACAGCTAATCTGAAGGTGCAACATACAAAAAATAATCTGAAGAGCACAAAGCAATTCTAGCAAAAAATATTCATATAAGGCAGGAATTGAAAAACTGTTACACATCTTCTGAATTCAATATTAGTTCCCAGGAAACACAAAAACTGTAATAACCTTATTGTAGTCTTTGTATTATACAATTTGTATTTGTGTTATTTTTGATTATTCCACTTTTAATGTCAGCATAATAAAACTTGCACATGCTTTGAAAATATTTTAATGTGTATATTTTACATTATATGGAAATTTATCTGCATTTTTTCCATTGTCTATTCTTTCCAAACTTGATGTTAATTTACTATTCCATTTCATTAGTTCATAAGTGTTTGGTAAATCAAATCACACCTTCTAATTGATAGACTTAGAACAGGAAAATTTTTTATTGTTGTTTTGTCCCTTGATTTTTCTGAATATATTCCCTCATCACATTATTTAAGTATTTTGGGATTAATGATCAACTCAAAGAGATAAGTCATGCCAGCAGTACATCTTTTTCATTACAATTTTATGTATCTCACTGATTTAACAATTTTCTGATCAGCCTGACAATCTTTGCTGATCAAACTGCTTATTTACTGACTAAATTACACACAAGCTCCAATCTATTTATCTGGCTATTAACAAGGATTGTGGTGTGTTTGCTGTGCAAATTACCATGATGTTATGAACAATCAGTATACATATGCACCACTATTTGTGGATTCAAAATTATTTCATGGTAAGAATTTAACAGATTTTGTTGTTGTTTCCTTTTTCTTGATTTGAGAAGTTTATCAGGTGAAGGGATTGAGAACATCCAGCCCCAAATATGCCACTTTGGCATATTGATTATTTTGAGCTGAAAGTACTTGAGAAACAGCAGATGTATGAAGACTATTGGACCTCCCCCTTTCTACCTAAAAGCAGTTTGCAAAATTTCCAATGAGAAAGGAGCCGTCTGTGTATCAGGAAGAGAACATTTTTATCACCGGACTGGGAGTTATGGCTGAATTGGACCTGTACAAGCTTCCTAATAACCTTTATCTTCCACTAATTTCATTTAATTTCTAGTCACTGTCCCACAAGTTACTGCCCCTAGACCAAGCCCCATAATTTACTGTTTTTTGTATTAAAAGGCATATAAGCTTTGGGGCCTGATGGCTTTTTCAGGTCTTTATTTTCCATCTGAAGACTCCTATAAATGTAAAAAAAAAATTAAATAAATGTGTATGTTTTTCTTCTGTTAATCTGTCTTATGTCAGTTTAATTCTTAGGCCAGCCACAGAACTAAGACGGTGAAAGAAGAAATTTTCCTCCCAGATGAAGCAAAGTACACATACACACACACATGAATTCTTCTGCACTTTTGCATAATACATTATATGATATTGCCTGATAACTGTGTTATACATCCAATCTTCTACATCATCCTAGAGTCTCAGAATTGAAGGAAATCTTGAGAGACAGGAGGTAAGGGGGCAGGGCACAATCTTTAAAAGAATAATATAACTGTTTGAGGTTGAGACCGATTAGACCCAAGATGACGGAAGGTTTGACTTTCAGTAGACCTCGATCATGACTATACTTCCACTGTAAAACACTAGCACACGCTAAATGGCACACCCACAGGTGCTGTGATAGCTCCAAGTTCAGTTCAGTTCAGTCACTCAGTCATGTCCCACTTGGGATCCCATGAACTGCAGCATTCCAGGCTCCTCTGTCCATGATAGCTCCAAGGCCAACCATAAAAGGTCGAAAAGTGGGCAGTGGTCAATTCCTGGAAATCCCCACCCCTTCCCCCCAATAGTTGGAATAATCCTCTCACTCTAAAATTACCCAGCTCATAAAAATGAACTAGCATCACTGACTCGATGGACATGAATGTGAGCAAACCCCAGGAGATAGAGGAGGACCGGGAAGCCTGGCGTGCTGCAGTCCATGGGATCTCAAAGAATCAGACACAACTTAGCAACTGAACAACAACAAAACTAACCACCCCATATTTCAGGGCCCCTGTTTATGGAATGTGTATCTTCCAAGGCTTCTTGCCTTCTGAGAGGATGATCCACATTCTGTCTGTGGAGTGTTTATCTCTCTCTATAAACCAACTTCCTACCTAGCACTTTTCCTCTCTGAGTTCTTTCTGCACTGACACAAAGAACCGGTTCAAGTCTCAGTCTGAATTTTGGCTGGGTTCCAGTTCCATCTAGGTTTCAAGTCTCAACCTAAGACCAGTTTCAAAATCAAATTTGTAATCTTTGTATTGTTTGGTTCTTCAAAATTATAATGACAGTAGGACTATACTATTGATTCATTAATACCTAGATGAACATTTAAACTGTTTAGAAAGATGCAAAGAACTAGTCACTTGAGTTTTGTTACTCCTTATAACCTCCTTTGAGAAACACAGATCAATTTAAAGCCTCAAATGAAATAATTCCCTGTGTATACAACAAACATCAATAATTTAACTTTCTATGTGCTAAACATCATGTAGCTGGGAAGAGTTAATTTTGACTCCAGGCTAAGGCTTAAGCCCTGTTTTTGCCATTTTTGTTATTACAATCATACATAATGGCCCGCCTCAGAGCATCCTGTCCCCTCTGCCTGACCTTAAACCAAAGTGCTTTGTTTAGCTCCCAGGGAGGTAATCTGACCCTGCCCACCTGTGAATGACTGTAAGGCGAGAAAACTAACACACACCCCTGACTGAGACTTGCCATTCTAGGAGATATCTGCAAGAATTAAATGGTCTTTCTACTTTGTTTCCTTACCTCTCCATATCTCCAATCCATATAGGAACCTGGCACCCAGGCCTCAAAAAGATGGTTACTTTGAGACATTAGTCTGCCATCTTTTCAGTCAGTTGTCTTTCCAGATAAAGTCATATCCCTTACTTCAACACGTCATCCCTGGGATTTATTGGCCTCTCAAGTGAGGAGCAGAGAGCTTGGACTCAGTAGCATTCACTATAGTTAATAGTTCCTGGATTTGCTACTCTGCTAAGAATATGCAAAAGAAGATTGGAAGAGAAAAGGAAAAAGGTATAAGAACCTCAAAATCAAAGGTGGCAAAATTTCTGCTTGGATATAGTCAGTTTCTAACATGTAGAAATTCAGATTTATGTCTTCGACAAAATATTTTACTAATACCCTGGAAGTACTCTGCCATCGTCGAATCTTGGTTGAGGGCCGTACCCAAAGACATCAAATTTAAACTTTTAAGTAGTAAGGAAATACACAAGCAGGTTACTGAGGGTTATTATCCTTTCCAAGGCCTTAGGTCAGTCGCTCAGTTGAGTCCGACTCTGCGACCCCTAGGACTGTAGCCTGCTAGGCTCCTCTGTTCATGGGGTTATCCAGGTAAGAATACTGGAGTGGGTTGCCATTTCCTCCTCCAGGGGGTCTTCTTGACCCAGGGATCGAACCTGGGTCTCCCACATTGCAGGCAGATTCCTTACCATCTGAGCCTCCAGGGAAGTCCTTGGTAATGTCTTAAATGTGAAGTGGGTTGAACGTAAGACTTACCCTGGCAACAGCTTTTCAAGATACTCTAGGTTCAAAAAGAAAGGAGGTATTTCTTCTCTGCCTTAAATAAATTTTCTTCTATCCTTTTTAGGTTGGTCAAAACTGTCTCAGTCTGCCTCAGTCCAAAGTTTTCCTGAGGAGGTCTTTTGGGTGGAGTTTGCTATTCCTAAATAGTATAACAATAGCTCCCCATCAATCCTACTTCACTGCATATTCAAGCTTTTGTGATTTTTATAGCCTGTTAATTCTCTTTGGTTTCCTCAGCACAGATACTTCCAAACTGCATTTTATAATTTTATGAAACTCTACAGGACTTTGTCTTTGTGTTTGAGATATATCCCACCTCATTACTTAGACCTTTGAAGTGACCAGTCTCAGGACTTTGGCATGCTGTTTTCACTGCAAAGTGAACAAATCTAAGAAGACAGTGCTGGTTCTGTGGGTTCTCCCCTTCAGGTGTGGTTCCCCCATGTTCAGGAATGGTCTTTTCTTTCTTCGTGTCTGCATACTCCTTAAGTAAACACTACTGATGTGTGAAGGTGCCAGGAACAGGAGAGTGGAATCCTAATCTTTTACTTCTGTTGTAGGTACTTAGTTCTTAAGGACAGGAAGGGGTGAGGCAGGGAGAGATTTATCTTTTAGTCTCAGGTAAAACTGAAAACCTCAGGAAGAAGTTCAGAATCTTTGTAGAATATACATCATCATCATCATCATCATCAACAACAATGGTATTGGAACTGATAATAACATATCTACTGTGGCCCAGGCTTTGTACTAACCATGAATTATCTCAGCTAATTCTCTGAACAACCCTACAAAGTGGGGGCTGTTACCATCTAAGTTTAGAAAGGAGAAAACTACAGCTTGCTCTGGGAGTAAGTTTGTAGTACCACATCATAATTAAAACACAGACTGACTCCTTAGTTCCCGCTCTGAAGCACTCACCATCTAAAACTGTGCCTGCTGAGCAATTGATTTTTAGAGACAAAAGCAGTCCTAGATGTCTAGTGTCTCCTTGAATTGGAAGGATTACTATGGCCACAGTGTATATCTTATTTATTAATGTTTTAAAAAATTACCTATTACTCAGCCCTAAATAATGACTTGCGCCATTTGTGACGACAAGGCTGGACCTGGAGGGTCCTGTGCTAAGGGAGATAAGTCAGACAAAGACAAGCACTGTTTAGACATAAATACTGAGCAACTGGTTGATTGCCAAGGTGGGAGGAGGAGCTGGGGAGGGTGGGTGAAATAGCTGAAGGGGATGGAGAGCTACAGACTTTCAGCTATAAATAGAGAAGTCACAAGTATAAGGTAAGTGCGGGGAATAGAGTCAACAATTCTGAAGTAATTTTGTTACTGTGACAGGTAGTTACTGGACTTTTTGATTGTTGGATCTCTATATTGCACACCTGAAACTAACATAATGTTGTATATCAATTGTATTTCATTAAACAAATAAATAAAAAGAGTAGCGCAAGCAAAACAAAATTATCTATTTCCTAATTCCCTGACCTGATTGATACTGATAATAAATCAAGAGTATCAGATAATTTATCATTTGCTTACTTAATGGAAAATATGTTATAAGGAAAGTTTGTACTGGTGATCATTTTCACAGAAAAGTTATTTTTACCAAGTATTTATTGTTCTATGGAAGAAGGGGAAAACTTTGGTTTTTGACAGTTACCATTTCTGTTTCAGTTTTATACATTTACAGGAATATTAGTCAAGAAAGTCTAATCAATTTATTGTGTCAGACAGTCTTCTGCATCTAAAACTTGTTTTTGCTCTAGAATGCATTCTGCTAAAAAAGGATTTTTCTAATTATTGTTGGTTTTCTCAGATCTCCCACTAATATCTTCTGCACATCTGCTCATCAAGTTGCATAGATTTCCAAATGGGATTAGCAGTCTTAACAACTTTGCTATTAGCTATACCAATAACATCCTTTAAGGGTGATTTGCTTATCTTCTGCTTTAGCAAATGCTTTACTGTTTTAGTATCATTTGGTATGCAAAACAATCTGAAATTTGCATCTGAAACATATTGGTTTCTTATTTTTTAAAAAGATACAAAAATAATTAATGATAAAAATAAATGCCTGAAGAAATTTAATTTTACTGTATTTATCCCATTTACTGGAATATTGTAAAGAAAGAAGTCATATGTCTTTCTAAAACATTTATACCCATGAATATATCATTTAAATTGTATACATATATTTAGTAGTATATGCATATATATTCAGAGAAGGTCTTAAAGAATCTGGGAAAGATTTGGTGGGAAAGTTGACAAATCACTTTTCTGTGGCATAAAAATATATAACTTCCCTCAAGAATTGAAGGACTAATTTTGAGATAAGGTGTGCTTTTTTTCAAGAAAATATCTTCTCACTTCTAATAAACTGTCATCCTCACAATAACACAGAAAATAGGATAGTTGCTGAACTTTTCCACTTCAAATAGTTTCCTCTTTCAATATATAGAACTATTTAAAAAAAGACTGAGAACATTACTTTCTAAAATGCGTGGAGAGGGAGGTGGGAGGGGGGACTGGGATGGGGAATACATGTAAATCCATGGCTAATTCATATCAATGTATAACAAAAACTACTGTAATGATGTAAAGTAATTAGCCTCCAACTAATAAAAATTAAAAAAAAAATAAAATAAATAAATAAATAAATAAAATAAAATGCTTTTGTTATTTGACATCTTACATCATTTTTTCATATCCTTTTCCATTTTAGTTTATTACCGGATATTTAATATAGTTCCCTGTGCTATACAGTAGGACTTTGTCATTTATCCTTTCTGAATATGAGAGTTTGCATTTGCTAATCCCAAACTCCCAGTCCAATCCTCCCCCACTCTCCGCCTCCCCCGCCCTGACTACCACAATTCTGTCCTTTATGTCTGTGAATCTGTTTCATAGTTAAGTTCATTTGTGTCATATTTTAGGTTCCACATATAAGTGATACCATACAACATTTGCTCTTCTCTTTCTTACTTTTTTTTTGGCCACTCCACACAGCATATAAGATCTTAGTTCTCGGACCAAGGATCAAATGCGTTCTCCCTGTGCTGGACCACTGGAGAAGTCTTATCTTTCTCTTTCTGACTCACTTTTCTTAGTAAGATAATCTCTGTGCATCCATATAGTTGCAAATGGCATTATTTCATTCTTTTTATGGTTGAGTAATATTCCACTGTATACACATATACCATGTTTTCTTTATCCATTCATCTGGTGATGGACACTGAGGTTTCTTTCCATGTCTTGTTTATTGTAAATAGTGCTGCTGTGTCATAGGGGTGCATTTATCTTTTCAAATTATAGTTTTGTCCAGATACATGCCCAGGATTACAATTGTAGGATCATATGGTAACTCTATTTTTATACACTTACATCTTTAGCATTTCTGTCATCTGTATCTACTTCAAAAAAAAGTAACATGACATTTTTTATACTAAGTGGAATTTAATTTGCTTTAAAATTTTTTTTGGGGGGGAGGGGAAGCAACAGGTACTCAGAGCATTGAATCTTTCAAGTATAGTTTCTTTTTCACTTTGAGGAGATGATCTTTTCACTCTTAAGTTTTTTCTTTTCTTCCTTCTTTCCTCCCTCCTTCCCTTTCTCCCTTCCTTCTTTTCTTTTTTCTTTCCTCAAACTTTCCTTCCTTCCTCTCTTCCCTCTTTCCTTTCTTTCTTTCCTTTTCTCTCCACTTTCTCTTTTTTTTGAAAGAAGGTGGCTTAAAAGAAGGCAATCACTGAGTCCTGAACCTGTTAAAGGATGTTAGTAGCTTTTAGTAAGACACTGGAGTCTTTTAGAAGCAATATGTAGCTTTATATTATTTTTGAGAGGAGGAATATTGCACATTTTGTTGACTTCAACACCAGGCTCATGACTAGATAACTATAAATTATTGAAAATCACAACTCTTGTTGGGAGACTAAATCAGTATCTAGAACATCAGGAGAATTGGGTAGTCCTAATGTTCACTTTGAACTCTACAGACATTGTGAGAGGGAGTAAATGCTCTTCACTGTGCAAAAAGGAGAAGTCCATCATCTCTCTTGTTTGATATCCTAATATGGTTAGAGGTCAAAACAGGAAGTGCCATTGTTAACAGGGAGAAACATGAAAGTTCTGTTCTTAAAAACACCTTGAACCTTCTTACCCAGGAGGACATTTTGAATGCAGGAACTTTGGGTGGGACCATACGATTTCCTGCATTATCTTCAATCAGTGTGGTAAAGTTTGTTTTTGTTTTAAAAATGCAGTTAAAGGAAAGATATTTGCCATTTCAGAGGAGAGCAACATTCAGTTCCTTTTAGAGTTTTATGAGCGTCTGTGATCATTTGTCATATGTGGCTAAAAAATGACCAGTACTGATGAAATACCATTTTATTTTTAGAGAAAAGCTTCAGCACACTTTCCCAAAATAATTTCTAAAAAAAAAAAAAAAAAATCTTTGCTTCCTTCCAGGAAGTTTTGTCTATGGCTAAATGTGGGTGCATATACTTTCGTGATAAAGACCATCATTTTACCTAAATATACTGATGCTAAAAGCCTTAAGAGCTACAGACTCTGGAACTAGTGAAGTAGAATTCCATTTCCTAGGTTCCTTGTGCCAAATATTGTCATTCTTTTAACACTTATTGGCTTGAAATAATAGTTTAAACAAAGATGAAAATGTCATAAACCTAAAAAATAAAAGTAAAGAAGGAAATATTGTGGTAAGTAGATGTTTCAGTCTCTAAACTTTCATCTTCAATCTTCCAAATTTTCTCCTAGACCATGTCTGATGGTAAGCAAATATTCTAAAACAAATCTAATCATTCAAAATAAGGATAGGCATATATTTTTTACAGGTAAATGAATCCAAGCCACTTTTTCTGTTTTCCTAATGAAATAAGACTATTTCAAACAAATATTATATAATCAATTGAGGGAGCATTTTCAGCTCAGATGCTTAAGTAGAAGTTTGTCTTTATTGGTAAGTCATCATCGTACTAAAAATACTGTTTAATACACTACAGAATATGTATATTTATAGCTGATTTAGATTATTGTACAGCAGAAACCAACACACATTGTAAAGCAATTACCCTCCAATTAAAAATAAATTTTAAAAGATTAAAAAACTAAAAAAATACAGTACAGAATAGAAGACAAAATCCCCAGATAATGGACCAGGCAACTAAGATAAAACTTGTCTCTAAACAAACTCAGATCCAGTTAGTAACTTGACCATTATATGTATTTTTCTTTGTGGTCTTAAAATACATTGAGTTCAGAGTTCCTTATGCATTTATTTCTTCATACAACCTGTAGAAAAAAGCTTTCTGATCTACCCAGTGTAGAATATGACACTTCCTGCCTTAATGAAAAATAAAGATCATTTTGCAAAACTATTGAACTAGTCTAAGAACAGGGGATGTTGTACCAAATCTCATAATCCAGTAATCAATTAGAACCTTCTTTAGTTTTTTTCTACCATCAAAATGTGGAAGAGGTGAAGTTGTAGGACCTGAATGAAACTCACAAGAGCTCTCTTTATTTCATATGTGTTATTGAAACAGAATTTGCTTAAAATTACATTTTTTAATATGTAAAAAACAAGAGAAGCAGCAAGAATGATTACATTAAAAGAGGGTAAGGGGGTAATCCCAGAGTCTCCATGTTTCAGAGTCTGATGTGGTCACAGGGCTATTTAGCTTAGCCCCTCACCTTTTCTCTTTCCAAGATCATGATGCTTCTGTTCACTTTTTGTTTTACAAGGTGAGTTGAACATTTAATGCTTTTTTAAAATTTCTTAATGCAGTAGGAATTTTGAAATAGATGGGAATTGAAAAGGGGGAAAACACTCAAATGCAGGATAAAAGACTGATTTTTAAGTAGATTCTTAAAAATTGTGGGATTCTTATAGGGAGAAATAAAAAATCTTAAAAATTTTTAAATTTAAAATATTTTACAGTTTACAAAACACTTCAAGTAAAATTATTTTATTTGAATGCTCAATATGGGAAGATTAGGATTATAGCATGAGTTTACTGGCAGAGCTGTGACCACACATCTTGTTTCCTAGTCTAAGACTCTGTATTCTCTCTCACTTGCCTTTCTCCCTCTCTTTCTCTCTTTCTCTTTCCCATTCTGCCAACCTCCCGTGATTGATTCTGAAACTTACTTTATGGATGTTTAACAACATAAAAAATTAAAAGCTTTTTGAGGGCAAATTTAGCGTTCTATTTTGCATCTCTAGTATCTAACCCAACATAAGTACTCATCTAAATGCTTGTTTAATGAATGAATGAAATAAAATAAGAAAATTGAAACAGAATGCCTTTTCAAGTAGTAAATAAGAAAAGGAAAATAAAAGAACAATATTATAGATTTTAGACAACTATTCAGAATATCAAGTATTGTATTAGACACTATCTTTTTATCTGTCATCTATTTTGTTAGTCTTATTCAAGACAATACAATTTATTATATGTTATTATTTATAAATTTTCAGGTTACTAAGTCACAATTATAATTTAGAAAAATTGGTCCTGTTTTGTTTACAAAATGGAAGTCAGAATTCATTCTTTAGTAATATAAAGTTCATTGGAATACAACAAATAAAAATGGTCATACTTACCTATCACATCTGGGAGAATAAAAGATTGTGATCATTAACTCATATTTACAAATATTTTTCTTATTTAGTCACTCATATTTTCTTTATACATATTACAGGTTTAAAGCATCGACTGATCATTATCATATTTTTCCATCAGTATGGCTTATCCATGACTAGATTTCAACTGACCAGGCTAAAATAAAAAAGTTTCTCTCATATAGCTTTTCCTACCTGCATGTCTAGATAAAGAGCCTAGATGTGAGGACATTTATTTTAGTTCTACAAAGTCTATAGGTAAATATTTGTGTATGTGACTTGGAAAAGAATTTAGAGGAAGAAGTAATTTATTATTTATATAAGACTAGTTACTGGCTTCACATATCACCCAGATACACCAAGAAAAAAGAATCTCAAACAATATACAAATTTTACAAAGCCAAATCTACACAGCCAATAAAGATGAAATACCCAGGATCTGATTGAGATTCTTAGATTCATTCCAAAAAGAAAATAAAAAATGGCCCAAGCTTCAATTTTGCCAACTTAATTACTGCTGTCAAGAAACACTGCATGATGCCATCTAGTGACAAATAATCAACATGATTAATCACTTAGAAATGACGGGTCAAGGAGGTGAAATTCCCAGGATTTTAGATGTAAAGGGGGAAAATCCATCTGAAAGAATTACATTTGGTAGATTAGTTTTGTTTCTCCAGGTGTATGAAAATGTATCACTGATCTGCAGCATGGGAATTTTTATGTGGAAATCCTATATTGTCACCTACCTCCAAATCTGCACTTCCACCTCCTCGGCTTCTGCCCTTCACCATCCAGTCTGCAGCTGAACTTAGAAGCGAGGGGTGCTGTCCACGTCGCAGCCCCCGGCCCCGTGACAGGTGGTGGAGGTGGAGCCCTTTAGAAAGCAGTCTCAACAAATGTTTTGCTTTGTTTTGTTTTTAAAAAAAGTGCTTCAAAAAAGGGAACCAAGATGATTCCTGAAACAATCTGTGCCCAATTAAAAATAATAACAACAATAATAAATAAACTGTTGAAAGTTCAAAGGGTAAAACTAAAATAGGGACCAGAGGAAATCATCTGTTTTTCTCAGCCAAAGACGAGGATCCAACGCTACACTGTTTCTTGTACCAAGTCCTCACAGAAAATGCCAGAGACCTCTCTCTCTGAAAGGCTGTATGCAGCATTATGCCCTCAGGAAATTAATTTTCTCCAACATTTCTCATCTTTTGTAAACATATGGCATAGATTTTTATTTTAAAGAGAAAGACCAATGATCTGTCAACTGTGGGATTCTCACAGTCCAATAGTTTCTTTTCGGTTAATTTTTTACAGCTAGATTAACCAGTGCTGCTGCCATAGACATAAGAAAACAAGACATTTTGCTGTGTTCACATATATCTGATTAAAGCTCAATAGGAAAATTTTGGGTGCCTTGGAAAAATATCAAATTAAAAAATCTTGGTGAAAAAAAAGCTTATCAAAATCTCCAGCTTCAAGTGTGTTTAGTTGTTTTCGTTTCATTGTTGCCTACATGCTGTGATTGGAGCACAATGTGTGGAAATTGCATAACCATCATTTCCACAAATCAAAGCTCTTGAGAAATGGGAAGGCTGTGCAGGAGCCGCTGCATGAAATGTCGATGAAAAAAAAAATTCAGCCTTTATGTCTAAAGTCTCCTTTTCAACTATTGTTTAGTTGTAACTGTCCCTGGGCTTCATTTTGCTTTTAAACTAAAATCAGAATTAACCATGGGTGAAATAACAGTTTTTAAAAAGTGTTCTCTCTGAATTTGTTATATTTTCCCTGAGTTCAAGTTTCTTTTATTATTTTTGATATCTTGGACTAGTCTAGGCCATGGCTTCTTAATTCGAATACTAGAACTGTTGAGAAGGCATTCAGTGGAATCGCTAAGTCTCAGAGAGAAGTGTGGATACTCTCAGCCCAGTCTATTCCAGGTTTATGGGAGCTAGGGAGAGTCCTTTCTCTAATTTGTTCACAGTTAAAATAGTAACCAGTCAGATTGTTATTTGGGTCTAAAGAAGCCTGAATGCATTATAAGAAAGGGAAGAACAACTTCTCTCTCCAGCTTCCAGTATCCCTCTTTTGCTCCAGCACAGAGGTTTGGTTGTACTACCCTGATAACCACATGCTTCTTGCCTCAGATGCTAATAAGAGCATCTTACTACATATGCTAATAAGAGCAATTAAGAATATCAACAAAAATATTGAGGAAAACAAAAGGTCTAGCTATTATTTCAATGATGTAAAAAAATTTTTTTTTCTTTTAAAAAAAAGGAGTTACCCCAAATGAATTAAAAAAAAAAAAATTCTTTGAATGGTTATTTAGAGTGAGAAAAATAAGATAGACATTTGTGTGATTAAAACAAGATTTGACATTGCTACACTACCTAAAGTTGGCTTCCCTGGTGGCTTAGACTATAAAGAATCTGCCTGCCAATGCAGGACACCTAGGTTCAATCCTTGGGTTGGAAAGATCCCCTGAAGAGGGGAATGACAACCTGCTCTAGTATTCTGGCCTGAAGAATTCCATGGACAGAGGAGCCTTGCGGGCTACAGTTCACGGGGTCACAGAGTCAGAGATGACTGAATGACCATCATTTTCACTTTCTTGCCTCAGAGCCACCCACAAGCACCTATGAGAACTTGGAAATTTCCCCTTCGGCAGCAATCACATCTGAGCTAGTCTGGGAATGGGTGGGAATCTCTAACATCCTTTTAGAAATCAGGAGATGAAAATGGTAATTTACTTAAAAGTGAAATGCCATTGTGTTGGGAGAAATTCTACTAGGGTGTTTTGTTAGCCCTTTCAATGTGCAAACTCATTTTGAGGAAGTTCGTCTGCAAGAAAGGCATAAAATGTAGCTGTGCATTCACACTTTTCAGCACCTGAGATATACCGAGCATAAATATCTTTTTAGGTTCTGGATTTTTGATCAAAGTTTGTTTTCTTGTGTAAAGTTTCTGCTTGAAGAATGTTTCAGTGTTCTTCAAAGTAAATTTCCAAGATTATAAGGCTAAAACAGTGATTAAAACAGAAGTCTGTGATCAGTCACCCAGTTGAACTTTGAATCATGGTGGCAGTTTTCTTTTATCTTTAAATTTGGTGCCATTTTCTTCCTAACATTTTCACCCCTGGGATTTTTCTGGTTAGAGATGTATATAATTTCCTTTCTGCCCACATTCCCTTCTAAAAGAAACTGTCCCCACCCACAGACCCTGCTGAACAGATGGGCCAAGTCACCCGTGATTACATCAGATGACCCTATTCCTTGGGGTCTAAGAGTTGAGGACCAGCTTATGGAGGCCTATGATGTGTGCCCATCTATACATTAGACTAAGCCAATTGGATGATATCATTTGAGAATTTTAAACTATGTTGAAAAAGTTATACATGGGTGATGTAAATTGGATTTGCAAATCACAGGTATTTGGTTTGGGAGTTGTTCCAGAACAAGCCTCAGCCACGTGTAAATCAAATTTATGAGGGATTCCAAATTTAAAAAACTTTGTATATAGAGCCAGACTAAGAGAGTGACATCGAATAGATATGCAGAGAGAAGGTGCTAACAAGAGCTGTGTTTGACATTTGTAAGATCCCTCCTTGTCATCCAGGCCTTGTTCTACTTTCTAAATAAACAGTTTTCCAGCATGGTTTGGGGTGGATTTGCCCAGTTGCAGGGTTAATTTCTGACTGTTTTAAGCCAATCAGCAATATAACATACTCCTGCCCAGGTGATTGGTTCAGAGTAGGCAGGTGAACAAATTAGAGACAAGTGAGGTCAAGGAGACAGTTGCAGGCCCTTTTTGGGGGGAAGTTTCTTCTCTCTAATCCATGGGAGTTGCCTCAAAAGTACTTTCTGTCTTGGTAAATACGAAGTAAGAAGCAAATAGCAAATAGCTTTTTCTGACGACCTTTTTAAAATAGGAGAAGAGACAGTTTTAGCAGAAAAGCACATTGTAGAAGAAAGTGCACAGTAATAGAAAGTATGTTTTTGTTGACACTATGGAACTAGTTGTTTTTTAAAGCCTGCTCAGTTTTTGGATTTCTCAATAATATAAACCAATAAAATCCTTTGTTTAAACTACTAATATTTGGATCTTAAATTTGAGTGAGATGACCCAGATAATCGCGATGGTGTGATCACTCACCTAGAACCAGACATCCAGGAATGTGAAGTCAGGTGGGCCTTAGAAAGCATCACTATGAACAAAACTAGTGGAGGTGATGGAATTCCAGTTGAGCTATTTCAAATCCTGAAAGATGATGCTGTGAAAGTGCTGCACTCAATATGCCAGCAAATTTGGAAAACTCAGCAGTGGCCACAGGACTGGAAAAGGTCAGTTTTCCCTCCCATACCAAAGAAAGGCAATGACAAAGAATGTTCAAACTACTGCGCAATTGCACTCATCTCACATGCTAGTAAAGTAATGCTCAAAATTCTCCAAGCCAGGTTTCAGCAATATGTGAACCGTGAGCTTCCAGATGTTCAAGCTGGTTTTAGAAAAGGCAGAGGAACCAGAGATCAAATTGCCAATATCCGCTGGATCATCAAAAAGCAAGAGAATTCCAGAAAAACATATATTTCTGCTTTATTGACTATGCCAAAGCCTTTGACTGTGTGGATCTCAATAAACTGTGGAAAATTCTGAAAGTGATGGGAATACCAGACCAGCTGACCCACCTCTTGAGAAACCTGTATGTAGGTCAGGAAGCAACAGTCAGAACTGGACATGAAATAACAAACTGGTTCCAAATAGGAAAAGGAGTAGGTCAAGGCTGTATACTGTCACCCTGCTTATTTAACTTATATGAAGAGTACATTATGAGAAACACTGGGCTGGAAGAAGCACAAGCTGGAATCAAGATTGCCGGGAGAAACATCAGTAACCTCAGATATGCAGTAACCTCAGATATTCAGATATGCATCTGACAGATGCAGAGAGTGAAGAGGAACTAAAGAGCCTCTTAATGAAAGTGAAAGAAGAGAGTGAAAACGTTGGCTTACAGCTCAACATTCAGAAAACTAAGATCATGACATCAGGTCCCATCACTCCATGGGAAATAGATGGGGAAACAGTGGAAGCAGTGTCAGACTTTATCTTTTTGGGCTCCAAACTCACTGTAGATGGTGATTGCAGCCATGAAATTAAAAGCCACTTACTCCTTGGAAGGAAAGTTATGACCAACCTAGATAGCATATTAAAAAGCAGAGACATTACTTTGCCAACAAAGGTCCATCTAGTCAAGGCTATGGTTTCTCCAGTGGTTATGTATGGATGTGAGAGTTGGATGGTGAAGAAAGCTGAGTGCCGAAAAATTGATGTTTTTGAAGTGTGGTGTTGTAGAAGACTCTTGAGAGTCCCTTGGACTGCAAGGAGATCCAACCGGTGTATCCTAAAGGAGATCAGTCCTGGGTGTTCATTGGAAGGACTGATGTTGAAGCTGAAACTCCAATACTTTGGCCACCTCATGCGAAGAGTTGACTCATTGGAGAAGACCCTGATGCTGGGAGGGGTTGGGGGCAGGAGAAGGGGACGACAGAGGATGAGATGGCTGGATGGCATCACTGACTTGATGGACATGAGTTTGAGTAAACTCCAGGAGTTGGTGATGGACGGGGGGCCTGGCATGCTGCAATTCATGGGGTCGCAAAGAGTCGGACACAACTGAGCAACTGTACTGAACTGACTGAATAATTTCTAGGTCTCAGAAAACCAAGCAATCCCTTGAATTTTTCTAGCCCCACAGATGAGCAATTCTTAACACTATTTTCTCCATTTTTGCCTGGTTTTCCTGGTTCTGCATTATCTAGCAAGGTGCCTGACACATTTTAGTTGCATCATCAATATTATTAAACAAAAAAAATCTCTTCCTCTCTCAATAATATTTTCTGCATATTTCTGCATCTTTGAAAGTAGTACACTTGGAGGAGGCATCTGACTTTCAAGTTGTATTAATATGAAGTGGTCTTGGAGAAGACAAAAGAAAACAAAACTAATGATGAAACTAATAATGAAATGAGGGTGATTAAAGAAGAACCCAGTCAACTTCACCAAGACCAGGAAAGGTAGAACAATAGTGCTATGAAAACAGACACCACAACACATGCTTCCTTTTTACATGTATTCTATAGACACCCTCATTCCTACCATGATAAGATTTCATTCTTTGCATTTGAAATTAAAGTAGTTAGAAAAAAAAATTATATTTTTTTCCTAATCAAAATCAAGGAGTGTATCTGGATTTTTGGAACATGACTTAATCCTGACGATCCTGCCTGGTAGGGATCATTCATTCCATGATATGGGTGGGGAAGTGAAGAAGAGAGATTAACTCACCCAAGAGAGTAAGAGACAGAATTGAGACTGGAATTAAAAGTTACACTATTGCTTTATGTTAATTATTAAACTGTGATTAATTGATGGCTTCTCTGGGCTTGCCAGGCCTGGTTTTCTTGCTGATATAGTGTCATCTTAAATATAAATTATCTCTGGAAAAATCATAAAAAGATGGTAACACTGGTTTCCCCTCCAAGAGCATAAACTGTGTGACTGGGAGTGAGAAATGTTTATTTTCCACTGCCTAATGTTTTGTGCCTTTTGACATTTGAACCATATGCTTATTTTACTTTATCCAAAAATAGTAATAGATTTGGAAAAAAAATCACATCATGAAAATTGTCTGATAAAATGATAGGCTTGTTTCTGACGATTTGTAGATTCTCTCCAGCTCTAAAATTACTTTGTTGTGTTCTCCCAGTTTATGTTAGTTTTAGGGCATTAAAAGGTTTTTGGTGTTTCAGGCAGTTCAAAAATATGAATGCTCAAGTAGGTGTACTGAAAAGTTGTGCCATGTTTGACTGAATAGCCTCTTATAACATTCAATTGGGATCTCTGACCCTTGAATTTTATAAATGTGGAGCATATGAAACTGTCTGGTAAAAAGAGACAAGGTCAGCTCCAAACGTCCTGTCTCCATGCATGTTCTCCCAGTTTAGAGAAGAGACAGATTCCTATCCTGAATGTTCTCCAAACCACTGAAATTGCCAAAGTTCAATTCAGTCGCTCAGTCGTGTCCGACTCTTTGTGACCCCATGAATTATAGCACGCCAGGCCTCCCTGTCCAACGCAAACTCCCGGAGTTTACTCAAACTCATGCCCATCGAGTCAGTGATGCCATCCAGCCATCTCATCCTCTGTCACTACCTTCGCCTCCTGCCCTCAATCCCTCCCAGCATCAGGGTCTTCTCCAATGAGTCAACTCTTCGCATGAGGTGGCCAAAGTATTGGAGTTTCAGCTTCAGCATCAGTCCTTCTGAAATTGCTTAAAGAGATCTTTAAAAGGTTACTTATATTTTTGGCAGTATTAATTACTTTTTTTGTGTGAAAAATCAGATAAATTAAATTTTGGAAGGTAACCTTAAGATTCAGATTAGGGCAAATATCTGGAGAGTACAATAAAGCCCAAAGGGACCTGCCAGCATTTTCACTTGAAAGGATAACTTTGCTGTGATTAACACGAAACTATCTAAGGAGTGGCTTGAGCAGCAGTTAGGAATCTGACTATTAATCACCCTGGATATCTCCCATGGGTGAGGACAAGCTGAAGGCAAGCGTGTTTTGCACATTTTATTTCTCAGGAACACAGCAGGCACCTTGTAGAATCACTAGGATTGGCCCCACAACCAAAACAGCAAAGGGTAAAGAAGATTCATGAACAGAGGCGCTGGCAATTTGCCTTCATTCTCTAATGGCAAACCCTGCAGGAGACAGGAACATTTGGAGCTGACCTTGTCTCTTTTTACCAAAGACAGTTTCACATGCTTCACATTTATAAGATTTCAAGGGTTAGAGGTTAGAGGTCCCAATTGAATGTTATAAGAAGCTATTCGGTCAAACTTGTCACAACTTTTCAGTACACCTACTTGAGCATTCATATTTTTAAACGGCCTGAAACACCGAAAACCTTTTAATGCCCTGAAATTAACATAAATACGGGTCACACAGCTAAGTTCCACTCTTCTTAGCATTGAAGACAGTCACATGTAATTTTGCTGTTATAGGAAGCAAATCAGTTCTGCTAACTAAAGCCCACAGTATTTTGCACATTATTTTTCTGAATTCTATTTTAGTATTTGAAATGTTAAAAAAATTCTGCCCCAGCACTCTTTCTGGAGAAGTCTGTGTGTTGTCTTTGATCTCTGTTATTGGTTCACAAGTCACTCATGGCTAAGTTATAATGATAAAGGGGGGAGGCTATTTATGGACTTGTATTATTTTTTTTCTATTCATCATACTGAATTTCCCCTACTGATGCTTCAGAATTCTGCTGCAAATTACAACAAGCAAGGACATTAACAGCCTTTGCTAAGACCTCAGAGCTATAGGAAAAGATCCCTGCATAGGATCCTGGCTTAAAAGGTATTTCTGCCCTGTTGTGTAAGACATTATACTCAGAATCTTAATTTTTATAAGAGAAGAAGAGAAATGCCTTAACGGAAAAATCTGTTGCATACTTATAGCTGGCAATCCAACAAGCCTGGAGGAAATGCCAGAGTCAAGCCTCTGTTTCTCTTTGTCCACCCTGTAGACAACTGTCCCAAGTCAAACTAGGAAATCTGGGCACTGGTTTCACAAGGGCAGTGCTGAGTGGAAGGCATTGAATGAACCACTTGTGTTATTGTCAGATGTGAATCTGCTGATGTTGGTATAAGGCCTCACCTGGAGATGCTAACTGGCCAATCTAATAGATTTTCTTCCAAACGCTCATTCTTATCTGTCAAATATAGCATAACTTTTAGTTTATCTCCCTCTATTCCAATTTAACTATAGCTTGAGGGTGCTCATAAAGCTTCATCGATTCAGTTGTCTCATTTAGTTCACCACCACGAGAAACTTCTGCTCCCTACTGTAAACTCTAATCTACAACGTGGCATCTTCTCTACCTGTGGCCTGACTTCTATTCCCTGTGTAATTGTTTAATGGAAGAAGGTAAAATCCTTCGAGAAAAGTAGTTCACAACCTTCTCGGTCTCATCTGGATACCTTTGTTCTGTTCTGCTTGTTATAGTTTTATAAAAGTATTGAGACTTTCCTTAATAAAGCTAACTCAGAGCCTCTCTCATGAACTTTGCTGAACTCAAATCAGAAAACCAGAATATATAAAACCCATTAGTTCATGAAGACACATAAAAAAACCTTAACACTCTGTGGCTCAAGCACTATGTAATTCTGAAATACCTTCCTTAAATGCCTTCCTTAAAGGGATGTTATTATGATAAAGGAGAAAATGGGTATAATGTGTTCTTAGTTCTGGGAGCAAAAGCCCCATATAAGGGAGCTGTTATTATTTATTATTACTATCCAGATGCTGGGACTATATATTTCCCAAGGACAAAATAAAATGTAGGAAAGATATAAAAATTCCAGATTATTAACAAGCTCTAGGGAAACTAGCATATGGTGGGTATTCTTTGATAAATATGCTAAATACCTATTTATTTGATAAACTGACTAGTTGAATTAGAGATGCGTTTGAGTGCACTCACCAGAGTTCTGTGAGTTCCCTGGTACACTAAATGGAAAATTCTACAGAGAGGAGGTAGTTTCTTGCTAGTGTTTGGAATAGATTCCCTTCCCTTACTGTTGCTGGGAGCAATGACTAAGCAGAGAATCAGTGCTATTGGGGCTCTTTTATTCACTGTTAGTGGGAGTAAAACTTGGCATAACTCTTTAAGAAGGGAATTTGACAATACCTATTGAAATCACAAATTCATATCCCCTTTGACCCAGCAGTTCTACAACTAGGATTTTACCCTATGGATATACTTGCATTATACTATTGTTTATAACAGCAAAAATTAGAAACCACCCAAACGTTTGTTAATAAGAGAAGGACCACATAACTTATTGTACACACATTCTATGATATATTATGCAATTAAGAAAAAAAATAATGAGGGAGATTTGTATCTGCAGATAGGGATGGATGTTCAAGATATGCTTTTCAACAAGATGTAGAGCAATATGTGTGGTATGACTGCAGTTCTGTAAATAAGAAAAAGGAAATGTATGTAAGTTGGGATATACATAAAATATTTTTATATGTATATACACAACTATTAACTGTGGTTAATTTTGGGAAGAGAAACTTGGAGTACTGAGGGGGGAAACCATCTCCTTATTTCATACTTTTTAAAACCACATACACAGAATTTTAAAAACAGATTGTTTTTAAAGAAAGAAGAGATCCTCTTTGCATTCTCCTGCAGCCTGGAAGAAGGCAACTTGAGGACCGAGCGCTAGTAGGCAGGTCACAGTGTGGCATTTATCTCCTCGGTAGAAGCGCCCTGGGCATCTACACTGTCTGCAGCGGTCTCCAACCTTTTTGGCACCTGGGACCAGTTTAGTGGAAGACAATTTTTCCATGAACCGGGGCAAGGGGATAGTTTCAGGATGATTCAAGTGCATTACATTTATTGTGCACTTTACTTCTATTAATTTATCAGCTTCACCTCAGAGCAGCAGGCATTAGCTCCTGGGGTGGTGGGGTACCCCTCGCTATAGAGACCTCACTGTTACCTGAGTGACTTAATCAGAATCACCTGGCTTACATGGAAAATACCTGTGAAGCCAAACCTCATTCTCTAAGCCAGGGTGAGGGTGTAGAGATAAAATGGTATTTATTTTCCAGTTTCATCCCCTGTGATTTTGTTTAAAAAATCTATTTGTCTCAAATTCACCTCAGATATACCAGTGACTATGTAACCGATAGTCAAAATCTTCATTTTCATTGCTATAAATGTTTTAAAACCTGTAAATATTGCCTCTCCCTCATTCATAAAACCCCTGTTATTTTTATAGTTAATAATCTTGAGCCTGTGCATTTAAAGTAACATGCTTCCAACAAAAATATGAAAACCTAACACTCATTATTTCCCATGATAGCCTTTCTTATATGAAAGTCAGCATATAATACATATTTGACAAAAGTACTTACAAATATCCAATTGTGTACAAATGTACAATTATACAATTACAAAAATATTCAATTATGAAGGAATCTTATACTTCAGTGTGTTACAGTAAATGCATCATACAAAAACTATTTCAGGTTTCTCATTTTAAAGGAATTTTAAGCTAGTTGCTAAAAAAAAAAAAAAAGCACAGAATAGACATATTGTACACCCATTATGCAAGCATGTAAGTATGACTCATGGTTAGAAAATAAGTCATTTATGAGCATAGTCAGTTAGTCTTTATCATTATCTTAATCTTTATTTTAGGTTCTTACACAACATCCCAGAGGTAGGGAGGAGAAGAAATCCTCTAACTATTTCTCCCTTGAAGTGTGCTTTAATTGAAACAGGTCCTTTGACAAGGACTGAACCCAATACCCTTGCATATTTCATATACGGTTTCCTAGGGCAGTTTGGGGATGTGTGTGCAAAACCACTGTGATATAACTGAAGGAACAAAATGTTGCTCGGTTTTACCTTGATCCTTGCGGAATGGTTGTGAGACCTCGTGGTGCAGTTGATGTGTGGAATCATTCTCTTCCTTAGTAAATAATGTTGTATGACACTTGCCACTATGACTTCAATTTTTATGCTTTTAAAAATACATATAAAGAGCTTGATTTTCTTCAAGTTCTTCAAGTTCCTGGCAGATTTAGCAAACTATTATCATTTTATGAGGCTGAAGAGCAATAGTTCTCAACTACTCAATGTGTGGTTCCTGCATCAGCAGAATTAAATCATCTGGGAGCTTGTTAGAACTACTGGTTCTTGGACCTTGCCCCAGACCTACTGAGTCAGAAACCTTGAGTGTGAGGCCTAACGATGTGTATTTAGCAATCCCTAAAGCTAGAGAACAACATCTGTGTAGGAATTCCTACAGTGTGGGATCAAGTACTACAAAATATTTTGCTGTATCTATCTTTGGAAAAGGGCAGGTGATGTTGAATGACAGGAATGTGATACAATAATAAATTTTGTGAAATGTGTACTATCTACTTGAAATGCTTCTCCCAGCCTGTGAACAACTGGAAGTTGACTAAAATGAAAGAAAATGCTAATTCTTCATGCCACACCTTCCCGTTTAGGACTGTTATTTATAGTGATCATGAGCCGGTGCAGGGAGCCTAAACCAGCATAAGGCTGCGGGGGAGGGCTCTGACTCCTGACCTGCTTTCACTGCTTCTGTGGCTTTGTTGCCCTGAGACCTGCCTCTTGACTCAAAGAGCCAAGCTATTTATCTAACCATCCATCTACCTTCATGATTGGATGCCCTTTCCCATTCTGCATTTTCAAGCCTCAAAACAGGATCAATACATGGAAATTATTTATGACAACTAACTTATGCCACTTCAATATGACACATATATCAATATTTTTTAATCTTAACACCTATTGCTTTCATTTACTTAGATATGTTGGTCTCCCTTGAAGTGTAATCTCTGAAGAAGTCTATATCTTCTTATCTTCCTGTTCTCGGTGGCCTGATACAGCCTGCACATTCAGAAGTGGCTCACAAAGTAATTCTGGAAATAATAATAGTCATCCTTACTGAACAATTACCATCTGACAAGGCAAGTCAAACTTCAAAGACATTGCACAGAAAACCACATATACCACTACTTCTCTGTTTTAGAGATTTCTATAATTCTGTAATATTTTAAAATCATTTTAAAGTGCTGTTTTTCCTGCCATAGCAGTGCTAAAGCCCTTAAAAACAAGAATGTATTATACGCTGGTTCCAAGAAGTGGGGAAATTGGGGTAAACCACATCCTCCTCTCAATGGAACCAATGAAGACAGCAAATGATAGTATTTGAAAGGCAGGCGTGAAGGAGCCCAGGGTGCTGATGTGGATCTAGTCCTGTGAGGGTTTATCAGCAGTGAGTTGTTAAAAAACATGATAAATTCCCTGTATTTTCACATAGCCAAGTCAGACATTTCTTGGCTCCTTTGTGGGAAGGAGACACAAGAAAGCAAGAAAGGGATGCTCCAGGTTTCAGTTCTTAGAAGGGTTGCTGTTCCAAGATACCACAAACCGGATGACGTATCAAACCAAACATGATGCTCTTGCAGCTCTGGAGGCTAGGAATCTGAGATCAAGGTGTCAGAAGGGTCCGTTCCTTCTAGAGGCCCTGAGGGAGAAACTGTCTCTCTCTTATCTTCTGGTCCTTGGCTTGTAGTTACACCACTCCAGTCTTGCATATAGGTCTTTCCATTGCTTTGTGGGTGGAGGCATGAAGGGCAGTGGTGAGCTGAGGATGGCTTGGGAATACTGGGGTTCTGCTTCATAGACTCTTTCCCCCGACTTCACCCACCTAGGAGGATAAGGATAAGATGCATTATTTCCTCCTACTTTATAAAGTTCTAAACCATATTTGAAATAAACATGTATTTGAGTTTAATTAAAATGATTCTAAAACATATTTGCTATGAAGCACTACAGTCAAGAGTTTAATGATTTTTCTTAAATTTTTAACAGTCATCTCATTGGGAATTCCCTGGTAGTCCAGTGGTTAAGATTCTGTGCTTTCATTGAGAAGGACTCAGTTTCAATTCCTGGTTGGGGAACTAAGATCCTGCAAGCCACGAGGCATGGTCAAACATTTTTTTTTAAAAAAAAGGCATTTTATTATAGAGATTTTTGAACATACACAAAAGTTGAGAAAATTGAATAATGAACGTACAAAAACCCCTATGTTCTTTAATGGATTATCTGGCTCAGCCATTATCAGCATTTTGGTATCTTGCTTCACCTATTTCCTATTCTGGATTTTATTCCCCCTATAATATTTTTAAGCAAAATCTAGACATCCTATCATTTCACTTACAAAGAACTTCAGAAGGTATCTCTCACGAAGAATGTTAGTGGGCTTATGTAAAAGAAGGCCCTGTGTCCAATAAAATCTTACTCCTAAAATAAGATTCTCCCATGTAGATCAGTTTAGCTAGGCTATTTTTTCACACTTAGCACCTGATATCAACCATTCCCCTGACCCAACCCCACCTCTCTGAGGCTGTTTACTTAAATGGATCACTGTTTTAGTTATGTATTGTTTTGTAACCAATTACCCCCAAAACTTAGCAACTTGAAACAACAAATATTTATCATCTCAAGTTTCTCTGGGTCAGGAACTCATGAGCTTAATTTTAACTAGGTGATTCTGGCTAAGAGTTTCTCATAAGGTTGAAGTCAAGATGGCAGTGGGAGCTGCATTCATCTGAAGGTTTGACTGGAGCTGGAGGCTCTATTTCCAGGATGGCTCATCACATGACCATAGGCAGAAGGCCTTAGTTCCTTTAGCTGTTGGCAGAAGGCCACATGAAATTTTTCAGAGGGCTGCTTGAATATCCTCACGTAACGGTAGGTGACTTCCTTCAGAGTGAGTTGGGAGGAAACCATAGTGCCTTTTACGACCTAGTCTTGCTACTCAGACACTATCACTTCTACCACAATCTGTTTATTCACTATCTGTTTATTCCATCTAGTCACTAAGTCCAGCCTATACTCAAAAGAAGAAGAATTAAGTCTCATTACTTTAAAGAAGGAGTATCATAGAATATGTGGACATATTTTAAAATCACCATCAATGAGCAGGACATCAGACAAAAATGAAGAGGGAACTAAACTGTATTATAAGTCATTAATTAACAACTGACTTAGCCTCTAGGGAAGAAGATGTGGTAAGCTACACCTAAACACATTCTGAAATTTCCCTTTATTTTCCTTTTCTTGATTTCTGACTTCTTTTCTCCTTGCTGCTGCATCCCAAATAACCTAAAGAATTTTCTAGCTGTCCTACTGCAGTGTTCTACCCAGACAAGTCTTCCTCCTCAATTAGTCCACTATATTTATAAATTATTGTCTGGCCATTTGCTTCCCATTACATCTAGTTATAATTTCTATTTCCTAGTGCAAACTATAGCAGACCTAGACTTTTAAAATCCAATTACATTTTTAAAGGTAGGTGAAATGGATCTGTCAAATCATTTGACCATTAGAAAAATCAACATGTCAAAATTTATATTTTAACAAATAATAAAAATAAAACAGAAAAGGCAACAGATAAACCGAAGAATTATGAAATAGGAGAGCTGTGTTACTGCTAAGTCACTTTAGTCGTGTTCGACTCTGTGCGACCCCATCCCTGGGATTCTCCAGGCAAGAACACTGGAGTGGGTTGCCATTTCCTTCTCCAGTGCAGGAAAGTGAAAAGTGAAAGTAAAGTCGCTCAGTCATGTCTGACTCTTCGAGACCCCATGGACTGCAGCCTACCAGGCTCCTCTGTCCATGGGATTTTCCAGGCAAGAGTACTGGAGTGGGGTGCCATTGCCTTCTCTGGGGATAGCTGTAAGTACTCTTAAATATTTTCAAGTTTACGTCCATGGCTTTCTCTTCAGTGGATGAAATGAGGCCCATTTAAACATTTTGTTCTAAAAGTCACCCAGGTAGTTAGTGGGCACAAATTAGACTATCTCTCAAGTGTTTTTTTTTTTTTTTTTTGAGCTTCCAGTTTAATATTCTTTCCAATATATCACAGTTCATTTTGAGCTTCATTGATAGACATTTTAATGGATTATTTCAGAATTTTATTTTAGGTTTACTTAGAGGAAGTCAAGTTGCAAAGTGAATCTAGGTTCCATAATTCATGGTGTATTTAGTTCAGAAGGTAGAGTTAAGCATACATTTTGTTGTCCCAAGTAGGACTTCTTGGGAATAAAAGAAGGTGTTATTAGTAAATCGTGTTAGGTTGACAAATGTAAATTGGAATGTCTTTGGGTAAACTGTTATAAGTGGCAACCCATTAGTAGGTGTATGATGAATAGAGATGCTTCTGGGTTGTTCTTATATTGATACTATATTTATGTTTTCTAAGTATTTTTAATGCATATGTCAATTTGACTATAGCACGTAAAAACAAACAAACAAAAAAAAAATCCAAGAAAAGGGTTTTCTTTTCCATAATTGTTTTCCAGATAGTCCTATAGTTCCTTTAAAAACGGTAGGAAAGAGAAGTCCAAATTCCTGATTGAGAGTAATCAATCAATCAATTAATACAATAGATATGTATTATTCATTGTATACCAGGCATTATTTTAGAAGCCAGAAATATGATAATGAACAAAACATACAAAAACCCCTATGTTCTTAAGGCCTTTATTCTTATAATGAAACAAAAGTGATTTTATTGATCTATGCAAGATTCAGGTTTTGCATTGTTTCTTTCAGTGGTGATCCGTGTATTACTGAGACAACCCTGTTCTTAGGTCACATTCCTTGGAGACCCATATTCTCCAAATCAGTAGATTGAGATATAGTAAGGAATGCAATGGAAATCATGTCTCAGACAGTTTTTCCCTGTGGAAAGTATCTGAGCAATATGGGAGTTACTCCTATGACCTTGAGCTCTGTAGTCTGGTCGTATGATCCAGTTAGCTGATTTGCTACAACGCGGTAAACTCATTTGTCTAGCCTAAGGGAAATATTTTGCCAATTTTACAGTTGGATAGTTTCTTTAAAAAAAAAAAGCATTAGTAGTTATTTCAGCATAAATCTGTGTAGATTTCCAACTGAGCTAGAATTTCGCGAAAATGATAGAGTCCTACTAATTACGATGTTAAGTAAATCCTCCTCCTCTCTGTAAATAATGTAGGTGGTAATTTACTCTTCTGTAGATGTATAAATTAAGCCACCAGGAGGTTAACTAATTTGCTCAAGGTCACAGTATGTGGCAGGGTTGAAACTGAATCCAAAAACTTTGATTCCTAATTTTTAAAATCAGATGTTCTTTTTTCCCGTGTTTAGCTATATTTATGAATAAAAATCTCTATATAAATAATAGTCTATATATACAAATAATATCCTATTTATAGAAATAATTTCTCTATTTACCTACTATAATATCAATATGAATATAGTATTAACAACTAATAGTGTTGGGATTCATCTGGTAAGAACTTTTAAGTGATTTTTAAATTTTTTAAAATTTTATTTATTTATTTGGCTGCCCTGGCTCTTAGTTGTAGCATGTGGGTCTAGCTCCCTGACCAGGGATCAAACCTGGGCCCCCTGCACTGGGAGCTCAGAGTCTTAGCCACTGGACCACCAGGGAAGTCCCTTAAGT
This sequence comes from Odocoileus virginianus, assembly GCF_023699985.2. NCBI lineage: Eukaryota > Metazoa > Chordata > Mammalia > Artiodactyla > Cervidae > Odocoileus > Odocoileus virginianus. The sequence continues at coordinate 4,642,212 of NC_069703.1, read as the reverse complement.
GATTATTTTATTCTAGTGATCTTCAAGAACAGAAAACCTCAGAGAGATGAGTGAGTTCAAAGTTAGAAAACATTTATATTTCCCCGCGTGTCCAGCTGTTTGGTGGTAGAGTATAGGAGGCAGGTTAGCTGAGCTCTCCTCACGATGCTTTATTCTCCTCCTAGGTTTGCACTAGGGAAGAGTGGGCTGTAAACAGCTTTCTGAGCTGTACAGAATGTCTGATAGTCACTTTCTGACATTTGACAAAATCCAGAATTTGGTGCACAGAATATACTTTTGTGGGAAAATACCATCCTTAAGCCAATTATGAAATAGAAAGCTCAGTGGTATGTTTACTTCTGCCATAATCACCATTATCATCTAAACATAGTTAAGCACCCACATACGTTTAGAAGTCTATAGTGTTAAAAATTAGCTTTTTAAATTGTAGACAGTATTACATATCAAACAAATATGCACTGACCTTTTCAAAGCCTAGTCCCAGAGAAAACATTTTGTAGAGTATAGGGGGAGTAGGAGGAAGGGAAGGAATAATTTTTTATTTAAAGTTAACTTCTGCACTATCTTTTTTCTCAATTATCTGCATTAATAATAATGAGGAACATTTTGTGACTTAAAAAATAGTCTCTGATGTTTATAGTGATAGATAAAAGGGAAGCAAAACAAAGATCCTCAAATGTTTCTCCAACTCTTGCTAGAGAATGATGATAGAACTTTTAAGAATCCCTGTGTACCCTAAAACAATGAATTAAAATAATTTTCCTGCAATTATTCATCCTAACACTTCTTATTTAATAAAAATACAAATAAGTTTAAGGATATCAATGGGTAAAGACTGCATATAAATCAGCTAAAAGAAAATCTGCAATGATTTTTTTTTTCATTTATTTTTATTAGTTGGAGGCTAATTACTTTACAACATTGCAGTGGTTTTTGTCATACATTGAAATGAATTAGCCATGGATTTACATGTATTCCCCATCCCGATCCCCCCTCCCACCTCCCTCTCCACCCGATCCCTCTGGGTCTTCCCAGTGCACCAGGCCCGAGCACTTGTCTCATGCATCCAACCTGCGCTGGTGATCTGTTTCACCCTAGATAATATACATGCTTTGATGCTGTTCTCTCGAAACATCCCACCCTCGCCTTCTCCCACAGAGTCCACAAGTCTGTTCTATACATCTGAGTCTCTTTTTCTGTTTTGCATATAGGGTTATCGTTACCATCTTTCTAAATTCCATATATGTGTTAGTATACTGTAGTGATCTTTATCTTTCTGGCTTACTTCACTCTGTATAATGGGCTCCAGTTTCATCCATCTCATTAGAACTGATTCAAATGAGTTCTTTTTAAGGGCTGAGTAATAGTCCATGGTGTATATGTACCACAGCTTCCTTATCCATTCGTCTGCTGATGGGCATCTAGGTGGCTTCCATGTCCTGGCTATTATAAACAGTGCTGCGATGAACATTGGGGTGCACGTGTCTCTTTCAGATCTGGTTTCCTTGGTGTGTATGCCCAGAAGTGGGATTGCTGGGTCATATGGCAGTTCTATTTCCAGTTTTTTAAGAAATCTCCACACTGTTTTCCATAGCGGCTGTACTAGTTTGCATTCCCACCAACAGTGTAAGAGGGTTCCCTTTTCTCCACACCCTCTCCAGCATTTATGCAATGATTCTTTTTTAAACCATAGCCCCAGAAAAGCAGCATACAGATCCAAAGTCTCAAACCAAACTAAAATATCCCAAACACCAAAATAACCAAAATGTTTTTATTTTATATATAAAGGATACATTTAGGGCTCATACTGCTCAATATATTTCTCCAAACATAAATTAATTGTTTGTCTGTAAATTTATTAGATCTTGAGGAGGGTCTGGTCATAAAATTGATTCATACTCACAAATTTTATTTATCTTTCAAAAATCTGCACAGGAAGTAACCAGGATTGAATTCTAGAAATCATACATGACTAAAGTAGATTTAATTTTGGAGGTGTTAATTTGGAAAGATCAAGGGATTAAGAGGGATAAATTACTGCATACAAAAGAAAACCTTAATCTAATTTTCTGGGTGAATTCTTTTGGTCAGAATGGATGACAAACTTCAAACTTTAAGTAAAATGCTGTTTGCTTTCCAAACCTCTCTCTCTTTCACACACACACATACATAAATGCAGAATCCATCTTCATCATCAAAAAAGCAAGAGACTTCTGGAAAAACAACTATTTCTGCTTTATTGACTATGCCAAAGCCTTTGACTGTGTGGATTACAACAAACTGTGGAAAATTCTTAAAGAAAGGGAAATACCAGACCACCTGACCTGCCTCCTGAGAAATCTGTAGGGAAGTAAAGAAGCAACAGTTAGAACTGTACATGGAACAACAGACTGGTGCCAAATTGGGAAAAGAGTACATCAACACTGCATATTGTCACCCTGCTTATTTAACTTATATGCAGAGTATATCATGAGAAATGCCAGGCTGGATGAAGCACAAGCTGGAATCAAGATTCCCAGGAGAAATATCAATAACCTCAGATATGCAGATGACACCACCCTTATGGAAGAAAGTGAAAGACTAAAGTGCCTCTTGATGTAAGTGAAAGAGGAGAATGAAAAAGTTGGTTTAAAACTCAACATTCAGAAAACTAAGATCATGGCATCTGGTCCCATCACTTCATGGCAAATAGATGGGAAAACAATGGAAACAGTGAGAGACTTTATTTTTTGGGGCTCCAAAATCACTGCAGATGGTGACTGCTGCCATGAAATTAAAAGACACTTGCTCCTTGGAAGAAAAGCTATGACCAAACTAGACACCATATTAAAAAGCAGAGACATTATTTTGCCAGTAAAGGTCTGTCTAGTCAAAACCATGGTTTTTCCAGTGGTCATGTATGGATGTGAGAGTTGGACTATAAAGAAGTTGAGTGCCAAAGAATTGATGCTTTTGAACTGTGGTGTTGGAGAAGACTCTTGAGAGTCTCTTATACTGCTAGAGGATCAAACCAGTCAATCCTCAAGGAAATCAGTCCTGAAAATTCATTGGAAGGACTGATGTTGAAGCTGAAACTCCAATACTTGGCCACCTGATGTGAAGAACTAACTCATTTGAAAAGATCCTGATGCTGGGAAAGATTGAAGGCAGGAGAAGGGGATGACGGAGGATGAGATGGTTGGATGGCATCACCAACTCAATGGACATGAGTTTGAGTAAGCTCTGGGAGTTGGTGATACACAGGGAAGCCTGGCATGATGCAGTCCATGGGGTCACAAGGAATCAGACATGACTGAGCTACTGAACTAAATTGATGATTCCAGAGCAGGTAGCACTATAGAAAGCACTAACAAATCAGTAGAATATGTTTCTTATTATATGAACTACTGTAAGGTAGTTCATCAGAAAATTGTGTAAGCAAATAAAATACCAAGAGATCAATGAGTCACTTTATACGTCAAGAGAATTCTAAGAGAACACAGGCAAATTCATCTGAAGCCCTTGAAGTGTTTTGTTATTGAATGATGAAATACACAAACAAGTTGTAATTTCCCATAGATTAAAAAACAAAAAATGAATCTCTTTGACTCATATCTCCCTTTGGCTACTCTTCATTTTTTTGCTTCCTTTTATAAACTTCTCTGAAAATGTCTCCAATTCATATTCTTCCCTTTCATGCTGGGATTTACTCCAATCAAGTTTTTGCCCTCATTGCGCCATTGAAGTGGTTCATGTCAGGGTCACTGCTGACCCTCTGTTTGTAAAATCAAATGCTTTTATCCAGTCTTCAACTTATTTGGTGATTTACTACAGTCAATCTCTCTCTCCTTCTTGAAGCATCTTACTTTCTTCACTTGGCTTCTGAAATAAACCACTATCTTGGTTCTTCCATTATCTTACTGGTTTTTCCTTCAAAACTCTTCAGTGATTTCATCTCACTCACAGCAAAAGCCAAGGTCCTTACAGTGGCCCATAAGGCACTGTTTTTCTTCCAGCCTCTTTTCCGTCTTACAAATTTTGTTTTACAACTCATTCTGTCATTTCCTTTATTCCTGCCATTTTGGCTTCTCAGTTTTTTATGCACAGGCCAGGTATCCTCCTACCTCTGAGCTTTTGCACTGGCCGCTCCTCCTCCTAGGATGTGTACGTGAATTTCTCCTTTACTTCCTCCAGGTTTTTACTCAAGTTACACTATGTCCGTGAGCTTCCAACTCTCTCTATGCTCTTTATTCTACTTAAGTTTTTTTCTTTAGAGTTTATCACCACCTGACATATTACACATTTACTTTTAAACTGGCTATTATCTATCTCTGTCAGTAGAATATAAGTTCAATGGGCAAAACCATCAGTTTATTCCATGCCATAACCTTAGCACTTAGAATGATTGACACACAATGGCCCTCAATAAAAATGCACTGGAAAAATGAATGCATAGAAGAAAGAATGATTGACTAAATGAACAAACAATAAAAATTTTGTTCATTAAAATACCTGGTAGTAGATGATAACTAACAATTAATTACTTTTTAGTAACTATCAATTATGCTAAATGGGGATTGCTTTACTTAACCAACTTTCTTGATACTCTAGCAGATCCAGAATTTCATTATGCAGAACTAAAAAATTTGTACTGTTATCTGAATCATAATGATTCACTCAGTGAATTAAGGGGAATAGTTACTATATGTTATTGATTTATACACTGTTCACTCTGAGAAGGAAAACCAGCTGCGCTGTAAAAGAAAAATGCATTAAAAAATTTCCACCTAAAACTTATAGCAACTTTAATGCAGTGACTGGTACCATCATTGATAGACATTGAAAATTCTACTTTACTCTACTTGGGCTTTGGGAAGTGGCTGAGGGTCCAGTATTTCCATGTATGCTTATATTGGCTTGATAGTTAGACTTTCCTGGGTGGAGAGATAAAAGGTAGGTGCAAGAAAGTGCACAAGTAATTTTGAAAATTATTTAGAAAAATAAAATGAAAGTAGCCCTTTATCTACTTATTTATTACCACTCTTTGCAAAGTTGGTTAAGTTGGTCAAATTTGGAAACTGATAAATAAAACCTGAAAAAATATAAAATACTCGAGATTCAGTTTATGTACTTTCTTCCTCAGGCTCATTTCTGCTTATAGTCTTACTGCATTTATTCTCATTCTGCTGTTCTTCCCACTAATGTATAACTTAATGTTGACGTTCTCAAACCCTTTCAGGATATGATTCATTTCCTTCTCTGTACTACTCTCTGTTCCTGTAATATACTTATTGACCTTCCTGCCTTTTTTTTTAACCTTTAAAACAATCCACCTCCCATCAGACTGTGAGTTCCTGCAGGGCCAAGGCTAATGCTCCATCTGTATTCCTGGTGCCTTGCACGTAGTAGGCTCTCCCTAAGTATTTGTCAAAATAAATCGATTGGGCCTATTTTCAACAGTGACAGAAGGGTAAACATCTGCTACTTTCTTGTTTGTAGAATGAAATACATTAATTAGCTGCTGTGTTGAATTGTTTTAAGTACATTCTTACATAGTTACTTATAATCAGGGGTTCAGTCCTATCATTTTCAGCTGTGTACCTTCTGGGCTTCAGTTTTCCATGGAAAATGGACATAATAACAGTCAATAACAGAATTATGATGAGGAGTAAATGAGACAATATATGGAAAGGATTTTGCACAGTGTCCAGAATAGAGTAAATATTCAGTTTATGTTAGCTACCTTTGTTCTTCTCATTAGCAGTTTTGGTTTAATTTAGTTTTAGTAAACAGCGCAATGTAACAGACAGAACACAATAAGCATTCAGTTCATATTAGCTGAAATTATTATTGGTTTGGTTTTAGTCTTAAGGCATCATCCAGTTGTAGAATTCACCATGTGTTTGCATAACTCTTCTTTTCATGATTAATGAAGTCCTGAAAGAATTCTCAAGCATAGCAGGTTGCTGTTCTCTGATTTAGACTTGGTACATGTGTGCATATGTGTGTTTTCTTCTCTTCTCTGGCAAGAGTGTTAGAAATTTACTTAAGCCTCCCATAAGAAGGCAACTGACCTTTCAATCACTGAATCAGCTTTCTTGTGAGGTGTGGGCAACAGATTCTCTGGCAATGCTGAGGTTAGCCACACTTGGGACTGAGGAAAAGGGTAGGTGATGCCATGTTTGGATGAAGAGGCAGCTTTAGATACAGATTATTTGAAAGCTGGTAAAAGAGCATCTGCCTGACTATGCCTGATGGGTGGATCCTTGGGTAGGGACAGTGGATTGTGATTCTTGATCTTCAAGGAATAGCGCAATGTTCTTGAAACACCAAGACCTTGGGGGGACAGCAGGAACATCTAATGTGAAAGGGCTGAGTTCCAAGCTTTTTTTTTTTAATCCAAGAGTTCTATTTCTTGCCTTGGCTAAGTTCAGCATGGAAGACCATCAAATAAGCACAGTGTACCTTGCTGTGAGGTAGACAAGTAAGAATCATCACAGAACATGATGCTAGAGGGAAAAATCTTTGTCAGTGGGAATAAAAAGAGTTTCAAAGCATAACTGAGGAAGATCAAAACCACAAGTAATGCAGATTCTATAGTATCTAAATGACTGCCTTTTAATTTAATTTTTGTCATACCATTTTTTCATTGTGGCAAAATATATCATAAATATTACCATTTTAACCATTTGCAGGGGGTGGGGGAGGAGGGAGCACATTGTGTGACTTGTGGGATATTAATTCCCCATCCAGGGATTGAACCTGGGCCTTCACCAGTGAGAGCAAGTACTCCTAACCACTGAACCAGCAGGGAATTCCCATTTTAACCTTTTTTGTTTGTTTGTTTGAACTGTAGTTTGCTTTATTATTATTTTTCAGATGTACAACATAGATATTCAATGTTTTTATAGATTGTACTCCATTTGAAGTTATAAAAAATGATGACATTTTCCTGGTTGTACAGTATATCCTTGTTGCTTATTTATTTTATACTTGGTAGACTGTTTATCTCTTAATCCTCTACCCCAGACTGCCTCCCCTTCCTATGTGTAACTGCTGGTTTGTTCTCCGTATCTGTGAGTCTGTTTCTGTTTTGTTGTGGTCATTCATTTCACTTTTAGATCCCATGTATATGTGATAACATACAGCATTTGTCTTTGTCTAACTTATTTCACTAAGAATAATATCCTCAAGGTCCATTCACATTGTTGAAAATGACAGAATTTTATTCTTTTTATAGCTGAGTAATATTCCATTGTATATGTACCACATCTTTTTTATCCAGCTATTGTTGCTTCTATATCTCAGTTGTGGTAAATAATGCTACTATGAATATTGAGGTGCATGTATCTTTTCAAATTAGTGTTTGTGTTTTTTTCAGATATATTCCCAGTAGTGAAATTGCTGGATCATATGGAAATTCTAGTTTTAGTGTTTAGTGGAACCTCCATACTATTTTCCATAGTGACAGCATCAATTTACATTTCCACCAACAGTATACTAGATTTTCCTTTTCTCTACATCCCTGCCAGTATTTGTTATTTTCAGACATTTTAGTGAGAGCCTTTCAGACAGATGTGAAGTTTTTGATTTACATTTTCCTGATGACTAGCAATTTGAGCATATTTTCATGTGCCTGTTGGAAATCTGCAAATCTTCCTTGGAAAAATGTCTATTCAAATCTTACGTCCATTTTTAAATTGAGATTTTTTTTTATATTGAGTTGTATGAGCTGTTTATATATTTTGGATATTAACCTGTTATCAGTCACATCATTTGCAAATATTTTCTCCCATTCAGAAAGTTGTCTTTTTGTTTTGTCAGTGCTTTCTTTGCTGTGCAGAAGTTTTCAAGTTTAATTAGGTTCCATTTGCTTATTTTTGTTTTTGCTTCCTTTGCTTAGTAGAAAAATCCAAAAAGCATTGTACAATTTATGTCAAAGATTGTTTCATTTTCTTCTAAGAGTTTTATGGTCTCCAGTCTTACATTTAGGTCTTTAATCTATTTTGAGCTTATTTTTGTATGTGGTGTAGGAAAATGTTCTAATTTCATTCTTTCATGTGTAGCTGTCCATATACCCCAGCACCACTTACTGAAGAAACTGTTGGTTTCCCATCATATATTTTTGCCTCTTTTTCCTTAGTTCAACTGACCATATGTATTTGGGCTTATTTCTGGGCTCTCTATTGATCTTTGTGTCTGTTTTTGTGTCGATACCAAGCTGTTTTGATTGCTATAGCTTTGTAGTACTGACTACCGTCAGGGAGAGTGATATTTCCATTTTTGTTCTTTTTTTCTTAAGATTACTTTGGAAATTTGGGGTCTTTTGTGGTCCTATATAAATTTTAGAAATATTTTTTCTGCTGCTGCTAAGTTGCTTCAGTCGTGTCTGACTCTGTGTGACCCCATAGACAGCAGCCCACCAGGCTCTGCCGTCCCTGGGATTCTCCAGGCAAGAACACTGGAGTGGGTTGCCATTTCCTTCTCCAATGCATGAAAGTGAAAAGTGAAAGTGAAGTCACTTAGTCGTGTCCGACTCTTAGCGACCCCATGGACTGCAGCCTACCAGGCTCCTCTGTCCATGGCATTTTCCATGCAAGAGTACTGGAATGGGGTACCATTGCCTTCTCCATTTTTTTTTTTTTTCTAGTTCTGTAAAAAATGTCATGGGTGTTTTGATAGGGATTGAATTAAATGTGTAGATTGCTTTGGGTAGTTTGGACATTTTAACAATATTAATTCTTCCAATCCGTGAGCATGGGATATCTTTCTATTTCTCTGTAACATCAGTTTCCTTCAACAATATTTTATGATTTTCAGGTTGTAGGATTTTCACCTCCTTGGTTAAGTTTATTCTTATACCAACATTGATGAGAGTTTTTATCATGAATGGGTGTTGAATTTTGTTAAATGCCTTTTCTGTACCTATTGAAATAATCATGTGATCTTATCCTTTGTTAACATGGTGTATCATATTGATTCATTTGTAGATATTGGTTCTTTTTATACATTGTTGGATTTGATTTGCTAGTGTTTTGTTAAGGATTTTTGATTTATATTCATCAGAGATATTGACCTGTAACTTTCTTTTTTTGTAACACCTTTGTCTGATTTTGGTGTCAGGATAATGTTGGCTTCATGGAGTGGATTTGGGAGTGTTCCTTCTTTAATTTTTTGGAATATTTTAAGAAGTTTAGGTGTTAACTTTTATTTATGTTTGGTAGAGTTCCTCTGCAAAGTCATCTGGTCCTGGACTTTTGTTTGTGGGGAGTTTTTTGTTTTGTTTTGTTTTTTTACAAATTAATCTGTGTCAGTTCTGGATTGGCATTAATTAATTTTCTACTTACTATGAATTGTGCTTTCTTATGTTTTGTTTCCCTGTTTCTGTGGATGACTTGTTGGTGGACATTTTGAATTATACCATGTTGGTACTGAATATCTTCATATTCCTGTACATATTATTGAAATTTGTTTCAGAATACACTTAAATTATTTGAAAACAATTTGCTCCCATTGGATCTTATTTTTAATGTCTGTTGCTAGAATCAGTACAGTATTTAATTTAGGTCTAATTATTCCCCACTACTGAGGTAAGACTACTACTCAATGGGAAAGGGGAAGGGATACCCAATTTAATGCAGAATTCCAGAGAACAGCAAGGAGAGACAAGAAGGCCTTCTTCAATAAACAATGCAAAGAAATAGAGAAAAACAACAAAGGGGAAAGACTAGAGATATCTTCAAGAAAATTGGAGATATCAAAGGAACATTTTATGCAAAGATGGGCACAATAAAGGACAGAAACAGTAAAGATGCAATAGAAGCAGAAGAGATCAAGAAGAGATGGCAAGAATACATAGAAGAACTGTACAAAAAAGATCTTAATGACCCGAATAACCATGATGGTGGATGGTGACTGCAGCCATGAAATTAGAAGACATTTGTTTCTTGGAAGGAAAGTTCTAACAAACCTAGACAGTGTATTTAAAAGCAAAGACATCACTTTGCTGACAAAGGTCTGAATAGTCAAGATATGGTCTGTTCAGTAGTCATGCATGAATGTGAGAGTTGGACCATAAAGAAAGATGAGCACCCAAGAATTGATGCTTTTGAACTGTGGTGCTGGAGAAGACTCTTGAGAGTACCTTGGACAGCAAGGAAATCAAACCAGTCAACCCTAAAGGAAATCAACCCTGAATACTCATTGGAAGGACTGATGCTGAAGTTGAATCTCCAATACTCTGGCCACCTGATGTGAAGAGCTGACTCATTGGAAAAGACCCCAATGCTGGGAAAGATTGAGGGCAAGAAGAGATGAGGGCAACAGAAGATGAGATGATTGGATGGCATCACCAATCCAATGGACGTGAACTTGGGCAAACTCTGGGAGATAGTGAGGAATAGGGAGGCCTGGTGTGCTGCAGTCCATGGGGTTGCAAAGCATCAGACATGACTTGGCAACTGAAAAATAACAATAACACTACTCAATGAGTAATATACCCCAAACCCCACAAATCACAAGGTATATCCATTATGGTTGAAAGTATAGACTAATCCTGGTCTTGTTTAAGTATAGGACACTCTTCTCTTTAATCCTCTAGTGGGTCTTTCCTGGCCAGGAGTAATTTCCTCATATGTTTACACTGATCAACACTCTTCTAAATACTCTAGTGGGACACTGAAAAATCTCTGGAGTTCTTGTTTTGTGCAACTCTCCCCTCTCTGGCCTTGCAAGATCTACCTGCCTTGAGTCTTCTGGACTGTCAACATTATCTCCTCAACTCAGGTCATTCACTGGCCTGTGCCAGGATACACTGTGTTTGTGATATGTCTTGGAAATTTTCTCTCTGTAGTAAGCCCTAGCACTTGTAGGGCTCACATTCCTTACTTCCCATATCTCAGGAATCACTCTTTTTCATTGCCTAATGCTCAATGCTTTGAAACTGTTATTTAATATGCTTAGATGTGTTTTGTGGGTTTTTTTTTTTTTTTGGTTGTTACAGCCAAGAGTATAAATTCATTCCCCATGCTTCCACCTCTGCTGGAAGCAGAAGTTCCAAATTAGTGCCTTAAAGAAAAAGCATGTCAAGGGAAGAAGAGGAGGTGATTGTGCTGGCAAAGTTAGAATAGAAGAAATACTTATTGCTAGAATTCTGTTAGTTATGGCTATGGAATGGTGTGTGTGCTGATAGTAACCAGTCTGATAAAATAAAAAGAATATGGTTTTGCAGTTAGTGATTTGAATTCCAGTTCAGTCACTTACCAGTTGCATGACTTTGAACAAGATACTTAGTACTTCTGAATCCTGGCTTCTTTATCTATCTATGAAAAAGGGGAGAAGGGAACGACAGAAGATAAGATGGTTGGATGGCATCACCGATTCAATGGACATGAGTTTGAACAGACTCCAGGAGACTGTGAAGGACAGAGAAGCCAGGCGTGCTACAGCCCATGGGGTCGTAAAGAGTCGGACATGACTGAGCAACTGAATAGCAACATGATAAAACAGAAATATAACTATTTGCTCATGGTTCTATTGTAAAGATTAGATGAGATGATATATGCAAATTATCTGCTACAGTGTTTGGCACAAGGTAGCCCCTTGTGAGTACATCAAGGCTGTATATTGTCACCCTGCTTATTTAACTTATATGCAGAGTACATCATGAGAAACTCTGGGCTGGAAGAAGCACAAGTTGGAATCAAGATTGCCCGGAGAAGTATCAATAACTTCAGATATGCAGATGACACCACCCTTATGGGCGAGAGTGAAGAGGAACTAAAGAGCCTCTTGATGAAAGTGAAAGAGGAGAGTGAAAAAGTTGGCTTAAAGCTTAACATTCAGAAAACTAAGATCATGGCATCTGGTCCCATCACCTCATGGGAAATAGATGGGGAGACAATGGAAACAGTGTCAGACTTTATTTTTTTGGCTCCAAAATCACTGCGGATGGTGACTGCAGCCATGAAATTAAAAGGCGCTTACTCCTTGGAAGGAAAGTTATGACCAACCTAGATAGCATATTAGAAAGCAGAGACATTACTTTGCCAACAAAGGTTCGTCTGGTTAAGGCTATGGTTTCTCCAGTGGTCATGTATGGATGTGAGAGTTGGACTGTGAAGAAAGCTGAGTGCCAAAAAATTGATGTTTTTGAACTGTGGTGTTGGAGAAGACTCTTGAGAGTCTCTTGGACTGCAAGGAGATGCAACCAGTCCATCCTAAAGGAGATCAGTCCTGGGTGTTCATTGGAAAGACTGATGTTGAAGCTGAAACTCCAATACTTTGGCCACCTGATGCGAAGAGTTGACTCATTTGAAAAGACCCTGATGCTGGGAAAGATTGAGGGCAGGAGGAGAAGGGGACGACAGAGGATGAGATGGCTGGATGGCATCACCGACTCAACGGGAATGAGTTTGGGTAAACTTCGGGAGTTGATTTATGGACAGGGAGGCCTGGCGTGCTTCGATTCATGGGGTCGCAAAGAGTCGGACATGGCTGAGCGACTGAATTGAACTGAACTGAGCCCCTAAGCAAATGTTTATTCCATTTTTTATTCACTGCTCTTATTCCTCATTGTCTTTATTTTTTTCTAGAAAATGATTGTTCATTATTTTCTATTGTGGTTTTAAATAGTCTGGAAGAAGAGCAAAATATTTCATTATAAATTTCTTCAGGATATGGGACAAAGTGTTCTTGCTCCTTTCTTCCTTTCTTTCTTCATACATCAAACATCTACTATATAAAAGGCACTGTACTGCAAACTATGGAATAAAAATATGCATGGCAGAGTCCTTGCTCTCTAAGAGCTCATGGAACAGCAATCGAGGTGGGCAAGTGACCCACAATATGATAAGATGGCACCGCAGAAACACTATTTCTTTTTGCAAAAGAGAAAGTTGGCAGGCTGCTGGCTGACAGATAAAAGCACCATGTCTGTATCCAATCTGTCTTCAGCTTCTTTTGTTGTTTACTTCTTCAATATCTGATTTATTTCAAGGCTCAGGCTCTGATCTAGCTGACCCTGTCACTGCAGAAACCATTTGATTCTTCCTATTTAGTGTGTTCAAAAGCCACTTTGTGGTAGAACGTATCCTTAATGAGCTGACAAAGCTGGGGCCAGAGTTCCCCGAGTCACGGCACCTCATCTGGGGGACTTATTGCCTCTGGACAAGAAGTGATTACCTAAGGCACCAACTTTAGGAAAAGATGAAAGGCATCTCTTTATAAGCTTCCCTTGATCTTGACACTGAAGGCCTAGATGGCATTCTCATCAAGCTTTTACTAGCTCATCACCAACCAATCAATAGGAATTTGGCAGAGAGAAAGAAGGACAGGATTCTTCTCCTTCAGGCAGGGAATTAAATCCAGCAGAGTTAAAGAAGGATATTCTCACGGTGGAAAGTGGACTGGGAGTGAGGAGACCTAGCTTTCAATTCAGTCCTTTTATGTAAAATGACATTAAACAATTACTTTGAAGTTTTAAAATTCTAGGCTCTAACAACTGTGGAAACAATTAAATACTGTTTAGTGCTATGCCTATCAGGAATACCAATAAAGATTTAACATTTTTATAACTTAAGAAAGGTTTTTCTTGCAATGTAGCATTGAATTAGTCTAAGACCAACTAAGATGCAATCTTACTTTTGATTAGAGGAGGTAAAATAAATATGTGTCTCTTTCTTTTAGTATTAATTTGATAGAAATAGAAGGGGAGGTGCCTACAAACCAGAGAAGAAGTTGCACCTTCTGGAGAAACAGATTGACTATCTGTAGCCCCATCTGTGTGTGGGTGACTTGGGTTGTGGGTGTGTCTCTTTTGCTCTGACATCCTGCCAGGAAATTACCCCACTGGCTGTAGACCCAGGGTTCACTTAACTCTTCTGAGATGGATGCAAATGGCCATTTGACCCTGCATATCTCTGAAATACACTTCTGGATATAAACTCCTGGAGGCAGGAGCTAGTCCTTAATATATGCCTGTTGAATGAGTGCCAGACACCCCAAACCCACCATAGTTTCTGAGAGGCAGCTTAGAACGAAGGCTCAGCATGTGGTCTTTGAAGCTGGATTCCTGCTCTGCCGCTAATTAAGTGTGTATATTGATTAACCTCTCAAGGTTCCAGTTTTCTCATCTGTAAAATGGGGATCATAGTTACCTCATTAGGTTAGCATAAGGATTACACGAAATAAAACAAGTCAGTACCTGACACAGAGCTGAGGAGACACTTCACTAATCCCAAACAGTAGGTGGAGCTTAGGTAGAGCAGAAGATGATAACCATCAATAACTTGATAGTATAGGAAGAGCAGGAATTGTTATTTTGTTTCTCAGATGAGGAAACTGAATTTCAGCGAACTTAACTAGTAGCTTGTCTCAGGCCACACAGCTAGGACGAGGTAAACCAGTGCTACGTCTCATGTTTTTAGATTCCTGTCAGGCCAGTACTGTCCGCATATGTACCCATAATGAGCTGCTAAAGGTGGATAAATATTATGACATGTTCAGTAGGTCAAAGTTAACCTTGGAATACAGGGTAGTCTTTCTGCTGCCTTCCTCTCAGGTATTTCAGGTCAAATGGTATCTGGCACATTTAAACAAAGGACTGACTACACTTTTCTTTGATAGTAAAATGGAACATGTCTGCCAGTTTCTATAGAATCCAAGGCTCAGGCACCATTAAGGAAATCAAGAACTTGGTGTTTACATGACAGATGACATTGTTTCCAAATAGGAGAGACCTTTTACAGAGATCCCTGAGAGTAGCAATTATCTCCTCTTAGAAAAGGGCTGAGAAATGACAGATGCTGACCTTTTGATCATCATTGGATATAGCCATAAATCAATTCTTTAAGACTAAGAAGGAAAAAGTAGTTAACATCCATGGAGCCAAACATTTTAGGTGATTTACATACTTATTTGTCATCACAGCAGCCTAGAGAGATATAGTATATCATCTCTGTTTTATGATTTTTTTCCATGGTTATGCATTGTAAGAGGGTTAGGATTTGAACCTGTGACTTCTTCAAAGAAGCAACTTCCAGGATCCTTCTCTTTGAGTATATGATACTGCCTTGCTCTTAACAAACAAACCAACAAATTAACAAACAAACAGATATTTCACTCCATTTACTTCATCAAAATGAAACTCAGAAATTATTTGTTGAGACGTTACTCTATGTCCAGCCCTGTGCATCTTAAAACCTTGTTATGGACTTTAAGTATCATTATGTTTTAGATTTTGCTTTTGAATTGTGGTGCTGGAGAAGACTTGAAGGGCGTCCTTGGTGGCTGCCTGCAATGCAGAAGACCCAGGTTTGATCCCTAGATCACGAAGATCCCCTGGAGAAGGGAACGGCTACCCACTCCAGTAATCTTGCCTGGAGAACTCCATGCAGAGGGAGAGTCCCTTAGATTGCAAGGAGATCAAACCAATCAACCTAAAGGAAATCAACCCTGAATATTCATTGGAAGGACTGATGCTGAAGCTGAAGCTCCAATACTTTGGCCACCTGATGAAAAGAGCTGACTCACTGGAAAAGACCCTAAAGCCGGGAAAGATTAAGGGCAGGAGGAGAAAAGGGCAGCAGAGTATGAGATGGTTGGATGGCATCACTGACTCAGTGGACATGAGTTTGAGCAAACCCAGGGAGATAATGAAGGACAGGGAAGTCTGGTGTGCTGCAATTCATGATGTTGCGAAGAGTTGGACAGGCCTTAGCGACTGAACAACAGCAGCATTTGAGGGAAAGCAGTAATTTAGGTTGTTCAAAGCTACTGCCTGGCATGTCTATTAGGCTTAATAATTATTTTGTGGAGGTGGAAGATAGATAAAAAACCACTTCATGCCAAAGAAAGACCTCCATGTACAAAGTCATTGGCTCTTTGTCGATGGTATGAAAAAGAACATGAGATGGCATGTATTTTATTAGGATAAGACACTAAGGGTATAATATCAAGTTCTGAGCCAAAACCAGATACTGTACTTTTAGACATCCTTGTGTCACTATGAGGTAATTTAGGGCTGGAGCAGGGGTGGCTAAATACAGCCTGCAGGCCAGATTAAGCCCACAAAGATGTTTAGTGCACTCTTACTCCCACTGAGAAGAAGCAACAGCATTCAGCTGTGGGTGGATGCTGACTCACCGAGTCAGAGCTCTGCCTGTGCCAACCAGCTGCAGGGAGACGGGAGAGGCCAGTGTGAAGCCGGCCTCCCAGCCCTTTGACTAGTATCTTCCAGGACTTGATGATTCAGTTCTGCCTACCACAGATCCCAGACTGACAAGCTCACCCATGGAGACGGGCACGTGAGAATGGCCGGTGGCAGTGGCAGAGAGGGGACAGTAGCAGAGCCGCCGTAGAGCATGTCTTCCCTGAACTTTTGCAGAAGCTCAGTTCTCCTAGAATGACCCTCAGTGTGTCTATGAGTCCCCAGGGTGGGCTTCATCGTGCTTGGACCAGTGTGTGCCTGCCGGCTGCTGCCCCTCTTGGGAATCTCCTGCCAGTCATTCACTAGGAACCACCAGCTCCATTGTAACTGAGTCAGGAGCCTGCAGAGACCACAGCTGCACCTTCGTTTGCTGCATAATGGGAAAAATGTTATTCTTCAGTTTCGAGTTACACTTTGTGTTTGCTCATGGACTCTTCTCACCGTGGGCCTTAGAAAGGACACCTTGGGGGTCAGCCCTGAGACAAAGCAGAGCAACAGACACAACGCTGGACTCAGAAATGCTGCTTTTCTCTGGTGGCCAAAGCTCTGCGCCTTCCTTCCTGTTCTGTTAGGGATGAGCCCTTTGCTAAGGGACTCTGAGTGCCTCTTGCAAACAGGTTTCTGGAGGACCCAGCTACCAGCCTGCCAGACATATCCATGTCTGTGTGAACCCTAGCAGTGGGCACAATCTAGATTACAAGGGGACCTTTCATGCACATGTGTATGCGTCCATGTGGGCTGATAGAACAGAAAACCATAGACTGGGTGCCTCATAAACAACTGATATGTATTTCTCAGAGTTCTGGAGGGCGGAAAGTCCAAATTCAAGGTCCAGGCAGATTCTGGGAGAGCGCATTTCTGGTTTGTAGATGGGCTATCTTCTCTCAGCATTCTCACATGGTGGAAGGGGCAAAGGAACTCTCCAGGGTCTGTTTTATCAGGGCACTAACCCTATTTATGAGGGCTCCACCCTCATGATTTAATCATTTCCCAAAGGCCCCCCTCCTAACACCATCACACTAGGTGTTAGAATTTCAACATATGAATTTGAGGGGGGAGGGCACAAACATGTAGTCTATAGCAGCAAGTTATTAATGAAAGTGTCAAATCCACTACTACAGCCCTTGAGTCAGCACAATGTAAGTAATCAGAATTCTAAGATTCTGCCTATAATTAGGGAAACTTATTTTAAAGAAAGCTCTTGACTCTGAGTATAACATAATATGGGGTGAAAAAATGCAAAGGAAAAGAAAAAGTATCAGGTAATACGGGAAGAGGAGTTGATAGGGTGACGAATACTAAAGGAATTGGATTTTTAACCCATTTTAGGCTTAACAGAGGGATTACACTTTTGCAAAAGAGTCACAGCATGATACACTTGCATTCTGTAAATAAAAATTAACTCTAAATTTAAAAATCAAAGTGGACAATAGAAAACATTGACATGTTAAACTATAAAAGAAAACCAACTGTTATATAGAATGGAGAAGACTATGTAGCTAATTGTATCCGTCTCTTCTAACTTTCATTTTCAAGGTTATCACCCTTTCTTGAAGATAAACACTACTAAAAGCTTGTCAGCTCTTTTTGAGACAGGAAAAAGAATTCATTTCTCTGCCTGTCTCAAGGAGATAGATGTGGACACCGGTGTCCTTCTACAAAGCAGTCGATGAGTCTAAAGAAGATGAAGTGGCAGCATGTTGATGGAATATATTCAGAGGTGACAAGCAGTCTTGCAGACAGTAATGTTTTCTTCATTATTCTGCAAACAAGACTTTAGGGAGCTCTTACAACAGGAAAAGGGAAAAAAGTTCCATGCCAAGGTTAGAAGTTAGGGACGCATTGTGCTTTGATGAGGGCCAGCCAACAGATGAGGACAAGGAGTCTCTTTTGCCTGAAGGACAAGAAGCACTTTCTTTAAAAAAAAAAAAAACACAAAAAACCAGAATACATTAAACATTAATTTAGAATATTCACAGGTTGAAGTATGCTTCTGACTTTTTTTAAGGTTAGATTCAAAGTTCTTTTAAGAGAAATGTTACAATTCCCTTGGCAAGAGTGCTCTGGGTAGCTCTTTGAACTGTGTAGGTAGTTTAAGCTGTGAAGGTTTTAAAGTATTATCTAGTCCAATTGCCTCTTTTAAAAGAGTAGGAAGCTGAGACCCAGAAAATGTTAATTAAGTTACTTGGAGTAACAGGGCTGCAAGAAGATTCAACCAGTCCATCCTAGAGGAAATCAGTCCTTCATTGGAAGGACTGATGCTGAAACTGAAGCTGCAATACTTTGGCCACCTGACTCATTTGAAAAGACCCTGATGATGGGAAAGATTGAAGATGGGAGGAGAAGGGGATGACAGAGGGTGATGAGATGGTTGGATGGCATCACTGACTCAATGGACATGAGTTTGAGTAAACTCTGGGAGTTGGTGATGGACAGGGAGGCCTGGAGTGCTGTAGTTCATGGGGTCGCAAAGAGTCAGACACGACTGAGGGACTGAACTGAACTGAACTGGAGTAACAGGGCAGGGCCAACCCTAGCACCTTTAGTTTTCTAAGTTTTATTCTATGCTATACTGAATATACACTATGGCATGCAAAATTACAGGAAATGTGTGTGTGTGTGTGTGTGTGTGTGTGTGTGTGTGAAAGAGAAAGTCTGTTGGGCTACCATGTCATGACATTTGTTTCCTTCTACTGCGGCTCCCCCTGCTGGGTAATACATAGGTAGGGCATCATCTCCTGAAAACATGGCTGCCATTTCCTCTGTGTCCTAAGTGGGACTTCTCAAGGTACCAGCAGTGTTCTGTGGAGAAGGGTACTTCTACTCTCCTCCCCTTTTTTGTCTTAAACTCTTTTGAATTTTTTTTTTTTTAATGTAAGATTTTTAGCATAAGCAGGCATGGGGCATAAGACTGTCATTTTTCCTTGAAGAGGGCCAGCCAACAGATAAGGTAGCCTCTGTGATCCATACACTGGACAATTGGCAGGAATTAAAATAATGTGTGGAACTGGTTATTGTTGCTACTTGAGTAGCTTTTATGAATTTTATGGGTGCAAAAGGAAACAAAGGGCTATAGCTGTACGTCTTTTTCTTGAGGTAACTTGGGCCTGTTGTTCAGGAGCTAAGTAGTGTCTGACTCTTTGTGACCCCATGAACTGCAGCACACCAGGCTTCCCTGTCCTTCATTATCTAAGTTTGCTCAAACTCATGTCCCTGAGTCAGTGATGCCATCCAACCATCCTCTGTTGCCCCCTTCTCCTCTTGCTGTCAGTCTTTCCCAGCATCAGGGGCCTTTCCAGTGAGTTGGCTCTTCACATCAGGTGGGCCTCTAAGGGGCTCAAACTTGTTGGCAAGAAATCTGTTTTGACACAAGCAGTAGATACAGGAGTGGGTTAGGGGAAGCTCTTTGCCATTTTCTTCATGTTTTGGCTCTAGTGCTTACTTGCCATGTGACCCTGGGCAAGCTATTTAATTCCTCAGAAACTTAGTTTCCTCATTTGTGGTATAGGAATAATAAGAGTACTTCAAATATCTATTTTGAATGAAAGGAGAGAAAGCATTAAATCAGCTAACACCATGCTGACTCAATACACATTGTTATTGGTATTCCGTACCATTTCTTTCAGCAGGAGGCAATGGTTAGGACAAAAAGACTGACACGGATCTGAGAAATGTTTTATTTTTGAGAAATTATTTTATTTCTTCATATATTTAGTTGTAGGCAAAGAGGCATAGGAGTGTTTACTGTTGATCATTAAATTTTTTTTTTTTTAATTTTATAGGGTTGTCACGACATAGGCAGTAAAGAGGTCAGAACTGGCTTAAGGAATCCAAATTTCATCAGATTTCACCATTTACCATGAAAAAATGAGGTGCAGTTGACATTAGTGCTCAGTTTCTGCTAGCTCAGTATGCCCACTAATGGGTCTGGCCCTTTAATCCCTTAAAAAAATTTCTTTTGACTTGATTTTTGGAAGACCTCAGCAGTGTGTCACATGACTCATAACAAATTTGCTTTCCAGAGGTGTTGTGGGCACTGCAAGCCTGTTGGAGTCTTGCTCGTTTCTGTAGGGTATCCTGGAATCAAAGGGTTTGCTATAGCTTCCTCTGTAGGCATCCACCTTCAGGGATCCTCAGAATAGCTTGGGTCTAGGAACTGCGCTGAATAGCAGAGGAAGTAATCCTCTTCATTTCACCCATTTTTGTCTCCTGGTTCCCCTTGAAGAAAAACTCTTCACAATCCCTACTATCCCTATACAAAGCAAGTTATTTAGAAAGATAAGAGAGCTTAAAAATAGAATAGGCTCAGCAAAATTCCTTTTACTTCACAGTGCATGCGAACACACACACACGGAAACACACACGTAAGCATTCTTGATGTTTTTCATCTGTTTAGAGTTATAGGTCTTAAGAGACAACCTGGTAGTGTTTATATAAGCACAAGGTACTACACTCAGATTCAAGTAAATCATCACATTATTTATGTTTCTTGGATGACACAATTCTGTTTAAACTGTAGGACCTATGTTCTGATATTCTGCCTTGGAAATAATTACATTTGGTGGTGGTAAAATAAATTTGGGCATGTGTTATTTCAATATCCATAAAAACACTTACTCTTGTTCATTTTCCCAACGTGTTAGTTATTTAGGAATGTATCTAGAAAATAAATATTTTTCATATTGTTTCATTATCGCTCATTTTTCAGATGTCTGTGTAAGGCATAACAATTAAGGTATGATATGTGCTGATAGTGTTAAAAATGTCCATTCTCAAATGAATGAAACTGCAATACTGATTGCAGCAGCTTTTATCTAACTGATATGGACACACAGAACAATGAAGTTTGTTAGGACATCCTTCCCCTGGAAGGACGCAGACAGTTAGCGCAACAGCTGCAAAGCAAACTATGGGTCAGAATCATCTCGGAGGATGTTCTGTCTGTGTACATGGCGTTAACCTTAAAGTTGCCGGATCATGCCCTGAACAAACGGGGATGCCACTCTGCTCTCCCGTTATTAATGGTGTGTGGATATATTTGTTAGAACCTTCTAAAATCAATTTCTACAGTTAACCTTTATAGCCCATTGGGCTTAATGACTTACTTTTACATTCCTCTTTTTTTCTCATTGGTTTTAAAATTAGGGTTTTAGAATCTTTTAGCTAACAATACTTTATTTTTATTTTTTGTTGCCTTTCTAAAAAGTAGTGTATATTAAAATATTCATTCTACAATAAACTACAACTTTAAGTGTATAGTTTGTTGAATTTTGACAAATTTATACACTCATATAACCACTACCGCAATCAAGACATAGCACTTTTCTATTATGCCAAAATGTGCCTTTGTGCCAGCCAAGTTCCATCATGGTCCAATCACTGTCAATTCCTTTTTGTTTTTTCAGTAATAGCCTCCTGTTTTGAAAAATCAGAGGAGTGTATATATGATTCTAGTTATACTTATCAGATTTCTTCAATAAGTGTGAAACTTTAGCTGCAGAAAAGACTGAAGTTGGTTTAAACAAATTTATTTCCAGAGAGGATATTCTGGTACTCCTGAAGCTCCCTTGGATCCGATTGTTCAGCGGGGCCATCAGTTAGGAGAACTATTGCAGATATTTCTGATAAATTCTCTTTTTGGGTAAGCAAATCATATGCAGTGAACTAACAGCAGGAATTATTTAAGTAAACTAGCAATTCTCTTGATAGAAATATGAACAATAGACAATTGATGAATTCATATGTTGGAAATTCTGCTTTGTTTTTTGGTTATCGAATATATTTGAGTTTATCATCTTGAGCATATGTGGGAATGTGTATGTGTGTGAGGATTCATGTTTCTCATAGGCCAGAAAGGGAATCAGAAGATAGGAAAGGGTGATAGAAGATCAGTATGTGTGATAACCCTTTAGATTCTCTATGTATTGTGAGCCTAGAAATATGGCTTAGAAAGTGTAGCTTTAAACAATATGAATTATTGAGTTGTGGAAGCAGAATAATATAATCCCTTCTTTGAAGAATAAAGCTAAGTTAGATATGCGAATCTTGCTTTAAAAAGGAAATCAGCTTTAATGGAAGAAAAATTGTGAGGCAAATGAGAACTAAAAGTACTCTTTGTTGATTCAAGCATTATGCTGTTAATTGCTTCTCTTTGATGATTTAAAAAAAAAGTGCAAATAGAGTCTGTAAGCTCATGAACCTAAACAAAAAATCTTCCTTCTAACAGATCCAGTTGAGACAGCCTCTCAAGTAAGATGAAAACTTGGTTCCGCTCAAAAATAATTGGCAGGTTCCTATGATGCGTTTCCATTATTGTAAAAAAAACAAAAGCAAAAATCCCACAGTTTCTCCTGCTCTCACACTGTTTTATTAGCTAACAGTCAACCTTTGTGTTGTCAAAACCATAAAATATATTTGAAAAAGTTATGAGGGGACAGAAGGCATAATTACCATAGAAAAGTAATGATGACTCAGAAATAGTACTTAGCTTTCTTCAGTCATAACCAAATTTAAAATTAATTTAAGCTAAACTTTGGTTTTACCGTGTATACAAATTTGGAATATTTTCCTTTTTGTTTATAATGATCACCCTTTTATTTCACTGTCTTCCTTTTTCTCAAGATGAAAAAAAAAATAAGAGTGATTCTGACCATGCCTAAATCTAAAAGTAATTTGGAACTTTGTTTATGCTTCTATCGTATATAATCCCTGTCCCTCTATGTCAGGGAATGAAGTTATTTCTTCCCATCAGATGAAAGAAAGTTGAAAGGGGGATGTTAGAGCAGAGTTCACAGACTCGTTATAGGCCACTATTCATTCTGTTAATAATAAAATCATTAATATATTTTTCATGTGATTCTTAGTAAATTATAAAGTAATCTCTGTTCTGTCATCATGGCTGAGATTTCATGAACAAAGACTAGCAATTGGTACTATTAATACAAGGACCAGAGGAATCTTGGAGTTGGAATATTAATTTCATTAAACTACAGTCATTAGTTGCCTACCTATTACTTGAAAATGTCTAGCATATAATTATTTAAGGATTTAAAAAGCATAATCAGATAATCAAATTAAGATTGTGTCAATAATTTTTAAACTACTTTCTTTTCTAAGCTAGCATACTCCAATTATAAATGAAAAGAACTTGAAATATTCAGGTTCTCTCATTGCAAGGGAGAGGAGAATAATAATTTTCAAAAGTGTTTTGTGATAAGGTGATACTGCTACTTGAGCCCTGCCATCAATCTTAAGCCCAAGAGATACACTTCTATGAAGTGTCATATTGCTGGCTCCAAATCTAACTCTATCAAATATCCCCCAGGTAATCAGCTGTCATCCTTGGTAACTAGTAGGAGACAACACCCCACTTTCACTTTATTCCAGCTTGAGAAGTCCATCTCAAGAGACTGACTGAGACCAAGGACCAAACAGGGAGTCTGGTTTACATAAAACAAAGACATAAATTCCTGCTTTGTCTCCACTGCTTCCTCATCCCCTCCTGTCCTGGAACACATCCTTATCTCTCTCCCAGGCCAATAAAGTTTGGTGGAAGGAGATCTCACCTTAGTGTTCCAGTTTACTTCCCTCAATCTTTTTGTCATCCTGGCACCATTTAATTGGGTCATTCAGAGGTTTCATCTCCTTAGAGAGAGGAGAGAGACTACACAGGCCCTCTTCTCTTGAGAATTCTAATTAAACCCACTACAGTATCGTGAACCCTCTTTCTGTGTAGTTATTGGGTGTGACTGTAAATTCTGATCTGTTCTTTCTCTGCTTGGTATAATTCCTGCTTATTTTTTTAAAGAGAGGGTTAATCTTGGTTCTTTACATCTATTATTTCCTCTTAAACAAACACAGCAATTCATAGTCATAATTTATGGGTAAATGTGCTTAACACATGAAACAGGACATCTGTATATAATGAAAGAAGAAAAAAAACATTTTATATTTAGATACCCACCCACATCATAACCATGATCACAATTACTTTTTCATGAAGATAACTTCATTGTATGAAGTTATTTTCACAAAAGGTTGAAAATAAGTAAATAAGTAAGAAAAGGGTATTTAATGTTGTTTGATGGATTTTATGTTGTCTCTCCTAGATTCATGTATCAAACTAGATAACTTGTCAAGATCCCTTTTACCTTTATAATAACATAAAAAATGTTGTACTGTCTGATTTTAAACAAGAAAAAAAGCAAAATCCCAGCACAGCCTCAAAGAATGTTTTCGTCTAATTTTATGAGACTCTGTTACTTTAATCTTTTTTGGTAGCCTTAGGTTTCACAAAGGGAAACAGTAAGTGGATAATCTTCTATATGTTATTAAAAGACATATGAGAAGTTGATATATAAAACAGATCAAGAGATAACAAAAGGACAAAAAGTAAATGGGAAGGCACTATAGTGAAAAGAAAGAGATAGGTAGGAATTTACTTATTATTTTCAGTGTATACCGTTGTTCCAAAGATTAGTACATGCTATCTTTCCAAGATGATCACCTTTCTCTAACAGAAGCTTCAGAGGTCCTTCTGAGTTCAATTCAGGACAATTTATTCCAATGAACAATAAAGAAGAAAACGTAAAAATAGCTGTTAATCATTTGGGAGAGAAGGCCATAGTTCCAATTTGTTTCATTATTTAACAGTAACAACTTGAAAATTTCAGATATTGTTATAATTGTCCTTTTTTGGCACCTGACATCCTCTCTTCATAACTTCAATGCTTTAATTCTTTTTAAATTTGCCACCTTCTCTTATTTATACATTGACTTCATTTTTGGAATAAAATGAGATTTGTCTGAAGCAGCTATAATTTGATTTTTTAACTTCATTAAGAGTCTGGCACTGAATTTAATGTTTAGATATTTCTGGGTGTCATTATAGATTATTAGGAGGACTTTATTCCTCCTATGCCCTCTCGATCCCAACTCACTTCTCCCTGACCTGACTGCTAATATCTGAAAGCTTATCTGATGAATTTGCTTCCTTTGATATTAAAGTGCAGATACTCCTGGGAAGAATCAGTCACTCACATTTTATTATGAATAAGACTTTCAGTTTCATTGAGATATAATTGAAATATAGCAAAGGTGCACAACATAATAATTTTACTTTGGAAAAAATTTTTTCCTTATGATGAGAACCTTAGGATATAGTCTCTCAACAGCTTTCATATATAACAGACAACAGTGTAAATTTTATTGATAATGTTGCATATTACATTTCTAGTACTTATTTATCTTGCAACTAGAAGTGACCTTATACCTTTTTACCTTTTGACCACCTTCACCCAATCATCCTCCTTCCACTCCCCTACTCTGGTAATCACAAACATAATCTCTTTTTCTGAGTTTGTTTTTGAAGTATAATTGACTCCAACAAACACTATGTTGGTTCCTGTTATATAACCATGACTCGCAATTTCTATACATTTCAAAATGATCACCACAGCTAAGTCTGTCTACCATCTGTCACCACATAAAGATATTACTTAATTATTGACTACATTTCCCACTCTGCATTTCATACCCAGAACCATTTATTTTGCAACTGGAAGTCTATACCTCAACCCCTCTCACCCATTTTTCCACTCCTCCCATCCCCCTTCCTCCTAGTGACCGTCTGTTAGTTCTCTGCGTCCATGACTGTCTTTCTGTTCTGTTTGCTCATTTGTCTTGCTCTTTCGATTCCACATGTAAGTGAAATCACACTGCATTTGTCTTTTTCTATCTGACTTATTTCACTTAGTTGTAATACTCCATCCATGTCATCACAAATGGCAAGATTTCATTCTTTTTTATGACTGAGTAGTATTCAGTTGTGTATATGTAATATATACAGCTTCTTGATCCACTCATCTGTTGATGGACATTTAGGTTGCTTCCATGTCTTGGCTCTTGTAAACAATGCTGCACTGAACATAGGATTGTATATATTTTTTCTAATTAGTGTTTTTCTTTTCTTTGGATAAATACCTGGGAATGGAATTGCTAGATTGTATGGTAGTTCTATTTTTTAAGGAATCTCTATAGTGTTTCCCACTGACGCTGTATTAATTTACATTCCCACCAATAGTGCACAAGGCTTCCCTTTTTTCCACATCTCTGTCAACACTTGTTATTTCTTGTCTTTTGTACAATAGCCATTCTGACAGGTGGTAGCTCACTGTGGTTTTGATTTGCATTTCCCTTATGATTAGTGATGTTGAGCATCTTTTCATGTGTTTGTTGGCCATCTGTATGTCTTTGGAAAAATGTCTGCTCAGATCCTTTGTTAGGAGCTGGGTTTTGATCAGTGGCAGACATTAAAGCAAGAGAACTCTGGCAACTGGTACTGCTGCTATTGCCACGGTAGAAAGACTGCTGAATGCATAGTTGGGTCTGCCACTCTTTAGCTCTGCAAACTTGGAGTCACTTCATTCTCCTGAGCCTCAGCTATGACATCTGAAATATAGAGTGATCATGCTTGCTTAGTTTACCTAGCAGGATTATTTGGAGCCTCAAATGAGAGTATATGTGTGACAAAAGATTTGCAAACTATGACATTCTATGCAAAGTAAAGACCAAAGCAGAAAAGAAATGTGGCCAAGGCAAAGTCTACCCATGTCACAACAAAGGTGGATCCTGGTACCACTTTACAATCACACTCAGAATTCTGAGTGTGAGAACACTCAGGGCTTCCCTGGTGGCCCAGACAGTAAAGAATCTGCCTGCAATGCAGGAGACCTGGGTTCAATCCCTGGGTTAGGAAGATCCCCTGGAGAAGGGAATGGCAACCCACTCCAGTATTCTCGCCTGGAGAATTCCATGGACAGAGAAGTCTAGTGGGCTACAGTCCATAGAGTTGCAAAGAATTGGACATGGCTGAGTAACTAACAGATGGTGATTGCAGCCATGAAATTAAAAGATGCTTACTCCTTGTAAAGAAAGTTATGACCAACCTAGATAGCATATTAAAAAGCAGAGACATTACTATGCCAACAAAGGTCCATCTAGTCAAGGCTATGATTTTTTGAGTGGTCATGTATGGATGTGAGAGTTGGACTGTGAAGAAAGCTGAGTGCTGAAAAATTGATGCTTTTGAACTGTGGTGTTTGAGAAGACTCTTGAGAGTCCCTTGGACTGCAAGGAAATCCAACCTGTCCACCCTAAGGGAGATCAGTCCTGGGTGTTCATTGGAAGGACTGATTCTGAAGCTGAAGCTCCAATACTTTGGCCACCGGATGTGAAGAGTTGACTCATTGGAAAAGACCCTGATGCTTCGAGGGATCGGGGGCAGGAGGAGAAGGGCATGACAGGATGAGATGGCTGGATGGCATCACCGACTTGATGGACATGAGTTTCGGTATACTCTGGGAGTTGGTGATGGACAGGGAGGCCTGGTGTGCTGCAATTCACGGGTTTGCAGAGTTGGACACGACTGAGCGACTGAACTGAACTGAACTGAGTAGCTAACACTTTCACTTTCACTTTCGGAATTCTGACAAATACGGCGGTCAGGATGCATACGTTGCCTTCCGTGTTTCACTGAGTCAAAGTAAGCCACTTTTCATTCCTCTTTGCTTCCCTTCTCCGGACCAGTCCATGCTAGGAAAGATGAGAGAGGATAGCTCCTGGAGCACAATCCATCCTTCACCTTAAAGGTTTATCTTTGCCCAGGACCTGAGTTTTTAATAGGAGAGAATTATTTAGGTTTGTGGGAAGCAGTAATTCTTTAGGAAAAATCTTCTTCAAGATCAGTCTAAGACTAAAATTGGTAACTGTAATATAGCAAATTGGAGTGATATTATATTTCAAAGAATACCCTAATATATTCAAACAAAGAAGCCATCATTTAAACATGATCAAACTACAGGACTTCTTTGGGGGTCCAGCGGTTAAGATTTTGTGCTCCCAAGGCAGGGGGCACAGGTTTGATTTCTGATCAGGGAACTAGATCCCACATGACACAACTAAGAGTTCTCATGCCACAATAATAATAAGATCCTGCATGCTGCACAGCATGGCCAAGAAAGTAAAATAAAATAAAAAAATTATCAAGCTGCAAATGTGTTAGCTATTATTTTTCTTGTTCAAGAAGGCCAATAAGCACTGATAAATGAATAAATGCCAGCTACCATACAGCCATGTGCACCAGAGCTGTCCATGTGTAGTAGGCAGAAAAATGGACCATAACGAGCCTGCATCTTAATTTCTAGAACCTGTGATGATGCTATGCCACATGAAGAAAGGGACTTTGCAAATTGAATTAGGACAGAGAGTTATCTTACATCACCCATGTGGGCTGAGGCTAATCACATGAGCCCTTAAAAGCAGAGAAGTCCTTCCAGCTGGAGGCAGAAGTGATATGTGGAAAGAGAACTTAGATTATAAGTGTGAGAAGGATTTGACATGTCATTTCTGTTTCTGAGATGCAAGGGACCATCAGTGGGGAACAGATATTGCTCTTTAAGAGCTGACGGTGGTCCCTAGCTTTCAGCCAACAAGGAAAGAGGGACCTACAACCACAAGAGACTGAATTCTGCCAATAACCTGGACTAACTGGGACCTCCAGATGAGTCCAGCTGGCTGCTGACACCTTGGTTTTGGTCTTGTGAAGTTGAGAGCACGGAAACCAGCTGGGCCAAACTTGTATTCTGACTTATAGAAACTGAGGGACTATGGTTTTGGTAACTAGTTTTGGTGAGAATAGAAAATTAAAACGCTATGTGAGAGGCAACTGGACAGCAAATCAATGTCTGCTGTTTCAAATAGCCACCCTATGATTTTTCATTTGGTCTTCATGTTTGAATCATTACTTTTTCTGATTACAGCATATGAACATGTGGTATATGACTCTTTAAACCAGCAAGTACCTCAGTTTCAGATGCTCTATACCAAAGCACAGCATCTTTCATCTTTTAGTTGCTGTCCGCACGGAGGCCCCTCATGGTGAATTCTGTACACAGCTTTTTCTCTATACATAGAACTTTAAAAAATTGGGTTATACATACATACTTTCAGTAAAATGTACTATTATTAAATGTATAGCCTGGTGAAGTTTTCATATGAAAACACTTGAGAGCCACTACCCAGGATCAAGATGCTTCCATCACTGCATCCCATAGGCCTTTTCTAGTCAGTCCTTTTCCCACTCAGAGTCCTCCACTATTCTGACTCTAATCATCTATTAGTTACCCCTGCTGAAATTCACATAAATGGAATCACAGGGTATGCACTTTTATGTCTGGCTTCTTTTGATCAGCATGTTTCTGAGATTCATTCATCGTAATTGTTGTTGTAGTATCAACATGTAGTTCATTCTTTTTAGTACCGTAGGGTTTTCTACTGTATGCATTTGTTAGTTCAGTCTCCCATGACGGCTAGGTGGATTGTTTCCAGTTTGGAGTTGTTGTAATAAATTTGCCATAAACCTTCCTGTACATGTCTTTTTGGTGGATCAACCAGTTCAGTCACTCAGTTGTGTCTGATTCTTTGTGACCCCATGGACTGCAGCACACCAGGCTTCCCTGTCCATCTGGTGATGGACAACTCCCAGAGCTTGCTCAAACTCATGTCCATTGAGTTGGTGATGACATCCAACCATCTCGGCCTCTGTTGTCCCCTTCTCTTGCCAGCATCAGGGTCTCTTCCAAGGAGTCAGTTCTTCACATCAGGTGGCCAAAGTATTGGAACTTCAGCTTCAGCATCAGTCCTTCAGATGAATATTCAGGACAGATCTCCTTTAGGATGTACTGGTTTGATCTCTTTGCAGTGGATGCATGTATTCATTTTTTTTTGGATACATAAATATAAGTGGAATTTCTGGGCCATAGGGTAAATCAATCTATATTTTAAGTCAGGTTAGCGTAAATACTGGAGAAGGAAATGGCAACCCAGTATTCTTGCATGCCAAATCCTATGGACAGAGGAGCCTGGTGGGCTCCAGTCGATGGGGTCACAAAGAGTCAGACACGATTGAAGCGACTTAGCACATCCTAAACACAGACTGGATAACCTGACTTAAAATATAGGTTGATTTACCCTATGATCCGTGCTTCAGAATTGATAAAGTATGTCTAGCCATTTTCATGTGATGTATTACTGATAGAAATACTTCTATTTTTACAAATATACCACAGGTATCATAACATAGGTGTGTTCTCTGTATGTAAGAAGAGCTCTATTTTTAAAAAACAAGTACTGATTCAGAACTCTCTGTGATTTAAAACAAGGTAGATACAGGAAAGCTTGATTTTTCAAAACTTAGAAGGGCATAGGGAAGGCAGTTCTACTTCCCTATCTATTGTGTTTTGCTTTGCAGCATCTTCTGTTTTACTCAGTAAAGACCATACTTCTCATCTTGTGACCTTTGCTCTCAGCATGAGCAAGCACAACATGAACATTCATGATTTCACCAGTGCAGCCACTTTCCCTTCCTTATCTCTGAATACCTAGGAACCCAAACCTTTGTTTTGCAAAGAGGTTTATATGTGCTCTGGACCATTGAAAAAGAGAGGTTGTTTTTACTTTGGGCAGTTTGAGTGATTTCTGGAAAGTCTAATAGTCCACAGGTAACATATGGGCAGTTATTGTGGACACATACACAGACACATTTTAGTCATGAGACGAAGTTAATGTGGTTTCTCTCCACGTGATGTGAGCTGCTCCCTCAGATGGTCTCTCCAGGCCATGGGTTGTGTCCCAAGCTCAGGCCACTCCACCACAGAATTCTTTAGACTTTGAGTGTTGGCTCTGCTCATCTCGATGTGCCCCATGAAGTTTCGCCCCATCCTTCTCACATCCTCTACTTTCTTGGTAATTTTTCTGTTATTGTAGAAGCTCCGGGTCTTAATTCTTTAAACTTCCTCTTTTGATTCATTGGAAACATTCAGAAGTCAGAAATAAACGTTGCTTATCCTTCTTGAAGCATGTGGACGTTTGGATGTCTCTGCTAACTTGGAGGAGGACTGTGTGTGAAGGGGAAGAAATGCAGAAACAGTATTTCAGTTATGTCATGTATTAGGTCTCTGGGGGAATTAATTATTTATTAATAATAATGAATTGGCTCGCATGGTTATGGAGACCGGCATGTCCAAAATCTGCAGTGTGGGCCAGCAGTCTTGAGACCCAGGAGAGCTGCCAGTTCCAAGGCAGTCTGCTGGACTGCCAGCCATCCAGTCTTCTACATTGCTGCTCCCCTTGTTCAGGGAGACTGGCCTTTTGTTCTATCTAGGCATTTAACTGATTGGCTGAGGCCCACCTACATTATAGCAAGCAATCTGATTTAATCAGAGTTCACTTGTTTAAATGTTGATCTCATGGGAAAATACCCTGCAAGTTGACACACAATATTAACCATCACATGTCATAATAGTCATGATCTTCCAGAACACATTGTGTCTAAATTGGGGTCTCTCTATGCCCCACTAGGGCAAGCTTTCCCATTTTAGGGGGAAGAATGCACTGTAACTTAAAATGATATGGATTTGAATCCCAGGGGTCCTTAGTGGCTGGGGCTTTCCAGGTGGCACTAGTGGTAAAGAACCCGCCTGCCAGTGTAGGAGACACGAGACATGAGTTCAATCTCTGGGTCGGGAAAATCTCCTGGAGGAGGAAATGGCAACCCACTCCAGTATTCTTGCCTGGAAAATTCCATGGACAGAGGAGTCTGGCGGGCTACAGTCCATGGGGTTGCAAAGAACTGGACATGACTAAGCACACGCACATGCATGCACGATCCTTAGCAGCTATGTCATTTGGAAGGATCTTTAGTTTCAGTAATTATAGAGCAGTGGTTCTTACCTGGGGGCAATTTGTCCCTCTTTCTGCCTCGTTAGAAGACATTTGATAATGTCTGAAAACATTTTTGATTGTTATAAACAGGGTGGGAGGAGGACTTGCTTCCTGCCTGTGATGAGTATAGAGGCCAGAAGTCCTGTTAAATATTCTATAGGGCACAGTCCAGCCTCCCCTAACCGGGAGTCTTCTTTCCCAAATGTCAACAGTGCTGAGGGTTTGAAACTTTGCACCAGAGGCACAGTGATCTAGCTAGCATGTAATAAAATTGGAAAGGAATAGAAGATGGAAAATTTAGATGGCAAGGTAACAAATAAAATGATGCTCAAATTTCAAAAAATAATGTGTATTTATGTTGGTTTTTTCCCCCCACTAGTTTCTAAATAGAAAGTTGGGAAGGTGATATTGTAAGTTGAAGAAAGCATTATTGGAAGGTAAGCTATACTTAGGGAATAGAGAGTAGACTCAGGTAGGTAAGAAAATAAGCAAAGGTAATTTCTCCCTCATGTCATTGGCATATAGGACTCCACTAAGGTTTGAAGCCCTGGAGAGGCAATGATGAAGGTGACATTACTGTGAGAAACTGTCTCAGGTCAAAAGAGGGGAGTGAACTGTGGCTAAGAAACCTAAGAGAATATTTTTGTAAGAAGATGTAAGAGGATAACTACAGAACGACTTACCAAATGTCTTAAAGTAATAGATGACTATTTTGTTAGTTCATAATTTATTCTGGCAGTCTGTTTAACCATATGCACAGTCTCCTGAATATGATTTAAATGTTAAATCCTAATTATGAAACTCCAATTCAAAACAATTTTAGGCAAGCCTGTCGAGAATTAATGGGAATGCAAATTATGAAGTCAGCCTCATTAGGGAAATTCACATTAATTTTAATTTTGGACAGGTGTAAGCCTCTCTGAACTAATACCAAGTAGATCTAAATTAAAAATAAAACTGGTCAAAACTTTTAAAAGGTTATATTCTGCTAACCTGACTGATTCAGGAATATGTAACATAATCTCTTAACAAACAATTTTAAGATAATTAAAAATTTATGGATTATTAGGGGTCTTTAAAACTTTTAGGACTGATTTTGTTGACTTAGTTACCTCTTGTCTTGTTTCAACAGGCTTTCTTTGTACATACTGGATTACTGGAGTCAACTAACTTAGTATGCTGTGAGTCACTATATGTGCCTTTTTGTTTAATCAGTCTCTGAAATAAAGAAAGACAATTCAGTTCTACCAGCTGTGACAAAGAGAAGAAAGAAGGCATCAAAGCAAATGTGAAATTCTTTACAGTTGGCACACACAGTGAATATTGCTAATAACTTCTTGAATTTTCTGTCATGCCGATCAATATACCCCTTTAATCATTACAGTCAGTATTGTAACATTATTGGGTCATTCATCCACTATTCTTGCACTGACCACTTACTGTAACTTTAAATTTGTGCTCAGCCACTGCACTCTGAATGGGGACAGAGAAACAACTAAGAACAGCTCACAGTCTGGTGGGAGAGACTGACATTACCGAGCGTGGTGGCGCTCTGCATTCGATGTCATAGCTATTCATGGAGGAGCGCTGGAGGATGCCCGCCAGTGGCCTGGGACAAGGACAGTGCCTTAGGAAACCCCTAAGGCATTGGTATTCATTTTAAGAGATGGCAGTTGCTTAGTTAGGGTGGCAACATAGTGGTAATGGGAAGTGATCATACCTGGAAATATTTTAAAGGTAGAGCTAACAATTTATGGAATGAAATAAAAAGAGAGCAGTTAAGTATGAGTTCAAAGATTTTAGCAAAAACATTGAGGCTAGAGTTGCTGTTTACTGAGATCGAGAAAGCTGAAAAAGTAGGTTTGGGGAGGAAATGTCTTTGGTTTTGTCACATGATAAATGGTCTGATCCCCGGTCAGAGAACTAAGATCCTTTATGCTGTGGTGCAACAAAAACAAACAAACAAACAAAGACTAAAAAGACAGTGTCATAAGAAGGCAGTGAGGGGCTAAGTCAAAGGCTCCTGATATGTAACATGATGACAGAATTAAGCCCTGAACCTGGTAATGTGGACGTCACTGTAATGTTGTTAGGAGCTTGAGCTAAAAGCCTGATTAAAGTAGGCTGAGGAGAGAACGGAAGGTGATGAATAGAAGAAAGCACAAAAAATAGACTCATAGAAGATATTTTTCTGAAAGAGAAGCAAAGAAATGGGATAGTAGCTAGAAGATGAGCAAAAACAGAGGTGATGTGTGTGTGTGTAGAATGGCTGGCAGCTGATCTGGCGGAAAGGTGCATTAGTGCTCATAAACACGAGAATATGGAGCAGAATCCTTTTCTTCCACCTTGGTTAATTGTGTGTGCTCAGTCACGCAGTCAAGTCTGACTCTACGCAACCCCATGGCTATAGCCTGCCAGGCTCCTCTGTCCATGGCATTTTCCTGGCAAGAATACTGGAGTGGATTGCCATTTCCTCCTCCAGGGAATCTTCCTGATCCAGGGATCTAACCTGTGTCTCTCGCATCTCCTGCCTTGACAGGCAGATTGTTTCCCACTGTGCCACCTGGGTTGTAATTGTGTTTTCCTGAAAGCCTAGAATGTTCTCAATCCTGGTTGCAGTTTAGAATCCCATGGAGAAATTCTAAAAAAATACTGATTCCTAGGGTCCACCCCCAGAGTTAATTGGTTTGCATACTAGCATTACAAAAAAAGAAAAAATATTCTCCAAGTCACTGAGAACCACTGGGTCAGATGTTATAACACTTTATATATTGTAAGTGACTGGAAAGTTGGACACTTTTGTGTGATGGCAGCATCAGCACGGTAAGAAACAGGACCCATTTCAGAAAGGTAAGATTGTGTTAGCGCAGGGGGAGTTCTCAAGGAAGCAGCTGTTGAGACAAGTTGAATATTTACTGTAAAGGAAAGGAAAGGCGGCAGGATTGAGCTGAGTGAGAAATCCAGCTACAAAGCAGCCCCGTGATGACCTTTGCAGACCTCAGAGAGAGACCTGGAGCTAAAATGCTGTCAGTGTTGTCCTGTGTTGGATGGGAATGACCAGAACTAGGTGGATGAAGCTTATGGGGTTCTCCCTGGGAAGGGTGTAGCTCCCTGTAGTGGAAGCTGACTCTGAAGGAGATGGCAGCTGACCACTGCCTGCTGACAGCATGCTCAGCAACTGCGGCCAAAAGCCCCCACAGAGGGGGCACTCTGAGGGGAGCCTCACAGTGTCCGCCATGTATGTTAATGTCACAGGTTATGTACCTGGTTTTGGTCTGCGAGACAGGCTAGCAGGACAACATGAGCTTCCTTCTTAAGTCCCAGGAGACTCAGCCAGAGTTAGGTTATTTTGAGGAACTTGCTTAAATAACAATATTTGAATCAATGTTATCATTTTTCTTAAACTTCTGTTGTGCACATACTCAAACATAACTGGTTCACTAATGTGACCAAAGTTCATCTATGACTGCAGTTGAAGAAATATTAGTTCCATTTCCTACAGTATGTTCTTTGATAACTAAGAAATATTGAAATTGTGGGAAGTTTTGGACAATTTTTTCTGTCAGTCAATTTATAGTTTAAGTATGTAATAATTTAAAATTATAAATACAACGAGGAAGATGGATCAGTGGATAAAAATAAGATGCTTGAAATCAGTGATGGTATTCATGGGTAATGAGGAAAGTTTAGAACAACCTAAGACCAGGGAGGTGTGTTTTGTCCCTGAGACATTTTGCACTGTTATCAGCAGTGCTGCTCCCGCCACAGTGAGAAAAATGCATGGAGAAACCAACCGAAAAGAGACAGTAAAAGGGAAAGATATACTTAGAAGTTTATTTAAAATGTGAAGCCTGTCATTGAGGAGATGCAAATGAGTCTAAAACACAGTATTTTTTGTAGCCATTATCATTGCAATGCTATATATGTATTTTTTAAAGTACACATTTTGAAGGAAAAATCACAAGATATCTTTCAACTAAATAGAGACATCATAGCTAGAGGTTATGTAATGAAAAGCACAAACCCCAATCAAATGAAGGCTTGCTTGATAGTCCTTTTAAGGTCAGATAAACTAAGGGACTGTGGCTTCATTGCTATGAAGCTTGGAGAATTTTCCTTTGAAAGCACAGCCATTGTAGGAAAAAGGAGGGAGAAATGCTTTTATAGAGATGTATATCTTGAATTGACTCAATATTCACTTAAATGAGTCTGAAGCAGGAATATGTGAATTGCCTTTAATTGGAAAATTTAAATGTAATTTCCCTCCCCACCATCAGTGAGATAAGGTCTCACAAGGTGGTTTAATTCAATTATAGAAATTAAGAACACTACCTGATTACTTACTCTTCTGTGTGTAATGTTAATTTTTCAGGTGACAAATGTATTATTTATTTTATTGAAAAAGAGTAATTATCCAAATGAGTTTAAATATTTGGTTTATATTTTATTTACATGATAAAATGACAATATTTATAATGAAGTAAAGAACAGCATCCACTATCTTCATACACTGAAAAAGTGATTTAATGTCTCTTTTCTTTGAAAGTCATTGTATCATTGACCATATGACGCCAGAGATTCTATTTATCAGCAAACTGGCACAGTTATAAAAATATCCACCAACAAGTACCTAAAATTATTTTTCATCCAACACACTTTCGGCAACATTCTGGCAACAATTATCCTGATGTAGCTCATAAAATAATTAAAAAAAAAAACTGTTGTCATCTGTATCCACATACTTATGTGAATCCTAGTTCTCAAAATATTATGACATTCATACCCAGAAGAGAAATTGGTTGGGTGTCAAATCTGAAGTGTGAACCGGCAGCCCCAGTGGTTGTAATCTTTCATTCAGCCAGATTGTCTCAAATTGTTAGTAGTTAATTTCATTAGTGACTTCATTACTGCACTAACTTTTCCTCCATTAATCAATAAAGGAGGTAGGGACATTTTATTGTTTTAGCTGGTGGCAAGAATTTTTTAAAATTATTTTTTATTGAAGGATAATTATAATATTGTGTTAGTTTCTGCCATGCATCATCATGGATCAACCGTAGGTATACATATGCCCCCCTCTTCTGGAACCTCCCTCCCACCTTCTATCCCATCCCACTCCTCTAGGTTGTCACAGAGCTCTGGCTTGAGTTCCCTGAGTCATATAGCAAATTCTCACTGGCTATCTATTTTATATACGCTTCCACATTATTCTCTCCATTTGTCCCACCCTCTCCTTACCCCCATGTCCATAAGCCATTCTCTACATCTGCGTCTCCACCGCTGCTCTGCAAATGGGCTCAGCAGTACCATCTTTCTAGATTCCATATATATGAGTTACTATACAATATTTGTGTTTCTCTTTCTGACTTACTTTACTCTGTAGACTAGGCTCTAGGTTCATCTATCTCATTAGCACTGACTCAACTGCATTCCTTTTTATGGCTGAGTAATATTCCATTGTACACATTTACCACAACTTCTTTATGCAGTCATCTGTCAAGTGACATCTAGGTTTCTTCCAGGTCTTAGCTACTGTAAATAGTGCTGCAATGAAAATTTGGGTCTTTTTCAATTATAGTTTCTCAGGGTATATGCCCAGTAGTGGGATTGGGTCATTTGGTGCTTTATTCCTTGTTTTTTAAGGAATCTCCATACTGTCTTCCATAGTGGCTAGAACAATTTACAGTGTCATCAACAAAGCAGGAGGGTTCCCTTTTCTCCACATCCTCTCCAGCATTTATTGTTTGTAGACTTTTGATGATGGCCATTCTGACTGGTGTGAAGTGATATCTCATTGTAGTTTTGATTTGCATTTCTCTAATAGTGAGTGATGTTGAGCATCTTTTCATGTGTTTGTTAGCATCTGTATGTCTTCTTTGGAGAAATGTCTGTTTAGGTCTTCTCACATTTTGGTTGGGTTGTTGTTTTTTCTGTTATTGAGTTGCCTGAGCTGCTTGTATTTTTTGGTAATTAATCCTTTGCCAGTTGTTTAATTTGCTATTATTTTCTCCCATTTTGAGGGCTGTCTTTTCACCTTGTTTATAGTTTCTTTGCTGTGCTAAAGCTTTTAAGTTTAATTAGGTCCCATTTGCTCATTTTTGCTTTTATTTTCAATACTTTAGGGGGTGAGTCATAGAGGATCTTGCTGTGATTTATGTCACAGAGTGTTCTGCCTATGTTTTCCTCTGAGAGTTTTATAGTTTCTGGTCTTACATTTAAGTATTAATCTATTTTGAGTTTATGTTTGTGTATGGTGTTAGGAAGTGTTCTAATTTCATTCTTTACACGTAGCTGTCCATTTTCCCAGAACCACTTATTGAAGAGACTGTCTTTGCCCCAAGATGGCAAGAAATTTTAAACCTTTATATTTTAACAGAAATTTGACCTCATCACATAAAGGATGGCAAAAATCATACATATTTTAAAGATAAGGACACTTTAAATTAATTTTCAACATGTCACCTTAACTTAAACTCCCAAACTCCTTAGGAATAGCTCAACAGCCTCTACAGTTCAGTTAAGTTCAGTTGCTCAGTCGTGTCTGACTCTTTGTGACCCCGTGGGCTGCAGCACGCCAGGCCTCCCTGTCCATCCCCAACTCCCGGAGTTTACTCATACTCATGTCCATTGAGTCGGTGATGCCATCCAACCATCTCATCCTCTGCCGTCCCCTGCTCCTCATGCCTTCAATCTTTCCCTGCATCAGGGTCTTTTCAAATGAGTCAGTTCCTCACATCAGGTGGCCAAAGTATTGGCATTTCAGCTTTAGCATCAGTCCTTCCAAAGAATATACAGGACTGATTTCCTTTAGGATAGACTGGTTCGATCTCCTTGCAGTCCAAGGGACTCTCAAGAGTTTTCTCCGACACCACAGTTCAAGAGCATCAATTCTTTGGTGCTCAACTTTCTTTATAGTCCAACTCTCACATCCATACATGACTACTGGAAAAACCATAGCTTTGACTAGACAGACCTTTGCTGGCAAAGTAATGTCTCTGCTTTTTAATATGCTGTCTAGGTTGGTCATAGCTTTTCTTCCAAGGAGCAAGCCTCTCTTAATTTCATGGCTGCAGTCACCATCTGCAGTGATTTTGGAGCCCCCCAAAATAAAGTCTGCCACTGTTTCCAGGAGAAACTTCATAAATACTGATGTGTATAAATGGTATCCAGGAGAATTTAAAAAATAATTGACTTTTTGGAACAGCAAAATTGAGCAAAAAGTACAGTTTCCACAGATCCCTGCCCTACACATGCATAGCTGTCTCCATTATCAACATCCCCCACCAGAATGGTATATTTGTTATAGTTGATGAAACTACACTGATGCTGTATTATCACTCAGAGTCCATAGTTTACATTAGGATTCATTCTCTGTGTTGTACATTCTATGGACTTGGGCAAATTTATGGGTATTTAAGCAAGGGAGCAGAGTTGCTTTTAGAATGATTACTTTGATAGTCATATAGGCTGTGTTGTAAAATATTGTCGCCTTAAAATTAATAATAGTAACATTTGAGTTACTTGATTACTGTAGTCACATAATAGCTTAACAGCTACATGTGGCTACTGTACTGGACAGCATAGATAAGGCACATTTCCATAATGCAGGACCTTCTAATGGACAGTTATGTATATAAAGGATGAACTGTAGAGTGGAAAAACTGGTAGCAAGAAAAACAACTAAGAATTTATTAATGTAGTAGGACACTGACTCAAAAAGTGACGTAAAAGTTTGTATTCCATAATACTTTTTGCTTCTTTCTGGCTGTGCCACGTGGCATGCTGGACCTTAGTTCCCCAGCCAGGGATCGAACTAATGACCCCTGGCATGGAAGCTCGGAGTCTTAACTACTGGACCACCAGGGAAGTCCCTCTATAATACATTTTTACACAACATATTTTCAAAAATCATAATTTTTCAGGAAGAAGAAAGAGGAGAAAGTAATTTACTAAAATACAATTGAACTTTAGACTGATTTTGTTATAATCACAGAATTTCCTCCAGAAATGAACTTCATAGTCTTTTCTCTAAGCCTCTATTTGACTGAATCCACTTCAATCGGTCATTCGGCTTATGTTTGAACATAAAGCAGTGAGCACATGGTCTCCTGAGATATGACATGTCACCTTGGAAGACTGTCCAGGTGGAATCTGTCCTGAAGTGGCTGATGCAGCCTTCTGGAAAGCTCAGGGCTTTCAGAATTTTGTGTGCTGATTACCAGTTAGGGAAGGAGCTGAGTCAGATTGGAAGGGCTCCTGCATTTAGGTCCAAGCTCCACCTCTGAAGACATAGGCAGTCTCTTTTTCTGTATTCATCCTCACTTTCAAATAGAAAAAAATAAATAAATAAGTAAATAAATAAACCCCCAAAGACAAAATCCTCTATAAAGAGCCACAGGATAAAGTTATATGGGGTAGCACATTTGACAAATTTGAAGTGCTGGGGGGGGGGGGGGGGGTAGAAGTTTTTATTATTACAAAGCCCTGGGGAACTGTGGTGACAAAATCAAGTCCAAGAAAGCTGACATCATAGCAGGGTAACCCTTTAAGGAGTTGAAAGCTGTTGTTACAGCAGGTACACTTTATGAAACTTGTGAAAGAATAAGACTACAAAGTTATATTAGGTTATTAGAACATATGTAAGTAAAGATTAATATATTCCTAGTACAGGAGATCAGAAAAAGGCATTCTCTTAAATATATTTCTTATTACTGGCTCAGGTAAGAACATGAAAGTTCAGGTCTATAAAGTAGTGCAAAAGCCTTAAGACAGATAGACTTGGAGGACTAAAACTCCTAGAAAACAAAATTCTAATTTTTTAAAATAGATGAATCTTTAATCCCTATGTTGATTTTTTAAAATGTATTCTTCACTTTATTAATTTCAACAGAATTTTGTGCACTTGGAAATAGTATGTATGTGTGAAACATACACAATGTTAGGTGCATTTATGGTTTCAGGTTTCCTATGAGAACTGTATACCTTCTCCTCACCCTCCCTCCCACAAAGGATCTTCTGGCCACAGGTTGAGGGCATGTCTTCTACACCATGTAAGCTTATCCCTCTCTGATCTGCCTTTCACTAGCCTCTCCTTTGGCTTCACCACCATCATTTTTCTAAAGATCTGTGGGTCTTGACATGAAGCACTGCTTGGACACTCTTTTCTCCTTTTGGTTCTTAAGACTAAAGAATGTCTACAGATCAGTCATCAAACATAGCTTACACCCTCGGTGATTTTTTTTTTTCTGGTTGAGATATAACTGACATAGAACTTTGTATTAGTTTTAGGTATACTAAAACTTTTATTTAGAATGACTTTACAGAGATATAATGAGAAAGTAAAATGTCCAAAAAAAAAAAAAAAAAGAAAAGTAAAATGTCCAGATATTTCTGGAAAAGTCTGCTAGTTTTAACATCAGTTCAATTTCCATTAAGAATAACAACCAGAAAGTTCATTTTCCACCAGCAAAGACAATGAGTATACTGACACAATTTCGATTTTAATGAAATAAAAATTGGCTGAGGGGCTTGACTGTTTCACTGCTTAAGAAAATTTAGAAAAAAATGTCTACAAGTACTGAAGTGTGCTGTATTGCTACTGAGACAGAGGGAGGACAGTGGTGCTGGTGTTTAATCTGAAACTAACAATATGACAAAAAACTGTGTGTGAAATAAATGCATATTGTTAGAAGTTGCCTAAGCAATTTTCTTTGGTAATTGAATCTGTCCTCATTTATGAAACAAATCTACTGTGTATAGTATCACCTGGGTGCAGTGGGAGATTAGAAAGTAGTAGAACAAGAGGTGATTTCCTTCAGATACTTGAAATCTCTCTCTTGTGAAGATGGGACTGACCTTCCAAAGACAGTGTCCTGCTCCTCACCCAATAGGCTACTTTCTGTCTAGTCTCCAACAGTCACTTCTGGCCTCAGATTTCTCTTTCATGTAATTCAGGAACTTGATTAGGTGAGCTGAGAAATATCATTATGGCTTTATTTCTACTTAATAGCAATAATTGTTTGATCCTTTAATAAAGCCATTTATTGACATATTTTATCACATTTAATTTTCACAAAAATTATTCTTACACCATTGTGTATCCTTGACTTTGAGAGAGTAAATAATATATTCAAGGTCACAGACCTTGCAGGAGAACAAAGACAGGATTTGATCCCATGCCCAGGATACTACGACATGTATTTTGCATAGTGTTAAATCACTTTTGCAGCACAACCTGTGACTAAACAGAATAAATTTCTCAATCTGTTAGCAACCAGGGGGATCATAGCAGGACAAAGAGGATCTCACACACTGTATTTTTTGTTTTTTGTCATAAAGAGCCAAAATATGGTGAAATAAAATAAATTATCAGGTTCAGGTGGTTAGGATTGGTGACAACGTGACTATTTCAGCTTAGCTTATCTAAAAATCATTCAACTTTTTGTGACATTCAATTCACCTTTATCAAAAAACATTTTACTTTCAGATAAGTGTAGATTCCCATGTAGCTCTCAGAAATAATACAGAGAAATCCCAGATGCCCTTCCCCTAGTTTCTCTTATAGTTAACTCCTGAATTACTGCTCTTGGGGAGGAAGACATTTTCCTCTGCCTTCTAGGTTCTCCTGGCTGATTTACGAATATAATTGACATGAGAGAGATTCACAGAAGGAAAAATCAAACCAAAGCTTAAAAACAGGTATATGCAAGAGAGGGCTTCCCTGGTGACTCAGTGATAAAGAATCTGCCTGCTATGCAGGACAGACACTACTTGGCAACTGAACAACAACAACAAATGCTGGAAAGACCCAGGAAAACTGAGTAATTCACCAAAATGGCCAGATATCTCATCTTAAATTCCATCCTCTGCTAAAGACAAAACAAGATGTTGACAGAAGGGAGTGTCAGTTATGGGAAAGCTGAGTGCCAAAAAACTGACACTTGAACTGTGGTGTTGGAGAAGACTCTTGAGAGTCCCTTGGACACCAAGGAAATCAAAGCAGTCAGTCCTAAAGGAAATCAACCCTGAATATTCACTGGAAGGACTGATGCTGAAGCTGAAGCTCCAATACTTTGGCCACCTAATGTGAAGAGTCAACTCACTGGAAAAGACCCTAATGCTGGGAAAGATGGAGGGCAGGAGGAGAAGGGGGTGACGGGATGAGATATTTGGATGGCATCACTGATTGACTCATTGGACAGGAGTTTGAGCAAACTTCGTGGGATAGTGAAGGACAGGGAAGCCTGGCATGCTTCAGTCCTTGGGGTTGCAGAGTTGGACACAACTTAGCAACTGAACAATGTACCTCAAACCAGGTAAAGTAAAACAAGGATACAGTAAACAAGGATAAGGTTGTTATGTAGACAGAAGTCTATGCCTTTTCTATTGATAACAGTTTCTACAGATTTGGAAATCCTCTTCTTCCTGCTACATTCAGGGAGACACCCTTAAAAGTGGAGATTTCCCTAATAAAAGCTAATGTTTCTTAAAAGGGGTCACTCCTTTTTTAGTTTTCCCATGGCTACTGTTTCTTAGAAAATGACAAGCTTAAAATAATTAATATGCCAAAGAGACACATTTTGAGGTGGCAAATTCTCCTTCCCTACACTGTAGTATAATACCACAAAACTGACATTGGTGCAAACCATAAGTTTTATTCAGATTGTACCAGTTTACCAACACTCATTTGTGTTATATGTACTTTGTCCTATGCAATTTTATCACAAGGGTACACTCATGACCATAACCACAGTTGTACACAGAACAGTTACATCATCAGGATCCTTTGTACTACCTTTTTAAAGCCATAACCACTCACCTCTAATCTCTGACAATCACTAATCTGTTCTTCATCTCTTTCAGTTTAGGTCAAGAATGTTAGATAAGTGGAATCATATAGTATGTAATCTTTCGAGATGGCTTTTTTCTCCTAGATAGTATAATTTTCTTGAGATCCATCTAAG
The DNA here is from genome assembly GCF_023699985.2 of Odocoileus virginianus. Taxonomy (NCBI): domain Eukaryota; kingdom Metazoa; phylum Chordata; class Mammalia; order Artiodactyla; family Cervidae; genus Odocoileus; species Odocoileus virginianus. The sequence goes on along the minus strand of NC_069703.1, from coordinate 4,598,283 downwards.
TTTAGTCAATTCCTTTTCATTGCTGAGTAGTATTCTATTTTATGACACACAACAATTTGTTTAATATTCATTTATGGAAAGACATTAGGGTTGTTTCAATTATAAGGAAAGCTGTTAGAAACATTCGTGCACAAGTTTTTGTGTGAACATAAATTTTTGCTTTCTTGTGATAAATGCCCAAGAGTACAATTGCCGGGTTTATGAAAAAAACACGTTTAGTTATGTAAGAAACCACTAAACTGTTCTTCAAAGTGACTACATAGTTTTCCTTCTCACTAGAACGTATGAGTGATCAGCTCAGCGATCTCACATCGCGCACACGACCTGGGGAGGAGCCTCTGCTCTACAAAGAGGTCTGAGTGGGAAGGGGCAGCTGACCTTCAGCTACAGGGCTGGCCCTGCCCTGGGAGATACCACGGCTCTGGAATGTGGGCTGGAGGGGGAGGAATGGGTCTTTGTTGGTTTGTTGGTTTACATGCGTACTTACATTTCTTACCTGAGAGATGATAGTTGATTCTCTATGTTGTGTTAATTATTGCTTACAGCAAAGTGATTCAGGTATACGTTTACATACATTCTTAGTTTAAATATTCTTTTTCATTGAATGAATGAATGAATGAATGAATGAAATATTCATTTCATTCAATATCATAGGATATTGAATATAGTTCTCTGTGCCATACAGTAGGAACTTGTTTATCCATTCTACTTAAAAAAGTTTACATATGCTAACCCTAACCTCCTCTGCATTCAAATGGGAATATCTTTCCTTTTTTCCTTTGCTTTTCGCTTCTCTTCATTTCACAGCTATTTGTAAGGCCTCCTCAGACAACCATTTTGCCTTTTTGCATTTCTTTTCCACGGGGATGGTCTTGATCCCTGTCTCCTGTACAATGTCATGAACCTCCGTCCATAGTTCATCAGATACTCTATCAGATCTAGTCCGTTAAATTTATTTCTCACTTTCACTGTATAGTCATAAGGGATTTGATTTAGGTCATACCTGAATGGTCTAGTGGTTATCCCCACTTTCTTCAGTTTAAGTCTGAATTTGGCAATAAGGAGTGCATGATCTGAGCCACAGTCAGCTCCAGGTCTTGTTGATGCTGACTGTATAGAGCTTCTCCATCTTTGGCTGCAAAGAATATAATCAATCTGATTTCGGTGTTGACCATCTGGTGATGTCCATGTGTAGAGTCTTCTCTTGTGTTGTTGGAAGAGGGTGTTTGCTTTGACCAGTGCGTTCTCTTGGCAAAACTCCATTAGCTTTTGCCCTGTTTCATTCTGTACTCCAAGGCCAAATTTGCCTGTTACTCCAGGTGTTTCTTGATTTCCCACTTTTGCATTCCAGTCCCCTATAATGAAAAGGACATCTTTTTTGGGTGTTAGTTCTAAAAGGTCTTGTAGGTCTTCATAGAACCATTCAACTTCAGCTTCTTCAGCGTTACTGGTTGGGGCATAGGCTTGGATTACCGTGATATTGAATGGTTTGCTTCGGAAACCAACAGAGATCATTCTGTTGTTTTTGAGATTGCATCCAAGTACTGCATTTCGGACTCTTTTGTTGACTATAATGGCTACTCCATTTCTTCTAAGGGATTCCTGCCCACAGTAGTAGATATAATGGTCATCTGAGTTAAATTCACCCATTCCAGTCCATTTTAGTTCGCTGATTCCTAGAATGTTGACATTCACTCTTGCCATCTCCTGTTTGACCACTTCCAGTTTGCCTTGATTCATGGACCTAACACTCCAGGTTCCTATGCAACATTGCTCTTTACAGCATTGGACCTTGCTTCTATCACCAGTTCCATCCACAACTGGGTATTGTTTCTGCTTTGGCTCCATCCCTTCATTCTTTCTGGAGTTATTTCTCCACTGATCTCCAGTAGCATATTGGGCACCTACTGACCTGGGGAGTTCCTCTTTCAGTAACCTATCATTTTGCCTTCTCAAAAATTGATGCTTTTGAATTGTGATGTTGGAGAAGACTCTTGAGAGTCCCTTGGACTGCAAGGAGATCCAACCAGTCTATCCTGAAGGAGATAAGTCCTGGGTGTTCATTGGAAATTCTGATGCTGAAGCTGAAACTCCAATACTTTGGCCACCTCATGCAAAGAGTTGACTCATTGGAAAAGACCCTGATGCTGGGAGGGATTGGAGGCAGGAGGAGAAGGGGACAATGGAGGATGAGATGGCTGGATGGCATCACCGACTCGATGGGCATGAGTTTGAGTAAACTCTGGGAGTTTGTGATGGACAGGGAGGCCTGGCGTGCTGCGATTCATGGGGTCACAAAGAGTCAGACATGACTGAGCGACTGAACTGAACTGAACACTAACCTCCTACTCCATCCTTCCCCTAGTCCCTTCCCCCTCGGCAACCATAAGCCTGTTCTATATGTGCCTGACTCTGTTTCTGCTTCATAGATAGGTTCATTTGTGCCATATTTTAGATTCTGCTTATAAGTGATATATAGTATTTGTCTTTCCATGTCTGACTTACTTCACTTAGCATGATAATCTCTAGTTGCTTCCAAATTGCCACAAATGGCATTATTTCACTGTTTTTATGACTGAGTAGTATTCCATTGTGTATGTGTACCACATCTTCCTTATCCACTCATCCCTTGATGGACATTTACGTTGTTTCCATGTTTTGTGAACAGTGCTGCTGGGAACATAGGTGGTACATGTATCTTTTTGAATTATAGTTTTGTCTGGATATATGCCCAAGACTGGGATTGCTGGATCATGTGGTAACTATTTTTAGTTTTCTAAGGAACCTATACTATTTTCCACAGTGGCTAGTTCACCTTACATTCCCACAGCAGTGTAGGAGGGTTTCTTTTTCTCCACACCCTCTCCAGGAACTCTACTATTCTTGGTTGCACCTACCTAGAGTGGGAATTCTGTCAGGCTGAGTTGAGAGGCACAACTAGGTAGTGGGATATGGTTCATTTCACAAACTCTTGCTGTTCTTACTGAATTTTGTAGATTTTCTTGTATAAATGTTTCTTCCAGAGACTTTTGTTAGGAGTAATTTTACAAGTTATGATAGTTTCTCTGGAGAGTAGGTCTGCAGAGCCTCCCAAGCTACAATTCTGTGAATGGAATGTAGTATTGTTGAGTTTTGAAGTTCTCTATATGAAAGTCCTATGCCAGATATATGGTCTGGAAATTCTCTGCTGCTGTTCTTTTCATATTCTGCACAGGTTCTTCTGCCAACCAAATATTTTAAATTTTGATGGGGTACAATTTTCACCCTTTTCCTTTTTATAGATTGTGTTTTTAAATGTCAAACCTAGTTATTGGTTCTGAAGATTTCTTCCCATGTCTTTGTTTAAAAGTTTTATATTTAAAAAAATTTTACATTTATGTCTGTGATCCTTTTGAATTAATTCTTGTATAAGATGTAAGGTTTAAGGATTTTTTTTTTTCTTTTCTTAGTCTATGGTTGTCTAATATCTTTAGTACCATTAGTTGAAAAGGATATATCTTTCTTCTATCAATTGCTTTGCATATTTGACAAAAATCAGACACATTCATTTGGGTCTATTTATTGATTCTTTGTTCTGTTCCCTTAATTTTTGCCTCTATCCCTCCACTAATACCACATTGTCTGGATCACCATTGCTATGTAGTTAAATTATCATGGGGCAGAGTGCTTTCCTCCACTTGACATTTCTTTTGCAAAATTGCCTTAGGTGTTCTGACTCCTGGGCCTTGCCGTATACATTTTAGGTTAAGCTGTCCATATCTACAACAACCCTGTTGGAAATTTGTTAGGAATTACATTATAGATGAATTTGGGGACTATGGACATCTTTACTATATCAAGCTACTTTTGAATCAATAGAACATTTAATACATTTTTTTGTTGGGTAAATAAAGAACTGAGAAAACAGTCATCTAATTCATGATAAAAGCACATTGGTATCAATTTACTCATCATTAGGCGAGTGTGCCTTTTTTTCTCCTGAACTCTTTGGATTGATTTAATATTCTATATTAATGTTTATGTGCACAGTTTTATTTCTGTATTGACAAAGGCATGAATAATCAAAGGAACTATGGCTCCTATTCAAAACACAATTAAATGTATGAGTTTTTGGGTGAAAGCAGATTACTTAGCCAAATGACTCATGGGTTGTAGCACTCCAGATAGGACTGGGAGCACATGAAACTTTTCTAAGCTCCTCAGGATGGAAAAATGTGCTGCTAAAAAAGGATTTTTTACCATCAGTTGAGCAGTTCAGTCACTCAGTCGTGTCCAACTCTTTGCGATCCCATGAACCGCAGTGTGCCAGGCCTCCCTGTCCATCACCAACTCCCGGAGTCCACCCAAACCCATGTCCATCAAGTCAGTGATGCCATCCAACCATCTCATCCTCTGTCATCCCCTTCTCCTCCTGCCCTCAATCTTTCCCAGCATCAGAGTCTTTTCAAATGAGTCAGCTCTTCGCATCAGGTGGCCAAAGTATTGGTTTCCAGCTTCAACATCAGTCCTCCCAATAAACACCCAGGACTGATCTCCTTTAGGATGCACTGGTTGGATCTCCTTGCAGTCCAAGGGACTCTCAAGAGTCTTCTCCAACACCACAGTTTGAAAGCATCAATTCTTTGGCGCTCATCTTTCTTCACAGTCCAACTCTCACATCCATACATAACCACTAGAAAAACCATAGCCTTGACCAGACGAGCCTTTGTTGACAAAGTAATGTCTCGGCTTTTTGATATGCTGTCTAGGTTGGTCATAACTTTCCTTCCAAGGAGTAAGCGTCTTTTAATTTCATGGCTGCAATCACCATCTGCAGTGATTTTGGAGCCCCCCAAAATAAAGTCAGCCACTGTTTCCACTGTTTCCCCATCTATTTGCCATGAAGTGATGGGACCGGATGCCATGATCTTAGTTTTCTAAATGTTGAGTTTTAAGCCAAATTTTTCACTCTCCTGTTTCACTTTAATCAAGATGCTCTTTAGTTCTTCACTTTCTTCCATAAGGGTGGTATCATCTGCATATCTGAAGTTATTGATATTTCTCCCAGCAATCTTGATTCCAGCTTGTGCTTCTGCCAGCCCAGAGTTTCACATGATGTACTCTGCAATAAGTTAAATAAGCAGGGTGACAATATACAGCCTTGACGTACTTCTTTTCCTATTTGGAACCAGTCTGTTGTTCCATGTCTAGTTCTAACTGTTGCTTCCTGACCTGCATCCAGATTTCTCAAGAGGCAGGTCAGGTGGTCTGGTATGCCCATTTCTTTCAGAATTTTCCACAGTTTATTGTGATCCACAGAGTGAAAGGCTTTGTCATAGTCAATAAAGCAGAAACAGATGTTTTTCTGGAACTCTCATGCTTTTTCAATGATCCAGTGGATGTTGGCAATTTGATCTCTGGTTCCTCTGCCTTTTCTAAATCCAGCTTGAATATCTGGAAGTTCACAGTTCATGTACTGCTGAAGTCTGGCTTGGAGAATTTTGAGCATTACTTTACTAGCATGTGAGATGAGTGCAATTGTGTGGTAGTTTGAGCATTCTTTGGCATTGCCTTTCTTTGGTATTGGAATGAAAACTGACCTTTTCCAGTCCTGTGGCCACTGCTGAGTTTTTCCAAATTTGCTGGCATATTGAGTGCAGCACTTTCACAGAATTATCTTTCAGGATTTGAAATAGCTCACCTGGAATTCCGTCATCTCCACAAGCTTTGTTCATAGTGATGCTTCATAAGGCCCACTTGACTTCACATTCCTGGATGTCTGGCTCTAGGTGAGTGATCACATCATCGTGATTATCTGGGTCTTGAAGATCTTTTTTGTACAGTTCTTCTGTGTATTCTTGCCACCTCTTCTTAATATCTTCTGCTCCTGTTAGGTTCACACCATCTGTCCTTTATCGAGTCCATCTTTGCATGAAATATTCCTTTGGTATCTCTAATTTTCTTGAAGAGATCTCTAGTCTTTCCCATTCTACTGTTTTCCTCTATTTCTTTGCATTGATCGCCGAGGAAAGCTTTCTTATCTCTCCTTGCTATTCTTTGGAGCTCTGCATTCTTATGGGTATATCTTTCCTTTTCTCCTTTGCTTTTCGCTTCCCTTCTTTTCTCAGCTATTTGTAACGTCTCCTCAGACAATCATTTTGATTTCTTGCATTTCTTTTTCTTGGGGATGGTCTTGATTCCTGTCTCCTGGACAATGTCACGAACCTTCATCCATAGTTCATCAAACACTCTGTCTATCAGGTCTAGTCCCTTAAATCTATTTCTCACTTCCATTGTATAGTCATAAGGGATTTGATTTAGGTCATCCTCCCTCCATTAAATAGTGTTGAACTCTACCTCAATGTAGCTTTTCCATTTTGTTTTGCCAGTTATATTAAGTGAGCAAACCTACACAGAGAGAAGGGAAACTGAGCTCCTTTGGCTGGTATTATTATTCCTTCTAGCTGAAAATTGGTATGCATGACTTTTTTTGTAGCTACACTTGGGGATCGATCACAAGAACTGTGGATAAGTATGCATGCAGTTGGTGTTACAGTCATCAATTTTTCTGCCTTAAGAATAGAAACAAACTTTCAAATTGATCTTAATATATTGTGCTATAGTTTTTTTTATTATACTATGTTTTTCTATCAAAATTTTTTTCATCAACCAGTGGAAATATAAATCTGATTCACAAGATGTTTTCTTTGGAACAGTTTATGGTAGTTATTTCTGCTAGAGATTGGATGGGAGAAACTGGATTAAATGATTAAAAACTCAGGCAATAGGGTTCTTGCTTTAAATTAGAGCCAAGAAAATTGTTAACTGTATATTTGCATTGCTCCTAGCTTTAGCCTCTTTTACTGACAGTAATTGAAAGTGAAATGCTTTATTCTTATGTGTTCAAATCACTCTGTATCAAATATCCAGCTATTTGCATTCTCTCTGTAAATTCATACAACAATCTCTACAGTTATTTGTTAGTATACTTTTGTTGGCATATGACAGAGAGCTCAGCTCAAGGCATGGACCTGGGTAACTGAGAAACTCACTTGTAGACAGAACCAGATCTAAAAGTCCTAACAATGTCTTCTGGTCTCAGTTTCTTTCCATCTGTTGACTCTGCTTTCAATTGTGTTGGTTCATTTTTCAGGAAGGCTTTCCCTCTGTGGCTGACTGTGGATCAAGGCAGATATTTGTGAGTTTTCCTTTCCTTTTTACCCTTGTAACTAAGATTTCAGACTGCTGTAATAGATCTGACTGGGCCATGTGTCCATTAATGAACCAGTTACTGTGGACAGGGATAGTCTATGCTGCAGTTAATAAAGCTTGGGTCAGAGGATGACTTCTGTAGTCACAGAAGGCTTTCCATTCCAAACAAGCATGAGGAAAGACTAAGTAATTCAGAAGTGTGTACATTGGGAAGGATGGAGGGTTACTGGGCAGGCAAAAGTCAACCACTGTCCATATACCAGATTCTGAAGAGTTGAACATTAAAGAAAAAACTGGGTAATATAACACAAATTTATGTCCTATTTTTATGGGCTCCAAAATCACTGCAGATGGTGATTGCAGCCATGAAATTAAAAGACGCTTACTCCTTGGAAGGAAAGTTATGACCAAACTAGATAGCATATTAAAAGGCAGAGACATTACTTTGCCAACAAATGTCCATCTAATCAAGGCTATGGTTTTTTCAGTGGTCATGTATGAATGTGAGAATTGGACTATAAAGAAGGCTGAGTGCCAAAGAATTGATGCTTTCACACTGTGGTGTTGGAGAAGACTCTTGAGAGTCCCTTGGACTGCAAGGAGATCCAACCAGTGCGTCCTAAAGGAGATCAGTCCTGGGCATTCATTGGAAGGACTGATGTTGAAGCTGAAACTCCAATACTTTGGCCACCTAATGCGAAGAGCTGACTCATTTGAAAAGACCCTGATGCTGGGAAAGGCTGGGGGCAGGAGGAGAAGGGGACGATGGAGGATGAGATGGCTGGATGGCATCACCAACTCAATGGACATGGGTTTGCGTGGACTCTAGGAGTTGGTGATGGACAGGGAGCCCTGGCGTGCTGCGGTTGATGGGGTCACAAAGAGTTGGACACAACTGAGCAACTGAACTGAACTGAACTGAAATTAAGAAGAATGGGGAAAATGATAAATAATGCCTTTGAAACAAAACCTTTCATGAAGGTGTTTAAAAAAATGATATAGGTTCATCAGCATTGTAGAGAGGGTAAAAAACTTTCCCCTTTATCCACTTTGGCTTCTCCAACTGGGACTTTGTAAATTACACTAGTAAAACAGACCAAAAAGAGAAAAAGTAATAAGTTTATTAACAGGTGTATCATACATACACATGGGAGTGATAGGGACATGGTGAAAGGACAAAGTAGATGATTAAATAGTTATTCCTCATGGACAGAGGGGCCTGCCGGTCTACAGTCCATGAGGTTGCAAAGAGCTGGACACAATTAGTGACTACACCACCACCACCCACAAGGGGATTGTAAATTAAAAGTATGGGAGACCTCTGTCCCCTGGAAGTTAATGATTACTCAAAAAAGTAGGTTTGCTTAACCACAAAACCATGCAGGCTTGTTCAGCAACACAACCATGCAGCAGAAGCATGAGACATGCCCCTGAACAAAAAATCAGTGGTGGCTTGAGACCCACATCCTGCCCAATGTGCTCAGTAGGTTAATGATCTCTAGAACATGCTCTCCACACTCATGAAAAAGCAATAATTTGTGGATCTATCTTGGCCATGGAGGGACAAGAAGACTCCCCTACTCAACCTGGAGGAGGAGCTGATGATAGAAGCATGACGTCCTCAAGAAAGACAAAGAAGTTCTTCTCCCCCTCCTAGTTCTTCCTTTGGTTATAAAATTATAGCCCAGTAAGTTCTTGGGGTGCAGCGTTTCTCACCTGCCCACTTGTAAACCCCACAATCATCCTATTCTAGTCAATCACTTCTTATCTATCACTTTGCCTCTCACTGGAGTCTTTTCTGCTATGAGACATAAATAACTGTGGAACCAGAGCTCTTCAGAGTCCCTGAAATGACATCTAACTGTTTCAGGGGCACTCAGTGAGAAACCCAAAGGGGTACTTAAGACTTGAGCTTATATACAGTCTTAGGCTAAATAAAGGCAAAGGAGTTTTGGACTGCTGGGTGAGGGAGGCAAGTGATGGGGAGGTGACCAGGAAAAGAATGGTAAATGGTTAAGAATGGTAAATGGTTATTATGGTTTATTTTGCAGACTAAAGTGGTTTCTACTCCCTTGTTGTTGTTTAGTCACTCAGTCATTATCTGACTCTCTGCAACCCCATGCACTGCAGCACCCCAGGCTTCCCTTTCCTTCACCTTCCCCCAGCGCTTGCCCAAACTCATGCCCACTGAGTCGGTGATGCCCTCCAACCATCTTGTCCTCTGTTGTTCTCCTCCTACCTCCAATCTTTCCCAGCATCAGGGTCTTTTTTTAAAGAGTAGGCTCTTTGCATCAGATGGCCAAAGTATTGGAGCTTCAGCTTCAGCACCAGTCCTTCCAATGAATATTCAGTGTCGATTTCCTTTAGGATTAACTGGTTGGGTGTCCTTGAAGTCCAAGGGACTAGTTAAGACTCCTTCTCCTCCTAGTATGGGAGAGGAAGGACGTCTTTACAAACAAAATTTTCTTTATAAATGTAAATTTCTTTTACAAAAGGAAAACCTGTGCCCTGTTTTTAGACCTTTTTTTCTGTTTCTGCTGGTTCTCAAAGGTCTTTAGCTCAAAATAATACATCTGCCAAAAAGACATTTTTGGGAGTGGCGTATTCTGGTGCCTTTCAGCAACTTCTCTCTGGGCTTTAATTTACTCAAATAGAAATTTAGAGGGTTGATAAAATCATTTCTTAGTGTCTCAGCTCTAACAGTCTATCATTCCATGATCAGTAGTCATCACTCCCACTGAGTATATTGTCTCATTAAGCTTTGAGTGCTGAAGAAACTTGAGGATGATGTTGTCTCTGTGAATGCCAGTAGCCCTAGGTATTTTACATTTGAACCAGATCTTGGAGGAGTATATACATATGCACAGTTTGGAAAATATACAGGAGTAGAGAGCACAGTTGTAGATAGCTTTAGAGCTTTTGGTTATAATCAGGGCACAAGGTGATTAGATGAAATATTCTATATGTTGATTTAGAAACATTTTTGGTTTTTAATTTTGCAGAATGTATTTTGTTCAGAGGCATCTTGTAGTTATTGTGTAGCTGACTATTCCTATTTAGTTAACTTATCTTGTATTTACTGAGATGATAGAAACCAATTTCAAATTTGGGCAGGCCATGATTTGTGAACAATTTTCTCAGAGAGTCATACCTTTCATTCATTCATTTAACGAATATGTATGGAATGTGTACTATGGGCCATTTACTGTTTTAGGAATACGATGGTGAACAAGACTACTTCCCTGCTCTAATGGGGCTTTCACTGTACCAAGGAAGATAAACAAATATGGAATGTAACATAGAGAGTATTAAGTGCTATGAAAAAAAAATGAAGGCGGGCAATTAGTTAAGAGTGACTGCAGTGCTGTTTTATGGTCATCAGAGAAGACCTCTCTAAGAAGGTGACAGAAGTTAAATGGGGAAGCAAGTCACGTCTCTTCTAGGGGAGGGACATCCAGGTAGACAGGTGAACAAATGCAGAGGCCTTGAAGTGGGAACATGCCTGATGCCCTTGAAGAATTGTCAGGAGGCTCAAGCGGCTGGAGTAGAGTGAGAGGGGGAGGAGTGGCAGGAAATGAGATCAGAGAAGCAGCCAGGGGCCAGATCATGCAGGTCAGAATAAGGGCTTAGAATCTTTTTCAAAGTATAATGGGAAGCTTGGAAAGCTGTGGGAAGAGAAGCAGCAAGATCTAGTTTGCATGGTAAAGGGTCTCTTGGGCTGCTGCTTGGACAGCCGGTCTTAAGGAGAGCAGAGGGGCAGCCTCAGTGGAAGCCCTTTTAAGACTGTGTCTCCTGGATGGGGCAGCTCCCAGGTGAGCAGCAGTGCGTCTACCTCCTGAACAACATTTGATTCCTATTCTGAGCTACTGATACAAAACCCACGCAGATTTCCTGCTCTCGCAGTGGGGCTGAGACAGCTATTCTTTATCCTCTACCTGGATGGGGGATGTGATTTACTATTGTTAAGATATAACTGAGACATACTAAATTTGTAATCGGGTAGTGCCAAACCATAAGTGGTTAGGAGTGCTGCATTGCCAGGAGCTGGGAACAGATGCTGATGGAGAACAGGTGGAAGAAAAGCAATTACCTTATTTGGGAAATTCGGGTTGGCTGTTTGTGACTGGTTGTCCTTACATTATGATCTTAACCTTGAGGCAACACAGACTTGGGTTTCCATTTGCTTATACAGGCACTAAGACATGAAAGCTGCCTCAGCCTAATGGTTTCCTTTTAAAATTTACTTAACACTGTTAAAAACAACACCATGCATGGTGAAAGGGTGCTGTGGTAAACTTTAATACATTGTGAGTTGTATAAAGTGTTCTGGGACATAACCACTACTTAAAAGATTGTTTCTCAGGGATGTTATTTCCAAATTTGACAACTGACCTAAAGATGTTTTGTATATGTGTGCGTGTGTGTTAAGTCACCTCAGTCCTATCCAACCCTTTGCGATGGTATGGACTATAGCCCACCAGGCTCCTCTGTCCATGAGATTCTCCAGGCAAGAACACTGGAGTGGGTTGCCATTTCCTTCTCCAGAGCATCATCCTGACCCAGGGATTGGACCTGCATCTTTTATGTGGCCTGCAATGGGAGGTGGAGTTTTGTATATACTAAGAGTTAAATTGTATATTGGAGACTGGCTATTTTCCACTAAACCAGAGCTGGGAACATTTTCCTACAGAAATATAATATTATATTAAGGATTAATAATAAGGTAAACAACATGGACATAAAAAAATTAATTAAGCATTCTGTTCTAGATAGAAAGCTCTAAGAATGACTCAAAAACTCAGGTGAAATCAAACCTATGTCTGAAATTAACCTTCTCCTCAGTCAAATGAAGTGTTTCAGGAAAGGTAAATCTAAGGGGCAAAATTCTTATATTAACTTTATAATGTGTGATCCCTTCATAGCTCAGTTGCTAAAGAGTTTGCCTGCAATGCAAGAGACTCAGGTTCGATTCCTGGGTGGGAAGGATCCCCTGGAGAAGGAAATGGCAACCCACTCCAGTATTCTCGCCTGTATAATCCCATGGACAGAGGAGCCTGGTGAGCTACAGTCCATGGGGTCGAAAGAGTTGGACACAACTTAGCAACTAAACCACCACCACCACAACCTTATAATTTAGTGTAAAGGCTTTGGTTAATCTCTTTTGTGCTGCCTCTGTTTCTCTACTGCCTTAAACTAGTATGGGTAAATGGATATTGTTTGATACGACACTTGTTCACAATTGATCATTCTACATGGAATACATGTGCGGTGAGTAGAAGTTCTCCAATGTTCAAACAATTTTAGGAATTCTAAATAGTCTCTCAGATGTCAGTTATGTTTTGCAGTACTATGCATGTAATAATAAAGATAATAATGAGTAGTAGTTATATGTGCTTTGTTTTGGACAATAATTAAGTGGTAATTATTTCTTTCCTCTTGTTAAATTACAAATGGAATGCCTTCATTATCATTGCTGTCTGCACCAAATCTTTCAGAATGGTTAATGAGACTATGATGAAGAATTGAATAAAAACTACAAAATCTTCTGCATTCTATAAGGCTTATCACTGTGATGTAAAAAAATCTAGAGGAACATAATATGCTTTTAATTAAATCTTGTAGGATACTTAGCCCTATGGTCTTTATTTGGATAATACCAAACAGATTTTATCACTACCCACTCCCTCACCTCAGCTATAAAAAGTATAGCTGACTGCTAAATTTCCTAGGGATATCCTGTTGACTTTTTCAAAACCAGTGAGGGAGACTTCAAAATCTAGATCCATCTTTTTTATAACACATGAAATTTTGAGTTAAACTGAAACTGAATGAAATGTTTATTCACTTGATTATTGGAAAGGAGAAATGACAGATAAAGGGAAAACAAATGAACAGAATTCTAACCTCTCAGCCAGGAGGGCAAATATCTGTGTCTAAAAGTACATAAATCAACCTCCCCTCTGCAGTGCCTCTTTCTCTGTCAAGAAATAATGGCTCAGTGGCTCTTAGCTGTTATTGTTTAGTCGCTAAGTCATGCCTGAATCTTTTGCAACTCTATGGACTATAGCCACGCAGGCTCCTCTGTCCATGGGATTTCCCAGGCAAGAATACTGGGATTGCTGTCCCCTTCTCCAGGGGATCTTCCTGACCCAGGAATTGCACCTGTGTTTCTTGTGTCTCCTGTATTGGAAAGCAGATTGGTGCTTCATCAGGGAAGCACCAGTTCTTAACAGTAGAATTTCATTAATTAAAAGAATATGGGAGAGAACAAGATGGTGGAGGAGTAGGTGGACATGGAGCACATCTCTCTCCACGGATACATCAGGAACACACCTTCAGGCACAGAAGTGCATGCAGAACACCAGCTGAGCGTGGACAGGAGGACCTGACCAGTGGAAAAGAATATATAGAACCACGCAAAACTCGGTAGGATGAAGGAACTAGGGGGAAAAATGGGAGTGTTAGTAGGACTGGACCTGCCCTCAGGGGTGGGGGAACTGAAGCAGGGGTCCAAGTCCCACATCGGGTCAATTGTCTGAGCCAGAGGAGAAACATTTAAGGCTGAAAGTGAATCAGCTGATCTGTGGCAGCCTAAATGGAATGAGAATCAGACAGTCCTTGCTGCAGCCATGCATACCCCGGACAGGGACACAGGTCCCTTGGAAGGCACAACAAACAGCTGGGAGCTGGAGTTTAGGGAGCAATTCCAGGGCGAGGGCTGATGTTGATTGTGGAGAGACAGAGTGAGGGGATGTGAGGCAGGAGACTACGGGGGAAATGCCTATGGAGGAAAGCCGGGCAGCCATGGAAGGAAGGTCAGAGTGCGGGGTCATGCGTAGCAGGGGACGCCATCACCATAGACTCTCTCCCCACACGCCAGCATCGGCAGCTGAACAACAGAGAGACTGGCCCATCAAATGCCTGACGCACTGAACTACAGAGCAGGACCCCACCCAGGGGGGCCCCTCTATGTGCCTGACCGGAACAACAGAGAAGGACGCCAGGTAAGGGAGCCCGCTGAGTGCCCGAATGGGCAGAGCTACGGAGAAAGACTGGCCAAAGAGACCTTCTGACTGCCAGCTGCAAGAGGCTCGAGAAAAGACTCTGACAGGGCCATAACGCCTGGGGCGGAGGCAGTCCCTTCTCTGAACACTTGGCACTGCCAGGGGCCCCGCAAGCCAAGCAGCTGCGCCACCTTCACGTTCAAGAGCCGCCACAGGCAAAAAGTCTTGTGTCTGTGTATGCAGCGTTGCATCGGTAGTGTCTGACTCTTTGCGACCCTGTAGACTGTGGCTTGCCAGGCTTCTCTGTCAGGGAGGGGGCGTTCTCCAGGCAAGAATACTGGCATGTATTGGCCATACTGGTTGCCATACCCTTCTGGAGCACTATATCTCCTGCTGCCCTAGCCGCCAACTCCCCTGAGTACCTGGTGCTGCCAGAACCCCTGCAATCCAAGCAGCTGCACCACCTCCACACCTGGCCCTCACAGGGGCAAAGCCAAGTCCTCCAGGGCAGCCTCAGGAGCAAACCCCAGTGCACGACCCACATGCAGAGGTGGGAATAAAACCACAACTGAAACCCAGGGGCAGTGTGGCTAAGGAAGAAGACCCAAACCCTCCCACCAGCTGTACAAGCTGCAGGTTAAATCCACACGGTCAACTAGGCAGACTCCGTGTCTATGGAATATATAAAAGGACACTGAGAGCTCCCACAAGAGAAAACGCGCTAGTTCTGATGGCTGTGGACATCGGAGGCAAGAACGCACAGGGGGAGGACCAGATTAGGCTCTGAGCTGCCCCCATAGCAGGTTCAGAGACCAGCACTGTGCTGGAGGCATCCTGGGGAGGTGAGGTGGACTGTGACTCCCAGTGAGGGAAAGGACTCTGACAGCAGTGACTCAAGAACATTTATTATTCTGATGTTTTGACTGGTTCTGTAGATTCTTTTTTTTTTTTTTTCCAAGCATCTTCAAAAGCACTTTATTGAGTGCCTATGCCATGCCCAGCCCTGGGCTGGAAGCGCTGGGGGAATGGAAAACAAACTTTGCTATCCATAATGCTCCCCGTCAGCCACGCTTCCATTCCAGAACTGCTCAGAAGGGAAAGACAGTCGCCGGGCGGTCAGGAAGCCGTGTGCTCCCGAATCCAGGCTATGTAGTTGGCCACGTCGGTGTAAACACCCGGCTTGAAGCGGTTGCCGCAACTGAGCCCCAGCTGACTATGCCTCGCAGGATGAGCTGGCGCTCAGGGGTCTCATCCTCACACACCAGAGGGCCTCCGGAGTCACCCTGGCACGCGTCGGTGCCGCCCTCGAGGAAGCCAGCGCAGAGCATGCCGCGGGTGAAGGTGGCTCCGTGCACGTCGGGGGCGGAGCAGCGCTCCGGGTCGATGAGCGGCACCTGAGCCTCCTGCAGGAAGCTGGAATATTCCCCACCCTTTGGATTTTTTTTTCTTTTTTCTTCCCCCTTTGCCCCCCTCTGTTGAATTTGTTGATTTTATTGGCACTGTGAAGTCTAATTAAGCTCTTGAGCTTTTCTTTTCTCAGTCACATTTTTTATTGTTATAAACCTCTGCCTCTGCGTTGGGCTTTAGCAGTTCTATAGAGTTTTCCTTTTTTCTTTCTTTTCTCTTTCTTTAATTTTAATTTTTAAAATCTATTATTATTTTTCTATATTTATTCCTTTGCTTGCTTTTCCTACTATTCTTTTCCCCTTGCAGTCAATCTCTAATGTGTACAAATCTTTATTTACCTCTATTTAACTTTTCCTATCCTTTATTTTCTTTTCTCTCAACATATTTGTTAATTTTATTTTCATTGCTTTATTCCCCAATTGGCACCTTGCTTTAGTTTTGTTTTCCAGTTGTGTTTTAGTTAATTTTATTCTGGTAGATATAATTTTTGGTTTCCTTTGTTCACTGGATCAATCTATTGTACTTTATTTTTGCTGGACTGTTTAGATTTTGCTTATGGGTGCATATGTATATGTGTATATTCAGTCATAGCTTTTACTGTTGTTATAAACCACTGCCTCTATGTTGGGCCTTTGCAGTTCTGTGGAGTTTTCTTTTCTTTCTTTCTTTCTTCTTCCATTTTTTTTCTTTTTTATAATCTTAATTTTTAATATTTTAAGCCTATTATATATTTTTTACATTTATTCCTTTTTTCGCCTTCCTACTGTTCTTCTCTCTTTGCAGTTAATCTTTCATGTATATAAATCTTCTTTATCTACCTCTATTTAACTTTGCATATCTATTATTTCTTTCTTTCATTCCTCTCAAAATATGTTAGTTTGGTTTTCGTTGCTTTACTCCCCACTTGGCACCTTGCTTTAGTTTTCTTTTTCAGTTTGTGCTTTAGTTAGTTTTGTTCTTAACTGGTAAATATAATTTTTGATTTTCTTTGTTTGCCAGGTCAGTCTACTGTACTTTATATTTGTTGGACTGTTTGGACTTTGCTGATGGGTGTATATGTTATGTGTGTATTCCATTATTTTGATCATTATTTGCCTGATTTTGTAACTGCCATTTGTCTGTGATTCATCTTTGCTTTCTAATTTGGATATTTGCTTTAATCTCACTTAATGCCATAACAAACCACTTGTGGAATCTTCATTCTAGATCAGAGATTAAGCTCTGAGCCTTTGGAGTGGGAAAACTGATTCCAAGACCCTAGACTACCAGAGAACTAACCCTAAGGAGTATCAAATAATGAGAACTAACACAAAGGAAACCAGTTGAATATAAGACCCAGCATAACCCAAACACCAGTAGCACCCTGTGCAGGATGCCTCATTGAATCATCAAAATTTACCCTGGAGAGTGAAGTTGTTCAGTCATTTCTGAACATGGACTGTAAACTACCAGGCTCCTCCCTCCATGGAATTTCTCAGGCAAGAGTACTGGAGTGGGTTGCCATTTCCTTCTCCAGGGGCTTTTGCTGACCCAGGGATTGAACTCAGGTCTCCCACATTGCAGGCAGATATTTTTCCTCTGAGCCACCAGGGAAGCCCTGGAGAAGGGAAAAAGCTACCCACTCCAGAAATCTGGCCTTGAGACTAGTCCATGGGGTCGCAAAATATCAGACAGGACTAAGTGACTTTGACTTTCATTTGGTGGTGCTCTGGGCTTCTTCCCTGGTAGCCTCATCTAAACAACAAACAAAACAAAAAAAGAAACGAAATCATCAGCAGACAGGATTACCACTTCACTCAGCCTTACCCATCAGAGGAAAAACAAACAAATAAAAACTCAGCACACACTCACTCCATAGGAAGCTTACACAAACCACTGGATGAAACTTGGGGCAGAAACCAAAAGAAAGAAAGAATTCAAAAAAAAAAAAAAAAGAAAGAATTCAACCTTGAAGCCTGGGAATAGGAGACCACAAACACAATAAGTTAAAAAAAAAATAATGAAAAGGCAGAGAAATACTACACAAATAAAGGAATAAACTAGAAACACAGAAGTCCAAATAATGAAGAGGAAATAGGCAAACTACCTGAAAAAGAATTCAGAATAATGATAGCAAAGATGATCAAAAACCTTGAAAACAAAATGGAGAAAATGCAAGAATCAATTAACAGGCCTAGAAGAATTAAAGAATAAACATAGAGAGACAAACAACACAATTACTGAAATTAACAATACTCTAGAAAGAATCAATAACAGAATACCTGAAGCAGAAGAATGAATCAGTGAGCTGGAAGATAAAATGGTGGAAATAACTTCTGAAGAGCAGACTAAAGTAAGATAAATGAAAAGAACTGGGGATAGTCTCAGAGATCTCTGGGACCATATTAAATGCACCAACATTTGAATTATAGGGGTCCCAGAAGAAGAAGAGAAAAAGAAATGGTATGAGAAAAGTTTTGAAGAGATTATAGTTGAAAATTACCCCAACATGGAAAAGGAAATAGTCAGGTGGTCCAAGAGGCACAAAGAGTCCCATACAGGATAAACTCATAGAGAAACATGTTAAGACACATACTAATCAAACTAACAAAGACTAAACAGAAAGAATACTAAAAGCAGCAAGGGAGAAGCAACAAGTAACATACAAGGGAAACCCCATATGTTTAACAGCTGATCTTTCAGCAGAAACTCTGCAGGCCAGAAGGGAATGGCAGGATATATTTAAAGTGCTGAAAGGGAAAAATCTACAACCAGGATTACTGTACCCAGCAAGGATCTCATTCAAAATTGATGGAGAAATAAAAAGCTTTTCAGATAAGCAAAAGTTAAGGGAATTCAGTACTACAAGACTAGCTTTACAACAAATGTTAAAGGGACTTTATAGTCAAGAAATAGAGAGGAAAAAACGATCTACAAAATCAACCCCAAGCAATTCAGAAAATGGCAATAGGAACATATGTATCAATAATTACTTTAAATGTAAATGGATTAAATGCTCCAAGCAAAAGACACAGACTGGCTGAATGGCTACAAAAACAAGACCTCTATATATGCTGTGTACAAGAAACCCATCTCAGACCTAAAGAAACATATAGACTAAAAGTGAGAGGATGGAAAAATATACTCCATGCAAATGGAAAAGAACAGAAAGCTGGAGTGGCAATCCTCATATCAGACAAAACAGACCTTAAAATAAAGAAGATTACAACAGATAAGGAAGGACTCTACATAATGATCAAGTGATGAATCCAAGAGGAAGACATAACAATGGTAAATATCTATGCACCCAACATAGGAGCAACTCAGTACATAAGACAAACACTTAACAGACTTAAAAAGAGAAATTGACAGTAACACAATAATAGTAGGAGATTTTAACACCCCATCACACCAATGGACAGATCATCAAAACAGAAAATTAATTAGCAAACACAAGTCTTAAATAATACTTTAGATGAGATGGATCTCATTGATATTGTCAGGATATTCCATCCAAATGCAGAAGAATTCACCTTCTTCTCAAGTGCACATGGAACATTCTCCAGGGTAGACCACATCCTGGGTCACAAATCAAACCTCAGTAAATTTAAGAAAACCGAAATCATGTCAAGCATCTTTTCCAACCACATGCTATGATCAATTATAAGAAGAAAACTGTAAGAAACACAATCACATGGAAATTAAACAACATGATTCTAAATAAAAATCAGCTTACTGAAGAAATCAAAAGGGAAATGAAAAAGTTTCTAGAAACAAATGACAATGAAAACATAACAACTCAAAACCTATGGGATGCAGCAAAAGCAGTTCTAAGAGGGACGTTTATAGCAATATAATCCAACCTCAAGAAACAAGAAAAACATTGACTAGATAATCTAACTTTATACCTAACACAACAGGAAAAAGAAAAAAACACACCAAAATTAGTAGAAGGAAAGAAATCATAAAGATCCGAGCAGAAATAAATGAAAAATGAAAGAGACAACAGTAAAGATTAATAAAACTAAAAGCTGATTCTTTGAGAAGATAAACAAAATTGACAAACCTTTAGTCAGACTCATCAAGAAAAAAAGAGAAAAGAATCAAATCAACAAGGTTAGAAATACAAAGGATTATAAGAGACTATTATGAACAACTATATAGCAATAAAATGGATAACCTGGAAGAAATGGACAGACTCCTAGAAAAGCTCAATCTTCCAACACTGAACCAGGAAGAAGTAGAAATTATGAACAACCCAATTACAAGCACTGAAATTGAAGCTATGATAAAAAATCTCCCCCAAAAATAAAAGCCCAGAACCAGATGACTTCACAGGAGAATTCTATCAAACATTTAGAGAAGAGCTAATGCCCATCCTTCTGAAACTCTTTCAAAAAATTGCAGAGGAAGGAACACTTCCAAACTCGTTCTATGAAGCCACAATCACCCTGAACCAAACCAGACAAAGACAACACACAAAAAAGAAAACTACAGGCCAATATCACTGATGAACATAGATGCAAAAATTCTCAACAAAATTTTAGCAAACAGAATTCAGCAACACATCAAAAAGTTCATACACCATGATCAAGTTGGGTTTATTCCAGGAATGCAAAGACTCTTCAATATATGCGAATCAATCAATGTGATACACCATATTAAAAAATTGAAAGATAAAAAACATATGATCATCTCAATAGATGCAGAAAAAGCCTTTGACAAAATTCAGCATCCATATATGATTAAAACTCTTCAAAAAATTGGCATAGAAAGAACCTACCTCAGCATAGTAAAGGCCATATATGATAAACCTACAGCAAACATTCCCAATGGTGAAAACCTGAAAGCATTCCACCTAAGATCAGGAACAAGGCAAGGGTGTTTACTTTCACCACTATTATTCAACATAATTCTGGAAGTCCTAGACATGGCAATCAGAGAAGAAAAAGAAATAAAAGGAAGCCATATCAGAAAAGAAGAAGTAAAGCTCTCAGTATTTGCAGATGACATGACATTGTACCTAAAGATAGTATCAGAAAACCACTAGAGCTAATCAGTGAATTTACCAAAGTTGCAGGATACAAAATCAATACACAGGAATCACTTGCATTTCTATATACTAACAATGAAAAATCAGAAAGAGAAACGAAGGACTCAATCCCATTCACCACTGCAACAAAAAGAATTAAATATCTAGGGATAAACTTACATAAGGAGACATAAGAACTGTACACAGAAAATTATAAGACACTAATGAAAGAAATCAAAGATGACATAAACAGATGGAGAGATATTCCATGTCCTGGGTAGGAAGAATCAAAATTTTGAAAATCACTATACTAATAAATGCAATCTACAGATTCAGTGTGATCCCTATCAAATTACCAATG
The DNA here is from genome assembly GCF_023699985.2 of Odocoileus virginianus. NCBI lineage: Eukaryota > Metazoa > Chordata > Mammalia > Artiodactyla > Cervidae > Odocoileus > Odocoileus virginianus. Next base: position 4,577,309 of record NC_069703.1, on the reverse strand, counting down.
GCATATTTCACAGAGATAGAACAAAAAATTTCACAATTCATATGGAAACACAAAAGACCCCAAATAGCCAAAGCAGTCTTGAGAAAGAAGAGTGGAGCTGGAGGAATTAACCTCCCTGACTCCAGATTATGCTACAAAGCTACAGTCATCAAGACAGTATGGTCTTAGCACAGAAACAGAAACATAGACCAATGGAACAAGATAGACAGCCTAGACATAAACCCATGCACCTATGGGTACCTTATTTTGACAAAAGAGGCAAGAATATACAATGGGGCAAAGAGAGCCTCTTTAATAAATGGTGCTGGGAAAACTGGACAGCTACATGTAAAAGAATGAAATTAGAACACTTCCTAACACCATACACAAAGAAAACTCAAAATGGATTAAAGACCTAAATATCATACTAGAAAGTATAAAACTCTTTGAGGAAAACATAGGCAGAACACTCAATGACTTAAATCAAAGCAAGATACTCTATGACCCAGCTCCTAGAGTAATGGAAATAAAAACAAAGCAAACAAGTCAGACTTGATTAAGCTTAAAAGCTTTTGGACAGCAAAAGGAACTATAAGCCAGGTGAACAGACAACCCTCAGAATGGGAGAAAATAATAGCAAACAAAACAACAGACAAAGGAGTAATTTCCAAAATATACAAGCAGCTCATACAACTCAATACTAGAAAAACAAACAACCCAATCAAAAAGTGGGGAAAAGACCTAAACAGACATTTCTCTGAAGAAGACATACAGATGGTTAACATCACTCATTATTAGAGAAATGCAAATCAAAATTACATTGAGATATCACCTCACACCAGTCAGAATGGCCATCATCAAAGAGTCTACAAACAATGCTGGAGAGGGTGTGGAGAAAAGGGAATGCTCTTGCACTGTTGGTGGGAAGGTAAATTAATTCAGCCATTGTGGAAGATGGTATGGAGATTCCTTAAAAATCTAGGAATAAAACCACCATATGATATGACCCAGCAATTTCACTCCTAGGCATATACCCTGAGGAAACCAAAATTGAAAAAGACACATGTATCCTATTGTTCACTGCAGCAATATTTACAATAGCTAGAATGCAAGCAACCTAGATATCCATTGACAGATAAAGAATTTGTGGTACACATACACAAGGGAATATTACTCAGCCATAAAAAGGAATGACTTTCAGTCAGTTCTAATGAGATGGATGAACCTAGAACCTATTATACAGTGAAGTAAGTCAGAAAGAAAAAGGCAAATATCATATTCTAACACATACATACAAAATCTAAAAAATGGTAGTGAAGAATTTGTTTCAGTTTAGTTCAGTTCAGTCACTCAGTTGTGTCCGACTCTTTATGACCCCATGGACCACAGCACACAAGCCTCTCTGTCCATCACCAACTCCCGGGATTTACTGAAATTCATGTCCATTGAGTCAGTGATGCCATCCAACCATCTCATTCTCTGTCGTCCCTATCTCCTCCTGCCTTCAGTCTTTCCCAGCATCAGGGTCTTTTACAATGAGTCACTTCTTTGCATCAGGTGGCCAAAGTATTGGAGTTTCAGCTTCAGCATCAGCACTTCAAATGAATATTAAGGACTGATTTCCTTTAGGATTAACTGGATGGATCACCTTGCAGTCCAAGGGACTCTCAAGAGTCTTCTCCAACACCACAGTTCAAATGCATCAATTCTTTGGCATTCAGCTTTCTTTATAGTCCAACTCTCACATCCATATGTGACTACTGGAAAAACTATAGCTTTGACTAGATGAACCTTTGTTGGCAAAATAATGTCTGCTTTTTAATATGCTGTCTAGATTGGTCATAACTTTTCTTCCAAGGAGTAAGCGTCTTTTAATTTCATGGCTGCAGTCGCCATCTGCAGTGATTTTGGAGCCCCCAAAAATAAAGTCTGACACTGTTTCCATTGATTTCCCTTCTATTTGAAATGAAGTGATGGGACCAGATGCCATGATCTTAGTTTTCTGAATGTTGAGTTTTAAGCCAACTTTTTTCACTCTCCTCTTTCACTTTCATCAAGAAGCTCTTTAGTTCTTCTTTGCTTTCTGCCATAAAGGTGGTGTCATCTGCATATCTGAGGTTATTGATATTTCTCCTGGCAATCTTGATTCCAGCTTGTGCTTCATCCAGCCTGGAATTTTGCATGATGTACTCTGCATATAAGATAAATAAGCAGGGTGACAATATACAGCCTTCACATACTCCTTTCCTGATTTGGAACCAGTCTGTTGTTCCATATCCAGTTCTAACTGTTGCTTCCTGACCTGCATACGGATTTCTTAGGAGGCATGTCAGGTGGTCTGGAACCCTCATCTCTTGAAGAATTTTCCACAGTTTGTTGTGATCCACAGAGTCAAAGGCTTTGTCATAGTCAATAAAGGAGAAGTAGATGTTTTTCTGGAACTCTCTCACTTTTTCAGTGATCCAACAGATGTTAGCCATTAGATCTCTGTTTTTTCTGCCTTTCCTAAATCCAGCTTGAACATCGAAAGTTCACGGTTGATGTACTGTTGAAGAGTGACTTGCAGAACTTTGAGCATGACTTAGCTAGGGTGAAAGGAGTGCAAATGTGCAGTAGTTTGAGCATTCTTTGCATTGCCTTTCTTTGGATTGGAATGAAAACTGACCTTTTCCAGTCTCATGGCCACTGCTCAGTTTTCCAAATTTGCTGGCATTATTGAGTGCAGCACTTTCAAAGCATCATCTTTTAGGACCTGAAATAGCTCAGCTGGAATTCCATCACTTCCACTAGCTTTGTTCTTAGTGATGCTTCCTAAGGTCCATTGGAATTTGAATTGAAGGATGTGTGGCTCTAGGTGAGTGATCACACTGTTGTGATTATCTGCTTTGTGAAGATCTTTTTTGTACAGTTCTTCTCTGTATTCTTGCCACCTCTTTTTAATATCTTCTGCTTCTGTTAGGTCCATATCATTTTTGTCCTTTATTGTGCCCATCCTTGCATGAAATGTTTCCTTGGTATCTCTGATTTTCTTGAAGAGAACTCTAGTCTTTCCCATTCTGTTGTTTTGCTCTATTTCTTTGCTTGATAACTGAGGAAGGATTTCTTATCTCTCCTTGCTGTTGTTTGGAACTCTGCACTCAAATAGGTATATATTTCCTTTTTTTCCTTTGCCTTTCACTTCTTTTCTTTTCTCACTTATTTGTAAGGACTCCTCAGACAACTGTTTTGCCTTTCTGCCTTTCTTTTTCTTGGGGATGGTTTTGATCACTGCCTCTTGTCCAATGTCACAAACCTCTGCCCATAGTTCTTCAGGCACCCTCTCTATCAGGTCTAATCCCTTGAATCTATTTCACACTTCCACTGTATAATTGTAAGGGATTTGATGTATTTCATACTTGAATGGTCTAGTGGTTTTCCCTACTTCAATTTAAGTCTGAATTTTGCAATAACGAGTTCATGATCTGAGCCACAGTCAGCTTCTGGTCTTGTTTGTGCTTACTGTATAGAGCTTCTCCATCTTTGGCTGTAAAAATATAATCAATCTGATGTCTATGTGTAGAATCTTCTCTTGTGTTGTTGGAAGTGTGTGTTTGCTATGACCAGTGCATTCTCTTGGCAAATCTCTATTAGCCTTTGCCCTTCTTCATTCTGTACTCCAAGGCAAACTTTGCCTGTTACACCAGGTGTTTCTTGACTTCCTACTTCTGCATTCCAGTCCCCTATAATGAAAAGGACATTTTCTTTGGATGTTAGTTCTAAAAGGTCTTGTGCGTCTTCGTAGAACCATTCAACTTCAGCTTTTTCAGCATTACTGGTCAGCGCAGAGACTTGGATTACTGGGATATTGAATGGTTTGCCTTGGAAATGAACAAAGATCATGCTGTCGGTTTTGAGATTGCATCTAAGTACTGCACTTTGGACTCTTTTGTTGACTATGAGGGCTACTCCATTTCTTCTAAGGGATTCTTGTCCACAGTAGTAGATATAAGGGTCATCTGAGTTAAATTCACCCATTCCAGTCCATTTTAGTTTGCTGATTCCTAAAATGTCAATGTTCATTCTGCCGTCTCCTGTTTGACCACTTCCAGTTTGCCTTGATTCATGGAACTCACATCCCAGGTTCCCTTGCAATATTGCTCTTTACAGCAATGGACCTTGCTTCTATCACCGGTCACATCCACAGCTGGGTATTGTTTTTACTTTGGCTCTATTCCTTCATTCTTTCTGGAGTTATTTCTTCACTGATCTCCAGTAGCATATTGGGCACCTACCAACCTAGGGAGTTCATCTTTCAGTTTCCTGTCTTTTTTGCCTTTTCATGTCATTCATGGGGTTCTCAAGGCAAGGATACTAAAGTGGTTTTCCATTCCCTTCTCCAGTGGACCACATTTTGTCAGAACCCTCCACCATGACCCATCTGTCTTGTGTGGCCCTACATGGCATGGCTCATAGTTTCATTGTGTTAGACAAGGCTGTGGTCCATGTGATCAGATTGGTTAGTTTTCTGTGACTGTGGTTTTCACTCCGTCTGCCCTCTGATGGAGAAGGGTAAGAGGCTTCAGGATGCTTCCTGATGGGAAAGACTGACTGTAGGCAAACTGGGTGTTGTTCTGATGGTGGGGCCATGCTCAGTAAATTTTTAACCCAATTTTCTATTGATGAATGGTGTAATGTTGCCTCCCTGTTGTTTTACCAGAGGCCAAACTATGGTGGAGGTAATGAAGATAATGGCGACCTCCTTCAAAAGGTCCCATGCAAACACTGCTACACTCAGTGCCCCCAACCCTGCAGCAGGCCACTGCTGACCCACACCTCTGCTGGAGACTCCTGGACACTCACAGGGCAAGTCTGGGTCAGTGTCTTTTGGGGTCACTGCCCCTTTCTCCTGGGTCCTGGGGCACAAGGTTCTGTTTGTGCCCTCCAAGAGTCTGTTTCCCAGTCCTGTGTAAGTTCTGGCAGCTCTGTGGTGGGGTTAATGGCGACCTCCTCCAAGAGGGCTTATGCCACACCCAGGTCTACTGCGCCCAGAGCCCCTGCCCCCGCAGCAGGCCACTGCTGCCCCTCACTTCTGCAGGAGACACTCAAGCACAGTTCGGTCTCAGTATCTGTGGGGTCTCGGGTCCTGGTGCGCACAAGGCATGTTTGAGCCCTCTGAGCGTCTCTGGCGGGTATGGGGTTTGATTCTGAACATGATTTTCCTCCCCCTACTGTCCTGCTGGGCTTCTCCTTTGCCCTTGGACCTGGGGCGTCTCCTCACAGTCACTCCAGTGCCACGCAGCTGCTGCTCCAGCGCTCTGGTGGCTCAGAGGGTAAGGTGTCTGCCTGCAATGGGGGAGACCCGGGTTTGACCCCTGGGTCAGGAAGGTCCCCTGGAGAAGGGAATGGCAGCCCACTCCAGTACTCTTGCCTGGAGAATTAATTCCATGGATGGAGGAGCCTGGTAGGCTACAGTCCATGGGATTGCAAAAAGTCATGTTGTTCATGACCGAACAACTTCACTCTCCAGAATTTCTTTACAGGGCAGCAATGGAGAAACAGACATAGAGAATAGACTTATGGACATGGGGAGAGGGGAGGGGAGGCTAAGATGTATGGAAAAAGTAACAAGGAAACTTACATTACCATGTGTAAAATAGATGGCCAAAGGGAATTTGCTGTGTGGCTCAGGAAACTCAAACAGGGGCTCTGTATCAACCTAGAGGGGTGGGATGGGGAGGGAGATGGGAGGGAGGTTCAAAAGGGAGGCGATCTATGTATACCTATGGCTGATTCACGTTGAGGTTTGAAAGAAAACAACAAAATTCTGTAAAGCAATTATTCTTTAATAGAAAAATTAAAAGAAAAAGTATATCCCAAGAGGGTGGGCTGAAATAGCCTAAAGTTAGAAGAAAAATACCAGTATCAAGTCTAAAAGACTTTGACATTGAAAGAGGACAGAAACAGTATTTCCATACATAAGTAACTCCTTTTCTTAATTTCCCAGAAGGACATTTATAAGGGAAGAAGGTTTGATCTGTTCAGGCAGTCTATCATTTCTGCTTATTTGCTGTTTCTGTAAGGACTAGACAGAACCAGGTATCAGTAGATTGACCAGATAGGGAGGCTGTCATGTTCACCACACCAATTGAAATAAAATCATTGGCTCAACAGTGTGGGCATTTTGAAACAGGGAGGGAGATAGCAGTCCTATTCCAGGTCACTTCTTCCTGAGATGCTAGATGGAGATAAAGTAAACCTATGCTAGCTGTTTGTGTGGTCCTTTTCCTTTCTCATTTGTGGTTTTTAAACAGCTGGTGCTAGAGATTTTTCTGGATGGTACCCCTAATCCATCCAGCCTTGTTTCTGAGTTCTATTAGATATATTAAGTTTTATTTTTAAAAAATGGAATGCATCCTGTGTCTGGGTGATGTTTTAGTACACCTTGGCATCCATTCTGAATGCATGAACACACAGGAAGAAGTCAAGGTGAAGGGTCCAGTGGAAGTAATACTATATCTTCAGGATAGGACAATTTTAGATTACAGAAGCCCAATTGTTTCAGAGAAAAATTTGATCTTAGAATCATGTCATTTCTTTTACTCTGAAGAGGCCCTGCATCAGTTACTCACCAGCAGTGTGAATTTGGATGAATTACTTGAAGTCTCTAAGCCTCAGCTAAAATTATAAGAACAACTGTATAGTATTCTTGCAAAAATCAGAGTTGATGGACATGAAACATTTACCATTATCTTTGGTTCATAGTAAGTATTTAATAAATTACATATTTTTAGCAATGAGATAATTTGGAATATCTCAGAATGTCCAAACTTCAGAAAATTCTGTTTATTGTATGTGCTGCTGAAGTTAGCACTGAGATTTCTGTTTATAACATATAATAAATAGTAAGGAATAAAATAACATTGCATTCAGGTTTTGTTGTGAAAATAAGTAACAATTTTGTTCTTGTTTTTTGTTGTTATGTGAATACCAGCAATATTTACATTTTTCACATTAAACTTTAGATAATTTGTTGTTGTCTTGGTCCTGATTATTAGCTACTTTATTTAGGAGAAGCTTAAATGCAGAACTATATTATGCATAAAGGACTATTTCTGCTAATTTTAGTTTTTATATTCCATTGTACTAAAGTGAGTAAAATCTAATAATAGTTGGATTTCATAACAAATTTCTATTTGAGCCCCTATAAATATACACACAAAGAAAAAAAAATCTTTAATAGAGTTTTAGGCTAGAGTATTGTAAAACTCTAAAGAAATCCTAGTTGATGAAAATGAAACCCAGATCCTTTAGTTGTTATTGAAGGAAGTATCCCCTGGTGAACCTATCTCAGGTCATAGACTTAATTTTCTTTCGTGGTTTCTCTTGGCTTTCTACTGCTACCACTGTTCTGATTTACGGTGTTGGAAACTCTAGGTGTTTATAGCACAACTTCCCTTACTTCTTCATTTATTGCTGAGATGAAATTGGTACATTCACACAAAATTCCCAGAAACATCATCATACTTAAGCTTAAAGGATATAAAAAACGAGAAAGAGAGTGCCATGAATCTTGCTGATCAGGCTTAAAAATTCTGTGAACTTTAGAGTCCTTAGTTCACATGAGATATCAAAAGTATTAGTCACTCAGTCATGTCCAACTTTTTGTGATCCCATAGACTGTAGCCTGCCAGGCTCCTCTGTCCATGGAATTCTCTAGGCAAGAATACTGGAGTGGATTGCCACTCCCTTTTCCATAAGATATCAAGGAAAAGTCTTATATCCAATGTTGCAAGATAAATGGAAAGTCTTATTTCCATTTATCACCACCAATGAGTACAAATCCCTTTGAAGTGGGTGCTGTGTGTGTTGCCCAGATCCCTCCCTCAGGATCAAGGTGCTCATTCCTGCAGCTGATGAAAGAATTTGTTGATGGCTTACAGTGGAGTCCCTTTCTAGGAACTGTCCTCAAGTGCAAGAAGCTTATTTACCTTGGTTTCACTCCCACCTTCATAGCTATCTCTATCTAATGACTGGTTTCTGTAGGGTACAAATGCTCAGGGCTTCCCAGGTGGTATAGTAGTAAAGAATCCCCTGGTCAATGCAGGAAAGACAGGTTCGATCCCTGGGTTGGGAAGATCACCTGGAGAAGGAAATGGCAACTCACTCTAGTATTCTTGCCTGGGAAATCTCATGGACAGAGGAGCCGGGGGCTACAGTCCATGGGGTTGCAAAAGAGTCAGACATGACCGAGAGACTAAACAACAACAACAGCAAATGCTCAGGCCTCTTGCTTTAACTGAAACAACTCTGCAGGACTGTCTTATTTCCAGACATCTCTGAGACACTGTCTGTGGCTGCTGTTGTCAATTCTTCACAGGTCGAGTCCTTCTTCTACCCAGTCCTTCTTCCCTCACCATCTATAGTTGTTCCCAAGAGCATCATCAATAAACATTCCGTATGTAAATATCAGAGTCTTAGAGACTATTTTCCAGGGAAAAAAACTGACTGCAGTTGATACTAGAAGTGGATTGGTCTTAGGAAGTATATTCTAAGATGGAACTTCAGAGTTGGGAGGTGGAGCATTGATAGAACCTGGCACTAGTTTGCAATGTAATAACAATTACATTCACTTTCACTTTCACTTTAACAATTACATTACACTGGTAGGTGTGATAGGTCAAGCATCTGAGAGGTTCAGGTGAAGTAGTGTTTTTAAAGATGATTGAATTGCATGACTGTTGCATTCAGTTCAGTTCTGTTCAGTTGCTCAGTCGTGTCCGACTCTTTGCGACCCCATGAACTGTGGCACGCCAGGCCTCCCTGTCCATCACCAACTCAAACTACCGCACAGTTGCACTCATCTCACACGCTAGTAAAGTAACGCTTAAAATTCTCCGAGCCAGGCTTCAGCAATACGTGAACCGTGAACTTCCAGATGTTCAAGCATGTTGTAGAAAAGGCAGAGGAACCAGAGATCAAATTGTCAACATCTGCTGGATCATCGAAAGAGCAAGAGAGTTCCAGAAAAATACCTATTTCTGCTTTATTGACTATGCCAAAGCCTTTGACTGTGTGGATCACAATAAACTGTGGAAAATTCTGAAAGAGATGGGAATACCAGACCACCTGACCTGCTTCTGCATTAGAGAAGGACAATAAAGGCTAAGGGCAATTAATGACATTTATAAAGTGAAGGTGGAAGGCATAAGATCTCTTTGGAAGTCTAAACTAATTTTCTGTTAGAATAGTCTGAGGGTTAAAACGAGGAGTATGGGCAGCTCATGCTCAAAAGACCCAAACTCCCCGATGGCTTTCAGGGAAGAGTTTTTAAAAGACAATGTGAGGGAGAGGGTCCCAGGGTGTGCGATTAGCTCATGCACAGTTCTCTGACTGGTTGATGGTAAAGTAACAGGAAGATGTTTCAGGAATCTTAGTTATCAACCTTCTAGTTCTAACCTGTCTGGGGTCTATGTGCTGGTGGTCAGCAGCTAACTACCTTCAACTTTTGAGGGTTTTATTATCTGCAAAACAACTCAAGGATATGCTCAGGATGTTATTAATATCTATAGCCCTTGAGGAGGCACTGGTATTGCTTGAGTTTGCTTTATGGCTAAATTATTATTATTTTGTCTTGCTTGGCTCTTTTTCTTTGTGTTAATACTTTCTCATTTCTCTGACTACATTTACTCTTTGGAACTTGGGGAAGACGTAGGAGGCTAAAGTTTGTCTACAAACAAGAGTCAAGGGACACCAGGGGCTTACCCCTGGGAAGATCCTGCTTGGTTTCCATAGGGATTGGATTAATAAGAGAGGCACCAGTATTGTTGAATTCAGTAGCAACTCTCCTCTGTAGGCAGGACTGGCAGAAGAAGATGTTATTATAGATCTTGGATCAACTGATAGCAAAAAGAATGAAAGAATCCTAAAATAACAGAGGTCAAGCGGTATACTTATTAACAGCTATCAGAAGCAAGGTGAATGTACTTGCTGTCAAGATCTAAGTTTAGAGTGAAAGCATGGTGTGCCTAATCCACAGAGAGCTGTGGAGAGAGAGCAAGGCATTCCTAGGGGTCAAATATCAATAGACTGGAAGTCAACAATGAGATTTCACAGTCTATATAACCAAAAGAAATAAAGTACTGATGATAAGGAAGCTAGGAAAAGGCATGCCAACAAAATATAATCCCTTGCTTAGCTCACAGACCTGAGCCAGTTCTCAGAGTCAGAATTCATTTACTAAAGGGAAAGCCAAGTTCCCATGTACAAAGGACCCTGAAAGACCAACAGCATATAAAAAGAGTAATGGTTTCTCCAGTCATTACTGAAAGGCACCTGTGACTATTTACTAGGATATACTTTGGAAAGAGGGGTACAGGAATGTTTTGCTAACATTGTTGGACATAGGGTCCAAATTGACATTGATACCTGAGGACCCAAAGCATCATCATAGCTACTTTGTCAGAAGTATATGTATACATAATGATCAGAATAATGGCCCCTCAAAGATGTTCTAATCTCCAGAACCTGTGAATATGTTAGGCTACATGGCAAAGAGAAATTAAAGTTTATTCTTCTACAAGGGCAACATCCCACTGAAAGTAGAGGAAATGAGGATTTCCAAGAAGCCACATCTTCATAAGCCAACCCTAAAAACTATTCCTTGTTGGTTTTCCAGCACTGATTCTGCTGGTAGAAGTTCCTCTTGGCCTTGGCTTCCCTCATGGATACCTCCTTGGGAAGCGTATGCAAGGTGGCAGTTCTTGTAGGGTCCTGGTGCTTTCCATCTTATCAAGCAGCTGACAATGAACTCTGCCATACTATGATATCTGGATAGCTCACCATTTTTTTCATACCACTTAACAAAGACCCTCTTGATTTTCTTAAAGTTTTAGTGCATCATAGCTTAGTAAATACAGTTGTTCTAAAGATTCAGAGATTGAATTAAGAAGGCAGGCTTTGATACTTATGTTAAACTTTTATTCACTGAGACTTAACTTTCTCTTACATTTTCTAAGAAGGTCTAATGGAAAGTACTTTTCAATATAAAGCTGTGTTATCCAATATGGTAGCATTAGCCACATGCAGCTATTTAATTTTGAATTAATTAAAATTAACTTACAATTACTCGGTTACACTAGCCACATGTATCTAGTGATTACCATGGTTGATAGTGCTGACTGAGAACATTTCCATTACCCCAGACAGTACTACTGGGTAGCAGTGCTGCAGACTTGACCTCTCTAGTAGGTATCCAGTTGACTTGTCAAGAGCGTTAAACTCTTCACTACATATGCTTTCCTTCCTTCCCCCTCTCAAGAGGGCAAAGAGTAATATATATATAGAGAGAGCTTCAATAGGCATTCTAATTTTCCCAAATTTTATGAAGAATAGGTGTAATAGTTTCTCTGGATTACAAATTAAGATAGCACAATAGAACTATATTCTCTGCACTATGGCATCCATTAACAAATAGTTAACACTTATTGTTCGTGTACTATATGTACTATGCCAGGTACTATAATGCATTTTTATCTCCTTTAATCCTTACAACAGCACTATGTGTTAGATATTATTAATATTCCCATTTTGCACAAGGCAACTGAGGCTAAGAAAGGATGAATGACATACAAGATCATATAAGTGGCTGAGCCATATCTGAATGTGATTTTTTTTAGTTCTGAAGACCATGCTTTAGGTCACACTGAGCTATAACAGGAGAGCTATAGAAAAGCAGTTGGCAATAAATGTAAGTAGGTTCACATAATCTGAAATTCTGTTGAAGGCAATTTCTACTTCTCTATAAAATCTCCTTCCTTGATGCTTTCTTTCTTTCTTTCCTCACTGTCTTGGGAATTACTTCCAGAATGCAAAATTTAGACAGATTTTAGTTTTTGTGGGATGAAGCATGAAGCACTCATTAATTTACAGTGCTACAGAATTTTTACCAATATCTTTTCCTTTCCAAATACTATTTAGCTTTCCCCCCTTCAGTTTAAAATACAGACTATGAACTTAAATAGTTCTTTATAGCAACAAGATGTGGCAAAGCCTGGGTCTGTGCAGATCTAAGATGCATACTGTGCCAAAATATAGATACCGTATGATTGCCTATGATAGTAAGGCTGTTCTTCACTCTCAGAGGCATCAGCAAATCCTTTTGTTGGCTGAAGCTTTGTGTTCCACTTCCTTAACAAACCCTGACAATCTGTTTTTTTAGCTCTTTTAGGATGCTGCAGAATTCTTTAGAAATAAGATGGATTTTTTCTTCTTCTAATAACCACCATAATTTTTAAAAGTGACTTTGTAATGCATTTGTTGCCTATCATGTGCCTAGCAAACTGAACTTTAAATGACCTTTTTGTCCTTATTATTGCAGCTGTCAGTATCCAATTTTATATAGAAAATATAAAGAAAAGGGAATTTAATCCAGAACTTTTTACTGAGGCACACACAGCTTCAGCTGCTGCGGTTACAACAGTCTCATTAAATACCAAACCCGACAAAAACCCATGGGGTCTATTTTCTAATTCAGTTTTGAAGGAAATTTACAATAGTGAATCTCTATGGCAGTTGAGATTGGCTAAGATTTAGATGACCCATTTCCCTTATCTAATGAATTCAGGCCTTGCAAACTTTGCAAAAGCTTTAAACTGACAAAGTATCAAGAGAGTTGATGTGAAATTGAAAGACAGCTGGCATGGACTCAGAGCCTCTTGAGTTTAGCTCTGGAAGCTGCAAACTTCCACAGCTGCTTGACTGTCAAAATGAAGATTCCAGCATAAAGACAGTCAAAATATTGCTATTAGATGAAGAACTTTGTGCCTAAATCCTTTATAGAGAAGAGTCTTCATTCTGAATAAAGAATGCACATAATGTAACATGTTTGCATTTATCTTCATTTTGCTAAGATAAAAGGATCCATCTTCAGTAACTCAGGTTTTAAAGAAGTCCAATTAAACTTAAATTTGAAGGGCTTTTAAGAATTTAAATGATGGAATCTTATTCTTGGAAATAAAACCACTTTGATGTGCTTTCTTTCTCATGCTGTCTCTTTCCAATTCTTTGGTCTTAACAAGCCATGAGGATAATGTAATAATACTTTATTGTATGATGAGAAGCTCATCAGGGTGTTTCTAGGTAAGAGCATACCTAACAAATTATTAGGTAGGGAGACAAAGCTTGCTAGGTGTGGTGTTTTCAGGCTATATGTTATATCATCAGTGATAATTTTTATTCATCTCTTTTAAGAAAAACAAACCTCAACCTGAATGGTATTTATGGCACAGTGAAGTTTACTGATGGGTAGATACTTCCACATTAAAAATGTAGTTTCTTGAACAGTAATTATAAGCTTATTGCATTTATGAGAACTAAAAATTTGGCTACATTTTCAAAGGATCCCAGTCCTGACTTTTCATATAGCCCATCTCACAACACTTATCGAACAATTTAAATTGTATCATAGACTGTCCATTTGTATTTGGGAATAGCATTAAACTCTTGCAATAGTGAAATCCTGCTGAATAGATTGGTATATTTAAACCATAATACAAGTGGACAACTGAGAAAATAGGGGATAGAATCATTTATGACTTTACAATTGTAGCATGTTTAAAATGTAGAAAAATAAATGTATAGATATTTAAAAATCATTTATTTTATTTTGGAAGTAGTAAGTCTTCCTCAACTACTGGAAAATAAAATAACTCCCTTTTAATCCTTTTGTGTTTAATGAGAATCATAAACTATGTTTAGTTTGTTTATAATTCATATGCTACTTGTCAACTACTTGTCAGCACATTCATTTTGAAAATGATTTTACTTTTTGTAATTATATGGCTTTTTTTGGGTATAATGTGAAATGCTAAGTATATCAATGTATTAAAACAAAATGGATTTGTAGACTAACTGTGGATGTCTGAACATCACTGGAGACTCAGGTGAAGAGCATGAAAATTTTCTCTGTCCTTACCTAGCAGAGTCAATCTCCTCTTTATTGCTTCATGCCTGTACTGATTTCTACAATAATACTTTAAAAATGTATCAAAATTACTGTATATGTTCCTTCTTTCCTGAAAGTAATAAATTCTTGACATTGTGAACCAGATTTTATTCCCATCTTCAGCCCTGATCCAGCAATTCAATGATATGATCAAGGTCTGCTTTTCCTCTTTTGCTCTGCCATTCAGCTGCTGAGTTTATTCCAAAGCTGCTTATTCTCGTAGCTATTAGGATCGCTGTGCATTTCCTGTAGCTGTAAGGCAGCTGCTTTTACTCTCACGTAAGTCCTAGAGGTGGGGAGAAAGAGAAAGATAGAGAGAGAGAGAGAGAGAGAGAGAGAGAGACAGAGCGAGACAGCACTTTTCCCCAATCAAGGAACGATAGTACTTATGTCTAATGCAATTGTTTAGGTCCAATTCCAGGGCTTCCCTGGTGGTCCAGACGGTAAAGAATCTTCCTGCAATGCAGGAGACCCGAGTTTAATCCCTGGGTCAGGAAGATCCCTTGTAGGAAGAAACGGCAACCCACTCCTCTATTCTTGCCTGGAAAATCCCATGTACAGAGGAGCCTGGCAGGCTATGTCCATGGGGTCTCAAAGAGTTGGGCACAACTGAGTGTCTTAACACTTTCACTTTCAATTCCAGACTGGTCACTCACTAGGAGGAATGCCATGTGTTGATTAGCTTAGACCAGAGTTCCTTAACCAGTCTTGAGTAAGGGAGAAGGATATTACAGCTGCTTAGGTTAATTGAAGTTTTCTTTTGAAGATGGAGTCAGTTCCTCAAACTGCATTAAAACTTTTAATGAAAGAGTGTTGAAATAAATGGTTAGTTACCTGTTTGAGCAGACTCTGGGAGTTGGTGAAGGACAGGGAAGCCTTGCTTGCTTCAGTCCATGGGGCTGCAGAGTCAGACAGGACTGAGCAACTGAACTGAACTCACTGCCTGTAATGACCACTTCGCAGGTTTTTAATATGCAGTGTTTCTCAAGCTTATTTGACTACAGGCTCTTTGTTCTTATGAGGTTATGAAATGCCAACCTGTAAGATTAAGTTCATATTCCTAATTATGGTATGTGTGAGAAGGATGAAATCCTTCTCAAAATCAAAATCAGCCCAAAATCAAGCCCCAGATCAAGGGATGGACTCGGAGACATGAAGCTCAGCGAAAGCGAGACTTTTAAAGATGGTCTTGCAAGATCAGGTGTCTGGTGCGGAGGCACATCCAAGGCAGCTACAACAAGCAATGTATTGCCTACCACACAGGTCTCTCCCCTGGATTCCTCACTGGCTGAGTACTATGGGCTGTACAATCTTCCTGGACATCTCCTAAGTTTCATTATTTCCTTATTGGGTATCCTTCTTTCTCCTTTCCCAACTTACATTCACATTTTTCAACAAAGACTTTCTTGCTAGTTTATCCCATCCCCCAACATCCTGTTTGCTTAGGGACCCTCCAGGTGCATGAACTGTGTCCTGTCCACAAGTCGTTAGACAAGTTTAGAGCCAGGGCATAGGCAATGGGTGGAGTTCTAGCTCTTTAGGATGCATCTGATCTCCCTCCCCAATCCTAAATTTATCTGAAGAGTCCAGGTCTCAACTTTATCTGAAGAGTCCAGGCTTCAACTTTGTGTTGAAAATGGACCACTTCACATTTCTATTTCTTACTGTATGGAAAGCTTTTATAATATGGTGCCTGACTTCCAACTACTGGTTCTATAATCATGTCAAAGTTATGGTCTAGCAATGACAAATTTATTGCCTCTCTGCATCTTTTTATATTCATTAATATTTCAAGACTTTATATTTTTCATCTTTGTTAGTAAGTTTTTTTCCACTCTGATTGCCTTGTCATCCTTCAAATTCCAAATCAAAGACCATCTCTTCTGAAGTCTCCCCTTCTTTATACTCTTCTAGCATCTTGCACATAATTCATTTATAGCTTCTCCATATAACGTAATTATTTATGAACAGGTTTCTTGATTTTGAATGACTTGAGGGGAGGATCTATGTCTTATTTATCTTTACAGTCACAAAATTTGGTGGAGGATTGATGTGAAACATCTCTTTAGTTTGAATTGTTCATTTAGTATGTTTTTAAACCTCTAAGATCAATACTTCATTTCCATACACTTTGTGTGTGTGTTCAGAAATATTAGATGTTTCAGTAGCTAAGTGAAAGATCTTTATCTGGTGTCTTGAGTTAATCTCAGAATGAGTCATAAAATAAATTTATTTTTGATTCATGCTACCTAATAACAGACTTAAACATCATAAAATTAGATGTAGGCTTTCTGATCAGGCACTATTTGTAAAAATTTAGATTAAAAAAGGCAGGATTGAGACTGCATTTTTATGAGGACTGTTTGCATAGTTGAAGCATCATTCTTAAGTATACAAACAAAGGTCTCTCTATGTGACAAACCTTTAAAAGTACACTCAGGAGCTGTTTAATCTATATATATATATATATATATATGCTAACTTATAAACATATAAGAACCTGAAAGTAATTGGTTTTTGAGTGTGTTTTTACACACAAAATTGGTCTAAAATTATTCAGGTGAATTGCAGATTTAATTAGTAAACATTTTAAAAACTTCATTAGACCTTTCATATGAAGTCATTACTGGGTCAAAGGTGAATTTCGACTAATTTTTCTCTCTTAAAATACATAGAATATATAGTTGATCTTATATGAGCTTACTTGCGGAAGTTGTTTATTTATTCATTTATTTACTCATTCAGTCTAGCACCCATTTCTCCTTTTCTTAAACATTTTACAGTTTTCTTTGGAGAAATTACCTCTCCCACATTGTGAGCAGCATTGGTCCAAGGACTCTTAATTCTTCTAGGTGGGTAACCAAGGTAGGCTAATCAGAATCTCCCCAGACTTGAGTTTGGGAAGGTCATGTCCAAACTGCTATATTTAAAATGGATAACTAACAAGGATCTGTTGCATAGCACATGGAACTCTGCTCAATGTTACGTGGCAGCCTGGATGGGAGGGAGGTAAGAAGGGAGAATGGATACCTGTATCTGTGTGGTTGAGTCCCGTTGCTGTTTACCTGAAAGTCTCACAACACTGTTCATTGACTACGTGTGTGTGTGTTAGTCACTCAATCGAGTCTGACTCTTTGTGACCCCATGGACTATAGCCTGCCAGGCTCCCCTGTTCATGGAATTCTCCAGGCAAGAATACTGGAGTGGGTTTCCATTCCCCTCTCCAGGGGATCTTCCTGACCCAGGGATTGAACCCAGGTCTCCTGCATTGCAGGCAGATTCTTTTTCGTCTGAGCCATCAAGGAAGCCCATTAATCAACTATACCCCAATACAAAATAAAAAGTTTGAAAAAAATGAATCTCCCTAGACTTAATCTAATGGAAAACAATTGGATCTGATTCATCCCAGGGTAGTGCCCAGGCCAAAATGTCCATTAGGTCTTGCCACCCACATTGGAGATACTCTGGATCCTGTCTTGCAGGCTTATTCTTTTGAACTCCTTCATGTTCTTCCTGCAAGTTTAAGTTTCTTTCTGCTTAAGTTAGGCAGAGTCAGTTTTTGCTGCTTACTAACAAAGAACCCTGACCAATACAATAGTCAAGGTCATTCCACTGTTGATTTGTTTTTAGCCACATTTTCATATTACATCTTAGTCAACTTTCTTCATTTTACTTCATTTGAATTTTACTGCTTCTCATATGGGAAAAAATGCCATGAATCAAGTAGGCGCAATTCTTTTTATTAGTTGCCAAATAAATTAAGTTTTTTAAAGCTGAGTCTTGTCATGTTCAATCATTTTTCTGTAGCCTTTTCCACCTACAACAAATATAAGCTGCCTGTTAAGATGTGTATGAGCCATCTCTCTGCAAATCATGTAAATAATCTGGGAAAAAGAGTCTCACTCCTCTCTGCTGAGACAATTTTCTCACAGTTTAGAAATGCTTTTAGAGGGGTCAGCTTTACAAAACTAAGAAATCTGTTTCTTGTATTTCACATGAAAAACACAATAGAAAAATGTGTTTGCATGATGCATTCTTATACTCTAAGAGAACTGCAATCAATCTGTACTGATCGCTTTTTGGGAAACTTGTATCTGCGGAAAACATGAAGTTTTATCTTATTTGGGGGTACAGGCACACATTTAAAATCCAGGAATAAAGAAAAGAAGTGCAATTGTGTCTCCTATAACTTTAAGAGTGTGTTCTAAGGGCTTGAACTCTATCACAGTGAAAGAGAAATGCACATTATTCAGATGAAGGTTAAAAGGTAGAAATGCTATTCTGAGCAATATGTCTATAATAATTGAACTCTGGAGCCACAGAGGCCAGTCAGTACTTTACCAGGTACTCTCCAAAATCTTTTTGTAGGCTTTAAAATACAAATGCCTTTAGAATGTCAAACTTATACTTCTTCAATGGAAAAGAAAACCCTTCTAGAATATTAAATGAGCTTATAAAGGGGAGATTTTTGGCTAAAAGGAGATCAAATATTTTCTTTTGTCAAAAGCTCAGTTCATCATTGCAAGTGAAAAGATCACGGAATAGCTGCTTAGGATAACAAAGGGACTGTAATAGCTCTAGTTAATGATAGTGCACAGCCAATTTTGTCTTTTGCCTCTGTACTTGCTTTATGGGAGTCCTCAGCATTGGTTTTCTTTTGTATACTTCTTTTTCGGTGACTGTAGAACTTGATTATTACGAGTTTGAAAATTGTAGAAGTTTTCCCCATATGACATCTAACTTTGTTAGGCAAAATTATACACTGATGTTCAAAGAAGGCAAATGAAAATGTAAGATGTATAATATACATATGTGAAGTCATTTTTTCCTATACTGGGAGATGTTGGAAGAACAGGGATGAAGGATATTTGAAGAAAAATGTCTGGAGGAGTGTAATTCATTTCCTGGAACCGACATGGTGATTCATGGTTCTGAAGGCTATGAGTCTGAAACCAAGGTATTAAGAAGGTTGGCTCCTCCTGAGGGCCTTAATGGAATGATATTCTCCAGGCTTCTCTCCTTAGCCGGTCGTGGCCATCTTCTCCCTGTGTCTTCACATGACACTGTCCTAGTGTATTTTTGTCTCTGAATTTCCCTCTACATGAAGGCATACCATATTGTATTAGGGCCCATGCTACTGACCTCACTTTAACTTGTGAGTTTTACCTGTGTAAAGATTCCACCTTCAAATAAGATCACAGTCTGTGGTTCTAGGAGTTAAAACTTGAGTGTCTGAATTTTAGAGGTATACAATTCAACCCATGACAAAAAGCAAAGGGATGATTAAAGGGAAGATTACACATGTGTTTTTGACCAGGGCAGGGAGGAAGAAAGGTTTTTTCCACATACAATTTTTTTGTGAATCTAGTCAAAAAAGGGCTTCCTGCTGAATTTTTTTCTTGTGGCCTTTTGACTTTGCTTGTATTACATTAGAAATGCATTTCATCTCTCTTGATTCAGACACTATGCAAAATTTATTACTATTTTTGTATTAATTGGCAATGATCATAGAAAAGAAGGGGCTTCCCTGATGGCTCAGCTGGTAAAAAATCTATCAGATTTCTTTCAACAGAAAAGAGATGTAAGAGGAAACTTCTTTGTATCTTGCATTAAAGGAGCAGGAAAATGATTTTAAAGGCTTTAGCAGTCCACTGTGGCTCCTTTCCTTGTGTTTGAAAGGGTTTCCCCTGGTGTCTCAGATGGTAAAGAATCCGCATGAAATGTAGAAGACCTGGGTTCAATCCCTGGTTCAGGAAGATACCCTGAAGGGAAGGGCAACCCATTCCGGTATTCTTGCCTGGAGAATTCCATGGACAGCAGAGCCTGGTGGGTTATAGTCCATGGGGTCAAAAAGAGTCAGACACGACTTTGCCTATGTGTACTGACAGAATAGAAATGGGAAATAGATCGTGTTAATTTCTTTTGCTTTAACCCAAGTCTTCAGCAAGGAAGTCAGGCAAAGTACTGTACATTTAAATAGTCTGTACCTTCAGAGAGTTCTCTTCCACTGACCTTTGTCCTTTTGGTTCATCTCATATCATAATTAGCCTTTTTTGACTTGATTTAGTGAAGTGTTGTGGCTGGACTTTGTTCTTCCTTGAATTCTTGAATATAATTCTTGAATCTTAGGAATTACAAAAATGTGATTTCCTTAATAATTAAAATAGAAAACTTTCTTCTGTGTGTGGGTGGTACTTGTGTATTTTTGTTGATAAGGTAAACAGTGAGTGAATAGTAGCTTGGATTAAAACCCAAGGGTAGGTGGATTCACTGCAAAGGCTGCTGGGAAGGAGGATACAGAGAATGCCCCACTCCCCTGCTTCATGGCAGGTTGTTTCAGATGATCTGTACTGGGGTGATTTCTCAAGTTTTATTTCAGGGGTATATGTGACCTGCTGAAATCCAGCTAATATCTTCCTTAACTAGACCATTGGTTACATTTGTAGTCAATAGATTACTCATACAATGAATGATCCTTTTTAGAAGTTACTAAATGAGACTCACCCATTTTTAAGGTCATTTTAATAAAATAAACATTTCTGCTAGGCATTGTGCTAATGATGAGCAAAACACTGACTCCGCCTTTCAAGGAATTCACTGTTCAATAGGTGAGACAAACACAGACAATGACAATAAAATGTGATAAGGACTATAAGAGGAACAAACACTGAAGTCCAGAGAAACAGACTCTTCAGCAAATGATGAGTTGGAAGATCAGTTGGAATTTATCAGCTCTTGTTTAGAATGGGAGCAAGCTAATGAGGGAAAGGCTTTCATGTGATGAAAACAGCATAAGCGAAAAACCCAGCAAGGCTGAGAGCTGGGGAATACCACAGAAAGAAGCATGTGGGCCGGAATTAGATAAAAAAGAGCTTCCTGTGCATTGTTGGCTCAGAGCTGGAAGACCTGAGTTGCTGCCTAGGCTCCTTCCCTGGGTAGTGGTGTGGCCCTGGGTAAGTCACTGAAAAACCTCTGGCCCCTAGCTTTCCAGCCAAGGCCCAGAGCAGCAAAGAATGGTTGGAGCCAGGTTGGCTCCCTGTAAATACTTGGAAAGAGCTCAGAACTGGGTGACACAATTTATAGGAGAGGTGGTACAAAGAAAAGACTGGGGTTAAATTGTCTCTTTCTTATTGCATTCTGACAGACTGGGGGTCTGTGATACTGTGATTTACAAGAAGAAATATATGTTTGGTCTTCATCTCCAATTTTGGCAGAGAATTCCTAAAATGCTTGGAATTTCTTAGTGATGACAGCAATGAGACACCTTTATTAGAGTGCTTGGTTCTTTGTCCTCCATTCCTGAAACAGCTCCAGAGACATAAAGAGGAAAAGAGTGTCTTACTTTCATAACAAGCGCCTTTCAACCACACTTGAGCTTATGTTAATAAAGTAATTTCTGTAAAGTCAACAAAGATGGGAGCTGTTTGCCAGTGGAACCAACCATTGATTAGAGGGCTGGAACTTTCAGTCCCACCCCTCTATCTTCTCTGGAAGGAGAGAGGGTTTGGAGGTTGAGTCAGTCACTGATAGCCAAAGATTTGATCAGTTATGTCTATGTAGTGAAACCTCCATAAGAACCCAAAAGGACGGGGTTTGGAGAGCTTCTGGGTTGGTGAACACATAGGGGTGCTTGGAGGGTGCTGTGCATTGAAGCGCTTCACATCTTCCACCATACTTTGCCCCCATGTCTTCCAAAGGGCTGTTTGTGAGTTGCATTCTCTTATAATAAACCAGCATCTAGTAAGTATTTCTGAGTTTAGCAAGCTGCTCTAGGAAATTAATTCAACCTGAGGAAGGAGGTCCTGGGAACTGCCAGTTCATAGTCAGTTGGGAAGAACCATAGACTCACAACCTGGACTTGTGAGTGTAGAGAGCTGAGTAGAGAAGGCATGCAGGAGAAGTGTGCTTTTCTTTTAGAGGGTCTCAAGGTCAAAGATTAAAGTTAATGATAAAAAATACTAAAATATGATGTCTAGCTCACCTAAGTGTCTCATGTCCTCTAGAAGTCTGACACACAAGCAGTGGTGTGTGCTAGCTCAAGAGAGCCAACTGTTACATTTTCAGGTATTTTGTTAGATGGTTGTTAAGCACAGCCATTAGGAAATATTAAATGGTATCAATTTACAGTTACATTTTATCACTACTTATACTCTCGATGTATCTATGTGTATAGTATGATGGGAATACTATAAAAGGTGTTATGTGCATGCATGCTAAGTCACTCCAGTTGTGTCTGACTCTGTGACCCTATGGACTGTGTAGCCTGCCAGGCTCCTCTGTCCTTGGGACTCTCCAGGCAAGAATACTGGAGTAGGTTGCCATGCCCTCCTCCAGGAGATCCTCCTGACCCAGGGATCGAATGTGCATCTCCTATGACTCCTCGCATTGCAGGTGGATTCTTTACCGCTGAGCCAGCTTTACATATTTCACAAACATGGTTTTCAGTGACATCACATAGGGAGCTTGAAATTGGCCACAGCTGAAATAGTTACAGCTGAAATATGGAAGCAGGCAAACACTACAAACCAGGAATTTTATTTCTGTTTTTCTTCTTTTCTTTTCTTCTTTCCTCCTTTCATTCCTTTCATTTTTTCTTTTCCACCTCCCTGCCTTTCTCCATCCTCTCTTGGTCTTTGTTTCTTGAAGAGCCTTCTAAATATTAAATATTTAGCAGCATACCAATGAAAACAAAGGAAGAATAAGAATGACAAGAGGAAAAGGTAACTGCAAACTGGACTTGAGAAGGTTAGGAACAGAAAGGGAATAGGTTTCAGGAAATGACTGAGGAATGAGTGTGGGTTAGCACTGAGATTGTGACTATCTTTCACACACTATGTAGCTGCTTTCTAGTAAGAGTGTATTTGGAAGAAAGTTTTTGTTGGAATAAAAATCCCTGGTGTTTTTTCAAAGTGCAACCTAACCGCACCGAGGCATTTCAAATGCTGGCATTTGGCTTAGGCAGATAGGGCAGCAAACAGGACTAACTGATGTTTGCCTGCATTCCAAAGTACTTCAGAAAAGCCACAACTGCTGTGGGTGAAGTTAGAAACAGATTCGCTAAGCAGATCATGAATGATTAACTCAATGTGAAGGAAGCCAGAGAATTACTTTGCTCTCTATTCAATGGGCCAAGTGTGCCTGCGGTCCCCTCCTCTAAGACAGATGTACCACTCCACCCTTCTTGCCGTGAATCTTGCTGTCTCAGCATCTTTCCTGGTCTCACCTTCCTGCTGTGTCTGAATACTTCACTGCTCTGGCTGTATTCTTGCTGAGTGTTCTTGTAACTTGACTTTCATGTTCTGTTCTCTTCCTTTGCTACACTATTTTACTCTTCTGTAAGTTTTCTACTATGTTTTCTAGTTTTTCCACAACCTTCTCTTGCACAAACTTCTTGAATCTCCTCTATATTTTCACTCCGTCTGTTTTCACCATCTGCTGTCTCTGAGTTCTTTGGATCCCTGTGCAAAGTGTCACTTTGTAGCAGTGTACTCTTAATCAAGTCAAGTTCTTGGAGCCTCAGATTTCCTTTTTGTGGAATAGGAGGATTTCACCTCCCTCACAGAACTTTTTTGTAAGATTTAAATTATGTTATGTATATAAATTACTTAAAAATTTCTGGCACCTAAAGTGATTAATAAATGGTACCTACTGTTTAAATAATGTCAGTCAAAACTGAGTTAATTACCTATTAGCATCCAAAGTAAACTCCCGATCAATGACTGCAAACTCCATTGCCTGCAGGGTCTAGGCAGAACAGAGATGAATGAAGTGGGTTGTGTTGGAAGTAGTAGAGATGGTGGTAAATTAAAGAGTTCAAAATATGTCCAAAAGAATCAGTCACTTTTCAATTCTGGCCGATTTATACCCTGTAGAAATGTGAGCTCAAAGCTGCCAGTTCCTCTAATTTTTTAGGAAACAGTGAACATGGGTATTTTTATAAGTAATTTCTTAATGTAAAAATAACATTGCTCAGTATTGGATAAGAGTACTTCAAGGAAATAGGTCTATTAGCTGTATTTGGCCTGCGGCCACTAGTTTGAAACCTCTGCAGGATATATTTATTGAGTTGTGTTTGAGCACTTGGTTCCTTATTTATCAACAGGAAATCCTGTCTTTTACACACAACATAGTTGCCTTTCTAGTAAGAGTGTATTTGGAGGAAAGTTCTTGTTGGAATAAAAATCCCTGGTGTTTTTTCAAAGTGCAACCTAACCACACCTAGGCATTCCAAAGGCTGGCAGCTTCTTTTAACCTTTGAGAAAAATCTTTTACTCCTTATCAACTTTATGGCTAGTCTATGTTAGTGAAATACTGAAAACCAGATTTACTTAATTAGAAAGAAAAGTTGAGAAAGTTTGGGACAGTAGGATGGGAAGTTTACTAGACTAAGAATTTGATTGGACTTCTTAGACCAATGAGTCCATCCTTTATCACCTGGCTATAAGACAGGGGTAAGCCATTTAAGCTACATGAATGTCAGTTTCCTTATTTGCAAAACAAAGGGCTTCAGTAAATTATTCTTTGCATTTCCTTCCAGAATCATTATTTTGGAAATCAGTCTACTTACTTTTGGAGAAACTGATAACTGACTTGTTTAAACCTCCGCTGACTTTTGAAATATGGTGTTTATTAGAGTACAGCTGATAACTTCATGTAAATTCAATTCAATTTAATTCACTAAACTTTTTTATTTTATTAAAGATTAATATAAAGAAAGTGATGGGTTAATTACTTGAGGGATCATAAAATAAAGATGAGGTTTCCTTCAGCAAGTTTGAAGTTTAAAGAGGAAGGGAGAAATTATTGGTGGTGGTAGTGGAGATCAAAACAAGTAACCAAAGGACAGAACAAAGTATTAGAAGAATGAGGAGGTGGATGAATTTCTTTTTTGCCTGAAAGCAAGGAAAGCTTTCTAACTGGCTCAAACTCAGAGGCAGGAAAAGAAAATAGTGCTAATTTGATTACATAAACGTTTCTCGGCATGGCAAAAATGCTGTAAGCAAAAGACAAAGCCAACTGACAAGCTGGTGGAAACGTTTGCAACACGTACCATAAAGGGTTAATGCCCCTGCTAGAGAGAGAACTGAAAAATGAAGGAAAGAGGAGAAAAGAGAAACAGACATGAACACATAATTCATATACACAAAAACAAGATATAAAAGTGATCTAATGCACAGTTTAGTCATTATAGTCAACAATAGTGTACTATAAACTTTAAAGTTCTAAGAGAATAGATCTTTATTGTTCCCACCACAAAAAAGAAATAATTATGTGATGTGATAGATGTGTTAGCTACGCTATAATAATAAACATATGGCAACATACAAATGAAACAAATCAGCAGGTTACTTACACAATGGTTAAAATGTTTGAACTTATTAAAATTAGAGAAATGGTAATCAAAACAGCATGGATATAACACATTTAACCTAGAATATTGGAAACATTAAAAAAATTTGAGAATAGGAATTCTCTGGCGGTACAGTGGTTAGAACTCTGAGCTTTCACTGTTGGGAGCCAGGGTTCTATCCCTGGTTAGGACCTAAGATCCCACAAGCCACGTGGCACAGCCAAAAATAAATAGATAAAAAAATAAAATAAAAAATATCAAAATTTTGAGAATACATTATGTTGGCAAGATGGTGGGGAAACACATATCTTCATACACTGTTGCTGGGAATACAGACTGATACAATCCTTCTCAGGGAAAATTTGGCAAGATATATGGGTCTACCTTTTGACAAACAATCCTGTTTTCAGGAATTTATTCTGAAGATATACCACCAACAATAAGAAAATATATATGTGCAAGGCTATTCACTGCAGCACTGTTTATAATTGCAGAATTTTGAGAACAACGTAAATACCCACATATAGGAGAGTTATTGAATAAACTATGGTACATCAACATTATAAAGTACATTTAGAGATATTGTGGGTCCCATTCCATACCACAGGAATAAAATAAATGTGTCAATAAAGCAAGTCACACAATTTTTTTTGGTTTCTCAGGACACGTAAATGTTATGTTTATTCTATACTGTAGTATGCTAAGTGTACAATAACATTGTGTCTAGTTATTGCATAACTAAAAACAAATACACATAACACTAGACCATTTAGGTATGACCTAAATCAAATCCCTTACTATTATACAGTGAAAGTGACTAATAGATTCAAGGCATTAGCTCTTATAGACAGAGTGCCTGAAGAACTATGGACGGAGGTTCATGACACTGTATAGGAGGCAGGGATCAAGACCATCCCCAAGAAAAAGAAAAGCAGAAAGGAAAAATGGTTGTCTGAGGAGGCCTTACAAATAGCTGAGAAAAGAAGAGAAGCCAAAAGCAAAGGAGAAAAGGAAAGATATACCCATTTGAATGCAGAGTTCCAAAGAATACCAAGGAGAGATAAGAAAGCCTTCCTCAGTGATCAAGCAAAGAAATAGAGGAAAACAATAGAATGGGAAAGACTAGAGATCTCCTCAAGAAAATTAGAGATACCAAGGAAACATTTCATGCAAAGATGGGCCCAATAAAGGAAAGAAATGATATGGACCTAACAGAAGCAGAAGATATTAAGAAGAGGTGGCAAGAAACACAGAACTGTACGAAAAAGATCTTCATGACCCAGATAATCACGATGGTGTGATCACTCACTCAGAGCCAGACATCCTGAAATTCGAAGTCAAGTGGGCCTTAGGAAGCATCACTATGAACAAAGCTAGTGGAGGTGATGGAATTCCAGTTGAGCTATTTCAAATTGTAAAAGATGATGCTGTGAAAGTGCTGCACTCAATATGCCAGCAAATCTGGAAAACTGAGCAGTGGCCACAGGACTGGAAAAGGTCAGTTTTCATTCTAATCCCAAAGAAAGGCAATGCCAGAGAAGGCTCAGACTATCCCACAATTGCACTCATCTCACATGCTAGTAAAGTAATGCTCAAAATTCTCCAAGCCAGGCTTCAATAGTACATGAACTGTGAACTTCCAAATGTTCAAGCTGGATTTAGAAAAGGCAGAGGAACCAGAGATCAAATTGCCAACATCTGCTGGATCATCGAAAAAACAAGAGTTCCAGAAAAACATCTATTTCTGCTTTATTGACTATGCCAAAGCCTTTGACTATGTGGATCACAACAAACTGTGGAAAATTCTTTAAGAGATGGGAACACCAGGCCACCTGACCTGCCTCTTGAGAAATCTGGATGCAGGTCAGGAAGCAACAGTTAGAATCGGAAATGGAACAACAGACTGGTTCCAAATTGGGAAAGGAGGACGTCAAGGCTATATATTGTCACCCTGCTTATTTAACTTATATGCAGAGTACATCATGAGAAACACTGGGCTGGATGAAGCACAAGCTGGAATCAAGATTGCTGGGAGAAATATCAATAACTTCAGATATGCAGATGACACCACCCTTATGGCAGAAAGTGAAGAAGAACTAAAGAGCCTCTTGATGAAAGTGAAAGAGGAGAGTGAAAAAGTTGGCTTAAAACTCAACATTCAGAAAACTAAGATCATGGCATCCGGTCCCATCACTTCATGGCAAATAGATGGGGAAACAGTAGAAACAGTGACAGACTTTATTATTTTGGGCTCCAAAGTCAGTGCAGATGGTGACTGTGGCCATGAAAATAAAAGACTCTTGCTCTTTGGAAGAAAAGCTATGACCAACCTAGGAAGCATATTAAAAAACAGAGACATTACTTTGCTAACAAAGATCTGTCTAGTCAAAGCCATGGTTTTTCCAGTAGTCATGTATGGATGTGAGAATTGGACCATAAACAGAGCTAAGCCCTGAAGAACTGATGCTTTTGAACTGTGGTGTTAGAGAAGACTCTTGAGGGTCCCTTGGACTGCAAGGAGATCCAATCAGTCAATCCTCAAGAAAATCAGTCCTGAATATTCATTGGAAGGAGTGATGCTGAAGCTGAAGCTCCAATACTTTGGACACCTGATGCAAAGAAGTGACTCATTGTAAAAGACTCTGATGCTGGGAAAGATTGAAGGCAGGAGGAGAATGGGGTGACAGAGGATGAGGTGTTTGGATGGTATCACCAACTCGATGGACTTGAGTTTGAGCAGGCTCCAGGAGTTGGTGATGGACAGGAACCCTGGTGTGTTGTAGTCCATGTGGTTGCAAAGAGTCAGACACTATTGAGCAACTGAACTGAACTGAACCCTGTCACTGTTTTATTAAGTAAGTTTTTGTAATATTCTAAACCTTCTGTTGCCTATTTAACAATTTTCACAGCTTCTTCAACTAGGAGTAGATTTCATCTCAAGAAGCTGCTCTCTGCTCACCCATAGAAGCAATTCCTCGTATATTCAAGTTTGATCATTAGATTTCAGCAATTAAGTTTCACCTTCAGTCTGCACTTCTAATTCTAGTTCTTTTGCTATTTTCTGCCACATGTGCAGTTCCCTCCACCACTGAAGTCTTAAAAGATTAACTAATTAATTTATTGGTTGCACTGGATCTTTGCTGCTGAATGAGATATTTCTCTAGTTGTGGCAAATGGGGACTCCTCTTTGTTGAGGTGCACAGGCTTCCTGTTGCGGGCTTCTCCTGTTGTGGCGCATAGGCTCAAGGGCGTGTAGGCTTCAGTAGTCGAAGCATGTGAGCTCAGTAGTCACGGCTCCTGAGAACTAGAGCGTGGGCTCAGTAGTTGTGGCACTCCAGCTTAGCGGCTCCACAGTATGTGGAATCTTCCCAAACTAGGGATCAAACCCATGTTGTCTGAATTGGCAGGCAGATTCTTATACACTGTACCGCCAGGGAAATCCTGCCACTGAAGTCTTGAACACCTCAAAGTCATCCATGAGGGTTATGATTCCAATCTAAAGTTGATTCACTTTTTCCAAACTCCTGTTAACTGTTGATATTTTGACCTATTCCCTTGAAACACAAATGTTCTTTATAGCATGTATTGATAGAATGGTGAATCATTTCCAGAAGATGTACAATTTATTTTGCTTGGATTCATCGGAACACTACCTACTTGAGCTATAGCCTTATGAAATGTGTTTCATAAAGAGGACAACTTGGAAATCAAAAGTACTCCTTGATTCATGGTCTGCAGAATGGATGTTGAACTGCAGGCATTAAGACAACATGAGTCTTTAGTACACTTTCATCAGAGTTCTTGGGTGACCAGGTGCATTATATATGAGCAATATTTTTTCATGAATTTATCATATTTTATTTATTCATTTATGAGTTATTTTTCACTATTTTTGATTAAGAACTGATTTTTAAAATTTTTGATTGACGCTAAGGAAATGGCAACCCACTCCAGTACTCTTGCCTGGAAAATCCCATGGGCAGAGAAGCCTGGTAGGCTACAGTCCATGGGGTTGCAAAAAGCCGGACACGAATGAGCAATTTCACTTCACTTCATAGTTGATTTATAATATCATATAAGTTTCAAGTATGTGGCACAGCAGTTCAGTTATATATATATATTCTTTTCTAGATTCTTTTCCTTCATAGTTTATTGCATAATATTAAGCATAGTTCCCTATGCTATAGAATCCTTGTTGGTTATCTATTTTATACAGTCATGTGTATATGTTAATTCCAGCCTCCAAATTTATCCCTCCCACAGCCCCCCTTTTCCTTTGGTAACTTTAAGTTTGCTTTCAATGTGCAGTAATATTTTGAAATGAATCTATTTTTCTTGAGCAGTAGGTCTCAAAAGTGGTCTTAAAATACTCAGTAAACCATGCTGTAAACAGGTGTGCTCTCATCTAGGCATTGTTGCTCCATTTGTAGAGCATAGGCAGAGTAGATTTAGCATAATTCTTGGTGGCCCTAGGATTTTCAGAATGGTAAATGAGCACTAATTAGCTTCAACGTCAAGTCACCAGCTGTATTAGTCCTAAACAAGAGAGTGAGCCTGTTTTCTGAAGCTTTGAAGTCAGACATTGACTTCTCCTGTCTGGCTATAAGAGTTCTAAATCTTCTTCCAATAGAAAGCTGTTTCATCTACATTGAAAAATCTCTTGTTTAGTGGGGCCTCCTTTGTTAATTATCTGAGCTAGGTCTTCTGGATAATTTGCTGTGGCTTCTACCTCAGCACTTGCTGCTTCACCTTGCACTTTTAAGTTATGGATGCTTCTTTCCTTAAACCCATCAACCAACCTCTGCTACTTCAAGCTTTTCTTCTTCAGCTTCCTCATCTCTCCCAGCCTTTAGAGAAGTAAAGAGAGTAAGAGCCTTCCTCTGGATTAGGCTATGACTTAAGGGAATGTTGTGGCTGTTTTGATCTCCTGCCCAAATCACTAAGGCTTTCTCTACATCGGTAATAAGGCCATTTTGCTTTCTAACCATTTGTGTGTTCACTGGAGTAGCATTTTTAATTTCCTTCAAGAACTTTTCCTTTGCATTCACAACTTAGCTAGCTGTTTGGTCCAAGAAGCCTGTCTTTTGGTCTATTTCAGCTTTTCACATGCCTTCCTCACTAAGCTTAATAATTTCTAGCTTTCGATTTAAAGTGAGAGACATGTGACTCTTTCTTTCATGTGAACACTAAGAGGCCATTAAAATGGCATAACTTCACTACTGTTGTATCTTAGGGAATAGGGAGGCCCAAGAAGAAAGAGTTAGATGGGGAAATGGCTGGTCCCAAGATCTGTTGCCTGAAAGTTAGAGGGATGGAAAAACCAGCCAGTGGTGTAGCCCCAAGAACCATAAAAACCAATGGTGTAAGCCCTGGTCCAAGTCTGAAAGTCTGATAAAGAGGAGTATAGATGTCTGAGGGCAGGAGAAGTGGAAGTGTCAGCTCAAGCAAAGAACAAGTTTACTTATGTTTTGCCTTTTTGTTCTATTTGAGCTGTCAATGGATTGAATGACGTCCACTTGTATTGGTGAGGGTATTCTTCTGAATCAAATGTTGCTCTCTTCAAGAAACAGTCAAAGACACACCAAGAAATGGCATTTTGCCAGCTATCTAGGCATCCCTTAGCCCAGTTGAGTTAACACATAAAATTAACCATCACATCTGGTTTGATAGGAGTGTTGAGTGTGTGTAGAGGAGGTGTGACAAATAAGTCTAGAACAGGAAGGCAGAGCCATATCCCTAAGGTTTTGAACTTTTCAGGCTTGCAAAGAGAAGCCATTAGGATCAGTTAGGAGATTACTGAAGTAGTTTAGGTGGGAAACAACAAAGAACTTGAATTAAGGTTTTTGAAGTGCAATTAGAATGGAATGATTGAGAGGGGGAGATTGCAAATATAGAATTGATACAACTCCAGAAAGTGACTAGTTGCCTACATAGTACCCTTTCCATTAACTTCCTTATAACAGGCTTCAACTGTGGGAGGAATGGTTTCAGTATTTTTATTTAAAAATTGATATTTCCCTGCCTTCCTTGTAGATAGTAGTGTCCAGAAAAAGTTGAGTGGTGTTCCAGGAAAACTTTTCAAAAAGATGGTAACATAATGGACATTCATAGTTGTCATTTACTGTCCCTACCCATCTTTTCTGCTCAGAATATGGACACTGTATTTGGGGTTCGACTAGCCATTTTAGACTATGGTCAAGACAAAAGCCATATGCAAGGATAATAGCAGAAAGCCTGGGGGAAATCCTGGCTCCTTGATGACATATCAGTTTAGGTATATGTAAGTACATATTTTCACACAGTAAATTGAGTGCTCTTTCAGGCATTTACTTAGGTAAATATATTTTTTAAAATTACTGGTTAAAATCATTGTTTGTGGGGGTGAAAGGAAATATTGTTTTGGTCTTTGGTTCTTACAGTTGAATGCAATTCTAAGTGATACAGTGACTAGGAGAATGAGAAAGATGAAGCAAATTAACTATATTTCATACAAGGACAGAAAAATAAGAGGGCCATTAGGAAGGAAGAATTAATAATTTTAATAAAAGGTTATTAATTTATTCAGTGGAAAGTGAAAGTGTTAGTCACTCAATCATGTTTGACTCTTTGGGACCCCACAGATTGTAGCCTACCAGGCTCCTCTGTCCATGGAATTCTCCAGGCAAGAATATTGGAGAGGGTTGCATTTTCTTCTCCAGGTAATCTTCCCAACCCAGGGATCAAATCGGGGTCTCCTGCATTGCAGGCAGATTCTTTACCATCTGAGCCACCAGGGAAGCCAACTACTAATTAAATATTTATTTTGCTCCTACCATGTGCCAGACACGATTCTACAGATTCAGGATTGAGTGATGAGTACAATGGACAATGTCTCTAGTCTTATGTTATAGAGACAGCAATGAACAACAGCAAGAACGATAACAGAACCAGTAGGAAAGATTTGATTGTAATAAGCACTAGACAAAGACTTAGCACAGAGTGATATTAAATAGTTATTGGATGGCTCCTGCAATAGGGTACTCAGGGACAATGTTGAATTGATGGATTTCTGGACCAAATCAGTAAAAACTTTAGAAATGTGAATTTAGAGATTGGGAGAGGGGTTGGGCTAAATACTTAATTTGGGGAGTTTTCAATATAGATGACAGTGCAAACAAAGTAGAGAAGAGTGAATAAAGAAGCTTTACAATATGTAAAAATGGAGAAAGATTCATCCAAGGTTATCAGAGGAATCTGAGAAGTGCTGTGTTCTGTCTCAACATATGTATAAGATGTTTTAGAAAAGGGAGACATTTATGCTGCAGATTCAAGGAAAGAATCCTGATTTTGGCAAGTTTGCAGTCATCAATCATTAGTGACATTTGAAGAGCTGTTTAAAAAATAAACATGTGGTAAAAAATGAAGAAAGCAAATGTGGGCCAGTCTAAACTCACTCTTCTCCCCTTCCAACACACACAGACGTGGGTGATGAATAAGTAGGCATGGTTCCATTTTAAATGCTAGCACTGTTCATAACACAGCTCTTCATTTGACAGTGTTTAACTATTTCATTTAAACACCAACACAGGCATCTTAGAGTGGCCTGCAGCATTCCCTGAGTTCATTTGATTCCAGCAGCTCATATGATAATTGCTGAGAGAAAATAGCACTTTGAGTCACTCAGTTGTGTAAGAGCAGTATGTTTTATGACTTTTTCATCTCATAAAACAAGGCTAAATTTTCCTTACTGTTGGAAAAAAGTTTTAGACTGGAGTAAACCTGACCTGAGGCTCCAAGTTTATAGGTCCAATTTATTCCTTCTGTAAATTCATGGGACAACTCTATGTGAATTCTCCCACAGGGTGTGAAATCTTAGTTTGGTCAGGTGTTCATGTTTTTTCATGTAATTAAATGATTATTTCCAAGTGGATTAAAAATTTTAGAAGCTTTGAAAAATGTCAGTAAAAATAGCACTCTGCTGTATACATTAAGTCTTTATCCTAGTTGCTCAAAGAGTGTTTATCAGTTGATGATTTGGCAAATGTTAGCATTTCTTCTTTGTAAGCAGAGAAATTATGTGATGCACTTGAAGTGATACTGAAAGTCTAAAGTAGGAGACTCTGGACCAGAGCTTTAAACTAATTCCATCCTCCATTAATACTTGTTTCTCTTTTTCATCTCTCTCATACAAATAAATCTATGCAAGTATTTGAAGACATAGTATTAATTAAATAATATTTAAAAAGTGGTGGTTAAATTCTTAATTATTTTTGAAAGTGCTGTTTGAGAGTGGTGATTGTTGCTATGGGTTACCAGTTTATTCTGTAACCAGCCAATTACTGACATATTCACCAGGCTTCTTAAAACTCTACCAGTTTAAACATATAATTTATGTAGAAATAGTATTTTTGTAATATAGATACAACTTGGAAACAAGTCCCCCTTTTCCCCTTTTAAGAAGTCTTGTGCATGTGTATCTGTGTATCTATCTACCATCTATTGAAATTTTGCAGTTTCCACTAAAAGGATATATCCCCAAGTGAAAACATAAAGGAGAAAATGCAGCTCTTTCAACTGTCTATTCTAACTAATTTAGTGTCAGGCTTTACATAATTGGAGCTCCTCAGATTTTGTGCAATGTGAAATTCTCTTAACATAGGAGCTGTATACCCTCTGTTTTGTTAACTCATCAGATTTAATAGATGTGAATTGCTGACTAGTTGTGTGAAATGATACTACTGCCCCATTATCAGTAAAGAACAATGAACATACCTTTATCAAATATTTAACTGTGAATAAAGAGTTTATGGACACAAACAAGAGTGATTGTTCCCATCTAAGGAACAATACCATGATCTTGGGCTCCTTTGCAGGAACTCAAATCTCATAAGCTAATACCCACAACTTAAACTGGTAGAGGAAGGGAAGTTTTAGGTAAGAAAAGCAGAATTGCCAAAAGAAGAGCTAGAGTGAAGGTGATAGTGGGGGACAGACTCCAGTCACCCTTTCCCCTAGCTCCAGCTACACACTTAGAGATGAAAATGTGTAAAACCAAAACTAAAATGACATAACCATGGTCAAGATAAGACATGTCCAAGGGCAGGACAACAACAGAATGAAAATATTGAGAGGTACTAAAGCTGGGGGCCAGCCAGGGTTTGTGTTTTTAGATACAGGAAGAATGAAAGCGTGCATAAGGTAGTCTACTAGGTCTAGGAGAAGCAACTGAAACTAGAGGCCTGATGGTTCTCTCCTGAAGGCTATACAGAGTTGCTAATGACAGTTGCCACAGGGCTAGGCTAAACCAGATGCTTGGCTAGGAAGGCAGGAGGAGACAGATTAACTTTAAGGAATGATCTGAGCAAGCTGTGCATTTATTTTCACCCCAGGGCAGGAGCTCTAAGCCTTTGATGAAAGTTTCTGAGCTGGTTTCCCTGGAAGATTGTGCAGATGAATCCCCCAAATGGCTAGGTTTGCAAGCTATAAGTAAATGTGAGAGAGGAAGAATACTTATCTCTAAAGATGAGCTGGCAAACCAAAATTGCAGAACACATAAATGCTCTAAATTGAACACAACTTGAACAGAGGATTAATAAATTGGAATATTGTACTGATGAATTTACCCAGAACACCATAGAGAAAAAAAGACCTGAAGGTATGAAAATATATCTAAGAGCTTTGGGAGAGAATGGATACATGTGTATGTATGGCTGAGTTCCTTTGCTGTCCACCTGAAACTATGAAAACATTGTTAATCAGCTATACTCCAATATAAAATAAAAAGATTTAAAGAGAGCAAGGGAGATCAGACTGATAAGCTCTAATTTATGCCTCATAGTTATCTAGAAGAATTTTTAAAAACAAGATTTGAATGATTTGCAAGGAACAGAATAAGTTTAAAAATTATACTTAGAAATGTAAAGTAAAAGGGAAAATAACTTACAAGTGGAAAATATTGAAACCTACATGGAGCAAAAAGACAGGTTACTTCCAAAGGCATGGTAATCAAATAGACACTAGACTTCAGTTAGTAATAGATGTCAAGACAAAAGAGATCAAAGCATCATTTAAACTTCAAGGTAAAAGAAGTCACTTTTTAGAAAAAAGAGTGTGTTATCTTGTCAGTCACAGATTTTTTGGAAAGAACTAGTAAAGGATTGATTCAGTAAAGACAAAAGTAAACCCAGAAAGATGGGATCAGAAAGAAAAAGGAGAGAGAGAAAGTATAATTTGGACTGCTTATTCTGGTCCTAAGAACCTATCTGTTTATAAAAGATCAGAATTATGCTACACAAGTGCATTTCCTTTGGGGTTACTCTTCAGCTGAATTCAATTACAAATTTGCTATCAAAGAAAAAATGCTCTCCATTATCTGCTAATTCAGAATGACTTTCAGAAAACTCATAGAGCCTCAAGTAAATCCTCTTCCAACCTGATTAACTTTCTAGTTTTGCTATTAATTGGGAGATCCAGTTAAAAGCAGCTTGTTCATCAATTTTTGCTGATATTGTCTGCCAAGACTATATATGTGGAGAATGTTGAGATTAACATAGAAATAACTCTGAAAAATTGTCTAATTCAGTTCAATCATGTTG
The DNA here is from genome assembly GCF_023699985.2 of Odocoileus virginianus. Classification (NCBI taxonomy): domain Eukaryota; kingdom Metazoa; phylum Chordata; class Mammalia; order Artiodactyla; family Cervidae; genus Odocoileus; species Odocoileus virginianus. The sequence goes on along the minus strand of NC_069703.1, from coordinate 4,541,425 downwards.
ACCCCTAGTTTGCAGCTCTCAAAATTAAAAATAAGTAGAATTGGTATGAAAGTAGAAACACATACATGTTGCACACAGAGGATGAGACAGTGTGCTGAGGCCTATGAAAGGAATGAGCTGATGGATATTTCAGGCCAGGAGATATCTGCAAGAAAGAGAGAGGGACAAGCTATTGATTCAGAGTCTAGATAGGTGTAGTTACAGATCATAAAACTAGTGTTAGGAGAATGGAAAAAAGACATTGGCTCCAGGCAATGTGGTGTTTAGAAATCAAACAGCTTTCAGAGAATCAAGTTTGAGGATTAAAAGAGCATTTGTTGAGCACCTCCTATGTTCTGCTACCTGTGTTAGGCTCTGAGGAATTCAGAGATAATGTAGAAGTCATGGTCTCTAGAGGAAATCAATTTAGTAGGAAGATAGATATATATGAATGATTTCACAAGGCATGCTAAAAGAGTGATTGAGAAAGGTGCTAAGAAAGTGAGAGAAAGGAGAATTAAATTTTAATTCAGGGCAATTGGAAAGTGTTTGAGAAGAGACTGGTTTAACTTGAATATTGAAGGATGGGTAAGAATTTATATCAGACAATGGAGACGGGCATTCTAGGCACAGATGCAAAGGTAAGAAGCCTGAGAAAAGTAAAGCTTAAGATCCAGATGAAAGTATTCCCAGCTGGGTCTTCTATTCACTCCTTCCAGGACAAGAACTCATCTCTGTTGGGTAAAAGACTAGATAGATACATCTGAACAGAAAAGGAAGTAAAATGATGAGAAAGACAACTCAAAAGAAAAGAGGCAAGTAGACACACACACACACACACACACACACACACACACACACACACACACATATATATATAGAGAGAGAGAGTAAAGGCCGAGGCTGTAAAGAACAGTATTGCCTAGGAACCTGGAATGTTAGGTCCATGAATCAAGGTAAATTGGACCTGGGCAAGCAGGAGATGGCAAGAGTAAATATCGACATCTTAGAAATCAGTGAACTAAACAGGATGGAAATGGGTGAAATTGAAAGTCGCTCAGTCATGTCTGACTCTTTGCGACCCCAAGGACTACACAGTCTATGGAATTCTGCAGGCCAGAATACTGGAGTGGGTAGCCTTTTCCTCCTCCAGGGGATCTTCCCAACCCAGGGATTGAACCCAGGTCTCCTGAATTGCAGGTGGATTCTTTACCAACTGAGCTATGGGTGAATTTAGTTCAAATGACCATTATATCTACTACCGCGGGCAAGAATCCCTTAGAAGAAATGGAGTAGCCCTCATAGTCAGCAAAAGAGTTTGAAATGCAGTACTTGGGTGCAATATCAAAAACAAGAGGGTGATCTCAGTTTGTTTCAAAGGCAAACCATTCAACATCACAATAATCCAAGTCTATGCCCTAATCACTGGTGCTGAAGAAGATGAAGTTGAACAGTTCTATGAAGACCTAAAAGACCTAGAAGTAACACACAAAAAAAGATGTCATTTTCATCACAGGGGACTAGAATGCACAAGTAGGAAGTCAAGAAATACCTGCAGTAACAGGCAAGTTTGGTCTTGGAGTAGAAAATGAAGTAGGGCAAATGCTAACAGAGTTTTGCCAAGAGAATGCACTGGTCATAACAAACACCCTCTTCCAACAACATAAGAGATGACTGTACACATAAACATCACCAGATGGCCAATACTGAAATCAGACTGATTATATTCTTTGCAGCCAAAGATGATGTTCTAAAGAGTCAGCAAAAACAAGACCTGGAGCTGACTGCGGCTCAGATCATAAAATGCTTATTGCCAAATTCAGACTTAAATTGAAGAAAGTAGGGAAAACCACTAGGCTTTTCAGGGATGACCTAAATCAAGTCTGTTATGATTATACAGTGGAGGTGATGAATGGATTCAAGGGATTAGATCTGGTAGATAGACTGCCTGTAGAAATATGGACAGAAGTTCATAACACTGTCCAGGAGGCAGTGACCAAAACCATCCCAAAGAAAAAGAAATGCAAGAAGGCAAAGTGGTTATCTGAGGAGGTCTTTTAAATAGCTGAGAAAAGAAGAGAAGTGAAAAGCAAGGGAGAAAGGGAAAGATATACCCATTTGAATTCAGAGTTCCAGAGAATAGCAAGGAAAGATAAGAAAGCCTTCTTCAATGAAGAGTGCAAAGAAGTAGAGGAAAACAGTAGAATGGCAAAGACTAGAGGTCTCCTCAAGAAAGTTGGAGATACATAGGGAACATTTTATGCAAGTTCAGGCACAATAAAGGACAGAAATGGTAAGAACCTAACAGAGGCAGAAGAGATTAAGAAGAGGTGGCAAGAATACACAGAAGAACTATACAAAAATGTCTTAATGACTTGCCATGATGGTGTGGTCATGCACCTGGAGCCAAACATCCTCGAGTTTGAAGTCAAGTCGGTCTTTGGAAGTACTGCCACAAACAAAGCTAAGCTGAAATTCCAGCTAAGCTATTTAAAATCTGAAATGATGATGCTGTTAAAGTGCTGCAGTTTAACAAATTTGGAAAACTCAATAGTGGCCACAGGACTGGAAAAAGTCAATTTCTTTCCAGTCCCAAAGAATGTTCAAAGTTCCATACCAGTGAACTCATTTTGCATGCTAGTAAGGTTATGCTCAAAATCCTTCAAGCTAGGCTTCAGCAGTATGTGAGCAGAAAACTTCCAGATGCATGCTGGGTTTAGGAGAAGGAACCATAGATCTAATTGCCAACATCCACTGGATCATAGAGAAAGCATGGGAATTCCAGAAAAACATCTACTTCTGGTTCATTGAGTACACTAAAGCCTTTGGCTGTGTTGATTGCAACAAACTGGAAAATTCTTGAGAGATGGGAATACCAGACCACCTCACCTGCCTCCTGAGAAGCCTGTATACAAGTCAAGAAGCAATATACAAGCTTACATGGAACAACTGACTGGTTCCAAACTGGGGAAGGAGTAGGACAAGGCTGTATATTGTCATCCTGTTTATTTAACTTGCAGAGTGTCTTCATGTGTGCTAACTCGATTCAGTCATGTCTGAGTCTTTGTGACCCCGTGGAGACTGTCAGGCTCCTCTGTCCATGGGATTCTCCAGGTAAGAATACTGGAGTGGGTTGCCATGTCCTCCTTCAGGAGATCTTCCTGACTCAGGGATTGAACCTGCATGTCTTATGTCTCCTACATTAGTACCACCTGGGAAGTCCAATGATATATATATTTCTAAGATATTAGATATGATAGTTTATTCATGTTTGTTTCTATTCACACATCCCACTCCCATTAGTGAGTCAGTTCAGTCATTCAGTTGTGTCTGACTCTTTGAGACCCCATGGACTGCAGCATGCCAGGCCTCTCTATCCATCACCAAACTCCTGGACTTTATTCAAACTCATGTCCATTGAGTTGGTGATGCCATCCAACCATCTCATCCTCTGTCATCCCCTTCTTCTCCCACCTTCATTCTTTCCCGGCATCAGGGTCTTTTCAGATGAGTCAGCTCTTCGCATCAGGTGGCCAAAGTATTGGAGTTTCCGCTTCAGCATCAGTCCCTCCAATGAACACCCAGGACTGATCTCCTTTAGGATGGACTGGTTGGATCTCCTTGCAGTCCGAGGGGCTCTCAAGAGTCCTCTCCAACACCACAGTTCAAAAGCATCAATTCTTTGGGGCTCAGCTTTCTTGATAGTCCAAATCTCACATTCATACATGACTGGAAAAACTGTAGCCTTGACTAGATGGACATATGTTGGCAAAGCAATGTCTTTGCTTTATAATATGCTGTCTAGGTTGGTCACAGCTTTTTTTTTCCAAGGAGTGTCTTTTAATTTCATGGCTGCAGTCACCATCTGCAGTGATTTTGAAGGCCCCCCCCCCCAAATAAAGTATGCCACTGTTTCCACTGTTTCTCCATCTGTTTGCCATGAAGTGATGGGACCAGATGCCATGATCTTAGTTTTCTGAATGTTGAGTTTTAAGCCAACTTTTTCACTTTTCTCTTTCACTTTCATCAAGAGACTCTTTAGTTCTTCTTTGCTCACCGCCATAAGGGTGGTGTCATCTGCATATCTGAGGTTATTGATATTTCTCCCAGCAATTTTAATTCCAGCTTGTGCTCCATCCAGTCCAGCATTTCTCATGATGTACTCTGCATATAAATTAAATAAGCAGGGTGACAATATACAGCCTTGACGTACTCCTTTCCTGATTTGGAACCAGTCTGTTCCATGTCCAGTTCTAAGTGTTGCTTCCTGACCTGCATATAGATTTCTCAAGAGGCAGGTCAGGTCATGGGTATTCCCATGTCTTTCAGAATTCTCACAGTTTGTTGTGATCCACATAGTTAAAGGCTGTGGCATAGTCAATAAAGCAGAAACAGATGTTTTTCTGGAACTCTCTTGCTGTACTTAATAGATATTCATAATTATATTTTTGATGCAGAAGGAAGAATGAAATTTGCTGGAAGCTGAGGGGAATGAGAGCTAAAAGGAGAAGACAAAAAAGTAAATGGGGAAGAAATAAGACTGACTTCAGTTAATTGCCAGTCATTTGGCAACCAGGAACACTGGGACTCAGACTGTCTATCCAGGAACAAGCAGGTAAAGAAGTGCTTTAAATGGAGACCCTTTGTTAGGCAGTGTTGAAGCTGAGTGAGTGCACTTGGTTTGGAGCCAGGCCTCATAGTGCAAGTCAAGCCTGGCCTCTCCTCAATCTCTCTGAGTCTTTTGATGTTTAAAAAATGAGGTGGGACTTGTGCAATAATGGTCAGAGTGCATGCAATCAATATATCTGTTAAAAGAAGGAATATTCATTTATTCTAGGGCCATTTCTTGGAGATTACTTTTCTCCATTGAGTTGCTTTGTTCAAAATCAGCAAAATACATAAATATACTCATATTTCTGAACCCCCCCCCCCAAAAAAATGAGGTGACAATAAAGGTGGTAATAACAGCAATTACTTTTCAGGATATTGTGAAGATTTAACAAGAAAAGCAAAGTACTCCATGTATGAAGTTATTATTTATAACAATTTAAACATGTTTTTGGAGAAGGAAATGGCAACCCACTCCAGTATTCTTGCTTGGAGAATCCCATGGATGGAGGAGCCTGGCAGGCAACATACAGTCCATGGGGTTGCAAGAGTCGGACAGGACTTAGTGACTAAACCACCACCAAACATGTTTTTATCTTTATCTCATGCCTTTCCTTTTCAGTTTCATTGCCATAAACTGTTTATCAGATGCCATAGTTAGTCTATGTTGCACTCCCTTGTGCCTCAGCTGATACAGAATCCGCCTGCAATGCAGGAGACCTGGGTTTGATCCCTGGGAAGATCCCCTGGAGAAGGGAAAGGCTACCCACTCCATGCCTAGAGAATCCCATGGATATCATGGGGTCACAAAGAGTAGGACATGACTGAGTAACTTTCACTTTCACTTTGCAGTCCTCTGAGCGTATTTTAAGTGTGGACCACAAAATTTGTTAATATTCTCCAGACTTGACCAACCACAGAGAGTGGGTCAAAATATCAATTTCCTGGTTTTAGACACTAAATATAGTGAGGCATTTTAATATCAGAGCTATTTTGGCAGCCACTCCCAGTGTGGACTCAAACTGGGTTGGAAAAAAATCAACTAAAATTCCCAAGGGCTTTGATATATCTGGACATTGAGCTATGTCATTAATAAACTGTAGTTGTTCAGTAGCCCAATTCTGTCCAGCTTTGTGCGACCCCATGGACTGCTGCACATCAGGTTTCCCTGTCCTTCACCATCTCCCAGAGCTTGATCAAACTCATGTTCACTGAGTGGGTGATGTCATCCAATCATCTCATCCTCTCTCACTCCTTCTCCTCCCACCTTCAATCTTTCCTAGCATCGGGGTCTTTTCCAATGAGTCAGTTCTTCACATCAGGTGGCCAAAGTATTTGAGTTTCAGCTTTAGCATCAGTCATTCCAATGAATATTTAGGGTTGATTTCCTTTAGGATTGACTGGTTTGATCTCCTTGCCTTCCAAGGGACTATAGCTAAATACTTCTTTTTTTAAAACTCAGTTGCAATACTGTAAATTTACCCCTATTACATTTCATTTTGTTCATTTGGCCTTTCTTCAATTGTGATTCTGACTCTGTTATTCAATGTACATATTATTCCTCTCTTTTGTTAATAAAACAGACTCTTCTGGCTCACTTTATGTGTTGTCCAGGTAGGGACAAGCATGCAAAGAGCCAGTTTATCTTGTTTTCTTTGTTCCTTCCACCTGAGAGCATTTCCTCCAGTTCTTCTCTCTACCTGGAATGTTCCTCCTTCAGTTGTCCCCATAGCCAGCTTCCTTAATTCCTTCATGTTTTCCTTAAGCTCTGGCTCCTATTCCACCTTCTCAATGAAGCCTTCCTTCCATAACCATTTTGTTGAACACTGTAACCCCTATCTTCTGCCCATATCCACCACCCCACCCCCATTTTATTTCATAGCATTTAAAACCATCCAACACAATGTATTTTATTTAATTTACTAGTTATGATTACTGTGTGCTTATCCCAATGTTCCATGAGGATAGGGATCTTTGTTTACTGATAGATCCCAAGTTCCTGGAACAGTGCTGAACACATTGTGGGCAATCAATAAACATTAGTTGGGTAAAATGAATACATTTTAGGAAAGTTTTGATTATGATAAATTAATATAAAGCATTTTAAGTCATATTGATAGTGAAGATGCCTCTTGGATTCCCACAATAAGGATCACCAGTTTCAGTTTTTACCATTTTGATAACCTGCTGGTTTTTTTTTTTTTAAACAGATATTTTAGTGAGAAGCTGAGAAAGCCTGAATCAGGGAATCTTAGATGCCATTTTATACCAGGTATGTAAGACAGTTTTTAATGTGAAAAATCTTCAACCAAGTCACTGATAAAAATATTGATTAGAAGACGCCAGATAGAGCCCTGAAGTACAGCTCCTACAATCTCTTTCTAGTCATTTATCAACACTCTTTTATACAATCTTTTATCCAGTTGTTATTCACCTGATAAAACCATCATTCATCCTATATTTTTTTTCTGTAAGCCACAAGGATATGAAGATTAAAGTTAGTAAATACTGAGATCTATACTATTAATAATAAAAAATGCTAGCATTTACCGAGTACTTACTATCTTCATAAGGGTGGATGACACCACCCTCATGGAAGAAAGGGAAGAACTAAAGAGCCTCTTGATGAAAGTGAAAGAGGAGAGTGAAAAAGTTGGCTTAAAGCTCAACACTCAGAAAACTAAGATCATGGCATCTGGTCCCATCACTTCATGGCAAATAGATGGGGAAACAGTGGCTGGCTTTATTTTTCTGGGCTCCAAAATCACTGCAGATGGTGACTGAAGCCATGGAATTAAAAGATGCTTACTCCTTGGAAGGAAAGTTATGACCAACCTAGACAGCATATTAAAAAGCAGAGCCATTACTTTGCCAACAAAGGTCCGTCTAGTCAAGGCTATGGTTTTTTCAGTGGTCATGTATGGATGTGAGAGTTGGACTATAAAGAAAGCTGAGTGCTGAAGAATGGATGCTTTTGAACTGTGGTGTTGGAGAAGATTCTTGAGAGTCACTTGGACTGCAAGGAGATCCAACCAGTCCATCCTAAAGGAGATCAGTCCTTGGTGTTCATTGGAGGGACTGATGTTGAAGCTGAAACTCCAACACTTTGGCCACCTGATGCAAAGAGCTGACTCTTTTGGAAAGACCCTGATGCTGGGAAAGATTGAAGGCAGGAGGAGAAGGGGACGACAGAGGATGAGATGGTTGGATGGCATCACTGACTCAGTAGACATGGGCTTGGGTGGACTCCGGGAGTTGGTGATGGATAGGGAGGCCTGGTGTGCTGCAGTTCATGGGGTCACAAAGAGTGGGACACGACTGAGCGACTGAACTGAACTGAGCTACTATCTTCTGGGTACTGTGGTAAACTTATTACATACCACATTTAATTTAGTGTATTTTTGCCACTTCTTTCTCTCTCTTTTTTTTTTATAATGAATCAGGTCATAAAGCTAGTAAGTGATGGAATTAATATTTAATCCTAGACAGTCTGACTCCAGAGTATAATCACTAACTCTACTGGCTCCTTGATAGATATACTCTGTGGATGTCCCTGACTTACAACTCTATCCTGACATCAAATATTTTTTGGAAAGCCTATTATGTGCCAAGATATGTGCTGAAAAGAAGGGAGACAAATATGAATATTATCTGAACACTTCCTCTAAGGCCTAGAAGGGATATTTAGAATTATGAACTACTAAACAGATGAATCTCTCTTCTCCAGTTATTTTGTTGTTATGAAAATCCATGCATGTCTCTCCCTTTTTGCCAATGATACTTGGTTCCAAAAAACCTGTTGGTGGCCAATAAGCACAAAAATCCAGGATAAATACGCCTCTTATCAGAGGTTTCTACAAAGCAGAAACTGGCCACCTTTTTTGATGAAGCCTACTTATTCATAGTGCCACATAAATGCCAATTGTTTGAACAATGAGAGTAGCTGTGCTTAAACAGATACCCCTGACCTGCTGCCAGTGTGTGGTCTTTAATCTCCTGAGTCTTTTACTAAGTTCTTATGTGATTTCATCTCACTGCCCCTTAACTGAAAGCAATTTTCATGTTTTATATTTAATCCTTTGGAGGCACTGAGCCAGGTGATGAATTAATTACTTCTGTAGGATGAGAAAAGATCCCAACTTCACTGTTGAATTCAGCTAAAGTTAGGAACTTTTTTTTCAAAGCTGTATTAATACCATTTAGGCTTTTATTTTGATTAAAAAATATGTTTAAAAGGCAGAGTAGTATGGTCTACTGGCTGATTCTAAATGTTTTGGGATAAGGATTGCTTGAGACACTTTAGTCACGGACGAAACTATGAAGGACTATTTTTGTTCATAAACCAGTCTGTTTTCGAGGCAATGACCTTGGAGGTGGTATGCTATGAGATCTTCATCACTGGAAGTAGAGGGGAAAAGTCAGGTTTGACGTTTATAAAATTTACACTGGAGGGTTACTTCACCACACACCAGAGAAACTCCTGCAAGCATAGCATTTCTCTGAGAGGAAAAGGTAGGTGAGCACAGGAAAGAAATAGGTGATGGGTATTAAGAGGTTCTGTTAACAGCCCTCCCCAAGCCAGTCCCCAGCAATGGTCCTTTTGTCTGGGGTCAATAGAAGGAAACCCAGTTTGATTCAGAAATAAAGGATCAGAGAATGAAGAGGCATGAATTCTGGTGTACACGCTCCCCCCATCAGACTGTGGGCAGGGCTGCTCTAGAGGGGCGGGCTGCTCGCTTGGGAGGGCAGGGGGACACCTTACGGGTCTGGCACAATGGTGCTGATTGAAGCGCCAGATGCAGCACCTATTGCCCACGGCCCACTGAAACGGAAGTGGGGAAGGAATCATATGAGAGAAGTCAAAAAGAACAAACTTACAGTTATTAATTTAAGTACAGCATGATAAATATAGTTAACTGCTGTAAGTTATATACAGCAGTTGTTAAGAGAATAAATCCCAAGAGTTCTCATCACAAGCAAAAAATACTTTTTTCTATTTCTTTAATTTTGTGTCTATATGACATGACAGATGTTCACTAAATTTATTGTGGTAATCATTTTGTAATGCATGTAAGTCAAATTATTATACTATATATCTTAAGCTTATACAGTGCTCTCTGTCAATTATATCTCAATAAAACTGGACAAAAGAAAAGAAGAGGCAAAAAAAAAAAAAAAAAAAGAAGAAAGAGAAAAGGAGACAAAGAGATAGGTGGAAGAATTAAGAGAGTTGTGGACTTGAAGTTAAAACCTACTCTTCTAAATCTTTTTTGTAGCACTAACTTGAAATGCTAGCTTGGCCAAATCACTTAACATCACTAAATCTCAGTTTCTTTGCTTATAAAATGGGAATAATGATACTTCCTCATAGGAGCCACTGAAATAAAGTTATCAATAATAAATTGTCTGTAAAAATGCTAACAATATTTGCATCATGACACTCAAATACATGGCCAATTATTGTGGTTCTTTATGCACTGAATATTATCATTGCAGCTGGAGAGGAGGTGACCATTACTATCTTCTTTTACAAATGGAAAGCTGTATTTTAAATGACCTGAACCTCATCGTTTAGAAAGAGGCAGAGAACCCTGTCTTCTCACAAACACTTCCCTACGAATTCTTGTTCAATAGCAAGCAATATAGTAATAGAAGGAAAAGCCTCTCTTAAATCAAGTAGAATACATCTTCCTTGAGTGATTGAATGCAAACCTTGACTATGTAAGCATTTTCAGAAGAAGGTCATTGTCTGTGGAATTAATTTTCATTCTTGGCTTAACAATGCCTGTTGGCCGTCAGAGCTTGGTGAAAATCCCATCTATTTAGTTAGGGACTGGCCTGATTGATGGAGAACGATTGACAGGAGCTACAGGATAAATCCTTGCACCTAGGAATAAATTATTTAAGTGTCCTTTAATTCTAAGTAGAAACTAGGGCTCTGTCTAGACATGTAATATAAAGTAGAAGGTAAAAGTTTTTATCTGAATATAGGTAAATAATGAAAGCCCTAATGTATCCCCCACAAAATAGATGCTTAATGAATTTTGTTAATTTTGTGAATAAAAAAAAAAATCACCTTTTTTCTTTCTTAAATTATGCAGATAGTTCTCACTTAATACATGTAAGTCCAGTACACACTATGTATTATTACAGTGTTATTTTCTTACCTTTTTGTACTTTTTTTCCCACTTGATCTTCAGATATATCAGCCAACCCTTGTTCTGTGCAATTTTAGTCTGAAAATAATTAATACATAATAGTTAATGCAAATCTAAATTTTCAAACTATCCACATTCCATTCTTTGAAATGCTTAAAAAAAAAGAAAAGATTCCTCATTATTCCCAAATCCACCCTCTGAGAATCGCCAGAGTCTGTTTTGAGCTTATCATTAGTCCACATATAAAAGCATTTTGTATCTCATATTGCCAGTGTATTTAATATATCTTTCATTAATTATTGCCAGAAAGTGATTCCAGGAAAAAGAGCTAGTACTCAGAGCAAATCATAGTGTGTAAGACTAGAATGAAACACAGCATAAAGAAATCTATATTTTAGATGATAAATAGTTCAAATACAGCATAAAGGAATCTATGTTTTAAATGATAAATATTTCAAAATTTAAAAAATACATAACAAACAAAATTTTTTTAAAAATGTAAAATCATTTGGTTTTAGAGCAAGCCTACAATGTAGAAGATTAAGTTTGACAATTTGAGTTTATTTTCACCTAAAACTTATGGGCAATTGCAGTCAATAGTCTGCACCTGGTCTTATTTTAATCTGTCAGTGTGTGTGCTGTCACCGTCGTGTCTGACTCTTTGCGACCCCATGGACTGTAGCCACAGTCTCCTCTGTCCGTGGGATTTCCCAGGCAAGAATACTGGAATGGGTTGCCATTTCCTAGTCCAGTGGATCCTCCCAACCCAGGGATTGAACCCACATCTTCTGCATTGGCAGTCGGATTCTTCACCACCAAGTCCCCAGGGAAGCCCAATAAGTAAATAAAGCAATGACTTAGGTTCTGCCATAATAAGAGCTGTCAGTCTAATAGGGAAAATTAGACATGAAGGAAAAGAATCTAAATATGAGGCAAAATGTACTAAGAATATAAATAAATTATTACTGAAGCTCAAGGGAAGGTAGGACTTTTTTTTTTTTTCCCTGCTAGGGGGAGGGGAAGACAGGAGGGAGAATTTGAAGAACTCTGTGTTTTTGTGCTCATCCACCAAGAATGAAACATAGGTAGAGCAGGAGAGATATCATGAGCCTCTCATGATCAAGTGTACCACCCACTCACCCATCAGTCACAAAGAGCCTCACCGCTTTCCCTTGAAGGCCAAACCTCCTTATATTTTTCCAAACCCACCATGCTCTCCATGCCTATGTGCTTTGGTGCATGCTTTTTTTCCCCTTAGGATATCTCTTTTTCCTGTCATTTCATGTAACTCTCACCCTTTCTTCAACGCTATCTAGAAATCACTCTGCCTTCTCCTCCAGTCTCCCGAAGTTTGGTTACCTCTTCCTTTGTCCTACCTAAATTTTATGTACTCTCTATTATAACAGTCATTACTCTGTTTTGCTATCAACTTGTTCATCTTTATTAAAAGTGTCAAGAAACATGAGGCATCTTTATAAAAGTATCACTTATTTCAATGCATGGAACTGAGAAAATAATACATGTTAGTTGACTAAACGAATGAGACAATGAGTAAAGTGTGTTTTATGTGTTGCCTCATTCTGGTGTTTTGCATTTTCCTGATTATTAATGATTTTGAGCATCTTTGCTTGTCCTATTGACCATTTATACATCTATTTTGTGAAATGTCCATTCAAATTTTGCCAATTAATTTTTTTTTGTTGTTTAAATGGATTGTATGAGCTACATATTCAGTCAGCACTGTACATGCAATTTTGCCAAGGGAACACACTGGTCATAGTAAACACCCTCATCCAACAACAAAAGAGATGGACATCACCAGATGGTCAACATTGAAATCATATGGATTACATTCTTTGCAGCCAAAGATGGACCTCTATACAGTCAGCAAAAACAAGACCAGAAGCTGATTATGGCTCAGACCATGAACTCCTTATTGCAAAATTCAGACTGAAATTGAAGAAAGTAGGGAAAACCACTAGACCATTCAGGTATGACCTAAATCAAATCCCTTACTATTATACAGTGGAAGGGACAAATAGATTCAAGGCATTAGATCTCATAGACAGAGTATCTGAAGAACTATGGATGGAGGTTCATGACATTGTACAGGAGGCAGGGATCAAGACCATCCCCCAAAAAAAGAAAGGCAAAAATGCAAAATGGTTGTCTGAGGAGGCCGTACAAATAGTGGAGAAAAGAAGAGAAGTGAAAGGCAAAGGAGAAAAGGAAAGATATACCCATCTGAATGCAGAGTTCCAAAGACGAGCAAGGAGAGATAAGAAAGCCTTCTGCAGAGACCAATGCAAAGAAATAAAGGAAAACAATGGAATGGGAAAGACTAGAGATCTCGTCAAGAAAATTAGAGATACCAAGGGAGCATTTCATGAAAAGATGGGCACAGGAAAGGATAGAAATGGTATGGACCTAACAGAAGCAGAAGATATTAAGAAGAGGTGGCAAGAATACACAGAAGAACTGTACAAAAAAGATCTTCATGACCCAAATAACCACAATGGTGTGATTACTAACCTAGAGCCAGACTTTCTGGAATGCAAAGTCAAGTGGACCTTAGGGAGCATCACTAGGAACAAAGCTAGTGGAAGTGATGGAATTCCTCCTGAGTTATTTCAAGTCCTAAAAGATGATGCTGCAAAAGTGCTGCACTCACCATGCTAGCAACTTTGGAAAACTGAGCAGTGGCCACAGGACTGGAAAAGGTCAGTTTTCATTCCAATCCCAAAGAAGGGCAATGTCAAAGAATTTGCAAACTACCACACAATTGCACTCATCTCACATCCTAGTAAAGTATTGCTCAAAATTCTTCAAGCCAGTCTTCAACAGTACATGAACCATGAACTTCCAGGGGTTCAAGCTGGATTTAGAAAAGGCAGAGGAACCAGCGATCAAATTGCCAACATCCCTTGTTTCATAGAAAAAGCAAGAAAGTTCCAGAAAAACATCTATTTCTGCTATATTTACTATGCCAAAGCCTTTGACTGTGTAGGTTACACTGAACTGTGGAAAATTCTTCAAGAGATGGGTATACCAGACCACCTAACCTGCCTCCTGAGAAATGTGTATATATTTAGAACCAGACATGGAACAACAGGCTGATTCCAAATCAAGAAAGGAGTATGTCAAGGCTGTATATTGTCACTCTGCTTATTTAATTTATATGCAGAGTATATCATGTGAAATGCCAGGTTGGATGAAGCATAAGCTGGAATCAAGGTTTCCGGGAGAAATATCAGTAACCTCAGATATATAGATGACACGACCCTTATGGCAGAATGTGAAGAGGAACTAAAGAGCCTCTTGATGAAAGTGAAAGAGGAGAGTGAAAAAGCTGACTTAAAACTCAACGTTCGAAAAACTAAAATCATGGCATTGGGTCCCATTACTTCATGGCAAATAGATGGGGAAACAGTGGAAATCAGGACAGACTTTATTTTCTTGAGCTCCAAAATTACTGCAGATGGTGACTACAGCTATGAAATTAAAAGATGCTTGCTCCTTGAAAGAAATACTATGACCAACCTAGGCAGTGTATTAAAAAGCAGAGACATTACTTTGCCAACAAAGGTCTGTCTAGTCAATGCTATGACTTTTCTAGTCGTCATGTATGGATGTGACAGTTGGACTGTGAAGAAAGCTGAGTGCCGAAAAATTGATGCTTTTGAACTGTGGTGTTGGAGAAGACTCTTGAGAGTCCCTTGGACTGCAAGGAGATCCAACCGGTCCATCCTAAAGGAGATCAGTCCTAGGTGTTCATTGGAAGGACTGATGCTGAAGCTCAAGCTCCAATACTTTGGCCACCTGATGTGAAAAACTGACTCATTGGAAAAGACTCTGCTGCTGGGAAAGATTGAAGGCAGGAGGAGAAGGGGACAAGAGAGGATGAGATGGTTGGATGGCATCACTAACTCAATGAACATGAGTCTGAGCAAATTCCAGAAGTTGGTGATCAACAGGGAGGCCTGGCGTGCTGTAGTCCATGGGTCACAAAGAGACACAACTGAGCAACTGAACTGAGTGATAAGCTACATATATTTCGTAGTTTACTGAAATTTTGACTTAATTATGGCAATTGACTAGATTTCAGCAATAGTCCCTTCCTTATGTCCTAGAGGTGGTAGACTGCAAAATAATGTCCCTAATTTCCCTCATCCTAGGAAGTGACATCATCACTTTCCAATCAAGAATGGGTGTCTACTTCTTTATTTCCTTGAGTTTAAGTTGGCCTTGTGACTTTCTTTGGGTAATAGAATGTAGCAAAAGTGACACTGTGTGAATGCCAAGCTAAGGCATCCACAGGCCTCGCTTCTTCAAATTTCACCTTCTGAATTCAGCTGCTACATGAAGAAGCCAAACCTATGAAGCAGCCCAGGATTCTACTTCCTAGAAGATGAAGAGAGATTCAGTCACCCCATCTGAGAACTCCAGAAGAAGACTCTCCCAGTCAAGTCACAGAATCGTGATAAATAATCAGTGATGGTTGTTTGAAGTCATAGACTTTTTCAGTGATTTGTCACAAAGCAGTAGTTGTCACATTACAACTGAAAAACACTCAATAAGTGCTTCATTTATTGAATTGGGGTTGAGCAAGGTGAATTTTAAAACATTTTCTACCTTCAAAAAGCAGAGACTGAATGGAAACACAATCCCATCTTCTGATAAGTGTTGTTTGAATTATCTGTGACACAAGTATTAGAGGAAAAAATACAATTTTTTTTTAAATTTTAGGTCCTATCCAGATAATTCTGAGGAGCTGGATTTTAATCTCCAGATTTTAATCCCAGTAACATTTGGGAAGTTGAAAGAGTGAAGGAATTAACAACTTGGATCATATATATAGTGGTACAAAAATTACAGTATTTTTGGAAGCAGTCCCAAATAATATCAAAATAAGCATATGCATATAGTTGGCAAGTAAAGTAAAATTTTCTAAGCCTGTAATGTTTTGATAAATTTTAATCCTCCCTTGCACAATATACATGTAATTTTCACACAATACAAATAAATATGTTATCCTTGAGAGATGAAAGTTTTGAGGGAATTATGTGTATAGTATGATAGTTTGAACATTCATGCTAGCAAGGTAATGCTCAAAATCCTTCAAACTAGGCTTCAGCAGTACGTGAACTTAGAACTTTCAGATGTACAAGCTGGATATAGAAAAGGCAGAGGAACTAGAGATCAAATTGCCAACATACGCTGGATCATAGAAAGGGCAAAGGAATTCCAGAAAAAAACATCTATTTCTGCTTCATTGATTAATTAAAGCTTTTGAATGTGTGGATCACAAAAAACTGTGCAAAATTCTTAAGGAGATGGGAATACCAGACCACTTTACCTGCCTCTTGAGAAACCTGTATGTGAGTCAAGAAGCAACAGTTAGAACTGGACATGGGACAATAGACTGGTTCAAAATTGGGAAAGGAGTACATCAAGGCTGTATATTGTCACTCTGCTTGTTAACTTGTATGCTGAGTACACCATGTGAAATGCCAGGCTGGAGAAATCACAAACTGGAATCAAAACTGTAGGGGGAAATATCAACAATCTCAGATATGCAGATGACACCACTCTAATGGCAGAAAGTGAAGAGGAACTAAAGAGTCTCTGATGAGGGTTAATGAGTAGAGTGAAAAAGCTGACTTAAAACTCAACATTAAAAAAACTAAGATCATGGCATTTGATCCCATCAGTTCATGGCAAACAGATGGGGAAAAAGTGGAAACAGTGACAGATTTTCTTTCTTTCTTTTTTTAAATTTATTTATTTTTTCCATTTATTTTTATTAGTTGGAGGCTAATTACTTTACATCATTACAGTAGTTTTTGTCATACATTGAAATGAATTAGCCATGGATTTACATGTATTCCCCATCCCGGTCCCCCCTCCCACCTCCCTCTCCACCCGATCCCTCTGGGTCTTCCCAGTGCACCAGGCCCGAGCACTTGTCTCATGCACCCAACCTGGTCTAGTGATCTGTTTCACCCTAGATAATATACATGTTTCAATGCTGTTCTCTTGAAACATCCCACCCTCGCCTTCTCCCAGAGTCCACAAGTCTGTTCTATATATCTGAGTCTCTTTTTCTGTTTTGCATATAGGGTTATCGTTACCATCTTTCTAAAGTCCATATATATGTGTTAGTATACTGTAATGGTCTTTATCTTTCTGGCTTACTTCGCTCTGTATAATGGGCTCCAGTTTCATCCATCTCATTAGAACTGATTCAAATGAATTTCTTTTTAATGGCTGAGTAATATTCCATGGTGTATATGTACCACAGTTTCCTCATCCATTCGTCTGCTGATGGGCATCTGGGTTGCTTCCATGTCCTGGCTATTATAAACAGTGCTGCGATGAACATTGGGGTGCATGTGTCTCTTTCAGATCTGGTTTTCTTGGTGTGTATGCCCAGAAGTGGGATTGCTGGGTCATATGGCAGTTCTATTTCCAGCTTTTTAAGAAATCTCCACACTGTTTTCCATAGTGGCTGTACTAATTTGCATTCCCACCAACAGTGTAAGAGGGTTCCCTTTTCTCCACACCCTCTCCAGCATTTATTGCTTGTAGACTTTTTGATAGCAGCCATCCTGACTGGCGTATAATGGTACCTCATTGTGGTTTTGATTTGCATTTCTCTGATAATGAGTGATGTTGAGCATCTTTTCATGTGTTTTTCTGCCATCTGTATGTCTTCCTTGGAGAAATGTCTGTTGAGTTCTTTGGCCCATTTTTTGATTGGATCATTTATTTTTCTGGAGTTGAGCTGGAGGAGTTGCTTGTATATTTTTGAGATTAATCCTTTGTCTGTTGCTTCGTTTGCTATTATTTTCTCCCAATCTGAGGGCTGTCTTTTCACCTTGCTTATAGTTTCCTTTGTTGTGCAAAAGCTTTTAAGTTTCATTAGGTCCCATTTGTTTATTTTTGCCAGATTTTCTTTTCTTGAGCTCCAAAATCATTGTGGATGGTGACTGCAACCATGAAATTAAAAGACACTTGCTCCTTGGAAGAAAAGCTATGACAAACCTAGACAGCATATTAAAAAGCAGAGAAATCACTTCGTCAACACAGATTCTTATTGTCAAAGCTGTGGTTTTTCCAGTAGTCATATATAAATGCCAGACTTGCACCATAAAGAAGACTGAATGCTGAAGAACTGATGCTTTCTAACATATTAGATGATTTACCTACTTATTTATGATCACAATAGCCTAGATAGATAGAGTATATTATATCTGTTTTATGATTCTTCCCAAGGTTATACATTATGTAAGGGGGTAAGGATTTGAAACAGTGACTTCTCCAAAGAAGCAACTTCCAGGCTCCTTTTCTTCCAGTATATGTTACTGCACTGGTCTCAGCAAACAAACTAACAAACAGATATTTCATTCCACTTAATTCATCAAAATGCAATTCAAATTATTTTTGAGACATTACTCTATGTCCAGCCTTGTGTAAAAGTTATAAGCATCTTAAAAGCTTATTATGGAGTTTCAATATCTTTATGTTTTAGACTGCTTCCAAATTGTGGTGCTGGAAAAGACTCTTGTGAGTCCCTTGGACTGCAAGAAGATCAAACTAGTCAGTCCTAAAGGAAATCAACCCTAAATATTCATTGGAAGGATGGTTGCTGAAGCTAAGGCTCCAATACTTTCAGATCAGTTCAGTTCAGTTGTCGCTCAGTCATGTCCGACTCTTTGTGACCCCATGAATAGCAGCATGCCAGGCCTCTCTGTCCATCACCAGCTCCCAGAGTTTACTCAAACTCATGCCCATCAAGTTGGTGATGCCATCCAGCCATCTCATCTTCTGTTGTCCTCTTCTTCTCCTGCCCCCAATCCCTCCCAGCATCAGGGTCTTTCCCAATGAATCAACTCTTCGCATGAGGTGGCCAAAGTACTGGAGTTTCAGCTTCAGCATCAGTCCTTCCAATGAATATTCAGGACTGATCTCCTTTAGGATGGACTGGTTGGATCTCCTTGCAGTCCAAGGGACTCTCAAGAGTCTTCTCCAACACCATAGTTCAAAAGCATCAATTTTTCAGCCCTCAGCTTTCTTTACAGTCCAACTCTCACATCCATACATGACCACTGGAAAAACCATAGCCTTGACCTGACAGATCTTTGTTGGCAAAGTAATGTTCTGCTTTTTTAATATGATGTCTAGGTTGATCATAACTTTCCTTCCAAGGAGTAAGCGTCTTTTAATTGCATGGCTGCAATCCCCATCTGCAGTGATTTTGGACCCCCCAAAAATAAAGTCTGACATTGTTTCCACTGTCTCCCCATCTATTTCCCATGAGGTGATGGGACCAGATGCCATGATCTTAATTTTCTGAATGTTGAGCTTTAAGCCAACTTTTTCACTCTCCACTTTCACTTTCATCAAGAGGCTTTTTAGTTCCTCTTCACTTTCCAATATTTTGGCCACCTTATATGAAGAGCTGAATCATAGGAAGACCCTGATGAAGGCAAAAAGGAAAAGGGACAACAGAGGATGAGATGGTTGGATGGCATCACTGACTCAATGGACATGAGTTTGAGCAAACTCTGGAAGACAGTGAAGGATAAGGAAGCATGGAATGCTGCAGTTAATGGGGTTGCAAAAAGTCAGACAGTACTTGATGTATCAACTGAACAACAGCAATATGCAGACACTCAATCATCTGCTGATTGGATGAGCTATTAGTTTTTTACATGCCCTTCCTCTATTTGCTAAGCACTATCACATTTTTAATCTTATACATCAAAGATAGAGTAATGGTACTAAAAACATTACTGCTGCTATGCAGCACAGGACCAGCTGGGAGCAAGGTAAGGAGCAGCAGCTGCACTTTGCTGGAGCCGCCTTGAAGAGATACCCCACGTCCAAGGTAAGAGAAACCCAAGTAAGACGGTAGGTGCTGAGAGAGGGCATCAGAGGGCAAACAGACTGAAACCACAATCACAGGAAACTAGCCAATTTGATCACATGGACCACAGCCTTGTCTAACACAATGTATCTAAGTCATGCCATGTGGGGCCACCCAAGATGGTTGGGTCTTGGTGGAGAGGTCTGACAGAATGTGATCCACTGGAGAGGAGAATGCAAGCCATTTCAGTATTCTTGCCTTGAGAACCCCATGAACATCATGAAAAGGTAAAAAGATAGGACACTGAAAGATGAACTCTCCAGGTTGGTAGGTGCCCAATATGCTAATGGAGATCAGTGGAGAAATAACTCTAGAAAGAATGAAGGGATGGAGCCAAAGCAAAAACAACACCCAGTTGTGGATATGACTGGTGATAGAAGCAAGGTCCGATGCTGTAAAGAGCAATATTGCATAGGAACCTGGAATGTTAGGTCCATGAATCAAGGCAAATTGGAAGTGGTTAAACAGGAGATGGCAAGAGTAAACATTGACATTCTAGGAATCAGCGAACTAAAATGGACTGGACTGGGTGAATTTAACTCAGATGACCATTATATCTACTACTGTGGGCAGGAATCCCTTAGAAGAAATGGAGTAGCCATTATAGTCAACAAAAGAGTCCAAAATGCAGTACTTGGATGAAATCTCAAAAATGACAGAATGATCTCTGTTCATTTCCAAGGCAAACCATTCAATATCACGGTAATCCATGTCTATGCCCTGACCACTAATGCTGAAGAAGCTAAAGGTGAATGGTTCATGAAGACCTACAAGACCTTTTTTTAGAACTAACACCCCCAAAAGACGTCCTTTTCATTATAGGGGACTGGAATGCAAAAGTAGGAAGTAAGAAACACCTGAAGTAAGAGGCAAATTTGGCCTTGAAGTACAGAATGAAGCAGGGTAAAGGCTAATAGAGTTTTGCAAAGAGAACCCACTGGTCATAGCAAACACCCTCTTCCAACAAGACAAGAGAAGACTCTACACATGGACATCACCAGATGGCCAACACTGAAATCAGACTGATTATATTCTTTGCAGCCAAAGATGGAGAAGCTCTATACAGTCAGCAAAAACAAGACTGGGAGCTGACTGTGGCTCAAATCATGAACTCCTTATTGCCAAATTCAGACTTAAATTGAAGAAAGTGGGGAAAACCACTAAACCATTCAATTATGACCTAAATCAAATCCATTATGATTATACAGTGGAAGTGAGAAGGGGGAAGAGAGAAGGGACTAGATCTGAAAGACAGGGTGTCTGATGAATTATGGATGGAGGTTCATGACATTATACAGGAGGCAAGGATCAAGACCATCTCCAAGAAAAAGAAATGCAAAAAAGGAAAATGGCTGTGGAGGCCTTACAAATAGCTGTGAAAAGAAGAGAAGTGAAAAGCAAAGGAGAAAAGGAAAGATATACCCATTTGAATGCAGAGTTCGAACGAATAGCAAGGAGAGAAAAGAAAGCCTTCCTCAGCAATCAGTGTGAAGAAATAGAGGAAAATAATAGAATGGGAAAGGCTAGAGATCTCTTCAAGTAAATGAGAAATACCACAGGAACACTTCATGCAAAGATGGGCTCGATAAAGGACAGAAATGCTATGGACCTAACAGAAGCAGAGGATATTAAGAAGAGGTGGCAAGAATACACAGAAGAACTGTACAAAAAAGATCTTCATGACCCAGATAATCACAATGGTGTGATCACTCACCTAGAGCCAGACATCCTGGAATGTGAGTGAAGTCAAGTGGGCCTTAGGAAGCATCACTAGAAACAAAGCTAGTGGAGGTGATGGAATTCCTCCTGAGCTATTTCAAATCCTGAAAGATGGTGCTGTGAAAGTGCTGCACTCAATATGTCTGCAAATTTGGAAAACTCAGCAGTGGCCACAGGACAGGAAAAAGTCAGTTTTCATTCCTATCCCAAAGAAAGGCAATGCAAAAGAATGCTCAGACTACTGCACAAGTGCACTCATCTCACACGCTAGTAAAGTAATGCTCAAAATTCTCCAAGCCAGGCTTCAGCAATATGTGAAACATGAACTTCCAGATGTTCAAGCTGGTTTTAGAAAAGGCGGAGGAACCAGAGATCAAATTGCCAACAGCCACTGGATCATTGAAAAAGCAAGAGAGTTCCAGAAAAGCATCTGTTTCTTCTTTATTGACTATTCCAAAGCCTTTCACTGTGTGGATCACAATAAACTGTGGAAAATTCTGAAAGAGATGGGAATACCAGACCACCTGACTTGCCTCTTACAAAACCTGTATGCAGGTCAGGAAGCAACAGTTATAACTGGACATGGAATAACAGACTGGTTCCAAATCAGGAAAGGAGTACATCAAGGCTATATATTGTCACCCTGCTTATTTAACTTATATGCAGAGTACATCATGAGAAATGCTGGGCTGGAAGAAGCACAAGCTGGAATCAAGATTGCCGGGAGAAATGTCAATAACCTTAGATATGCAGATGACACCATCCTTATGGCAGAAACTGAAGAACTAAAGAGCCTCTTGATGAAAGTCAAAGAGGAGAGTGAAAAAGTTGGCTTAAAACTCAACATTCAAAAAACAGATCATGCAATCTGGTCCCATCACTTCATGGCAAATAGATGGGGAAACAGTGGAAACAGTGTCGGACGTTAGATTTTTGGGCTCCAAAATCACTGCAGATGTTGATTGCAGCCATGAAATTAAAAGACAGTTACTCCTTGGAAGGAAAGTATGACCAACCTAGACAGCACGTTAAAAATGAGAGACATTACTTTGCCAACAAAGGTGCATTTAGTCAAGGCTATGGTTTCTCCAGTAGTCATTTATGGATGTGAGAGTTGGACTATAAAAAAGCTGAGTGCCAAAGAATTGATGCTTTTGAACTGTGGTATTGGAGAAGACTCCTGAGAGTCCCTTGGACTGCAAGGAGATCCAACCAGTCCATCCTAACGGAGATCAGTCCTGGGTGTTCATTGGAAGGACTGAATTTGAAGCCAAAACTCCAATACTTAGGCCACCTGATGTGAAGAGTTGACTCATTGGAAAAGACCCTGATGCTGCGAAAGATTGAAGGCAGGAGGAGAAGGGCATGTTAGAGGATGAGATGGTTGAATGAAATAACTGACTCCATGGACATGGGTTTGAGTAAACTCCGGGAGTTGGTGATGGACAGGGAGGCCCGGCGTGCTGCGGCTCTTGGGGTTCCAAAGAGTCAGATATAACTGAGAGACTGAACTGAACTACAAATATATTTAAGGCAAATACAAAGAAATACAAAGGCACCATATATTTAAAGTCTTTATTCAGGGAAATGGTCCCATGTGAATTAGCAGTCAGATCATATAGGTATTCCAAATGGTATCTCTGGAAATTTATTTAGCACCAAATTAGACAATTGTCTACTAGACAATTAGAACATAGCACATATGTGGAGGACAGGGGAGGAAATTATCTATCAAGAATATCTCAAGGCAACTGGCAAATGTCCAGATTTTGGAGGAACCTAGTTAGTGCCCTATTCTAACTGAAAAAGTAATTTTCTTCCTGAAATGAAAAATTAATGTGATGTTCCTGAAGGGAGACATTTAATAATAATCAATCAAGGCACTTGATTCCCTTCTGTGACCTTAGTCCTAATATAGTAGTAACCCTGAGGCTCTGCTGTTAACTAGATTGTGGTTCAGAGACCAAATCTTTGAACCATGAAGTTCAGATCGTCTCTTTGCTCCCATTTCATATGATAATCAGTGTTGAGCTGATGGATATTGCTAAAAAGTATAAGAAATTTCTTTTCCCCACATTTTTTTTTTTTTACCAAACTACAGTTCAATAACATTACCCCACATTAATAGAAAGAAATCATTTTAATGAGTTAAGATAAAATCCTGTCTCATATGTTTCCACCTACTTAAGCCATTGTAATTAACTAGATATCTAAAACAGAGACATAAGAATATACATTAACATTTCATAAGAATATAATTTTGCAATATCATTTACCAATAGCAATGGAAAATTATAGTTACAAAAATACATTAGAAATTTAGAAAATTCAATTTCACCATTATAAAACCATTAATAAAAATAGCATTTAATAGAACAAGTAACACTTTATAGAAAACGTGTATATGTTTAAACAGGAGATGCCTTAGCAATTGTGATTTTTCCCCTAGTTTGTTGCATTTTAAGCTCTGGTTCTATGGAACTCCACACACTTAGCACTATTGTAGAATCTTGAAATCAAGATTCCAATATTCTGCCTATGAAGGAATCTCTTCCATGGCATGTCTGATGAGTGCTCCAAGTTGAAATATTTTCACAGAGAACCCAAACAAGAAGCCCACTTCCTTATACTAAAGACACTTCAGTGTTTGACGATTTAATTTTGCGCCAAATTTTCCTGCCAGGAGTCCTGGCTCTGCTTGACAGGGCAGATTCCTCTTACATAACATCGCCCTTCAAATATTTGTCAGCAACTATTATGGCATGGGGAGAAGGCAACGGCACCCCACTCCAGTATTCTTGCCTGGAAAATCCCATGGACGGAGGAGCCTGGTAGGCTGCGGTTCATGGTGTCGCTAGGAGTCAGACACGACTGAGCGACTTCACGTTCACTTTTCACTTTCATGCGTTGGAGAAGGAAATGGCAACCCACTCCAGTGTTCTTGCCTGGAGAATCCCAGGGACGGGGGAGCCTGGTGGGCTGCCGTCTATGGGGTCGCACAGAGTCGGAGACGACTGAAGCGACTCAGCAGCAGCAGCAGCAGCATTATGGCATGGGTAGATTCGTTTTAGGAAGCTCACTTTTGCTGCAGGGTGGGATAAAGTGAAAGAAATAAAGCCAAAAGAAATTAGTGAAAGAGATTGGCCAACAGATTATAAGGAATGGAAAAAAGGAACAACCTCTGGCTTTGTATTCCCAAGATGTTCAGTTTATGCCATTGGGAATTTTATATACATTTGACATAATAACTAAACTGGCTAATCATTTTGGAAATGATTATAAAATTAAATTCCTAATATATACAGAACAACAAAATGAACTGGAAATGAATTAAAGATTTTAAAATAAAACCATTGATGTACTAGAAAAATTTAAAGGCCAATAAAACACATTCTTGGATGGTAAAGCATATTCTTAGCACTATCTCAAAATCAAAAATATATTTAAGAAAATATTTTAAAATCTAATCATTTAGCAAGCATGAAACTCAGACCCAGAACTTTAGTATGCAGTCAATACTTTGTTTTCTTTCTCTCTCTCTTTTTTTTTCCTTGAGGGACTTCCCTGGTGGTCCAGTGGCTAAGACTCCACGCTCCAAATGCAGGGGGTCTGGGTTTGATCCCTGGTCAGGGAACTAGATCCCACATGCTGCAGCCGAAGATCCTGCTTGTGGCAACGAAGACCCAGCACAGCCAAATAAATAAATAAAATCAAATATTAAAAAGAAGAAGAAGAACCTTGAGATCCCCTCAACCCAAACATTCTAGGTGTTCAGCAAAAGTTTTCTGAGTGTACACCCTTATGCCTTGCATAAAGCTAAACCCAAGATCCCAGGAAAAGTGATCAAGAGACCTGGTTTGCCTGGGACTCTCAGTTTTAGTACTGAACACTGGAGGCTTGGTCGGGCTAGCCCCATGCCTCAAGCAGCTCATGATCTGGAAACAATGACAGTTGTATAATAGCATGTGATGAGGGGCCAAAGGAAGGACATACGAAGGCACGCAACTCGGCGGAGGCACAGGCTACTTCTTAGGACCAGAGCTGGGATATTTTACCATGATGGCAGCTGTGAGCAATTAGGAGCTATGGGTGGACTTCTTTTTTTAATAAACTGTATTGAGGTATAATTTATACACAACACAATGTACATACTTCAATGTACAGTTTGACCAGTTTTAACAAATATATATAATTTTAACATATATATTTTTTAAACATACACATATATATAGCAAATATATATCTATATATTTATATATCCATATCTATATCCATATATATATGGGCTTCCTTGATGGCTCAGCAGGTAGAGAATCTGCCTGCAATGCAGGAGACACTTCCTGGATCAGGAAGATCCTCTGAGGAGGGCATGGCAACCCACTCCAGCACTCCTGCCCGGAGAACCCATGGACAGAGAAGCCTGGTGGGCTATATCCATATAGTAAGTGTTAGCCACTTAGTTGTGTCCAGCTCTTTTGCGACCCCATGGACTGTAGCCCACCAGGCTCCTCTGTAGGATTCTCCAGGCAAGAACACTGGAGTGGGCAGCCACTCCCCCTTCCAAGGGATCCTTCCAACCCAGAGATGGAACCCAAGTCCCCTGAATTGCAGGCAAATTCCTCACCATCCGAGCCACAAGGGAAGCCCTATCCATATATAAATCCATGTAACTGTGACACCTGTCAGATATTTACATCGCTCCAGAAATTTCCCTGGTGCTCCTTTGCAGTCAATCCCATTCTTTCCATCCCATCTCAGGTAAGCATTTACCTGACTCCTACCCACAGATTAGTTTTACCTGTTCTGGAACTTTGTATAAAAGGAGTCACTCTCTTTATTGTTTTTGTTTTTTGGCTGTGCTGAGCAGCATGTGGGATCTCAGTTCCCCGACCAGGGATTGAACCTGCTTCCGCTGCAGTGGAGTGCTTGGAGTCTTTTTTTTTTTTAATTTTAATTTTAATTTTTTTTTCATTTATTTTTATTAGTTGGAGGCTAATTACTTTACAACATTGCAGTGGTTTTTGTCATACATTGAAATGAATTACCATGGATTTACATGTATTCCCCATCCCGGTCCCCGCTTCCACCTCCTTAAAATTAAAGATTTTAAAATAAAACCATTGATGTACTAGAAAAGTTTACAGGCCAATAAAACACATTATTGGATGGTAAAGCATATTCTTAGCACTATCTCAAAATCAAAAATATATTTAAGAAAATATTTTAAAATCTAATCATTTAGCAAGCATGAAACTCAGACCCAGAACTTTAGTATGCAGTCAATACTTTGTTTTCTAATTTCAATCTTCTAACAGGTTGTCAGTGAATTCCAACCTTGATCTAGTTAATGCCATCTTCTCTCCCTCAAGTTGCATGAAATCACAGAGGCTTATGTGGTAGAGAGAAAAGCAGGCCGGTTGACGGTGGAGTGGGAAGGGATAACAGGATACAAATGCCAGTGCTTTTAATTTCCAGGGAGTTTCTCATGCTGTCATTCTCAGAGTCCAAGTCCACGGTTGGTCCTTGGTCGGGTAGCTCTCTGTAGTTTCTGTGTCACATGGAAACTTAGGGAACCAGCCACCTCTGCCTGGAAGTGATGCAACCTTCTCTGGGGTTTCACCACCTCCCAGAGCTCTGCCAGGAGCAGCTCCGAGGCCAGAAGTCTTTTCTCTTTTAACAAGTTCTATACAGTGGTGGGGAAACCCCACTCTAATGCCTGTCTCCATTCTGTGTCTCCTTTCCCACCTTCTCCTCTCCCTCTTTTTCTGCTATAATGGATTTTAAGGGTGCATTTCAAAACATTCACCACACCGTAACTACAGTTTTTTTTTTTCCAAATGTCTGTGTAGAAAATAATTCATGCCCCAAAGTATTGAAAGAAGAAAAAAAAAACTGGGGAAATTATTCCAATGTACATGATAAACAGAGAAAGAACTTTTACAAATTAAAATGCAAAAGACAGTGTCTCATATAAAAGTTTTCAAAGAACAAAGAACACAATCTAGAGGAAGGAACATAAATTTTCAGTAAATATGTAAAATTGCTTACACTTACTAGAAATTTTAAAAATGCAAAATAAAGTAACAACTAACAATTATTTAAAAACAATCATACTGGAATTTTTTTCTTTTAATGTCAGACCCTAACAATAAAAATAAATAATATTTTGGTGAAAATTAATCCAAAACATCCATGATGAAGAAAATAATCAAAATTTTAAATAAAGGCAGGATCCAACCCTGCATTTATATGACCTTAATTCTGGCCCTGCAAATCATGGTGAATATCAGGAGAAATGACACTCAGGTACATTGTGAATGACCTTTAAGTTAGTGGGCAATTTGGCAATATATATCTACAGTTGAAAAATACATAGCCCTTGACATAAAAATTCCACTTTTGGGAATTTATAATAAAACAATATGATAAATGAATAAAGGTATCAACATATTGGGCTTCCCTGATAGCTCAGTTGGTAAAGAATCCACCTGCAATGCAGGAGACCCTGGTTTGATTCCTGGGTGGGGAAGTCCCCTGGAGAAGGGATAGGCTACCCACTCCAGTATTCTTGGGCTTCCCTTGTGGCTTAGTTGGTAAGGAATCTGCCTGCAATGTGGGAGACCTGGGTTTTATCCCTGGGTTCGGGATTCCCTGGAGAAGGGAAAGGCTACTCACTACAGTATTCTGGCCCAGAGAATTTCATGAACTGTATAGTCCATGGGGTTGCAAAGAATCATACACAATTGAGGAACTTTCACTTTTTGGCTAGGACTTCCCTGTAGACCAAAGGGTAAAGAAATCTGCCTGTGATGCAGACCAGGCAGGAGACCTGGAGTCAATCCCCAGGTTGGTAAGTTCCCCTGGAGAAGGGAATGGCAATCCACTCCAGTATTCTTGCCTTGAGAATTCCATGGACACAGAAGCCTGGCAGGCTACAGTCCGTGGGGCACATTAATAAGCACATTAATGCTCATTTAAACATTGTTTAAAAGAGCAAAACATTGCAAAGAATGATAAACAATTATTCAAATAATTTATGCCATAGCCACTCACCAGAATAATATTGAGCAATTAAAAAGATGTAGACATAGATGCTTTTACATAGACACTTGAGGTATACTATATAAGTAAAAGCTTTCATTTTTTTGGTAGACAAAATGGTAAAAAAAATGCTGAAGTTTATTAATATATACATACTTATATATGTGAATGCATATATGCACATGCACACACATTATCGATCTCTATGAATGAATTAAAATTTAGAAAGATGAATCTCAAAGCATTAACTGTAGTTATCTCTGGGGGGTAGAATATGAACCATTTTTTTCTTTCTAAATTTCTGTATTAGTGAAATTTTTTCTGACTCCTAAATTTATTCCACCAAACTGGGGGAGAAGGGAAAACTCAGCCAAAAACTTTCCAGCAAAGGAATAACTAAGATACCAAAATCTCCAAATCATGAGAAAAAAGTCTAAAAGCTGTTCAGCTCATTCGTTGCCTGTCTTAGAAGATGGCATCTGGAAAAATCTAATAGGGACTGTAGCACTTATAGTCCCAGGATTTTCCCGTAGGTCTCCTTCTTTCCTTTTGTTTTGAACGAATATGTTTTCAAGTTCTGGATTTCACTTTTATTTACCCTTGAATGCTGCAATAATGACACCCTAATTCTAAAATAGATAGCTTTTATAGCCAAGTATCCTTCCATGCCAGTCCCTTGACCATAGTTAACAACAGGAAAGAAAAGACAACACCATGCCCTAAAACTTGGTAGAAAGCCTAGTGTCATGAGAGCAAGAGGAGAAAATTTCAAGAAGCCACCAAGCAATGCCAAATTCTATAAAAATTTAAAGATAGGAAGACTAAGTCTAGATTGTTGGATTAGGGAACTGGAGATCAGTGGTCACTTTCAGGGGTATGTTTGGAAGTGAAGTGTCAGGAGTTGTTACGAAGGATGCTGGAACATTGGGTAAGAACCAAGACAATGGGTAAGAATGAGCTAGAATTTCACAAAGTGCAATTTGAGTGAGAAGCGGTGGAAAGAGAAGGACTTGACAAAACAGGAAAAAGAGAAGCTCTAAGCACTTAAAAAGTGAAGAGAAATGGAGATATATTAAAATGACTTTTTACAATAGAAGTAAATGAAGGAAAATAGTCATGGGGAATGTAGGACTGACAAGGATCTAAAATCAAATGGGAATGTGTGCAAATTACCTAGGCCTCCAGATTTGATTCTTTGGTCCAACATGGGTCACAAGAGTCTGCGTTTTTAACAAGCTCTCAGGTGATCTGATGCTTCTGTTCTTCAGGATACACTTAGAGAAGCAAGGGGCCCAGACTCAGTGAAAAGAAAGGAAGACCTTTTTCTCCGAGAACTGATTAAGGAAAGTGACATGATAGGTGTAGAAATCAAGCCAGAGAAAAGAACAGGTAAGGGAGTCTATGCTAAGTGACCTTTAGCTCCTCTGTAAAATATGAGTGAGCTCATTTGTTGAGAATAAGGAGTGTGGAGAAATGAGGTCTCAGAAACAGTGGGGAAGTTTCGGATGAACTGTTGCAAGACGCTTATTATGAGATCAAGAAGAGATGAACTGCTTCTTTTGGTGAGGTGCACTAATAACATAATTAAACCATAAAGTGAAGTGTGGGCTTTAGGAAAAGGAAGTAAAGATGACTTTCCCCAATTAAAATTAATGAGATAAAGTTCACCTGTGGTGGTCACAATGCACTTGCTAATGACTGCCTTAAAAGGATCAGGAATGCAGTTCACCCCAATACTTACACCTTTGAAACAGTCTACCCACAATTTAACTAACTTGTCTAAACTTTTTCTGTTTATCTCGTGTCCAGCAAGTGAATATGAAAAATACAGCCTTGAGCCGTAATCAGGCTGCCTAGAAACAATAACAATAAAAAATTGGATGAAAAAATGAGAGCTTCTAGATTGTTTAATATTTGGGCAAAGGGTAGTTATCCAAGTTAACTTTCCCATGAGCAATTATCCTTGTTGGCATCTACCTAGGACTTGAGGTTGACATTATTCCTTCAGCAGAAAATGGCATGAAGATCTCTAAGGATCCAAAATTCTTCTGGTCTCAGCTTGGCCCCATTGTGCCTCTTCTGAAAGATCACTTTTCTGTCATCATCTGCACAGCCCTCCAGTGCTCTAAATTGAGGATTCAGCTTCAGATACTGCCTTGGAATTTGGTTCTATTTGTGAAACGAACATTGTTAGAAAAGGAACCTCCCCAATGTGTTAGTCTGTTCATTAAAAATGGAATAGCAAAAGGAGAAAATAAATTGCAAGGAGTCCCTTAGCCGCCCTCAATATTCACAACATTCACAGAGTTGGCTATTGAAATATGAAAAGGCAAATGTGGAAGAGCTGAAAATGAACAGAATCACAGCCCCCAGGTCTCCCCTGTTCTGTTCCAGCAGCAGCTGCAACTCCCCAATCCCAATAATTTAATGTTATGATCACTCTCTCATTATTAGTAATTTTATGCACTATGAACGTCCATGCTTTTCTCATCTACTGATTATTTCTACCAGACTCATTCCCCAAATTCATCTGCTGTTTTCCTCACCAGGCCTTCTCTGAAGTCATTTTCCTCTTCACTAAATTATCCAAGTGATTCCTTTCATTTCACCTGTCATCTCTCTGTTTTATGGTTATTTACATATCTTATCTCCCATGTTAAATCATTAGACTCTTAAGAACAGAAATCCCAGCTTACTTTGTTTCATAGCCTTCATAACATCTAATCGTATTTTTAAAGTTTTTCTTACCTGTATGATTGTTTTCTTGTAAAAAGGGATTCAGTTAGAGGCTGATATGAAGCTAAAATAAATGGTAATTATGAAAGCATGTTTCATTTCAATTCTGGAATTCTGTAAGCATAATCAAGGGTACCACCTCAGTTTTCCCTATATTCATCCTTATTCTTACTCTTGATTGCACGCAGAATATATGGTATGTATTCCAAAAGATGTTTGCAAGGGACCTAATCAGACCCACAGAATACACTTTTTGATGAGTTAGACTCTGTACCACACATAAATCACAACGAAATGTATAAACTTTACAACAACAATTTCTCTCACATTCTCAAACTGTAGAAAGCAGAGATGGAGGGAAATGTTATAAAATTAAGAACAATAAAAACATGCAGAAAAAAGTCACCCAAGGGTTTTACAATCCTCTCTCCATTCAGCAAAAATACTCAATCCTTTTCAATGAATGTAGTGAATACCATTTTGCATTTTACATATATCGTATGGCTAATTACTTTTTAAATATGGAATTGACAGGATAGTTTGGGGTGAGACAATACGAATCTCATTTGCAGGGAATTTCTAGAAGAATTTTTATAATCTATTATCAGCAACTTTCCAGTTGAACAGACCAAGTAAAATTTTCAAAATATCTCAGGCTTTTTACTTTGTATGGTATCACCTTTCCATTAACATATCAATAGTGGTGTGTCATTCTTTCACAACTTAAAAAATTGCTGCCTAATCTCAAAAAAAACTTTTTTTCCCTGCCCTGCCAACAACCATAAGGGTTTTCTTCAATGGATTAAAATACTACTGCTTTAGACTAAGTAACATTTAAATTAAACTGGGACACAATATACCTCTTTTCTTTGAGATATGTTTATAAATACATGGTTGGCATGACATTTCCCACATAGAAGCCTTCCCTGGTGGCTAAGATGGTAAAGAATCTGCCTGTAATGCAGGAGACCCTGGTTAGAGACCTAGGGCTTTCACATTTTTCCCCCTAAATAGAACATATTAAATAAGATTCACAACATGCACTTTTCAATATATGGCACATTTCTCCTAAAATGTTTTTAAAATGACTTCTCTGACAGGAGCAAAAGAAGGCCCTGATAATTATCTGATAAATGTCCCAAATTAGGAAATCCATGGACTGTAGCCCTCCAGGCTCCTCTGTCCATGGGGTTCTCCAGGCAAGGATACTGGAGCGGGTAGCCATTCCCTTCTCCAGGGGATCTTTTCCACCCAGGGGCTGAACACAAGTCTCCCACATTGAGGCAGATTCTTTACCATCTGAGCCACCAGGGAAGCCCATACAGGGAACAGAATCATAGAGTCAGAGTGGGCTTTCTTACAAGGCAATCAAAACTGGCAATTTCAGAATGATTTAAAATATAATTTACAAATATATGTGTAAATACATATCTCTAAATATGCTTTAAGTATAATTTTAAAATATGTCTCTCTTCAACCACAAACACAAGTAGTCTATTTGCTTAATTCCGATTATTATGTATAAAATTTCTAGCCTCAAAATGTGTTCACCGGTACATTGAAAATTACTATAAACATCTGAGAGGTGGAAAAAAACAAAATGACTTAAAATGCTATAGCTGCTACTTCCTTCCATTGTTTTCAGTCAGATAGTATAAATTAACTTGGTACAATTAGGGAAGTTAGTCTAAGATTGTGCTAGCCAAAAAAGATTGTTATGAGCCAAATCTAACTGAAATATTTTAATTATTACTTGGAAAAAGTCAACATGTGAGTTTTATCAATAAAAACTAATCTGGAATAGCAATCTTAACTACTTAAGCAGAAAGCAAGGGGGAAATAGATTCATCCTTTCCAAATTACTTTCTGATCTGTGACCATCACAGAGACTTTGAAACAAGCGGAGTAACATAATCTACCTCTTTGCCAAAAGCATTACATCAACCTGTCTCTGTCTACATGGGTGAATCTTATGCTTGGGCACTTAAGAAAATTATCAACTAAGACCACCATCCTGAAACAATGGGCAAACCTGATTATCCTTTGTAAACACCAATCTTAAATGCCGTAACAAGAATCTGGTCTTCTGTTTCTTATCTCCAACCATACTCCAGAAAGAGATTTCAAAATGGGAATCTTTCTATTTTTGTTAGCACAGCCTGCACAGGCATTCGCTCCCACAGATGTTCCACATTTACACACAGGAAAGAAGAATGTTTGAAATCCACCTCCGTCGTTTACAAAATGATGATGATACTGACTCCCCGCTGGGGCTTTGTTAAATGGTTCCAGATATTTATCCTCTGTGACCACTGGGACTATCTGGCCTAGATTTGTCTTTTGGAGGTCCTCCTCAAAGCTCTCCCACCCTCTTCTTCTCTATGACAAAAGTGTTCTGCTTGACATAAGAAAATTACTAATTATATGAAGACATTTCCTGGCTAATCATTAAAGGAGGTTTGTTAATGATGGTCTTAAAGAGGCTTTTATATCATTTAAAGGTAAATGAAATTATTTAACTGACAGCTTATGCATCCAAAAATTATTGCTCTTTGTAAAACAGTAATGTTCAGGCATGATAAAATGGTATCTAACTGCACAGTTACTTTATTGTTTAGTACTTAGTGGAGGAAAAAAGTTAATTGAAATATGAAAAATGTTTAGTAAGGATTGGTAGTAATTTACCAAATAATTTTGACTCCAGTCACTTTTACAACTTGAATTTGCTGAAACACCTAGCAATTATTTATACGCAGTAAAAAATTGTTGGGTTGTCTAATCAATAAAACATTCACCCCTTCTAGAAGCACTTTTTAAACCCCAAGCAAAAACCAAAAAGGCTGTGAACACAACTGCACTGTTTTATTTCTACTGAATACACAAATCCCATCAAGCATTTAGATCTAAATTTTATAGACTCTAACACTCACCAGAAGCAATATAAAATCAGTGTTTTTCTACATGGGCCCTTGCTGAGGGGAAGACCCTTTTAACTTATTTGGAAATATTAGTATGTCTTAAAGGGCTCAAACCCTATCTACCTTGCTCATTGACACACACACACCAACGGAGTCATAACTAAATGAGCAGTGGATTTAAAACATACCTTATAAAAAGTAAACTGTAGGGGTACCTAAATAGTGATTTAAATGCATCTGCTTCTGTAAAAGGAATTTTATTTTATTTTTAATTAATTTTTATTGGAGTATAGTTGCTTTATAATGTTGTATTAGTTTTTGCTATACAGCAAAGTGAATCAATTAGTGGAGGTGATGGAATTCCAGTTGAGCTGTTTCAAATCCTAAAAGACAAAGCTTTGAAAGTGCTGCACTCAATATGCCAGCAAATTTGGAAAACTCAGCAGTGGCCACAGGACTGGAAAAGGTCAGTTTTCATTCCAATCCCAAAGAAAGGCAATGCCAAAGAATGTCCAAACTACCACACAATTGCACTCATCTCACACCCTAGTAAAGTAATGCTCAAAATTCTCCAAGCCAGGCTTTGACAGTATGTGAACCATGAATTTCCAGATGTTCAAGCTGGATTTAGAAAAGGCAGAGGAACCAGAGATCAAATTGCCAACATCCACTGGATCATTGAAAATCAAGAGAGTTCCAGAAAAACATCTACTTCTGCTTTATTGACTATGTCAAAGACTTTGACTGTGTGGATCACAACCAACTGTGGAAAATTTTGAAAGAGATGGAAATACCAGACCGCCTGATCTGCCTCTTGAGAAGCCTATATGCAGGTCAGGAAGCAACAGTTAGAACTGGACATGGAACAACAGACTGGTTCCAAATTGGGAAAGGAGTACATCAAGGCTGCATATCTCTCTGCTTATTTAACTTATATGCAGAGTACATCATGAGAAATGCTGGATTGGATGAAGCACAAGCTGGAATCAGGATTGCTGGGAGAAATATCAATAACCTGAGATATGCAGATGACACGACATTTATGGCAAAAAGTGAAGAACTAAAGAGCCTCTTGATGAAAGTGAAAGAGAGAGTGAAAAAGTTGGCTTAAAGCTCAACATTCAGAAAACTAAGATCATGGCATCTGGTCCCATCACTTCATGGCAAATAGATGGGGAAATAATGGAAATCATGACAGACTTTATTTTGGGGGGCTTCAAAATCAGTGCAGATGGTGACTGCAGCCATGAAATTAAAAGACTCTTGCTCCTTGGAAGAAAAGCTATGGTGAACCTAGACAGCATATTAAAAAGTAAAGACATTACTTTGCCAATAAAGG
The DNA here is from genome assembly GCF_023699985.2 of Odocoileus virginianus. Taxonomy (NCBI): domain Eukaryota; kingdom Metazoa; phylum Chordata; class Mammalia; order Artiodactyla; family Cervidae; genus Odocoileus; species Odocoileus virginianus. The sequence goes on along the minus strand of NC_069703.1, from coordinate 4,505,998 downwards.
TCTGTCTAGTCAAAGCTATGACTTTTCTAGTCATCATGTATGGATGTGAGAGTTGGACTGTGAAGAAAGCTGAGCACTGAAAAATTGATGCTTTTGAACTGTGGTGTTAGAGAAGACTCTTGAGAGTCCCTTGGACTGCAAGGAGATCCAACCAGTCCATCCTAAAGGAGATCAGTCCTAGGTGTTCATTGGAAGGACTGATGCTGAAGCTGAAACTCCAGTACTTTGGCCACTTGATGTTAAGAACTGACTCCTTGGAAAAGACTCTGATGCTGGGAAAGATTGAAGGCAAGAGGAGAAGGGGACGACAGAGGATGAGATGGCTGGATGGCATCACCAACTAAACAGACACGAGTTTAAGTAAACTCCAGGAGTTGGTGATGGACAGGGAGGCCTGTCATGATGCAGTCCATAGGGTCGCAAAGAGTCGGACATGACTGAGTGACTGAACTGAACTGAACTGATACATATGTTCCCTATTTTTTGTATTTCCTCCCACTTCGGTCACCACAGAGCATTGAGCAGAGTTCCCTGTGCTATACAGTAGGTTCTCATTAGTTATCCATTTTATATACAACAGTGTATATATGTTGATTCCAATCTCCCAATGCATCCCACACCTCCCTTCCCCCTGTGGTTCTCTACATCTGTAACTCTGTTTCTACTTAGTAAACAAGTTCATCTGTTCCACATTTCTAGATTCCACATATAAGTGATAATATATTTGCTTTTTTTTCTTTCTGACTTACTTTACTCTCTATGAAAGTCTCTAGGTCCATCAATCCCTTTGCATGGCACAATTTTGTTCTTTTTTATGGCTGAGTAATATTCCATTGTATATATGTACCACATCTTCTCTATCCATTCCTCTGTTGATGGGACTTTTAGATCGCTTCCATGTCTTGGGTGTTGTAATGTAAAAGGAATTTTAAAAGATTTGGTTTATATTAAATATTGTGGCACATCTGATTTAGCATCTCCCCATTATCATATTTTTATTTACTGTCATTCTCATCACCAGTCTTGCTCTAGTAAAAAAATCTAGTATGATTTTTTTAAAGAAAAAAGTACAAAACTTATGTTACTTTACAATGAACACTATTAAAACTTACATGTTTCAGTTGACAAAGGAAAAAATTCTTTTAGATTTCCCAATGGGATAGATGTATTCTACTAGAATAAAAAATGGCATATTAAAATAAATTTATAGAAAAGTTGAATAAAGCTTAGAAAAAAATTCTGGAGAAAAGCTACTTTTATTTAAGGGATTTTTTATGGTAATTTTTCCATGATTTTTATTGTTTGTTATTTTTGACATTCACTCAGTAGGGGAGTGCATTTAGCCACATTTTACAAAGAAAAGTGGGTGTTTATGTGTTTTGTCAGGAGTAGTGTTAGTGATCCATCACTTCAACTATCAAACCACTCATTAAAATTCTTCTTTTGCTGCCTCTCTTCTTTACTGTCTAATCCTTCATCCACAGTTACGAATTAGAATATAAAGGTATGTCCAGACTGCTTATTCCACTAGCTCTTTCCTCTGTTATATTTACTCCTTAGAACACTCCACATATTCTCAAATACTGTAAGAATATTTCTAAAACTTATCTCTTCCCATTTCAGTTCTCCAAGAAAATTTCCAACTCTTCCTTTATAGTTCTCATGACCTTTCCAACTATGAGGACAGAAGTTTAAGAATATGCGCACCTTGCTCCAGCAAAAATTACTTATAGTCCGTATACCAGGGATTCAAAGCCTTGGTGGGAAAAAGCTATGCTTGATCTACCATTATTCTTATTTCTCAAGAACCCTTTGATTTCCTTCTCAAGAAGAAAGATTTGAGAGCTTTAAGAAAAAGTTGAGATGAATTTTGGGAAACCTGGTTCAAAGGAGTCTGTGGGCCTCTTTCTACATGAAATACCTAAATTGGAGGAAATACTGTGTGTGTGTGTGTTTGTGTGTGTGTGTGCGCGTGCGCGTGCATAGGGGACAGGATAGAGAGGGGAGACGAGAAGGAGAAGGAGAAGGGAAGGAATGAGGAGGAATAGGTGTAAATAAACAGAAGTAGTATAAGAATTAAGACACTATCCGTTTCCAGACAAGATTCCTCTTAAAAGTCATATCAAGGTGAACAAGGTAGAAGCCATTGCCCAAGCCAGAAGTTTAGACTTGATGAAAATGAACCTTTTACCACCAGATTCCAACAAGCACATATTGGTAAAAGTACATATACTTTGAAATAGTCATTTATTCTCTGCATATTTTAAGTCTATTTTTTTACCCTTTTTCTCACTTCAATGATACCTATTTTAGGATGTGAGTTCTGCAAGGACAAGAAATACATCTGTTATGCTTTCTTGGCACAGCACTGAGCACAGTAAATGGGAGTATTAAATAAATATTAGTGGAAGAGGAAACAATGGAGGAGGAGCAGTAAATATTGGCTAACCCCACCTCCCCCTTTGATTGGCCATGCTATGAGGCTTGCAGGATCTTAGCTCCTCATCCAAGGAGTTAACCTGGGCCCTTGGCAGTGAAAGCACAGAGTCCTAAACACTGACTGCCAGAGAAATCCCTAATTTCACATTTTGACTTATTCTTTATCCTGGTAAACTTTTCTTTTATGAGACTAGGTATAAACATATTTGTTTATCTTATATAAATTCCTGAAACTGATTCACTATACAAAAGAATATTCTGAGTTCTTTCTTCCTAGATACTGCATTGTAGCATTGAAACACTGATATTTTAGGCAAATCCTTTGCCTTGTAGAAAATTAGAATTCTGAATGACTTTGACAAGCTGAAGAAATAAATAAAATGAAGCCCTCAGGGGATAAATGGAAGATAATTTTATTTGTGAAGAAAAAATCCTGAAGAGAATGCAAAACATTAGTCACACAAAGATATCCATTAAAATTGTTTCACTGGAGAAAAATCATAAAACCATGAGACAATAAAGATCTTCTAGTCCAGTTCCTACCGTCTATATATAAGTACCCTGGAATGTACTTATGATGATTTGGGTGACTTAACACAACTCAGAACAGCTAATAAGCAGGAACTGGGGATTGTGTTTTTGTTTTTGTGCTCAGTCATGTCCGACTCTGTGGCCCTATGGACTGTAACCCACCAGGCCCCTCTGTCCATGGAATTTTCTAGGCAATGATACTAGAATAGGTAGCCATTTTCTACTCCAGGGGATCTTCCGAACCCAGGGATAGAAACCGAGTCTTTTGCATCTCCTGCATTGGCAGGGAGATCCTTTACCAATAGCATCACCTGGGAAGCAGGAAAGGCAGAAATAGATGCTAAATCTCCTGACTCCTAGACCAGTGCTCACAAGATGGAGTGGTATGATGATAGAGATCCTTTAATAACAAATTATGGGATATGTCCAATTTGGATCTCAACAATTTTAAGACTCATGAAAAAATAAGGAGAACTTGGAATATTTATTTTTGGTTGCACTGGGTCTTTGTTGCTGTTGCATAATGAAGTAACTGATTAAAGGTTTAGAAGTTTAGAAAGGGAGTTTCAAGAATCATAGTCATTAAATCTTCAGGGGAAACTTAATTACAAACTTCAAATATATGATGTTATTATATAGAGAATGGCAACCAGATGTTTTCTCTTCACCAAAGTCAGAAGAAGAGGACACAGAATTGATGAGACGTACTATTAATAGTTAAGTATAAGGTGGTTTCCTGTCTAATCATGTGAGAATCAGTTCTTTTGGGGATATAAAATTCTATGAAAAATTTTGAACAGAAAAACAAATCTGAAAATCAATGGCATTGTGTCACTGATGGTATCACATTTTTAAATAGTTAAGGTTTGTTTGATGCCATTTCCAGACTTTCAAAGAAGATCTTTGATTAATATACCTAAAAACTATGGCATCAAAATGGTAGTGAATCTATTTTGCTTTGGGAAAACAGATTTTTTTCCATAACAGTATAAAGGAAACATGTGAAGTTCTCTGTAATGCCATTCCCAAGCCTTATGTTATATTACTCAGCTAGGTGCAATATCTCATTTTTTCTGTAGGAAAGATTTACATTATCTTGAAATTAATCCAAGTTTTGTTTCTATTAAAGGGAATTTGTGACAAAGAAATGTGGAAAAATACTTTCTTAAATGTCTCCATGTATTTTATATGACAAATGAATGGTATTTGTTGTTAACGAACTGATGCTTCAATATAGCACTACACACAGAGAAAAACACTCACTTCACTGTATCATCAATTCTAATAACAATTTAACTTGGCTGATACACATACATTGTGAGCTACTAATTGACATGAAGACTAAATAGCATTCATGCCACAAGCCATACATCAAACTTTAAAAATTAGTCTCATTTTGCAAGAGTCATAATTCTAGGTTTATATAATTCAGTAAAAAAAAAGTGTGTAAGAAAATATTTTATGAGTTTTTCCAAAGCAAAATTGTGTAAGCAACAAAAATTTTATGAGTCACAAGAAGGGAAACATATATTTTGAAAATACTCTTCAACTATAGAAGGAATTAATTGACCAAGGAAATAATCTTGATATTCTAAGAAATTTATCTTTAAAATTTTTTTACCATTACACTTAGTAAGAATTGTATTTTTATCTTGATAGGCACATTATTGTATATAAATGAATATCCACTTCACACACACCTGCATATGGATGACTGAAACAAATTTCATGTATCAGTTATTTCTCTTACTTTTCCTAGCCGAAAAGTGAAAGTTGCTCAGTCATGTCTGACTCTTTGCAACCCCATGGACTATACAGTTCATGGAATTCTCCAGGCCAGAATACTAGAGTGGGTAGCCTTTCCCTTCTCCAGGGGATCTTCCCAACCCAGGGATCAACCCAGGCCTCCCACATTGCAGGCTGATTCTTTACCAGCCGAGACACAAGGAAAGCCCAAGAACACTGGAGTGGGTAGCCTATCCCTTCTCCAGTGTACCTTTCCAACCCAGGAATCTAAGTGGGGTCTCCTGCGTTGCAGGTGGATTCTTTACCAACTGAGTTATGACAGAAGCCCTGTACATACATAATGACCACTAAAATTAAAATGTTAAAAGAACCTAGGACTTTTATCTGTATCATTAACTTTCATATTTGGTCCAATAAATTAAAATGCACTACATGGCAAGGTCTAATTTTTATTTGAATCATTGATGTTTAAGGATATTTTGACCACATCTTATATTTATGTCTCTTAACTTTCTTTAGGTTCTTTTTTTGTGATACAGTACTTTTGGTGCCCCTAGTAGCCATGACTATAAATCTATTTTAAACTGCTTGAGACCCATGAACAGCCATTTTCATATTCTAAACCATACTCTTGCCAAAACATGGTTTAATAAGGTACTTATGACTAATCCCAATAGTACCTTATTGTTTTTTGATATAATACATTTTCAGAAAATAAATATCCTTGACTTGTTACCTATTTGAAAATGTATTAGTTATTCGAAAGTAATAGTCTTTACAGTCCAATGCTAATATTGTTCAAACAATTTCATGAATCAGAGCTTGCATAGTAAATTTGATCCCTGTTTTACTTTGTCATAAAACTGATAAGAATTAAATACAAGTGCATTCAAAAACAAGGGAAGGCTCAGCTCATAAAACCAAAGTGACAATTCAAAAATAGCCCAGACATTCAGATTAACCATGCAGAATGGGATGGCAATAGCCATTGTGTCCTGAAAATGTTTTAGAGATGAAATTAGGACAATGCAAGTAAAGTGGCAAATGTTCAGACTAGGAGGATAGTGTGCATTACCAGTATTCTCAGGTACAATGCTGTCCAGGCTTCTCCCTGAGAAAAATCAGTTCTAATTGTCCTTCTTTTTTAATTTTATTTTTTTCCTTATTTTTTATAAGAAGATTTTATAGAGAATGAGTGAGGTTAGGTTAGGCTTATCTGCTATATTAGTCAGAGTTCTGTAGAGAAATAGAATTAATAAGATGTATAGTACAGAGAAATAGAATTAATAAGATGTATAGTACACTATATATATATATATATATATATATATATATAAGTCAGAGTTCTGTAGAGAAATAGAATTAATAAGATGTATAGTACACTATATATATGTATATATATATTAGTCAGAGTTCTGTAGAGAAATAGAATTAATAAGATGTATAGTACACTATATATATATATACATATATATATATATTAGTCAGAGTTCTGTAGAGAAATAGAATTAATAAGATGTATAGTACACTATATATATATATATATATATATATATATATGTCAGAGTTCTGTAGAGAAATAGAATTAATAAGATGTATAGTACACTATATATATATATAGATATATATATATATATAGCCACTTCCCTGGTGGCTCAGATGGTAAAGCGTCTACCTACCATGTGGGAGACCTGGGTTCAATCCCTGGTCGGGAAGATCTCCTGGAGAAGAAAATGGCAACCCAATCCAGTATTCTTGCCTAGAAAATCCCAAGGATGGAGGAACCTGGTAGGCTACAGTCCAGGGGTCGCAAAGACTCGGACCCGACTGAGCGACTTCACCTTCATTTACATATATATATACACACACTCATGCTTACATACATCCTACTAGGATGTATGTAAGCATGAGTGTGTGTATGAGTGTATTTTTTTGAACATATATACTGAGAGAGAGAGAGAGAGCAAGAGAGAGAGAAATTTATTTCAAGGAACTGGCTCACACAACTGTAGGGGCTGGCAAGTCCAAAATCAGCAAGGCAGGCCAGCAGGCTAGAGACCCAGGGAAGAGTTGATGCTGTATTCTCAAGTCCAAAGACAGTAGGAATGCAGAATTACTTTGTCTTCAGGAGACTTCAGTCTTTTAAGTCTTACCACTGATAGGAGCACCCCACCCCCAATATTTGGCTGCTTTACTTAAAGTTTGCTCATTTAAATGTTAATCGTCTTTGAAAAATACTTTCACAGCAACACCTAACCGATGTTTGATCAAAGAACTGGGCAACATGGCCTATCCAGGTTGACATATAACATCATATCAATCACATCCATCTAGATTAGATACTTCTATTAGTCATTACTGTCATACCTGCCTTAACATGCTGGATAAGGTGGGTAGATATAACCCAAATTAGATACTGTCATATTCTTTCAGAAACCTATCTGGGGTTATATTGGCATTTTTATACTCTCATACATCTGTTCTCTTTGGTTGTGTGTGCTAAGTTGCTTCAGTTGTGTCCAACTGTTTGCAACCCTATGGACGGTAGCATGCCAAGTTCCTCTGTCCCTGGGACTCTCCTCCAGGCAAGAATAGTGGAGAGGGTTGCCATGTTCTCCTTCAGAGGATCTTCCTGACCCAGGGACTGAACCAACATCTTTTATGTCTCCTGCATTGGCAGATGGGTTCTTTACCACTAGTGCTACATGGGAAGCCCTCCCTTTGGTTAAGACCCTGGAAAATAGAGGCAATAGATCTTTCCCCTACCTCCTGAATAACCCTTATTTTATATCATCCTCTTTAAATGACTCTTATTCTTACTATTTTAAAAGATTTCCTATTTTCTCTTCCTGTTAGAAGCTTCCTACACACACTATGTTTTCCCTTATCTCCGCAGCACAGCTCTTTGATCTGAGTTAGCCAGGCTTGTCTTGTTATATAATGGAATACTTTTGAAATTTAGAAAACCTTTTACTTTCTTAATAAAGTTAGACTAAGAGAAAATTGGGCTTTACATATTTATTTTGGGTGTCAAAAGCAGAAGGTACAGATTCTGTATTTCTGCTATAAAAATTTTTATTCTCCCTTGGGCAATGGGTTAAAAGAGAAAAAGATTACACACAAAGACGTTAGCAAAAGAAAATACTCTAATCTGTTTAAAAATACATTGTCCTGTTACACAACAATTATGCACTGGGCTTTGGAAGATTTGAGAGAGTTTTATAAACAGTTGGGGAAGTACTGCAAGGTGATTAACTTTGGATTTGTCAAAAAGTTCATTCAGATTTTCTGTAACATCTTACACAAAGACCTGAAGGAACATTTTGGCCAACCCAATAATAATATGAGGGCTTCCCAGGAGGCTCTAGTGGTAAAGAACTCTCCTGACAATGAAGGAAACATAAAGAGACATAGGTTCAATCCCCGGTTGGGAAGGATCCCCTGAGAAGGAAACAGCAACCCACTCCAGTATTCTTGCCTGGAGAATCCCATGGACAGAGAAGACTGGTGGCCTGCTGTCCATAGTGTTGCAAAGAGTCAGACACAGCTGCAGCAACTTCAGTTCAGTTCAGTTCAGTCGCTCAGTCTTGTCTGACTCTTTGTGACCCATGGACTGCAGCATGTCAGGCCTCCCTGTGCATCACCAACTCCTGGAGTTCACTCAAACTCATGTCCATTGAGGTGGTGATGCCATTCAACCATCTCATCCTCTCTCGTCCCCTTCTCCTCCTGTCTTTAATCTTTCCCAGCATCAGGGTCTTTTCAAATGAGTCAGCTCTTCCCATCAGGTGGCCAGAGCACTGGATCTTCAGCTTCAGCATCAGTCCTTCCAATGAACATTCAGAACTGATTTCCTTTAGGATTGACTGGTTGGATCTCCTTGCAGTCCAAGGGACTCTCAAGAGTCTTCTCCAACACCACAGTTCAAAAGCATCAATTCTTCAGTGCTCAGCTTTCTTTATGGTCCAACTGTCACATCCATACATGACTACTGGAAAAACCATGGCTTTGATTAGACGGACCTTTGTTGGCAAAGTAATGTCTCTGCTTTTTAATATGCTGTCTAGGTTGGTCATAGCTTTTCTTTCAAGGAGCAAGCATCTTTTAATTTCATGGCTGCAGTCACCATCTGCAGTGATTTGGGAGTCCAAGAAAATAAACTGTCATGGTTTCCATTGTTTCCCCACTTATTCGCCATGAAGTGGTGGGACCGGATGCCATTATCTTAGTTTTTTGAATGTTGAGTTTTAAATCAGCTTTTTCACTCTCCTCTTTCACTTTCATCAAGAGGCTCTTTAGTTCCTCTTTGCTTTCTGCCATAAGGGTGGTGTCATTTGCTTATCTGAGGTTACTGATATTTCTCCCAGCAATCTTGATTTCAGCCCGTGCTTCATCCAGCTGGGGCATTTCACATGATGTACTCAGCATATAAGTTAAATAAGCAGGGTGACAATATACAGCCTTGATGTACTACTTTCCCAATTTGGAACCAGTCCCTTGTTCCATATCCAGTTCTAACTGTTGCTTCTTGATCTGCATTCAGATTTCTCAGGAGGCAGGTAAGGTGGTCTGGTATATCCATCTCTTTCAGAATTTTCCACAGTTGGTTGTGATCCACACAGTCAAAGTATTTGACATAGTCAATAAAGCAGAAGTAGGTGTTTTTGTGGAACTATCTTGGTTTTTCAATGATCCAGTGGATGGTGGCAATTTGACCTCTGGTTCCTCTGTCTTTCCTAAATCCAGCTTGAACATCTGGAAGTTCTCGGTTCATGTACTTTCAAAGTCTGGCTGGAGAATTTTGAGCATTACTTTGCTAGCGTGTGAGATGAGGGTTGTGCAGTAGTTTGGACATTCTTTGGCATTGCCTTTTTTTGGAATTAGAATGAAAACTGACCTTTTCCAGTCCTGTGGCCACTGCTCAGTTTTCCAAAGTTGCTGGCGTATTGAGTGTAGCACTTTCACAGCATCATCTTTTAGGACTCAGCTGGAATTTCATCACCTCCACCAGCTTTGTTCCTAGTGATGCTTTCTAAGGCCCATTTGACTTCTCATTCCAGGATGGCTGGCTCTAGATGAGTGATCACTCCATTGTGGTTATCTGGGTCTTCGATATCTTTGTTGTTCAGTTCTTCTGTGTATTCTTGCCACCTCTTCTTAATATCTTCTGCTTCTGTTAGGTCCATAGCATTTCTGTCCTTTCCTGTGCCCATCTTTTCATGAAATGCTCCCTTGGTATCTCTAATTTTCTTGAAGAGATCTCTAATCTTTACCATTCTATTGTTTTCCTCTATGTCTTTGCATTGATCACTGAGGAAGACTTTCTTATCTCTCCTTGCTATTCTTTGGAACACTGCATTCAAATGGGTATATCTTTCCTTTTCTCCTCAGTCTTTCACTTCTTTTCACAGCTATTTGTAAGGCCTCCTGAGATCAGAATTTTGCCTTTTCATTTCTTTTTTCTTGGGGATGGTCTTTTTCCCTGCCTCCTGTACAAGGTGATGAACCTCTGTCCATTGTTCTTCAGGCATTCTGTCTATCGAATCTAATCCCTTGAATCTATTTGTCACTTCCACTGTATAATTGTAAGGGATTTGATGTATTTCATATCTGAATGGTCTAGTGGTTTTCCCTACTTTCTTCAATTTCAGTCTGAATTGTGCAATAAGGATTTCATGATCTAAGCCATAGTCAGCTTCTGGTCTTGTTTTTGCTAACTGTATAGAGCTTCTCCATCTTTGGTTGCAAAGAATATAATCAATCTGATTTCGGTATTGACCATCTGGTGATGTCCATGTGTAGAGTTGTCTCTTGTGTTTTTGGAAGAGGGTGTTAGCTATGACCAGTGCATTCTCTTGGCAAAACTCTGTTAGCCTTGCCCTGCTTCATTTGGACTCCAAGGCCAAACTTGCCTGTTATTGCAGGTATCTCTTGACTTCCTACTTTTGCATTCTAGTCCCCTATGATGAAAAGGACATCTTTTTTGGGTGTTAGTTCTAGAAGGTCTTTTAAGTCTTCATAGAGCCATTCAACTTCAGCTTCTTTGGCATTAGTGGTTGGGGTATAGACTTGGATTACTGTGATATTGCATGATTTGCCTTGGAAATGAACAGAGATGATTCTGTCATGTTTGAAACTGCACCTAAGTTCTGCATTTTGGGCTCTTTTGTTGCATATGAGGGCTACTCCATTTCTTCTAAGGGATTCTTGCCCACAGTAGTAGATATAAGGGTCATCTGAATTGAATTCACCCATTTCAGTTTTGTCAGAAGTCTTCAGTATGACAAAATGTGAAGTGACTTAGCACATAGCAGTATAAAGACATATAAACTCAGGGGCAAATAGAGTAAACAGCAGTTCAGAGGAAGAAGCAGTGAACAAAATAACTTTTTCCTGGCCCTATTATAAGTTCATTCACTAAGTCATGTCCGACTGTTTGTGACCCATGGACTGCAGCACGCCAGGCTTCCCTGTCCATCACCATCTCCTGAAGTTTACTCAAACTCATGTCAATTGAGTCGGTGATGCCATCCAACCATCTCATCCTCTGTCATCCCCTTCTCCTCCCACCTTCAATCTTTCCCAGTATTAGGGTCTTTTCTAATGAGTCAGTTCTTCGCATCAGGTGGCCAAAGCATTGGAGTTTCAGCTTCAGCATCAGTCCTTCCAATGAACATTCAGGACTGATTTCCTTTAGGATAGACTAGCTGGATCTCCTTGCAGTCCAAGGGATTCTCAAGAGTCTTCTCCAACATCACAGTTCAGAAGCATCAATTCTTCGGTGCTCAGCTATAACACAGGCCTATAACTATAGGCTATAACACAGCTATAACTCAGGCCCTCTTATAAGACTATGTAAAACCATGATTGACATTTTGCACCAGATTTTCAGTAGGGGTTAGTGCATCTCCTGGATCCTCAACTGTAATGCTGTGGCCATGTACAGGCTTGTCCTGACCTGGATTATCAGTTTCCCTACATTGGTTCCAGCTTACCTGAAATTCACTATAAGGCTAGCCCTGTTTCTGCTTGGGGTTCATCTTGCTTACCTGATCAATAGGGGAAAATCTTCTTTCCTAGATGTGCCCAAATGATCCCTTTACTTTGGCCTTAGGCTTCCCTATACTGATCTTTTATTGGCAAACTTTGTAAGCCTGAGAAAGTGACAATGCACATCCATTTTGAATTAGAATGATAATGCTTTTAGGACTTCTGTAGTAAACCACAAAATAAAGCCAGAAGTTTTTGTTTTTTTTTTTTCTTTCACCTTCTCCATTTACTTTGTTACTTTAAAAATGCAAGAAAGAAGAAAATCCAAATAGCAAAATAATTGTTGCCAACATTTTACATTGCTGTGCACGCTAATTTTGATGCATACAGTAAGTTACTCATCTTGTGTCTATCTAATCATTATTTTTGAAAACCTAACTTATTAATTTATACTTTCAATGCAATTTTTACAATTTGGGTGTTACATAAACATATGTAAGATGAAATTATCTGCGGGGGCTATTTTAATTCTGTATTCTTCCACCGTGTCAGAGATTTTTAAACAGTGAAGTTAAGCATTTCTGGGTCTGTGAGCAGAAAAGATGACCCTGAATGAGGTGAGAAGGTGATAATCTTTTCTGTCTTAGGCAGGTAGTGTTCTGTACTTGGTCGCTCAGTTGTGTCCGATTCTTTGTGACCCCATGGACTATAGCTCACCAGGCTTCTCTGTGCATGGGGTTTCTCCAGGCAAGAATACTGGAGTGGGATGCCATGCACTCCTCCAGGGGATCTTCCCAATCCAGGGATCGAACCCAGGTCTCCCTCATTGCAGGCAGATTCTTTACCAGCTGAGCCACAAGGGAAGCCCAAGAATACTGAAGTGGGTAGCCTATCCCTTCTCCAGGGGATCTCCCCGACCAAGGAATTGATCCATGGTCTCCTGCATTGCAGGCTGATGCTTTACCAGCTGAGCTCGGTTAGCTCCACTGACCCTTCTGTCCTCTTCCTTGATTGTCGGTTATTTCATCAGTTTCCCCAGATGATTTCATGGCATTTCAGATATGAGAAGTGCTCTCTTTCCAAAAGCCCAGTGCCTTCCCTTAAATGATTCTCTTAAAGTGCTAGAATTTCATCTATTCAGCAGCACCACAGCCTGAGTATTTAGATTCTTTCTTCAGACAGAACATAATAGTTATGACAACATGAGTGATACAGCTGCTAGATTCATACAGCCACTAACATAGTAGCAGAGATTAATCTGTTGCTTCCCGAATAATTTTTCAGTCTGAACACAGTTCAACTTCTCCTTATCTCCTGCTGATGTTGTTCTTGCCCGGAAGCTCGCCATTCATTATTTTGTACTTTCTTTTCCTCACTGAGGAATCCCACTACTGGCTGTGCCCATCGGTACATTTATATAAGATTCTTCTGAAAAATTACAAGGAAAGGGAGCCAATGACATTTATGTACTGTTGGCATGAATTTCTATCCACTTTAGTAGTCATGTCAGGACTATTGTGTATAAGGTTCTTTCTAAATAACTGCTTGGACACAGTATGATTTCTGGAAAAAACAACAAGAAAACACTTATTGTACTGCAGAAACTAACACAATATTGTAAAGCAATTATATTCCAATAATAAATATTTTTAAAGTAAAACAAAAAAAATAACAAACAAGCACTACCCCCCCTCCCCAATTCTTGCTGCTAATCTCCACAAAAACAGAAAATTATATTCTGGGCAAACACATCACCACATAGCTGATTTCTCAACATTCTAACACCCTTTCGGTTTTCAGAAAATCCTCTTTTATGAGAAGATAGGATGATCAAAAATGTCACTCAGAAAATGCAATTAGTGATTTTCCTGCTTCAGCAGCTTTAAGATTATACACTAGCCTGGACTTGTTCCCTCAGCATATTTTACAAGCTTTTTGGCTGTTTCTGACCAATCCATAATTTGATAGTGGTGGAGTCTATGTGATAGGCAAGTCCTAAATGGATTTACTTAAGACAATCTTATTTTGCTTCTGATGCCTTCCCTAGGTTATCTGCTTATGGGTACACATCCATCAGATTTTTTACTGTGCTACTTCCTATGAAATTATAGCCTTCAGCACATAGCTTTCCATTGGTTCTGATCAGTGCACTAAAACTGTAAGAAAGAACACTGAAAAAAAATGCATAGAGTTCACAGTCTTCCTTTCATATAAACATAATAGGATGAAATTACCTGCAGGGTCATTTTTATTCTATATTTCCCCACTGTGTCAAATTCAGCTATATTGGACTTGGAAAGCTAAAGGTATGAAATGGTGACAATTTTTCTAAAAGCCATTTCTCTGGGCATCTCAGTGGTAGTCTCCAAGGTATATAGCAATCCTTTTCTGTTGAAAGGTCATTTCTCTTTCCTTTTTCATCTAATAATTTAACTGGTCATTTATTTGTTTGAAAAATTTAAAAGGTAGAACTAAAAGGTCCATGGATTCTACCATATTGAGTAAATACTATCTTATTTATGTGTGTGCATATTTAGTCACATATATACATATAAATGTAATAATCCCATAAATATTAAAAGCTTCAAAGTACTTTTAACTTCCATATAATCCTCACAACAAAGAAGGTGGATATTATATAAATGTGTCAATTGTTAAAATTGAGGATCACAAAGGTTAAGTGAGTTGTAAAACTAGGTCTTTTAGTATATTATTTAGTACATTCCTCCCCTCCCCCCATATCACTTCAATTCACAGCATCAGGATAACTTACTCATGTTAATATAGAAGCTCTAGATGACAAGTAAGAAGATTCATAAATGTACTTGAAATGAACTTGACTATCATTCACAAATGTATGTATAAGAATTTGTTCAAGTCCTTGCCAGAAAACAGATCAGAGGATATGGTAAAAAGGATAGCCAAGTTTTGTAAAATATATGATATAAATATATCTTGGGGTAAAATATCATAGATAGCATATGGAATTTGACAGTCAAGGAGAGATAAATAAGAAAATGCCCTAGGCGAAGAGTGAAATGTAAAAAACAGATTTTCCTCATGCTTTGCCCTGGTAAGAGAATTTCTTTTGCTGTATTTACAGGGAATTAATTTTGATTATTTTTTCTAAAGTAGCATTCATGTCTCCAGTTTTATATATGTCATATAATCAAAACCTAAAAATAATTAAATGATCTGTTTAAATATCATTCTTTTTAAGAAAAAATCTTGTTGGGCTATTTGTATTGAAATTCTCTCCACTTGATGGAGAAAGAGGGGTTCTAGCCTCATCCTCTTTTTATAAGGGCACTAATACCATCAGTATTAGTGGTCGTGTGTGGATGTGAGAGTTAGACTGTAAAGAAGGCTGAGTGCTGAAGAACTGATGCTTTTGAACTGTGGTGTAGGCAAAGACACTTGAGAGTCCCCTGGACTGCAAGGAGATTAAACCAGTCAAGCCAAGAGGAAAATCAACCCTGAGCATTCATTGGAAGCCCTGATTTCAAAGCTGAAGCTACAATCTTTTGGCCTCCTGATGTGAAGAGCTGACTCACTGTAAAAGACCCTGATGCTGGGAAAGACTGAAGGCAGGAGGAGAAGGGGATGACAGAGGATGAGATGGTTGGATGGCATCACTGATTCAAGGAACATGAGTTTGAGTAAACTCCAGGAGATTGTGAAGGACAGGGAAGCTTGGCATGCTGCAGCCCGTGGAGTCGCAAAGAGTCGGACATGACTAAGCGACTGAACACCACCATCAGAAGGGACCCACCCTCATGACCCGTCTAAATCTAGTTACTCCCCTAAAGCCCCTAGTGCCGCCACATCGGGGATTAGGGCTTCAACATATGAATTTGGGGGGTAAGAGGACACAAACATTCAGTCATAGAAGGTAATAAAAAATTTTAAATCTAATGAATACAAATTAATGATTACAAATCTAATAATTTGAGGCAGGAGTGATTTCTTACTTCCTTTCCTTTCAGACACGCTCACTACCTATTTGTTCAAAGATGAAAGTCTTAATGCTCATGTTTACCTTTTAAATACTGGAGAACCACAAACATATTATACCAGAAAAGTACAGAAAATGCACTTAAGGTAAAAAAAGGTAGGGTTATTTTTTAAACAGGATGGTGAATATCTTTGGGTAGGCAGAAATATGCAGGTTGTCTTAAAGAGTTTAAGATGCATTTTCTAAGGCTGACATGGTGGCACTGTAATTAGAAACAGGTGCATATAAATTAGAAAATGGAGAAGACTAATTGTTACTAATGAACCTTTTAAAGTAAAAACTTTACTTAATGAAATGTATAATTAAGCATTAATGGCCAAAAAAGATGGGTAATTTTTCACTGGCACTAAATTGTGGCTTAAGGTGAAGCCTAATTTTTTACTAGATGCTAACAGCATCACTCCTCCTTTACGTTTATAGAAACAAGTAAAACAATGACATAACTTTAGAATGCTGATGTTAACATGCATTGAAAAAAGTGACAATTTCTTGACATGAAAGTGATAGAGGGAAATGTCCAGAACATTTTACCCAGGCTGTAGTGTCAGATAGCAGTTACAGGATTTCTATAAGCAAAATGGATATCCCTCTATTTTAGAGCTAAAAAGACCTATGCACACAGGGTTCAAATCTTTTTGGATAGTTCCAGACATCAATTATTGCAATGCTTGTCAGCCATGAGGTCACACTGATTACCTGGAGAAATAAAAAAAAAATTTACACTCAGGTTCACCCGAGGGTTATTGATCTGAATGTTTGTAGGGGTGGGGTTCACCCAGGCCTGAATATTTTTAAAGCCCCTAGAAATATACTGAGTTCTGGGAAAGGACTTTTGCAGTGTTTTCTAATGGATAATATAGTATTCTTTGCTTTTCCCTTTGCCAGGGATTCATTTGCCCATCTTCTACCCAGAGTTATTTATCCTTCACAGCCCAGTCCAGCTGTCATTCTGCTGGAAGCTCCTCCATGAATTAATCACCCGAACATCACCTCTGTGCTACCTCTACTGCAGCTTGTAAATAATTATTGTCTCTAGCATACTCTTCCAGAATTTGTAACTTAATCCTGTCTTTTGTCAACCCTTTAAAAATTCACAGGTTAGTAGAAAAGATAGACTAAGGAAACCAATTCAGCTTTGTATTCCCAGCAGCTAGTGGAGTGCTTGACCCAATATACGATTGTCGAATTGTTTGATGGAATATCCTTTATGACTCCTGCCTGTCGACAAGTTCACTTGATATATTCTTGTGATGTGTTTATGTATTCGGTAATTTTGCATACGTGAATTCAAAATTTATGCCATTTCTGTGTTGGCAGAGGCAATGGAGATGTGTTGTGAAAAATGTGAACTTGTTGGACTAAACACTTTTATTTTTCAAATTTGTCATATATTTTAGAAAGTTCTTATCACCATCAAAATTTATAAGGAATGGTAGTGTTTATGACCTTAAACCTATAATTTATTGCTTATTTTCTGTGTTCTGTAACCTACAGAGTAAAATCTATATTTCAATTCATGTCAAAGGAGAAACACTAACCACAAATTTCGCTTTTTTAAACAAAAGTGTAATTCGCTTTTTACATTGTGGACATATATATTTTCACATGAGAGTCAGCCATTTTGTGCTTGAAAGAAGAATGTTACTAGAGAAGTACAGAGTTAATTTTATTTCAATGAGAAATAAAGTGTCACAGGCTAAAAAATTTTAAATCTCTTTAGGAATAATAAACTACTTACAAAATTATTTAAATATTATTTTTTAATTATTAAAAAATAGCCTTCCAGTGTAGGATGATGGTACATCTATAAAATAGAGCTGTCTAAAAATGTTTGGATCTTCAAAATATATCATTAATTAAACATACCATGAGCAGAAGAATGCATACTGTAAGTTTCTTCTCAAGTAAGAAGTATTGGCTTGTATGGTGAATATGTATGTGTCTCTGTGCATGTACTGCTAATATTTTCAAAAAGAAACAGAGCCCAAAAGTAATAAAATGGTTACTTACAGGAATGTGGAGAAAAGTGGGAAAGAGACAGGGATGGAAGCTATACCTCTACTAAGCTGCTTTGTTGTATAGTTTTGGCTTGGGAATAATGTTAAGTATTTCATGTAGTTAAAAACAGAATTAATTTTAAAATAAAATAAATTTTAAAATCAATCTGTAAACTAGAAAACAAACAGAAGTTAAAGAACTTAATTGTATGTCACAGAAAACAATGCAAAGAATGATTTTCAGTGCTTTTTGAGCATAGTATTTTGACTTTACATGACTAGTGGGATATACTGTAAAGACAAAGGAAACACAAAGAAATACTAAACTGAATTCAGTGGTACTACTGCTGGTGATACCGGCATTGTTAATTTAAAACTATTATTAATAGATACATAGATACTGAAAAGCAAATAAGTAATTATGTTAATGTTAGGAACTAGGATATTCACAGTAAGAGAAAAAAAGATAAAATATCAATAAAAAAGTTAAGTAAAAATCCTGTGTTAACTTGAATTGGAGGTGCACATACTTATTTCTTTTTCTCAACCTGAAAAAATATATTTTCTAGCTTCGTACACTGAAAACACTAGTGGCAATAACCACATAGTCACAATGATTATTCTAGAACTCAGACAGATGCTTCTAAGTCCCATTTTCCACTAAAAGAAACCAAGGCCCTTTAGAGAAATGACTGATTGGAAGTCAGGGCAGGAATTGTACAAGATGAGCCTGGGACATCTTGTCAGGCAGATAAAAGAAAGCTATCCAAGCATATTATGATCATGTCAAAATTACACAGCAGCAAACCCAAAGGGCTCCCACTGCTCAAGGATGGGACAAAAGAATAATGAACACAATACCGTGAAACACTTCATGATACTCAAAGTAAAATCAAAAAAGCATAAAAGCAAAAACATAAACCTCTTGAACACTTTTGGAAGTAGCTAAGGCATCAACTCATTTTTTTTGGACAATCAATAAAAGGGAGAATTCAGTTATTTCTTCTGTCTCTTCTGTACAGACATATTTCAGAATACTTAATAGCTTATGAGAGAGAATCTCTTATTCATAAAAAAATCATTGCTATTAGAAGCATGGAAAATGCTAAATATTACCATTTTGTAAGATCTAATAAAATAATGGATCAGGACAATAATCATAAGTGGAAGCATTAAGTGAAAGGCTGATGGGGAACTTGATAATGGATGGGTTGTTGTCAATATCACAATGAGTGGAGAAAACTCTTGACCCTTGGACTGCAAGGAGATCCAACCAGTCCACCCTAAAGGAAGTCAGTTCTGAATATTCATTGGAAGGACTGATGCTGAAGCTGAAACTCCAATACTTTGGCCACCTGATGGGAAGAACTGACTCATTTGAAAAGACCCTGATACTGGGAAAGATTCAAGGAAGGAGAAGAAGGGGACGGCAGGATGAGATAGTTCGATGGCATCACCGACTCAATGGACATGAGTTTGAGTAAACTTCGGGAGTTGGTGATGGACAGGGAGGCCTCGTGTGCTGCAGTCCCTGGGGTCGCAGACTGAGCAACTACCTGAACTGAACTATTTTGACCCTTACTCATAGCAAAAATTTTTTCAATCAAAAAACTAAAATAATTTAATTGATGAATTATTATCATTCACTTATTTTATTAACAACAAGAAGAAAATGAGTTGGATTGAGCATTCTATAAACATACTTGTACTGCCCTCTCATCTCAGTGTTTTTTTCTTCATATATATAAACGCTAATGAGATCCATGCATACAGCTTATTGTCATTGGGAAAGAATTAAACTAATTGGAAATAATAGGATTCAAAGCAACCATTTTGGACTTACTATGATTGAGTCTTATTCTAATCTAAATCAAGTGTCCATGTGCACTCATGACCCGATCATTTAAAATCACCAAATTATGTAACATAATACAATTAGAGAAATTAAGAACTTCCAAACAATGAAATAAAAACACCAAGAAACCATAAGAGCTTATATTGAGGAAGTGATAATTTTGTTGTAAGACAAGACTTCTTGATTCTTCCAAAATCATGCTTTGTGGAAGGATGATGACTTCAATTTATTGAAAAAAATACAATCAGTTTGATTGACATAAAAATACATCAGCTTTGGGGACATGAAGACTGATAATAGTCAAGGTAAGACTTTAGAGGCAAGGCTATTTTATTTCTAATTCCAGTTCTGTCATATATCTGCTTTATAAATACTTAGTTGAATTGCAACTTAGGATTGTTTTGATTGTTTACAAAATCGAAGCAGTGACAAATTATATAATTTATAATTGCCTCCAGAATGTTTTATGCATAATAAAGTACTTTCAAGTACTTTGATTTTGGGGAGTGTGCTGAAAATTATATATCTTTAAAATTAACCACCTCAAAAAGAGGGAAAACAAGATGTCGGAGGAGTAGGTGGACATGGAGTACATCTCTCTCCACACATGCATCAGGAACACACCTTCAGACACAGACGTGCATGCAGAACACCAGCTGGGTGCAGACAGGAGTACCTGAACAGTGGAAAAGAATATATAGAACCACACGAAACTGGGTAGGACAAAGCAACCAGGGGGAAAAACAGGAGTGTTAGTAGGACTGGACCTGCCCTGGGCTGCTTGGGGAGCAGAAGCAGGGGTCTGAGCCCCACATCGGGGCAACTGTCTGAGCCAGAGGAGAAACATTTAAGGCTGAGAGTGAAACAGCTGGTCTGTGGCAGCCTAAATGGAATGAGAATCAGACAGTCCTTGCTGCAGCCATACATACCCCGGACAGGGATGCAGATCCGCTGGAAGGCGCAGTGGCTGGGAGCTGGAGTTTAGGGATTGTGGAGCAATCCCAGGGCGAGGGCTGATGTTGACTGCAGAGAGTTGGATCGAGGAGATGTGAGGAAGGAGATTGTGGGGGAAAATGCCTGTGGAGAAAAGCCGGGGAGCCATGGAAGCGAGGCGATACTGCTGAATCATGAGTAGCGGGTGTGGCCATCACCATAGCCTCTCTCTCCCCACGCCAGCATTGGCAGCTGAACAATAGAGAGGCTGACCCGTCAAACGCCTGACGCACTGAACTACAGAGTAGGACCCCACCAGGGAGGCCCCTCTGTGTGGCTGATGCACCCAACAGAGAAGGACCCCGGGCAAGGGAGCCCTCTAAGTGCCTGAATGGGCAGAGCTCCGGAGAGACTGGCCAAAGAGGTCTTCTGATCGCCAGCTACAAGAGGCTCAAAAAAAGACGGATAGGACCATAACTCCTGCGGCAGAGGCAGTCCGGGTCCCTGCAAAATTGGCACCACCAGGGTCCCCGCAAGCCAAGCAGCTGCGCCACCTTCACGCTCAACTCTCACTGGGGCAGAGCTGTCACAGGCAAAAAGTCTTGTGTCTATGCGCGCAGGGTCGCATCGGTAGTGTCTGACTCTTTGCGACCCTGTAGACTGTGGCTTGCTAGGCTTCTCTGCCAGGGAGGGGGATTCTCCAGTCAAGAATACTGGACCGTATTGGCCAATACTGGTTGCCATACCCTTCTGGAGCACTATATCTCCTGCTGCCCTAGCCGCCAACTCCCCTGAGTACCTGGTGCTGCCAGAACCCCTGCGACCCAAGCAGCTGCACCGCTTCCACAC
Organism: Odocoileus virginianus; assembly: GCF_023699985.2. Classification (NCBI taxonomy): domain Eukaryota; kingdom Metazoa; phylum Chordata; class Mammalia; order Artiodactyla; family Cervidae; genus Odocoileus; species Odocoileus virginianus. The sequence continues at coordinate 4,484,643 of NC_069703.1, read as the reverse complement.
CTGGCCCTCACAGGGGTAAAGCCAAGTCCTCCAGGGCAGTCTCAGGAGCAAACCCCAGTGCATGACCCACAAGAGAGGTGGGAATAAAACCACAACTGAAACCCAGGGGCAGTGTGGCTAAGGAAGAAGACCCAAACCCTCCCACCAGCTGTACAAGCTGCAGATTAAATCCACAGGATCCACTAGGCAGACCCTGTGTCTATGGAATATATAAAAGGACGCTGAGAGCTCCCACAAAAGAAAACGCGCTAGTTCTGATGGCTGTGGACGTCGGAGGCAAGAACAGACAGGAGTAGGACCAGGTTAGAACCTGAGCTGCCCCCACAGGAGGTCCACAGATCAGCTCAGTGTTGGAGGCATCCTGGGGAGGGGGGGCGGACTGTGACTCCCAGCGAGGGAAAGGACTCTGACAGCAGTGACTCAAGAAAAACATTTATTATTCTGATGTTTTGATTTGTTCTGTAGATTCTTTTGGATTTTTTCTTTTTCTTTTGTGAGGCGCAAGGGGCTCATGTTCCCTACAGATGGGAGGCCAGTTGAGGAGAAGGTGGCAGGTGGCAAAGCCACCGTATACAGCATGCCATACTGGTCCACCGTCAGACCAGTGATGGCCCCGGCTCCATCACCCTCAGGCTGACTCTGGCTCCTGCCTGGCTCTGCCCGGCCACCACAACCCCTCGGGACCATTCAGAGGCATCACTGGAGGGTGTGTGGTTAGTTGAGCAGCCGGTGGTTCTCCCCATATCCTCGCTGGTCACAGGGGGAAGGCATTCCTGACTCCTCTCATGAACAGGTTTCATATCGCTTTGTGGTGTTCCTGGAGCCTGGAACCGGTCGGCTTGCTCCTTGGGGCATCAGAAAGGGCTTTTTGAGCCTCCCCTGCACGCCTCTGTGCTGTTGGCTGGGGCGCCCATATCTGAGCCTCCAGTGGTGCTTCTGAGAAGCTGTAATAAGAAACAGTGTCCTCCCCACTATTGGGAGCTGGCCCATATCATGGTGCTCCCCAGGCTCCTCCGGCTGGTCCTGGAGCTGCCGCAACAGCGGCCACAGCCATCCCCGGCCCCGGAGCCGCCCCGCACCCAGCATCCCCCGCGCCGGGCGTCCGGAGATGGATTTTTTTCTTTTTCTATTTTTCCTTTCTCCCCCATCCTTTGTTGTAGTTGTCAATTTTACCGGCACTATGAAATCTAATTAAGCTTTTTAGCTTTTTTTTTCTCAGTCACATTTTTTATTGTTGTTATAAACCTCTACCGCTATGTTGGGCTTTTGCAGTTCTGTTGAGTTTTCCTTTTTATTTTTCTTTTCTCTTTTTTCAATTTTAATTTTTAATATTTTTGACCTATTGTTATTTTTTCCTACAATATCCCTTTGTTTGCTTTTCCTACTGTTCTTTGCCTGCTGCAGTCAATCTTTGATATATATATATATAAATCTTCTTTATCTATCTCTATTTAGCTTTTCATATCTATTCTTTCTTTCCTTTCCTCTCAATGTATTTGCTAGTTTTGTTTTCATTGCTTTATCCCCCACTTGGCACCTTGCTTTAGTTTTGTTTTCCAGTTTGTGCTTTAGTTAATGTTGTTCTTAACTGGTAAATATAATTTTTGACTTCCTTTGTTCACCAGATCAATCTATTGTACCTTATTTTTGTTGAACTGTTTTGACTTTGCTCATGGGTGTATATGTATATCCCATTATTTTCACTATTATTTGCCTGATTTTGTAACTGCCATTTGTGTGGGGCTCATCTTTGGTTTCTCATTTTTGGGTGTTTATTTTAATCTCACTTAATGCCATAACAAACTATTTGTGGAATCTATATTTCGGACCAAAGACCAAGCCCTGAGCCTTCAGAGTGGGCGCACTGACTCTAAGACCCTAGACCACCAGAGAACCAACCCTGGGGAGCATCAGATAGTGAGAACTCACACAAAGGAAGCCAGGGGAATACAAGACCGAGCATCACCTAACCATCAGCAGCACCCTGTGCTTGATGCATCATCTAAACTACACACAAAACAAAAATACAAACCCAGTCATCAGCAGACAGGATTAAAACACTTGCACAAACCACTGGACCAAACTTTAGAGGGCAGAAACCAAAAGGAGGAAAGAATTCAAACTTGAAGTCTGGGCAAAAGATACCTCAAATATAGTAAGTTAAAAAAAAAAAAATGCAAGGGCAGAGAAATACTACACAGATGAAGGAATAAATAAAAAACACAGAAGTCCAAATACATAAAGAAGAAACAGGCAAACTACCTGAAAAAGAATTCAGAATAATGATAGTAAAGATGATCAAAAACCTTGAAAACAAAATGGAGAAAATGCAGGAATCAATTAACGAAGACCTAGAAGCAGCCATGAAATTAAAAGACGCCTACTACTTGGAAGGAAAGTTATGAGCAACCTAGATAGCCTATTGGAGAAGGCAATGGCAACCCACTCCAGTACTCTTGCCTGCAAAATCCCATGGATGGAGCAGCCTGGTAGGCTGCAGTCCATGGGGTCGCTAAGAGTCGGACACGACTGAGCAACTTCACTTTCACTTTTCACTTTCATGCATTGGAGAAGGAAATGGCAACCCACTCCAGTGTTCTTGCCTGCAGAATCCCAGGGACAGGGGAGCCTGGTGGGCTCTCATCCATGGGGTTGCACAGAGTCGGACACGACTGAAGCAACATAGCAGCAGCAGCTGCAGATAGCATATTAAAAAGCAGAGACATTACTTTGCTAACAAATGTCTGTCTAGTCAAGGCTATGGTTTTTCCAGTGGTCATGTATGGATGTGAGAGTTGGACTGTGAAGAAAGCTGACATTGAAAAATTGATGCTTTTGAACTGTGGTGTTGGAGAAGACTCTTGAGACTCCCTTGGACTGCGAAGAGATCCAACCAGTCCATCCTAAAGGAGATCAGTCCGGGGTGTTCATTGGAAGGACTGATGCTGAAACTGATACTCCAGTACTTTGGCCACCTCATGTGAAGAGTTGACTCATTGGAGAAGACCCTGATGCTGGGAGGGATTGGGGGCAGCAGGAGAAGGGGGCGAGAGAGGATGAGATGGCTGGATTGCATCACCGACTCGATGGACATGAGTTTGAGTGAACTCCGGGAGTTGGTGATGGACAGGGAAGGCCTGGCATGCTGTGATTCATGGGGTCACAAAGAGTTGGACATGACTGAGCGACTGAACTGAACTGAACTGAGAAGAATTAAAGGATAAACATACAGAGACAAACAACACCATTATTGAAATTAAAAAAACACTCTAGAAGGAATCAACAGCACAACATCTGAAGCAGAATGATTCAGTGAGCTGGAAGATAAAATGGTGGATATAACTTCTGAGAAGTTATAACTTTGAAAAGGGAGATGGCAACCCACTTCAGTATTCTTGCTTGAAGAATCCCATGGACAGAGGAGTCTGGAAGGCTACAGTCCATGGGGTCACAAGAGTCGGACATGACTTAGTGACTAAACCACCATTACTTCTGAGTTCAGTTCAGTTCAGTCACTTAGTCGTGTCCAACTCTTTGTGAACCCATGAACTGCAGCACACCAGGCCTCCCTGTCCATCACCAACTGCTGGAGTTTACCCAAACCCATGTCCATTGAGTCGGTGATGCCATCCAACCATCTCATCCTCTGTCATCCCTTTCTCCTCCTGCCCTCAAACTTTCCCAGCATCAGGGTCTTTTCAAATGAGTCAGCTCTTTGCATCAGGTGGCCAAAGTAATTACTACTGAAGAGCAGAATAAAGTAAAAAGAATGAAAAGGACTGAGAATAGTCTCAGAGACCTCTGAGACTGTATCAAATGTATCAACATTCAAATTATAAGGGTCCCAGATTAAGAAGAAAAAAAGAAAGTGTATGAGAAAATTTTTGAAGAGATTATAGTTGAAAATTTCCCCAACAATGAAAAGGAAATAGTCAATCAAGTCTAAGAGGCATGAAGAGTCTCATACGGGATAAAACCAAGGAAAAGATGCCAAGACACATACTAATCAAACAACAGAGACTAAACACTAAGAAAGAATATTAAAAGCAGCGAGGGAGAAGCAACAAGTAACATACAAGGAAAACGCCATATGCTTAACAGCTGATCTCACGGCAGAAACTCTGCGGCCGAAAGGGAATGGCAGGATATCCTTAAAGTACTGAAAGGGAAAAGTCTACAACCAAGATTATTGTACCCGTCAAGGAATTCATTCAAAGTTGATAGAGAAATAAAAAGCTTTTCAGACAAGCAAAAGTTAAAGAGAATTCAGTACCACCAAACTAGCTTTGCAATAAATGTTAAAGGGACTTATATAGTCAAGAAATAAAAGAGAAGAAAAAAGATCTACAAAACAAACCCCAAACAACTAAGAATATGGCAATAGGAACATACATCAATAATTACTAAGTGTAAATGGATTAAATGCCCCAACCAAATGACACAGACTGGCTGAATGGATACAAAAATAAGACCTATATATATGCTATCTACAGAAACCCATTTCAGACCTAAAGACACATACAGACTGAAAGTGAGAGGATATAAACATGTATTACATGAAAATAGGAAGCAAAAGAAAGCTGGAGTAGTAATCCTCATATCAGACAAAATAGACCTTAAAGTAAAGAAGATTACAAGAGATAAGCAAGGACACATAATGATCAAGGGATCAATCCAAGAGGAAGACATAACAATTGTAAATATCTATGCATCCAACATAGGAGCACCTCAGTACATAAGACAAACACTAGCAGACATAAAAGGAGAAACTGACAGTAACACAATAATAGTAGGAGACTTAAATATTCCACTCACACCAATGGACAGATCATTAAAACATAAAAGTAATAAGCAAATACAAGTCTTAAATGATATATTAGATGCAATAGATCTCATTGACATCTTCAGGACATTCCATCCAAATGCAGAAGAATACAACTTCTTCTTAAGTGCACATGGAACATTCTCCAGGATAGACCACATCTTGGGTCACAAATCAAAACTCAGTAAAGTTAAGAAAATTGAAATCATATCAAACATCTTCTCCAATCACAATCCTATGAGACTAGACATCAATTACAAGAAAAAAAAAACAAAAAACTGTAAGAAACACAAACACATGGAGATTAAACAATACATTTCCAAATAACCAACATCTTACTGAAGAAATCAAAAGGGAAATCAAAACATTTCTAGAAACAAATGACAATGAAAACATAACAACTCAAAACCTGTGGGATGCAGCAAAAGCAGTAAGAGGGAAGTTTATAGCAATATAATCCTACCTCAAGAAACAAGAAAAACACTGAATAGACAACCTAACTTTATACCTAAAACAACAGAAAAAAGAAGAACAAAAAAAAAAAAACCCCATAATTAGTAGAAGGAAAGAAATCATAAAAATCTGAGCAGAAATAAATAAAAAAGGAATGAAAGAAACAATAGTAAAGATTAATAAAACTAAAAGCTGGTTCTTTGAGAAGATAAGCAAAACTGAGAAACCTTTAGCCAGACTCACCAAGAAAAAAGAGAGAAGAATCAAATCAACAAAGTTAGAAATGAAACATGAGAGGTTATAAGAGACAATGAAGAAATACAAAGGATTATAAGAGACTATTATGAACAACTATATAGCAATAAAATGGATAACCAGGAAGAAATGGACAGAGTTCTAGAAAAACTCAATCTTCCAACACTGAACCAGGAAGAAGTAGAAATTATGAGCAACCCAATTACAAGCACTGAAATTGAAGCTGTGATAAAAAAAATCTCCCCCAAAACAAAAGCCCAGGACCAGATGGCTTCACAGGAGAATTCTATCAAACATTTAGAGAAGAGCTAATGCCTATCCTTCTGAAACTTTCAAAAAATTGAAGAGGAAGGAACACTACCATATTCATTCTATGAGGCCACCATCACCCTGATACCAAAATCAGACAAAGACAACACACAAAAAAGAAAACTACATGCCAATATCACTGATGAACATAGATGCAAAAATCCTCAACAAAATTTTAGCAAACAGAATTCAGCAACACATCAAAAAGCTCATACACCATGATCAATTTGGGTTTATTCCATGAATGCAAGGATTCTTCAATATATGCAAATCAATCAATGTGATACATCATGTCAACAAACTGAAAGATAAAAGGCACATGATCATCTCAATAGATGCAGAAAAAGCCTTTGACAAATTCAGCACACATTTATAATTAAAACTCTTCAAAAAACTGGCATAAAATGAACCTACCTCAAGAGAGTAAAGGCCATATAGGACAAGCCTACAGCAAACATTATTCCCAATGGTGAAAACCTGAAAGCATTCCACCTATGATCAGGAACAAGACAAGAATGTCCACTTTCACCACTATTATTCAACATAGTTATGGAAATTCTAGATACAGCAATCAGAGAAGAAAAAGAAATAAAAGGAAGCCAGATCATAAAAGAAGAAGTAAAACTTTCACTGTTTGCAGATGACATGACACTGTACATAGAAAACCCTAAATATAGTATCAGAAAACTGCTAGAGCTAATCAGTGAGGTTAGCAAAGTTGCAGGATACAAAATCAATACACAGAAATCACTTGCATTTCTATATACTAACAATGAAAAACCAGAAAGAGAAATGAAGGAATTAATCCCATTCACAACTGCAACAAAAAAGAATTAAATATCTAGGTATAAACTTACCTAAGGAGAGAAAAGAACTATATACAGAAAATTATGAGGCAGTGATGAAAGAAATCAAAGAGAACATAAACTGATAGAGAGATATTTCATGTTCCTGGATAGGAAAAATCAATGTTGTGAAAATGACTATACTACCAAATGCAATCTACAGATTCAATGTGATCCCTATCAAATTACAAATGACACTTTACAGAGGTAGAACAAAAACTTTTACAATTCATATGGAAACAAAAAAGACCCTGAATAGCCAAAGCAGTCTTGAGAAAGAAGAATGGAGCTGAAGGAATCAACCTTCCTGACTTCAGATTATACTACAAAGTTACAGTCATCAAGACAGTATGGCACTGGCACAAAAACAGAAATATAGACCCCAATGGAACAAGATAGACAGTCCAGACATAAATCCATGCACCTATGAGTACCTTATTTTGACAAAGGAGGCAAGAATATACAATGGGGCAAAGACCTTTTCAATAAATGTTGCTGGGAAAACTGGACAGCTACATGTAAAAGAATGAAATTAGAACACTGCCTAACACCATACACAAAGATAAACCCAAAATGGCTTAAAGACCTAAATGTAAGACCAGAAACTATAGAATTTATTTACAGGGTAGTTATGGAGAAACAGATATAGAGAATAGACTTATGGACATGGGGGGAGGGGTGGAAAGGGTGAGATGTATGCAAAGAGTAACATGTAAACTTTCACTACCATATGTAAAATAGATAGCCTATGGGAATTTGCTGTATGGCTCAGGAAACTCAAGCAACTCTGTATCAACCTAGAGGGGTGGGGTGGGGAGGGAGATGGGGAGGGAGGTTCAAAAGGGATGGGATATATATATACCTATGGATGATTCATGTTGAGGTTTGACAGAAGACAACAAAATTCTGTAAAGCAATTATCTTTCAATAAAAAAATTAAAAAAAAAAAGAAAGAAAAAAGAGAGAAAGGAAAGATTAAGTGTGACCAGGAGGTGGTTTTAGGTGTGTGCATTTGTCAAGCTCCATTTATCTTTGATGGTTTGTGGTATCACTATTTTAGATAATGTTTATTTTCAATGTGATGTCTAAAATCATATCTGTACCTGTTTGTGATCATTTCTCTCATTTTGGATAAACATGATTGGAATTTCTTAAAATGGCTGGACTCTACCTATTTCTTATCTTCTTTTTTTTTTTTCCATTTATTTTTATTAGTTGGAGGCTAATTACTTTACATCATTACAGTAGTTTTTGTTATACATTGAAATGAATTAGCCATGGATTTACATGTATTCCCCATCCCTATTTCTTATCTTCTATAGAACACAGAGAAACAATTCAATTTCAATCATCTCTATAGCTACCTCTTGGGTTTTAAATAATTAAAAACAACAAATACTCTTTTATCATTGTTCCTTTACTTGTGAACTACTGTAAAAATCAACTCAATGATTGCCCAACTTACTCCCAAAGGATCATATCTTCATCTTGTGTCTTATTTTTCAACTAAAACTATATTTTATACATCAGAGATTTTAAGAGTTTGTACAATGTATAATTCATGAACTGATTCCCCATAGCTAAATTTACTTAATTCTAGTATCATAATTTTAGGCCTAATCCTAGAAGACCAAATGATGATGTTGTAGTAGGTGAAAGAAGAAAGGAGTCAGTATTTTTGAGTATTCATTCAGATAGAGCATTGTCTATCTCAAATAATCCTTGTGATAATCTTGTGAAAAGGATATAAATATTCCTATTTTCTTCTTTAAGTGAGCAGAAATGGAGACTTGTGAGGTAAAGCCACTTAAAGTTTATACAGCTAACAAAAAGGAAGTCTAATCTCAGCTGTGATTCCAAAACTATCTCCTCAGCTCTATCAATTTCCTTACATGAACATTGACACTGTTCTTTACTTTCCAATATTGACAGGCCCTTATCCTCATTTCAGTTTCCTAAATGAAATACTGCTAGATGGACCCCCCAGAGACCTCTCCTATAAGATATTTTGGGAAATTTGTACTCAATTGGAGATATTTGATTTGGCTAGGGAGATATTTTTCATAGACAATAGTATGAGTTTTCACCATTACTAAATTTGATCCTAGAGGGAGTTTCTTTATTTTGATTTTGAACACCCAGAATTATTCAAATACTTGCTCATCATTCTCCTGGTTCCTCAAGTTCTTAATAATTTGTATCACATACTATTTTAGGTTTTCTTGGGTATCCTGAACATAGTATTTCAAATAATATAAAATATCAAGAGTAGTACATTGACTATATTTTTCTCATCCTCCAACACAGAAAAAACACAACGGGGATGTTAATGTTCAGCTCTGTGCTGTGCTTAGTCACTCAGCCATGTCTGACTCCTTGTGACCCCATGGATGATAGGCCACCAAGCTCCTCTGTCCATGGAGATTCTCCAGGCGAGAACACTGGAGTGGGTTGCCATGTCCTCCAGGTCTCCCCAACCCAGGGATCAAACCCAGGTCTCTCGCATTGCAGACGGATTCTTTACCATCTGAGCTACCAGGGAAGTCCAAGAATACTGGAGTGGGTAGCCTTTCCCTTCTCTAGGGGATCTTCCTGACCCAGGAATTGAACTGGGGTCTTCTGCATTGCAGGAGTATTATTTATCAGCGGTGCTACCAGGGAAGCCCATTCAGCTCATACATAGGGTTATTTTGCAGATAATAACTACTATTTTATCTAATGAGAACAAAATAATGAGCTAGGTAGGGCCAGAAGAATGTCTCTAATAATGACTGTCTTCCTTATCAACATCTTATTCCCCCATAGTCTACAGCATATTGATATAGTTCACTGAATAATTTCTGAGTGAGTTAAGCATTAACATTCACCAAATTCTTGTTCAAGTCACCTGGAGAAGGCAGAAAGAGGTCAAGTGATTTCCAGGGACTACTTCATAAATAACATGGTACCTAGATTGATATTTTAAATTTTAGACTATTTGCAATTCATTTATAAAATTTACAATGGCCTATTAAGGGAAAAAGAATAATATTTTTCACTTTGAAGGGATTAATACCTTTTTAGAAATATAAATATGTGATATTTATTTTAACTTGGGTTAGGAAGATTTTAATACCCTTCACAGGAATTAGGTTATGAAAGAATTTTCCTAGAATCTTGAAATATAGCTGAGTTCTAAATATCTAGTTCAGTGTTTTAGTTGTCATGGTCTGATTACTCACTAAGTTGCTGAGTCACCATGATACACATAAATGCAAACCACTACAATTGCAAACGAATTCCTTTGGAACCCTGGAGCTAGTTTCACTGTGTTTCTCAACTCTGTCATCCTTGGATGCCATTTACAAAATATCTATTTTTCAAATGCTGGTGGTTTAGTCACTAAGTCATGTCGAACTCTTGTGACCCCATGGACTGTAGCTTGCCACGCTCCTCTGTCCATGGGATTCTCCAGGCAAGAAGACTGAAGTGGGTTGCCATTTCCTTCTCCGATTTTCTCACATATTTTAAGTTTTACATTGCCTTTTTCATTGTCTCCTCATGGCCTACCTTCTTGCTACTGATTTCTTTCTCAACCCTTTCCACTGTGACCTGTGGAACTCCGCTTTCTAAACAAATTTCCTTGAATCTTGCTTATACATTTAACTCAGGAAAGCCACTTTTGGCCTTCTAGGATCAAATCTACAAGAATCAGTTAGCCTAACAACTGATATCTCATCTTGCCTTCCTCTGCTCCTAGTAAATACTAAACATTCAATTATAAGCTTATTAGAAACATATTAATAAACTAATTTCTGCATTAAAAGTCTCCATGGGATAGACAATAACTGACATATTCTATGGCATGTACCATGCTTATTTTTTTAAAATTTTTTTCCATTTATTTTTATTAGTTGGAGGCTAATTACTTTACATCATTACAGTAGTTTTTGTCATACATCCATGCTTATTTTTTGTCCTCTTAAATTCTCCCATTCTATGTGCACAATACTGTAAACTCATTTCAGAATAGCTGCTCATCAAAGAACTGCCCTGTTCTCATAGTTCTCCACCTTTCCTTGTTTTTGAAATTCTAACACTATTTAAGATCCAGTGAAAATTTCACTTTCTTCAAGAAGCCTTCTTAAATGCAACTAATTTGAACCAGACATTCTTTCCACAGTACTGTGATTGTACTTTGTACTCTTTTATACGATCTGTCATATTATATGTCATGTGTGCCTATATTTGTTTTCTACCTGGTTGCAAGACTTTTAGGATCAAGACTCTCCTTAAGTCATCTTTGAACCCTTGGAATGATAGTTCAGAACTGGAATCACAGCAGGCCACGTAAGCAAGAATATCTTTCTGGCAGGGAACAGAAAAGCCTTGAAAAGCACTCAACAAGAAGGTTATTGTAAGGACAACTGGTGAAATCACACAGACATCTAAATACAGGCACCAGAGTATGTATCAGACTCTGGGGAAATGGAACTGGGAAAACATTAGAAGCTAAGGATTTTGTTTTTTCTCTCTCTCTCCCTCAGGGGATGCATGGCCTCTCTCATTTCTGCCTCATGTTCTCCCTGTCAGATCAGCTTCCTCTAAATCTGATGGCACGATGCCCACACCATTCTAGCACGGACTGAACATGACTTCATCTTTTGGCTTTTATCACTATCTAGCAATTTTCTCCATAGTTTCTTAGTTCAAATTTCCAAGGGAGGATTCTTTTAGTTCCTATTTTATATCCAGGCCATAATTTGTTATGGGTTCCTGAGTAGACTAAAGATTGGCAACTCTTCAGCTAGGTGTATACCCTGATCTAAAGACCTCAGTAAAGAGAGGAAGAAGGGTGGGAGCAAAGAGACAGAAAACATGACAATGAGTGTCACAGGGCCTGGTGGAGGGACTGATTCTTCCAAAGTCTCCAGAAAACATGACAATGAGTGTCACAGGGCCTGGTGGAGGGACTGATTCTTCCAAAGTCTCTGGAGAATGCTTAGCACAGTAGCTCTTCTAAGGAGTTACTGAATCAAATAAATATAAACCTAATGTGAAAGAAATTTTGTTCAACTGTCACCACAATAATTATTTGTCTCCTCAAAGAGTATGTTTAGAATAAGATACTTCATTAAGTACGTACTCATTCAAAGTTAATTATACTATTTAATCATTTTCTATTTATGAAATCAATTTATTCACATACAGTTTTGAGATTGCCTGGTGGATACATCAAGATTTGTGAATGATAGTTTAAGATGGTAATTTGATATTTTAAGCTCTATTTAAAAATATAACAATTTCTGTCTACACTCTGCTTCTGAATATCGCCATCAGGCTTTTCTACTGGTTCCCATTGTATGGGTGGTGCCATTCAATTTATAGCTTTCTGCCTAGATTTAGAGAATTATGATGAAATTTCCACATCCAGAGAAGCTTTGCTGTCAGAGCAGGAGAAACTATGATGACAATAATAATAATGCTTACATTTCCAAAGACTTGAAAGTTGAATGAAATAGTGTTTACATGGAACACAGAAGTTTTTTGATAAGTGGCATTATTTTAAAACATATAGTTATCAAATCAATTTCCCTACCACTTTCTTCATTTTGCTCTCTTGAGGCTCTCTTTCTGCTCTCATATTTTCTAACTGATCTCTTGCAAAATTCTCCACTCGTCTCCCCATCCTCTTTATTATATCCTTTCAAGACATTCCAGTTAACTCTTTGTCTTAGTTTATTTTCTCTTTTGGAATGCTCTGCATTCTCTTAACTTTGATAAATTCTATACTTGTTTAACGGCCAGTTCAAATCCTACCATTTTCAGGAGAGATAGCTCAGTATAATGGAATGAGTCTAGATTCTCATGCCAGAACACTTGGCTTTGAATTCTTACTTATGAGTTATGTGACCCTGAAGAAATTGCATAATCTCATTTTACTTATCTGTGAAATGGGGATTAAAAATGTTAAAATGGAATCTTTCACATATATACTAGACTATAGGGATATTTTCCTCTCTGGTTTTTCCCCTTGGTCTGTACTTGTAATGGTATGACAGCTTGTGTATTTCTTTTCTTGACTTTAGTCTGGCCCAGTCTCTTATGAAAACTATGGCTCTATATTTTGAAATAACATTTTAATATTAAACTGTTCTGTGTTTTTAGAAGATTAGATTTTAACAGTTGGAGCTTTAATAGCAAGCAGGTGACTATTGTTTAGATGTTAGCAAGGCTTGATTAAATTTCAGGACTTAGAGAATTGTTCCCATTCTGTGATCATATACCCTTAAGGTACTCTTGACTTCCTCAGAGAGGCATTTTTCTATTTCATGGCCAGTCCACCCTGGATAATTGCCCTGATCTTCTCTTTGAGTTTAGTTTGAGGAAAACACTAGGAAGAAAAAAAAAAAAAAAACAAAAACAAAAGTGGCCTTTGCTCCCACTGTTGTAGCGTGAATTATTTGCCTGGATAATTAGAGTCTAAGTGCTGTCATTATAGAGATTAAAGGCTGCTATAACATTTCCTAAGGCTCCCTCCTAGTTTAAGCACCAGCTGCCTCCAGGAGTAGTGAGGCAAGTTGCTGAAGATGGTGGTTTTGTGGGCTTCCAAGTGAGGGTAGATACGCTGCTTGATTTAAGTAATAGCAACTGAAACAAAGTCTATTTAGGCTGTGAGAATACCATAAATGTGCATGCATTATTGAGGGGACAAAGTCTTGATCTTTATCACAGCATTATTGTTCAACATTAATGTTCTTTCATATGAATAAAAAGATTTTTTCTCTTTATCTTGTAGGTGGCTGAATAGAATATTTATTGCTCTAAGTTCCATTTCCTTAAAGAGATCCTGGTTTCTCTTGCATTGTCCTAATATAAAGCTTACCATCTACTTTAGTGACTTTTCTACGTTGCAGCCAGGTGTCCCACAGGTGTGACTAAGCATCTACTCCATCACCTGTCTCTGGCCACATTCCTGCTTTGGCTACCATTTATGAAAGGCAGAAGGGCACTGTGACTAAATGTGTAGACTCTGTGGCCAGAATTTTACTCTACCACCTATCAGGTGTGACGCTGAGTCTGGTATATAATCTCTCTCAGTTTTTCAGTTTTCTACTCTGTAATCCCTCAAAGGGTTCAAAAGAAACTTAAATCAGCTAATACTTTAAAAAGTGCTTAGCAGATAACAAACACTCAATACTTGCTGCTTTTAATATTCTTATTATTACTGAGCACATAAAGAACTTGGATTTTAATCCATGTGGAAGGTTTCTGGGAAGTAGACTTACCACAATTAAATAGATATGGAAATTCTGGTTTAGCAACTAGGTAAATATATAATCTGCTTTGAGATTGTGTTTTCAAATTTTGAACAGAGAAGATACATGGAGTGGAAGCACAGCCATAACTGTATTTAGAGACGATGATCTAGTAAGTTCCAAGCAGCTCTGAACATCCTAGAAGCTATGGAAGACTATTTACAATAGTCAAGACATGGAAGCGACCTAAATGTCCACTATCAGATGGACAGATAAAGATACAGTGCATATACACACAATGGAATATTAGTCATAAAAAGGAATGAAATACTGCCATTTGCAGCAACATGGATAAACCTAGAGATTATCATATTTAAGGGAAGCAAAACAGACAGAGAAAGACATATACCGTTTACATGTGGAATCTAAAAAAAAATGAGATGAGCTTACTTACAAAACAGGAACAGACTCACAGACAAAGAAAAACTTACAGTTACCAAACGGGAAGGGGGGAAGGGATACATTTTTTTATTTTTATTTTTTATTTCTATTAGTAGTAGGCTAACTACTTTACAATATTGTAGTGGTTGTTGCCATACATTGGCATGATCAGCCATGGATTTACATTTGTTCCCCATCCTGATCCCCCCTCCCACCTCCCTCCCCATCCCATCCCTCTGGGTCTTCCCGGTGCACCAGCCCTGAGCACTTGTCTCACGCATCCAACCTGGGCTGGGGGTCTGTTTCACCCTTGATAGTATACTTGTTTCAATGATATTCTCTCAGAACATCCCACCCTCGCCTTCTCCCACAGAGTTCCAAAGTCTGTTCTGTACATCTGTGTCTCTTTTTCTGTTTTGCATATAGGGTTATTGTTACCATCTTTTAAAATTCCATATATATGTGTTAGTATACTGTAATGGTCTTTTTCTTTCTGGCTTACTTCACTCTGTATAATGGCTCCAGTTTCACCCATCTCATTAGAACTGATTCAAATGAATTCTTTTTAATGGCTGAGTAATATTCCATGGTGTGTATGTACCACAGCTTCCTTATCCACTCGTCTGCTGTTGGGCATCTAGGTTGCTTCCATGTCCTGGCTATTATAAACAGTGCTACGATGAACATTGGGGTGCACGTGTCTCTTTCAGATCTGGTTTCCTTGGTGTGTATGCCCAGAAGTGGGATTGCTGGGTCATATGGCAGTTCTATTTCCAGTTTTTTAAGGAATCTCCACACTGTTCTCCATAGTGGCTGTACTAGTTTGCAGGGAAGGGATAAATTAAGAGGTTGGGATTTGGTTCAGTTCAGGTCAGTCGCTCAGTCATGTTACACTCTTTGTGAACCCACGGACTGCAGCACACCAGGCCTCCCTGTCCATCACCAACTCTAGGAGCCTACTCAAACTCATGTCCATAGAGTCAGTGATGCCATCCAACCATCTCATCCTCTCTCATTCCCTTCTCTTCCCACTTTATATCTTTCCCAGCATCAGGGTCTTTTCAAATGAGGCAGTTCTTCACATCAGGTGGCCAAAGTATTGGAGTTTCAGCTTCAGTATCATTCCTTCCATTGAATATTCAGGACTGATTTCCTTTAGGTTGGACTGGTTGGATCTCCTTGCAGGTCAAGGGATTCTCAAGAGTCTTCTCCAATACCACAGTTCAAAAGCATCAATTCTTTGGCACTCAGCTTTTTTAGAGTCCAACTTTCACATCCATATATGACTACTGGAAAAACCATAGCTTTGACTAGACAGACCTTTGTTGGCAAAGTAATGTCTCTTCTTTTTAATATGCTGTCTAGGAAAAAAAAAATATGCTGTCTAGGTTGGTCATAGCTTTTCTTCCAAGAAGAAAGCATCTTTTAATTTCATGACTGCAGTCACCATCTGCAGTGACTTTGGAGCCCAAGAAAATTAAGACTCTCACTGTCTCCATTGTTTCCCCATCTATTTTGAAATGAAGTGATGGGACCAGATGCCATGATCTTAGTTTTCTGAATGTTGAGTTTTAAGCCAACTTTTTCACTCTCCTCTTTCACTTTCATCAAGAGGCTCTTTAGTTCTTCTTTGCTTTCTGCCATAAGGGTAGTGTCGTCTGCATATCTGAGGTTATTGATATTTCTCCCAGCAATCTTGATTCCAGCTTGGACTTCATCTGGCCTAGCATTTCTCATGATGTACTCTGCATATAAGTTAAATAAGCAGGGTGACAATATACAGCCTTGACGTACTCCTTTCCTGATTTGGAACCAGTCCATTTTTCCATGTCCGATTCTAACTGTTGCTTCTTGACCTGCAAACACATTTCTCAGGAGACAGGTAAGGTGGTCTGATATTCCCATCTCTTGAAGAATTTTCTACAGTTTGTTGTGATCCACACAGTCAAAGAGTTTGGCATAGTCAATAAAGCAGAAGTAGATGTTTTTCTGGAACTCTCTTGCTTTTTTGGTCATCCAGCAGATGTTGACAATTTGATCTCTGGTTCCTCTGCCTTTTCTAAATCCAGCTTGAACATCTGGAAGTTCACGGTTCATGTACTGTTGAAGCCTGGCTCAGAGAATTTTGAGCATTACTTTTCTATCATGTGAGATGAGTGCAATTCTGTGGTAGTTTGAACATTCTTTGGCATTGCCTTTCTTTGGGATTGGAATGAAAACTGAACTTTCCCAGTCCTGTGGCCACTGAGTTTTCCAGATTTGCTGGCATATTGAGTGCAGCACTTTCACAGCATCATCTTTGAGGATTTGAAATAGCTCAACTGGAATTCCATCATCTCCACTAGCTTTGTTCATAGTGATGCTTCCTAAGGCCCACTTGACTTCACATTTCAGGATGTCTGGCTCTAGGTGAGTGATCATACCGTCATGGTTATCTGGGTTATGAAGATCTTTTTTGTATAGTTATTCTGTGTATTAGTTTGGGATTAGCTGTTACAAACTATTATATATAAAATATACAACAAGGTCCTACCCACAGGGAACTATATTCCACATCTTATAATAAACTATAATGGAAAAGAATCTGAAAAGTATATACATACACGAAGAAGGGAAATGATGTTCTTGAATACACAATATTTATTAGGTGTTTTGTTTATTTATTTATTTGTTAATCCTCAGAACACAGAAAATTGGGGGGTGGGGGGTGGGAGTGTATTATCCTTACAGATGTCTATACTAAAACCCAGAAAGGTTAAATGACTGGCCCAAGGTCTCAGAGGTAGCAAACATTCAAGTCATAATCAAATCCAGGTCTTATTGACTCTGCTCCATCAATCACGCCTTTCTTCTTGACTTGTCCCTGAAGTGAGTATCTAATGAGCCAATATTTCTATTAGTACTTTTCAAGATACAAAGTATATTTCTATACACACCACTGTTTAATATTCATAATAATTTTAATGAAATAGTATTATCAGATTGATTTTAAAAAGAAAACTGAGACTCATAGAGATGAAATGAAATTTGAAAGTTGCATATCCTCAAGTCTTTGACTCAAAAGTCTCTGCCCTTTTCAGTAAGCTAGAGGTCAAGCAGAAGTGACATTACTTGGTTTTACAAAACCAGAATTCAAATCCCAGTTCCAGTTGTTTGACCTTGGGATTTTATGTACTCTAAGTCTCAGTTTTCTCCTCTGTAAAATGGAGAGGATGATAATATTTAACTTATTATGAGGATTGAATGAGCCAACAAATCTAAAGCACTTAGAACAGTGCCTGGTACACAGTGTTATGTAAAACTTAGCTGTTAATATAATGTTGGGGAGGAGAAAGTACCCTATAATTATAAGTCACATGTGGTACCCTATAATTAAATGTTAAGAGGTGTGGTTTTGACAATAATTACAGCAGAAGTTCAGAGCAGAGGCATGGCCGGCACATGCACATGGACTTCTGGATTCCCAGGGACACACCAGAGTCTTCAAAGCCCCTGAGCATGTCCCCTTCCCCTGTTTTTCCTTTTCAACTTTTTGGTTAGTTTGCTTGCCCAACTCTCATTCATCACCTCAGGCAACTGTGATGTTTAACAATTTCCTCTGATTATTTTTCACTAATGCTCCCAGGGAAAAGACTGTACAAGGTAAGCTCTGAGCCAGGGAACCACTGAATAGGTCAGATAATGCCGTTCTCTGGAAATGGGGCTTTGTATAGTAAAAGCTTCAACCCATTCTGCCCTATCAACTTTTAGGTGGCTGGATTTTTTTCCCTTCCATGATTATTGCAAGCTGTTGGTTTTGAAGGCTTATTAAATAGCTGGGGAAGGGAGAGGAGAATACAGCAAGTTCAAATGCCACAAAACTTGTTCTTACTAAAATTAAATTAAATTTAAAAAAAGACTCCTTAAATTGAGACAAGCATTTAATTTTCAGAGTTCTGGAAAAGTTTATTCTAACAAATTTTCTTCAGCATTCTCATTTGCCTTAATGGAGAAGAGGATTTTCGGAGGTTCTTACTCCACCATTGTTAATATTTAATTACATAACATAATTACAATAATGATTTGAGAGTAAATAGCAGACTTTGGGTGAAGCTGTGACTCAATTGGTGGGAATAGAGGTGCCCAGGATTATATGAGAGAACTGCAGACTTTGAACACTCAGCACACCATAGCAGATCAGTGTGCTTTAGGAAGTGACTGGATGGTTTTGTTTTGTTTTTGCAAATAGCTAAATAGATATGTCAAAAAAGCTTCTATTGCACACACTTATAAAGACTTAAAATGTTTTACTGTGATCCAGTTTCTAAGCACAAATCATTTCTTAATTTACTGAATTATTCTTGAGTTTGAGATCAGTCTAATATTCTAATGGCATTTTGAGGGGTCATAATATTTTGGGTTCTGTAAGTTTAACGTAAGGGAAACAGTTGAATGGCAGGCTCTGTATTCAATCTGTAAGAGAAACTGAACGTGGCAAAGTCATGAACACTTTCAAAACACCTGGGAGACTTCCTTGCCAGTCCAGTGCTTAGGAGTCTATACTTCTACTGCTGTGGGCCTGAGTTTGATCCCTGGTCAGGGACTTAAGATCTTGCTAGCTCTGTGGCACAGAAAACAAAACACCTGAGAATATTTTTCTTCTCAAGCCAGTCTCATCTAAAACTTGCTGTTTGAGTATGTCTCCTTCCTTTTTCTTCTTGCACAGCCTTGACTGTTTCTGGGTGAGCTGCAGGATAAATTCAGTCTTCTACTTGTCACTTAGTGTTTCCATTGTTACTGTCATTTTATTGGACTGGAAATCACATACAGAATCTTCTGTGTAGCTATAATAGTGATCAGGTCACTGTCTGATATTTTCTTAAGTTGGAAGGAGCTTGTCTACATTTCAGATTGATTTGAATATATCATGGTGTACAATGTAAAATATATCACCAGATATTCTTAACTGCTATCCTACCTACTTCCTTGTCAATTAAAGATGTATTTCCCTTTCTTCACTTTTAAAAACAACTCTATTGACACATATGTTCCATATCATAAAATTTATCCATTTCAGGCATATAATTCAATGATCTTCATAAATTTTTACTGAGCAGTACAACTATCACCATAAATCAATTTTAGAATATTTTCATCTCCCTGATAAGATCCCTCATGTCTATTTACATGTCCCCTTTCCCAACACTCAGCCTCAAGCAATCACTGCTTGATGTTTTGTCTTTATAAAGTTGCCCTTTTTTTGACATTTCATGTAAATGGAACCATTCAATATGTATCTCTTCATGTCTGAATTTATCACTTTGTACAATGCTTTTGAGGTTCATGTCTGATACAGCAAATGCCAGTAGTTTGTTCTTTAACATTTTTGAAGAATATCCCACTGTATGGATCTCCATATTTTGTCTATCCTTTCCTTAGCCAATGGCCATTTAGTTATCTCTAGTTTTTGGCTGTTATGAACAGTGTTACTATAAACATTTACGTGCAAGTCTTTGTAGGAATGGAATAACCTGATTGAACAGACAGTGCTCTCCCCAGTGAGTTGACTTGACACTTTTTCAGAAATCACTTAACTATAAATATGAGTTTATTTATGGACTTAATTCTGATTTGTTGTCCTACATATGTCTATCCTTATATTTGTACCACACCTTCTTGATGACCATAACTTTACAGTTAGTTTCAAAATTAGAAAGTAAAAGACTGCCAACTTTATACTTTTTCAAAATTCTTTTGAATAGTCTAGTTTTCCATTTCTGTATAAATTTAAGGATCTGTTTACCAAATGCTACAAAAATACCTGTAGGAACTTTCATAAGGTTATATTGAATTATAGAACAATGTAGGGAGATTTGCAATTTTAATAATAAGGAGTCTCCTAATCCACAAATGTGGAGTGTCTCCATTTATTTTCCCTCAGGAAAGTTTTGTAACTTTCTCTATACCATTATTGTAATGTAAAAAACATATGTACATGTGCTTAATTATGCCCGACTCTTTGTGACCCATGGACTGTAGCCTGCCAGACTCCTCTGTCCACGGGATTTTCCAGGCAAGAATACTGGAGTGGGTTGCCATTTCCCATTCCAGGAGATATTTCTGACCCAGGGATCAAAACCGTGTATCCTGCATCTCCTGCACTGGCAGGCAGATTCTTTACCACTTGGTTGTACTTTTGTTAAATTTATTCCTAAACTTTTTATTTTGGGGGTACTGTTATGAATGGATTGTAGTCTTAATTTTACTTTTAGATTGTTCACTGCTCATATTTAGAGCTCAACAGATCTCATTTATTTTTATGCCTGCCAGAAAAATTTATGTGATAGCAGAGTCCTGGCTGATTTAAAGTGATGCTATATATTCTTAAGGTGATTATAAACCTTTCATGGATAAAATCATATCTATTCATTGGAGTATACCTAAAGCCTTTAGAATAGGTCTTGCACATGATGGGAGTTCATCATATTACTACTGAATAAACACATACATCTTGGAATGTTATTCTTTCAGTTTAAAGCAACTTGGTTACAGATATACATTGGTCAGTTGTGTTGATGGAATCCTTATCTGCATCTATAATGTGAGTTGAAAATTTACCATAAGCTCTTATAAAGTTAGGAATTAAGGGTGTTACCACTGGCCCATTCCAACACAGCAGACAGGGCCTTCATTGATAAAATTGCACTAGGACACAAAATGAGAAGAGCTAAATCTTCTGATGTCAGGTAGAGGTGGGAGGTAACCTCCTGAGGTACAAGTCAGTTATGCTGTGGTCTATGCCATGGCTTGTGAAATTCATCAAGTTATTATCAGTCACTGGGGTCAGAAGGGAATGAGGATTTTAGATTGCTGCTGCTAAGTCGCTTCAGTCATGTCCGACTCTGTGCAATCCCATAGATGGCAGCCCACCAGGATCCTCCGTCCCTGGGCTTCTCCAGGCAAGAATACTGGAGTGGGTTGCCATTTCCTTCTCCAAAGCGCACATGCATGCTAACTCGCTTCAGTCGTGTCTGACTCTGTGCGATCCCATAGACAGCAGCCCACCAGGCTCCTCTGTCCACAGAATTCTCCAGGCAAGAATACTGGACTGGGTTGCCATTTCCTTCTCCAGGGTTTTAGATTAAGTGAATATAAAAAACCTATATGGAGAAATAGAGGCTGAGCTGTCCTGCTCTATAGGGTACAGAGATCTAACTACAGTGGAATTACCATTTACTGTTTAGTTATAAATCTAAACCTACTTATACATTTTGACAATTGGTAACATGTTTACTGTTTAATAGCTCTCAAAAGTCAAAAGGGCATTAAATATGATGAACTAAGTAGTAAATTTCTGATGCTTATGTATAACTCATACAGAATGTTTGTGGACATTTAGCAACCAACATGCAAGCCACATGCAAAGCAACATAACTGACCCTGAAAACCTGAAGGTATAAAACTGAGCCATCTACTTCAAATATTAATAGTTCATTTAAGGACATTATGCTTGAAGACCACAATATAGCATGTGAATCTGTAGCATGTGCCTTTAAATATCATTCTGGGAAGTATAACATCTAATTTTTATCAAATGACTACTCTTGTAAATTAGTTTTGACCCTTTTCAATTGAATCTTGTTGTACAACAATGACACAATTCTGTTTATGTGTCAGTTTTACTAGTAGACGTTTGGAATCAGTTAAATAATATCAGTTTTAAATCCTGTCATAAGATACTTCAAATAAAATTTTTTTTTTGTTTTATATTTTTATGCAATTCATAGAAGCTAAAGTAAAATTTTGGAAATTAATTCTATCAGAGCTGAAACAATCGACTTATTCTGAATATTACCAGAAAATTAGTTGAAAAATCTAACATTATTGGTAAAATCATTTGTTTTTAAAGTAATATGTAGGGGAGGAGGAGCCAAGATGGTGGAGGAATAGGACGGGGAGACCACTTTCTCCCCTACAAATTCATCGAAAGAACAATTGAATGCCGAGCAAATTTCACAAAACAACTTCTGATCGCTAGCAGAGGACATCAGGAGCCCAGAAAAGCAACCCATTGTCTTCGAAGGGAGGTAGGACAAAATATAAAAGATAAAAAGAGAGACAAAAGAGCTAGGGACGGAGACCCGCCCCTGGAAGGGAGTCTTAATAGAGGAAGTTTCCAAACACCAGGAAACCCTCGCACTGGCGGGTCTGGGGGAAGTTTTTGAATCTCGGAGGGCAACCTAACTGGGAGGAAAAATTAAATAAGGCCCACAGATTACGTGCCTAAAAGCTACTCCCAGCAGAAAAGTACCCCAGACGCCCGCACCCGCCACCAACAAGTGGGGGTGGAACGGAGAGGAGCGGGCGGCATTGCTTAGGGTAAGGACCGGGCCTGAAGGCCCTGAGAGCAATCGGAGGGAGCTCTTTTAAACTGTGGGATAGCAAGGGAGAAAATTAACTGGCCCAAACACACTGCCGGCCATTCGCAAAACAAAGGGACTGAGAAACTCCAGAGAAGAGCCGGCCCATCCCCGCTGGAGGTAGGAGGCAGGGGGGAGGGGAAAGGGGCAAACTCAGCCCCAGAGAAGCCACCCCTCTCACACTGCAAACAGGCCTCCAGTTTCTATCTAAAGACTTCCTGAGATTCTGGATGGTTGACATCTGCTGCCGGGAGGGTCGCGGCTAGAGGCCAGCTCCTGAGAACAAACACAAGCTGCAGGCACCCGACCGGCGCACGCGGAAATTGAGGCTGGGGCCGCAGAGGGGAAAGGGCGCACCGCACCCCAGGAGAGTGCGCCCGTCAAGCCCCTGGCTGCTTGAACCGCTCAGGCCGGGGAAGGCACAAAACTCAGGCGCAACCGAATCCGCGCTTTTGTGGAGTACCCGAAAACTGGAACCGCACTCAATGCAGGGCCCGCTCCATATAGAGCAGCCGGGAGCCTGAGCAGTGTAGACGGGGAAAGCACAGACACCCATGAGTGGGACAAACCCAGTGTGGCCGGAACACGGTGAGTGCTATCCACACAGAGCGGTATCTGTCTGCAGCGCCCCGCCCTCCCCGTAGCAGGACTGAACTAAACTAGAGAACCTAAATAAGAGATCACCTCCGCCCCCCTGTGTCAGGGCGGAAATTAGACACCAAAGAGACGGCAAACAGAAGCCAAATAAACAAAGGGAACCGCTTCAGAAAGGACCGGTGCAACAGATTAAAATCCCTGAAGGTAACACCGACTACACCGGAAGGGGCCTATAGATATCGAGAAGTGTAAGCTGGAAAGAGGATCTATCTGAAATTGAACTGAACCTACACTGACTGCAACAGCTCCAGAGAAATTCCTAGATATATATATGTATATTTTTCTTAAAAATTTTTTTTTCTTTCCTTTTTAAAAATTTTTTCTCTTTTATTTTATTTTAAAATTCCCTATTACTCCCCCATTACTCCTCAACTTTCATTTTCATATATTTTTACGATTTTTTTAATTAGGGAAAAAAATTTATTTCTTTTTTTTTTCTTTTTTCTCTTTTTCTTATTTTTCTCTCCTATTTCCTTTTAAAGTCCTCTAATAATCCTCTATTATTCATTAATTTTCATTTTCTTTTCACTATAACCTTGCAAAAGAAAAAAAAAGAGAGAAGCCCTAATTTTAAACCGAACTTCATATATATTTCTAAATTTTTTTTGTGTTTTTGTTTTTAAATATTGTACTTCAAAGAGTCTAACCTCTATGCTAGATTTTTAATCTTTGTTTTTCAGTATGTGATATAAATTTTGGACATTTAAGAATCCAATATTCAGTTCCCATTTCTATTCAGGAGTGTGTTGATTACTCTCTCCCACTTTGGACTGTTTTCTACCTCAGAACACCTCTATTTCCTCCTTTCCCCTTCTCTTCCCAATCCAATTCTGTGAATCTTTGTGGGTGTCTGGGCTACGGAGAACACTTAGGGAACAGATAACTGCGTAGATCTGTCTCTCTCCTCAAGTCCCCCTTTTTCTCCTCCTGCTCACTTCTATCTCCTTCCTCCCTCACCTATTCTTCATGTAACTCTGTGAACCTCTCTGGTTGTCCCTCACGGTGGAGAATCTTTTCACCATTAACCTAGAAGTTTTATTATCAGTGCTGTATAGTTGGAGAAGTTTTGAGACTATTGGAAGAATAAAACTGAAATCCAGAGGCAGGAGACTTAAGCCCAAAACCTGAGAAAACCAGATAACTGCTGACTACATGGAACATTAAGTAATAAGAGACCATCCAAAAGCCTCCATACCTACATTAAAACCAACCACAACCCAAGAGCCAATAAGCTCCAGAACAAGACATACCACGCAAATTCTTTAGCAACGCAGGAACATAGACCTGAGTGTCAACATACAGGCTGTCCAAAGTCACACCTAACACATAGACCCATCGCAAAACTCATTACTGGACACTCCATTGCACTCCAGAGAGGAGAAATCCAGTTCCATGCACCAGAACACTGACACAAGCTTCCCTAACCAGGAAACCTTGACAAACCAATCGTCCAACCCCACCCACTCGGAGAAACCTCCACAATAAAAAGGAACCACAGACCACCAGAAAACAGAAAGCCCACTCCAGACACAGCAATCTAAACAAGACGAAAAGGCAGAGAAGTACCCAACAGGTAAAGGAACATGAAAAATGCCCACCAAACCTAACAAAAGAGGAGGAGATAGGGAATCTACCTGAAAAAGAATTTAGAATAATGATAATGATCCAAAATCTTGAAAACAAAATGGAGTTACAAATAAATAGCCTGGAGACAAAGATTGAGAATATGCAAGAAATGTTTAACAAGGACCTAGAAGAAATAAAAAAGAGTCAATTAAAAAAGAATAATGCAATAAATGAGATAAAAAACACTCTGGAGGGAACCATGAGTAGAATAACGGAGACAGAAGATAGGATAAGTGAGGTAGAAGATAAAATGGTGGAAATAAATGAAGCAGAGAGGAAAAAAGAAAAAAGAATCAAAAGAAATGAGGACATCCTCAGGGACCTCTGGGACAATGTGAAACACCCAACATTCGAATCACAGGAGTCCCAAAAGAAGAAGACAAAAAGAAAGGCCATGAGAAGTTACTCGAGGAGATAATAGCTGAAAACTTCCCTAAAATGGGGAAGGAAATAGCCACCCAAGTCCAAGAAACCCAGAGAGTCCCAAACAGGATAAACCCAAGGCAAAACACCCCAAGACACATATTAATCAAATTAACAAAGATCAAACACAAAGAACAAATATTAAAAGTAGCAAAGGAGAAACAACAAACAACACACAAAGGGATTCCCATAAGGATAACAGCTGATCTATCAATAGAAACCCTTTAGGCCAGAAGGGAATGGCAGGACATACTTAGAGTAATGAAAGAGAATAACCTACAACCTAGATTACTGTACCCAGCAAGGATCTCATTCAGATATAAAGGAGAAATCAAAAGCTTTACAGACAAGCAAAAGCTGAGAGAATTCAGCACCACCAAACCAGCTCTTCAGCAAATGCTAAAGGATCTTCTCAAGACAGGAAACACAGAAAGGCTGTATAAACGTGAACCCCAAACAACAAAGTAAATGGCAATGGGGCCATACTTATCAATAATTACCTTAATTGTAAATGGTTTGAATGCCCCAACCAAAAGACAAAGGCTGGCTGAATGGATACAAAAACAAGACCCCTATATATGCTTTCTACAAGGGACCCACCTCAAAACAAGGGACACATACAGACTAAAAGTGAAGGGCTGGAAAAAAATATTTCATGCAAACGGAGACCAAAAGAAAGCAGGAGTCGCAATACTTATATCAGATAAAATAGACTTTCAAATAAAGCTGTGAAAAGAGACAAAGAAGGACACCACATAATGATCAAAGGATCAATCCAAGAAGAAGATATAACAATTATAAATATATATGCACCCAACATAGGAGCACTGCAATATGTAAGGTAAACACTAACGAGTATGAAAGAAGAAATTAATAGTAACACAATAGTAGTGGGAGACTTTAATACCCCACTCACAACTATGGATAGATCAAATAAACAGAAAACGAACAAGGAAACACAAACTTTAAAGGACACAATGGACCAGCTAGACCTAATTGACATCTATAGGACGTTTCACCCCAAAACAACCAACTTCACCTTTTTCTCAAGTGCACATGTAACCTTCTCCAGAATAGATCACATCCTAGGCCATAAATCTAGTCTTGGTAAATTCAAAAAAATTGAAATCACTCCAGTCATCTTTTCTGACCACAGTGCAGTAAGATTAGATCTCAATTACAGGAAAAAAAATTATTAAAAAATCAAACTTATGGAGGCTAAAAAACACGCTTCTGAATAACCAACAAATCATAGAAGAAACAAAAAAAGAAATCAAAACATGCATAGAAATGAATGAAAATGAAAACACAACAACCCAAAACCTATGGGACACTGTAAAAGCAGTGCTAAGGGGAAGGTTCATAGCAATAGAGGCTTACCTCAAGAAACAAGAAAAAAGTCAAATAAATAACCTAACTCTACACCTAAAGCAACTAGAGAAGGAAGAAATGAAGAACCCCAGGGTTAGTAGAAGGAAAGAAATCTTAAAAATTAGGGCAGAAATAAATGCAAAAGAAACTAAAGAGACCATAACAAAAATCAACAAAGCTAAAAGCTGGTTCTTTGAAAAAATAAACAAAATTGACAAACCATTAGCAAGACTCATTAAGAAACAGAGGGAGAAGAACCAAATTAACAAAATTAGAAATGAAAATGGAGAGATCACAACAGACAACACTGAAATACAAAGGATCATAAGAGACTACTACCAGCAGCTCTGTGCCAATAAAATGGACAACTTGGAAGAAATGGACAAGTTCTTAGAGAAGTATAACTTTCCAAAACTGAACCAAGAAGAAATAGAAGATCTTAACAAACCCATCACAAGCACAGAAATCGAAACTGTAATCAGAAATCTTCCAGCAAACAAAAGCCCAGGACCAGATGGCTTCACAGCTGAATTCTACCAAAAATTTAGAGAAGAGCTAACACCTATCTTACTCAAACTCTTCCAGAAAATTGCGGAAGAAGGTAAACTTCCAAACTCATTCTATGAGGCCACCATCACCCTAATTCCAAAACCAGACAAAGATGCCACAAAAAAAGAAAACTACAGGCCAATATAACTGATGAACATAGATGCAAAAATCCTTAACAAAATTCTAGCAAACAGAATCTAACAGCATATTAAAAAAATCATACACCATGACCAAGTGGGCTTTATCCCAGGAATGCAAGGATTCTTTAATATCCACAAATCAATCAATGTAATACACCACATTAACAAATTGAAAGGTAAAAACCACATGATTATCTCAATAGATGCAGAAAAAGCCTTTGACAAAATTCAACATCCATTTATGATTAAAACTCTCCAGAAAGCAGGAATAGAAGGAACATACCTCAACATAATAAAAGCTATATATGACAAACCCACAGCAAGCATCACCCTCAATGGTGAAAAATTGAAAGCATTTCCCCTAAAATCAGGAACAAGACAAGGGTGCCCACTCTCACCACTGCTATTCAACATAGTTTTGGAAGTGTTGGCCACAGCAATCAGAGCAGAAAAAGAAGTAAAAGGAACCCAGATAGGAAAAGAAGAAGTGAAACTCTCTCTGTTTGCAGATGACATGATCCTCTACATAGAAAACCCTAAAGACTCTACCAGAAAATTACTAGAGCTAATCAACGAATATAGTAAAGTTGCAGGATATAACATTAATACACAGAAATCTCTTGCATTCCTATACACTAACAATGAGAAAACAGAAAGAGAAATTAAGGAAACAATACCATTCACCATTGCAACAAAAAGAATAAAATACTTACGAGTATATCTACCTAAAGAAACAAAAGACTTATACATAGAAAACTATAAATCACTGATGAAAGAAATCAAAGAGGACACAAACAGATGGAGAAATATACCATGTTCATGGATTGCGAGAATCAGTATTGTCAAAATGGCTATACTACCCAAAGCAATCTATAGATTCAATGCAATCCCCATCAAACTACCAACGGTATTTTTCACAGAACTAGAACAAATAATTTCACAGTTTGTATGGAAATACAAAAAGCCTTGAATAGCCAAAGTAATCTTAAGAAAGAAGAATGGAACTGGAGGAATCAACCTGCCTGACTTCAGACAATACTACAAAGCCACAGTCATCAAGACAGTATGATATTGGCACAAAGACAGAAATATAGATCAATGGAACAGAATAGAAAGTCCAGAGATAAATCCATGAACCTATGGACACCTTATCTTCGACAAAGGAGGCAAGGATATACAATGGAAAAAAGACAACCTCTTTAACAAGTGGTGCTGGAAAAACTGGCCAACCACCTGTAAAAGAATGAAACTAGAAGAGTCTCTAACACCATACACAAAAATAAACTCAAAATGGATTAAAGATCTAAACGTAAGACCAGAAACTATAAAACTCCTAGAGGAGAACATGGGCAAAACACTCTTTGACATAAATCACAGCAGGATCCTCTATGACCCACATCCCAGAATATTAGAAACAAAAGCAAAAATAAACAAATGGGGCCTAATGAAACTTAATAGCTTTTGCACAACAAAGGAAACTATAAGCAAGGTGAAAAAGACAGCCCTCAGATTGGGAGAAAATAATAGCAAACGAAGCAACAGACAAAGGATTAATCTCAAAAATGTACAAGCAACTCCTCCAGCTCAACTCCAGAAAAATAAATGACCCAATCAAAAAATGGGCCAAAGAACTAAACAGACATTTCTCCAAGGAAGACATACAGATGGCTAACAAACACATGAAAAGATGTTCAACATCACTCATTATCAGAGAAATGCAAATCAAAACCACAATGAGGTACCATTACATGCCAGTCAGAATGGCTGCTATCCAAAAGTCTACAAGCAATAAATGCTGGAGAGGGTGTGGAGAAAAGGAAACCCTCTTACACTGTTGGTGGGAATGCAAACTAGTACAGCCGCTATGGAAAACAGTGTGGAGATTTCTTAAAAAACTAGAAATAGAACTGCCATATGACCCAGCAATCCCACTTCTGGGCATACACACCGAGGAAACCAGAACTGAAAGAGACACGTGCACGCCAATGTTCATTGCAGCACTGTTTATAATAGCCAGAACATGGAAGCAACCTAGATGCCCATCAGCAGACGAATGGATAAGGAAGCTGTGGTACATATACATCATGCAATATTACTCAGCCCTTAAAAAGAATTCATTTGAATCAGCTCTAATGAGATGGATGAAACTGGAGCCCATTATACAGAGCGAAGTAAGCCAGAAAGATAAAGACCATTACAGTATACTAACACATATATATGGAATTTAGAAAGATGGTAACGATAATGCTATATGCAAAACAGAAAAAGAGACGCAGATGTATAGAACAGACTTTTGGACTCTGTGGGAGAAGGCGAGGGTGGGATGTTTCAAGAGAACAGCATCAAAACATTATATTATCTAGGGTGAAACAGATCACCAACCCAGGTTGGATGCATGAGACAAGTGCTTGGACCTGGTGCACTGGGATGACCCAGAGGGATAGGGTGGAGAGGGAGGTGGGAGGGGGGATCAGGATGGGGAACACATGTAAATCCATGGCTAATTCATGTCAATGTATGTCAAAAACCACTACAATATTGTAAAGTAATTAGCCTCCAACTAATAAAAATAAATGAAAAAAAAAGTAATATGTATATGAATTTTGGTGGAACAAAGGATATGGCAAAAATAATGTTCTCATTATATTAAAATTTGACCACAGAATTGCTTGCAGTATAGCATTCTGTGTAATAAAAGCTGAAATTCAACAAATTTGTGTAACTTGTTACACAAACCTATAAATATCTTAATATATAAATAGGGAACTACAATTTTTTTTGTGACACAGTTAAAGTTAAAAGTTAAATAAATTCTGTAACGTGGTGGCAGGTATTTTTTCTTTTTGCTATCCATTATCAAATGGATTTTAAGAACGCTTAATCCTTTGATTAATTTCTTTGTAAATCAACTTCAGTTTGACTGTAATGATATACACATTTTAACTAAACAAGCTTTAAGTTTTTATTTCATCTTTGTCAAAATAAAAAAGCATTTTAATAAAAATAAATGAAATATTTTAATCAATGTAGTTAATGAACATAGTTCCCAAAATGTCAGCATTTAAAACCCTCAGCAAGCCTCAATCATTGCAAAAACTTATGACATAGCACTTTTTCCAATAACAAAACTGACCTTATGATTTCAAATGTTGTATAAGATTTAAATTTGAAATTCTTTAACTGCATATTTGACTTGCAAGGAGACTTTTTTGATGAAGCTTCTATTTTTAATTAGATAAATTTATATTCTCTGCCAGAATGAAATGAAACTGAGAAGGACTGTGATTTTGCAGCATGTAAGTCTGGCAAAGCAATAAAAAGAACCATAAAAAGAGATGATTTATTTGATGAGATGAGTCTTGTAAAAATATTTTTTAAAGATAACATTTTGAATGGAAGCAAAAAGGCTATACTTGTGAAAATATTTGGGTTGAAACTGACACATTTCAGTTTAAAATTATTATTGATAAATTCCTTTTTAACAGATATTGCTAGAAGTTTACCAAGCATCTCAGCATCCATATAGAGAGATCTTATATTAAAGTGTTGTGATCTATAAGGAGTATCAATTGAGGAAGTCAGTGATTTCAGAATGTTGAAGAAAACTGCAGGCAGTTTTATGAAAGGGAATAAAATTATACAGAAAAACCAACTCTTCAGAAAAGTACTAGGACATAGCATTAGAGCAGAATATTATTTTAAAACTGATTAAAATAGAATAATTTTTTGCTTTTATTATTTGTTAATGTGCATATTCTCAACACAGATTTTTAAGATTTTGTTTAATGCTCTAGACATGTTTATTTTTAGTTTTTCAAAAAATTTTATCTTCAAAAATAGTATTTGGATAGTATCTATTTAAAGTACAGGAAAAGATAAGTTTTCAGGAAAAGATCAGTGAGCTGAGAAATTCCAGATGTTCAAGCTGGATTCAGAAAAGGCAGAGGAACCAGAAATCAAATTGCCAACATCCGTTGGGTCATAGAAAAAGAGAGTTCCAGGAAAACATCTACTTCTGCTTTATTGACTATGCCAAAGTCTTTGACTATATGGATCACAACAAACTGTGGAAAATTCTTCAAGAGATGGGAATACCAGACCACCTTACCTGCCTTCTGAGAAACCTGTATGCAGGTCAAGAAGCAACAGTTAGAACCAGACATGGAACAATGGACTGGTTCCAAATAGGGAAAGTAGTACCTCAAGGCTGTATATTGTCACCTGCTTATTTAACTTATATGCAGAGTACATCATGAGAAATGTTGGACTAGATGAAGCACAAGCTGGAATCAAGATTGCCAGGAGAAATATCAATAACCTCAGATACGAAGATGACACGACCCTTATGGCAGAAATCGAAGAACTAAAGAGCCTCTTGATGAAAGTGAGAGAAGAGAGTGAAAAAGTTGGCTTAAAACTCAACATTCAGAAAACTAAGATCATGGCATCTGGTCCCATCACTTCATGGCAAACAGATGGGAAAACAATGGAAACAGTAAGAGACTTTATTTTCTTGGTCTCCAAAATCACTGCAGATGGTAACTGCAGCCATGAAATTAAAAGACGCTTTCTCCTTGGGAGAAAAGCTGTGACCAACCTAGGCAGCATATTAAAAAGCAGAGACATTACTTTGCCAACAAATGTCTGTCTAGTCAAAGCTATGGTTTTTCCATCATAAAGAAAGCTGAGCACCGAAGAATTGATGCTTTTGAACTGTGGTGCTGGAGAAGTCTTGAGAATCCCTTTGGATTGCAAGGAGGTCATACCAGTTACTCCTAAAGGAAACCAATCCTGAATATTTATTGGAAGGACTGATGCTGAAGCTGAAACTCCAATACTTTGGCCACCTGATGCGAAGAGCTGACTCATTTGAAAAGACCCTGATGCTGTGAAAGCTTGAAGGCAGGAGGAGAAGGGCATGACAGAGGATGAGCTGGTTGGATGGCATCACTGATTGAATGGACATGAGTTTGAGCAAGCTCCAGGAGTTGGTGATGTTGGGATGCCTGGTGTGCTGCAGCCCATGGGGTCACAAAGAGTCAGACATAACTGAGTGGCTGAACAGCAACAATAATTTAAAGTAGTAAACAATCCAATAATATATTACAAATAATTTGTTGGTCAATAATATTTCAAAAAATCATATAATTTAAATTATTTTTAGCCCCTATTTAACTTTGAGAAGTTCCACCTGGGATTATGGTAACTCTGTGTGTAAGGGATAATATAGCCAGAAATACATCTTGAGATTCATTCTGGACCACTGGTACTTAGCACTCAAGTGGCTTCTACCAACTCCATGCCTAACCTGGGGTGTTTTGTTTATTTCCCATTCTTTCCTCCTCTGCATCCACCTGTGACTTTTGAGTCTCAGTAGTTCTAAATTGGCTATGTCTCTTGCATCAATATGTAGGCAGAAATAGTGATATGATTCCTTTGTTTTCATCTTAGAAAACTTTCTTGACAACTTCTCTCTCAAAGTCCTA
This sequence comes from Odocoileus virginianus, assembly GCF_023699985.2. Classification (NCBI taxonomy): domain Eukaryota; kingdom Metazoa; phylum Chordata; class Mammalia; order Artiodactyla; family Cervidae; genus Odocoileus; species Odocoileus virginianus. Next base: position 4,451,629 of record NC_069703.1, on the reverse strand, counting down.
TTTAAGAATGTTTAAGAATCCTTTCTGCCTGGGCCTCAGTGTTGATCCTTTTGAGTTCTGTATTGAGCAGTGTTGTTGATTGCCAACCTTTAGTTTTCATCATTTTCACTTGTTAAATTTGTTTTATTTTTCCCTCCAAGAGAATGTATTCAATATTTCCGAGACTCCTACCTTAGGGACACTTAAAATTCACTTTTATTTAGTTTGAATTATCCAAATCAGATAACCAGATATTCAGATCAATGTCTGTTAACAGGACTACTCATTTACATTTTAGCTTATTAATTATTTTAAATCATGAAAATGCTCTCTTATTTTTCTGACCATCTGAATTTTAGGACAAATTCTTTATAAAGGCAACTATTTGGTGAATTCAGCAGAGCCACCACTGTATCAAGAAAGTTAATTAATTTCAGTTTTGTCACCCTTCTGAAATACCAAGGAGCTTTCTGTTTATTAGAATATTCCACTAAAAATAATACCATCAGTAATTATGACAAGGTTCACCCATGGAAATTAATTTCTGATTAACCCACAATTAATAACCTTATCTGTAAAAATTATAATATGCAGGTTGATAATATTCAACTACTAGTTTTGTGGGAAAAAAAAGCAAAACTAGTTATAATGGTAAAAATTTTTTTCCTAGTGTTATTTTAATCCTTATAAATATGACAAAAATACCCCCTATAAAGGATAATAGCTTTTCTGTAATCCACAGAATACAAAATATTCCTGATGGCACCATATCACAAGAAATAATTAATAAGAGTTTTTTACTGGACAAATCAATCAAGGAAAAAATTTTTGCATTACTTGGGTTAATTAAACTTTTTCTGTTGTAACCTAAGATACTCAAGATGCATACTGACAAAAACCTTACAAAAATTTCAGGCTGTGTTCATGTGCCTTGGTATATTTATATGGTGGTAATATCAATTCATGGGCTTCCCAGGTGGCATAGTGGTAAAGAATCCACCTGCCAATGTAGGAGACACAAGAGACACAGGTTTGATCCCTGAATCAGGAAGATCCCCTGGAGTAGGAAATGGCAACCCACTCCAGTGTTCTTGCCTGAAAAATTCCAGGAACAGAGGAGTCTAGTGGGCTACAGTACATGGAGCTGCACAGAGTCAGACACAACTGGGGGACTGAACACACACACAATATCAACTCACACTGGGAACTTGAAGAGAGGTAGGAGGATGCCATCTGTGAAGGATTTATATGTGATATTTCTATATTGGTAGTATCTAAAATAAGTTGTTCTTTCATCTAACTATTGACATGCAAATCTACCAGTAGAGGATAGAGAGACTAGTTTCCATTGCTCTGAGCACAGGTTTCTCTCTTGGCTTTTGATCCTTAAACACTATATTTGAAACTAGTTTTACAGTTGCAATAATAGCAAATGATACTGTGTAGACTGTGTATGCTATACAAACACAACAAAAAAGCTTCTGACTTGCTTGTCTAGAGGGGCTAGGCCACAGAATCACTTTAGGTATTTTAGTCACTAAAAAGGTAACATTTGTGTGCTGCTTAATAGCTCCTATTGCATTTGGATCCTTGAGTAAAATTCAGTAGTAATCCAGTTGGACGCCCAACATGGGAAAAACCAATCCATTGGATATTGTTTCTGTTTAGGACTTTTCCAAATTGAAAATTGTTTAAGAGATGCTTTATAAACATTTGTTATGTCATTTTTACTTGTTGCTACTGTCAGTTCAGTTCAGTTGCTCAGTCATGTCCAACTCTTTCTACCCCATGGACTGCAGCACGCCAGGCTTCCCTGTTCATTACCAACTCCCGGAGCTTGCTCAAACTCATGTCCACCGAGTTGGTGATGCCAGCCAACCATCTCATCCTCCATCGTTCCCTTTCCTCATGCCTTCAATTTTTCCCAGTATCAGAGTCTTTTCCAAGGAGTCAGATGTCTGCATCAGGTGGTCAAAGTATTGGAGCTTCAGCTTCAACATCAGTCCTTCCAATGAATATTCAGGACTGATTTCCTTCAGGAAAGCATTAATTATTTAGCGCTCTTTGTTAAGAGGACTTTAAATTGTTCTGAGCAGCCATCATCCTGTAGATTCATATACCAGATAACTTTACATAAAAAACTTGAATAATCTGAGTAAATATGATGAAATTTTGTGAGAATGATGCTCAAAACCAAAATGGTGATGTAGACCCTAAAATCTGATAATTTATTTATTCTTTGTGTGCTCATCTTATTGCTTCAGGGTAAAGGAATAGAAGAGGAACTAGAAAAAGATTTTTTTTTTCCCTTTTTTTAACATTACAACAGAACTTCCTCAGGATATATGAAAGCTGAATGCTGGGCTTCATCAAGTTTAATCCAATCGACTAAAGCTGATAAATGACCATGAACTTTGAGGGTCTTCAGTAAACCAGACCTCTATTAGATCTAAATGAAGATGCTTGATGAATGAGTAATGGAATTTTTTTCCTCCTCTGACTGAGGATTTCATTAAAAAATATGATCATGTCAAAAGTCTTTGTGTATGTGTGTGTGTTTGTGTGTAGGTCCATGAGTTTTAACCCTTGCACAGATTTTTGCTATCACCACCATAACCAATTGTTGTTCAGTCACTCAGTCATGTTTGACTCTTTGTGACCCCATGGACTGCAGCACGCCAGGCTTCCCTGTCCTTCACCAACTCCTGGAGCTTGCTCAAATTCATGTCCATTGAGATGGTGATGCCACCCAACCATCTCGTCCTCTGTCATCCCCTTCTCCTCCTGTCTTCAATCTTTCCCAGCATCAGGGCATTTTCTAACGAGTCAGCTCTTCACATCAGGTGGTCAAATATTGGACACAAAACAACTCCATCATACCCTAAATTCTTCTCCTACTGCCTTTTTGTAGTCAAATATTCTTTCACCCCGATCCTTGGTACTGACATGTTCTCTGTTTCATAATTTTGTTTTTTATAGGATATTATATTTATGATCATCTATATGTAATCATCGTGTATGGGGCCTTTGGAACTAACTTCCTTCACTCAGGATAATCCTTTAAGATCCATATTGTTACACTTGTCATAATTTGTTTTTTTAATTGATGAACTGTAGCCCATTGTGTGAGTATAACACAATTTATTGTCCATTCACTTATTGAAGGATATTTGGTTTCTCTCTCCAGTTTATAGAGATTATAAATAAAGCCTTTTAACTATTTATGTACAGATTTTTGTATGAAATAAGTTTTAATTTCCCTAGGATAAATATCTAGGAGCTGGAATGTTGGGTAGATAACAGACATATGTTTAATTGTTTAAGAAACTGCCAAACTGTTTTCCAAAATATCTGTACTATTTTACATTCCCATCAACAATGTTGTGAGTTCTGGTTTCTCTCCATACTCACCAGCAGTTTGCACTGATAATTTTTTAAAAATTATCTCTAATATGTTTGCAGAAATAACTCATTCCTTTTTTTTTTTAATTTGTTTATATTAGTTGGAGGCTAATTACTTTACAATATTGTAGTCGTTTTGCCATACATTGATATGAATCAGCCATGGATTTACATGTGTTCCCCATCCTGAACCTTCCTCCCACCTCCCTCCCCGTTCCATCCCTCTGGGTCATCCCAGTGCCCCAGCCCTGAGCACTTGTCTCATGCATCAAATCTGGATTGGTGATCTGTTTCACACTTGATAATATACATGCTTCAACGCTCTTCTCTCAAATCATCCCACCCTCGCCTTCTCCCACAGAGTCCAAAAGTTAGTTCTATACATCTGTGACTCTTTTTCTGTCTTGCATATAAGGTTATTGTTACCATCTTTCTAAATTCCATATATATGCATTAGTATACTGTATTGGTCTTTCTGGCTTACTACACTCTGTATAAGGGGCTTGAGTTTCATCCACCTCATTAGAACTGATTCAAATGTATTCTTTTTAATGGCTGAGTAATATTCCATTGGGTGTATGTACCACAGCTTTCTTATCCATTCGTCTGCTGATGGGCATCTAGGTTACTTCCATGTCCTGGCTATTATAAACAGTGCTGCGATGAACACTGGGGTGCACGTGTCTCTTTCAGTTCTGGTTTCCTCAGTGTGTATGCCCAGGAGTGGGATTGCTGGGGAATCTCCACACTGTTCTCCATAGTGGCTGTATTAGTTTGCATTCCCACCAACAGTGTAAGAGGGTTCCCTTTTCTCCACATCCTCTCCAGCATTTACTGCTTGTAGACTTTTCAATAGCAGCCATCTTGACTGGCGTGAAATGGTACCTCATTGTGGTTTTGATTTGCATTTCTCTGATAATGAGTGATGTTGAGCATCTTTTCATGTGATTTTTAGCCATCTGTATGTCTTCTTTGGGGAAATGTCTGTTTAGTTCTTTGGCCCATTTTTTTATTGGGTCATTTATTTTTCTGGAATTGAGCTGGAGGAGTTGCTTGTATATTTTTGAGATTAATCCTTTGTCTGTTGCTTCATTTGCTATTATTTTCTCCCAATCTGAGGGCTGTCTTTTCACCTTGCTTATAGTTTCCTTTGTTGTGCAAAAGCTTTTAAGTTTAATTATGTCCCATTTGTTTATTTTTGCTTTTGTTTCCAATATTCTGGGAGGTGGTTCATAGAGGATCTTGCTGTGATTTATGTCAAAGAGTGTTTTGCCCATGTTCTCGTCTAGGAGTTTTATAGTTTCTTACATTTAGATCTTTAATCCATTTTGAATTTATTTTTGTGTATGGTGTTAGAGAGTGTTCTAGTTTCATTCTTTTATAGGTGGTTGACCAGTTTTCCCAGCACCACTTCTTAAAGAGGTTGTCTTTTTTCCATTGTATATCCTTGCCTCTTTTGTCGAAGATAAGGTGTCCATAGGTTCATGGATTTATCTCTGGGCTTTCTATTTTGTTCCATTGATCTTTATTTCTGTCTTTGTGCGAGTACCATACTGTCTTGATGACTGTGGCTTTGTAGTATAGTCTGAAGTCAGGCAGGTTGACTCCTTCAGTTCCATTCTTCTTTTCAAGATTGCTTTGGCTATTCGAGGTTTTTTTGTATTTCCATACAAATTGTGAAATTATTTGTTCTAGTTCTGTGAAAAATATCATTGGTAGGTTGATAGGGATTGCATTGAATCTATAGATTGCTTGGGTAGTATACTCATTTTCACCATATTGATTCTTCCAATCCATGAACACGGTATATTTCTCCATCTATTTGTGTCCTCTTTGATTTCTTTCATCAGTGTTTTATAATTTTCTATATATATGTCTTTTGTTTCTTTAGGTAGATATATTCCTAAGTATTTTATTCTTTTTGTTGCAATGGTGAATGGTATTATTTCTTTCTCTTTCTGTTTTCTCACTGTTAGTGTATAGGAATGCAAGGGATTTCTGAGTGTTAATTTTATAGCTTGCAACTTTAATATATTTATTGATTAGCTCTAGTAACTTTCTGGTAGAATCTTTAGGGTTTTCTATGTAGAGGATCATGTCATCTGCAAACAGTGAGAGTTTCACTTCTTCTTTTCCTATCTGGATTCCTTTTACTTCTTTTTCTTCTCTGATTGCTGTGGCCAAAACTTCCAAAACTATGTTGAATAGTAGTGGTGAGAGTGGGCACCCTTGCCTTGTTCCTGATTTTAGGGGAAATGCTTTCAATTTTTCACCATTGAGGGTAATGTTTGCTATGGGTTTGTCATATATAGCTTTTATTATGTTGGGGTATGTTCCTTCTATGCCTGCTTTCTGGAGAGTTTTATTTTATTTATTTTTTTTTCCATTTATTTTTATTAGTTGGAGGCTAATTACTTTACATCATTACAGTAGTTTTTGTCATACATTGAAATGAATTAGCCATGGATTTACATGTATTCCCCATCCCAGTCCCCCCTCCCACCTCCCTCTCCACCCGATCCCTTTGGGTCTTCCCAGTGCACCAGGCCCAAGCACTTGTCTAATGCACCCAACCTGGGCTGGTGATCTGTTTCACCCTAGATAACATACATGCTTCAATGCTGTTCTCTTGAAACATCCCACCCTCGGCTTCTCCCAGAGTCCACAAGTCTGTTCTATACATCTGAGTCTCTTTTTCTGTTTTGCATATAGGGTTATCATTACCATCTTTCTAAAGTCCATATATATGTGTTAGTATACTGTACTGGTCTTTATCTTTCTGGCTTACTTCGCTCTGTATAATGGGCTCCAGTTTCATCCATCTCATTAGAACTGATTCAAATGAATTCTTTTTAATGGCTGAGTAATATTTCATGGTGTATATGTACCACAGCTTCCTCATCCATTCGTCTGCTGATGGGCATCTGGGTTGCTTCCATGTCCTGGCTATTATAAACAGTGCTGTGATGAACATTGGGGTGCACGTGTCTCTTTCAGATATGGTTTCCTTGGTGTGTATGCCCAGAAGTGGGATTGCTGGGTCATATGGCAGTTCTATTTCCAGCTTTTTAAGAAATCTCCACACTGTTTTCCATAGTGGCTGTACTAATTTGCATTCCCACCAACAGTGTAAGAGGGTTTCCTTTTCTCCACACCCTCTCCAGCATTTATTGCTTGTAGACTTTTGGATAGCAGCCATCCTGACTGGCGTGTAATGGCACCTCATTGTGGTTTTGATTTGCATTTCTCCGATAATGAGTGATGTTGAGCATCTTTTCATGTGTTTGTTAGCCATCTGTATGTCTTCCTTGGAGAAATGTCTGTTGAGTTCTTTGGCCCATTTTTTGATTGGGTCATTTATTTTTCTGGAGTTGAGCTGGAGGAGTTGCTTGTATATTTTTGAGATTAATCCTTTGTCTGTTGCTTTGTTTGCTATTATTTTCTCCCGATCTGAGGGCTGTCTTTTCACCTTGCTTATAGTTTCCTTTGTTGTGCAAAAGCTTTTAAGTTTCATTAGGTCCCATTTGTTTATTTTTGCTTTTATTTCTAAAATTCTGGGATGTGGGTCATAGAGGATCCTGCTGTGATTTATGTCGGAGAGTGTTTTGCCTATGTTCTCCTCTAGGAGTTTTATAGTTTCTGGTCTTACATTTAGATCTTTAATCCATTTTGAGTTTATTTTTGTGTATGGTGTTAGAAAGTGTTCTAGTTTCATTCTTTTACAGGTGGTTGACCAGTTTTCCCAGCACCACTTGTTAAAGAGGTTGTCTTTTTCCCATTGTATATCCTTGCCTCCTTTGTCGAAGATAAGGTGACCACAGGTTCGTGGATTTATCTCTGGGCTTTCTATTCTGTTCCATTGATCTATATTTCTGTCTTTGTGCCAGTACCATACTGTCTTGATGACTGTGGCTTTGTAGTAGAGTCTGAAGTCAGGCAGGTTGATTCCTCCAGTTCCATTCTTCTTTCTCAGGATTACTTTGGCTATTCGAGGTTTTTTGTATTTCCATACAAATTGTGAAATTATTTGTTCTAGTTCTGTGAAAAATACCATTGGTAGCTTGATAGGGATTGCATTGAATCTATAGATTGCTTTGGGCAGTATAGCCATTTTGACAATATTGATTCTTCCAATCCATGAACAGGGTATATTTCTCCATCTGTTTATGTCCTCTTTGATTTCTTTCATCAGTGTTCTATAGTTTTCTATGTATAAGTCTTTTGTTTCTTTAGGTAGATATACTCGTAAGTATTTTATTCTTTTTGTTGCAATGGTGAATGGTATTGTTTCCTTAATTTCTCTTTCTGTTTTCTCATTGTCAGTGTATAGGAATGCAAGAGATTTCTGTGTGTTAATTTTATATCCTGCAACTTTACTGTATTCATTGATTAGCTCTAGTAATTTTCTGGTAGAGTCTTTAGGCTTTTCTATGTAGAGGATCATGTCATCTGCAAACAGAGAGAGTTTCACTTCTTCTTTTCCTATCTGAATTCCTTTGACTTCTTTTTCTGCCCTGATTGCTGTGGCCAAAACTTCCAAAACTATGTTGAATAGTAGTGGTGAGAGTGGGCACCCTTGTCTTGTTCCTGATTTCAGGGGAAATGCTTTCAATTTTTCACCATTGAGGGTGATGCTTGCTGTGGGTTTGTCATATATAGCTTTTATTATGTTGGGGTATGTTCCTTCTATGCCTGCTTTCTGGAGAGTTTTAATCATAAATGGATGTTGAATTTTGTCAAAGGCTTTTTCTGCATCTATTGAGATAATCATGTGGTTTTTACCTTTCAATTTGTTAATGTGGTGTATTACATTGATTGATTTGCAGATATTAAAGAATCCTTGCATTCCTGGGATAAAGCCCACTTGGTCATGATGTGTGATCTTTTAAATATGTTGTTGGATTCTGTTTGCCAGAATTTTGTTAAGGATTTTTGCATCTATGTTCATCAGTGATATTGGCCTGTAGTTTTCTTTTTTTGGTGACATCTTTGTCTGGTTTTGGAATTAGGGTGATGGTGGCCTCATAGAACGAGTTTGGAAATTTACCTTCTTCTGCAATATTCTGGAAGAGTTTGAGTAAGATGGGTATTAGCTCTTCTCTAAATTTTTGGTAGAATTCAGCTGTGAAGCCACCTGGTCCTGGGCTTTTGTTTGCTGGAAGACTTCTGATTACAGTTTTGATTTCTGTGCTTGTGATGGATCTGTTAAGATCTTCTATTTCTTCCTGGTTCAATTTTGGAAAGTTTTACTTTTCTAAGAATTTCTTAGAAATTTCCATTTCTTCCAAGTTGTCCATTTTATTGGCATAGAGCTGCTGGTAGTAGTCTCTTATGTTCCTTTGTATTTCAGTGTTGTCTGTTGTGATCTCTCCATTTTCATTTCTAATTTTGTTGATTTGGTTCTTCTCCCTTTGTTTCTTGATGAGTCTGGCTAACGGTTTGTCAATTTTACTTACCTTTTCAAAGAACCAGCTTTTGGTTTTATTGGTTTTTGCTATGGTCTCTTTTGTTTCTTTTGCATTTATTTCTGCCCTAATTTTTAAGATTTCTTTCCTTCTACTAACCCCGGGGTTCTTAGTTTCTTCCTCTCTAGTTGTTTTAGGTGTAGAGTTAGGTTGTATATTTGACTTTTTTCTTGTTTCTTGAGGTAAGCCTCTATTGCTATGAACCTTCCCCTTAGCACTGCTTTTAAAGTGTCCCATAGGTTTTGGGCTATTGTGTTTTCATTTTCATACATTTCTATGCATATTTTGATTTCTTCTATGATTTGTTGGTTATTCAGAAGCGTGTTATTTAGCCTCCATATCTTGGAATTTTTAATAGTTTTTTTTTTTTTCTGTAATTGAGATCTAATCTTACTGCATTGTGGTCAGAAAAGATGACTGGAATGATTTCAATTTTTTTGAATTAACCAAGGCTAGACTTATGGCCCAGGATGTGATCTATTCTGGAGAAGGTTCCATGTGCATTTGAGAAAAAGGTGAAATTGATTGTTTTGGGATGAAATGTCCTATAGATGTTAATTAGGTCTAGATGGTCCATTGTGTCATTTAAAGTTTGTGTTTCCTTGTTAATTTTCTGTTTAGTTGATTTATCCATAGGTGTGAGTCAGGTATTAAAGTCTCCCACTACTATCGTGTTGCTGTTAATTTCCCCTTTCATACTTGTTAGCATTTGCCTTACACATTTCAGGGCTCCTATGTTGGGTGCATATATATTTATTATTGTTATATCTTCTTGTTGGATTGATCCTTTGATCATTAGGGAGTGTCCTTCTTTGTCTCCTTTCACAGCCTTTATTTGAAAGTCTATTTTATCTGATATAAGTATTGCAACTCCTGCTTTCTTTTGGTCTTCATTTGCGTGAAATATTTTTTTCCAGCCCTTCACTTTCAGTCTGTATGTGTCTCTTGTTTTGAGGTAGGTCTCTTGTAGACAGCATATACAGGGGTTTTGTTTTTGTATCCATTCAGCCCATCTTTGTCTTTTGGTTGGGGCATTCAACCCATTTACATTTAAGGTAATAATTGATAAGTATGGTCCCGTTGCCATTTACTTTGTTGTTTTGGGTTTGAGTTTATACAACCTTTCTGTGTTTCCTGTCTAGAGAAGATCATTTAGCATTTGTTGGAGACCTGGTTTGGTGGTGCTGAATTCTCTCAGCTTTTGTTTGTCTGTAAAGCTTTTGATTTCTCCTTCATATTTGAATGAGATCCTTGCTGGGTAAAGTAATCTGGGATGTAGATTTTTCTCTTTCAGGACTTTAAGTATGTCCTGCCATTCCCTTCTGGCCAGAAGAGTTTCTATTGAAAGACCAGCTGTTTTCCTTATGGGAATCCCCTTGTGTTTTATCTGTTGTTCCCTTGCTGCTTTTAATATTTGTTCTTTGTGTTTGATCTTTGTTAATTTGATTAATATGTGTCTTGGGGTGTTTTGCCTTGGGTTTATCCTGTTTGGGACTCTCTGGGTTTCTTGGACTTGTGTGACTATTTCCTTCCCCATTTTAAGGAAGTTTTCAGCTATTATCTCCTCGAGTAACTTCTCATGGTCTTTCTTTTTGTTTTCTTCTTCTGGGACTCCTATGATTCGAATGTTGGGGCGTTTCACATTGTCCCAGAGGTCCCTGAGGATGTCCTCATTTCTTTTGATTCTTTTTTCTTTTTTCCTCTCTGCTTCATTTATTTCCACCATTCTATCTTCTACCTCACTTATCCTATCTTGTGCCTGTTATTCTACTGTTGGTTCCCTCTAGAGTGTTTTTTTATCTCATTTATTGCATTATTCATTATTAATTGACTCTTTTTTATTTCTTCTAGGTCCTTGTTAAACATTTCTTGCATATTCTCAATCCTTGTCTCCAGGCTATTTATCCGTAACTCCATTTTGTTTTCAAGATTTTGGATCATTTTTATTATCATATTCCTAATTCTTTTTCAGGTAGATTCCCTATCTCCTCCTCTTTTGTTAGGTTTGGTGGGCATTTTTCGTATTCCTTTACCTGCTGAGTATTTCTTTGCCTTTTCATCTTCTTTAGATTGCTGTGTTTGGAGTGGCCTTTCTGTGTTCTGGTAGTTTGTGGTTCTTCTTTATTGTGGAGGTTCCTCCATTGGTTTGTCAAGGTTTCCTAGTTAGGGAAGCTTGCATCAGTGTTCTGGTAGGTGGAGCTGGATTTCTTCTCTCTGGAGTGCAATGGAGTGTCCAGTAGTGAGTTTTGAGATGGGTCTATGGGTTTGGTGTGACTTTGGGCAGCCTCTATATTCCTGCTCAGGGCTATGTTCCCGTGTTGCTGGAGAATTTGCATATTATGTCTTGTTCTGGAACTTATTGCCTCTTGGGTAGTAGTTGGTTTCAGTGTAGGTATGGAGGCTTTTGGATGATCTCTTATTAATTAATGTTCCCTGGAGTCAGGAGTTCTCTGGTGCGTTCAGGTTTGGGGCTTAAGCCTCCTGCCTCTGGTTTTAGTCTTATTCTTCCAGTAGCCTCAAGACTTCTCCATCCATACAGTACTGATAATAAAACCTCTAGGTTAGTGATGAAAAGATTCTCCACTGTGAGGGACACCCAGAGAGGTTCACCGAGTTACATGAAGAAGAGGAGAGGGAGGAAAGAGATAGATGTGAGCAGGAGGAGAAAAAAGGGGGAATCAAGAGGACAGAGACAGATCTAGGTAGTACTCTGTTCCCTAGGTGTTTTCCAAAGCCCAGAACACCCACAGAGATTCACAGAATTGGGTTGAGAAGAGAGGGGGAGGGAGGAAATAGAGGGGACCTGGGGGAGAAAAGGGAGAGTCAAAAGGGGGGAGAGAGTTATCAAGCCAGTAATCACACTCCTGAGTAAAAATGGGTACTGAAGATTGGATTCTTAAATGTACAAAATTGATATAAAATACTAAAAAACAAAGATTAAAAATCTAGAGTAGAGGTTAGACTCTTAAAAATACAATATTAAAAAAAAACAAAAACAAAAAGTATAAGCAATATATATGAAGTTCGCTTTAAAAATATGGTTTTTTTTTTTTTACAAGGTAATAATGGGTTATAAAAATGAAAATTAAAGGAGTAATAGAGGAGTTAAAAAAGAAGAAAAAAACTTTTTTTTATAAAAAAATAGTAATAGTAAAAATATACCTAGCAGTTTCTCTGGAGCTGTTGCGGGTAGTGAGGGTTCAGTTCAGTTTCAGAGAGTTCCTTGTTCCAAGTTACTCTTCTCGATATCTACAGGCCCTTTCCAGTGTAGTCAGTGTTAACTACAGGGATTTTAACCTGTTGCACCTGTCACTTCTACAGCGGTTCCCTTTGTTTGGCTTCTGTTTGTAGGTCTCTTCAGTGTCTAATTTCCACCCTGACACAAGCGGGCAGAGGTGGTCTCTTGTTTAGGTTCACTTGTTCAGTCCTGCTGTGGGGAGGGAGGGGCGCTGCAGACAAATCTCACTGGCCTGTGTGGGGAGCACTCGCAGTGTTCTGGCCACACTGGGTTGGCCCCCGCTCGCGCGTGTGTGCTTCCCCGTCTACACTGCTCAGGCTCCAGGTTGCTCTATAGGGAGTAGGCCCTCAGTTGCATGTGGTTCCTGTTTTCGGGTACTCCACAGAAGCGCAGACTCGGTTGGGCCTGCATTTTATGCCTTCCCCGGTCGGAGCAGCTCAGGCAACCAGGAGCTTGACGAGTGCACTCTCCCCGGGTGCAGTGCGACTTCTCCCCTCTCCGTCCCAGCCTCAGTTTCCGGGTGCGCCCTGTCTGGTGCATCTTGTGTCTCTCCTGGGGAGCTGATCTCTGGCTGCGACCCTCCCGGTAGATGTCAACCATCCAGAATCTCAGGAAGTCTTTGGCTAGAAACTGGAAGCCTGTTTGCAGTTTGGTAGGGGATGCCCTGTCTGGGGCCCAGTTTGCCCCTTTCTGGGTCTGGCTGGCGCCCGCCTCCCACCTACCTCCGGGAGGGGATGGGCCGGTCCTCAGCCAGCTAGCTCTTCTCTGGTATTTCTCAGTCCTTTGTTCTGTGAATGGGCTGGCAGTTTTTTGGGTTAGGGCTTTTCGCAGGTTAATTCTCTCTTTCTCTCTCTTGGTATACCACTGTTTAGGTTGCTATTTCACATTAGCTCACTCAGATTGTCCTCAGGGCATTCAGGCCCAGTCCTTAACTTAAGCAATGCTGCCGCCCACTCCTCTCCATTCAGCCCCCACTTGCTGGTGGCGGATGGGAGCATCTGGGGTACTTTTCTGCTGGGAGTTGCCTTTAGGCATGTAATCTGTGGGTTTTATTTATCTATTTTTCCTCCCAGTTAGGTTGCCCTCCGAGATTCGAAAACTTCCCCCAGACCCGCTGGTAAGAGGGTTTCCTGGTGTTTGGAAACTTCCTCTATTAAGACTCCCTTCCTAGGATGGATCTCTGTCCCTAACTCTTTTGTTTCTCTTTTTATCTGTTATATTTTGTCCTACCTCCTTTCAAAGACAATGGGCTGCTTTTCTGGGTGCCTGATGTCTTCTGCCAGTGTTCAGAAGTTGTTTTGTGGAGTTTGCTCAGCGTTCAAATATTCTTTCAATGAATTTGTGGGGGAGAAAGTGGTCTCCCCGTCCTATTCCTCCACCATCTTAGCTCCTCCCCCCATTATGGTTTTACTTTGTGTTTCCACAAAGGCTAGTGAGCATGGTATTATGTGTTTATTTTCCATCTGTATATTTTCTTTGGTAAAAGTCCATCTAGTCAAAGCTATGGTTTTTCCAGTAGTCATGTATGGATGTGAGAATTGGACCATAAAGAAAGCTGAGCACCGAAGAACTGATGCTTTTGAACTGTGGTGTTGGAGAAGACTCTTGAGAGTCCGTTGAACTGCAAGGAGATCCAACCAGTCAATTCTGAAGGAAATTAGTCCTGAATATTCACTGGAAGGACTGATGCTGAAGCTGAAACTCCAATACTTTGGCCCCCTGGTGTGAAGAACTAACTCATTGGAAAAGACCCTGGTGCTGGGAAAGATTGGGGGCAGGAGGAGAAGGGGACGACAGAGGATGAGATGGTTGGATGACATCACCAACTTGATGGACATGAGTTTGAGAGAGTTTGAGCAAGCTCTGGGACTTGGTTGGTAATGGATGGGGAAGCCTGGCATATGGCAGTCCATGGGGTCACAGTTGGACATGACTGAGCAACTGAACTGAACTGAATTGAAAGTGTTAGCTCAAATATTTTGCCTAATTTTAAAAAATTGGATTGCTAATGATGAGTTTTGAGACTTTTTAGAAAAATATAAATTCTGGATACAAATACTTTGGGAAACTAGAATTTGCTTTAAGAAACTGTACTGACAATATGTATTTATTTGATTTTTATTCAGAGGGTTAATTTTCAATGCCTAACTAGAATAAACACTGTGAACTCCTTCCTTCTTTTTAGCAATTAAATGCCCAACTTTTCCCTCTCATCAACTACTCTGAATTGTGTTACTGACCTATGTTCCATTGCTTGCCAATTCAATAGATTTGGATTTAACAACAGCAACAATCTAGTGGTCTTTTACAATTTTTTGGACAGTTTTAATTCAGAATCTGTTATCTCCCAACCAGATTGCCTTGGACATGTTACTTAACTTTACAGGGACTCATTTATCTCACTGTAAAATAAAGATGTGTCTTAGAATATTTGTGAACATTAAATAAGGTAATATGTATAAAGTGTTCAATTAGAGCCTGGCACTTGGAAGTTCAATAAATATCTCTTTCTGCTCTATCAATAATATTAGTTTTGGCAGTTTTAAGCATATAATTTAATATTGCAAGGTACCAAAAGCACAGGGAACAAGGTTTAGACAACCTGGCAGTAAAGTAAGATTCTCAATAAAGGAGATTTTTCAGATTTCTAGTATTTTCTGCCAGGTACTGTGGTTCTGTGACTAGCTATTTAGGAAGTAGGAAATTGGCCTGTCAATCTTATTATGGACAACTGCATAATTTACTTACTTAGTAAACTCAATTAGAGCTACAGTCATAGATGAGAGGAGGCCAAAAAGAGTGATTAGAGCTCATAAAGGCATTAGCAGTCCAATAATTGCATAATGAAGAGCAAGCAAGTGCTTCCACAATCACGGAAGAAATGTAAGGTGCTTAGTTAAACAGTTTTTTGATGTTAATCAAAGACTATTTTCTGACAATAAATTGTTAGCTGTGATTTTATTTACCCAGAGTAATCAGATTATCTTAGATTTTCCTAATGTAAATGTAAAGATTTTAAGGAATGATTATAGAAGCTATTTTAAAAGTATCCAAGCATAACATCTAATTTTGGAAGATAATTCAAATAGGGATAAACTATAGAAAAGCAAACAATCCATGCAAAGAGACAGAGAGAATGAGAGGGAGAGAGTTCATCATTGTTAGGCTCCATCACTGGTCTGCTGTACACTGGACTCACCTAGGAAAAGATCTTTAAAAGATATTGGATATTGATGCTTGGTTTCCGACCTTAGACATTCTAATTTAATTGGTATGTTGGGAATATATTTCCCAATTTAATTGATATGCTGAATCCTGGGAATTTAAAAACTGTATCAGGTGATTCTAGTGTACAACAAAATTTAAGAACCACTGAATTAGGTATGAATGAAAAAAAAAAAGTCTGGTTAAAGGTCACTCTTGACTGACAGCTGTGTGGGAAGGAAATAGTGTCCTGTAACAGTAAATTAAGCTGCATCAGAAATTTGCTTAAGCATTCTGCCAGAACTGTTCATTTCTTCCTCAAAGGAGGAAAAGATTGGCTTCCATATGATGTTCAAGACAGTAGGAACCAAGAAACTGGATTCTTGGCCTACCTTGGTTCTCACTGCTTCACTCAACTAGCTCTGGTATATTGGGAACTTGTTGACTTTGCTATCTTTTAGCTTCTTTACACTAAATAACGGTAGAGGACTAGACATATTTTATGATGTTTTCTAGTTCTAAATTTCTATAATTTTATAAATTAATAAAAATAATGACTACTAAATATGTACAGGATAAAAATGGAAAAAAATAAGATAGTAAAGTTTATTAAACATATAACTTTAATATACTGAAATGGCCAAAGTTCAGGTTTATCAGTAACATCACATGGAAAAACTCAAACTTTTTGGTCAACCCAATATGTAATGTGAATAAGCTGAGCCATCTTGGTGGTGGCAGCAGCATGGAATTGTGTTTAAAACACACCCACACACATATGCGTACAGTCATACACACACACTGAGGATTGCCATGGTGACCACTTTCTCTTTCTAATTGGCTTTAGACAATGACAATTGTCTAGACATGACAATTTAAGTCTGTGGTAAATTTGGACCGTCCATTCCTTTGACACTGATCTAGCTCAGCTGCTTCTGGTTATCCAAATTGTGCTGCACAATTGAACTTGTTGATTCATATTCTGACATCCTTATTAGAAAGAGGCACAATTTGTTCCATCTGAGGAGATTAGCACTGATAGAGCATATAAGCAAAAGAGTATTAAGTTTTTAACATCTTGGATTTTTGAATACACACTAAAACCATAGTCCCCCAAAGCTAGATTTTGCAGAATTATCTAAATTCTTTAAACTTTCATTAATATATTAAGATGTAGGTCAGGTGAGCTTGACTATCAAGGATTCTATAAGCCAGGAGAAGAGACAATTTTCTCTTATGCAGGAAGGGAGGATAATCTTCCCTTTATAAACTTGATAGAGTGAAGGGAGGAAAGATCAGTCAGTCAGTTCAGTTGCTCAGTAGTGCCTGACTCTTTATTACCCCGTAGATTGCAGCATGCCAGGCATCCCTATCCATCACCAACTCTCGGAGCTTGCTCAAACTTCTGTCCATTGAATTGGTGATGCCAACTGGTGATGCGAATCATCTCATCCTCTGTCATCCCCTTCTCCTTCTGCCTTCAATCTTTCCCAGCAACAACATCTTTTCCAAGGTGTCAGTTCTTCTCATCAGGTGGTCAAAGTATTGGAGTTTCAGCTTCAGTATCAGTCCTTCCAATGAATTTATTCAGGGCTGATTTCATTTAGGATGTACTGGTTGGATTTCTCTGCAGTCCAAGGGTCTTCTCCAACACCACAATTCAAAAGCATCAATTCTTTGGTGCTCAGCTTTCTTTATATTCCAACGCTCACATCCATAGATGACTACTGGAAAAACCATAGCTTTGACTACTCAGACCTTTGTTGGCTAAGTAATGTCTCTGCTTTTTAATATGCTGTCTAGGTTGGTCATAGCTTTTCTCCCAAGGAGAGAGCATCTTTTAATTTTATGGCTGAAGTCATCATCTGCAGTGATTTTGGAGCCCGAGAAAAATCAAGTCTCTCACTGTTTCCATTATTTCCCCTTCTATTTGCCATGAAGTGATAGGACCAGATGCCATGATTTTCATTTTTTAAAGGTTGAATTTTAAGCCAGCTTTTAAAAACACTCTCCTCTTTCATTTTCATCAAGAAGCTCTTCAGTTCCTCTTCACTTTCTGCCATAAGGGTGGTGCCATCTGCATATCTGAGGTTATTAATATTTCTCCTGGCAATCTTGATTCCAGCTTGTGCTTCATCCAGCCTGGCATTTCTCATGATTTACTCTGCATATAAGTTAAATAAGCAGGGTGACAATACACAGTCTTGATGTACTCCTTTCCCAATTTGGAACCAGTCTGTTTTTCCTTGTCCAGATCTAATTGTTGCTTCTTGACCTGCATACAGATTTCTTAGGAGGCTGGTAAGGTGGTCTGGTATTCCCATCTCTTGAAAAATTTTCTACAGTTTGTTGTGATATACACAGTCAAAGCTTTGGTATAATTAATAAAGTAGATATTGTTATGGAATTCTGTTGCTTTTTCTATGACCCAATGGATGTTGACAATTTGTTCTCTGGTTCTTCTGCCTTTTCCAAATCCAGCTTGAACGTCTGGTAGTTCATGGTTCATATACAGTTGAAGCCTGACTTGGAGAATTTTGAGCAATGCTTTACTAGCATTTGAGATGAGTGCAATTGTGTGGCAGTTTGAACATTCTTTAACATTGCCCTTCTTTGGGACTCAAATGAAAACTGACCTTTTCCAGTCCTGTGGCCACTGCTGAGTTTTCCCAATTTGCTGGCATACTGAGTGCAGCACTTTCACAGCATCATCTGTAGGATTTGAAATAGCTCTACTGGAAATCCATCACCTCCACTAGCTTTGTTTGTAGTGATGCTTCCTAAGGCCCACTTGACATCACATTCCAGGATGGCTGGCTCTAGGTGAGTGATCAAATTATCGTGGTTATCTGGGTCATGAAAATCTTTTTTGTATAGTTCTTCTGTGTGTTCTAGCCACCTCTTCTTAATATCTTCTGCTTCTGTTAGGTCCATACCATTTCTGTCCTTTATTGTGCCCATATTTGCATGAAATATTCCCTTGAGAGAGATAAACTGATAAGTTAGATTTGGAGGGTGGTGGAGTGTGGCTAATAAGCACCTGGGAGAAACTCCAGAGTAGATTTGGAGCTCTGTCTCAGGGAGCCAGTGCAGACTTGGTGGGAGGTGGGTAGTTAGTTAAGTCCAAATCAGAGCTCCTATCTCCCATGGTCTGTGTGTGGAGGCTGGGATCCTGAATCTCTGTATCCTGAGGACAATGGACAAAGAGCTGTAATGTGGAGGTGCTGAAAGAATTTGTGGGGCTAGTGAAGACAGGAGGGGTTGTAAGGGTATGATAATTTTTATGAACAAGGGTAGATGGCTGGATCCATAAAATTCAGTCTAGAACAAACAGATTAGCCACACTTCAGGAAAGCAGGCCTTGGCCTGCAACTCTGCAGCAGAGACCAATGGTGGACTTGAGGATGGATTAGATGTGTTTACATATCGAGGACTCCTCCTGTGTCACCATGAAGTCAAGTAAGCCCTACAACAAAGCCACATGCCATGATAGTAGAAGTAGGGGAAAAAAGAGAATCTCCAAAAGACAAAGTATTTATCTAAAAGATGAATTATTTCAAATAATTTAAAATCTACAAGAACCTAAAATAGTGTATACAGACATGATGTTCCCCACAACCTGTACTCCGCCAACTTCTCCACTATTCAATGGGAGTTTATAAAAAAGTGAAATCAGTTCTGAAAAATAACAGAGCTATATTTCCCTTTCACATTTAATAGTTAAATGTACATTTTCATCCCTCCTATGCATGAATTCTAACAATTCTACACCTTGGAGTATAATCTTTCTGGACAGCTAGACAGTTGATAGAAAAGCAGGTGTCTTTGTGTCTGTGGGTCCAGACAACATTCCTAATTTTAGATCTTTCAACTTTTACTCAGACTCAGGAATTTTTCAGTGATAAGGGCTGCCTCTTTGTATTGTTCTGGTGGCATGTGTCAGTTGTTCATTCACACTTATTCATTCAACAAATATTTACTGAATTCTACAAGGTATCAGAAAAATACCCCAGCTCTCAGGGATATTATGTATTATAGGTGAGAGATAGGCAGTGAGTAAGAAAGAAAAGGAAATGTATTCCTGGGTCCAAGACTAGACTGTATGTCAGATCTGTGTTTCTGAGTCTAACACAGTTATTCCTGGAAGCAAGCAGTCTTTCCCCAAGGATCTAGGTGGGCTCTGGCAGCAACTTGCCACCAGCGGACCCATTCTTTGCCAGAGGAATACAGCAAGGGCTCCGAGCCCCTCCAATCTTCTCTGTCACTGTCCGCTTTTTTTCAGAAAGGATTCTAGATAAGAAATTGGACGTTTATGCAGATAGACTCCCCAGCCTGGAATATTACATAGGGATTTCTTGATTTCCTCAATTTGGTGAACTCACATAATACATTGTAATCACATAAATCAGCCATTTTGCAGCCTGGCGTGCCAATGTGGCAAAGGCCCAAGCTGAGGATTTGCTCAAACAGCAAGTAATCTCTTCTGCTTGGATGGCAAGAAGGGCGAAGACAGGCATGTTATTAGTTATTTTAATATTTTGTCCCTGTCACATATTCATATTTTTACTTTTATCATTTCAAAGCGGATCCTTTTCAATTTAGTCAATCGCTTTCTCTTGTCCTCATATACTTACATAAGGACAAGAGAAGGTGTTTATATGCATATTCAATTAATTTCCTCAGTAACTTTGGAATGAGGTCAAACATATAAATCTGGAACGAGGTCAAGTATATATACATCAATAAGAAAACAGAATTAAAAGCCTAATAATTTCAACAAGATATTGTCATTCTGATAAAGGTAAATCCATCCAACACAAAGATTTTCCCTTTGTCTATAACTGTATAATTTTTCTTTAGGGTGAAACAGATCACCAGCCCAGGTTGGATGCATGAGACAAGTGCTCAGGGCTGGTGCACTGGGAAGACCCAGAGAGATCAGATGGGGAGGGAAGCGGGAGCGGGGATCGGGATGGGGAACACATGTAAATCCATGGTTGATTCATGTCAATGTATGGCAAAAACCACTACAATATTGTAAAGTAATTAGCCTCCAACTAAAAAAAAAAAAAAAAAGGAAGAAAAAATAGTTTTTCTTTAGAGCCTCTTTTTCCCTACAGAGTAATGTAGACACTTCCTTCTGTAGCCCCCTGAATGTTCTAATGCTATAAACTGTTAGAAATCTTTAAAGGGGAACATGTATAATTTTGCCTATAAATTGAATCCTGTACATTAAAGTATTTGAAAACCCCACCATAGTAAAACATACAGAAATCTTTCATCAGAGTTAGATTTATTGTAATTTCACATGAGTTTATTTTTAATTTAGTTCAGTGAGGCATCACTTTTGAAGGTTATTAGGAGAGTTTTTTCATTATAAAATATTTCTATATTCTATGAGAAATATTTTATGAAGTGCATGTCCTCAAGTGTTCTCAACTGCAGGCCACTGCCCCACTCAGGATGACCTTCTTGAGCCAATCCTCTCCTGGATCCCTGCATGTACTCTATTCCCTAATCCTTTCTTATGGGTAATAATAGCTCTTTCACTACTAGCCCTGGGTTACTTTTTAATCCCTTAGATATTCCTTTGTTTCCATAATTTTGTGAGCATTCTCTTTGCCAAAAGGATAGTGATGGATCCAAAGTTCCTTTTTTTTAACCTTTTTTTGGTGTAGGTCTGCTTTTATTTATGTGAGGCACCCAGCCTAGATGGATTAACTTCAGAGTTGATTTCTTAGATCAGGGACTTGTAGGCCATGTGGTAGTGTACCTTCCAATACTAAATGTCTAGTTCTGTCCAGATACATGTCCAGAAGTGGGACTTCAGAATCATATGGTGACTCTGGTGTTAGTTTTTTAAGGAAACTTGATACTGTTTTCCATAGTAGCTGCACCAGTTTACATTCTCACCCACAGTGTAGGAGGGTTTCCTTTTCTCCACACCCTTTCCAACGTTTATTATTTATAGACTTTTTGATGATGGCCATTCTGATGGAAGTGAGGTGATATCTCCTTGTAGTTTTGATTTGCATTTCTCTAATGATAGCAATGTTGAACATTTTCTCATGTGCCTTTTGGCCATCTCTGTGTCTTTTTTTTGAGAAATGTCTATATCTGGAGAAAACTATAATTTGAGATGATTATAACCCCAATGTTCATAGCAGCACTATTTATAATAGTCAAGACATGAAAGCAATCTAAATGTCCATCAACAGATGAATGTATAAAGAAGATATGGTATATAATATGTATTTGATGGAATATTATATATATGATGGAATAATATAAATATGTGATGGAATATTACTCACTCATAAAAAAGAATGAAATGATGCCATTTGCAGCAACATGGATGGACCTAGAGATTCTCATACTAAGTGAAGTAAGACAGACAGAGAAGACAAATATATGATATCACTTATACTGGGAACCTAAAAAAATGATACAAATAAACTTATTTAGCAAACAGAAACAGATGCACAGACTTAAAAAGCAAATTTATGGTTACCAAAGGGGAAAGGGAAAAGGGACAAATTAGGAGTCTGGGATTAATAGATGCATACTACCATATATAAAATAAACAAGGACCTATTGTATAGCATAGGAACTATATTCAATATCTTAGAGTAACCTATAATAGAAAAGAATTTGAAAAGTAATATATAACTACACAACTTTACTGTACACTCAAAACTTGCTGTTGGTGTTTAGTTGCTAAGTTTTGTCTGACTCTTTTGTGATCACATGGACTGTAGCCCACCAGGTTCCTCTGCTTAAGGGACTTCCCAGGCAAGAATACTGAAGTGGGTTTCCATTTCCTTCTCCAGGGAGTCCTTCTGACCCAGGGATTGAACCCAGATCTCCTGCATTGGTAGGTGGATTCTTTCCCACTCAACCACTAGGGAAACCCACACCTGAGACTAACAAATTGTGAATCAGTTATACTTCAATAAGGAAAAAAACCCCTTCATTTCTTGGCTTCCTAAGATGCTTGCTCCTTGGAAGAAAAGTTGTGACCAACCTAGACAGCATAATAAAAAGCAGAGATATTGCTTTGCTGACAAAAGTCTGTCTAGTCAGAGCTATGGTTTTTCCAGTAGTGATGTATAGATGAGAGAGTTGAACTACAAAGAAAAATGAGTCTTGAAGAATTGATGCTTTTTTTTTCCATTTATTTTTATTAGTTGGAGCCTAATTACTTTACAATATTGTAGTGGTTTTTGTCATACATTGATATGAATTGATGCTTTTTAATTGTGGTGTTGGAGAAGACTCTTGAGAGTCCCTTGGACTGCAAGGAGATCCAACCAGTCCATCCTAAAGCAGATCAGTCCTGGGTGTTCATTGGAAGCACTGATGCTGAAGCTGAAACTCCAGTACTTTTGGCCACCTCATGTGAAGAGCTGACTCATTGGAAAAGACCCTGATGCTGGGAGGGATTGGGGGCAGGAGGAGGAAGGGACGACAGAGGATGAGATGGCTGGATGGCATCACCGACTCAATGGCCATGAGTTAGAGTAAACTGCGGGAGTTGGTGATGGACAGGGAGGCCTGGCGTGCTGCAATTCATGGGGTCGCAAAGAGTGGGACACGACCGAGTGACTGAACTGAACTGGACTGAAAATTTCTATTATGTGTATGTATCTTATCACTCCACATGAGTAAGCTCTTGGAGGGCCTTACTGATCTTATCAATATCTTCAAGATAAAGAAATAAACAAATTTTCCCTTACTGAAAGGCTGCTGCATTTTCTTAACATTTAGGGAAATCCTTTCCTATAATTAATATGTATACATTATTTTGGAGACAGAACTCCTCATGACTTAACAACACTATAATAACAACTCAAAGAAAGCCTTCATTAGATCTTCAATGATCTTGAGTGGTCTACTTTTGTATACCGAGAATAAAAATTAGAAAAACTCTGGTGTTGCCAGTTATCCATGCTTCATAATATCACCACTAAAAACTGGTAGGTTTGTATCAATCAGCTGTGTTAAACCACAGGAATTAGGCAGAAATTTATAACTTGATGGTTGTTCGATGGGGGTGGGATGAGTGGAAAAAGATACCTCATATTTCTTATAGGTACTTTGAGTATCTTTTGACATTTAAACATTCTTCATATGTTTAGGGATTAACTTTTTTGGGAAAACCCTTAGTTTTTAGGCTTTATATCATGATTCAGTCGATTCACATTGAAGACAGCAAAACAATCAATTTACTTGGAATTTTTATTAAAATATATTTTAAGGATTCTTACATGATGTTTCAAAATTGTGTATTCTGGAATACATGGTCTCATTTTAAAAATTTACCATTTAATATATTACATGTCTGAACTATAATCTGAAAAAGATTTACTTAAGAGATGGCTTCTAAAAGGGTGAATTAGCTGCTGTGGCCTTTGAAAGTGGGGAAAATTTTACTCCTTATTAAGATGGACATTGGAAAATTATTTCCTTACTTTTCATTCTTTGGGTAAGAGCTTTATCTTATCATTTCTCCCAGGCAGACAGTGTTACATCTCATCTACTACATCTGTCTGTGTTCTTTTTGGTATGAGGGAGGGAATTTATCCACCTGATAGGGGATAGAAGAGTACTACAGACTGCTTCCATTTCCAGAAAAGCAGTCCTAGAGAAGATTCTCACTTGTCAGCTGCTGATGAGCTCTAGGCTGTCGAATCATGTTGTCCTGAAAGCTTCAGAGCATTCCTTAGGGAGATTTAGCTCCACCTTAAAGATAAGGATGAGCTGGAAACAACAAAAAACATTCAAATCCTGTAAAAAAAATAAAAACAGAGGTATAGTAGATGTTGACTGGAACAGCTCAGATAAATGAGAAAGGCATTAGATAATATCTAGATTCTTTTTAAATAATGACTTTTAGGGCTGTCATTATTATTATTATATTTAGCTGTGTTAACAAAGGGTCTACTTTGATTTATGAAAGAATCACTGTAGGAAAAATGATCTAGTTTCTCTCAACAGTTTTCTTAGAAGCATACTATTTTATAAATAATTCAGTGTTCACTGCTCTTTTGGAAGAAACACACTAACTATAGCAAAAATATATGAGCAAATGAGTAATTCTTTGAGGAGAGTTTAAAACTCCATTCTTTAAAATGGATAAAGTGGGCCAGCAATAGTACCTGAGATTCAACAGCATGTCTTGACAGTTTTTGCCTTAGTTTAGTTTTCACCTTTGCAGATGTCCAGACAGGTATGCTGAGACAAGCAAACAAGTAATTGTTTAGGGTAGAGAGTGATGGATTATATTCGAAACGCTGAAAGCCTAAAGAGAGCTTTATCATTGTTAGAACTGAGATCTGCCACGCCATAGTCAGCAGCTTATGTAGCCTGATGCACTCCTGAATTTTAGTCCTCAACATTGGCTATGAATAACAATCACCTAGGGCTGGATGCATGAGACAAGTGCTTGGGCCTGGTGCACTGGGAAGACCCAGAGGGATCGGGTAGAGATGGAGGTGGGAGGGGGGGATCGGGATGGGGAATACATGTAAGTCCATGGCTGATTCATGTCAATGTATGACAAAACCCACTACAATATTGTAAAGTAATTAGCCTCCAACTAATAAAAATAAATGAAAAGAAAAAAAAAAAAAAAAAACAAAAAAAACAAAACAATCACCTGGGAACCTTTTTAAAAATACAAATACCTGGGCCCTGCCCAGAGTAAGTCTAAGTGGACTGGTTTCAGATGAGGCCTCAAAGTGAGTATTTTTTAAAAGTTGATCGGAGACTCTGAACTGAAGGTAGGATGAAGAACATTACACTCTGCCCATGAGCACTTCACTCAGTGTGTACAGGGAAGCTCAAATCAGTACATTCTAATCATAACAATAAATAACATGTCTACACATCAAGAAGAGCTGTGTGTGTGTGCGCGCGCGCGTGCGTGTGTGTGTTCCGGGGTGGGTGGCGCCGAGTGTTCTTTCACTTAATGCTCAACCTCGATACAACTCTGCTTTGTTCTCTAAGAACATCATCATATTCATCAGAAAGCAACTGGCAACATATCTTAGAGATAATCTTTCTTTTCACATCCCTATAACATACCACCAGCAGAAAAGCAATACCACTGGACAAATGAGCCAATACTTGAAACAATGCTTCCAGAGCTATTGACATAATGCCTGGGCATGCTATCTTGCTTTGGTAAAGCTATCTTAATTAGGCTCCCACTGCTTCCTTGTGTGATTTATTCTACTGTACAACAGCTGTGGATGATGCTATCCCTGCCTAATGTTTGTGACCCGGCAAAGCTTCTCTGCAGAAAGCTCCTGAGGGCATTAACTCCACCATGCTAAAGAAAAGGTAGAGTGTTTTTGGTAATAGGAAAGGAATCCATGTTACTATCCTACATGAAATTCTTCAGTAGTTCCCTGTTGCCCTCAAATGCTATAAGACCATTGTCTTTCTTATCTGGCCAGATTTAATATGCCATCCCCACCCTCCCTACCCCTAATCCTTCTTTCACATATACAAGGTGGAAGTGGGGAAAATAATTGCTCACTTCTGAGGGCTGTATCAAATTAGAATTCCTTAAAATTACTTCATATAGTGCCTAGAATTTAATAAAATCTCAAAACAAGATTAAACAAACACACACACACACACATACAGAAAAATAAACAACAACAAATTGGCTCCTGTCATCATGAAGCAGTTGTTTACTTCTTCCTTCACATTTAAGGAGCACAATTTGCATATCTCTATTATTAGGCTTAGCACATGTTACAGGTAATGGTTTGTCAGTCTGCTTAACAGCATAGGTATGAAATTAATGTTTCACGAAACCAAATGACACTGATTTAGGATTTGCAAGGAATGACTGTTTCTTGGGTCAGCCATCAATTCTGTCTCAAATATTCAGAACTTTAAATATTAATTCAATGAATGAATGAATGAAAGTGAAAGTCACTCAGTTGTGTCTGACTCTTTGTGACCCCATGGACTGCACAGTCCATGGAATTCTCCAGGCCAGAATACTGGAGTGGATAGCCGTTCCCTTCTCCAGGGGATCTTTCCAACTCAAGGATCAAACCCAGGTCTCCCACATTGCAGACAGATTCTTTACCTGCTGAGCCACAAAGGAAGCCCAAGAATACTGGAGTGGGTAGCCTATCCCTTCTCCAGTGGATCTTCCTAATCCAGGAATTGAACCAGGGCCTCCTGCATTGCAGGTGGATTCTATACCAACTGAGCTATCAGGAAATGAATGAATGATTCCCTTTATAACCAAGAACTGGTAAGAACAATGTATGCAGTTCAAAAAGTGATGCAAACATGCTAAAGGCAGCTCAAAACTCTCAACCTCAGCTTTTTTTTTTTTTTTTTAACACTTTTCCTCCACAAAATTAATCTCTAACTAGCTCTAAAACTAGTAGAGGAAAATTTAAACTAAAGTCTGGATACACTTTCTAGAGACTTTAAGCTAAAGTTTATAATACATCTTCCTTGGCACTGTAGTTGAAATTCAGTTGCTGAAATCTATTTTGTTGAAAAAGAATGAATTATCAAGGCACATCTGTTTTTATTTTTCTCTTTTAACAGGGCCAGTGGTGTAAGTAGGTCAGCAATGAATGTGGTTACCAGAGTTTGATATTATAGGTTTTTATGGTGTAACTGTTAGTTTTCCTTTTATGGAAATAGATGTGTTAGAAGATGGTTAGTCATTCACACTGAATTTTCAAAGTCTAGCTTAGGAAATTAGAATAAATTATTGTCTTTAGCAGAGTTGGCTGTGAGCAAATTTGTAAGGATGCATCTAGCTTATTCCTCTGGGACTCTGGTGCTTGCATGGTGTTCTAGAACGAACTCCCAAATTCCATAGCTTGGGTCCTTGAAGCCCAATATGGTAAAGTTTCATTCAGTAATTACTTATTGAATTCTAACCATATGCTGGGCAATTTGACTGGTTAAGCGAAATGATTAATTAGGCAATTTCTGTCATTATGGCAAGGGAGGGATGAGCACTAGGCATCAGTGGGGCTTTGTTTGGCACTTCTTACATTCCAGTACATGATCGAAGCTTGTTTTGTTCACTGGGGGTACCACAGGCCTGCTGCTCTTCAGGTCTATTACACTACTTATGCTCCCCTTCCTTCCCTCTCTCCTTCCATCTTTCCTCTGTAGTTACTTGTTCATCTGTCGTCAGTCTTGGGCTCTTAGATTGTCCACTGTATAAAGGTGAGACTCTTGTATATATTGACATCCACGTCATCAGTGCTTGGTAGAAACTGCATACTAGTCTTGTCAGAATAGGGATATGTTCTGGATCTAGAAGTGCAGCTTGAAGCAGGTTCTTTTTCCTCTAGCTGAGTGCTTTTTTACATCAAGACACAGACATATTAATAGCATAAAAATAACATTTAAGAGAGAGTTCAGTCACTCAGTCATGTCCGACTCTGTGACCCCAAGGTCACAAAGACCCCTACAGCATGCCAGGCTTCCCTGTCCATCACCAACACTTGGAGCTTACTCAAACTCATGTCCATCGAGTCGGTGATGCCATCTAACCATCTCATCCTCTGTCATCCCCTTCTCCTCCTGCCTTCAATCTTTTCCAACATCAGGGTCTTTTCAAATGAGTCAGTTCTTTGCTTCTGGTGGCCAAAGTATTGGAGTTTCAGCTTTAGCAACAGTCCTTCCAATGAATATTCAGGACTGATTTCCTTTAGGATGGACTGGTTGGATCTCCTTGCAGTCCAAGGGACTCTCAAGAGTCTTCTCCAACACCACAGTTCAAAAGCATCGAGGGTTAGCTTGAGCCAAAAAGGGAATTAGTTGTTGATATTCCAGGCTATGTTTGGTACATGCTGATGATGAGCAGGGGAAGGGGAGACCTTTCTGATAATCTATAGAGCCTCAGAAATCCTAGTATGCACTTGTTTGGTTAGAGGAAAACTAACCAGTTGAGTACACGTTTGTGTCACAGGCCTGGCCAGGTATAATACTGACCCTTGCAAGTGACCAGGTATTTAGGTGCCAGGCCATGTGGGTAACCACAGCTGAAGAGCTGAGTTGTATAATGACAGTGAAAGTTTTTCAGAGGCCAGGCTTCTCAAAAAAAGAAAACCATCATTAAAAATATATCAGGATTAAAACTAAATATAGTGTCAAATATAGCACTGACACTGAATGTACCTTGCTATATATAATCAAGTGATAGCTGCCTATTTTATATCTAGATAGATATAAGACATATATAGTAGCCAGTAACCACTTCGCAGGAGAGCCTATAACTGAAGAATGTCTTATTTTAAAAGAGTATTTCCTTTGGATGGTTCTTAGATCCCTGGAAGGGGAGCATTCCAAGGGCCTCATGCATCAAGATAAAATTTAATAAGTGACTATTGAAGCTCCAAAAGGGAGTTGAAATGCTTAGAAGGGAGATTAGTAATCTTCCTATCAAGGTTGGATATATGGAGACCCCACTAATTACTCCCACTGTGGAGGGGGACCAAGGCTTCAGAACTCTGGTCCAGTTCAGGCGGGAGCCAGTCTACTGATGGACTCTGTGTCCAACTCTGCAACCCTACAGATGGCAGCCCCCCAGGCTCCCCCACCCTGGGATTCTCCAGGGAAGAACACTGGAGTGGGCTGCCATTTCCTTCCCCAATGCATGAGAGTAAAAAGTGAAAGTGAAGTCGCTCAGTCATTTCCAACTCTTAGTGACCCCATGGACCACAGCCTACCAGGCTCCTCCATCCATGGGATTTTCCAGGCAAGAGTACTGGAGTGGGGTGCCATTACCTTCTCCCTACTGATAGAAGGCACCCATTATACCTACTGAGACAGGGGAAAAGAATGACAAGAAAAGGGTATCTACTTCCCATTCTCAGACCAAACTGCAAAGTTCACATAAATACTTTCTCACAAGAGACTGACTGTAACAGGGACAGGAGACACAGTAAATAATGGCTGATAGGCAGCATCAGATCAACAAAACACTGTCAGTATAGACTGCTTTAAGGACCCAGGAATGATTTCATTATTCAGAATTCTTTCCTGTACTAGTTTTTTGGTTGTTTGTTATTATTAAAATTTTACCTACTTTTTCAATATTTCAAATAACTTACATTGGGTTATATAAGATATAGAAATAAAATTATACTTTGATTACAAAATAGTCCACAGACTGTGAAGAAACTACCACCCACGATTTTATGCACTGCCTATTCATTCCCCAAACATTAGTCATCCACATTCAAAGGGTTAGCTTACACAAAGAGAAGTTCACTTTTTTTCCCTTTCTTTTTCTTTTTTTTTCAAACCTTACCTTCTTGAAATGCTCAAGGCTTTTTCCAGCAATTAAAGATAAAACATAAAAATGATCTTGGCCTAACAATTTTGACAAAAGAAAAAATATGCTAAGAGGTTCAGCTATGTTATCTAAAGGACATTAGTAGCAAATATTCTTCTGAAGTGCACATAAAAACACATTCAGCACCTTTCATTCAGTCACATGGTATTGACAATAGCTTTTAACTTGTGTTTACTCCAAAGTTTAAAAGGGAATCAGAAAAATATTTAATTTATTCAGTTCTTTTTGTCTTGTGCCAAAGTGTATCTCAGAATTTTAGGGAGTCAAACTAGTTGAATAAAAAGAAAACATCAAAGACAATGTTTAGAATTTTGGTAAGAAACACACAGAGGAATTTTAAATAATACCTAAGATAAACAAGTGGATATTTTTATATAGGGCACAACAGAATAGGTGGTAACTACCAAACACTGGCAGAGCTGTGTGTGAGCAAACATTCATGCATAAATGAGATGAGAAACATTCCCATGGGTATGTAGCATAACTTCCAGCACCTGAAACACTTGCTTCTTCGGCTCCAACAGAGCTATCAGTCATGAGCTTCAGTCTGTTGAACTATTTGGGGTCTATCCCTGGGGTAGAAATTTAAGTGGCTCTGCACTGCGGGCTGGGGAGAGTGGGACTTTGCCATTCCTTGTTAAGACATGCTTAGCCCTAAGACGCTGTATTTTTATGATGCTGACCAACAGGTGCTTCTATCTTCCTTTGGGATAGGCAACTAACTGGATTAAACTAGGAATACATTGAGCTAAGCTTATTATCGATAATTGTCAGTATCAAATATTTTTTTAGGAAAAAAAAAGCAGTTGTTTATCTGCACTCTCAATAATACTGCTAAGTGCTTTGTATTTCTATTATAGTGTTCATTTTGTCCTCTTTTGTATTGTTTAGCTGTTTACACAAACATTTCTGTTTCTTCAACTAGATGCCAAAGAAATTGGAGGTGAGCATCTGCTCAAGTACTGCATGTATTCTTCACAGTTGGGCATTATACTTTCAGCTTTTCCAGGCCCCAGAAATGGCTGGGACTCAGGCAGGGCTACAGATGCTGGGCTGCTGGCTACCAGCAGTGGCAGAGGCCTGCTGTATGGAGTAGTGGAAGAAGATGTAGCCCAAGGAAAAGTGAGATTCTTGTGCAAGAAAATGACTCATGAACTTGTCCTATATATCATTAGATTTAAAAGCATCAAGTGTGACACTTTAGTTAAGAGGTCAAAGCAAGAGGTCTTGGGCTGAGGATTAGGTTCACGAAACAAGATGTGAAATAAGGGAACATTAGTGATTGAGACTGAGAGCAAAGGAAAGATGCTAGGGATCAAAATTATTGGATGTTGAGACAAAGGAGCTTACTGATTTAAAGGTACAGGGTTAGGCCAGCCAAGGATAGTTTATTACTTATCATAGGTACACAATGAACTTCTTTTGGATGAATCAAAGTAGTTGTATATTCCACAGAGTGACAACAAGGTGGCCTAACTCTAGGCTCTTGACTGAGTGAAACAACAATAGCTTGATGATCATGCTTCTCATTAGAAGAAAAGCTTTTGGAATAACATTCAGCCTAGAATCTATTCCTATCATACCCCTCAAATAAAAATTCCCCCTGTTGCATTGGGAAAGTATTTGGCAAGAACAGCTTTAGCAGGAATATTTTGTGAAACATATATTATAAGGGAGCTTCATCTTCTGAAATCACCCATATTTGTATAGTCATATGGCAGATTGTATTTTCCAAAGATGGTCTCCACAATTTATGCCCTTTCACATGCAATTTCCACACTGTAAGCTGATAAGTCTCCCATCCATTGATAGGGCCCATTCCCTTCCCCTTAAACTGGGAAGACCTGGTAACTGGCTTAACTAATAGATGTAGCTGAGTGATGCTATATGACTTCCAAGGTGAAATCATAAAAATGCCATGCATATTCTCATAGTCCTCTTGCAACATTCATTCTAGGATATCAACCACCACACTACTAAGAAGGCAAGCAACCACATGAAGTACCACATTTCAGTGTTCTTGGAGCAGCTAAAGTCCCATCCATCCCACAGCCATCATAACCACCAGCTGCGTGAGCATGTGAGCCTTCAGATGGCTCCATTCCCAGCTAAGACATCCTCGGTTTCTCGGATGGTGGTGACAGCACTGCTCCTCCAGCTGATGGTGCTTGAGGCACTGCCACTGACTTATGCTTACATTTCTAGTTGTGAGCAAAATAATGATGTTTTAAGTTACTAAATTTCGAGTGGTTTGTTACTCAGCAAAAGATAACTGGAACAAATCACAAACAGAAACAAGCATAGTTTGTGTTACAGAAATATCACTTTGATGAAGAGAGTTGAAGACTTTTCTCATGAGCCTGGTTTCATTTCCTTCTATGCTCTTACCAAGGGAGAAATTCATCATATGAATGTAACATATTTTCATCTTTGATGAATGTTAGTTTCAAAATAAGAAAAAAATATTAGCAACAATTTATGCTTACAATGTAAAATGACTACTGACTACTAAAAAGTATTTTTCTTGCCTCTGAATACCACTGAACATGTTTCATTGATGACAAAACAAAAACAATGTTAGGCAGATTTTTTTCCCCACTACTTTAAAAGGACAATGATAAAATGCTGTCCCTAGACACAAGTTTTTTTTCCAGAAATACAATTTGTAGAAATGTCAGAACAAAGTGAGTTATAATTCAATGCAGCACTAAATATTTTAAAAACTGAATTACTCATTCAAAGGAAATCTCCAGTTTCCTGTGAATGTCTTCCATATCAAGAAAAGCGAACAGTTCCATTACAACATCTTGGGTTAAAAAAAAGGAAAGCATGTAACATTCATGTTTTAATTAAGTTTTAAGACTTCAGTGATATAGCATGTGATTTGCCAGGGAAAATAAAAATATCTTCAGATTAAAAAAGTGCTAAGAAGGCTTGTCCTGAAATAACTAGGTATTGTGCATTTGAGAAATTACTCTTTAAAAATCTAAATGATTATACATTTTAACTTGACTCAAATGACAAATAAAAATGATTGCAAACCCATAAAATAGGGGCAAGATAAAGTAAAAAGACTCTTGAGAGAGATGATTAATAGTGATGCATGTGTGAAATATACCGATAAAATCTGTGATTCTCAAGAGAATGAGGTTGGAGAGAGTAGATACAGGACACAGACAGACTTCTTCCCTGGAGAATTAGAAACATTTCTCCTACAACCTCCCATCTTCCAAGGGTGAACCAATGGGATAACGGGGAATGCTAAGAATTTTGAAAAGGCTTGGGCCAGGTTGTGTGAAGGGAAATTAAAGCACAGGGCAAAGAAACTTGGTTTAAGAAAAAGATATTTTTATTTGGATATAGTAACAAATAAAGGCAATGCTAAAGAATGTTCAAACAACTGCACAATTGCACTCATCTCATATGCTAGCAAAGTAGCGCTCAAAATTCTCCAAGTCAGGCTTCAATAGTACATGAATCATGAACTTCCAGATGCTCAAGCTGGATTTAGAAAAGGCAGAAGAACCAGAGATCAAATTGCCAACATCCATTGGGTTATTGGAAAAGCAAGAGAGCGCCAGAAAAACATCTACATCTGCTTTATTATTTACACCAAAGCCTTTAACTGTGTGAATCACAACAAACTGTGGAAATTCTTCAAGAGATGGAAATACCAGATCACCTCACCTGCTTCCCGAGAAATCTGTATGCAGGTCAAGAAGCAACAGTTAGAATTGGACGTGGAACAGGAGACTGGTTCCGAATTGGAAAAGGAGAATATCAAGACTGTATATTGTCACCCTGCTTATTTAACTTATATGCAGAGTACATCATGAGAAATGCCAGGCTGTATGAAGCACAAGCTGGAGTCAAGACTGCCAGGAGAATTGCCAATAACCTCAGATATGCAGATGACACCACCCTTATGGCAGAAAGCAAAGAAGAAATAAAGAGCCTCTTGATGAAAGTGAGAGAGGAGAGTGTAAAAGTTGGCTTAAAGCTCAACATTCAGAAAACTAAGATCGTGGCATCTGGTCCCATCACTTCATGGCAAATAGATGGGGAAATAATGGAAACAGTAGGAGACTTTATTTTCTTTGTCTCCAAAGTCACTGCAGATGGTGACTGCAGCCGTGAAATTAAGAGACTCTTTGCTCCTTGGAAGAAAAGGTATGATGAAGGTAGATAGCATATTAAAAAGCATAGACATTACTTTGCCAACAAAGGTCCATCTAGTCAAAGTTATTTGACTAGATGGTCCAAAGTAGTGATGTATGGATGTGAGAGTTGGACTATAAAGAAAGCTGAGCACCGAAGAATTGATGCTTTTGACCTGTGGTGTTGGAGAAGACTCTTGAGAATCCCTTGGACTGCAAGGAGATCCAACCAGTCCATCCCAAAGGAAATCAGTGCTGAATTTTCACTGGAAGGTCTGATGCTGAAGCTGAAACTCCAATACTTTGGCCACCTGATGTGAAGAACTGACTCATTTGAAAAGACCCGGATGCTGGGAAAGATTGAAGGCAGGTAGAGAAGGGGATGACAAGGGATGAGATGGTTGGATGGCATCACCGACAGAATGGACCTGAGTTTGAGCAAACTCCAGGAGATAGCGAAGGACAGAGAAGCCTGGCATGCTACAGTCCATGGGGTCAGAAATAGTTGAACATGACTGAGTGGCTGAACTGAACTGAACTGAATCCTAATGAAGATTTAAGTTAAGAGTTTAAGGGGATTTCCTGGAGGTCTAGTGGTTAAGAATCCACCTTGCATCACAGCAGATGTGAGTTCAGTCCCTGTTGGGGGAAGGAAGGTCTCACATCCTATGGAGCAGCTGAGCCTGGCTGTCAGCCGCTGAGCCCGCGCCCCCTGCAGCCACTCAGCCAAAAGTAGGGGGTCCACGTGCCCCAAGGAGAGAGCTCACGTGGCACAACAAAGAGCCATGTGCCACAAGACCCAACACCATCAAACAGAGAGATCTTTTTAAAAAGAGACTCGGGGGAATCATGGTACAAGAAAAGGGGA
Source organism: Odocoileus virginianus (assembly GCF_023699985.2). NCBI lineage: Eukaryota > Metazoa > Chordata > Mammalia > Artiodactyla > Cervidae > Odocoileus > Odocoileus virginianus. Next base: position 4,416,960 of record NC_069703.1, on the reverse strand, counting down.
TATAAGAATGTGAGAGAAAGAACTCCTTATTTAAAAAATAGGCTTTTGTATCTGAGCAATGAATTGTTTATAGAGTTTTTAAAAGGAAAGAAAGGAATTGATTCTGTGAAGCCATTGATATTTTTGCATTTCAATAAAACCTTGTTCATCCTCATGTTGAGGAAACTCAATATATTTTCTATACAGAATTTTTACTTTCAATTATGTGATTTAAGTCGGCTTCCCTGATAGCTCAGTTGGTAAAGCATCAGCCTGCAACGCAGGAGATCCCATTAAATTCCTGGGTGGGGAAGATCCTCTGGAGAACGGATAGGCTACCCACTCCAGTATTCTTGGAATTCCCTTGTGGCTCAGCTGGTGAAGAATCTGCCTGCAATGCAGAAGACCTGGGTTCAATCCCTGGATTGGGAAGATCTCCTGGAGAAGGGAAAGTTTACCCATTCCAGTATTTTGGCCTGGAGAATTCCATGGACTGTATAGTCCCTGGGGTCCAAAGAGTTGGACACAACTGAGTGACTTTCACTCAGTGACAAAACAGGTCATTTTCCACTGAAATATGAAAATGTTAGTTTGGAGCATAGAGAATAATATTTTAAGAGCTGCTAACTTATTCTTGGTAATTTTCTTTCTACATTAGTAAGTACACCGGTTTTTGTTTTTTAATAGATAAACTTAAAAAAAATCCTATGAATAACTTTTGATAGACACATTTTTCTTACTTGTTGTTCCTTTAATGGATGGGAACCTGGTGGTCCGGAGTCAACGATGAGAGAGTGAAAGAAGTAAAGAGGCTCATATTCCCTGGGTTACGCAGCCGGCTTCCATGCTCCAGGGAATCGGCTAGAAATAGAGAGAGAGAGAGAGAAAGACAGACACAGGGACCAACGCTGATGGAACAAAGGTGTTTCAATCAACATGGCGTGCGCATATATACTGTCTTACAAGGTAGTTATTCTCAGAAAAGATAAAGATTAAAATTCCAGATTTACAAAACACAAGGCTATCCCTATTAAAGAGAGAAGAGGGTACTTATCACCATAATGAGAAACTAACAAAGGAAATGCCTGGATTCCTCAGCCCCGGGAAAGGCGTGCCTCTCGTCTTTAATTCCTGAATATTCAGGAATTAATAAGGGCCAGAGGATTCCTGACAATTTCCCCTATTTTATTGTAAAAAAGGTCCTGACCAAATGAGTTTGGTTAGTATTAACCAACCTTATAGAAAGGCGATGATAAACAACAAATACAATTATCAAGACAATCACCAAAGTTACAGTTCCAGACCCGATGCTGTGGGTAATACTTTTAAACCAACCTTGTGGGTCTAGCCCGGATAATTTGTTCAGCTAAAGTTTCCAAATTAGTGGAAGAGCGCAGACGTTTAGAAAAAGTTTCGAAGATTATTTTTTTGCAGTAATAGTACATTCAGAGAGGCATTATCATGTAAATGAATTTGATTTGTCCCCAGCTGTAGGTACTATCATTGAATTGAACAGGAGTAACACAAAATTGGCAGTTAATACAAGTTACAGAACGTAAAGTCTTATTAAACTGTAAATTTCCTATGGCCATAACAAAAGGAAGTGGGACACAGGCCTATATAAAATATGACTGATTATAGCAAAAGAAATATTTACTATGACCACGACTGGTCCCTGTGAAATGTCCAGTCGGAGTCCCAAGTTCTCTGGTGTTGGCAGCAAGTTTTTATGTTTTATATATGTCTCATAGTTCAGGCTCAATTTGTTTATCGAGGAGGATTCCAGGAGGAGGAGGAGGGTGTCATTCCACTGTCAAGCCAGCCAAGAAGTCCTTTGTCATGGTAATGTTTCAACGTAGTGTTAGTAATCTTTCAAGCCACTTAAGCAGCATAATATATGTTTTTTGTTTTTTCCCTAACTCTTTCCCTAAAGTTTTAGTAGTATAAACATGGTTCACAGACAGAGAAAGGGCAGCAATGTCCAAAGGTCTTCTTTTGGAGGCAGGAAGAAAACCCAAGTTTGTCGGCCGATGTTTATGCATAATTTTCCTGGGCCCAGGCAATGGAAGGACTTTATAGCCTAAAGAAATGTTAATTAGTTTTTCCTCTTCCCCCGGGTGTGAGGATTCCAGGGAGGGGGCATATGGGTGGAGCCATTGGTTGATAGGATGGGTCTTTTCTCTGTCCTTTTTACGACCTGTAATAAAGGAGGGTTGGGTAAGTAAGTTAGTTAACCTGATTTGAGCAGGGGGTCGCGCAGGCCAACAGAGCATAGCAATAAGAAGGTTTTCAGGACTCTGAGGCATTCCCTGTTGAGAAATCAGATTCTTAACTTGATTAGTGAGGGTTTTTATTTGTCCCCAAGTGGGGAAATCATAGGGTTGATGTCGCTGAGGGCGGTGCTTCCTGGAGATCTTTAGAGCCATGGCCTGTAGTGGAATTTCTTCCTCCCGGAGTTCCTGTTGTTTCATCTCCATTTTGAATGTCGGGGGGCCCCCCTTGGGTTGAATTTTTCCAAGCAAAAAGTTTGTTGGATCCATCTGGGGAAATACAAGCATATCCCTTTCCCCGTAAGATTGATTTCCCAGATTTCTATTGATTATTCAACCCATCTTGGTACCAAATGGGCAGAGGAAGAGAAGTGTCCTTCAATTTCTCAAAATGCCTTTCTGCTCTTGTTAAAAATATTTCCCTGTGGTAGGTTTAAAAAATTTAAAACAAATAGAGCTGTATTAACAATAATTATGAGTTTAGAAAATATCTTATGTTGGAATCTAGTAAAGTCTGCTTTAAATAAGGAAGACAATAGTGTACCTATGTATTCCCCCTTCTTTAATTTATATTTACAACTTTATTGTGTGATGTGTTCATTTGACTATGTCTTGTGTCTGTGGATTATAAGGAATATCTGTAATATGAAGTAGAAAAAGATTGTAAAAATTGTTTAAAGTGTCTAGAAATATAGGCAGGGCCATTGTCTGTTTTAATAGAAGTAGGAGTTTATGGTGGAGGTTTCTATATTTTTAAATACAAAAACTGAATATATAGAATCAGAGACTATATTAATGGGGTAAGAATGTAGCAAATAACTTGAATAAGAGCATATAATTAATTTTGTTGAGCAGAATGGAATTTAGTGTAAAAGACTATATTTTTTAAGAGATCAGAATGAAGCTTTGGCATTTTTAGTCCCATCTATATAAAAGAAATGCGAGAAATAATAAATTCAGTGTTTTTGAAGAAATTCCACAGCTTACCAGAAGGATAATATTTCTCCAAAATACTTTGGAAAAGCTAATTAGAAATTGGTAGAAGTTTGCAATGTGTTCTCAAATTGAGATTTATATGTAATAAAGTTTTATTAAAGTATAAGGGAGATAGAGAAAGCCTTTGATATAGGCATCAGAAGGGGGCCAAAAGAGGGCCCCCCAGCTAGTCTTTAGCCGGGTGTCATATAACTACTATCAGTCTGCTAATTAGAGAAAGGAAATGTTTCAAAACTCAGAGAATAGCACCAGGCCCCTCACCCAGAACATGCATTTTGAGATAACCTTGGCACCCGGTAAGTTGTCTCAGGCCCCAAAATAATTGACATGAATCTTGAAGAAAGGCAGGTTTCCAAGCTAATGCAGTTTCATTAACATAGCATAAGAGAACATTTGCAAGAGTAAAACAAACCGGTTTGTCAAGTTGGTTCTGAGTCTTAGGCAGAATCGACTTGAAAAAAGAGTTTAGAGTTAATTAACATATATTTACATAAGAAAAATGCATTGGTTAGCTCAAGGTTTGAGAAAACTTAAGTTCAGGTGGAATCAGGTGTCGTTATGGCAACACAGAATTTTAAGAGAAACCTCTTTTTAAATTTGTATAGAGAAGGAAAAAAAAAGAAATATCACTCTTTTGTTTCCTCCTGCTGCTTAAGAGAGATAAAAATGTCTGACACTTGCAGCCTATTTTCTCCATCTGGAGACCCCTGGGCTTCCTGCCTGTTAAGTAAAACTAGATTGGCCAAGTGAAAGACCGAAGGTTTGTGGGGGCAGGGGCCCAAAAAGTCCAGTAGGTATTCTAGAGGGACTGCTTGAGGATAAAGGAGAAAGTCATTTAGGTCTGGTATAAATACAGCAGCACTGCTGGATGTTGAGGGTTTGAGGGAAAAGATGGAATTTGCCCCTGGTTTTTGTTGAAGGGGAGCTGGGGGGTCTCCTGCTTGGAGTTTCCAGGAATAGGTTTCCCTTCAATATCAAATTTAGATTTACACTCTTTAGATTTACAAATGCATTTCTCTACGGCAGTGAGGGCAGATTTTTGGAGGTTTTTCTTTTGTTTTGTTTTTAACTTTCTTAGGGTAGTCTCTTTTTAAGTGATTCTTATCTCTACATTGTAAAGCATCCTTCATTTCCCTTTTTAAAGCAAGGAGCCATTGTCTCAACTAGCATTTGCATTTTTTGAGTTTCTGATCCTAGATCGAGACAAGCCTTCAAATAATCAAAAATAGTCCCTGTCTCACGAATTGGGGCTATAGCCTTTTGACATTCCTGATGTGCGTTATCATAAGCAAGTAATTTCTCTAGTTGCCTTTTAGCTTCTTCTCCAATTACTGTATGGGAAATAGCAGTTTCTAATCTAGCTAAGAAATCAGCATACATTTCATTAATTAGGTCCCTGCAATATTTTAATGTAGCTACCTGTAGGCTCCCCTTGAGGAGGAATTCAATCCCAAGCTTCAAGGGCCACTGTTTTTAATTGATCACGCAACAAAGAAGCGCATCGTATTTGAGCTTCTATGGTGTCAAATTGTCCAGTGCCAGTTAACACTCCAAAAGGAATTTGGTTTTGGGGAGCGCCAGCTCGAGCATTTCTGTTAGCATGATCTCTGGCTATATCTTGAAACCACGTTGTCCATTGAAGATACTCTCCTGGTTTAAGGACAGCTTTTATGAAAATTTTCCAATCATAGGGAATAAAGGTTCCAACAGAAGACGTCATAGCATTTAGAATCTCTCTAGTAAAAGGTGAATGTAGGCCATACATAGTTACAGCCTTTTTCATTTGTTGCATGTGAAAAAGGTTAATACCTTCATATTGAGGCATTATCTGCACTTGAGTATCAGCATTTCTTAAAACTGGAAAGGCAGAAAAACCATGGGTTTCAGAGACTTGTGATTGCAAAGCCAGCAATTCAGACAGCCTCTGTCACAAGGGGGTAGATCATTGTTATTCAGAACGGTGTTGTCAGTTTTAATATTAAAAGGTGTCTTAAGGGAGTCATTAGGTTTTATCCAGGGAGAGACTTTGGGATATGTGCCCTCTGGCAGGGGAGGAGTGCTTGGAGCAACCCAGGCAGGGTTGGTAGGAAAATCTTGAATTATCTTTTGTTGTTCTAATTGGGCCTTTTGTAAGGTATCATCGTCTAGTTCATATCCATGTAATAAGTGTTCTGCCTGTTGCTGAATATCAGGAGAGCTAGAATTACCTTGAAATGGTGTAATCACAGCTTCAATGAGAGCCCATAGGGGCCAGAAATCTATCGGAACTACCTTCACTAGGGAACCAAGGGTTACATTCAACCACTGTCTGAAGGCAAGCCTCTATTCTCTGGCGTGAAACCGAAAATCCCTGAACTTTAAATTAGAAAAGTGAGGGGGCTTTCCAGCCAATTGACCCGTGTCTTAATACTTACCGGCCTCAATAGGCCCTGGGTGTCCCTCCATCCGAATCCACATGTACCAAGTCCCTGTTTCTGGGTGCCACTTGTTGGTCCTTTAATGGATGGGAACCTGGTGGTCCAGAGTCAATGATTAGAGAGTGAAAGTAAAAAGGCTCATATTCCTTGGGTTACAGAGTCAGCTTCCATGCTCCAGGGAATCATCCAGAAATAGAGAGATAGAGAGAGAGAGAGAGAGACAAAGAAAGAAAGACATGGGGACCAAAGCTCCGATGGAGCAAAGGTGTTTCAATCAACATGGCGTGCGCATATATACTGTCTTACAAGGTAGTTATCCTCAGAAAAGATAAAGATTAAAATTCCAGATTTACAAAACACAAGGCAATCCCTATTAAAGAGAGAAGAGGGTACTTGTCACCATAATGAGAAACTAACAAAGGAAATGCCTGGATTCCTCAGCCCCAGGAAAGGAGTGCCTCTTGTCTTAATTCAGGAATTAATAAGGGCCAGAGGATTCCTGACAGTAAGTATACCAGTTGTTTTTTTAAATAGATATATTAACTTTAAGAAAATCCTATGAATAACTTTTGATTGACATGTTTTTCTAAAGAATGTAGCTACTGGAAACACTATAGTTTGCTCTAAGGCCTCATCCACTACCACTGCTACCTCTGATCTCAGTCCATCAGGTTTCTCTCCCTCCACCCAAATATGACCTGACTGACACTCTGATCTTTCTGTTTATCACAATAATCCAGCCCTGAGTCAGTCAGTTCAGTCGCTCAGTCCTTTCCAACTCTTTGTGACCCCATGGACTGTAGCAGGCCAGGCCTCCCTGTCCATCACCAAACTCCCGGAGTTTACTCAAACTCATGTCCATTCAGTCGGTGATGTCATCCAATCATCTCATCCTCTGTCATCTCCTTCTCCTCCCGCTTTCAAACTTTCCCAGCATCAGGGTCTTTTCAAATGAGTCAGTTCTTCATATCAGGTGGCCAAAGTATTGGAGTTTCAGCTTCAACATCAGTTCTTCCAATGAATATTCATGACTGATCTCCTTTGGGATGGACTGGTTGGATCTCCTTGCAGTCCAAGGGACTCTCAAGAGTCTTCTCCAACACCACAGTTCAAAATCTTCAATATTTTGGCACTTAGCTTTCTTTATAGTCCAACTCTCACATCCATACATGACCACTGGAAAAACCATAGCTTTGACTAGACAGACCTTTGTTGGCAAAGTTGTGCCTCTGCTTTTTAATATGCTGTCTAGGTTGGTCATAGCTTTTCTCCCAAGGAGCAAGAGTCTTTTTAATTTCATGGCTGCAGTCACCATCTGCAGTGATTTTGGAGATGAAGAAAATAAAGTCTCTTACTGTTTCCATTGTTTCCCCATATATTTGAAACAAAGTGATGGGACCAGATGCCATGATCTTAGTTTACTGAATGTTGAGTTTTAAGCCAACTTTCTCACTCTCCTCTTTCACTTTCATCAAGAGGCTCTTTTTCTTTGCTTTTTGCCATAAGGGTGGTGCCATCTGCATATCTGAAGTTATTGATATTTCTCCTGGCAATCTTGATTCTAGCTTGTGCTTCCTCCAGCCCAGCATTTCTCATGATGTACTCTGCATATAAGTTAAATAAGCAGGGTGACAATATACAACCTTGATGTACTCCTTTCCCAGTTTGGAACCAGTCTGTTGTTCCACGTCCGATTCTAACTGTTGCTTCTTGACCTGCATACAGATTTCTCAGGAGAAAAGTAAGGTGGTCTGATATTCCCATCTCTTTAAGAATTTCCACAGTTTGTTGTGATCCACATAGTCAAAGGCTTTGGCATAGTCAATAAAACAGAAATAGATATTTTTCTGAAACTCTCTTGGTTTTTTGATGATCCAACAGATGTTGGCAATTTGATCTCTAGTTCTTCTGCCTTTTCTAAATCCAGCTTCAACATCTGGAAGTTCTTGGTTCATGTATTGTTGAAGCCTCGCTTGGAGACTTAAGCATTACTTTGCCTGCATATGAGATGAGTACAATTGTGCAGTAGTTTGAGCATTCTTCAGCATTGCCCTTCTTTGGAATTGGAAGGAAAAATGACCTTTTCCAGTCCCATGGCTACTGCTCAGTTTTCCAAATTTTCTGGAATACTAAATGAAGCACTTTAACAGCATCATCTTATAGGATTAGAAGTAGCTCAACTGGAATTCCATCACCACCATTAGCTTTGTTTGTAGTGATGCTTCCTAAGGCCCACTTGACTTCACTCACATTCCGGGATGTCTGGTCTAGGTGAGTGATCACATCATCATGGTTATCTGGGTCATTAAAATCTTTTTTGTATAGTTCTGTGTATTCTCGCCACTACTTCTTAATATCTCTGCTTCATTTAGGTCCATACCATTTCTGTCCTTTATTGTGCCCATATTTGCATGAAATGTTCCCTTGGTACCTCTAATTTTCTTGAAGAGATCTCTAGTCTTCCCATTCTATTGTTTTCCTCTATTTCTTTGCATTTATCACTGAGGAAGGCTTTCTTATCTCTCCTTGCTATTCTTTGTAACTCTGCATTCAGATGGGCATATCTTTCTTTTTCTCCTTTTCCTTTCACTTCTCTTCACAGCTATTTGTAAGGACTTGTCAGAAAACCATTTTGCCTTTTTGCATTTCTTTTTCTTGGGGATGGACCTACACACTCAGAATCCCTGACAGTTAACCAGTAACCTCATAACCTAGTAAAATACTGTGGGTAGTAAACTGGAAAATTCTGAAAGACACTGGAATACCAGACCACCTGACCTGCCTCTTGAGAAACCTGTATGCAGGTCAGGAAGCAACAGTTAGAACTGGACATGGAACAACAGACTGGTTCCAAATAGGAAAAGGAGTACATCAAGGCTGTATATTGTCACCCTGCTTATTTAACTTATATGCAGGGTACATCATAAGAAACACTGGGCTGGAAGAAGCACAAGCTGGAATCAAGATTGCAGGGAGAAATATCAATAACCTCAGATATGCAGATGACACCACCCTTATGGCAGAAAGTGAAGAGGAACTAAACAGCCTCTTGATGAAAGTGAAAGAGGAGAGTGAAAAAGTTGGCTTAAAGCTCAACATTCAGAAAACTAAGATCATGGCATCTGGTCCCATCACTTCATGGGAAATAGATGGGGAAACAGTCAGACTTTATTTTTTGGGCTCCAAAATCACTGCAGATGGTGATTTCAGCCATGAAATAAAAGACGCTTACTCCTTGTCAGGAAAGTTATGACCAACCTAGACAGCATATTAAAAAGCAGAGACATTACTTTGCCAACAAAGGTCCTTCTCGTCAAGGCTATGGTTTTCCCAGTGGTCATGTATGCATGTGAGAGTTGAACTGTGAAGAAAGGTGAGCGCCTAAGAATTGATGCTTTTGAACTGTGGTGTTGGAGAAGACTCTTGAGAGTCCCTTCGACTGCAAGGAGATCCAGCCAGTCCATCCTAAAGGAAATCAGTCCTGGGTGTTCATTGGAAGGACTGAGGCTGAAGCTGAAACTCCAATACTTTGGCCATGTCATGCGAAGAGTTGACTCATTGGAAAAGACCCTGATGCTGGGAGGGACTGAGGGCAGGAGGAGAAGGGGACAATAGAGGATGAGATGGCTGGATGCATCACTGACTCAATGGACATGAGTTTGAGTAAATTCCGTGAGTTGGTGATGGACAACTGGCCTGGCGTGCTGGGATTCATGGGGTCGCAAAGAGTCGGACACCACTGAGCGACTGAACTGGACTGAACTGAGTGTTTAGAGACCTGTTTCCTCCATGTTTTCCTTTGGTGTGAACGGAAGAGTTTCCTCTGTTAACTCTGGCGTCTTCAATTTTTGGTAATTTTTCTAATTCAATGCCAAATGAAGTTCATAAGCACCCTTCACAACCTGGATGAAGAGGTATATACCGAAAGGTGTATATAGTTAGCCTGATCTCTGTTTTACAGCCTTGAGTATTTTAAAACCCAGCATTCCGAAAGGGTGCTACATGGTGGGGCTCCATTTAGCTTTACTACGAATCAGTGTTTTAGCTTTAAGGAAGTCTATCCCCCAAAGAAGCACTGAGTCTCTAAATGTCAAAACATGCTCCTTTTTGAAAGGACAGTTTCTTTTGTGTGCAAAGGTCTTCGTTTGATTCACTGTGTTCTCCCTAGCATTAAAAAATAAACAGAAGAGACATATCCTTAAAATAGCTATCTGAACTTGAGTCACCTGTGTATCCCTGAAGCTCTCTAAATGAATGAACTGTCAAACATCTCACAGAGGTGGGAATTAAAACTGCTAAACCTATGGTATTAGAGACAATATAGGGCTTCTTCAGGGCAGTATGTCTGCCAGAGTTCACACTGCTGCTGTGTCGCTGCATTTCTCCAAGTGTATTAAAACATTCCCTTTGAATATCACAGGGTCTATGCTACATTACTTGACCTCTGGGAGATTTGAAGCCTCTAAACCATCATCCAATTAGAGCTGACACTCTTCAGGTTAGCTAATATATATTTGGAAGAAGAACCAGTACAAAGGGGAATTTAAGAAAAAGAAATGTTGCTTTGATGGGATTCTAAGTTAACTTGCAGAACTGTGAGAATTTATTATCAGAGTATTTTAGTTCAATGCAATGTTTATCTGTGAATTGCTTAAAAGCTGTAATGTTCGTTTCCAAATTGCCTGTTTAACTTACTGTAACAGAGATGTTGCTGCTCCTCTGACTCCTAACCCTTTCCCTCAAATGACAGCCCTTTATAAATGTTGGCAGCAATTAAAAGTTTGTTCTTCTGGCCTCCTTACAAGTTTCTCTTTCACTGAATCTATCATTATAGGCTTCCCTGGTGGCTCAGATGGTAAAACATCTGCCTGCAATGCGGAGACCCGGGTTTGATGCCTGGGTCAGGAAAATCACCTGAAGAAGGAAATGGCAGCCCATTCTAGTAGTCTTGCCTGGAGAATTCCACGGACAGAGGAGCCTGGCAGGCTACAGACCACAGGACTGCAAAGAGTCGGACATAACTGAAGTGACTAAGCATGGCCCATCATTATAGCCAGGAGTGAACAGAGGTGCTAAAGCCCCTCTGCTCTGCTGGTTATTGTTGTTCGGTTGTTCAGTCATGTCTGACTCTTTGCATCCCCTTGGACTGCAGCATACGACACTTCCTTGTCCTTTACCATCTCCTGGAGCTTGATCAAACTCATGTCCATTGAGTTGGTGATATTATCCAACCATCTTGTCCTCTGTCATCCCCTTCTCTTCCCTCCTTCAATCTTTCCCAGCATCAGGGTCTTTTCACATGAGTCAGTTCTTCACATCAAGTGGCCAAAGTATTGGAGTTTCAGCCTCAGCTTCAGTCCTTCCAATGAATATTCAGGCCTGATTTCCTTTATAATTTACTGGTTTTATTTCCTTGCAGTCCAAGGGACTCTCAAGAGTCTTCTCCAACACCACAGTTCAAAAGTATCAATTCTTTGGCACTCAGCTTTCTTTATGGTTCAACTCTCATGTCCATACACGACTATTGGAAAAACCATAGCTTTGACTAGATGAACCTTTGTTGGCAAAGTAATGTCTCTGCTTTTGAATACACAGTCTACGTCTGTTATAGTTTTTCTTCCAAGGAGCAAGCGTCCTTTAATTTCATAGCTGCAGTCTTTTAATTTCATGGCTTCTTTGGAGCCCAAGAAAATAAAGTCTGTCACAGTTTCCATTGTTTCCCCATTTATATGCCATGAAGTGATGGGACCAGATGCCATGATCTTAGTTTTTTGAATGTTGAATTTTAAGCCAGGTTTTTCACTCTCCTTTTTCACCTTCATCAAGAAGCTCTTTAATTCTCTTTGCTTTCTGCCATAAGGGTGGTGTCATCTGCATATCTGAGGTTATTGATATTTCTCCCAGCAATCTTTGATTCCAGCTTATGATTGATCCAGCCCAGCATTTTGCATACTGGAGCCCAAAGTAAATGCTGTGGAACAACCGTTTCCCCCTGAGCATCTTGCCCCTTCAACACACTAATATTCTGCATTTTTATATATGCAAGATTTTACAGGGAATTCTCAGGAGGAAATGACAAGAGCTGAAGTTCTACCTCACCTAGATGCTACTTTTACAGTGGCCATTCAGGTGGTTTTGCATAAGTCTTCTCTTGAGAACCTCCCTGTCTTTCCACAAGAGTACATGAGATTTTCTCAGGTTTCAGTGAGATCCTGGACTTCAGCTGGCGAGAGTTCACGGTCACCTCTGTGCTGTCTCAGGCTGTAGGTACATCACTGACTGTTCTGTGAGAAACAGTGGAGTGAGCTCTCCAATCCCTGTCCACTCTCCCATGGCTCTTGTATTGCCCTTGCATGATGATCTAGTTAAATTAGCACGTCTCTGTCAGAGAAATGTAGATATTTGTTGGAGTGTTTTTTGGACCGTGTAGCCTGTCTATTAGTGAGGGCAGATTTCTTTTTCTCTATTTTCAGGGTCCTCCTGGTCCTTGTTTTTTAGGGACAATGGGGCCACTTGATTGGGCTAAGAAACTTTGGGCCCATTCCAGCTCCAAGGTGCAGTGACATTCCATGAGCACACAGTTTAAAAAAAAATATAGTTGATTTACAATATTATGTTAGTTTTGGTTGTACAGCAAAGTGATTCAGATATGTATATATATATATATATATATACACACACACACACACACACACATATATTTCCTCTATATATTCAATATTCATGACTATGATCATGGCTTCCAGTCCCACCACTTCATAGAAAATAAGAGGGGAAAAAGTAGAGGCAGTGAGAGATTTTATTTTCTTAGACTCCAAAATCACTGTGGATGGTGACTGCAGCCAAAAAATTAAATGATGCTTACTCCTTGGAAGGAAAGAAAATAAGAGGGGAAAAAGTAGAAGCAGTGACATATTTTATTTTCTTAGGCTCCAAAATCACTGTGGATGGTGACTGCAGCCACAAAATTAAATGATGCTTACTCCTTGGAAGGAAAGCTATGACAAAACTAGATGGCATATTATAAAGCAAAGACATCACTCTGTTGACAAAGGCCCATATAGTCAAAGCTATGGTTTTCCCAGTGGTCATGCAGGGATGTGAGAGTTGCACTGTAAAGAAGGCTGAGCGCCAAAGGACTGATGCTTTCAAACTGTGGTGCTGGAGAAGATTCCTGAGCATCCCTTTGATAGCAAGGAAATCAAACCAGTCAATCCTAAAGGAAATTGATAGCTTACGATGAACAATGTCAGATTCGTGATTCTCCGAAGAAGATTTAGCTTTGGGACCAGAGACCAGGCTTGACCACTCAGGGCTCTTGTGAGGCAGAAGTTTTACTACAATGAAAAGGGACAGAGAAAGTTTCTGACATAGACATCAGAAGGGGGCGGAGAGTGTCCCACTTGCTAATCTTTAACAAGGGAGCTATGTACTTTTAAAATTTAGTTATTAAAATAAATCAAAAGAACGTTGTAAAATTTTTGTAAATGTTGTAAAAATTTGTAAAAATCAAGGTTGTAAAAATTTGATCAGACCCACTCCCACAATTTACATTTTAGGATAACAGGATTAGAACTTAACAATAGGAAGATCCAATCAGACCCACTCCCATAATATACATTCTAAGATATCAGGACTAGTCAGAAGGTTTTCAGGAAGGAGAAAGTGTCCTTAAGCATACATTATTGTCATATAATCCCTAGTATAGAGTTTAAACTGAGTTGTTTGTTGTGTAATCATCAGTTAAACATTTTATGTGACTAAGACTAAGGAATATAGAGGGGGGAAAAATGTTTGTCCTTTCCTCCTCCTTGAGAATTCCAGAACCCTCTCTCCTCAGGAACCCCGGACTTCTTATCAATCTGCCTAGGAACTGACTCTCAAAATCAACCCTGAATGTTCATTGGAAGGACTGATGTTGAAGCTGAAGATCCAACACTTTGCCCACCTAATGCAAAGAGGAAACTTAACAGAAAAGATCTTGATACTAGGAAAGATTGAACACAAAAGAAGAATGGGGCAGCAGAGGATGAGATAGTGTACTCAAGGAATAGGAATTTGAGCAAACTCCAGGAGATAGTGAATGAGAGGGAAGCCTGGCATGCTATATAGGCCATGGGGTCGCAAAGAGTCAGACATGACTTAGCAACTGAACAAAAACAATAAATATATATATTTCAGATTATTTTCCATTATAGGTTATTAGAGCTTACACTTTTAAGTGAATATTCTTTTTGTTACCCAGGGAATATCTCCCAAGTTGATTAAATTCTTTCACGGAGAATGTGATAAGCTAGAAAAGGGAGGGTTTACTTACATAATCTGCTGAATTTATCTCTCACTGTATGTGAACTCAGTCTGCTCAGGGCTGACCAGTACTTGTGATTCAGTTTTCACCTTTATAATCTGCCCTCATGTTACCACTAACACTGTCTTTCACAAATAGATCATTTCACAGATGGTTCCCTCTCCTTTAGAAGATCTACCCCTCCTCCTCATGCTTGTAATAACCTTCATTCCACATATCCTTGCTCAGCACAAGTTGTCTATGCTACTCTTGGCATCTGATTTGTATTAGTTTCATTGAAGTGAGATGAAAGTTGCTCAGTCATGTCTGACTCTTTGTGACCCCATGGACTATACAGTCCATGGATTTCTCCAGGCCATAATACTGGAGTGGGTAGCCTTTCCCTTCTCCAGGGGATCTTCCCAACCCAGGGACTGAACCCAGGTCTCCCGCGTTGCAGGCTGATTCTTTACCAGCTGAGTCACCAGGGAAGCCCATTTGAGCTTTCATTAAAACAAGACAAGACTGCACTGCATGACTTAAATAACAGAAATTAATTTTCTTAGAATTCTGAAGACTCAAAGTCCCGGATCAAGGTTTAGCAGGGTTTGGTTCCTGCTAACCAGAGTGACAACACTCTTCCTGGCCTGCAGATGGCTGAGCTTCTCATGGCATCCTCACAGGGTCTTTCCTCTGTGCACACATGGAGTGAAAGAGTGAGCTCTCTGAATTCTCCTAAGAACACTAATGCTATCAGGTCAGGGTCCCACTCTTACTATTTCATTTAAACTTAATTACTTTTTAAATTCTCAAGTTCTTAAAAACTTACTTCTTTAAAGGCCCTATTTCCAAATATAGCCTGGGTGTCAGGGCTTTAACATTTGAATTTGGAAGGGGCACAAATATTCAGTTTGTAACACATTCATTTTACTGTGTATTTAGAATTACTATACATGTATGTATATAAATACGTGCATATATGCATATATATGTACATTTTATCAAGGAATTATAAGCTCTTGTAAATGTGTTTTATACATTTTTATAGCTTATCTTTTGTTAGTACTGAATTCATGTTTTCTAATTGACAAAATGTATTCAGATATGAGCCATTCACATGCTAATTTTCACATTCACTTTCTAACATACATTATTTAATTTTTAAAAAATCTCCACTTCCAAGATTACTTTAAAAGTCTAGAGGATGCTTTAGAAAATTAAAAAGAAACATGTTGGAAAGTATCTTGTCTATAAACTTGAAGGGCTGAAAATGTCAAGAATCTTTTTTAAAGATCTATTTTTGTTCACATCCATTATGCGACATACTTAAATAATTTCTTAGATCAGATAATTTATGTTTACTTTTATTTATTTTTCTTCCTAATTCTGAATTTCAGTGCCTCTGGTAGATAGTTCTCTGAATAATATTTTGTTGTTATAGGTCACATGCTTAATTCTGATTTTCTTCCATATCTTATAATTTTTGAATATAGTAATACCATAGGTATATTCAAAATTGGAAAACTGAAAGATATTGAATGAAATACATATAACAGTGTTTCTATTGGCACTAATAGACACATAGCACATTAAATAATCAAATTCATGCTACAGAGCATTGTAAAAAGAAGACTTCTCTGAACTATTTTTTAAAGCTTCCTATGTCTTTTTCAATGAACATAAATTTTATTTCCTAATTTTCGCATCTAACTCTCTAGAAATCTTGACTTCACCTAAGTTTTTCTCAATTTAATTATGTACATTTTATTTAAAGATATTTATTTTGAAAAGAACTAATCATCATTAAAATTACACTGGATGTTTCATATAAAGACGCTGTTTGCAAATACTCATTATAATGCTGCAAGCAAAAGAAGAAGAATTAAGACAATGTGGATAAGTGCCATTTAAACTCAGTTTCAGAATTTTTAAATCTCAGAAAGGGAAATACTTAAGATAATAGATTAAGACAAATGATGGAATTATTTAGCTACTGGATTCTTAACTTGAGCAAAACTCTCATAACTCCATCTTATTTATTTATTTTTAAAACTTTTATTTTTGTAGGAAAATAGCTTATGGAGATTCCAGAATTTTCTTTAAGAGACCATACTGGTTATTGTTAAAAGATTTGATCTCTTAAAGAATGCATGAGAGAATGCATGAGGCCTGCTCACAGGATTAACATTTGGTACTACTCAGTGAATTCAGTGAGTTCATATTGATTAAACAACATTGGTTCCACTTTCATCTGTCAAGAATCACTAACATTGAATATATATTCTACGACATTGAGGAAGTTTATTGTCAATGAGGACCTAATTTTTTCATTAATGGGCTAGTAAAGAACATGTCTGCCAAAAAAAAAAAAAAAAGAACATGTCTGCCAATAGAGGAGACATAAGAGATGAGGGTTTGATTCCTGGAAAGGGAAGATGTCCTGGAGAAAGGCATGGCAATCCATTCTAGTACCCTTGCGTGGAGAATCCCCTTGGACAGAGGGTCCTGGTGGGCTAGTCCATAGGGTCGCAGAGTCAGACACAACTGAAAGCAACTTAGCATGCAAGCACATAACATATTTAGTACTCAATTTTGTACACATTATTGCTACTGATTTCTGTAAAATAGTAATATCACAAACTATTTAGTATTAAGGACTGAGAGTAAAAAGACAGAAATAAATGTCACCATGACTATAAAATATTAAGTGTAGAAGTCTAATTAATGGACTTGGTGGGGAAAGAAATCTGATGGAATAAAAAAGTAATTACTACAAAACCGTTGATAGTGTAGGTAAATGACTTGTCCCTAAAATTAAAAAGTCAAACTTAATTATATCTTAGCTAATAAAAACTGCAGTGATAAGGCTTATAAATTGGTGAAAAATTAATGAACACTTTAATGAATTTTTTGGCAAATTGTATAAGTCAGAAGTAACTTAATGAGGAGTCTGGAAATGTTTAGAAGAGATTAGATTTACTAAGATATAAAATAAGGCTAGAAATAGTGAAACTCTATAGAGGAAGAATTTAAAATTAAATCTGGTTTATTAAGTTGTACTTCATTGTCTAAAACAGGCTAGGGCAATGTAGAGTTTAACAAATAATTATTGCATAGATTAACACTAAAATTAGGTACTGTATAAAAAGGCTTCCTGGGTGGTCAGACAGTAGAGAGTCCCTGCCAATGCAGGAGACCTGGGTTTGATCCCTGGATTGAGAAGATCCCCTGGAGAAGGAAATGGCTACCCACTGCAGTATTCTTACCTGGAGAGTTCCACGGATAGAGGAGCCTGGCAAACTACAGTCCACGAAGAGTCACACACTTTCACCATATGAAAATAAAGGTGGTGGTGGGTAGTGGTGGTGGTGGTGATGGGGGTGTGTTTGTGTGAACTCTGAGGACTATACACAACATTTCAAAGTGATAAATTAGTAATAACACTTAACTTGAGATCTACCTTTTAATAAATTTTTAGGTGTACAATGCAGTATTATTAACTATAGGCATGATGTTGTTGTACAACAGAACTCTAGAACCTTTCTTGTATAACTGAAACTTTACATCAATGAATAGGGCTTCCCTGGTAGCTCAAATGGTAAAAAAAGTGCTTGCAATGCAGGAGACGCTGGACTTGATCCTTGGGTTGAGAAGATCGCCTGGAGAGGGGAATGGCTTCTTGACTGGGAAATCCCACGGCCAGAGGAGCCTGGCGGGCTACAGTCCAGGGGATTGCAAAGAGTCAGACATGACTGAGTGACTAACATACACAATGAATAGAAACTCCATATTTTCTTTTTCCTGAGCCCCTGGAAATCACCATTCTATTTTTTTTCCTCTATGAGTTTGGCTATTTAGACACCTCATGTAAGTAGAAGCATGCAGTACTTTTCCTTTATGACTGTCTTATTTCACAGCATAGTGTCTCCAAGTTCATCCATGTTGTCACATATTGCAAGATTTCTTTCTTTTCAAAGGCTCAAATAATATTCCATTGTACGTATACATCACATTAAAAAAATCCATTCATCCTTTGATGGACATTTAGGTTGTTTCTACATCCTGGCTTATGGGAGTTCAAATCTCTTCGAGATCCTGAGTGAAAAAAATTTTTGGATAAATACTCAAGAATAGAATTGCTGAATTATATGGTAATTACATTTTTAATTTTTTGAGGAACCTCCATGTTGCTTTCCATAATAGCTGTACCATTTTACCTTCCCACCAACAGTGAACAAGGGTTTTAATTTTTCCACATCCTTTCTAATATTTGTTGTCTTTGGTTTCCTGAAATTGCCATCCAGCAGGTGTAAGGTGATATTTCATTATAGTTTGGTTTGCATTTCCCCAATTGACCGGTAATGTTGATCACCTTTTCATGTGCCTATTGGTCATTTATATGTCTTCTTTGTGAAGATGTCTACTCAGGTATTTTGTCCATTTTAAAAATCAGATTACATATTTTCTCTCTCTCTCTCTCTTTTTTTTTTAAACAATTAAGCTGTAAGAGTTCCTTATATATTTTTGATATTAGTCCCTTATCAGATACATTGTTTGTAAATATTTTTTCCCATTCCCTAGATTATTTTTTCACTCTTTTAACTGTTTCCTTTGCTATGCATAAGCTTTTCAGTTTTATTACATTCCTACTTGTTTACTTTGGATTTTGTTGCCTTTGCTTTTGGTGTTATATCCAAGAAATCACTGCAAAAACTAATATTAACCTTTTTTCCTATGTTTTCTTCTAGGAGTTTTAAGTCAATCTATTTTTGAGCTAATTTTTATGTATAGTGTAAAATAAGGATCCAAAGTTATTCTTTTACATAGGGATATCCAGTTTTCTCAACATTATTTATGGAAGATATATCCTTTCCCCATTGTACATTCTTGGGACTCTTATCAAAGATCAGTTGGCTGTACTTAGAAGAGTTTTTTTCTGAGTTTTCTATTCTGTTGCATTCTATTCTATTCTATTAGACCAACATTCTATTCTGTTGGTCTAAATGTCTGTCTTTCTGCCAGTACTATACTGTTTTGATTACTAAGCTTTGTAATATATTTTAAAATCAGGAAGTATGAGGCCTCCAGCTTTGTTCTTTCTCAAGATTGATTTGTCTATTTAGGGTTCTTTGTGGTTCCATATAAATTTTAGGATTGCTTTTCTTATCTTTGTGAGAAATGCCATTGGGACTTTAATAAGGTTTGTAGTGAATTTATAGATCACTTTGGGTAGTATGGATATTTTAATAATATTAATGTGTTATTGACTGGAGACATATTAACACCACAGGTATTAGTTTCTGCAAAAATCCCCTGGTCAATAATGTGTGAAGTCTTTCAATCCAGGAATATGGTTTGCCTTTCAAATTGTGTGTATCTTCTTTAATTTCTTCCATCAGTGTTTTTTGGTTTTTAGTGTACAAGTCTTAAGCCTTATTGATTAAGTTTATGCTTAAGTATTTTATCTGTTTTGGATAATTCTAAATGGAATTGTTTTCTTTTTCTTTTTTTCATTTATTTTTATTAGTTGGAGGCTAATTACTTTTTTTAATTTCCTTTTCAGACAGTTTGCTGTTTAGCGAATAGAAATGCAACTAATTTTTGAAAGTTGATTTTGTGTCCTTCAATTTCACTGAATTTGTTGAGTTCTAGTTTTTCTGAGTGACTCTTTAGGGTTTTCTTTATATAAGATTATGTCACTTTGGAACAGAGATAATTTTACTTCTTCCTTCATGATTTGGATGCCTTTTATTTCTATTTCTTGCCTAATTGCCCTGGCTAGAACCTCCAGTGTTATGTTGAATAGGAGTGGTGAAAGTGGGCACTCTAGTCTTATTCCTGAACTTAGAAGAAAAGCTTTTGGTTTTACACATTAAGTATAAAATTTGCTGTGAGCTTTTAATTTATGATATTTATAATGTTGAGGCTATTTCCTTCTATTCCTAACTTGTTGAGAGTTTTTATCATGAAATGGTGTTGCATTTTATCAAAATGCATTTTCTGCATCTATTGGGGTAACCACATGATTTTTATCCTTCATTCTGTTAATGTGTCATATCACATTAATTGATTTTCATATGCTGACTCACTCTCATATCCAAGGGATAAATCCCACTTGGTCATGGTATGTATCTTTTTAGTCTATTGTTGAATTCAGTTTGCTAGTATTTTGTTGATGATTTTGGCATCCATGTTCATCAGGAATATTGGCGTATAATTTTCTTTTCTTATACTGTCCTTATCTGGCTTTGGTGTAACGGTAGTGCTGGCCTCCTTAAATGAGTTTGTAAGTGTTTCCCCCTTTTCACTTTTTTGGAAGATTTTGAGAAGAACTGGCATCAATTCCTCTTTAAATGTTTGGTGGGAATTCACCCATGAAGCCATCTGCTTTGGGGCTTTTCTTTGCTGGGAGCTTTTTGATTACTGATTCAATCACTTTACTAGTTATAGGCCTGCTCAGACTTCCTATTTCTTTATATTTCACTCTTAGTAGGCTGTGTGTTTCCAGGAATTTGTCCACTTATTTTTGATTATTGAGTCTGGTGGTGTATAATTTTTCAAAGTAATATCTAATGCCTTTTTGTTAAATTTTCTCCTCTAATCTTTGTTATTTCCTTCCTTCTGCTAACTTTAGGCTTGTTTGTTGAGATATTTCTTCTTTTTTAATATAGGTAATTATTGCTATAAACTTCCCTCTTAGTACTGCTTTTCCTGAATCTCACAGGTTTTAGTATGCTGTATTTTCATGTTTATTTGCTTGAAGGTCTTTTCAATTTTCTCTTCTGATTTCTTCTTTGACAAATTGGCTATTCAGGAGTGAGCTGTTTAATTTCCACACATTTGTGAAATTTCCAGTTTTTCTTTTGCTATTTACTTCTAGCTTCATTCAATTGCAGTTGGAAAATACACTTGGTATGATTTGCGTCTGCTTAAGTTTGTTAAGACTTGTTTCTGACTCCACATATGTTGTATCCTAAAGAAGGTGCCATATGCAATTAAAGAGAATGTATACTCTCCTGTTGTTGGGTAGAAGGTTCTGCATATGTCAGTCAGGTCTATTTGGTCTTCTGAGTGATCAAATTTTGTTTTCTGTACTTTGCACTTCTCTCACTATTTCTTTCTCCCTTTCCCCAATTAAGAATTTTACATTGCCTTTTACCTGTTCAAAACATAAATCCTCCAAACACACATACCTAATTTTTGTTGTTGCTTAGTCACCAAGTCATGTCCAACTCTTAGTGACCCCATGCACTACAGCACACCAGGCCTCCCTGTCCCTCATCATCTCCCAGAGTTTGCCCAAGTCCATGTCCATTGAATCAGTGATGCCATCCGACCATCTCATTCTCTGTCACCTTCTTCTTCTGCCTTCAATCTCTCCCAGCATCAGAGTCTTTTCCAATGAGTCCAGCTCTTTGCAAACGGTGGCCAAAGTATTGGAGCTTCAGCTTCAGCACTAGTCCTTCCAATGAGTATTCAGGGTTGATCTCCTTTAGGATTGACTGGTTTGATCTCCTTGCAGTCCAAGGGACTCTCAAGAGTCTTCTCCAGCACCACAGTTCAAAAGCATCATTCTCTGGCACTCTGCCTTCTTTATGGTGCAACTCTCACATCGGTACATGACTACTAGAAAGACAATATACGGACCTTTGTCAACAAAGTGATGTCTTTGCTTTTTAATACACTGTCTAGGTTTGTCACAGCTTTCCTTCCAAGAAGCAACTGCCTTCTAATTTCATGGCTGCAATCACCATCCACAGTGATTTTAGAGCCCACGAAGAGGAAATCTGTCATTACTTCTACCTTTTCCCCTTCTACTTGTCATGAAGTGATGGGATCAGATGCCATGATCTTAGTTTTTTTAATACTGAGTTTTAAGCTGGCTTTTTCACTCTCCTCTTTCACCCTCTTCAGTTCCTCTTTGCTTTCTGCCATTAGAGTGGTGTCATCTGCATATCTGAGGTTGTTGATGATTCTCCCAGCAATCTTGATTCCAGCTTGTAATTCATCTCCTGGTATTCTGCATGATGTGCTCTGCATGTAAGTTAAATAAACAGGGTGACAATACACAGCTTTATCATACTCCTTTCTCAATTTTGAACAGTCAGTTGTTCCACATAAGGTTCCAATTGTTGCTTCATGACCTGCATACACATTTCTCAGGAGACAAGTAAGACGGTCTGATATTTCCATCTCTTTAAAAGTTTTCCACAGTTTGTTATGATCCACACAGCCAAAGGCTTTAGCGTAGTCAATGAAACAGTAGATGTTTTTCTGGAATTCCCTTGCTTTCTCTATGATTCAGTAAATGTTGGCAATTTGATTTCCGGTTCCTCTACCTTTTCTAATCCCAGCTTGTACATCTGGAAGATCTTGATGTTAAGTACTGCTGAAGCCTAGCTTAAAGGATTTTGAGCATAACCTTACTAGCATGGGAAGTGAAGCATCTCTAAAAGTGCACTTTCCCCTTCTAAAATGTCTCATATTCCCAACCTAAATTTTTATTCTCTTTTCTCACTCTAGTTAAAATACTCATCAGTATAGTTGAATTCCTGGGCTGGATGATATTCTGACTATTCTATACAATGGGATTTGGTTTAGGTGTCCCAGTGTCTTTGCATATTTGGGGGCTGAAAATGGGAGAGGATGCTTATCTAGTTTCATTCAATTTTGGCACCAAAAAGTTTTCCAACTACTTGGTAGGTTTATCATGGCCTAGTGATTTAATGAACACCCACATTCACATACACAGAGCCCCTAGCTGTCCTAATAATAACTATATAATCTGATTTTTTTTATGTTGATAGAGAAATAAAAAGTATTCATCACATAAATATATTTATCTCTCTCCACCAAATGTACTGCTTTAGTTTGTTTCACAGGTGATTATAGAAAGCTGTGGGTTCCCAGCTGGCGCTAGTGGTAAAGAACCTGCTGGCCAATGCAGGGAATGCTAGAGACTGGGGTTCAATCCCTCAGTTGGGAAGATCCCCTGGAGGAGGCAATGGAGGAGGACATGGCAACCCACTCCAGTATTCTTGCCTGGAGAACCCCAGGCAAGAGGACGTTGGCAGGTTATAGTTCATAAAGTTGCACACAGTTGAATACAACTGAAGTGACTTAGCACACAAGCATACATAGAAAGCTACAAACATCCAATTTTTGCAAATAAAATTCTTATGAATCTTGAGGCATAACTGCAAAATCTGCAAGCAACTGTGAAGCCCATGAAAAACAGTGTTTGAGAACTGCTATAATCACATGCAAGCGCTAGTCTCTCAGTCATGTCCGATACTTTGTGATCCCATGGACTATAGCCTGCCAGGCTCCTCTGTCCATGGAATTCTTCAGGCAAGAATACTGGAGTGGGTAGCCAATCCCTTCTCCAGGGGATCTTCCTGACCCCAGGGACCAAATCAGAGTCTCCGACATTCCGGGCAGATTCTTTACCATCTAAGCCACCAGGGAAGTCCAATCACACGAAAAATCACTGATAAATGAGGATCTGGCAGAGTTTGACAAGATAATAGTTAAAGTGAAAAATGACAAGTATGATGATTAGATGAGTTCTTCAAAAGAAAATTTGAATTCCAAAGGATTAGGAAAGGTCCTTTGGGAAAATAAATGAAGCCTTGAGTAACTTTGCAAGAAAACAGCCCTCTTATATGATCCTGCTGTCAAGCTTCAGGTAAAAACATCACATAATTTTGTGTGAATAATCAAAACTTTTTAAAGTATACAATAGACTTATTTTTTTGGTATAAATTCTAAGAATTGTCATATGTTTGTAAATATAACCTCCATTTAGTTCACTAGAAAATAAACTTATTTTTAAATTTTATGTTTCAAAATAAAGTCTTGTTTGTACATTTTTTACTATATATGTAAAATTTTGTCCTGGTTTTAAGGGGGGTTACTTAAATGTCTTTCCCTTTGATACTATGAAAACTGAATAATGACAACTCTCTATATATGAGCCAACATGTGTGTATGTGTTTTGCTATGTAGGTTAAATCCATTTTTCCAGAAAAGAATAATTTCTTGATTTGTCTGAGTAGTAAAAAAAAGCTCCCAGTGACTGGGCACTTAGTGTATACATACATGTGTGCTCAGCTGCTTTGGTCGTGCCTGATGCTTTGTGACCCCGTGGACTATAGCCTGCCAGGCTCCTCTGTCCATGGAATTTCCAGGCAAGAATGGAGTGGAGTGGGTTGCTATTCCCTTCTCCAGGGGATCTTCTCAATCCAGGGACTGAATTGCAGGCAGATTCTTTACCACTGGGCCATCAGAAAAACCCTCACTTTCTACATATCTACAATCAAGTAATCTTTTTTATAATGGTAGATACGCATGCCTATTTAATCACTTTCATATGATAAGGAGCTTAACTTTAACTCAATAGCTAAAAACCAAATAATTTGATGTTTAAAAATAGGCCAAATACCTGAAAAAACTTTTTTTTCAAAGAAGATATAAAAATGGCCAATAGGCACAAGAAAAGGTGCTCAACATTATGAATCATCAGATAAACACAAATTGAAACCTCTGTGAGGTACCACTGCACACCTGTTAGGATGGCATTTAGTAGAAAGACAACAGATAATGAGTGCTGGCAAGGATTCAGAGAAAAGGAACCTCTGTGAGGAATGTAAATTGATATAGCCACTATGGAAAACAGAACAGTTTCCTCAAAAAGTTAAAAACAGAAATATGATTCAGTAATCTCACTTCTAGGTATTTATCTAAAACAACTGAAATCTGTGTCTCAGATACATCTTCATTTCTGTGTTCACTGCTCTATTATTCACAACAGCCAAGGTACAGAAACAATCTCTGTCCATTGACAGATGAATAAAGAAGATGTGATACATAGACACACACACACACACACACACAATGGAATATCATTAAGCCACGAGAAAGAAGGAAATCTCACCATTTGCAAGAACAGAAATAATGTAGAGGACATCTTAAGTGAAATTAGCCAGACAAAGACAAATACTGTATGATCTCATTGATACATGGAATCTTAGAAAACTGAACTCAGAAACATAGAGTCAAATGGTGGTTTGCAGGATCTGGGGTAGAGTGGTGGGTAAGATGGAGAGATGCTAGTCAAAAGGTACAAGTCTTCAGTTATAAGATGAATAAGCTCTGGGGATACAATATATAGCAGTGACTATAGTCAATAATATTGCATTGTGACACTAAATTTGTTGAGGGTAGACCTTAACTGTTTTTATCACATACAAAAATAAGAGAACCATGGGATGTGAAAAATGTGCAAACTAACCTGGTGTGGTAATCATTTCAAAAAGCATATGTATATCAAACCCATCACATGGTTCACTTTAAATATGTACAATTTTATTTTTCAGTTATGCTGCTCCAATAAAGCTGAAAAAATAAAAAAGTATCCCCTACAGTCACTTTTATATGAAAATATATGCATTATATTTTAATATCATTTAAAATACCCTCTTAATTTATCAAGTGTTTTCCCTTTAAACAGAAAATTTCACAAAGTAAGGAGGAAATAATACTGTAATATATACTTAGGCATGTGTGTATTCAGTTGTGTCTGAATCTTTGTGACCCATGGACTGAAGCCAGCCAGGCTCCTCTGTCCATGGGATTTTTCCAGACAAGAATACTGGAATGGGTTGCCATTTCCGCCTCCAGGGGATCTTCCTAACAAAGGACTGAACCCAGGTCTCCTGTGTCTCCTGATTGGCAGGCGACATACCCATACTATAGGTAATAATATAGTATTACCATCTAGCAACAAGGCTTCCCTGGTGGCTCAGACGGGAAAGAATCTGCCTGCAGTGCGGGAGACCTGGGTTTGATCCCAGGGTTGGGAAGATCCCCTGGAGGAGGGCATGGCAACCAACTCCAGTATTCTTACCTGGAGAATCCCCATAGACAGTGGAGCCTGGCGAGCTATAGTCCATGGGGTCGCAACGAATCAGACATGACTGAGAACGCACACACACACACATCTAATTACAAACACTTGTAACACTGTAGTATACTAATATTTTTCCTTCTAGTTTTTTCCTACATGTGACAATATTTAATTTGCATCACTGTTATTTTGGAATTGCTTTTAGAATCCCAAAACCAACCAAACATCCAAACTAACAACAAACAAGTAACCAAAAGCAGGTAGCATGTACATCCACACGCTACAAGACAGCTTTCAAAATGGTATCAGTTATATTTCCATAAGATTATTAAGGTGGCATAACCAGCCACCCTCTTCATCCCTCCCCCTTTCCCTAGTGTATATGAGTACTGGACTCAAGGGATCTTATGACCTCTTAGAGATGTGAGTTGTTGGCTTCAGCAGAAGTATGACATGTGCAACAGGGTTGCAATAGAATACTTGTAAACATGGGGGGAGGTGTGACCAGGAAAAGAGGGATAGGTATATTATTTCTCAGTTGGGTACTTATACATCAGATTTAATGATCTGTCTTCTGTGCCTTTTTGAAGTGGGAATAAGGAAAATAATTCAAGAGTGGTTGAAGGAGGAAGATAGACAAGTAAAACTATCTTTCACTGTAATTTTTTATTGGGATGAAGATGTATCCTTTGCTAGTGGGTCCAAGGAACACCAAGGAAGGCACTTGAGCATCAGTAGTATGGTTCCTGGCCCACCTGGGAGAACTGGCCTATGGAAAGGTGAAGGATTGTATGTGAATGCTAGAGCTGGATGTGCAGTGGAAATGAAATTAAAAAGCAGCTAAATTGAAGTGAATTCCCCATGTCAGCAGAAGGCTCAGTGAGGAGGTCTCCCTCAGGGTCTGCAGGAACCTGTACCAGAAGCCACTGGGAACATTTATAGCTGTGAGGGACTAGAGCAGCTGCATTAAGAGTACACCTCTAATCTATTTCTGTAATCTTACTTTCTACCCATTTTTGGAAGTGCTAGAAGAAAATTAGCAAAGGAGAGGGGAAGAGTGAAGGAGTGCCCTTGGTTCCATTCCAAGGTCCCTCCTACAGGGGGATTGGCCATGACGAACACAGAACTGAAGGGAAGATTGAGATTTTTAAACCCTGTTAGACTAGGCTGAAATTTTGAACACTTGAGAATGGCTGGAAGCTATAGGATCTGTCTGAGATATCACTGGAGTACAGAATTAAGCAGGGAAAAGGCTAATAGAGATTTGCCAAGAGATTTCACTGGTCATACCAAACACCCTCTTCCAACAACACAAGAGAAGACTCTACACATGGACATCACCAGATGGCCAACACTGAAATCAGACTGATTATATTCTTTGTAGCCAAAGATGGAGAAGCTTTATACAGTCAGCAAAAACAAGACTGGGAGCTGACTATGGCTCAGATCATGAACTCCTTATTGCCAAATTCAGACTTAAACTAAAGAAAGTGGGGAAAACCACTAGACCATTCAATTATGACCTAAATCAAATCCATTATGATTATACAGTGGAAGTGAGAAATAGATTTAAGGGATTAGATCTGAAAGACAGAGTGTCTGATGAACTATGGATGGAGGTTCATGACATTATACAGGAGGCAGGAATCAAGACCATCCCTAAGAAAAAGAAATGCAAAAAAGGAAAACGGCTGTCTGAGGAGGCCTTACAAATAGCTGTGAAAAGAAGAGAAGCGAAAAGCAAAGGAGAAAAGGAAAGATATCCCCATTTGAATGCAGAGTTCCAACAAACAGCAAGGAGAGATAAGAAAGCCTTCCTCAGTGATCAATGCAAAGAAATAGAGGAAAACAATAGAATGGGAAAGACTAGAGATTTCTTCAAGAAAATTAGAGATACCAAGGGAACATTTCATGCAAAGAAGGGCTCAATAAAGGACAGAAATACTATGGACCTAACAGAAGCAGAAGATATTAAGAAGAGGTGGCAAGAATACACAAAAAAACTGTACAAAAAAGATCTTCATGACCCAGATAATCACGATGGTGTGATCACTCACCTAGAGCCAGACATCCTGGAATGTGAAGTCAAGTAGGCCTTAGGAAGCATCACTATGATGCATCACTATGAACAAAGCTCGAGGAGGTGATGGAATTCCAGTTGAGCTATTTCAAATCCTAAAAGATGATGCTGTGAAAGTGCGGCACTCAATATGTCAGCAAATTTGGAAACCTCAGCAGAGGCCACAGGACTGGAAAAGGAGAGTTTTCATTCCAATCCCAAAGAACGACAATGCCAAAGAGTGCTCAAACTACCTTACAATTGCACTCATCTCAAACGCTAGTAAAGTAATGCTCAAAATTCTCCAAGCCAGGCTTCAGCAATACGTGAACTGTGAACTTCCAGATGTTCAAGCTGGTTTTAGAAAAGGTAGAGGAACCAGAGATCAAATTGCCAATATCTGCTGGATCATCGAAAAAGCAAGAGAATTCCAAAAAAACATCTATTCCTGCTTTATTGACTATGCCAAAGCCTTTGACTGTGTGGATCACAATAAACTGGAAAATTCTGAAAGAGATGGAAATACCAGACCACCTGACCTGCCTCTTGAGAAACCTGTATGTAGGTCAGGAAGCCACACTTAGAATTGGACATGGAACAACAGACTGTTTCCAAATAGGAAAAGGAGTACATCAAGGCTGTATATTGTCATCCTGCTTATTTAACTTATATGCAATGTACATCATGAGAAACACTGGGCTGGAAGAAGCACAAGCTGGAATCAAGATTGCAGGGAGAAATATCAATAACCTTAGATGTACAGATGACACCACCATTATGGCAGAAAGTGAAGAAGAACTAAAGAGCCTCTTGATGAAAGTGAAAGAGGAAGGATTAATCTCAAAAATACACAAGCAACTCCTCCAGCTCAACTCCAGAAAAATAAATGACCCAATCAAAAAATGGACCAAAGAACTAAACAGACATTTCTCCAAGGAAGACATACAAATGGCTAAAAAACACATGAAAAGATGCTCAACATCACTCATTATCAGAGAAATGCAAATCAAAACCACAATGAGGTACCATTACACACCAGTCAGGATGGCTGCTATCCAAAAGTCTACAAGCAATAAATGCTGGAGAGGGTGTGGAGAAAAGGGAACCCTCTTACACTGTTGGTGGGAATGCAAACTATTACAGCCGCTATGGAAAACAGTGTGGAGATTTCTTAAAAAACTGGAAAAAGAACTGCCATATGACCTAGCAATTCCACTTCTGGGCATACACACTGAGGAAACCAGATCTGAAAGAGACACGTGCACCCCAATGTTCATCGCAGCACTGTTTATAATAGCCAGGTCATGGAAGCAACCTAGATGCCCATCAGCAGACGAATGGATAAGGAAGCTGTGGTACATATACACCATGGAATATTACTCAGCCCTTAAAAAGAATTCATTTGAATCCATTCTAATGAGATGGATGAAACTGGAGCCCATTATACAGAGTGAAGTAAGCCAGAAAGATAAAGACCACTACAGTATACTAACACATATATATGGACTTTAGAAAGATGGTAACAATTACCCTATATGCAAAACATAAAAAGAGACACAGATGTATAGAACAGACTTTTGGACTCTGTGGGAGAAGGCGAGGGTGGGATGTTTCAAGAGAACAGCATCAAAGCATGTATATTATCTAGGGTGAAACAGATCACCAGCCCAGGTTGGATGCATGAGACAAGTGCTTGGGCCTGGTGCACTGGGAAGACCCAGAGGGATCGGGCAGGGGGCGGGGGGAGGGGGGATCGGGATGGGGAATACATGTAAAACCATGACTGATTCTTGTCAATGTATGACAAAAACCACTACAATATTGTAAAGTAAAAATAATAATAATAATAATAATAAAATTTTTACTATAGGAAAAAAAAAAAGAAAGTGAAAGAGAAGAGTGAAAAAGTTGGCTTAAAGCTCAACATTCAGAAAACTAAGATCATGGCATCTGGTCCCATCACTTCATGGCAAATAGATGGGGAAACAGTGGAAACAATGGCTGACTTTATTTTTCTGGGCTCCAAAATCACTGCAGACGGTGACTGCAGCCATGAAATCAAAAGACGCTTGCTCCTTGGAAGGAAAGTTATGACCAACCTAGACAGTATATTAAAAAGCAGAGACATTACTTTGTCAACAAAGTTCCGTCTAGTCAAGGCTATCGTTTTTCCAGCAGTCATGGATGGATGTGAGAGTTCAACTGTAAAGAAGAATTGA
Organism: Odocoileus virginianus; assembly: GCF_023699985.2. Lineage (NCBI taxonomy): Eukaryota > Metazoa > Chordata > Mammalia > Artiodactyla > Cervidae > Odocoileus > Odocoileus virginianus. The sequence continues at coordinate 4,386,825 of NC_069703.1, read as the reverse complement.
TGCTTTTGAACTGTGGTGTTGGAGAAGATTCTTGAGAGTCCCTTAGACTGCAAGGAGGATCCAAGCAGTTCATCCTAAAGGAGTTCAGACCTGCATGTTCATTGGAAGAACTGTTGTTGAAGCCGAAACTCCAGTTCTTTGGCCAACTGATGGGAAGTGCTGACCCATTTGAAAAGGCCCTGATGTTGGGAAAGATTGAAGGTGGGAGAAGAACGGGACAACAGAGAATGAGATGGTTAAATGGCATCACCGACTCAATGGATATGACTTTGGGTAAACTCCAGGAGTTGGTGATGGGCAGGGAGGCCTGGCGTGCTGCAGTTCATGGGGTCGCAAAGAGTCAGACATGACTGAGTGACTGAACTGCACTGAACTGAATGATTGAGGTGTTTAGGAAGTAAAGCCTAAACTCATAGAGAAGTGAACAGCCTTACTCATCTTGCTGCCTTATACTCAAAAAGCAGAACACTTGATTCTCTAATCCTGAACTTAGCTCTTCAGGGAGAAGGTAGTAGAGAAAGGATGTGTTTGTGTGTGGTGTATGTGTCCTCTCTTATCTGTGCTAGTATCTCTCATGGCTGAACACTGAAATAAGATGTTTCGCACAAAGTAAAAGGAAGTAAACATAATATTAAAAGACAATGTGGCCTATTCTACAGACTATCAAAAAATAGTTCTTTTTTCCTCTAATTTTACTGTTTTAAATAAAGCTTTCTTAATCTCTCCTTGCTCTTCTTTCAGATGGGAATATCTTTCCTTTTCTCCTTTGCTTTCGCTTCTCTTCTTTTCTCAGCAATTTGTAAGGCCTCCTCAGACAACCTTTTTGTCTTTTTGCCTTTCTTTTTCTTGGGGATGGTTTTGATCACTACCTCCTGTACAGTGTTACAAACCTTCATCCATAGATCTTCAGGCACCCTATCTATCAGATTTAATCCCTTGAGAATCTATTTGTCACTTCCACTATATAAAGGGATTTGATTTAGGTCATATCTGAATGGCCTAGCAGCTTTCCCTACTTTCTTCAGTTTCAGTTTGAATTTTGCAATAAGAAGTTCATGATCTGAGCCACAGTAGGTCCCGGTCTTGTTTTTGCTGACTATATAAAGCTTCTCCATCTTTGGCTGCAAAGAATATAATCAGTCTGATTCTGGTATTGACCATCTGGTGATGTCCATGTGTAGAGTTGTCTCTTGTATTGCTGGAACAGGGTGTTTGCTATGCCCAGTGTGCTAAATAAAACAGTGCATAAACATCTCTGTGTAGAAAACTTTTATTCGTTTAGGATTATTTTCTTAGGATGGATTTCTATAAATTACAACTGGAATAGATATAACACATTTTTATAATGCTGATTATATATAAAAATTTCCTCTTAGAGATGTGATATAAGAAAATTAAGAAGACAACAAAAATCATGTTATATACCATCAACCAGAGAAATGCATTACAACTATTTTCTTCCAATATTTTGCCATTGCTTAAATATTTTAAAAGTGAGATCATGATGTATAGTAAGATTTGTGTACTACTTCTCCCCAATTAATAAAACAAGAATTTTTTTCCATATTCAAGTTTTTTTTTAAATTTGGTTTTAAAGACTCTATAGTATATTATTGAATTGATTTATAAAACTTTAGTTTTCTTTTACTTTACCATGAAAAGCTAAATTGTTTAGGGATTATGATATTGCACTGAACATCCAAGAATAAAAATTTTTCACATATATCTCTGATTTATTTTTTAAACTGGATTCCTAGAAATGGAATTCTTGCATCAAAAGTTAGGAGTATTTTGCTACCTTCCTTTCAAGAAAGTTAGTACCAAATTTTCAGTCCTACCAGCAATTTATAAGAGGCATCCATTTTTATTCTTACCAGGTTGGGGCAAACGTAATTGTGGTTTTGTATGGTGAATTTAAATCATTATAACCAGGCTCAAATGCATCTTTAGTAACAAAATAGGAACCATTACAATCAACACATTTCTGCCAACAAGAAATAAATTTGTTCATTTTTGTAGTGTAAAAATCTGTGCTTAAGGATTTGAAGAACTCTTGGAAAGCATTTTCTGCCTCCTGTTGGTTGTGGAAGCATTTTCCCTGCAAAAAGTTGCCAAGATGTTTGAAGAAGTGGTGGTCAGATGGGGAGAGGTGAGTACAGCAGATGAGGCAAAACTTTATAGTCCAGTTTGTTCAACGTTTGAAGTGTTGTTTGTGCAACTTATGGCTGGTATTGTTGTGAAGAATTGGGCATTTCTGTGGACAATGATGGCTGCAGGTACTGTGGTTTTCGGGGCATCTTATTGATTTGCTGAAAATACTTCTCAGATGTAATGATTTCACTGGAATTCAGAAAGCTGTTGTGGATCAGACTGGTAGCAGAACACCAAACAGTGACTGTGACCTTTTTTTGGGTACAAGTTTGGTTTTTGGAAGTGCTTTGGAATTCTTCTGGGTCCAAATACTGAGCTGGCTGTTGCTGGTTGTGTAAAATCCACTTTTCCTCGCACATCACAATCAGATCCAGAAATGATTTGTTGTGCACAATAAGAGAAAATGACACTTCAAAACGGTTTTTTAAAAACCTTTGGTCATCTCATGAAGCACCCGCTTATTGAGTTTTTCACCTTTCCAATTTGCTTCAAATGCAGCATGACCATAGAAAGGTTGACACTGAGTTCTTCAGCAACTTTTTGCATAGTTGTAAGAGGATCAGCTTTGATGGTGCCTCCCAATTAGTCATTGTCAACTTCCAATTGCCAGCCACTGTGCTTCTCATCTTCAAGACTCTCTGTCTCCTTTGCAAAACTTCGTGAACCACCATTGCATATGTTGTTGACATTGTGATTTGTCTCTGCTGTTTTATGCCCATTGTGTACTCAGATAAGAAAATTGCTCATATTTGCTTTTTGTCTAACATCATTTCCATAGTCTAAAATAAATATAAAATAAACATAAAGCAATAATCATTGGGGCTTCCTAGGTGGTGCTTGTGGTAAAGAAACTGCCTGCCAATACAGAAGGTATAAGAGATGCGGGTTTGATGGGTTTGGAAGATTCCCCTGGGGTAGGAAATGGCAACCCATTCCAGTATTCTTGCCTGGAGAATCCCATGGATAGAGGAACCTAGTGGGCTACTGTCCGTAGGGTCGCAAAGAGTCAGATAGGACTGAAGCAACTTAGCACACACACAACGTCATTAGCCAAAAACATAAAGCGAGAAACGTGCATTAAAATGATGTATAACATAACCACAGTTATTTAAGAATGTATCCCAATATCAAATGTCAAACTTCAACAATGCAAAAACCTCAATCACTTTTGCACCAACCTAATATTTATATCCCACTTGGCATTGAAAATTACATGAAAATTTTTGCAAGCTTCATGAGGAAAACTGATATCATTTTAATGTTCCTATCTTTGATTATTAATGAGGTTGAACTTTTCATTTAATGTTTATTATCCATTTGTGTTTCCTCTTGAGTGTTCTCTGTTCATGTTTTTTGCTCATTTAGCTATTTGATGCATTTGCATTTTAAAAGAGGAACTCATTAACACAAATAAATCACTAATTAGTGAACCTGTGTAGGAAATACTTTCTAATCAGGGGGATCTTTTTTGCTCTTGTCTACTCTTCAAAAAAATATATTTGATTAAAAAAATGTATTGAGCATCTACCTGGTATAAGGAACTGTGCACTCTGGGAAATAAACTGGAAAACAAAAGTTTCTGATTTTCAAGGAAGAGACTATCGTATGGCTCAAGGTTATGTGACAGTGTCTTTTGCTTCTAAAAGCTCACTGATTTCTCATTAAGAAATTATAAAAACAAACTGAAGTGCATTAGAGAAAATATGAGTAATAACAAATACAAGAGAATAATTACTCATAATTCTTTCACTTTAATGTATCACTTTAACAGTTCTTAGAGCTTTCTATTTTCCTCACGTTTTGATACAGATGTACTCTCTACATGGTACTTTGCATTTTGCTCTTTTCTGCTTCACATTAGAGCTTAACCTAGTCCTCTGTTAGTATATGTCACTATTCTAGTGACTGGCTGCTGCTGCTGCTGCTAAGTCACTTCAGTTGTGTTCAACTCTGTGAGACCCCATAAACGGCAGCCCACCAGGCTCCGCCATCCCTGGGATTCTCCAGGCAAGAACACTGGAGTGGGTTGCCATTTCCTTCTCCAATGCAGGAAAGTGAAAAGTGAAAGTGAAGTCGCTCAGTCGTGTCCAACTCTTCGTGATCCCATGACTGCAGCCTACCGGCTCCTCCGTCTATGGTATTTTCCAGGCAAGAATACTGGAGTGGGTTGCCATTGCCTTCTCTGCTAATGACTGGATCCCTCTATAATTTATTTAATTACACTCATTTTTGGGGGCTTTTCCATTTTTCCTTTTTTTCAGTATAATTTCTTTAAATCCAGTTTTTATTTCTTAGCAACTTAATTTTTCTCACTTAACAATGTATGGTGGACATACTACTGAACTATCCATATTTAAAATATAAAATTATAGACAAAACTATTTAGGAAGATTTAAAGATTGACAAAGAATGATTTTGGGGAAAGTCATGCCACTTTTTGTAGGTGATTCTTTGGATAGTTTCCTTGTGTATTCCAGATCACACCACCATAACTGCTACTTGCATTGTGTAGCAGGGGAGAGAGCTGTAGACTCAGTGATAAGAGACCTGGTTCAAACTTCCCTGAGTGATCTTGGCTAAATTATGCTTTTAGAGTCTCTGTTTTTCTATATATAATGCATATCTTCTAAAACCTGCCCTGTACAATATTGTTATGAGGATTGAATAAAATTGCTAAGTGTCTACTATAAGAATGAGCTCCAAATTAGTCCAAGTTAATGTTAGAGTCCTCCCTCCCTCATCTAATCCCTTCCTTTCATTCTGGCTGTTTGGGAGGAAAATTGGAGCTTAAGTTGGTTTGAAGGGTTAGATCTTTTATTCCTCTTTTGCAAATGCTTAGGAACAGGCTCTTAATTGTAGCTGAATCTTAAATTCTTTTTAGAAACCCCCCTCCCAAATACAGTCTTCCCTGGTGGCTCAGTTGGTAAAGAATCTGCCTGTAATGCGGGAGACGTGGGTTCGATCCCTGGGTTGGGAAGATCCCCTGGAGGAGGGAACAGCTACCCACTCTAGTATTCTGGCCTGTAGAATTCCGTGGACTTTATAGTTCACAGGATCGCAGAGTCAGACATGACTGAGCGACTTTCACTTTCAAATATAGTAATTACTAATTTTCAACAATTCAGTGAAATTTCAGCTTACTCTAAGGCAATGTGTGAATGTAATTACAGTTGAAAGAAATCTTTTCTATCTTTTCTTTGGTTGACATTTGCCAGACTATCTCAGGTAGAGCCAGGATTCTGAGTTCTAGCTCATGAGACTTCTGCTTTTTCATGAAGCCAGGCTCCTGCCCCTCCTTTGTACTTCCACTAGACTTCATTCTCCCTAATTATGTCCTTAAAGCTTGTTCTTTACACATTTCACTTATCAAATGAGATTTTTGACACAACTTGAACAGAATTACTCAAGATATTCTATCTTAGTCCCACAATAATATAGCTAAAGTTACATTTTCGGAGGTAAGATAAGATTTTAAAAGTGCTCCTGCACACAATACTTTTGATTCTCATGAGAAATAATAATCTGTATATATGTGCTTTTCCTATCAAACACAAAGGCTTCATGGAAATAAAATGGGAAATCCATGTTCTGAAAAGTCTGCTTTCAGTTTTAGAAACCAAAGTCAAAGGGAAACTGAAATTTAATCTAAGGTGATTGTGTCCTTCACTGTATAGCATGTGCTATACTTAACATGAATGAGCCAGATCGTAATGTCAGTAGTTTGCCTATGAGCAGAATGAAGGAACATTACACATATATATTAAAAAAGAAAAGCCACTTCTCCCAGGTGATTTTGAAAAAGCAGAAATGCCATAAAATTTATTGTTAAAAAAAACATGTTTTGATATAATTATTGCATATCATGTACAGCTTATATTTTTCTATCTCTGTGTTAGAATGATAATGGATATGCAGGGAAGGTAATGAATTCTATTGAAGTTATCGAGACCAAATGTGTGTAGGATAGGAAATTGGGGGAGCAGGGGTGAAGGCATAAGAGAGGGTAAAGCCTGAACTGTGTTCTAGAGCTAGAGGACTTCAATAATATATGTGTCCTGAACTACCTGCTTGACCCTGGGCAAACTGATTAAATTCTCTAAGCCTCTGTTTCTTACTTTTAAATTTGAATAATAATACCTACCATATACTGTTGCTATGAAATGAAATTACATTGGCAGCATACCATAAAGTAAATATTCTTATAGTGGAAAGTTACTGCTATTTTTAATAAATTTTAGCACCTCATATTTTGCTATAAAACAATTTGATTGAGACTAGTGGTGGTTAGTAGTTTGATAGCTTAATAACTTCAAAGGGATAACTACTGATTTGGTTATTTAAAAAGCCTGTCCCAAACTATCCATCTTCTCCAAGTTTATCCAAGGATAAAATACAATATAGAACTTGGTTATTTATATAATATTTTTAAACAGTGATAGTAAAAGCAAATTGTAGGAGAAATTGATTTGCATATTTAGAGCTATGCTGTTAGGAATTCTAATATTCCTTACTGCCTGCTTCTTTTGAAGTGCAAATTTTTGAAGAATTACTGAATCCTTTAATTCACTAGTACCTTGGTGCAAATGTTTTTTATCAGTCCTGTTTCTATCTTCAACTGGAAAGGACTGCATGAAACCACTTGGCAAAAGAATGAATAAAACAGAGCCATGGAGAAAGTGGGAAAAGAAGGTAGAAAGGAGAGAAGCAAGACCTGTTACATAAGTTTCTGAGTTCATAATTTTACTGCCAACCACGTATGAAAAAATATTTTGCTTGATTTTCTTATGATTTCCTTAAAAATTCTCAAGAAAAATGTCAAATAAATTGCTTGGGCAAACTTGTTTTCAAGATTAAGCCTTTTGAAAAGAACATGCAATGAGAAAAAAAATTATTCTTGAGTCTAGCATCTGCTTGAGTTAACAATTCAAACTCACTCCTTTCATTCTTAGCTAAACTTTTCTTTAAAAATAAGCTCTTTATTCTAGAATAAATTTAGATTTAGAAAAAGGTTGTAAAGATAGTACAGAGTTCCAAATACTCTTCACTCAGCTTCCCTTAATTTTAACATCTTACATAACCATGGTATATTTGTCAAAACCAAGGAATTCACATTGGTATGATGCTGTTAACTAAACTCTAGACTTTATTTGAACTTCAACTTTCTATTAATGTCCTTTTTCAGTTCCATGATTTGATCCAGGACATTAGATTATGTTTAGTCTTCTCTGGTCTGTGAGAGTTTCTCAGTCTTTCCTAGCGTATTAGTTTCCCATTGCTGCTGGAACAGAACCCCAGAAACTTAGTGGCTTTGCTGTTGCTGTTAGTCACTCAGTTGTGTCTGACTCTGTGACCCCATGGACTGCAGCACACCAGGCTTCCCTGTCCTCCACCAGCTCCTGGAGCTTGCTCAAGCCCATGTCCATCAAGCTGGTGATGCCATCCAACCATCTCATCCTCTGTCATCCCCTTCTCTTCCTGCCTTCAATCTTTCCCAGCATGAGTCTTTTCCAATGAATCAGCTCTTCACATCAGGTGGCCAAAGTATTGCAGCTTCAGCTTCTGTATCATTCCTTCCAATGAATATTCAAGGCTGACTTCCTTTAAGCTTAAAACAATGCAAATGTATTATCCTACAGTTCTGGAAGTCAGAAGTCAGAGAGTGTGGTAAAGTTTCACTGGGATAAAATTCGGGTGTCCACAGGATTGCATTCCTTTCTGGAGGCTCTAGGGGAGAATCCATTTTCTTGCCCTTTATAGCTTCCAAATGCTGCTCACATTGCTTAGTTTCGTAACTCCCTTTCATTTTCAAAGCTGGCAATCTCTAGTCAAGACTTTTTCACAATGCCATCTCTCTGGGCTGACCCTTCTGTCTCCCTCTTTCCCATTTAAAGATCCACGTGATTATATTGGAATCACTATGATAATCCAGGATAATCTTCTTAAAGTCAGTTCAGTTCAGTTCAGTCGCTCGGTCGTGTCCGACTCTTTGAGACCCCATGAATCGCAGCACGCCAGGCCTCCCTGTCCATCACCAACTCCCGGAGTCTACCCAAGCCCATGTCCATTGAGTCGATGATGCCATCCAACCATCTCATCCTCTGTCGTCCCCTTCTCCTCCTGCCTTCAGTCTTTCCCAGCATCAGGGTCTTTTCAAATGAGTCAGCTCTTCGCATCAGGTGGCCAAAGGATTGGAGTTTCAGCTTCAGCATCAGTCCTTCCAATGAACACCCAGGACTGATCTCCTTCAGGATGGACTGGTTGGATCTCCTTGCAGTCCAAGGGACTCTCAAGAGTCTTCTCCAACACCTTAGTTCAAAAGCATCAATTTTTTGGCGCTCAACTTTCTTCACAGTCCAACTCTCACATCCATACATGACCACTGGAAAAACCATAGCCTTGACCAGACGAAACTTTGATGGCAAAGTAACGTCTCTGCTTTTTAATATGCTATCTAGGTTGGTCATAACTTTCCTTCCAAGGAGTAAGCGTCTTTTAATTTCATGGCTGCAGTCACCATCTGCAGTGATTTTGGAGCCGAAAAAATAAAGACTGACACTGTTTCCACTGTCTCCCCATCTATTTCCCATGAAGTGATGGGACCAGATGCCATGATCTTAGTTTTCTGAATGTTAAGGTTTAAGTCAACTTTTTCACTCTCCTCTTTCACCTTCATCAAGAGGCTTTTTAGTTCCTCTTCACTTTCTGCCATAAGGGTGGTGTCATCTGCATATCTGAGGTTATTAATATTTCTCCTGGCAATCTTGATTCCAGCTTGTGCTTCTTCCAGCCCAGCATTTCTCATGATGTACTCTGCATATAAGTTAAATAAGCAGGGTGACAATATACAGCCTTGATGTACTCCTTTTCCTATTTGGAACCAGTCTGTTGTTCCATGTCCAGTTCTAACTGTTGCTTCCTGACCTGCATACAGGTTTCTCAAGAGGCAGGTCAGGTGGTCTGGTATTCCCATCTCTTTTAAAGTCAGCTGATTGCTAACCCAAATTTTACCCACAAACTCATTGTCTCAATGAGCAATTGTGGACCATTGCAATTTGGTGGACCATTATTCTGCCTACTACAACCTACCTTCTGGTTCCCAAAGACTCTTATCTGTTCTACATCTAAAATATATTTATCTAAAGGTCTGTAAAGCATCAAGTCCAAAATATCATCGCTGAAAAGTCCCTAGTCTCATGATCGAAATCAGTTAAGAGTAAGGGTCTGTGCAGAATTCATCTGGGCCATGATTTCTCTCTGTGAACATGAAACTCAAGAAACAAATTATTTACTTCCAAAATACAGTGGTGGGATAGGCACAGAATACCAGCTATAGATGTTTGGTTCAAAAGGGAAGAAAATAGAAGGGGAAAAAAGAAGGAGTTATAGAGTGTTAAAATGAACCTTTAAAGATTCATATTTTCCTGCTGCCTCAATATGCCTACAATCAGGCTCTGCACATTCTGCCCAGGTGACCATCTGTACCAGCCTGGTGAGGCCCCTTCTTGTCCTCCCCTGACTGTGATCTCATGACATTCAAATGCACTCATGAAATCCCCTCACGCCTTCTCCTGCCTACTCCACTCTGAGCCCCAGTGAAGGTGCTTACCCACAGGGCCTCTCTCTCGGCTCCCCACCTGCTTGTGAACCTGCTCTCTGAGGCTCCTTTCTGTGTCCCCCTTCCTGGACTACAGCAAGTGTGTCTCTGAGACCTCAGAGTATAAGAAAGTTTTTTTTTTTTTTTCCCTGAGTCTCTCCTCTGTCTCCTTCTGTGGTCATACTTGACTGATCATCTTATAAAAGAATACAAAACACATGGGTCCCAAGCAATTTAAAAATCTCTCCTGGCCCTCCATTCTGCTCTCTGGGTTTAACACTCTACTCCTGGAGTCATTGTTCCTTTTTCATAAAAGCTAGTGCTTGTTTACAGCTCGGTAGCTTTATCTGTCTTTTTTGCCTGTAGAATTTTGGGGGTCTGACAGGATTCTTCAATTTTGTACTTTCTCTTTTAGTCCAAACGTACACAGCTTCTGCTGGTATAAAATTCTCAAGAGTCTAACGACATCATGATTTTAGCCCAGTGAGACCCATGCCTGACTTCTAACCTACAGAGCTATCAGATAATAAATTTATGTTGTTGTAAGCCACTGAGTTTGTGGTAATTCATCACTTCAGCAATAGAAAACTATTACAATTGGATTTAGTAATATGGAGGTCATTGGTGATATTGATAAAAGCTATTTCAGGGAAATAAGAAATGAAAGGCTATTTAGAAGGGATTCAAAAGAAAAAGAGAGCAACTGGAGAGAGTGCATGTATACCATCCCACGTACACCGTACTGTCTTACCTCTGTTTTAGCTCATTACGTTCCTTGACTGGCTCTCCTTCCATCCTAATTCCACTCCATTTTTGCAGTTAATTCCTACCACTAAGCCCTCCCTTACTCTGTCTGGTTTAGCTCTTTCTCCTTTGGGTTCCTATCACCAAGATACTTACTACAGTGTCGGATGTAAACTTTCTCCCCAGTAAATGCCTTTGTATGCCCAGTGCTGAGTGGAGTGCTTAACTGGAATTGATGCCAATAAGTACTTATTGAATTAATAATTATTTGGGGGGGTGGCTCTTGCATATTGAAAAATTTAGAGTTACAAAATATACCCTATTTCTCTATGAAGTTTATTATTTATGTTCTTTAGGTACAGTTCAGTAGTTAGGCTTCTGGTCAAATATTTGGTAAAATAATCAGAATGATTAACCAAGAGAAGAAATACCCATCAAGTTTCAATCAAATTCTAGCTCAGCACATAAAATCTATTTACTTAGATGAAAGCCATATTTCCCAGAGAAATATTTGTAGATCATTATCCTTAGTTTCAAAAGTAAATTTTGAAGTCTCAAGTTATGTCTTTCCTTGGAAATTTTTTTAAAAACACACATAAAACCGAATATGAAACTATTTAAATTTCAGGAAAGAGGATGCTAGGAAAAGCTGTAAACATTAGAAAGCTTAAACACACCTGCATGGAAAGCTTAAACACACAGAGACATGGGAACTAGAAACTTAAACCAATTATGGTAACCAGGAAGCAAAATTTATCCAAGGAAACAGAAAATATGATTTGAGTTTTAAGGTGTTAAAGAATTTTACTTCCTCGAACTTTTAAACTTTTTCATATGTTCCTCTCAATTCCCTATACTTCCTCTCAGCAATGTACCCCTCTGTAGACAAAATATCCTGTGGCTTGAAAAACCACATTGTTCAGTTAATTTTTCCTTCCCTCTCACCATGCACCAATTCCCACACTTTGTCTTTTTATTATCTGATAGGCACTGAAATTTGCTTTGAGTAAGCAGCACTATCTTACATAATTAGGAGTCTTTTATCTTGCAACTACACCCCTTTGAAACAACCTGGAACAAGGAAGAAAACAAGAGCTGTTTCTGAACAGCCTGGGACAAAGTCACAAACACCAGACCCTGTAATTCAAAGAATTACTTTTTGGAGAGTGCCTCAGGCTCTCCCTAAGTTTTTTTTTTTTTTTTTTTTTTTTGGCATAGGCCATTTATCAATATATTCTGAGAACATTAATGACTGATGTCATAAAACAGTAACCAAAATTAATGATATGATTTTGAGTAATAAGTACAAGTTAACTTGTGTTCTGCAAATTAGAATAAATTACAACAGTTCATCTCTGGAAGAGTGCCATACAAAATGCCTGAAAAATTTTGAGCACTTAAGAAGTGGGATTTATTAATTTACAGAATACATTTTTCTGGAATATATAATTTTCTAATAATGCAGAGAAAATTTTTTATTTGAATCACCAGCAGTACCCTGCCATTTTTAATTTACTTTACTTTTAAAATGAAATAAGTTTGCACAACAGTTCAGGATGACTGGAGAAATCCCAGGGCATCACAAAACCTATTAGGGTCCACGTGATGTAAAGGCTATAGAAAGTCTGGCCCTTGAGTCAAAATTAGCCAAAGTGACTCTCCAGATCTCTTGAGTTCCACTCATTGCTCTGCCACTGATGAGCTCTATGAACTTTTGAACTACGTTACTGTACTCTGCCTCAGCTTCTTCATTTGTGAAAAGAGAATAATAAATGTAGCTGCTTCTTAGTGTGGGGCACAAGTTAAAACACAATTAATTTTACTTGTTTTAACTTTTTCTATATATTTTTACTTTTATCAGAAACATATCCTTTAGGGGCATCGAGAGAAATCACAGAGAATTACAAAATCTTAGTATTGGAAGGGACCTTAAAAACTATTCAGTGAAAGGAATTTAGAAACAGTACAACTTTCACCTACTGTAGGAACCTTTTCTCAAATTCCCCTATAGTCATTTAACATCTACATGGAAAATTCACGGCAAGGAGCTAACTTTTCAAGGGCCGTGTGGGTGAGTGAGTGATGGCACTGCTGGCTTCATCTATTCACTCTAGTCTACCTTAACAGCAGTAGAGAAAAAAATATTCACCGTTTATAGGGTGCAGGCGGAATTCCAGGTAATGCACCACATACTTTACATGAATCCTTGCTACTTCTTGTAATAATTCTACAGAATTGATATTCCTAGATATTAAAATTTGAGGCACAGAGGGCCAAAGACCTTTTCTAAGATCATACAGTTAATATATGTTTTAAAATGATGAAGTATTCTTACGAGTAGTAGCCCTCTAAAATATTTTAAAATATATATTAATTTACTGTAAGTTCCCTTTCCACAGCAAGCAATTTCTCAGCTATTCTTATATGATATGAAGACTGCATTTTCTATTTGTCACCCTTTCATGAATACTTAGAAAATTTAATATTGCTCTTAAGTGTGACACCCAGGTGTGAATTTTTTTCTCTACATAGATATTACCTATCCTGATTTTACTATTACTGTATTACATAGCCTAAGACTTTATTTTGCAGCTGTATCAAAATGTTGACTAAAAAAGTTCAGCTAAAGCTTCTAGGTTTTTTTTTTTCCCCATTAATAAAAATGCTATCAAGTCTGATCTCACCCATCTTGTACACATGCAGGGTGTTTGTTCATTAGTCTGCTTTTTTATTCATAGCATGTCTATTAATTTTATTGTATGCATTTTAACTTAGTGTTCGGCCTTGTCAAGAGCATTTTGAATCTTCATTCTGTCATCCAACAGATTAGTTCCGCCTTTTAATTTAGTGTTATTTTCAAACTTGATAACCATCCTTTTCATGGTTTCATCCAGGCTGTTGATAAAAAATATTTACTAGGAAAGGGGTAAAGATATAATTCTATAGCATGCTATCAGAGAAATTTTAGTTAATGACGCTCCACCTAAATGAATAATGGTCCAGCTTTTAAAATAGTATTTATGATTTCAAAACCATTGTGATCTACTCCAGTAATCATTGCTATCTAACCAGGTAGACAGAGAAGTCAAATTCAGTAACAACAGGCAAAAGGGGAGTGGTAAGTGCCTGCTATGTGCTGGGATTTTAGGAGCTTTGGAAAGGCACCCCCAGGATTCTCTTCATCATCCATGACCATATGAATTCAAAGGAACTTTATTCTTGTGACTTAAGTAAAATCAGTGTTTGTAAACTATTTAAAATGCCAATCTTTTTTGTTTTTTCATCATAGCACTTATTACCATATTATATGTTCTACTTATTATCTTCTTTATCCCATCATAGGGCAGGCATTCTTTTCCTGTTTCGCTCACTGTTATTTTCCAGCACCAAATCACATGGTAGATGCTTATAGCAGATTCTCAAAAACCTCTAAATAAGTGAATAAAAATCTTTTTAAGGTTTATATGTCTGTTAAGGTTGGCATAAATGTGTTTTAGATCCTGCAGAACAAGTTTTGATAAGTTCAACTTTATTAAGGCAGTGAATGTCTGTGGACCAAACAAACGTGAGCTCTCTGCCACTGACCTCTGCTCCCTGGTGTCCTCCGTCACCTTCCTTTTACTGACCCAGGATGTAGGGAGCATGTTCTCCTGCTTTACTAATACATTCTCCATGTGGCTTAGATCTAAGGCTGGCCCTCTAGTCCCAATTCAAGTTTGTTTTCTAGTGATCAGTCTCGTCTTACAGCTTTTCTAATGTAAAAAACATCCTGCTTCAGGCAGATGCTGAGAGCCTGCCTGCAGTTCTCTTTATTGCTCATTTGCATTCTTTGTTGCTCAGATTCTTCCCATTATCCACTTAGATTCCTTAATAGGGATGCACAACTCCTTCACTTGTTATCTCAACATGCTGCTTGCCCACAGCTTCACTGCAGATGCTGTAAACTCCCAGGCCAAAATGCAGATGCCTTAGGCTCTGGGCTCAGCTGGATCTGACCAAGTCCTTGTCCCTCTCATTGTCAGCCCTATCCCATATTCAGCTGCAGTGGTCCCAAGGTATTTCAGACAGAGTGGGAGGATACATGAGGTCGCAGATAGCTGGAACACAAGACATTTAAAAGCCAAATAACTATGCCTACCAGTTGGTTTTGCATAGAAAGCCCCTACTCGTTACTGAAATAGCTTGTACTCTTGAATATTATCAGGAAATAAAATATATGTTAAAGACCAAAAGAACTTTTTTTTCTGTTTTTAGGCTAGAGAAAGAGAAGTGACCTAATTATTGTTTTCAGCTACATGATGGATTGTGTCCATCTGTTTTTGTCCTCCACCAGGAATAGAAGTGGAGCAAACAGACTTAATCTGTAGCCTGAGTTTTGTAGTTTAAACAGAAAGGGAAATTTTCTGACAGTGAGTAGTGAATTGTGGAATGAGTTTCTTATGAGACTTTTCCATCTGTTTAGAGTAGGTTTGATGCAGTTGTCTGTCTCTGAAGGTAGATGGGTATTCATGGTGGTTAAATGATCTCTCAAACATTCTTATTCCTAAGAATTCATTATTAACCTAAAAAATGAACTGCAATGGCTTCTTGCTTTCCTAAATTTTTAATGCAGGATAATATTATAATTTATTGGCGGGAGTATATTCAAAATTAACTTCAAAATGAAAGTTCAGCCACTTCTAGAGAGTAGGAGGGCAGATCTCTGAATTTTGAAAAGAGTGAACACGGTTTACTAAAATGTATTTCTGGGTTTGCCCTAGACAAAGTTGTTATTTAATCAGGTATGTTTTATATTTCTAAGATTGAGTTTGAATTTGGAATGAATATTATTTTTTTCATGTGAAAGTATTTGTGTTAGATAGTATCAATGACAGTGACCTTAATGCCCATTATCTTTGCCTTTGAGTGGAAAGAAAAGCTTTATGATAGACAATGGTAAAAGAAATAAAATCAACCCAGTGACTGAATTATACAATAAGGTTATTTAAAAGATATGGCATAGTTAGAGAGTAACTGAACTAGAAATAAATGACAATAGATGAAGAAGGAAGATGCGATTCAAAGTGACCTCAGGGTTACCTCAGACATCTATATAAACATCAAAGTATTGAAAATCTGCTAAACTTACATATGGCACCTGCATGAAGATAATCGTCTCAAAAGTAAGTGCAAAATATTGAAAGTGTGAAATTTTGAATCATGATAGAAATTGTTAAATGTTAAAGACTTATAATTAAAAAAGAGACTTTACACAGTAGGTAAAAGTCTGATAACTGCACTAATTTTCATTAAGATATCTGTGTGCCTTTCAAGTTAGAAGATGGATGTTTTATTCACTTTCTTGATTGTATTGATATTTAAAATTCAATTTGCCCAAATGGAAAAAATCAATTTAATTTATACCAACAACATTTTAATGATTTGATTAACACATTTTAATTAACAAATTTTGAAAGAATGTTAAATTATGTTATAGAGACTGTCAAATGCTGATATTTGATAATAATTTAGACAATGTGAATTAATTTTCAGGTTAGATCGTTCTTTCTTAGATATACAAAGGAAAGCAAAGCCTCCCTAGACATATCTAGGGCAGGTGACATTGTTAAGGATTTTCCTGGGGTAAATCCCAGGAAAAGGTGTTTCCCCTCATTCTTAGCTTTGTTTTAAAAAGAAAAGTGATTCAGGAATCTGTCATTCATGGCATGTACAATAAATGAACATCTTCCTGAAGAATAGAAATTACAGTTTGAGAAAACTTTCAAGTATTACACATAGGTTAAAAAAAATTAAGAGTTTCACAATTCTGGCAGCATTGGTAAGTTGCAGGTAGAAATCACAAATCTTATGTGACTGAAGTTCATGTTCTGTGGGAATTACATTATGTTGGTTTTCCGTTCCTGACAGTCTTCTGCCTATTTACTGAGTTTGCATCTCTATCATTCCTTGGGTCCCAATACAATTGTATGTGGCTTGTGTTTTACTTTATTCATACAACAGGGCCTCATTTAGTATTTTGGGGAGACCTACATATTCCCACCAGATATGCTTCGTCACTCAGTCACGTCCGACTCTTTGTGACCCCATGGACTGGGGCTCACCAGCCTCTTCTGTCCATGGAATTTTCCAGGCAAGAATACTGGAGTGGGTTGCCATTTCCTTCTACAGTTCCCACCATAGCTCTCATCATTTTTTCAGTACAAGTAGCAAATTGAGAGGGTGTGGCAGTAGTTTGGAATAGGACATTCTGGATTTGTATGTGATTAGAAAGTTTTAAGGATACTTAAAAGGGGAAAGGGGTCTATATCGTGTTTAAAAAATGAATGATTTGGGTGAGAGACTCAGACTGAGATATCATTTTCTAACACTGAAAAATAATCTTATGAGGTCATATTTAAATATGCTAACAAAGGTAGATTTTAGCTAGAAAAAGATGAAGAGTTTTGAGAATCTATTACAAGACCCATTATTATATAAACTGTTAAAACTAGAAAAGGCTTTGAAGATTTTAATACCTTCAGGAATATTGCTAGTTATCCTTCTTACAAAATATATTTTTCTCTTCTTTGCGGGCACATGGTCACACACAATCTTACCCCACCTCCTTTGCTGTAAATGCCACGACACATTTCCTTGCCAGACAATGAGAGGGAAAGTAATGTGTATAACTTTGCCCTCACTTACTTGCTCTGAGTTTATTCCATTTTCATGTCTTGTGAGCTGGAATGTGGACATGCTCAAGACCTCACTTGACCCCAGGATGAGGACTATGCCCAAGGGCATGGCAGAATTGCAAGGAACATGAAGTGAAGTTGCTCAGTTGTGTCTGACTCTTTACGACCCCATGGACTGTAGCCTATCAGGCACCTCCGTCCATGGGATTTTTCCAGGCAAGAATACTGGAGTGGGTTGCCATTTCCTTCTCCAGGAGATCTTCCCAACCCAGGGATTGAACCCGGGTCTCCCACATTGTAGGCAGATGCTTTACCACCTGAACCACTTGGGAAGTCCAAAAAAGAACACAGATCCTTGATAACTGAATGGAATGCAACTACCCTACCAAGCTGATCATTCACCTTGGAAAAAGTGTGAGAGAAAAATACTTACTTTTTAAAACCATTGTAAAAAGAGTTTCTTTTAATACAGAAGCTTATCTGTTACCTAACTTAAATATTTTGTAGACAAGTATTTCAACCCAAGAAAAAAAAATTAGACTTTAAATTAAAATTTAGAAGTTAAATAGTTTTGATGGGGAGGATGAAAAAGAAAGACTTTAAGTTATGCACATTTATGTTATCATCTCTTTACTCTCTTCTCCATCCTATTCACTGTCTCTAGGAGACAGCCTATATGGATTATAAAAACAGACTTTCTTGTCCTCTGGCTCCTGGTTGGGTTTAACCAAAAGGGAGACTTGGCAAAGGATGAGAAGTATATGAATGAGGTCAAGGTATTTACTTTCCTGGCTTTCTTCATGTAAGGATGCCTTTGGCTGTTTTCATTAGTCAAACTGAAGGTAACTGATTTTTTTAAGGCTACCTCCCCTACACAAGTCTCTCCTCTTCTAAAGTTACTGCTCCCTCTCCTGTCCCTTTGAAGTTAATAAACCTAGGGTACAGAACCATCCTTTGTGGTTCCTCTTACCCTGTCAACACCCTTACGAATAGTCACTTTGTAATTAAACTCTCCTTGAATTATCTTGAGTGTTCCTTCTGTTTCCTGTTGGGAAGCTAACTAAAACACTATTTGTGCATCATTCTTTTAAGTATAATGCTATCTGAATGGTAAGAAATTATTTATGATCAGCTTGAAATTACTTTATTTTTATGAAGACATTATTACAACTGAATGAAAATTGGAGAGAAAGCATGCAATTTATATTCCAGGTAGTTAAACCTACATAACTACAATTATCTTATAGTGAAAACCTAAATTAGAATCTTATTTCTTTTCTGTAGAAGAAGCTTACTTAAATTACAGAGTGCTTGAGAAAAACCAACTAAACAAACAAAAACAAAGACTTCTAGGGAATGACACTGCAGTTAGTCTATTCTAGGAAATGACAGACATCATGGGGATTTCTTTCTTTCTTTTAATTGGGATATAGTTTATTTACAATTTGTTGTGTTAGTTTCAGGTGCATAGCAAAGTGAATCTGTTATACAAACATCTGCATATACCTGCTTTTTTTTAAGATTCCTTTCTCATATAGGTCATTACAGAGTACTGAGTTCCTTGTGCTACACAGTAAGTCCTTTTTAGTTATCTGTTCTATATATAGCAGTGTGTATGTGTCAATCCCAATCTTTGAATTTATTCCTCCCCTTACCTTACCCCTGGTAGCCATAAGTTTATTTTCTACATTTGTAGCTCTATTTCTGTTTTGTAGATAAGTTCATTTGTACCCTTTTAAAAAAAGGTTCCATATATAAGCCATATCATATCATATTTGTCCTCCTCTGACTTCTACTCAGTATGACAATCTCTAGGTCTACCCATGTTGCTGCAAATGTCATTATTTCATTTTTTTAATGGGTGAATAATATTCCACTGGACTGTAGCCTGCCAGGCTCCTCTGTCCATGGAATTCTCCAGACAAGAATACTGGAGTGGTTTGCCATTTCATTCTCCAGGGGCTCTTCCCAACCAAGGGACTGAGCCCAGGTCTCCCACATTATAGGTGGATTCTTTACCATCTGAGGCACCAGGGAAGCCCGTATATGAACCACGTCTTCTTTATCCATTCCTCTGCGGATGGACCTTCAGGTTGCTTCCATGTCCTGGCTATTGTAAATAGTACTGTAATGAACACTGAGGTGCATGTATCTTTTCGAATTATGGTTTTCTGTGAATATATGCCCAGGAGTGGGATTGCTGGATCATCTGGCAGCTCTATTTTTAGTTTTTTAAGGTGCCTCCTTACTATCTCTCTAGTGGCTGTACCAATTTACATTCCTACCAATAGTGTAGGAGGGTTCCCGTTATTCCACAGCTCTCCAGCATTTACTGTTTGTCAAGTTTTTTCATGATGGCCACTCTGACTGGTGTGAGGTCACACCTCACTGTAGTCTTGATGTGCATTTCTCTAACAATTAATGACGCTCAGCTTCTTTTCATGTTCTTTTTAACCATCTCTTTGTCTTCTTTGGACAAATGTCTATTTACATCTTCTACCCATCTTCTGATTGGGTGGTTTGTTTTTCTGATATTGAGCTGCAAGAGCTATTTGTATATTTTGGAGATTAATCCCTTGTTGGTTGCTTCCTTTGCAAATTTTCTCCCACTCTCAGGGTTGTCTTTTCATTTTATTTATGGTTTCCTTTGCTGTGCAAAAGCTTTTAAGTTTAATTAGGTCCCGTTTGCTTATTTTTGTTTTTATTTTCATTACTCTAGGAGGTATACTGAAAAAGATCTTCCTGTGATTTATATGAGAGAGTGTTTCGCTGACATTTTCCTCTAAGACTTTTATAGCTATCCAGCCTTCCATTTAGGTTTTTTAATCAAAGTTGAATTTATTTTTGTGTATGGTGTTACAGTGTGGTCTAATTTCATTCTTTTACATGTAGCTGTCCAGTTCTTCCAGCACCACTTATTGACGAGATTGCCTTTTTTCCATTGTATATTCTTGCCTCAATTTGTCATAGATTAGATGACCACAGGTACATGGGTTTATTTATGGCCTGACCCCATGGAAACAGAGCCCGTTTCCATTTCAGAGGGACTGATCAGATCTCACGGAGGGACTGTGATTGGTTTCATCTGGTTTGTGTGGGGAGGGAATGTCATACTTCGCATGACTAGGTTGGCTCCTGTTGCCAGTCCAGTGGTCAAGAAAGGACCAAGTATCATGACTGACAACCCTCTAGAATTATGAAATTGAGGAAGACTAGGCATCTTAAAGTCAAACATCTCTTTTAGAATTACTCAAGAAATGAGGCTGAATGCTTTTTAAATGTTTGGTAGAAAAGTTAATGTTCTTGGACATTTACTTCTAGTTAACGCTTGGTAATTTTGACCAACCTTGCCTCTCAAGAAAATGCTGAATAAAATACTTAAAATTTTTACTTAAAAGCATCAAATATGTGAAGGAGGAGTTTCTGAACCAAAACCCCAGGGAAAGTGAAGTTCAGAGAAGCAGGAGCAGCACTTGAAACTGCTTTAACTCAAAGGATGTGTGTTATTTTCTTGGAAGTGTTACTAACCAGGGTTCTTGACCTTCCCTAATCAATAGAAATTGATAAGATGCCAGACAAGAAATTCAGACAAGGCTTTACTGAGCTCCTGCTGCAGCAGGAGGGAATGAAAAGAAGTTAACAAGTTCCCTTGCTCAGCTCCCCAAGTGGGGGTAACCGAGGTCCTTATATGGGGTAAGGGCAGGGGCGGGTCCAGAGATGAGGCCAGGGGGATGATTTAGGTGGTTCAGACAGTAAAGCGTTTGCCTACAATGCGGGAGACCCAGGTTCGATCCCTGGGTTGGGAAGATCCCCTGGAGAAGGAAATGGCATCCCACTCCAGTACTCTTGCCTGGAGAATCCCATGGATGGAAAAGCCTGGTGGGCTACAGTCCACGGGGTCACAAAGAGTCAGACATGACTGAACGACTTCACTTTCTTTCCTTCTCTCTCTCCCACCCCTTTAGTGGTGTCAGGTACACGGGGCGCGTGATGTACCCTGGGGCGTGTGATGTAGCTTTTGCTCCTGGCTCTTCAGAAATGGCCATTGGGTTTTTGGTCTTTTTGTAGCTTGTTGTCCATAATTTGCCCCAACTATGCAAGCATGCTGCTATTCCCCCCCGTGCCCCCATCCCTTAGTTTCTTTGTATTTTGCTGCTTGAGGAGACATTTCTTCAGGTGTAATCACCGCAGCAAAGGGTCCCAGGTCTCAGATTCCAGCCTGTCTCAGAAGTATCTTTGAAACTGGCCTTGATAATAATGATGCATTTCTATCACAAATGCATTTCTATCATAAATGCATTATTATTAAAAAATACAAATTATATGATTCTTATCATTTGAAATGTGTTGAACCTTATCCTGAGGGTCTCATTAGGTGAATGGTTCAATATTTTTTCTGAAGGGGTTTTCTCAGGAAAGATCTGGGAAATTTTGAAAGAATCTTCACTAAACTGTCCATAAAGTTGAAAAGAGAAATGGTAGACAGTGGTGAAGGTAGTTGGACTTGGGGGTAAGGGAGGAAAAACAGGTCTGACGGCCTGAAGCACCCGAGATTTAGATAACAGGGAATTATTTTTCATGAGGTTTCCTTTGAAGAAACAAAACACATAAAGAACCAGTGAACGTTCTTTCACAATGTGTTCTGACTGTCTCAGGAAAAAAAGGCGGAAGGTAGATGAGGAGTTTTTAAATTGGATTTTGTCTTTAAAAAACTGGGAGAATCTCATAACTTTCTACAACTTTACATGTTTTTTGGCTTAACTTGTCTCTCATTTTATTTCTAGTATTCAAAGATAAAAATGACCAGCACAAAAATAGATGGATATTTTTCCATTTAGAAGTTATTCATTCATGAAAAATGAGAGAAAAAAACCTCTTTAAAAAAATCTCTAGTGAAGAATTCAGATGATGTTGTTCAAGAAAAGGGCGTGTCTTACTATGCTACCCACATATCATAATGATTTCCTCACAGGATAATCCCAGTATTTGGCATTAACAATTACACTGCTTTTACTCAACACTAAATTTATTTTGTATATTGCCTGAGGTAGTGAGAACTGTGTGGAAAGTCATCTCTGAGCTCCATCTAGGGCCGTCAGTTGAGTTATTTTTACTTCATTTCCTAAAATTTCAGAATGTGGATGTAGTAGTCAAGTCCTTCAAATTCACTTAGGAGTAAGTGAGTTCACATTGATACTTCATTTATATAAGTCAAATGAAGCCTGCAGTTCCATACTAAAAAAGTGTTCATCAGGGGTAGAACTTAAGAAGCTCCAGTAAATCCATTTTAATATAGTAATCTCTTCTGAAAACCAGCCTTATGCTAAAAAGCAATATAGTTGTGGGGAATTTAAGAAGTCCTAGTTCCCTCAGTGAATGCAGAATCTCTTCTCTGAAAGTGAGGAGATGGATTCATACTGGAAAGGAGCTCAATTTCAGTTCTAAGAACTTGTATTTGAATAAACACATTAAAATTATTTATAATCAGTCTGCTCAGCCTAGTGTTACAGAATGGCTTTTTTTTTTTTTTAGAGTTTTTGTTTTTTGTTTTTTTTCATTTCTGACATAACTGTTAGTTGCTCAGTCATGTCTGACTCTTTTGCAACCCCATGGACTATAGCCCGCCAGGCTCCTCTGTCCATGAAATTCTCCTGGCAAGAATACTGGAGTGGGTAGCCATTCCACGGAATCTCCT
The DNA here is from genome assembly GCF_023699985.2 of Odocoileus virginianus. NCBI lineage: Eukaryota > Metazoa > Chordata > Mammalia > Artiodactyla > Cervidae > Odocoileus > Odocoileus virginianus. The sequence goes on along the minus strand of NC_069703.1, from coordinate 4,363,967 downwards.
GAGCCCACGTATCAAACCCAGATCTCCTGCACTGCTGGCAGATTCTTTATTGTCTCAGCCACCAGGGAAGCATTTTAGCACACATTACATAAAATGCAAAACAATAAAACCATGTATTTTCTGATTTCTGTTTCTTTTTTTTTTTTTTTTGGTAGTTACAGCTTCCCATAGTTAAGTGACAACTCGGGATTAAAGGTGATAAAATTAATGTAGGCAAGTTTTATTTTACACCAGGTTTCAGCACAGATCAAAGAAGATGAATGTCCAGTCATTAGAAAGCAATTAAAAAGTACTGCATCACACAGGAGTTTTTGTTCTTATTTCTCCATGTATAACACCAAGAACTCTTAACCCTCTTCTTCGCTCTTGTTCCTAACTTAACTCAACCTCTTCTCAAACTTGGTGTAGAAACTTTCTAATTTAGTGCTTTGACTTGGAAAATCTTTTTGGTGGACAGTTCTGTTGCTTCCTAAGGGAGAGGTGAAAGGAAGAACTGAAGAAATGGTCAAAATTAACTCATTCTCTAGTCTTCACTAGATGATTGACAGTGGTCAATTATTTGTCTGATTACCTTGTCTACTTGAACTAATCAGAGTTCCACTTGTGGTTATTTTGTTATTTAAAGCCTTAGCCTCCCTGTTCCTTTAGCCAGATTTTATACTAAAACAAACAACAAACAAATGTTAAGTGTAAAAATTTAGAGATGCTCTAATGAGTTTTTTAAAAACTAATATCCTAATATATACTATCCACTCAGACCCCTAATATATAGTTGCTTTTGTTTTTAAGAATTGAGAATAATCAAAATTAATTGGGATTTATTCTATTAATAGTTAAGGTCAATCTTAGGGAACTCTGGGAAGTAGGTATAATTGATCTTTGATTGATCTTTGAGAGGATCTTTGATCCTCTCCATCCAGTTTTGATTTTGAGTCATCCTTTTCCTTCTCTTACGAGTTTCCCTGGTGGCTCAGAGGGTAAAGCGTCTGCCTGCAATGCAGGAGACCTGGGTTTGATCCCTGAGTCAGAAAGATCCTCCTGGAGAAGGAAAAGGCAACCCACTCGGGTACTTTTGCCTGGAAAATCCCATGGACGGAGAAGCCTGGTAGGCTACATCCATGGCGTTGAAAAGAGTCGGACATGACTGAGCGACTTCACTTTCAAAGCTCTTTTGAGCTCTTCACTTTTCCTGCTCTTTGCACATTTTCTAGGAGCTCAGTACAGTCTTAGCTTTATCAAAGCCATGTCCCTACTTTCACCCTTCCACTGACACTGGTATTTTTTTCAGCAGTACTTTTGAAAGTTCTTTGTATCCTTCCAGACTTCTTTGTCATCAAAGTTTTGTTCACCTTTATTCCTAGTATGTTAGAGTCCTACCAAGTTACTTATAAATCTAATCAACAACATTAAACCAAAATGCTAAAGGTTGATATAATAAAATAGTGTATATTTTGATCTAAATGAATTAGCGTTTTGTGGATTTCAGGCCTCTGTCAGAGCCCATGAGAAAAACATTTTTAGATGATATTTCTTCTATTAGAGCTAAATAAATTATATCATCTTAAAGTGAACAATAGAGAGAGAAAAAGTGCCCAGGGAACAGCCCAAAGTGTACCTGACAGGCTTTCCCCTCTCTGACTTCTATGTATCTCACGGGGAACTTTCTCTTACTACTGCCTTCCTTCCCTCACTACTGCCTTCCTTCCCTCAGCACCTTGGAAGCTTCAAAACATTATGCATGTCATGATTAGGACGTTATGGGTAACACCCCACAGGGGAATACTCCCCTTCTATTTCAATGCTTTTATCTTATGTCAATGATGATGGCTGAATCTTCTGCAGGGCTGGAATGCAGTATTTCATGTATGGAATTTTCTTTTGTAAATACACCAGATTAGGATGATATACATTAATGATCGGTGGTCTTAACAAAGAGTTTTCAATTTTTCACTTACAATTTTAGATGAAAGTCTTCTATTTAAAATGGTGAATAGGCCAAGAACTTAAATCTGTTTAACTTGACCACATAACAGTCTTCATTATGACTAAGTTTAAGAAGGTGCTTAAAATATATTTCTTGAGGGAAGAGACTAAAGAACAGTTATTTTTACACCTAGTTTTGTATTTTATATTTTAAAGAGCTATAATCTTTGTGTTGTGAACACTAACTTAAAAATTGCTTCCTTATGATATTTGACCTTATCACAAAATCTAGGTTTACAATAAAGCAACAACTGAGTAATTTTCATCTTTGGAAATACCAACATAAACTTTTTATTAATGTGAAATTCATGCAGTATTAATTTGCCACATGAGCATTCATAATAAACAGACTGACAAGTTCTTGACCCCAGAGTAGCAGTTACAGTGTTTCTCAGGAAATAGAAACTGAACACTGTTATTCTCATGTTTTATAATTTAAAATTTTTATTTTTCCGTAATGCAGTGAATGAAATTCAGCCATCATTTATTGAAGTTTATTACCTTTATTACCTTTAAAACATTTCTGATATTAGCAAGCAAGATAACTAAAGTAAAATTGTGGCTTATGAATAATGAAACAGACAAATTCCACTGGTGAAGTGGAAATATATACTGTATACCTTTCTAAATATTTACTTGTCCATTTTACTCACTCACCCATAGAATTAAGTTTCCTCCTCTCCTCCTCTCTTTTTAAATGAAAACGACTAGGCAGTGGTCCCAGTAGAGAAACTTATTTTCAGAAACACTAAGGTTTTCCTTCCATTTGTAAGCATTATTGTTTGCAGTTATATATATTATTAACTAAAAATGAAAAAGCTAAGGTAATGATGATCTATAATGGGGGAATATTCCCAAAGTAAAACTTTCTTTCCTATTCAGAAAGTGACCTAGAAACTAGGCTATTTGGACTCATCAGCCTCAGGGAGGGTCACAAGATACAAGTTGTCTCTGAAGTTTGTCTTTATGTTCTATGAACAAGTCTCAACCTGGAGGCTATGTCTGATTTATGGGCTTGGCTTGTTTCCACCTGTCACAGAGGTAACCTGGAGAAGCCAAGGCAGCAGCTAAGCCATCAGTTAGTTACCCAAAGGCTTACTGTAACCAGCTGATTTGGAATCCCTTTTCTCACTTTGTTTCCTGAGTTGTGTTCATTATTATTGAGAGGCATGATTCTGGCAGTCACTCTATCTGAAAAGGCAGCCTTTCAGATCTTTTTATTTTTATTTTTTGTTTTCAGCTTGTACCTCTCCTGGCTGTGGTGGTTAAATTTGATAATATTTAAATTCAGCTCATTTTGAAATACTGTGAGTATGAGTTTATGAATATATTATGAGTAAAGTTCCTTTTATATAGTCTTCTTAATATTTGAATATCTGAAGAAAAGGGATGAATTCAGAAACTGAATTTCTCTTTCAGGTTTATTTTTTCTACTTGAAAAAATGGTAGCTAATCTAGAATGGCTTTAAGTTAGACAATTTTTTTTCTGTCTTGGTCAAGATGGGGTCCAAGGCCTTTAATAGGATTAGCTGAAGGCTAATGCTACATAGTGCATCATTGGAGAGTGGAGAAACAGTTTTTTTTTAAAGCTATTCTGGGGCTTAACAGTATAATATTATTATTTTATTTGGAAGAATTCCCAGAGGTTAGCTATATTCGAATATAATAGTATTGTTGGCTATGTGCTAAGTATGTTAAGTATATTATTTCATTTAATATTACCTGCTGCTTCTGCTGCTAAGTCGCTGCAGTCGTGTCTGACTCTTCATGACCCCATACTGGCAGCCTACCAGGCTCCTCCGTCCATGGGATTTTACAGGCAAGAGTACAGGAGTGGGGTGTCATTGCCTTCTCTGTAATATTACCTAGTAGTAGCTATTATTATTACTGATTTTTACAGATGGGGGTTCTGAAACACTGATGGATTTACTAACCTGCCTAAAGGTCATGTAGCTAATAAGAAGTAGAGCCAATAACTGATCTCAGGACTCTGCCTCTATGACACATTCTCTTAACCACTGTAGTAATTATTGATAAAAGAAAATAAGCTAAACCATTGTATCATGATTTAACCCAGATTCATTACACAATGACTAGTTCAGAAACCGAGCAAGAAATATCACCTCAGTGATTCTAAAATGCACCTATTGCAATACACACATATTTTAACACATCTGTTAATTTGGAATGTATGTAACAGTCACTGAAATTTTATAATTATTGACCATCAAGTGGTTGCCCTATTTTGCTTATATTTTCCTGTTTATGTATGCCAATAGAGTGATATAGTAAAGAAAATCAATGTCAAAATAAAGCTCAAAAAGATCTTTTTCTAAATGTAAAGTAAAAAGTTTAAATGATGGGAAAGAAACTTGTAAATTGTCAGTGCAGTGTTTTCTTTCTTACTGGGACATAAAATAATGCGTTTAACAATATTTTAGATTCATTAAAGTACAGCATGTATTATGGCTATACATTAGCCATGCAGTCTATTAGTATTAAGAAAAAAAAAGTACCAGTACTACATTTCTCATTGTGCCTCTTAAAGGGTAACATTTCTATAATTCTATATCATTCAGTGTAGTGTCTGGCAAGTGACAGATACTGAATAAACCTATTCTGAGTTGAATGAGACTGATTTTTCTTGTGTTCACCGCAGGGAAATTCAAAACAAGAGTTCCCGAAATATATTAAGCAGTATCAGCATCATTGTAATTACTGTAGAACCTCCTATGATGATGACCTTCTTGAAATATCATGCTAATTTTAATGTATTCATTATAAAGAGTGGTGGCCTCCTAGAAAGGGCACAGTTTAGGAAGTCAGGAGATTTTAATTCTGCCACAACCTTCCAATGACATCTTAGGTAAATCACTTAACCACACATTCTGAGCCATATGTAAGAATAATAATTAACAGTTCTCATAGCTACTGTACACAAAGTCACTATGATTTTAAGTGAAATTATAAATGAAAAATCATTCTAAAAGGTTTAGAAAATCCTCACAATATATAAAGTGCATCTTTGTAAATAAAATGGTGCTAAGTGAGCTTGAAGTTTTCAACAGAGTTCCAGCCAGAACTAGAAGCCCCAGCTTGCTGATGAACATCATCAGGACAGAGACTGTCCTACTCATTTTCTTCTAGCTACCATTCTTCCTGGGCTTCCCTGATGGCTCAGTGGTAAAGAATCTGCCTGACAATGCAGGAGAAATGGGTTAGATCCCTGGGTGGGGAAGATCCCCTGGAGAAGAAAATGGCAACCCACTCTAGTATTCTTACCTGGGAAATCCCATGGACAGAGGAGCCTGGAGGGCTATAGTCCATGGGGATACAAAAGTGTTGGACATAATTTAGTAACTAAATAACAACAGCAACAAATGTTCCTCCCATGGTATACATTCAGGATCATTATTTAATAAGGGCTTAAATGAATACAGAGGCAGAACAAATACCTACAGTAGATTTAAGGGGCTATCCACCAATTTTTTTCTCATATAACTGCATAATCCATTGAAAAGGAATGTGGAGCAAGGTGGGAGGTCAACATTGTTAAGGAGTATGTGCTACTTCAAAAATTCTTGCCCTTTTGTCCTCAGTCTAATATACTTGAAATTTCTGAACAGAAATGGTAACATTTCTGTATAACAAGCCAATTTTCTTTAGGAAACTATGCAAATTTTTATACCAGTAGTCACTATATAGCCAATAAAGTTTGGAATCTGGATTCTTATTTTTAATACTTTTTTTTAAACAAATACCAATAACCACAGATAGAATTTTCATGTTTAAAAAAATTTATCATAGCATATTTGCTCATCAAAAAAATATACTTTTCTCTCAGAACATCCCACCCTCGCCTTCTCCCAAAAAACCACTACAATATTGTAAAGTAATTAGCCTCCAACTAATAAAAATAAATGAAAAAAAAAATCAATTGGTCAAAAGTTTAAAATACTTAAGAGAAAACATTAAAAAACTTCTTCACACACACACACACAAACATGCTTTTCTCCTACAATATAACTTGGACACTTGTGGTAGTGATTTAGTCACTAAGTCGTGACTCCTGCAAGCCCATGGACTGTAGTCTGCCAGGCTCCTCTGTCAATGGGATTCTCCAGGCAAGAATACTGGAATGGGCTGCCATTTCCTTCTCCGGGGATCTTCCGAACCCATGAATTGAACCTGGGTCTCCTGCACTGCAGACAGATTCTTTACCGACTAAGCTACGAGGGAAGACCTGGACACTTGAAGCACAAGCTTTAAATCACGCATATAAGCCTATTTCTCTTAAGAGTGTGAGCACAATTAACAAAGGGAAAATATATCTTTCAAAAAAAAACAGACTAGACTTAGGAATACGATATGCTGCCGCTTGGTGGCACTCTTTACTCGTTTAAAGCAGCTTTGATTAAAGGAAAAAAACAAGCTTGTAATAAAGGACATCGGGGAGAATTTCAATAGTCTAATTTTAGACACCGCATTCAGGTGTTTTGGTATTCTGATAGCCTGGATCAGCTGGTTTCTGGAGCTTGCCAGTGGCTGGTAAGTCTAAAGAATGTCACTCAGGTTATGAAATGCATCAGGTATGCATATAATGATGTTTTTCACCTGCAAAATTTAGCATATTAGATTTATGTCTTTGATTTTCTTTTGTCTCCTTTCTGGAGGATGTGGTTTTAAAAGCCTGACCAATATATACACAGTGAATAGACATAATGAGTGATTTTCCAAAAGCAAATTCTTCTTTTAAGAAGAAATAACTTGGATCAGTCAAAATTCAGCAAGATAATGGATAACAACTTTTTGGTTACTGCATAGCTGAGCCTTATTTACAAGTAAGATTTAGAAAAAGGTAATCAAACAATAACTGTCATGAGCCAGTTTATTCATTAAAGAACATTTTTTAGGTATGCAAATTGGGGTAAAGATACACACATAATACTGAATGGAATGGGACTGTTGTTATATCAATCAGAATGCAAACTGTTAAAAAATGGCATCCTGGCCAACTGTCACACGTTCACATAAACAGCTACTACTCCAAAGGTTTAATTTTAAATCAATCACTTTAATAGAACATTAGACAAGAAATTATATTAGAATTTTGTCACTGAGATACATGGGAATAGAAATTTCTGACTCTGTCTTACTTTTGCTATGTATAAAAATACTCAATGCTAGCTATTCTTCAACATTTGGGGTAGGGGGTGGACATCATGAAAGACCCATGCCTATCTTCATTATAGTCACAGTGTCTGGGCAACAGTCCCAGCCTCCAGCATAAAGAACCTCCCAGAGCGGAGCACATTAGTGAGTAGAGTTCAGCTTTATCAGCTGGAGCATCAATCACATTCAGAATAGTTATGTCAGCTCCCCACCCAAGCTGCTCAATTATGAGAATCGGTCCGATGAAGAACTAGCATGCCACTGCATTCGAAATCCATTTAGACAAGCTCATTGACACTAAGATACTCCATCCCCCCATTTTAACAGATGAAGTTCATTGAGAAGCAGCCACACATTTTAGGACACTGTTTCTCCAAGTATAACTGAGAAAAAATGTTTCCAAATTCCAGATGATGGCCTCTTGAAGGAATGGGGGTTAGCAGAAGATATCACTATTCTAAACAAGCTTTCGGAGTGATCCTAACGCTTACTAAAGTTTGAGAATCACCATTTGGCAAGAGATGACTCTTGTGACTATTTAAACATCCCAAACATAATTTCTTTTTTCGGTGTTTGCCACTGTTCATCTAAGCAGTGGGAAGGATTTTACTTTCAATCACTCTAGGGTTCTTTGGAAGCAGGGATTGGGAGTTAGAAATTTAAAATATATGAAATATTTCAGAACCAGATAAGCTTAGAACTTAAACCACAGAGGAGTATCTTGCTTGAATGTTTGTTTTTTCAGAAATATATTGTTTCTACAAATATTACTTGTCTCATATATAAATATTCAAGAATTATTAGCGATGGTATTTTTCCCCAGGAACTAACATTTGTTGCTCATCTACTCTGCAAAAGGTTCTTTATATTTCAACATCTCAATTAATCTAAAATTGTTCTCTTTAATCTCTTATTCATTTATTACAAAATGATGCCAACACATCATTGAAGCCTGTTAAGATAGCGATGGGGCTGTTTTGTTCACTGTTACTCAGGTTCTCTCAGACACATTTGAGTTGATACTGTTGAGATGCACTCTGAAGACTGCTGAGAATCTCTGCAACCATCCTTAACTGTGTCTTTTTCTATTTTGAAAATCTTGTATCATATGTGGTAGTTTTAGATACTTCCACAGGTTGTGCTCTTATCTTTCATTCTTTAAGCTCATTATAATAAACTATGGCCTTGAGCCACAAGTTCAGTCATGTACTTCACCTTTAGGTTTTCCACTATAATATTTCTTCAGCTAGTATAGAAAGTTTACACAACTGAAAAGGCCTACTTTGTGTGCTAAACAAGCTAAAATAGTCAAAAGGGACATAATTGTGAATAACAGTATCTGATTTTAAGTCTTATTTTTTAATTCTATATTTTTAGGAGGATATTCTGCTGCAAAGTGAAACTTAACAAGAATAATGATCACTTTACCTTCTTAACCACCATGAGAGTCCATGATAATGCTTCTGGTTCTCCAGAAAGGCAGCCAGGAAATCACACAAATTAGACTTAAAAGCTCCATTTGGTTCCTACAAGAAATTAATTTCATGAGGACCATTATGTGATAAAAGTGGATGAGAAAGCTTTTCTAGGTTCATCAACATTCTGTTCTGTACCCACAACTTATTGATATGAAAACCATGCTGCTAATAATTGAGACTGTTTGCTTGTATCATTTTTCTTTAAGGCTTGCCTACTGATGGTACTCGGGAATAGTTTTCATTATTCAACTTTTGCTGGCTAATGACTGTCTAAAATGTTTTGAGAGTAATGTGAACAAGATCTCTCAAAAATATAGCCACTTTCAAGGTTATAGTAAATAGTCAATATCATCTATTAACTGCTTGCTGAATTTTAGAACTGAAATGCGCTATAGAAATAGTGCTGTTCAAACCTCTTATTTTACAAGAAGGGAAATATGTTTAAAGACCAATTTTATTTTCACTGTAAAAATCAAATTTATAGCTTTGCATAATAAAAGTCTAATATGAATGCATAGGAATGAATAAAACTTGATCATTCAGGCTTGCACTTCATGGTTGAAAAGTCACAAGCTGCTTTTCATTTTGTTTTATTGTCTTTTGACTTCTTTCCACCATCATTTATAATTAATCCACATTTTTCCAGATGAGATATAAATAAAAACCCTAGGTTTCTCCAGTTGTTTCTATATTATGTATGGTTTTTTTTTTCTGGACAATATGCATTTAGCTTGACAATCATAAAGGGAATTATTTAATAATACTCATCATCATTCACAATAGTGTTTGTCACAGGTTTTTTTTTTTTTTTTTTGGTATATTCTGCTCTTCCTTGTTGGACTGAGAGTTAATTGCTTATGAAGTTTATCTGTTGACGGTACTCTGGCTGTGCTCTTGATGCTTCTGACAGTCCCTGAAAGAAATGGGTAAGGAGGAGGTCAAAGCAGAGGAATGAACTCTTTAACAGAGAGCCTATGTTCTTTCCTTGGTGGGATTGCATTGGGCCGAGCTCTACAAAGGGTTGAGCTGTGTAGATTGCAATGAATAAAGACAGACACAATGTGTGATGGGGCCAACACAGGTTAGAATTCCTTTTGTTTTAGCCTACAATGTGTGGCATACAGCATACATGGATGATTCTTCTTTTTCTACATTACCTTCTCACATCTAGTCACTCACATACCCTTGCCATTTTCTTCTTCACTGGGTCTTTTGCACTTGTTTCTCTTCAATAAAAATTTTACTTTGAGACAATATTAGAGGTCATCCTGCTCAACCACATATCCATTACAAGAATCACTTCTATAGCATTATTGATAGATGATCTTTCAATTTGCACTTGACAATTTCTAGTACCAAATAACTCACTGTTTTTTTAGGAATTTAATTTTATTATTGGATAACTCTGTTAGAAATTCTTTCACTCACATTTTAGTGAAAATTATTTCCTCTGCAGTGTTTAGCCTTTGGTCTTGTTTTCATACATTATTCATCAAGCATTTAGAGTCAGCTGTTATTTCACTCTGCAACCCTCCCCCACCCATCCCAACCATACACAGGTGGATACACACATTTCCCTTTTTCAGGCCAAACATCCTCAAATAATTCATGTGACATTGTGGTTTATGGACCATTAATCCACCTGGTTACTCTTATGCCTTTATCACACTACATTGAAGTGAAGTGAAGTGAAGTTGCTCAGTCGTGTCCGACTCTTTGCGACCCCGTGGACTGTAGCCCACCAGGCTCCTCCGTCCATGGGATTCTCCAGGCAAGAATACTGGAGTGGGTTGCCCTTTCCTTCTCCAGGGGATCTTCCTGACCCAGGGATCGAACCCAGGTCTCCCGCATTACAGGCAGATGCTTTAACCTCTGAGCCACCAGGGAAGCCCATCACACTACATTAGCCTCTTTCTAAAAATAATGCATGCAAATTGAATACAGTAATCTTCCTTAATCTGAAGATTATGTTTCAGCCAAAGTCCAAATCTGAGATTGCACTAGTTTGTTGGTTTTAGTAGCACGTTCATTTTGATCTTCAAGTCAATCACTTACCTTTTCTCTCCTTCATATGAACTCTTGAACCCACATTTCCTCATTGTGTACCTTTGCAATTCATTTACTGAATGTTACTTTCATAATTGTTTTTCACTGTTTCCAGTCTTTCACTCTTTGAAAAATATTCACTTAATTCTTTCAATCAGCATAGAAATTTGTCCCAGCTTTGTGCCATGTCAAAAATTAGAAAGGCATATCTTCATCCATATGAAACACTGTCACTTGAAGGACAGTGTCTGTGGCACAGCCAGGCAGAGAACTCACTCTGTAGGTTGATCAACCATGAATCCACACGGCTGCATCGCCTGTGTGTTACAAAGACTTGTCAGATCTTTTGTCTCTGTCAAGATTCTCTACTTCTTATACTGTTCTCATCATTTACAGTTGTCCTCTATCTCTGGTCCCTCATTTTATTCATAGTTTGCTGCAATATTTGCTGGGTTCAGGTACTTTCTCATCTCTGTTTCCTAGATGTTGGAATTGTTTTCTTAAATACTATTCTTATAGCATTGAACCAGGACAGCAATATGACATTGATGGGCCAAGGTGCTTTTGCTTTTGTGGGCTCCTCCCTCCACAAAAATATTTAAAATTATATTTTACAATTGTATTGGCATAAAACTTTCTGACCTAGAAGTTAATGTCTTCTTTGCATCTGAAAAGAATTAAAACACTATGGGCCTTAGCATGATGCCAACTGCACCTAATACATAAACCAGCCCTGCACTGAAGACTAACATCAAGTTTGTGTTTTCAAGCCTACCATGATAGTTCCTCCACAACTTTTCCATCCTTAGTCCATTTATCTAATGCTTCCTTTGACTGTATTTAAAAATTTGGTTCCTATATTTCAGATGGCCTATATCCTGACTTCCTTGATCATCAGTTCTACTTTTTCATATGCCATGTCATATTATGTAACAGTTGTGTATTGAGTAGCTGTTCAATATATAGTTATTAGACAAGTTATTTTTGTTAAATACAGTAAAATTTTCACTTTGATACTTAGTTTAGAATAAATTAATTATCATCATCATTGGCAGTTAATACAGATTTTATTATGACATTATTGTCAATTGATAACTTCCTGGCAAAGCTTTCTTCATTAATTTTTTTCTGATTCATGCATGTAGTACAAATACAATGGAAAAAATTTGAAAAATATTGAAAGTTATATAATAGAAAATGTGTCACCCAGAATCCTATCATAGATAGAAAAAAAGTGCACTTATTTTGTTCTATTTCTTTCTAGATATTTTATATATAAACAAACTTTTAGTAAAGTTAAAATTATACAACTTTGTATACATTAGCCCATGTATTCTTTACCACAGTGGTAAAGAATCTGCCTGCCAGTGCAGGAGATTCAAGACACATGGGTTCAATTCCTGGATCAGGAAGATCCCCTAGAATAGGAAATGGCAACCCACTCCAGTATTCTTGCCTGGAAAATTCTATGGACAGAGGAGCCTGGCAGGCTACAGTCCATGGGGTTGCAAAGAGTCAGACACGACTGAGCACTCACACCTATGACTATTACTCAATTAAATTTCTTTTCTGCATAGTTTATTCAACCTGTCTTCTATTTTGGAGGAATTTAGTTTGATTTCAATTTTTACGAGGTTATATTTGCCTCTATTGCATTTATTTTTTGCTAATCATAATTGCTATTGAAAAATTCAGTATCTTGATAAGTGGTGGCAAATGGGAAGTTTGACAAATGTATTGTATCATCAAAATTTCTGGGTGTTTTATATTTCTAAATGTATATCTTAAAAATTATACTGTTTTACCCTGAGTTAAAGAAATATGATGTGAAGGATTCGCATTTCATTTTTCCCAATAAAAATTAGCAGCAATTGTTTCAAAAATGAAAATTTTCATAAGTTTATCTGTAAAAAATATCACAATAGTAATATTTTATTAGTGAAAGTCTAATCTGCTTATAATGAATGTACTGGCTTATCAAAATGATCCCAGTTATGCTTTTGGTTTCAACATTAGAGAAGCTGTTTATTGCTCTGAGTGCTTTACTTAATAAATGTTGCTTAAAGAACTAAAAAAACAAAAAAAAACCTGTGAAATTACATGATATATAATGGTCTGGAAGTGCAGTCTGAAGAATCTCTCCTATTAGGCACTGTCTACCATTTTAAGAAGAAAGATGGATTGATAAAAGCTATTAAAAAACTGGAATTAATGCATATTTTATGCACTCTACAACATTAAGGGAAAGATTAAACTTAAAGGTGGCCACTTCAGGCTGTACACAGCAGTTTTCAATTTTATTTTCATCTCTTTGAATAATGTGGGTGTAATGCCAGCAGACCAATTATGTTCTAGAATTGAAATAACCATCTTCAGGAGCTTGCCAATCAAGGATCTATTGTCTAAAAATCTTCCTAGTGTTTATAACGTAAAACTGCCCAGGCATCTGCTTTTTCATCCTGGCTGAATTCAGATGGTTTCCAAGGTTCGCAGGTCTACATTATCATCTCTGACCTTTCACTATAGTGCTCAAAAGACATTTTATACTGAATTGCCAAGTGCTCTGGGCTTCCTAGGTGGCACTAGGGGTAAAGAACCCACCTGCCAATGAAGGAGATGCCAGAGACAAGGGTTTGATCCCTGGGTGAGGAAGATCCTCTGGAGGAGGGCATGGGTCCAATACACTTGCCTGGAGAATCCCATGGACAGTGGAGCCTGGGTGGGCTATGGTCCATAGTATTGTAATTTGAATACAAATGAAACATTTTAACGTTGTAATATGAAGACAGTCCATTTAACACATAACCAGTTGCTAGTCAATTTAAAAGGATACTACTACTAACACTTTTTACTTATCAAACATCTATATATCCCAGATCATTTATGAATGTAATATCAAATCCTTACAAAAAACATACCAAGCACTGTTATTATTTTAAAAATTAAAATAAGTTAAAACCAAAAAATAAAAAATAAAAAACTAAGACTGGCAGGAGATGCTGAGGGAGAGGCTAAGTGACTGCTGGCAGAGCTGCTATGTGAACTGACATCTGTGTAATTGCAAAGATGACATTCTTAGTCAAAGCTATGGTTTTTCCAGTAGTCATGTACATACGTGAGAGTAGGACCATAAATGGCTAAGTACCAAAGCATTGATGCTTTCAAACTGTGCTGCTGGAGAAGACTCTTGAGAGTCCCTTGGACTGTAAGGAGATCAAACCAATCAATCCTAAAGGAAATCACCCCTGAATACTGATTGGAAGGACTGATGCTAAAGTTGAAGCTCCAATACTTTGGCCACCTGATACAAAGAGCCAACTCACTGGAAAAGACTCTGCTACTGGGAAAGATTGGAGGAGAAGGGGACAACAGAGGATGAGATGGCTGGATGGCATAACCGGTTCAGTGGACATGAATTTGAGTAAGCTCTGGGAGATACTGAAGGACAGGGAAGCATGGAGTGTTGCAGTCCATGGTCGCAAAGAATCGGACACGACTGAGCCACTGAACAACAACAACACCAGGCTACATTTTTCCAAACACACTTTGTAATAACTGATCAGCCATATTTCTGCTGTAGTTGGTACTGAATAAACTCTGGAGGCTGCAGTCTGTGTCTAATAACTCTTTGACTTTTTGGATTTGTTTCCCAACTCTAAATTCTTAGCCACCTACAACATTCTTTCATGTTTCATTATGATGGCACTTTTGCTAGTGAATAATTTTGGCATTGCTCAGTAGGTTGTCCAACCTCTGGCAAAGTACCCCCAAAGTATATACCTGGAGTTTGTGGAACACCCTCCAGCCAAAATTCTGCAGCCTGAATAATTGATAGAATAATTGTTTGGGTGGGTTATTTATATATCATATATCCTAGGCTGCCATCTGGAGACTTATTAACCATCATTAAATATGTAATTTTTTATACCAGAGCACAGTCTTTGAAGTTTCCCCCATAAGAATCAGCTTTGTCACAGATCAATGCTTGCAAATCTATATATGATTCTGTGTGTGTGTGTGTGTGTGTGCGCGCGCGCGCGAGAGACAGAGAGAGAGATCAGATTTGTGGGTCACATTTTCAATTACTGTTTATCTGTCCCTTCTGAATGGTAATTAAGTCTCAGATAGACTCTTTCTGGAAGATTTCAGCCTGCCGTTTTGAAGGGTTTCTCTGAGATCTTCCAAAGTGATTTTTATATGATACAGTGCCTACATTTTAAGCCTGACTATTCTAAGCATTTTCCCAATTTGGTGATATTCCTCTGAGCTATATTTACAAAGTGGACAAAAATATTGAAATCTGATTTTCACTTAAACAGAATGTGACTCTTGACAAGTTGCTTATTTCTTATCCTTGTCTTCCTAATCTAAAAAATGGGGAAAATAATACAATCCACCTCTGTAGATTATTTTGAGGATTAAAGTAAATAATATGAAAAATGCATATTCTTGCTAAGTGCTTAGGCATATGCAACACTTGATAAATGTTAGTTATATTAGTCTATAGAATATGAATTCCCTTGACATTCTGTTCCATCATTTAACTGGTAGAGATTATGCTACTGAGAGAAAGAGAAGGCCTGAGAATAAAGCTATACTAGAAAGGGAAGAGAAGGATGGAAGGAGAAAGAGAGAGGGAGGGAAATAGGAGAGAAAGAAGAGAAGAGGGGAGAGCAAGAATAGGAGGATGAGGAGAAGGAAGAGGAGGAAGAGAAGAGGAGGAGGGAGGGAGGAAGGGGTGCTCTGGATGCAGAGAGGAGGTGTAGGGTGCAGGCAAGAATGCGATGGGAGGGAGAGGCTGTAAGCTTTCATTACCTCCAATTTTCAAAAGTTAGTTTAATTGTAAACTGTTTAAAAATAATTTACTCCATCCACATTTTTTTTCATTTATTTTTATTAGTTGGGGGCTAATTACTTCACAACATTGCAGTGGGTTTTGTCATACATTGACATGAATCAGCCATGGACACATTTTCTTTTTCTCAAGGTGGAGTTTTCACATGGATTGTATACAACTAAAATGGAAAGGGGGAGAGAAAAGAGTGGGACTGTGGGCAGGGCAGCTGTCTCTCCCCAGGCCTGAGCTTATTTCCCTGTTTTCATGCCTGAACTACCAGATTTGTTGTGAAGAGGAATGGAAAGAGAAGTGAATGGTTCTCTTTCACTTCTAGTCCTTGTGAAGAGAAGTTTCATGTATGCAACCCTTTTCCTATCCACTGTTACCTAGTCCTATCCATCCAAGGATAGGATGGATAGGACTTCTCCACTCCAAGGTTGTGCATTTGCTTGTTTTTGGTGTATGGGGTATGTGTGTGAGGTGGTGGTGGGGAGGGTTTATGCTAAATGGTTTTCAGAAAAGTTGTAAGATTCATACTGTGCCAGAAAATAGAGAAACCACTGACTTGTGATTTAGCAAGTGAGAAGAATTCTGAAAAGAGAAAAAACATTTGACTGCTTTTTTTTTTTTTACTAAAGATAATGATTGTTTCATGAATAGGGCTTAAAGAAAACATTTACTGTGCTGACTTTCTTATAAAAAATTGGTTGACACTAAATCATAAAAGCCCTATAGTTATAGACTATTTACCAGGACCTAGAGATCATCAAAATGCAAAATTTTATGTGTCTTGATCTATTGCTTGAAGGATTTGATATTTTTACAACTTGTACTGATCCATCTTATTATAACTGATTACACTGGACTACTTAAGTCCCAGTGGATTACATCCTCATGAAATGGTATATAATCAGTTTGATGAAGCATAACTGGTATGTCACTGTAGAACAGGTTATATCTTACATATTAGAAGCTGGACCACTAAAAATAAATTTCACTCTTGCAAGCTTATATAGTCATTTCCTTTTTTGGGGGTCAATATGCTGCAAAAATCCCTATATACTTTGTTGAAAACTTGTGTAACTTTTGCATATCAATAGCTAGGTTTTTATTATTTGAATAAACATTTAATATCTATTTTAAAAATAAAATTGCTCATTAGAAGATTAATCAGTTAAGAGAATTGTCTGTTTTATCTTTAAGAATTTAAAATTATATTTGTAATTTCATCAAATCAAATACAGGATGTCTCAGATCTTATCTCCTCACCCAAGGCTGATTCCTGGTAACCTTGTTAACATGAAGTTTCTTTTTGAATCTAGATTTTGTCCTTTGTTTCTAGGATCTTTGAGAAATGACATTTCCATGCAATTAAGTCTCATCATCTGCAAAATGTTGTCACAGTAGCTTCAGTTGAGGTTGACTTGAACAAACTGTTTTACAATATTACTTGTGATACTATGCCAGCAAGCCAGCTTAGAACATGCATAACACTGCTCTCAGCAAAATTTTACTGCCAGTTCCAGCAATAATCTGTACACATGAAGATACAAAATTAGATAGTTACTATTCAATTTGAACTTTTATGAGCTCCTAAAAAAGTAGCTCATAAATGTACAAAAAATGGAGAATTTTACCCCTTAGCTTAGGAGACAAAAAGAGACCAAACTAGTATCTGTAGCACGCAAGACTAGATTATGTTTAAGTTCACAGAGTTACAAGAGCTCTTATATGGTAAGCCCTCACATGGTAACTTTATTGTCTTCTGAATTTGTATATGTAATTTTTCTCAGAACTTTTAGAATAAGCCCATCCAAGGTAGAATACATACACAATGCAATTAAAAAATTCCACCTGCATACTGAACACAGGTCAATATTATGATGTTATTAATTTTATCCTCATAAAGTGGTTTCATGTACAGTATGATCTTACTGAATTTTTATTGTTACCTTTGAAGTCAATGAGAGTTGTGATCTCACGCAAATATCTTAAATGCACCATTGTGCTTGAGACTGAGAAGTACGGGAAAACAGTAGAATGACAAGAGAAATAATATCATAAGTCTCATAACTAGTTCTATTCCAATGACACTAGAAGTGTATATTTCATGTTTGGTTTTTCCTGCTTTCAGGGGAAAAAAACATTTTAAATGGATTTGAATCTGGCTTATTTTACTTCTTTAAATCTAGATTGATTTACTTTTGCTTACGTGCCAGTGTGTCAATTTTTTCTACATTGCATTATTGAATTTCCCAAAATAGTGGTTGTACAGATGGTATTTTCACATTTCCTTTCTGTATCATAATGCCTTAAAAATCCATAAGTCAAAATACAGATTTGGTAAACTACAGCATATTTATGTTAAAATTTCATTTCATAGCAGTTTACTTTGATGATCTATGATTTTAACCAGCTAGTTGTTTCAGCTTTTTTGCTATAAACAGGTAGCTTCTGTTGTCTGACCAATAACATAGCAATACCTGCAACTGCTTCTGATATTGATCCCTTGAGATCCTTTCAAGCAGCTTTCTGAAATGAAGTGTCACCAGAGGTTAAAATGCTGCTTCCATTCCTATGACAAATCAAGCTTTCAGAAGGTGAAGCCCAAACCAGAGACCAGATTCCTTTTTTTCCCTTGAAATCTTTGAGAGAAAACCAGAACAAAAGGCAAGAAAGGACAAGTGAGGGATCTGAGTCAGCAAAAGACAGACAGAGATCACTATACAAAACCAACACGCTTCAGAAGTGTTAATGAGTGTCTTTGTACTAGCCAAGTGCAGAGCAGCAAAAAGAATTGGAGAAAATCCATGAGTAATGGTAGATATGTGACATTCTCATTTTGTTTTCTAGTGGTTTCTTGATGAATCTAAACTAACTTGAACTACTGTGAAAATCCCTGTGAAAATAATTTCCATGTGGATGTAATGAGAGTTTAAAAAACAATGGTAATAATACTTATAGTAGTTAACACTGTTTAGAGGCTTATTATTTTCCAGAGACTTAAAAAACTGTTTTGCATGTGTTTCCTAATTTAATTTGCATAATAATTCCAAGTGATGGTTATTGTGACAGTTTTACGCAAGAGGAAACTGAGGCACAAGGAGCATAAATAATTTAAACAATTAAGAACCAAGGATGTGCTTCAGGTCAGAGCTTAGTTTTAATCCCAATGCCTAAAGAACTGGAAGGAGAGCAGAATATCTCATCATTTTAAACATCCTAAAGGTTAATTCCAGCCCAGACTGCCAAGACAGGGCTTTGCCAAATGGTGCATCACAGACAATCGATGCTAGAGTCACTCTTATAGACTATCATACTCTCTATATAATCTCCACATTTCTGTCCTTTTCTATTTTAATTTGTGGTATTCCTCTACTTAAAACAACTATTTTCTAATCATATTTGTTATTCTGACTGCTTGGGCAAAACAGAGTTTGGGGTAGCCCTAAAGACAAAAATAAATAAAATATTTTCTGGCACAATGTAACATCTTATATGCTACTTAACGTCCTTCCTTGTACACTGATATTGGATAAGAGGAGTAGAGAACTGTGACAATGCTCAAGTTTTTCAAGGTGAAAATGCCAAGGAGGATTAGATCTATTATTCAAGCAATTGTTAAAATTTTATGTTCTATTTATTTCTGGTTGAACTGGTTTTTGACTTTTACTTTGTATATATGGTAGTTAGGTCTCTGAAGAAACACCAGTGAATTGGTGACTTGGATAACTATTCATGCAATCCAGCCAATTGCTTTCCTCCTGCTGTTCTTCAAATGTCCTGAAGGCACTTGCCTCATTCATCACTACTGTTTTCTCATTTCTTTCACATTTTTTTACTGCATAGAATTTTCTTCACTGACCTTACTTGAAATTTATTTCTGAATACACGTACACAAAATAAATACTCACATATTCCTACTGAAAATCATATACATGTACTGCTTTACTTATGAGTGCTCATTGCTAATTAAAGCCACATTGGTGTGTGTGTGTGTGTGTATTTAACAAAGCTTACCCTTTGGAAAACTATGAAACTAAAAGGAGAAAAGTTATTAAATACTTAGGGTAGGTGCATTCAGAATTGAGACAATTAAAAGCAAAATTTTAGGGTTTAAATATGGCTCAAAACAGTGGAGATACTTCTATCTTTATAATCTTGAATATTATGTAACATCTTTTATTTTAGAGATACAGATCACTTGAAATGTTAACATAATGAACATGTGAAAATTTCAAAAAGTACAAAGGAGAAAGTAAACCTACCCAAATCCCCTCAATTTAAACACTGAAGTAAAACCACTGATTTTTTTTTTATGCATGGCAAAAGGTCTTATAACCTTTATATATATATTCACTGACATATAAAAAAACATTGTTGTTCTTCAGTTGCTAAGTTCATCTCTCTGCCACCCTATGGGCTATATAGCCTGCCAGGCTCCTCGATCCATGGGATTTTCCAGGCAAGAATACTGGAGTGGGTATTGTCACTTCTTTGCCCATCTATATATAGATAAATATATGAAAAAAATGCATAATAAAGCAAATATTATAAAATAATCACCATTTTTCATCTTATTTTTTCTCATCTGACTATAATAAAATACTTTTAATGTTGAATATTCTTCCATAATAGCATTCTTATCCTCTCTGATTACTGGAGCTGCTCTAGCTGTGATGCCTATTATTATGGACTGATCTGTGCCCCCCTTCCCCTTCCACAGCAATAGATATGTGGAAGTTCCAACCCTTAGTAACTCAGAATGTGACCTTGTTGGAGACAGGGTCTTTCTAGAGATAAATCAAAATGATGTCATTAGAGTGAAGCATAATCCAATATGACTGGTCTCCTTATAAAAAGGGGAACTTGGTGACAGATACAGGGAGAATGTCATGTGAAAATGAAAGCAGAGATTGGGGTGATGCTTCCACAAAGTCAAAGAATATCAAAGATGGACAGCAAACCACAAGAAGGCAGGAGAGAGGCATGGAAAAGATTTTTCTTCACAGCCCTCAGGTGAAACCAATCTGAGATTCTCATCTTAGATTTCTAGCCTCTAGAACTATAAAGCAATACATTTCTGATGTTTAAACCACTCAGTTTGAAGTACTTTTTCTGGCAGCCCAAGCAATCTAATAATATACTATGGACTCCACTCTCAGAATAATGTTTTTAAACTTATAAAAATACCTAGGGTTAAAAAAGTTATGAAAACATTAGAAACATTTTGTGACAGAACAATTAACATATGACTGTGTACTGACTACACACCACGTTTCCCAGTAGGTCTAATAATTTAACAGGCCATAATTTAACAATAGTGAGTCAAGTTACCCTTGACAACTACAACATGATAGGAAAAGATCTGTGATTTCTGTTGCTGACAACATAACAAGTACTGTTAATACTACTGTGGTTTATTTTCTCTATCCATAATTGAAACATCAATTATGGTTTAGTGAAAATAAGGAGGTCAGTTTTTCTTTTTTCATCCAAGTTCATGGATCCCAGATGAAAAGTCTTCATACAATATGACATTTTCCCAATGGCTTCATACTATAAGACCATTATTTGCAGGATTCATGCTAGCAAATAGTAGACACTCGATGAGAAAAATAATACATTTGTCAATTTTGAATATAAAATAATGCATCAAAGGAATCAAATCATGCATACTCCACTACCTCCCACTGTAAAATGCCTTATCCTCAGTCCAGATAGCCCTTTAGATTCCTGTACCTATTTATTTGCTGGCTATTTTCACTTGGATGTCCTACAGAGCCTCCAACTCAACATGTACAAACCTCACTAAAGTCCAGTATTAGACCACATTTCCTAGAAAAGAGAGTGTGAGGCAAAGCTATCTGCTAGCACCCCGCCTACTGCAAGGTTTGATCCCAGGAGATCCTGAGTGACCAGTAAGGCAGGTCTTGCCTCAGGATGTGTTGGCAGAATTTAGCTGAGAGCAACGAGAGGCAGTCCGTTTAGCTAAATATCCATTCGCCGCCTAATCTCACCAAGCAATTTACCAGCCCCTCCCCTAATACGTGGAGAAGGCAGTGGCACCCCACTCCAGTACCCTTGCCAGGAAAATCCCATGGACTGAGGAGCCTGGTAGGCTGCAGTCCATGCAGTCGCTAAGAGTTGGGCACGACTGAGCCACTTCACTTTCACTTTTCACTTTCATGCACAGGAGAAGGAAATGGCAACCCACTCCGGTATTCTTGCCTGGAGAATCCCAGGGACGGCGGAGCCTGGTGGACTGCCATCTATGGGGTCGCACAGAGTCGGTTACGACTGAAGCGACTCAGCAGCAGCAGCAGCCCCATCAGCCATACGCTCCCATCAACCATACGCTCCCATCAACCATACGCTCCCATCAACCATACGCTCCCGTCAGCCATCAGAACACCAAGTCAGTCCTCCCACCCGCGCTCCAAAATGCTCCCCGCTGGGCGGCTGGTGGGGCTTTCCCCCCCTCTAGCACATGACATACCTCACACTATCCTGTAATAAAGTAACTTTTGGCGGTCTCTGAACTCAGGGCTTCCCGCGTGGCGCTAGTGGTAAAAGAACCCACCTGCAGGAGAAATAAGAAACGGCAGGGTCAGTCCGCGGGTCAGGAAGATCCCTGGGAAGACGGCATGGCAACCCACTCCAGTATTCTTGCCTGAGGAATCCCACGGACAGAGGAGCCTGGCGGCTACAGTCCCTGGGGTTACAAAGAGATGGACGGGACCGAAGCGACTTAGAACACACACATTAACTGCTCTTAAATACTCCATGAATCCATACATCCAACTCTAACAGACTATAAATTATGCAAAGGACATGTGCAGCACAGCATCTTGTTATATAAGCTACAGCTGTCAATCAACAACCCCCTGGATTATGCAAAAGGCCTTGCCTTAAAAACTCGATCCCAGAGCTCCAGGAACACTGCTTCCCTTGGCGTGGCCCAGCTTTCTCTTGAGGTGTTGTTCTCTGTTCTTTCTTTGTGTGTGCTCAGTCCTGTCCAGCTCTTCGTGACCTGTTCTTTCTTTCCTTATTAATAAACTTTCCTGCAAGGGGTAAACACCTTAGATTCTTTTTATACTCACCAAGCACAAAGGCCCACGAGAGAAAGGGTGCCCAAACTGCTCGGCTAACAGTTCGCAGCCAGGTTCACCTGTTGCTGAATTTCCCAGGACATCTTCCCGGAGCCACTCTGAAACAACTGCATCCTGAAATAGTCTCCAGTGCAGGAGAGTAGAAAACAAGAATTCAGCTTCTTATCCTTGAGAGCTTCTCATCTCCTCTCTCGCGTGAGTCACTCAGTAGCCCTTCTAGGTTGTATTATCCAGCTCCTTTTTCTTCCCCTTTCTCCTTTTTTGCTTCCTCATTAATTTAGGCAGCGGCCCAGGCGCAGGACCCAGCAGAGCAGGCGGGCTGCTGAGGGGAGAACGCGGGCGAAGGGGGAGAGCAGCCGACTGTCTGCAGTAGGGCCACCGCGGCCTCTTCTGCTCACGCAACGCTCTCTTCAGGGACTGTGGGGCCTCACGACGCCCGCCTCACTGTCGCCTCAGGGCCTGCCAGCGCGCCGCCGCCACCGCCGCCATCTTGAGGCGGCCTTTCTCGAGCAGTGGCCTTCTTTCTCGGGCCTTCGGGCAATGGCACAGGAGATGGATTTCAGGATGGCAGCAGTGGCACGATTTAGCGGCCTCCAGGGTGCCTCAGTATGGTGGTCGCAGCTTGCAGCCCCTCAGACTTTGTTGGGTGAACTTGTGCACCTGCGGGAGCAACGCTGGGTTCTCCCTTGAAGCCCAGAGCCGGGAAGGAATGCCCAGGTGAGAAGTTCAGTACTGTATATCATCTTTGGTAGCCGCAAAGAATTATGGGTAAGTGCTTACCTTTCCAAATCTAGGTGGAGTTCTAGTCACCCTTCGTTCCATGTAGGACCCCTACATGGACCAGAGAGGAGCATATTACTCATTTCAGGAAAAGTTGCATTATTTCAAGCAAATAAGCCAAGTTACCGGTCAACTGTAAAGTTCCATCTTTAAACTTGGAATAGTTCTGTTTCGGGTTTTACTTCTTTGTCTGGTTCCATTTGAATTGTCTTCTGCCGTATTGTATTTGGCAAAAATATAATAGTAGGAAAGAAGACTTTGTGAGCATGTCTCCACTAGGGTATACGCTGTACAAATTATCTAGAAAACAACTAAATAATAAAAGGCTCTGCTACATCTTTTCTAATATTATTATTTAAAAATATTCTGAAATATTTCATTCCCCACAATATATTTTATAAAAGGATTAAATATAAATAGTTTGGAACACATTCTTGAAATTAAACCTTTTTTATTGACATCTAGTAGATCCTTGGAATATTTCTAGTATGACTCCCCAGCAAGCAGCTTTCAAAATCAATAGGGAGTCCTGAACCCAGAGAAATCTGCCCAGGATGGAAGTGGAATTAGGGCAAAAGGAAAGATATATTTAACAAAACCTTCAAAAGCTACTTTTTAAAAATAGCTATAGACTGTTAAAATGCCTATAGTCTGTTAGAGGCAGGCTTCAAAATGTTAAAGAATCCAAGTGTGATATTCTATAGTTCTTATAATTTAACTTGATTTTTAGAACATTTATTTCTCAGTAGACAAGCTTAGAACATATATGAAAGAGCTATCAAAGGGGCAATTATTGCTGGTACTAATCTCACCTAAGAAAATGTGGAGATATGTTTTAAGGAAAAAAGGTGAAGATTTTTAAGTATTTTATTTTTAATAAATTCTGTCATGTCATTAAATAAAGATTATTTAATCTTTCTTGCATAAAATTTATGGATTGAGGAGTGAATCTGTTAATATAGAACATATTTCCTGACTTTATTACTGGGCTATATATCTTTTTGTCTGCATACTGTAGGCAACCTTAGTCATTTTTATGTGCTCTCTTGAGAAAAATCTTCAGCAAGCATAAATGAGTTTTTATATTTTGGTTCTCAAGATTGTATATATTCTTTTATCTGGTCTAATGTCTATATGGTTAATGTCTATGTGGTACTAAAACATAAATTTTATAATCTTTTGGACAATTTAGTGCTTTATCTTCTGATACACCAGAATTAAACTCTAGGTATTATCTTACCCAGTCAAAAACCCTCTTGCTATTCAGTGATGCAAGCATGAAACAAGCATCCTGATCTCACCTGAGAAGTCTAGATGTTGGTTCAGATACAAATGGATGTGGATACAATTTTCTAGAAGTGTTAATTGTTTCTCCCTATGAAACAGTGTGTTTGTCAGAGTATTTAGGAGCAGTTTATTTCTTAAAACACTGCTCTATGTTATAGTTATCTGTACAGTTTATCTAGGTTTGTTAACCGGGAATAAAAGTCTGTGTTTGAATTCTTTATGGGATTTTGAGTCATCTATTTACTATATTTTAGTTGAAATAAAACTATTTTTTGGAGAAGAAATCATAAAATTATATCTAGGTTTGGTTAAAATAATTCTACTTTATCATACTGTTTAATCTACTGCACTGTTTCCAGAGTAAGGATGGTGGGCTGTATCTCAGGAATAATTCTAATTGCAGTAGGGATTTACAAGGAACAAAAACAGTGTTTGCTGTGTTAGGCTGAAGGAGGTCATATAGCATCTGTGACCACATGGAGTAATATTGCTTTTGGCTTAATGTTTTGGAACATCATAACTTCATATAGGTTTATGAAGAGATGTCCAGTCAGCACTCACTGTGTGGCATCATGTGGGCACAGAGGGAGGATATGTGCATGCGTGAATGTTGAGATCCTCACATTAAGAAGACATTTCATCCACAACCAAAATGCTGTCACTTTGGGAGTTGGATGATGTGGAGAGTGATTTCCCAGCTCCAGTAACTCTGCACAGCAGTTGGAAGCAGGAACCAAGGGGTATAATAAGCAAATAATGCAAATTGCTGCAAACCAAATAAATTCTGCCATTGCCCATGATTAGTAAAGGATTCAGCTCATTTTGCAGAAGGCTCTGAAGATTAAATTCCAACTCAGAAATGTACAGCTTGATCAGTAAAGTTTGTAAATGGCTTTACAGATGAAGGATGCCATTCAATAGTGAAGATGCACTTCAATTGCCAAAGCATTTAAAAAACTCTGCAGCTGAGTTGTGCTGTAGCCCAGAAGCAGGTGCCTGGATCTGTTACAAGTTGAATGGAATCAGCAGAGTATTCATATTCACTAAGAGTATGGTCTAAAAGAACATAAATGATATATAGCGAGTGTGTCATTTATTGAATTCTCCAAGTCAGTTAGCAAAAGGGGGCCACCATCTAACAGGTACAGTCTGAGACTAAATGAGGAAATTGAGCTTTCTCAGAAATAATGATGACATTGTGGCATTTAGGTATCTCAAATTTACCCTAGGCCATAGTCATCCTTCCTTTTAGGGGTGCATCACAGGAAAAATGGCATACAGGTGGAACATACCAAATTATTGTTGGCTGGGCTTGGGTCCTCAACCATAATACAGAGAACTCTCTACCAAGCTGATCCGTGGCCACAGTTTTTCTTCAACAAGTCAGGTTTCATAGCTTCATATCAAAAAAGCTATAGGTGGGTAAAGCCCACTCACTTGCACATTTCCCCAAAACCAAGTTTCAGATTTTACTTCTAAACAATATATAAAAAGAAATCAAATGAATGGAGGTGAGGAAGAGGAAAACTGGAAGAGAGAGAGAGAGATTGGTAGTTTCAAGTCTTTGTCAGTTCAGATGGGCTTCATATTTACTGCTTTAGTTCTATATCACACTTTTTGCAGAAAATATTACCCACAAGTGCTAATACACAGCCTCCCTACCCTTTTGCAGATATGTTTGACATGTGTCTGAAGATGGGATCAAACAGGTTTTGACTCCTAGCCCTTGCCTATCCCTGAACTGCTGATTATCATATCATACTGTCTCCCAAGCTTGGGTGGAACTCTCACCAATTCTCAGACATAACATTTTTGAAGACTTAATTTTTTTCCCCACCTAACTATATTTTTACCTCTTTCACATTCCCATCTCAAAAGTTTTTCTCTTTTTAGTAAGGTATTCCCATCACTCCCTTAGTTGCCCAAGGCTGAAATATAAGTGCCATCCTTGATTTCTCTCTTTCCCTCATACCTCACATCCAATCTTCCCATCCACCCTAATCAGTTCTTCCTCCCAGATGTATCTCCAATGTAGTCATCTTTCTTAAACTTTGGTAACACCCATTCATTTAGAGCAACGCCTCTTCTCCAGGGGAATACTGTAGGAGCCTCCCTGCACTGTCCTGTTCATTCTCTTCTCCATACAGCAGCCAGAGAGACACGATTAAAACTATAAACTTGTTCATGGCCTTCTGCTACTTACAACAGCTCAGAGTGTTCTGTTGGATACAGAATTGCTCTATATGACAAATCTTTACCTGACTTGCCCTCTCTCCCTCCTGCTCACTGTGTCCCTTATATCTTGTGTTGCTTTTACTTCTTTAGATATGCTAAGTTCTTCCCAGGCTTAGGGATTTTGCCCATATTTTCCTCTGCCCAAACACTCCTTGTCCTGCGTCTCATGACCAACTTTGTTCAATCATTCTGGTCTCACTCTGCATGCTACCTTTTCACAGAGACTATTCCTGATCACTCTGTCTGAAATAAGTCCTTAACTTCCATTCTCATGTTACTTATTTTCTCAGCAACTTCCTTGTTCACTCCTTTTCATAGCCCTTATCACAAATAACAGTTGTCCAATTACTACTCTATTAAATCATGTACGTTATTTTCTGGAAATAATAACCCATATTGAGATATTTAGTGATTTGGGTCCAATCACACCTAATGTTTTCCTCTTAATATGCACTCTTGCCTTATTGGTCATCTAGATACCACACAGTAGGTCTGTTTTTTAATGATCAGTTTTGGTTATGCCATCCTGCATTAGTCCTTCCCTATTCAGGTAGAATAACTAGATAAACTAAGGTGTTGAAACTTTGTTATATAAAATTAGGTGCTAAAGCTTTGTTATTCAACAGACTATAAGTAACTTAGATAAACTAAGGTGTTGAAACTTTGTTATATAAAATTAGGTGCTAAAGCTTTGTTATTCAACAAACTATAAGTAAAGTTCAGTTTACAAAGGGTGTGATTAGAGAATGGGTCTCAATTGGATTTCATCTTATCACACGTGAGTGACATGTGCTATTCATTGAAAATACTGAACAGATGAGTAAAAATCAAATGACTTAGAAAACTATTAGAAATTAAGCTATGTTTTATACATGTTCAAGAGTAATATTTTTATGCAAGATTGTACTCCAGGGAAGGAATTGATTAATGTGTTCAACTGTTGCAGAGAGTTCTTGGATTTCTCATCACTGGTCATTACTGCTTTTATAATGATCACATACTGAAAGACTGCATAGTCAGTGAATTGCCTTTTGAATGTTTCTGTTGGGTTGGCCAGAAAGTTTGTTCAGGGTTTTTCATATGAATGAACTTTCTGGCCAACCCAATACATGAAGAATCTAAGATTACATGATGCAAACTAGAGACAATAGATACAAAAAGGGATCAGAAAAGTGTTAACCTTAAAGCACCATGCCTAGTTTAAAAAGTTCATCTAATTCTCTTCCCTTTCTCCTTCCCTCCCTCCCCTTCCTTTCTTCCTTTTTCCTTTTTTCCTTCCTTTCTGTTATGGTTTTGGAAGGTAGTCTGTGAAATGGTTTTAGATTTTGTTTCTTATTGTTTTGACCAATGCATTGATACTTGAATTAGTTTACTATGGATGGCTATGGTTATGGTGTTTTCCAGCATTTAGTATTTATTTATGACCTAATTAAAGTTATAAGAATAAAAAACTATTATAGAATAGAAATACTTATAGATAGGTTGAAGCTTTATGACAAAATAATCAGAATTTTAATGCTGAAACACCAAGGATGAAAAACAACACTTGTATTTTATTTAAAAAATCTATTTCTATTATTTATTCACTTACTTACCCCAAAATTATTGTTTAACAACCACTGAATGCCAGGCAGTACATTAGGGTTGGGAATACAACAATTAATAAAATAAGTTTCTCCCTAATAAAATATACTTTCTATAGATAGAACATGAAATAGAGATAGAAACATGGCAGAGGAGTGATGAATGCTATAAAAAACAAACAAAGGTAGGCTAAGGAAGATTGATCAGAGAAGTGTGTGCATGGGTGTGCATGTGTAAAAGGGTATTTTTAGAAAATGATGAACTTGGAATAGGCATTTAAAGGACCTAAGAGAGTAAGCCATGTGACTATGGTCAAAAGCACACCAAGAAGAGGGGAAAAATGAGCAAAGTCTCTGAAACACAATATGGAAGTCAGAATTGGGAGAAAGGAGCTGAATAGAGATAATTGGTATCACAGAGTAGATGACGTTGAAGGGATGGTGGAGGTCTAGACTAGAGATTTAAAAATATCCTGAGTACTAGATGAATTTATTTATTGGTAAGAATATAAAAATATTTATTTTGCATTTTAAAATTACATATTAAGTTATTGGTGGTGAAAGTACATGTTAGATCAAAGTCAGAATTTTTTTTTTTTTAATAAAGGGCATCTTTATGGACCTTTTGGATATTTGAAAAAATTCTTAACATTTTATTTCATACATTTAAAGCCATAATTTTTAAGACATAAAATCTACATACATTTATATGTCACCTAGTTAAATGATTCCTTATTCTGCAAGGGTTCTTTTTTATTATAATATTAATTAATGCATTATTTCCTTTCCAAAAATAATTTATCTATAAGAAAGAAGTTTACTTTAGATGTGACTTTATGTTAGCATATAACTGATTCAACAGAGGGAGAAAAGAAAAAGGGAAGGCAAATCAATTTTGATGGCTTTGCTTTTCAAAACCTATAATAAATTCAAGATTGAGGATTGAGAGTGGCAGTAAGAAATGGTGTGAACTCCTTTAAGCAGAATTATATTTCACTGACACAATCCAGCAGGCTGGGTAATAGAGAAAATTCATAACTAATTGCTGCTATATCAGTTTTAATAGCCACCCTCATTTTGAGAACTTGATATATCCCAACTCTCAAGGGTATGCCTATAATTATGCTTTTGAGGTGTTCAAGTGCTTTATCACAGAGAGACACTTGAACTCCACTGTGAGAAGGTTAATTATTTACAATATCCTTGAAAACATTCTCTGGTATGAGTGGATTACATGAAGACACCTTGAAGTGACTACAGAAGTCCCAAGAAAGATAAATGTAAAAATCAATGACTTGTCTATGCTGTGTCTTAGAGGACTGCTTTAGAATATTAATATTATTAGCTGCTAACCTTGTTTTCAAAACTGTTTAAAAATGTTATTTCTCCCTCTAGCAATGAATACCTCTGGAGGATTGTGCTTAAATTTAGCTAAGATTTACAATTTCCTGACTTCTATTATGGGATTAATCCATGTAAATCATTTGGTGATGAATAAACATGGCTTGCCCACCATGTGTGTGTCTCTGGTTTTTAGTGTATGATTTCATGATTATAAAGTCTTTAAATAATTAAGGAATTGTCATTATTCTGAACTACTAGTTAGAATGCTTTTGGGTTTCACCTGTTCTCTGTTTAAAAGTCTCATGAGAGAAAAATTTATATAACTTTATAAACATAAATTGGGAGGAAGTTTCATTAGTCTACTTCCTTGCCCACATATTAGATGTCCAAGAAATGTTTATAGACTGAATGTCCTGAATTAAAGAAATGTGTTTTAAAATCCTTATTTACATTTCTACCTCTTTTTGTAAGCCTACTTTCTTCATTAAAAATGAGAAATTTCCCCTAAAAATAAAAAATTTTCTTTTTCATTCTATGTAATAACATAGAAGCCCTTTTTTTCCTTTTTCATCCCCCCTAGGTTTTAATTTCTCTATCTCTTCAGTGTTTTCAGTGGTCCAAACAAAAATCTTACCTCAGTGACCCCTTCTCCATGGAGTTTTGGTTCTCTCCAGGGTTGCCAACTGAACTTGGCTCTGTGTAGGTAACAGACTACATCATATAACTCAGTCAGATGATATTTTACTTACTATATTTACAGAATTATTCTTTTGGAAGCTCCCTTAGCTTTAGCATAAAGGGCAATTTATTAGGTGGGTGCTGACTTATCTCACAGAGCCCTAAGAAGATTTGATCAACCAGGCAGGAACTAGGTCTCTCTGAAGCAGCATTTGTGGGTCTTCTCTTTACTAGACTGGTATTAATAGGGTCTTACTCCATTGACACCTAGTTTCTGTGACTGTTGGTAAAACCTACAAATTCTGACGAGGGAATTTGATTGGTTAGCTTAGGGTCTGGTGACTACCCCTGGCCAATTATCTGAAACTATAAATGAGGTCTCAGAGGAGAAGTGTTACATGAGGGCTTCCCTGGTGGCTCACTGGTAAAGAATCTGCCTGCAACGCAGGAGCCTCAGGGAGACAAGAGTTCAGTCTCGGGGTCTGGAAGGTCCCCTGGAAAAGGGCATAATAACCCAATCCAAGATATTCTTGCCTGAGAATTCCATGGAGAGAGGAGCTTAGGCCATAGTCCACGGGGTTGCTTAAGTGACTTAAGTGACTTAGCACCACCAATAAATATGTTAGAGACTCACTCCTGTGAGAAGAGGGGATGATAGTGAGTTCAACCCTGAGCTCCTCTCCTGTGATGGACAGGGAAGCCTGGTGTGCCACAGTCCATGGGGTTGCAGAGAGTCAGACACGACTGAGCGACTGAACTGAATTGAACTCCTCACCCATAGTGAGGAGTAGTAATATCACATACTGAGACAGGAAGGGAAGCAGGGCACTGACTTTAAAGGAATGATGTAGCCTGAGGACATGGCAATCAGTTTGGTTCTAACTGATTAGAACCAAATAGGTCCAGGATGGCAGACTAGTCAACTTCCACTGGATCTTGAACTTCAGTATACTCATTGCAACACAACAATAAGCTAAGCAACACACTTCTAGCTGCCATGACAGTTCCAAGGTCAACCATAAAGGTCAAAAGGTGGGCGGTGACCCAATTCCTGGAAATCTCACCCTTTCCCCTAAATATGTGAAATACTGCTCCCATTCATTAGCCTATGAAATTACCCACCCCTATAAAAACTGACAACCATATATCCTGGTGCCTCTAGCGTTCCAAGATGGTCCACACTCTGTCTATGGAGTGTATTTCTCCCTGAATGAACCTTCTTTTACTTTACTAAAGTTCTCACTTGAATTCTTTCCTATACGAAGCCAAGAACCCATACTTGGCAGCAGTCCAAGAGACTCAGCCGTGACCTGGGATGTGACCATCCTGTTGCACCCCACTCTCTTTCCTGCAACAGTGATACTTCTCAGTATGAGTGCTTTCACATTTTCCATGCTTTGCTATTATATATGGTCACTGATAGAGTAAGGAAACTTTTCACAGTTTACCTAATCAAGTTACCAAACAAAAGCTCTTATGGGAAATTTTTTCTGATATTTTATTCTTATTTATCTTATTACTTTATTTTTAGCTTTCTTTTTATGTAATATCACATCAATCAAATAGCAGATATTTAATAAATGTTGCAGGTGCAAATGTCATTTGCTAACATTTACACAGATCCTGACCAGATGTTTTGTTTCAGAAAGAATCCATTATGTACTCACTGTCAGTGGTGAGGCTGATGTGGTAGTCAAAGATAGAGAAGATGGAGAGATTTTATTAAGTTATTGGCAGTGAGATTGAAGAAAAGTGGATGGAATTGAGATATTTGTGAAGTACAATTACCTTTTATTGGCAATTGATGGATGTTGGGAGGCATCTCTCTTTCATGAATGTGTTGAATATAGTCACACAAACAATTTTTGTTCTACAAGTCTGAATTGGTTTCTAATAAAAGCATTTAAAAAAATTTTATTAGTGCTCATGTTCCAAGCAGCCTTATGAAAATAAACATATTTTGAAGATGCAGTTTTCCTGATGTTTGTTTTTGTATCATTATGAAATTTATACAAAATATGTTCAACATAAACCTTTAAAATACACTAACAAGAAAGCAAAACAGATTTGTCAACAACTAAATAGGTTGTCAAAATAAATCTGTATAATGTCAGATAAAAGTTAAAACATTGGATAAAAAAATTAAATGTGTTTTTAAGGTTCCATTTTTAAACAACCTGAAACAAATGTTGTTTCAAATCTTTCTTTTGCCAGTAGATGTTATTACTGAGGAGGGATAATTTCACTAGTAGGTGCATTACTGCCACCTAAAATAGGAGAGTCCACATCACCACAGATGTTCCTCAGACAAGCAGATGGGGACTTCATGGACGATTTGTCCTTCTTCCCAGGAGCAAGTGTCATTATAGAGGAGATTTGAAAACCTGCCTTTTAGTACCAGGTCAAAACACTCACTTAATCTGAATTTATGTTCCAATGGTTACCACAACGTAGAAACTTTTAAGTTTACCATGTAAACAAAACACTAACCATGAGACAAGATGGTAGCCTCACAGTTTTAGATTTAGATGTGTTTATGTCTTTCATTTTCTTCCTTTCCACAAAAGGACTGCATCCTGTGGTTGGTTTTTAAATAAAATATTTCAGGTATCCTATATGCCTAGAGAATAAGATACTTAGAAATGCATCATCCAGCTTGAAAAGGACAAAAGAACTCTATGTACCCTTTCAGATCACATTTCTGTCTATAGCTGTCAGAGGTAGTCTCTATTTTGAATTTTGAGTATTCTGTTCTCATGCATTTCTTTATACATTTACTGCATATATATTAAATATAAAATATTGTCCCTGTGCATTCTAAGTCCCTTCAGCTGTGTCCGACTCTTTGCAACCCCATGGACTGTAGCCCGCCAGGCTCCTCTGTCCATGGGTTTCTCCAGGCAACAATACTGGAGTGGGTTGCAATAATCCCTTCTCCAGGGGATCTTCCCAACTCAGGGATTGGACCCAAGTTGGCAAGCAGGTTATTTACCACTAGTGCCACCTGGGAAGCCCAAAATATTGTTTGTTTTTTGTAGTTCAGTCACTAAGTTGTATCTGACTCTTTGTGACCCCATGGACTGCAGCACGCCAGTCTTCCCTGTCCTTCACTATCTCTCAGAGTTTACTCAGACTCATATCCTTTGTTTGGTAGGTTTTAAACATTAAATACTGTATCCGTTATTCAACAGTTATCTCTCAACTCTTGCCAAACCTTTTACACTCTGCTGTATGATGCTGGCGCAGGGACTGTACAGACCACATTTCTGCTTCACCAGCTGGTTCCCTATTGGGCTGTGCTATTAGAGGTATTAGAGCAGGACTGGCAGGTGGGAGAAAATAGGCATTTGCTTCTTGTTGTTTGCCTCCCATTGCTGTGACACTTAGATTGACAGCTGCTTTCATGGTACAGCATCAGTTCCTTCCATAAGCAGCAGCTAAATCCAGTTTGCAGTTTTGACCCTCCCAGAAACAGCCTTGTTGCTGCCACCTCAGAGGCTAGGCACCAGCTATAGATGCCTGTCACATTAAAGGTTTGGATCCCTGCCTTATGGGGTCCTTCTTGAGTTGCAAACAATGCATCAATTAATTAGGCCACTTCCTCCAAGGTCTGAGTTTCAGTTTTGTTCCCACAGCCCCAGGGAATCTAGCTACTTCCTACTCTTACTACTATATTCCACAAGTCCCCTTTTTGCTTTTTAAATAACTTCATTAACTAGAGATAAGGTGGTTGTTGTTAACAATTCATTTTGTTAAATTCTCTATGTTTCCTGATTCTAATTTAAATAAAGCCATTAACATAGGTAGTATTCTTGAATGTACAATTTTCAGACAGAATTTTGTTTCTGAGGTCCATCGATGGTGTTTGTATGAGTCTGAACGTGAAAATAAAAGTGCAAGTAGCTCAGTCATGTCCTACTCTTTGGGACCCAATGAACTATACGGTTCATGGAATTCTCCATGCAAGAATACTTGAGTGGTAGCCTTTCCCTTCTTCAGGGGCTCTTCCCAACCCAGGGATCTACCCCAGGTCTCCTGCATTGCAGGCAGATTCTATACCAGCTGAGCCACAAGGGAAGCCCAAGAATACTGGAGTGGGTATCCTATCCCTTCTTCAGCGGATCTTCCTGACCCAGGAATAGAACCGGGATCTCCTGCATTGCAGGTGAATTCTTTACCAAGATGTAAGTCTAGTGAAATAGTTTTCACTGATGTATTTTATCTTGTAGATATGTCGCAGTTTATTCATTCTTCTTGGAAAGGGTTGTTTAAAAAAGTACCACTCTAAATATTTCTGTATGGACTTGGTGCAAATGCTCATCTAAACATTTTGCATATGTATTAGAGATTCTCAGAGAAGTTACCAAGAAGTGAATTTATTGGTCCATAGAATTTGTGCATTTTTAACTTTATAAAATATTGGCAAGTTGTTTTCCAATGTAGTTGTATCAATTTATACTCCCAAAAAGAATTGTGTAAAAATTCTCATTGTTCTTTAGGTATTGTTAGATTTTTTAAATTCTGTAATTCTTAATAAGAATGATATTTTACTGTGATTTTAATTTGCATTTTTCTAAGGTTTTACATTTTCCTCTATGTTTATTGGTCATTTTTATTTCTTTCTTTAATTATTTGTTTACATGTTTTGTCCATTCTTTTCATGATTCTTGGTCTTCTGTTGATTTAGTAATATTTTATACATATGATAGAATCTAATTGTATGCCATTTAAAATGGTTTTCAAGTATTTTTCTCCCATTCTGTGGTGTCTCTTCCTCTTTAATGGTATCTTTTGATGAACTGACATTTTTATTTTGAATGTACTCAGATTTATGAATCTTAATATTTACAATTTGTGGGTTTTGGTGCCTTGTTAAAAATTCCTTGAAATAATAAAAGTTATTCACCTGTATTTTCTTCTAAACATTTAAATATTTGTTTATTGTCTTTTGACCTTTAATCTACCTAATATTTTTGCATAGACATTCAATTTTTTTTCATGTAGATAATCTATCACTTATTGAATGATTTATCCTTTTATAGTAATCTATAATGCCACCTCTAATATTTATAAAATTTTCATATGTTAGTTTAGACTGTTTCCACAGTCTAGTCATCTATTTGTCTACCACCATGATACATTTTAATTGTTACAACTTCATAAAAATACTTGATTTTTTTTTTTTTAAAGAATGAAAATCTTTGCTGTGCCCCCACTACTACCATCACTTTCTTCTATGCTTTCAAAATTATCTTGGCATTTCTTCGCCTTTATCATTCATATAAAAAAGTTCAGTGTTTATTAATTTCCAATAAAAATCATCTTGGAATTTTTATTGGGTTTTCATGATGCCTCTAGATTAATTGGAATTTTTGGCATCTTTATTTATTTATTTATTTTTTCCTGTTTTATTATTATTATTATTATTATTATTATTTTTTCCATTTATTTTTATTAGTTGGAGGCTAATTACTTTACAACATTGCAGTGGTTTTTGTCATACATTGAAATGAATTAGCCATGGATTTACATGTATTCCCCATCCCGGTCCCCCCTCCCACCTCCCTCTCCACCCCATTCCTCTGGGTCTTCCCAGTGCACCAGGCCTGAGCACTTGTCTCATGCATCCAACCTGGGCTGGTGATCTGTTTCACCCTAGATATACATGTTTCGATGCTGTTCTCTTGAAACATCCCACCCTCGCCTTCTCCCACAGAGTCCACAAGTCTGTTCTATATATCTGAGTCTCTTTTTCTTTTTTTGCATATAGGGTTATCGTTACCATCTTTCTAAATTCCATATATATGTGTTAGTATACTGTAATGGTCTTTATCTTTCTGGCTTACTTCGCTCCATATAATGGGCTCCAGTTTCATCCATCTCATTAGAACTGATTCAAATGAATTCTTTTTAATGGCTGAGTAATATTCCATGGTGTATATGTACCACAGCTTCCTCATCCATTCATCTGCTGATGGGCATCTAGGTTGCTTCCATGTCCTGGCTATTATAAACAGTGCTGCGATGAACATTGGGGTGCATGTGTCTCTTTCAGATCTAGTTTCCTCAGTGTGTATGCCTAGAAGTGGTATTGCTGGGTCATATGGCAGATCTATTTCCAGCTTTTTAAGGAATCTCCGCACTGTTTTCCATAGTGGCTGTACTAATTTGCATTCCCACCAACAGTGTAAGAGGGTTCCCTTTTCTCCACACCCTCTCCAGCATTTATTGCTTGTAGACTTTTGGATAGCAGCCATCCTGACTGGCGTGTAATGGTACCTCATTGTGGTTTTGATTTGCATTTCTCTGATAATGAGTGATGTTGAGCATCTTTTCATGTGTTTTTTAGCCATCTGTATGTCTTCCTTGGAGAAATGTCTGTTTAGTTCTTTGGCCCATTTTTTGATTGGGTCATTTATTTTTCTGGAATTGAGCTGGAGGAGTTGCTTGTATATTTTTGAGATTAATCCTTTTTCTGTTGCTTCGTTTGCTATTATTTTCTCCTAATCTGAGGGTTGTCTTTTCACCTTGCTTATAGTTTCCTTTGTTGTGCAAAAGCTTTTAAGTTTCATTAGGTCCCATTTGTTTATTTTTGCTTTTGTTTCTAAAATTTTGGGATGTGGGTCATAGAGGATCCTGCTGTGATTTATGTCGGAGAGTGTTTTGCCTATGTTCTTCTCTAGAAGTCTTATAGTTTCTGGTCTTGCATTTAGATCTTTAATCCATTTTGAGTTTATTTTTGTGTATGGTGTTAGAAAGTGTTCTAGTTTCATTCTTTTACAGGTGGTTGACCAGTTTTCCCAGCACCACTTGTTAAAGAGGTTGTCTTTTTTCCATTGTATATCCTTGCCTCCTTTGTCGAAGATAAGGTGACCATAGGTTCGTGGATTTATCTCTGGGCTTCCTATTCTGTTCCATTGATCTATATTTCTGTCTTTGTGCCAGTACCATACTGTCTTGATGACTGTGGCTTTGTAGTAGAGTCTGAAGTCAGGCAGGTTGATTCCTCCAGTTCCATTCTTCTTTCTCAAGGTTACTTTGGCTATTCGAGGTTTTTTATATTTCCATACCAATTGTGAAATTATTTGTTCTAGTTCTGTGAAAAATACCGTTGGTAGTTTGATAGGGATTGCATTGAATCTATAGATTGCTTTGGGTAGTATAGCCATTTTGACAATATTGATTCTTCCAATCCATGAACACGGTATATTTCTCCATCTGTTTGTGTCCTCTTTGATTTCTTTCATCAGTGTTTTATAGTTTTCTATGTATAGGTCTTTTGTTTCTTTAGGTAGATATACTCCTAAGTATTTTATTCTTTTTGTTGCAATGGTGAATGGTATCATTTCCTTAATTTCCCTTTCTGTTTTCTCATTGTTAGTGTATAGGAATGCAAGAGATTTCTGTGTGTTAATTTTATATCCTGCAACTTTACTGTATTCATTGATTAGCTCTAGTAATTTTCTGGTAGAGTCTTTAGGGTTTTCTGTGTAGAGGATCATGTCATCTGCAAACAGAGAGAGTTTCACTTCTTCTTTTCCTATCTGGATTCCTTTTACTTCTTTTTCTGCTCTGATTGCTGTGGCCAACACTTCCAAATTTGGCACCTTTAATATCTAGTCTTTTTCTTCATGGATGTGGTATGTATCTCTTTTTGCTTAGGTCTTCTTTATTATCTTTTAATATATTTTAATAATTTTCTCCTTAAACACCATGAACCTTTTAAAAAATACTTTTTCCTAGGAACCCCATTACTTTTTTGTTGCTATTATAAATGATTTTTTTTAATTTGTATTTTCTGTTTGTTGCTGTAATAGGGATGTGATTAACTTCTACATATCTTATATATGAAAGCTTGTGAACTCTTATTTTAACAATTTATATCTTTTTAACATTTCCTATAAAAGCCATTGTTACCTTCAAATAATGATAGTTTTGGTTTTTATTTTTAACTACTATACATTTAAGTTAGTTTACTAGGTAGATTAGGACCACCTCTTATACAATACTAAATAATCAATGACAGAAAACACCCTAGTTTTTTCTTTTGACTGATTTCAAGGAGAATATCTTTAAACTGTATCATTCAGGATGTGTTTCCCTTTGTGTAATTGATAGATACCTTTTTTCAGATTGGTATCAGATTGAATAATTTTTTAAGATTATTAGTAATTTGCTGTTTATTTACTTAGCATGAATGGGTGTTTAATTTTATAGGAAGCTTTGTCTACATCTGATGAGATTATAACCCTTGAACCAGGAGCAGGACTCAATAGAATGTGAGCAGAAAACAGCCTTATTCTCGTCTCTTCTCCTTTGCGTCATACCTGTTTTATGCCCTAGTTCTTTCTCTGACCTTGAATGAAGTATAATGTAGATCCTGTGTATTTCCTGCCACATCTGGTCTTCAGTCATTTCTAAGCTCAGAAACAATCTCATTTCAGTAGCAGAATTATCAGCATGGGAGTAATCTGAAGTTTGAACTTTCTGTCTGAAGCCTTTCCCCATTTTCCATCTTGGTTTTATTTCAGGCCTGGAAAATTAAAGTAAGGAAGGAGCATGGTCAGCTTTTCTCCAAACTCGTGTCTTCCACTCTACTTCTCAGTAGCTGCTGTGGGCCCTCCAGAGTCACATCTAGAAAAAGGAGATGCAGGAGAAAAAGAACAGGCTTAAATAGCAGGTATCCTCCTGCTTCAGTGTTGGAAACTTATGGACTTAGCTGACATTCAAAGCTGCCTTTCTTTCTGGAGAGCATTCCTGGTACATCCAGGAGCTTTCCTCCTGGTAACCTTCAACCTCAATTCCTGTCTCACAGGCTATATCATCTTCAGTTCAGCATTAATGATTCTGACTCTCAGTTTCTGTGCTTTCAGGAGTTCTTTGATTTGCTTGTTCCCCTCTCCAGGAAGTTCTTTTTGGCCAAAGTCCTATTTATGATGATTTCATATTTGTTGCATCTTTGAAAAAACTATGCCACCAGAAATTTCACCAGCCTGTGATTCCACCCAGCCTCTCTGCTGCCCTGGGTCTATAGCTAAAATCTCTTACCTTTATTTTTTCAGGCATGTTTAAGAAACTAACCCTTTGTGAGTTCCAAACTCCAGGGACATACATATCGAGCAGTTGCCTTGTATTTCATCTCTATTAGCTTGAAGAATCCTCTTCCCACTTTACTTGAAAGTTGCC
The DNA here is from genome assembly GCF_023699985.2 of Odocoileus virginianus. Taxonomy (NCBI): domain Eukaryota; kingdom Metazoa; phylum Chordata; class Mammalia; order Artiodactyla; family Cervidae; genus Odocoileus; species Odocoileus virginianus. Next base: position 4,324,246 of record NC_069703.1, on the reverse strand, counting down.
AGGAAGAAATACACAGTATCCAACAGATCTCTGCAAAAGACTATTCTCAACCAGCTGATCAACACTTTAATTACCCCTTGTATATCCTCATATTAGGTGGTGAACTAAGCATCAGACTAGTTTTATACAACTTTTTCCTGCAAATTATGAACTAGTTGGACTAGATTCTTCTTAAAATATGCAGTTTTATGAGACTTTCTGTTGTTTGTGGTTTCATAAAAAATTCCATTTTAGCATACACTTAGAAGATGATCAAATAGATGGGGAAACAATGGAAACAGTGACAAACTTTATTTTTTGGGGCTCCAAAATCACTGCAGATGGTGATTGTAGCCATGAAATTAAAAGATGCTTACTCCTTGGAAGGAAAGTTATGACCAACCTAGATAGCATATTAAAAAGCAGAGACATTACTTTATCAACAAAGGTCCTTCTCATCAAGGCTATAGTTTTTCCAGTAGTCATGTATGGATGTGAGAGTTGGACCATAAAGAAACCTGAGCACTGAAGAATTGATGCTTTTGAACTATGGTATTGGAGAAGACTCTTGAGAGTCCCTTGGACTGTGAGGAGATCCAACCAGTCCATTCTAAAGGAGATCAGTCCTGAGTGTTCATTGGAAGGACTGATGTTGAAGCTGAAACTCCAATACTTTGGCCACCTGATGTGAAGAACTGACTCATTTGAAAAGACCCTGATGCTGGGAAAGATTGAGGGCAGGAGGAGAAGGGGACAACACAGGATGTGATGGTTGGATGGCATCACCGACTCAATGGACATCAGTTTGGGTGGACTCCGGAAGTTGGTGATGGACAGGGAGGCCTGGCGTGCTGTGGTTCACGGGGTCGCAAAGAGTCGGATGTAACTGAGCAACTGAACTGAACTGAACTGATAAGATGAGCCACATTTTTTTTTTTTTTTGTCTATTAATGTAGTAAATTAAATTACATTTTCTAGAGTTAAACAATATTGCATTTTATCTATGTTTATAGGTAGTTATTCACAAAAGAACAGCAAAATATTATCATGTATACTTAACTGAGATTCTCACAGCAAGTATGTAGAGATGATTTGCCATTCCCTCCTCCAGTAGATCATATTTTGTCAGAGCTTTCCACTATGATCTGTCCATCTTGGGTTGCCCTACGTGACATGGCTCATAGCTTCATTGAATTACACAAGCCCCTTCACCACCACAAGGCAGTGATCTGTGAGTTCCAAAGAATAGTAAGGAGAGAAAAGAAGGCCTTCTTAAATGAACAGTGCATAAAAATAGAGGGAAACAACAGAAAGGTAAAGACTAGAGATCTCTTCAGGAAAATTGGAAATATCAAGGGAACATTTTGCCCAAAGAAGGGCACAATAAAGGACAGAAATCATAGAGACCTAGTAGATGCAGAAGAGATCAAGAAGAGATGGAAAGAATACACAGAAGAATTGTACAAAAAGATCTTAATGAACTGGATAACTACAAAGTGTGGTCAGTCACTCAGAGCCAGACATTCTCCAGTGTGAAGCCAAGTAGGCCTTGGGAATCACTGCTGTCAATAAAGCTAGTGGATGCAATGGAATTACAGTAGAGCTATTCATAACCCTAAAGGATGATGCTATCAAAGTGTTACACTCACTATCAGCAAATCTGGAAGACCCAGCAGTGGCCACAGGACTGGTAAGAGGTCAATCCTTATGCCAATTCCCAAGAAGGGTAGTAGTAAAGAATGTCCAAATCATCAATTGCACTCACCTCCCACACTAGTAAGGTCATGCTTAAAATCTTGCATACTAGGCTTCAACATTACTTGAACTAAGAACTTCCAGACATCTAAACTGGGTGTAGACAGGGCAGAGGAACCAGAAATCAAATTTCCAACATTCGCTGTGTCATAGAGAAAGCAAGGGGATTCCAGAAAAAAAAAAAATCTACCTCTGTTTCATGGACTATGCTAAAGCCTTTCACTGTGTGCGTGCTAAGTCACTGCAGTTGTGTCCAACTCTGTGTGACTCTATGGACTGTAGCCTGCCAGACTCCTCTGTTTATGGGATTCTCCAGCAAGAAAACTGGAGTGGGTTGCTAATTCCTTCTCCAGGGGATTTTCCTGACCCAGGGATTGAACCAGTGTCTCTTATGTCTCCTGCAGTAGCAGATGGGATCTTTACAACTAGTGCCACCTGAGAATGTGGATCATAACAAACTGTGTAAAGCTCTTAAAGAGACAGGACTACCAGACCATCTTACCTGTCTCCTGAGAAACCTGTGTGCAGGTCAAGAAGCAACCATTGGAACCCTGTATGGAAAAACTGATTGGTTCAGGATTGAGAAAGGAGTATGACAGGGCTGTCCACTGTTACCTTCTTGTTTAATCTGTATGCTGAGCACATCATGAGAAATGCCAGGCTGGATGAATTACAAGCTGGAATTAAGATAGGTAGGAGAAACATCAACCACCTCAGACAAGCAGATGATGCCATTCTAATGGCAGAAAATGAAGAGGAACTAAAAAACCTCTTGATGAGGGTGAAGGAAGGGAGTGAAAGAGCCAGCTTAAAACTAAATATTAAAAAATCTAAGATCTTGGTATCTGGCCCCATTAATTCATGGCAAATGGAGGAGGGGAGTGGAGGAAGTAGTGACAGATTTCCTCTCCTTGGGCTCTAAAATCCCTGTGGATGGTGCCTGCAGCCTGAAATCAGAAGATGATTGCTTCTTGCAGGAAAAGTATGACAGACCTGAATAGTGTGTTGAAAAGCAGAGATGTCATTCTGCCAACAAAGGTCCATATAGTCAAAGCTGCGATCTTCCCAGTGGTCATGTACGGTTGAAAGAGCTGGATGTAAAGAAGGTGGAGTGCCAAAGAATTGATACCTTTGAACTGTGGTGCTGGAAAAGACTCCTGAGAGGTTCTTGGACAGCAGGGAGGTCAAACCAATCAATCTTAAGGGAAATCAACCCTGAATACCCATTGGAAGGACTGAAGCTGAAGCTCCAGTGTTTTGGTCATCTGATGTGAACAGCTGATTTGTTGGAAAAGTCCCTGATGCTGGGAAAGATTGAGGGCAGAAGGAGAAGAGAGTGTCAGAGGATGAGATGGCTGGATGGGATCACGAATGCAATGGACATGAACTTGGGCAAACTTTGTGAGATGTTGAGGGACAGGGAGGCCTGGTGTGCTGCTGTCCATGGTGGTCACAAAAAGTTGGACATGATTGGATGACTGAACAATACTTAACTGGACAAAGTCAGTCTAATTGCCATTTCTTTACAGAGAATGTGTCTCTTCTCTCTGGTTGCTTTACAATCTTCTTGGTGTCTTTGGTGTTCTGTATTTTCACTGTGATTTTTCCATATGTGGTTTTCTTTTGTTTATCCTGTTTGGGAGTCATCATATCTCCTGAATTTGAGGATTTATGCTTTTCATCAGTTCAGGAAAATTTTCAATGATAATGTCTTTCAAATTTCCTTTTTTTGCATCTATTCATTATATTTTGGAACTCTAATTAAAATATGTTCAAACTTACTCTATCCTCCATGGCACTTAACTGCTATTCTTTATTTTTCGTTCTCTGTCTTCCTAATTTATTTACACCTATTTTTCTCATTAAGAGTAATCTTTTTAGGTGTGTTTAACTTGCTATTTCTACATATTCAAAGTATTTTTATTTCAATTTTTATATTATTTGTTTCATTTTAAAATTTGTCTGCTTGTTTCAGATAGTATGTAATTTTCTGAATTTTTAGATTCAATGTTTTATTCTTTCAAAAATATAAAACATATTTATATTATATTCTAGGTCTTATGATTCTGATGTTTGAAGACTTTTGGAATGTAATTTGATATTTTAATCTAATGGCTTTTTAAAAATAGTGGTTTGTTTCCTCATATGTTTTAGTTGTGTAATTTTGACATGGGGCATATATTTGGGGTGTCTTTCAGTACTTATCTTGTTAGGCATATTTTAATGATGTCCCCATAGAGTGCTATCAACTAGAGACCACTTTATGGTAATTTCTGAGCATTGTTTTCTGAATACTGGTAACATAGATTTCAAGCCCTTGTAAAGACATCTGAGGTTGAGAATTTTCAGGGTAGTTGCTTCCTTTTTTACTTATCCCAAGCTCCATCCATTTCTATTTAGTTGGACTAGGCTAGACTCTGCTGTGGTAACACACCTTGAAATCTCATTGACTGAGTGCAACAAATGTTTATTTATTGCTCAGGTCAAATCCAATGTGGGTCCTGTGGGGTCTCTTCTATATCTTATGACTTAACAATACAGGTTCCTTCTGTCTTGTGACATCACCATCTTAATACAAGGCTTCTAAAGATATGTGTCAGGAAGAATATTTGGACTATCACATTGCTAATATAGAAATCATGTATATGTCTTTGACTAGTATAATTCATTATTTCTGATCAGTTCATGGAATTTGAAACTCAAGAAAAACTTTAAACTTTTTATTCCCGCTTGGCCAAAGAAATATTTTTTGTGAAGTATAATATATAAATAAAGGTACATATGTATAAATATATGTATATATGAAAATATACATCTAAATATATACAGATATGCATGATGCCACATGCTCAATCATGTCTGACTCTTTGCAACCCCATGTACTGTAGCCTGCCAAGCTCCTCTGTTCATGGAATTTTCCAGGCAAGAATATTGGAGTGGGTTGCCATTTCCTTCTGCAGGGAATCTTCCTGACCCAGAGATCAAACCCATATCTCTGGTGACTCCTGCATTGCAGATAGATTTTTAACTTGCTCAACCACATATATACCACATGTGTATATGTGTGTGCGTGTGTGTGTGTGTGTGTGTGTGTGTATAAATATATTTGTTTTGCATATAATTATGTATATACATACACATAGATTAATATACAAAAAGACCCCAATTCCCTGAAATCAAATGTGAAAACATAAAAACTCTCTAAGAACAACTTCCCCTAGCCCTGCAACCAGCCATCTAATACCAGGCCTCACTAAGCAGCAGGCTGGGACCAGCCCTGTGCCTCCCTGGGCCCAACAGCCAATCAACTCTTGACCCATACCCCCTCTACCAGCAAGCCAACATCATCTCCAGATCCTCTTGGTCCCAAAGCCAGGCATGCCAAGACCTTGCGCTGCCAACCAGTCAAGTGGCAGCCATCACTTGAGGCATGGCCTAAAAACCAACCAGGCCAGAAACCAGCCCTTTCTACCAGCGTCCCACAATAGACAGTCCCACCACAACAGAAGTGCCCATATAACTCATAAAAATGGGTTTTTATTCACTTTAAAGAATAAGGGCAGATTAAGAGATTTTCATCAGGAGGCTTTTTAGTTCCTCTCCACTTTCTGCCATAAGGGTGGTGTCATCTGCATATCTGAGGTTATTGATATTTCTCCCGGCAATCTTGATTCCAGCTTGTGCTTCTTCCAGTCCAGCGTTTCTCTTGATGTACTCTGCATATAAGTTAAATAAGCAGGGTGACAATATACAGCCTTGACATACTCCTTTTGCTATTTGGAACCAGTCTGTTGTTCCATGTCCAGTTCTAACTGTTGCTTCCTGACCTGCATACAGGTTTCTTAAGAGGCAGGTCAGGTGGTCTGGTATTCCCATGTCATTCAGAATTTTCCACAGTTTATTGTGATCCACATAGTTTAAGGCTTTGGTATAGTCAATAAAGCAGAAATAGATGTTTTTCTGGAACTCTCTTGCTTTTTTGATGATCCAGCGGATGTTGGCAATTTGATCTCAGATATGCAGATGACACCACCCTTATGGCCGAGAGTGAAGAGGAACTAAAAAGCTTCTTGATGAAAATGAAATAGGAGAGTAAAAAAGTTGGCTTAAAGCTCAACATTCAGAAAACTAAGATCATGGCATCTGGCCCCATCACCTCATGGGAAATAGATGGGGAGACAATGGAAACAGTGTCAGACTTTATTTTTTTGGGCTCCAAAATCACTGCGGATGGTGACTGCAGCCATGAAATTAAAAGACGCTTACTCCTTGGAAGGAAAGTTATGACCAACCTAGAGAGCATATTAAAAAGCAGAGATATTACTTTGCCAACAAAGGTCCGTCTGGTCAAGGCTATGGTTTTTCCAGTGGTCATGTATGGATGTGAGAGTTGGACTGTGAAGAAAGCTGAGCGCTGAAAAATTGATGCTTTTGAACTGTGGTGTTGGAGAAGACTCTTGAGAGTCCCTTGGACTGCAAGGAGATCCAACCAGTCCATCCTGAAGGAGATCAGTCCTGGGTGTTCATTGGAAGGACTGATGTTGAAGCTGAAACTCCAGTACTTTGGCCACCTCATGCGAAGAGTTGACTCTTTGGAAAAGACCTTGATGCTGGAAGGGATTGGGGGCAGGGGAAGAAGGGGGCGACAGAGGATGAGATGGCTGGATGGCATCACCGACTCGATGGGCATGAGTTTGAGTAAACTCAGGGAGTTTGTGATGGACAGGGAGGCATGGTGTGTTGCGATTCATGGGGTCACAAAGAGTCAGACATGATTGAACGACTGAACTGAACTGAACTGAAGAGACTTTTGGGATAACATCAAGTGTACTAACACCCTCACTCTAGGGGTTCCAGATGGAGGAGAGAGAGAAAGAGGCAGGAAACTTATTTGAAAGAAATAATACCTGAAAACTTCAACTAGGGAAAGGAAGTTGCTATTTGGGTCCATGAAGCACAGAGAATCCCCAAAAAGATGAACCCAAAGAGAGCCACACCAAGACATGTTATAATTAAATGGCAAAAATTAAAGATAAAGAGAGAATTTTAAAACCAGCAAGAGAAAAGAGAGCAACTAGTTATGTAAAAGTCAACCCCCATCAGCAGAAACATTGCAGACTAGAAGGGAGTGGCACGATATGTTGAAAGTGATTAAAAGAAAAAACCTAAAACCAAGAATACTCTAGCTGCAAGACTATCATTCAGATTTAAATGAGAGATAAAGAGTTTCACAGAAAACCAAAAGTTGAGAGTTCAATACCACTAAACTGGCCTTACAAGAAATATTAAAGGGCTTCTTTTATCTATGCAGAAAAGAAAAGACCACAACTAGAAATATAAAAATTATAAAAGAAAAAATTTGATTGGTAAAGGCAAATATACAATATACAGCAAAGGTAGCAGATCAGCTACTTATAAACCTAGTAGGAGGATTAAAAGACAAAAGTAACATCTTTTGTGGCTATCACTGATAGCCACATAAGTAGTTAAGGGATATGCAAAACAGAAAGATGTAAACAATTTAATGTGAAGAGAGGGAGTAAAAATGCAAGACTGTTAGGGTGCATTTGAACATAGATCTTCAACTTAAAATAATCATATATATATATACAGTTACATATTAAAATGTTAACCACAAATTAAAAACTTATAAGGATATAAAGACACCAAAAAAAAGAGAAAGGAATTCAAACATAACACTAAACCTAGTCATCAAATCCCCATACTACCCAAGGCAATCTAAAGATTCAACCCAATCCCTATCAAAGTACCATTGACATTTTCCCCAAAACTAGAAGAAATTATTCTAAAATTTATGTGGAAATGTAAGCAGCTCCAAGTAGCCAATGCAATCTTAAGAAGTAACAGCAAAGCTGAAGGTATTATGCTTCCTGATTTCAAACTATACTACAAAATTACAGTCATCAAAACAGTATGGTACTGGCACCAAAAAAGATGCATATATCAATGACATAAAATAGAGAGCCCAGAAATAAACTCACATAGTCAATTAATCTAAGACAAAGGAGGCAAGAAATATACAACAGGGAAAAGATAGCCTCTTTAATACATGGTTTTGGCAAAACTGGATAGCTACATTGAAAAGAATCGAACTGAACTACTTTCTCAGACCCTATAGGAAAATAACATCAAAATGGATTAAAGACTTAAATATAATTTCTGAAATCATAAAAATCCTGGAAGGAAATAGAGGCAGTTCAATCTTTGACATCAATCTTAGCAACACTTATATTTGTATTATGTCTTTTCAGGCAAGAGAAACAAAAGAAAAAAATACAGAAAACTAAAAAGCTTTTGCACAACAAAGGAAACTATCAGCAAAATTAAAAGGCATTAATTAAATTAAATTAAAATTAAAATTATTCTCTCTAATGAATGAGAGAAGATATTTGCAAACTATATATTCAATAAGGGGTTAATATCCAAAATACACAAAGAATTCACTCAACTCAGCATTGTAAAACAACCTGATTAAAAAATGGGCAGAGGACCTGAATAGACATGTTTCCAAAGAACACATGTAGATGACCAAGAGGCAAATGAAAAGATACTCAGCATCTCTAATCATTAGGGAAATGCACATTAAATCCACAATGACATGCCACCTCACATATATCAGAATGGTTATCATCAAAGACAAGTGTTAACAAGGATGTAGAGAAAAGGGAACTCTTAAGCACTGTTGATTGGAATGTAAATTGGTACACACACTATGGAAAATAATATGAAAATTCCTCATAAAGTTAACAATAGAACTGTTGTATGATCCAGCAGTTGCATTTGTGGGTATTTTTCTGAGGAAAGAAAAAGACTAATTCAAAAGGATACATGCAATTCAGTGAGCATAGCAACATTATTTACAATAGCCAAGATATGGAAGCAATTTAATTGTCCATCAATAATAGATGAATGGATATAGGTGATGTGGAATACATGTGTGTATTAATCATTATTAAGCTATATTAATCAACATTAATCTATATTAATCAGCATTAAGATAGAGTAATGGCCTTCCCGGATGACTCAGATGGTAAAGAATCTGCCAGTAGTGCAGGAGAATTGGGTTCAATCCCTGGGTCAGAAAGATGCCCTGGAGAAGGAAATGGCAACCCACTCCAGTATTCTTAACTGGAGAATTCCATGGACAGAGGAGCCTGGTGAGCTACAGTCCATGGGGTTGCAAAGAGTCAGAAATGACTAAGTGACTAACATACACACATAAGGTAGAGTAATATTGAAAGATAAATACCATATGATATCACTGATATGTGGAATCTAAAATATGATGCAAATGAACTTATTTATAAAACAGAAAAAGCCTCATTGACATAGAAAACAAACTTACGGTTACTAAAGGGAAAAGGAGATTGGAAGGGATAAATTAGGAGCTTGTGATTATCAGCTACAAACTACAAAATATAAAATAGATAAAAAAAAAAAAACAAGGCCCTACTGAATAGCTCAGGGAACTATTATATTCAGTTTAGTTCAGTTCAATTGCTCAGTCATGTCCGACTCTTCACAACCCCATGGACCACAGCACAACAGGCCTCCCTGTCCATCACCAACTCCCGGAGTTTTCTCAAACTCATTTCCATTGAGTCGATGATGTCATCCAACCATCTCATCCTCTGTCGTCCCATTCTCCTCCTGTCTTCAATCTTTCCCAGCATCAGGGTCTTTTCAAATGAGTCAGCTCTTCACACCAGGTGGCCAGAGTATTGGAGTTTCAGCTTCAACATCAGTCCTTCCAATGAACACCCAGGACTGATCTCCTTTAGGATGGACTGGTTGGATCCCCTTGCAGTCCAAGGGACTCTCCAGAGTCTTCTCCAACACCACAATTCAAATGCATCAGTTCTTTGGTGCTCAGCTTTCTTTATACTCCAACTCTGACATCCATACATGACCACCGGAAAAACCACAGCCTTGATGAGAAGGACCTTTGTTGACAAAATAATGTCTCTGCTTTTTAATATGCTCTCTAGGTTGGTCATAACTTTCCTTCCAAGGAGTAAGTGTCTTTAAATTTCATGGCTGCAGTCACTATCTGCAGTGATTTTGGAGCCCAAGATGATAAAGTCAGCCACTGTTTCAACTGTCCCCATCTATTTCCCATGAAGTGATGGGACTGGATGCCATGATCTTAGTTTTTTGAATGTTGAGCTTTAAGCCAGTGATCCTCCATCGTGATTATCTGGGTCATGAAGATCTTTTTTGTACGGTTCTCCTGTGTATTCTTGCCACTTCTTCTTAATACCTTCTGCTTCTGTTAGGTCCAGAATGATACAGAAATGGTATCATTTCTGTCCTTTATTGAGTCCATCTTTGCATGAAATATTCCCTTGGTCTCTCCAATTTTCTTGAAGAGATCTACTGAATTTTCTCTAAGAGATTCTATTGTTTTCCTCTATTTCTTTGCACTGATCACTGAGGAAGGCTTTCTTGTCTCTCCTTGCTATTCTTTTGTACTGTCTATTCAAGTGGGTATATCTTTCCTTTTCTCCTTTGCTTTTTGCTTCTCTGCTTTTCACAACTATTTTAAGGCCTCCTCACACAGCCATTTTGCTATTTTGCATTTGTTTTTATTGGGGATGTTCTTGATCCCTGTCTCCTGTACAAATCATGAACCTCCTTCCATAGTTCATCAGGTACTCTGTCCATTAGATCTAGTCCCTTAAATCTATTTGTCACTTCCACTGTATAGTCATAAGGGATTTGATTTAGGTCATACCTGAATGGTCTATTGGTTTTCCCCACTTTCTTCAATTTAAGTCTGAATTTGGCAATGAGGAGTTCATGATCTGAGCCACAGTCAGCTATATAACTGGGATCAAATGTTGTCAATGATAGAAGAGAAGTGTGACCTGGGTACAGTGGAGCACAAAAAACAGGATTTTCAATTCTACCTGCTAATGCAAGGAAAGTTTCAAATAGAAATTTATCCTTGAGGGGTAAGTTGGAGTGAAGGATGAATAACTACACTATAAACAGGTACACTATGCTGTGTGGTGAATAGGAAGCCACCGAAAGATTTTAGTTGGAAAATAAAGTGATCAGATCTAACAAGATCATTAATGGATAGAATTTAGGCAAGACCAGAAGCAGGAAGTCTGTTATACTCCAGGCCTCTACTGCTGCATCTTTGATATACTCTGTACTCACTCTCAATCATTAAATTGCACCAGTAAAGTCACCTGTGTCTGCTACAAACTCAATGATTTCTTTTCAGTATTCATCCTCTCTGATACATTTGATAATTTTTGCTCTTCTCTCCCTTTTGAAATTGCCTTCCTCCAACCATCAGGACACCATTTACTGGAGAAAAGTATTTTCTCTGTATCTGGGGAGTTGAAGGCAAAAATAATGATCAAGCATTCCTCTGCTTTCTCCATTTCATGATGATATGACCTTCTATGCTGAATTTGGTTCAGATCCAGGAGAGCCTGATGTTGAGAATATCCTTTTAAATAGAGGTGCAATGGCTATAAATATAGTTTCTTTCTGGAAGGTAAGTGTATAAACAAGGAGCACAGCCCAAAATGTGTCTGTTTTCTCAGTTTTAGTAGCAGTGCACTTGAAGAGGTTAAGCAAACAGTACTGAGGTATGTTTATTGCATGTCCATAGATTTCAGTAGTCTTAGTTAAATAAACCTGGAACTTGCATGTATGGGTTTTGGGTTGCATTTCTTGGTGGGAGAAGGGGAATCAATGGTGGCAGGAATGTGAGGTTCTAGCCAATCTGTAACTCTCCTGAAGTGCTGTACTTTCTCTTTACTGTAAAGTCTCCTCTAATTAACCCATCTAGTGCTGTTTCCTTGGTTTTATGCCTGCTATTGCAAACTACACCCAAGTGAAGCTCCAAGACACATTCTTGTGATATGGAAGGCCTGATCTGTCAGTTCTCCTCCTTTATCACACTTCACAATCTTTTTCTCCCCATACAGAATTCTCCAATGATATACTTCATCTATTTTTAATAAGAACAGCTTTTCTACTTTATTTTGATATAACAAAGCCACACTGTGAGGACCCAGTGAAGGCAGAGACAGAATATTAGTTTCCCTTCTGGTTCTCTGATCTATTAATCCCTCTTAATCTATTAATACCTCTTAATGATGTCAGTAGACAGCTTGACTCTTGTATAGATGCCAAACAGCTTACTCTTCTTTGGTTCCTTTCCTTAACATCTGGGGCAATGGTTAAGTAGGTCTCAAAGATCACCTCTGCTGGGATCCAAGCATTTTGTTTAGCAAGGGTGAGCAAACAACCAGTGAAACAAATGAAAGAGGTCATTGAGAAAAACATTTATAACATTTATAATATGTTGGTAAATTTGAAGGTAAATTTCCTTTCATAAAGAGAACTGAGAACAACTTGCTGGGTAAAACCAAAAGTGGAACTTTTCATGAGTTCCTTGGTGTTATTTAAGCTATTACTCTGCTGGAAAATTTCAACATCCATCATCTGTTTAAAGCTTTGAAAATTGTGCACATATAAAAAGAAAAGTTCTCAGTTTTTCTCTTTAGAATAAGTGATGTGTGATGATGATAGCTTCTCAGACAATACATGCATTTGTGTGCATTGACAAGGGAAGATAGAGTACTAGAAATAATGGTAATGTGTATTCAGACATTAACTGCATATTCAAAAGTGTTTTAAAAACAGCTCTATAGAAAACACATAAAATTATGTCCCTTGAACACTAAAATCTAGTCATACTTAAGGGGTTCTACTGCTTGAATATACCCATTTGAATGCAGAGTTCCACAGAATCCCACAAAGAGATAAGAAATCTTTCCTCTCAGTGATCAATGCAAAGAAATAGAGGAAAACAATAGAATGGAAAGACTAGAGATCTCTTCAAGAAAATTAGAGATATCACAAGCTGGAATCAAGATTGATGGGAGAAACATAAATAACCTCAGATATGCAGATGACACCACCCTTATGGCAGAAATCAAAGAAGAATTAAAGAGCCTCTTGATGAAAGTGAAAGAGGAGAGTGAAAAAGCTGGCTTAAAACTCAACTTTCAAAAAACTAAGATAATGGCATCTGGTCCCATCACTTCATGGCATATAAATGGGAAAACAATGGGAATGGTGAGAGACTTTATTTTCTTGGGCTCCAAAATCACTGCAGATGGTGACTGCAGCCATGAAATTAAAAGACTCTTGCTTCTTGGAAGAAAAGGTATGACCAACCTACCATATTAAAGCACAGAGACATTATTTTACCAACAAAGGCGGAGCTAGTCAAGGCTATGGTTTTCCCAGTAGTCATGTATGGATGTGAGAGTTGGACTATAAAGAAAGTTGAGCACTGAAGAATTGATGCTTTTGAACTGTGGTGTTGGAGAAGACTCTTGGGGGTCGCTCGGACTGCAAGGAGATCCAACCAGTCCATCGTAAAGGAAATCAGTCCTGAATATTCACTGGAAGGACTTATGCTGAAGCTGAAGTTTCAGTGCTTTGGCCACCTGATGTGAAGAACTGACTCATAGGAAAAGACCCTGATGCTGGGAAAGATTGAGGGCAAGAGGAGAAGGGGATGACAGAGTACTAGATGGTTGGATGACATCACCAACACAATGGACATGAGTTTGAGTAGACTCTGGGTGTTGGTAATGGATGGGGAAGCCTGGCGTCCTGCAGTCCATGGGGTTGTAAAGAGTCGGACATGACTGAATGACTGAACTGAAGTGAAGGGAACATTTCATGCAAAGGTGGGCACAATAAAGGACAGAAATGGTATGGACCTAACAGAAGCAGAAGATATTAAGAAGAGGTGGCAAGAATACACAGAAGAACTATACAAAGAAGATCTTCATGACCCAGATAACCGCAATGGTGTGATCACTCACCTAGAGCCAGACATTGTGGAATGTGAAGTCAAGTGGGCCTTAGGAAGCATTACTACGGACAAAGCTAGTGGAGGTGATGGAATTCAAGTTGAGCTATTTCATATCCTAAATGATGCCTTGAAAGAGCTGCACTCAATATGCCAGCAAAGTTGAAAACTCAGCAATGGCCACAGGACTGGAAAAGATCAGATTTCATTCCAGTCCCAAAGAAAGGCAATGCCAAAGAATGTTCAGACTACCACAGAATTGCATTCATCTCACACAATAGTAAAGTAATGCTCAAAATTCTCCAAGCCAGGCTTCAACAGTACATGAACTGTGAACTTCCAGATATTCAAGCTGGATTTAGAAAGGGCAGAGGAACCAGAGATCAAATTGCCAACATCTGCTGGATCACTGAAAAAGCAGGAAAGTTCCAGAAAAATATCTACTTCTGCTTTACTGACTATGCCAAAGCCTTTGACTGCATGGATCACAACAAACTGGAAAATTCCTCAAGCGAGGGGAATACCAGACCACCTTACCTGCCTCCTGAGAAATCTGTATCCCGGTCAAGAGACAATAGTTAGAAGCGGACATGGAACAACAGACTTGTTCCAAATAGGGAAATGAGTACATCAAGGCTGTATATTGTCACCCTGCTTATTTAATGTATATGCAGAGTACATTATATGAAATACCAGGCTGGATTCAGCACAAGCTGGAATCAAGATTGCTGGGAGAAATATAAAAAACCTCAGATATGCAGATGACACCACCCTTGTGGCAGAAAGGGAAGAGGAAGTAAAGGGTCTCCTGATGAAAGTGAAAGAGGAGAGCAAAAACGTTGGCTTAAAGCTCAACATTCTAAAAACTAAGATCTTGGCATCCAGTTCCATTACTTCATGGCAAATAGATGGGGAAACAATGGAAACTGTGGCTGACTGTATTTTTGGGGAGTCTCCAAAATTCCTGGAGATAGTGACTGCAGCCATGAAATCAAAATACACTTGCTCTTTGGAAGAAAAGCTATGATCAACTCAGACAGCATATTAAAAAGCAGAGACATTACTTTGCCAACAAAGGTGTGTTTAGTCAAGGTCATGGTTTTTCCAGTAGTCGTGTATGGATGTGAGAGTTGGATTATAAAGAAGCTGAGCACTGAGGAATTGATGCTTTTGAACTGTGGTGTTGGAGAAGACTCTTGAGATTCCTTGGACTGCAAGGAGATCCAGCCAGTCCATCCTTAAGGAAATCAGTCCAGAATATTCATTGGAAGGACTGATATTGAAGCTGAAACTCCATTACTTTGGCCACCTAATGGGAAGAACTGACTCATTGGAAAGACCCTGATGCTGGGAAAGATTGAAGGCAGGAGAAGGGGATGACAGAGGATGAGATGGTTGGATGGCATCAACAGCTCGGTGGATATGAATTTGAGCAAGCTTCAGGAGTTAGTGATGGACTGGGAAGCCTGGCATGCCTCAGTCCATGGGTCAGAAAGAGCTGGACAGGACTGAGTGACTGAACTGAGCTGAACTGTTTGAAGAAATATTAGATTTGAAGTTAATATTTGGGAAGTTCCTAAAGGAATGTTATAGCAATTTGATTGCAGTAAAATGGATGCTTCCAGTTCATAGAAGGAGACTATGTGAACTAGATTTATGGAAACAATTAGAACAATTAGAATTAGAAAGTACTGGGTCCTATGTTGCGGAAGGATTTTTGTCAAAATAAGCTCACTATAGTTCATTAAAGACAGTTAATAATATTATGAGAAACAATACTAATAAGTAATTCAATAAATATAAAGTGAAAATATGCTTAATAGTCTAAGGGTCTAGATTATTTTGGAAATAGTATACCTTTTAAAGCCAGGAATTCAAGTTTCAATTGTCACTTACTAGTAATGAGGCCTTGGAAAATTCTCAGACCTCAATTATTATAATTCTAAATTGGATTATAAGAATTACTTTATTGGATTTCTGTTAGGATTACTTGAAATTAAATGTATGTCAAAGAATTTTTTAAACTGTAAACCACTATGTCAATGCTACATTTTAATGCTACCTTTACATGTACTGTTATGAACGGCATCATATTTACTAATTATATTGTGACCTATTCAGTCAAGGGAGAGAAACCTGCAGTAAACCGACTTAGATTAAAAAAAAAAGAAATAATGACAATTTTAGATATAGCTGATCCCGGTTCTCAAATAGTGGAAAAGCAAACATATTAATGTGAGGCAGAAGTTACAGAGAGAATGAGCAACATCAAAAGTCTTTTTATAACACCAAGAAAATGGACAAACTGCTAGTGTGAATAAGCAGGGGATCAAGACAAGAAACAAATTGTCAGCAACATTTGTGAGATAAGTACAGCATTAGAAGTATTGAAAAAATTGATCAGGTAAAAGTGGATATTTTTGGTAACATATCAATAAAATTGAAGATTATATACAATTTAAGAATCCTTAAAAATGTAATTTATCAGAAATTATTCAAGAAGAATGAGAAATCTGTACAGTTCAAAGCAATTAAGAGAGAGAGTGGTCAAAAATTTCTCACAAAATTGGCATATCTTATGAGTTCTAAGCTTAACTGGTTTTTTTTTTCAATTAATTGATTTTATTTTTGGTTGCATTGGGTCTTCATTGCTGCATGAAGGCTTTCTCTAGTTGCTGCAAGTGGGGGCTACTCTTCATTGGGGTGCCTGGGTTTCTCCTTGCGATGGCTTAGTAATTTGTGGCTTACAGGCTTGTAAGCCTTATATGCTTGTTCTGCAGCATATGAGATCTTCCTGGACCTGGGACTGAACCTGTGTCCACTGCATTGGTAGTCGAATTCTTTAACCCCTGGATCACCAGGGAAGTCCCAGCCTAATTTATTTTACTAGTGAGTTCTGTCATTTTAAAATGACCAAAAACAATTGGGAATACTCCTTAACTTGTATAACAAGACTAGTATAACTTGTTACCCAAACCTGTAAGGACAGTATTAAGGCTGGTATCATTTATGAACATAGATGAAAAATTTATAAAGAAAATAGTAGCAAAAAAAAAAAAATCTCCATTTTTTTTTTTTAAAGAGTAATATGACAGAGTTGGGTTTCTCCCAAGGTTTTAATCTTCGTTTAACTTCAGACAATTATTAATAATTAAATTCCCAACATTATTGGATAACAGTCCTATCAATAGATGCAGAAAAGGCATTTGATAAATTTTTATATCCTTTCTTAAAGGAATAGTAAGCAAACTAGAACAAATATTTGGTAACTACAATGAACTTAAATACTATACTTACTGTTGATAGTGTTGAACTCTCTCCTTAAGACTGGCTTATCCCTTGCCACATCTAGACAACATTATATTTGAAGTGATAGCCAGTTAAGTAGAGAAAGGAAAAAAAAAGGATTAGAAAAGAAAACACAAAACTGACATTATTTATAGTGAAGATTATTTAAATAGAAAACCAGAGGATCCACAAACAAATTATGATAATTAATGAGTTTAACATATTTTTGGATTTAAAGTGAATTATTAAGTAAGCAATTTGATTTCTATATACCAATAAGAAATATGAAAAATTTTTAAATGTCATTCTAATACCATAAAAACTATCACATATCTAAAACACATATATAAAAAGCTATGCAGGGCCAACAATGTAGAAACTATAAAACATAACTGAGAGATGTTAGAAAGATCTGTGTAGAGATATGTACTCTGAACTTGGATTTCAAAACAATGGTAATTTAGAGCTTGAATATAATTCCAGTGAAATATCTCAATAGGGTGTTTTATTCTGTTTTGTTTTCAGTAGAACTTGGAATATAGGTTCTACAATGCACATTTAACAACAAACAGCTAAGAATGGAGAAGACATATATAAAGAAGTATATAGTGAAAATATTTTCTCCATGAGATGTCATTTTTTTCAAATAAATTGCAATAATTAAGACAGAGGTAGATAAATAGACAAATGGAGTGTCATAGAGAGCCCCCCAAAACCCCCACAGCTATGGATCCTTGATATATGATATAAGTAGCCTGACAGATAAATAAGGACAGATTTTTCAATAAATAGTTCTGAGTCACTTGTGTATGTATATATGTATGTATGTGTGTGCATATTATGTATGTATGTACCCATCTATCCTGTTATCCATCTATTCTCAGCATCTGGTCACCTTTCCATCTATTCATATTTCAATATTTTCCAAAAGAGCTGAGATAGCTAAAATTCATGAAAGAGGAAAAAAAGAATTGAAAGGATCAGGAATTGTCTTTTCCATGTATAAATTGGTATTTCTGTTGGAATAGTCCAAGGATAACAGAAAATCAGGAAAGGGTTTCCTGTGGATGTGAAATGGCATAAATCAGGACAAACTCTGTTTCTTTTGCATGGCCACCCATCAAAAGGATTTGTAGCTTCTTAGAAATAAATTTTGGACAGTACCTTTTAAACTGGTTAGAATTTAAGATTGGAGATGATTCTATTTGGCAGAAAAAAGGACTAATTGACATTAGAATCATGTTTCCTGATTATTTAGCTTTGTGCTTTTCTGGAGGAATTGAATTGATATCATGAGATTACTGTGACCTTTGCTGGTTTCTAGGTCTAGCTAAGTGAATTGTTTTGATTTCTGGTTCATGTGCCAAGGATTTTAGCTCCATAATCATTAACCTATATGGGTCAGATACCCTATTAAATGAGAGTATATATTATCCACAGCATGTTATGTATATATTGACTATGTTAGAGCATATTATGCTATTTATTATAAACTAGTGTGTTTATAATCTTTAGCATTTTGTTGTATTTTAGGCTCAAAAATTTTCCAAACTGTGATTGTTTTAAAGAAAACCATTTATTTATTTTTTTTAAAGATGATTAGAAATTAGCAAGCTCTTCTTTAGCAGCAAATCATAACCCATATCAGAAGGGACACATGCACACAGATACGTACTTAAGTATATACATATATAACCTGAGAAAGGAAGCAATTTCAAAGACCTTTCAATAAATCTCTTAAATTAGATAACTGTACAGTACTGTTTTGTAGACAAGAAGACACCATGGTACTGGGAGTATGTAAAGTTCCATTTGTAGAAACCTTCTAAGTATGAATGATGCCTCACTGACAGTTTATCATTAACAAAAGTTCAAAATATTTGAAGGCTTTAATATCTGAAAGAAAATGTTGGATTGTATAGGTTAAAAATACTAGAGTTTATAGGTAACAACACCTTAAAATTACTATGAATTGAAAGACTATGGCAGATGATATCACAATATCTCTCCAATTTGGTATTTTATGAGAAAGCAATTATATTGACAATTACATGTAGTACTGTTAAAAACTTCAGAACAAAATCTTTCAAACAGAAAATTATGACAAGGGAGGTGAGAGGGGGGTTCAGGATGGAGAACACATGTAAATCCATGGCTGATTCATGCCATTCATCCAATGGCAAAAACCATTAAAATATTGTAAAGTAATTAGCCTCCAACTAATAAAAATAAATGGAATAAATAAATAAATAAATAAAAAGAAAAAAAAACAGAAAATTATGACAGATGCAAGGAATTTAAGGGAAGATCTGGTACATACAAAGATGATCCTCAGAACGGAGTTTTGAAGCCTGGAACTTACACACTTTTCAGAGCAAAAGTTTGAAATCTTCCCAGGAGTAGCCAACAGGCAGACTGTATGTGCTAAGTTGCTTTAGTCATGTCCAACTCTTTGTGACCCCATGGGCTATAGCCTGCCAGGCTCCTATGTCCATCGGGATCCTCCAGGCAAGAATACTAGAGTAGGTTGCCATGTCCTCCTCCAGGGGATCTTCTACTGTGGTTTAGACTCTGCGCTTCCAGAGCAAGGGATGCAGTTTTGATCCCTGGTCAGTTAACTAAGATCCCACATGTCACTCAGTAAGAACAACAACAATAAAAACAAAATAAAAAAGTAGAGGGCTACCTAATAATGGACCTAAAATGTGGAACTGGATAGATACTATATGTAGGGCAGCATCAGGTAGGCATCTTACCATCCAGTCAAGGACACTGGTTGACTCATACTATGCAACCATGAAACACTGGACTCAACTATTTCCTGTGCCTTAAGATGCAGGTACCAAAAATGCAATAAAAATATGCAAAGTAGTAGGAAAAACTGGGGATGTTAGGGCATATTTGTTACTTTATACAGTTTTTAGCAAAATAAGTATGGCACAAGGAAAAGCCAGTCTGAGGGTCACTACTCTAGAAGTAGAAAGAGGGGGAACTTTGCTGCTGCTGCTGCTAAGTCGCTTCACTCGTGTCCAACTCTGTGCGACCCCATAGATGGCAGTCCACCAGGCCCCCTATCCCTGGGATTCTCCAGGCAAGAACACTGGAGTGGGTTGCCATCTCCTCCTCCAATGCATGAGAGTGAAAAGTAAAAGTGAAGTTGCTCAGTCGTGTCCGACTCGTAGTGACCCCATGAACTGCAGCCCACCAGGCTCCTCCATCCTCAGGATTTTCCAGGCAAGAGTACTGGAGTGGGATGCTATTACCATCTCCAAAGAACTTTGCTTAAAGAGAAAATATCTGCCTTGGTCTACACAGTGAATTGTCTAAGAGACAATAAATGGACAGAATAGCAGAGTCAGATAATTGAAGGAGAAATAAAGAGGACACCCAACAGAAGAAAAATCTTAGAGGACTCTTACACAGTCTCTGCTAGACAAGGAAACAGTGTGAAACCAAGATCAGATTAACAGTGTGGCCTCTCCAGGCAAGGAAAGTGACTCAATATCATAGCTACCTACTGTATATGTACCAAGGCCGGCAAGATCTGGGCCATTTACTACTGAACATCCCATGAGAAAAATCCAAAGTAATGATGAAATTTCTTAACCCTAAAACACTTCCATCTTACTACTTGACTTCTTTAAGAAGCAAACTTATTTGCTCTTTGCTCAGGGTTTTGAAAGGTTTAATGTATTCAAAAAGTTGGATGACCACTGAAATGAAAGCTGAAAGAAGTATATAGCACAGTCACTAGGAGTTCAGTCTAAGTGGCCAAACCCAGATTTAAAGACATGTATGTGACACTAATTTCTCTCTTCTCTCTAAACTTCAGTTTCCCAATCTTTATGTTAGGGCCTGTCTCTTGGAGTTTACAAGGAAGTTAAATAAAATGAGGCATATAAACTTCAAAATATATTCCCAGGCCCATAGCAAGCAACAGATCATTATTATAATTAGTTCTATTATAAAACATTTATATGGACAAGGATCCCAAATGAAGATTAAAACATAAACTCAAAACTGTTCCTTGGAATTTTTAAAGATATTTTCTTAATTAAAAGATTATATATGATAATGGCTTATAAGAGAAGATTATGAGTTATGGCTAAAAAGAGAAGATTCACAGCAACACTCTGACAACTTAATATTAAAGTTTTCATCATTTAAATAATGGATATAGACTTCAGAAATATAGAGCAACAAAGATAATCAGGGATGTCAGATAACAGGAAATACTTAAGGGAAAATATCCTACTGAGGATGGCAAAATAAAACTGGATTGAGAAACTCCTCTCAAAATTTAACAAAGTTTAATATTCATTTAAAAAGAAGGGACTGAACAAACATAAGGCAGTACCGGCAACAAAACAGCAAACAAGACAGAGTTCATGACACAGACTTTGATTCTGATTAACTCAGTCTACAACATTGATCCCATTACACCAATCCAAAGTCTTCACTAGGAAAAAAAAGGGTAAGCAAAAGACTCAGAATCCTTATTAATACAATCTCCATGCTTTTTCCTAATCTCCATTGTTTGGGTGGGGCCGGAGGAGGGAAGGAAGGCAGATAAGAGAGTAGGAGGTTTCACTCTGGGAAAAAGTTGAGAAAAGCCATCATCAAATGTGCGTGTTCCTCTCAAAAGCAAAATAAACAACTAGAGATTTCCATTTTGATATCTCCCTTTGATATTCTCCAGAAAAGCAAATAAGGAGGGAAAATGGTCATGATCACACTAGCACCAATGGACTGTGACTTAAAGAAACTGATATGATTAGAGAAAACAAACTTGAGAGGGGACAAGAAGCTAAACAGTGAGTCAATGGAATTCTATAAAACAGTGAAAACTCCAACTACATGCAACAACATAAAGAAATCTCCCAAATGTAATACTGAGCTAAAGAAAAAATTCATTAAGAACACATAAGTTTAATTTCATGTTTCCAGGAGTACAGAAATAATTTATCATCTGAAAAGTGAAAGTGAAAGTCACCCAGTCACGTCCAACTCTTTGCAACCCCATGGACTATATAGTCCATGGAATTCTCCAAGCCTGAATGCTGGATTGGGTAGTCTTTCCTTTCTCCAGGGGAACTTCCCAACCCAGGGGTTGAACCCAGGTCTCTGGCATTGCAGGCAGATTCTTTACTAGCTGAGTCACAAGGGACACCCAAGAATACTGGAGTGGGTAGCCTGTCCCTTCTCCAGTGGATCTTTTGGACCCAGGAATGGAACCGGGGTCTCCTGCATTGCAGCTGGATTCTTTACCAACTGAGCTATCAGGGAAGCCCAATTATCATCTACAAACATTTAAATATTTTACTTTCAAACATAAAGATGTATATTTATTTGCTTATATTTGCTATATGGATAAAGATTCTTTTTTTCCCCAGTAGAGGTCTGCAGATTAGTTCCTCTTTAATTTTTTCATCATTATTAATTTCCATTGAGAAACAAAAACTTCAAAACAACTGTGAAACAAACTGAGGGCAGAATCCTTCAAGGAATCTACTAAGTTGTTTACATTATATTGATGCCAGTCATGTCAGATTTCATAGCAGTATTTTTTTTTTAGGAATTTACCTTCATCAAATTTTGCAAAAGCATAAAATTATGTTTTACAGAAACATCTCCCTTGCTTCTACATGTTAACTGAATTTTTAAAAATGCTTAATCAAATAATGTAATCATAACTTCCACAACATGTAAAACATGTTTGGGAAAAAGCACAACCTAGTCTTGACAAGCATACAACTGAGCTAGTGAACACAGAACACGTGGGCCACAGGGGACACCGCAGGGCAGGCCTGCTCTGCCTCACAGATGAAGGAGCATCAGACGCTGGACAGATTACCTGGATGACACAAGTCAGCTAAAGTGACATAAAACTGAGATTAATGTCAGAAAAAAACAAAACCGAAGAAGATGGCAGAAAGATAAATGCAATCAAAGAAAAGGTTATTGACCTGGGTGGGGCAGGGGAAAGGAGATCAGCTAAGGAACAGACAATGATTGTTCAACAAAAGTTATTTAACCTTAAGTATTGAGCTCATACAGAATATTTACATACATAATAAAATTTTGTTTCAGTAAATAAAGGAAAACCTGAATCTGCAAGTAGTAAGGCACAGCATGTTATAGGCAAATATTAATATAGGCTAAATTAGTAGTAATCTTTTTTTACAAATAAGATGTAACCTAGAAATTTAGACCCAGCTAAGTTGTTATTCTAGAATACAGGCACTACCAAACATGAAAGAATTCAGAAAATATAGCACCAAATGTACATGACCATACAACTGAAACTAGAGAGCAATTTACATTTCAAAAGTGTAAAATGACATAAAACTTGACAATATGATAACATAAGCAGTGTCTCTAATAATCTTTTCAATTTAAAAGAAATCTTTTAGGAAATAATTTCTGTGATGAAAGACAAGCTTAGCAATTTCTTTAGCTTACCAATTTTATATTTTCTGTTAAATTCAATTAAAATTAAAATTAATGAATTTTTATTGTTAAATAGCACATATCCCATTATGTCATTTTTATAAAGCTATAATCTGTCTAGTCTTCTTTCATTATAATGCACACAAATAATATGAAATAATTAGTTAATGTTAACTCAGTCATTATTTATGGATGGTAAAATTTGAGGTTTTTTTCTCTAAGTTTGAACTTTTTGTAGTGGATTTAATAATGCCTCTGTAATGTATTTATAAGACAGTTAACATGATTATTCTACAAGAAAAGTAGGAATATACAGGAAATTATAAGTACAATAAAGATAAAATTGGGCTAACTGTCTGGACCTTTGCTTTAACAAAGCTCTTCATTTTCAGTAATACTCAGCTGATCAAAATCCCACATCTGACTGCATAGTGAACAAACCATTAATTTTTAAAAATAAGTTAATAAAAAAGCAGGCTGCAATGCTAGCGGCCAGTCCTGCAGAAGACTTTTAGAAATTTCCCTCATTAATTCCTTGTCAAGCAAAAGTACTAATTGACTCCAGAAGAGAAATTGGTAGAGGAAGAAAGGAAATGGTTTAAGAGGATGCAAATCTTTGCTCTCTCACAAATCACATAAGTGATTATTATTCTGTGTTACAGACTGAATAACTATAATATACTCTGTTTAGGACCCTATTGTATTTTCCGGTGAGTGCAGGTTTTTCTAGTATTATTGAGGTTATAAGGCACACTGGGAGCCTTCTAGTTCCAAAGCATATGTTAATGCCACATATTGACAACTTTTCCTATATATGGAAAGTTTCCTATATATGGAAATTCATTCTAAAAAATTAAACGGTCCCTTTTATAAGTGAAAAAGAAAAGAAAGCCATTTTAAGTTAGAAAAAACTGAACATATCAACACTGTGAAAACAAAAGTTACAGTAGTTTCAAGTTTGAGAAAAAAAGAAGGCTTTTTTATGAAGGGCAATTATTTTTGCCTTTGTCACATGAAGAATACTTCTTTTTTAATGATCTGTTTATTTCTAATGTTGAGCTAAATTTAAGTTTAAATTGCTTTACCTGGGAATGTAGTTGAAAAATGATAAATACTTAAACATCACCTAGGCAAGTTTGGTGACCTCCAATAGAAAAACAAACAAAAAAATCATTTAAAGGGAAAATAGCTGTGCAAATCTCAGGTCCTTATAGGCCCTGTAAATCTAGTTAACACTCCAGTTAACATTCTAACTATGACATTGCGTGTGTGCATGCTAAGTCTCTCCAGTCGTGTCTAACTCTTTGTGACCCTTTGGACTGCAGCCCACCAGACTCCTCTGTCCGCGGGATTCTTCAGGCAAGAATATTGGATGGGGTTGCCACACCCTCCTCCAGGGGATCTTCCTGACCCGGGGATCAAACTCCTGTCTCTTGTCTCCTGCACTGGCAGGGGGGTTCTTTACCCCTAGTGCCACAACATGGGGAGTCCCAGTAAAATCTATGATAACACATTATGCTGTTTCTTAGAAGACATATAACATCACTCAGTTATACAAAAAATTTATTCACATTATAGTGGTAATTGTTTCTATTCTGTTTAACTATGGTTTACATATTTTAAAATAAATAAAAAGAAAGGAAAAGGAGGTTCTGGGTGTGAGAAAAGTATAGCATCAATTATTTATATCAGGAATGAATCAAAAATATATCCTTAATTAATTTTCTGTGCCTCTTTAATTTTTGAATATTTACTCTACACTTATAAAGTGTCAGGCCTAGTGCTATAAACTGGAACTAGAGAAATAATAAAAACAGGTACCCTGTCTTTATGAACAAAATTAGAGGAAGGAAAAAGACAATCAAAGAAATGAAAGGTAAAATTGTATTTTTGACTAGTGGTTTAAGGTGTGATATATAATCCTATGAAAATGTATAATAATGATATTTGACCTGGAAATACTTTTTTATTTGACCAAAAGCTATTTTTTTGTTTGAAGCTAAAACCTAAGGACATTTTAAACATATCTGTTTCCGATAGCAACCATCTTTGAAATGATGAGGTCTGTGTTACATTTTAGAAACAACTTAAGTGCAATTGTAGTGTGGAGAACTTGGAAAGAGAAACTGAATTATTCCAAGGTTTCACCAAAAATATTCACATGTAAAGGTGAACACTCTCTAAAGAGAAAAATTTCCATTGAAATGATAATGCAGTGAACTTTCAAAAGCAAAAGCAACAGAATTCATATATATGAAAGAGAAGACATTCAAATGTTAAAAAAAGTAGACAATGTAGGAGAAAAATCTCATACAGTAAAAATTACTCTTTTTAAACTCTGGGTATTTTAAAATCTATCAAGTATTTTTAAATTCACTAATAGAAATATGATGTCATTTTAAAAGATGAAAGTATCTTAAACTTCATGAGCAGATTTTAAAACTTTATATCTCTTTGATATTTGATTTTTATTTTTAAAAAATTTTTTAAAATTTTTTTCCATTTATTTTTATTAGTTGGAGGCTAATTACTTTACATCATTACAGTAGTTTTTGTCATTTGATTTTTAATTAGTTAAATGTGGAACAATGTCTAAAATATGATACTTTAAGTAACTTTAAAAGGAGACTAAAGAAATAAATCATACACATGTCTTTATCTTGCAAAGAACAGTAAACAAGGGTATGCCTGTTATACAGATTTAAGTCCATGTTTTCACCATTAATAAGTTTCTAGAGACTTAGTTCATCCTCCTCTTCCAGGTACAGATAGGGAGACACCCTTATAAATGGAAATTTACCTTATAAATATTTCTGTTATGAAAGGGTAACTTCTACCAGTTTTTTGAGATTTTTGTGTATCTGCAGTTACTTAAAAATAACTGGCTCAAGATAAACCTTATCCCAGAGTCATATCTGTGAGTGCCAAATCTTGCTACCTTTTACTGGGCTTCAGGTACATCCATATTTAGCTTACAAGAAGGCAAATAAGATTGTGTATTGCAGTGTTCCAAGGCCTGTACTCAGAACTAGTGTGGGTCACTCCTGCTCCTGTTCCATTGGCAAGAACATGGTCATAAAAGGACATTCTAGGAATGCTGGACTGGGAAGTATAGTCTTCAGCTGGTGGGTCCTTGGCTCACTATGACTTCATTTCCTACCAAAGAAAGGGAAAGCAGATTTTGGTGCTGTCAGGAAGGGGGAAATTTTCCTTTCTTCTCCTTTCTTCCTGGTCCTTTTGGCTAGTTGAGTAATGAAAATGACATAAGCTAGATTAACAAAAGAAAATCAAATTAGTTTTGTATGTATGGGAATGATCTTGGATGGTCTTGGCCTGCAGTTGCTTGAAGCAAGACTTTGGTTCCCAGCCAGAGACTGAAGTCAGGCTGCATCAGCGAGAGCTCTGAATCATAGCCACTAGGCCACCAGGGAGCAGTGGCCAGTGACATGGCCTTGGCCCATCTCCTGTATAGAAATGAGTCTCTGCATAGAGATGAAAAGTAGTTATACAAGTATTTATTAGGAGGAAAAACAGTAAGTGTGGATGGACAGACAGGCAGGCTCAGAGAGAGAGTCATACCTGTGTTAGTTTGAATTGCTTTTATGGGGCATTTCTTCTGACTTCCTTTGACCAATTAAGTTGTTTGCCTGGTTCTGAGTCCATATTTGGTATATCTCAGAGTCCTCCCATATGTGCCTATACATCTCTTAGGCAAGTTGGATTCTAGCAGAGATCTACAGGTAGTTGCATCACTTACTATGAGGTGATGCCCCCTCCCTTTTAGACCTTCAAGGAGCCTTCCTGCACTTGTGTAGTCTGTAAGGTCTCCTGGACTTTGAGAATGAGGAATATGTGGTCTTTTATCTTTTGTCTGGGCAGGGCTCAGCTTCTCCTCTCTCCTTCTGCTCAGCCTGGGACCCATCTATCTCCTTCTTGAGTAACACCACATAAATAAGCCACAAGCATAAGTGGCTCAAAGACAGAAAGGTAAAATGAAGTATATATGCCATCCTGAGCTAAGAAATGAGATTGGGCCCTGGGGCTCCCAAGGAGAGGAGGGTCATTCACAAGATGGTAAGAAGAGTATATGTTTGGTAATTAGGTGTTTGATCAGATGTTTGCCCTACCATATAAATGGGGTCATTTAGATTTTTTTAAATCCCTGCTAATGCCTTTTCTGGGAAAAATCCCCAATTTAAATTCATTAGATAATTTAGGGATGGGTAGTGGTTTCTCTTCAACCCACAGTGTCTCTGCTGCATTTAGCCTAAAATAATTCACATACCAAAGAGGCACATGGAGGCCTGTTCTGAACCCCACCCACAGTGCATATTTAGCAGTTTCTCCCATAAAGTTGACTTACATTGAATTTAGTTATGTTTAAAATACCATGTATCATCAAATTTTTTATTTAAAAAAATTTGCCACTCACCATCTTATTTTATCACCTAAAATATTCATTCTTTCTACAAATACTTATTGAGCAACTACTACATACTGGTGCAGTAGTAGGAATGTAGGATACAGAGTATATGTCAGAGTCCTAGAATTTCAGAAATTTGCCATATAATCGTGATGGATATATGTCAACTACTGTGGCAGGTGATTTGAACAAGCCTGTCTTTTAATAGTAATGAAAACTTAGGACAAATCTGTAAATATCAGAAAAATTTGGGGTTGTAAAAGTAGCACAAATCTAAAGATCAGGATTCACAGACCTATCTTTTCTAAAGCTGGTATTATTCGTTATATATAATGAAGCTGAGTTAACACAATCCAATTGTTAAATCAAATACACACAAATTAGAAATCTTCCCAATATCATTTTTTACTGAATTTCAAGAACCCAAGAAGTGAAGAGGCTTATACATAGCAGATGAAAACAGATAGCTACAGCTTTACATCACAATTGCAGAGTGTATGCATATATGCTAAGTCACTTCAATTGTGTCTGACTCTGTGTAACCCTATGGACTGTGGTGTGCCAGGTTCCTCTGTCCATGGGATTCTCCAGGCAACAATACTGGAGTGGGTTACCATTTCCTTCTCCAAGGGATCTTCCCAACCCAGGGACTGAATCTGAGTCTCTTATGTCTCCTGCTTTGGCAGGTTGGTTCTTTACCACTAGTGTACCCTATCCCCTCCCTCAGGAGATCTTCCAGACCCAGGGATCAAACCTGTGTCTCTTACATCTCCTGCACAGGCAGGGGGGTTCTTTATCACTAATGCCACCTGGAAGCCACACCTGCAGAGAACCATCCATAAATGTTAGGCTTCAGCATTATGCAAACCAAGAACTTGCAGATGTCCAAGCTGCATTTAAAAAAGGAAGAGGGGAAAAAAAAAAGGAAGAGGAAACAAGAGATCAAATTGCCAACATTCGCTGAACTATAGAGAAGGCTAGGGAATTCCAGAAAAAACATCTACCTCTGTTTCATTGACTGCTCCAATGACTGTGTGGGTCATAATGAACTGTAGAAAGCTCTTAAAGAGGTGAGAATACCAGACCATCTTATCTGTCTCCTGAGAAACCTGTGTGCAGGTCAAGAAGCAACCATTGGAACCCTGTATGGAAAAACTGATTGGTTCAGGATTGAGAAAGGAGTATGACAGGGCTGTCTGCTGTCACCTTCTTGTTTAATCTGTATGCTGAGCACATCATGAGAAATGCCAGGCTGGATGAGTTACAAGCTGGAATTAAGATAGGTGGGAGAAATATTAACCACCTCAGAAGTGGATGATGCCATTCTAATGGCAGAAAGTGAAGAGGAACTAACAAGCCTCTTGATGAGGGTGAAGGAGGGGAGTGAAAGAGCCAGCTTAAAACTAAATATTAAAAAAGCTAAGATCCTGGTATCTGGCCCCATTATTTCATGGCAAATGGGGGTGGGGGAGGAAGTAGTGACAGATTTCCTCTCCTTGGGCTCTAAAATCCCTGAGGATGGTGCCTGCAGCCTGAAATCAGAAGACGACTGCTTCTTGGTAGGAAAGCTATGAGAAACTTAGACTGTGTTGAAAAGCAGAGACATTCTGCCAACAAAGGTCCATACAGTCAAGGCTATGGTCTTCCCAGTGGTCATGTACAGTTGTGAGAACTGGACAGTGTACCAAAGAATTGATACCTTTGAACTGTGGTGCTGGAGAAGGTTTCTGAGAGTTCCTTGGACAACAAAGAGATCAGAGCAATCAATCTTAAGGGAAATCAACCCTGAATACTCTCTGGAAGGACTGATGCTGAAGCTGAAGCTCCAGTTTTTTTGGCCATCTGATGCAAACAGCTGACTCATTGGAAAAGTCCCTGATGCTAAGGAAAGATTGAGGGCAGAAGGAGAACAAGGTGTCAGAGGATGAGATGGCTGGATGGCATCACCGATGCAATGGACATGAACTTGGTCAAACTTCAGGAGATTCTGAGGGACAGGGAGGCCTGGTATGCTGCAGTCCATGGGGTCCCAAAGAGTTGGACATGGACTGGGCAACTGAACAGCAACAACAAATCCATAAATCAGTAGGTCTGTTTACTATAAACAAGCTTAGACAATTACATATATCCTGAGATAAGGATTCCAGAGATAAGGTTTCCCAGCTAACAAATACTGTGTGTTTGCTTGCCTAAGCCAGATCACCTGCCCTCTTTCTCTGTGAGGGTGACACAGACACACCTTCTCAATCCAACTCACCAAGTGAATGGACTATACACTTGCTGTGATAACTATTTCATTCTCATCAAGTTCTAGTTTCTTTTCTCCAAATTTCCTATGTCACCAATAATCATTCATGGATAAATAAACTTAGTTGCAGAGCTATGAACTTTTACACAAATATGAATGTTTCTACAAACTGTTTGGCTAAACAAAAATTGTAAGTTTGCACAAATAGATGGCATAGATAATTATCCAACTCCCACCAAATAAAAAAAATTTTTTTCTCAATATAGTTCAGTTCAGTTCAGTTCAGTCACCCAGTCGTGTCCGACTCTTTGTGACCCCCTGAACCACAGCACTCCAGGCCTCCCTGTCCATCACCAACTCCCAGAGTTTACTCAAACTCATGTCCATTGAGTTGGTGATGCCATCCAGCCATCTTATCCTGTCGTCCCCTTCTCCTCCTGCCCCCAATCCCTCCCAGCATCAGCGTCTTTTCCAGTGAGTCAACTCTTTGCATGAGGTGGCCAAAGTATTCGAGTTTCAGCTTCAGCATCAGTCCTTCCAATGAATACCTAGGACTGATCTCCTTCAGGATGGACTGGTTGGATCTCCTTGCAGTCCAAGGGACTCTCAAGAGTCTTCTCCAACACCATAGTTCAAAAGCATCAATTTTTCGGCACTCAGCTTTCTTCATAGTCCAACTCTCACATCCATACATGACCACTGGAAAAACCATAGCCTTGACTAGATGGACCTTTGTTGGCAAAGTAATGTCTCTGCTTTTTAATATACTATATAGGTTGGTCATAACTCTCCTTCCAAGGAGCAAGCGTCTTTTAATTTCATGGCTGCAATCATCATCTGCAGTGATTTTCGAGCCCAAAAATATAAAGTCTGACACTGTCTCCACTGTTTCCCCATCTATTTCCCATAAAGTGATGGGACCAGATGCTGTGATCTTAGTTTTCTGAATGTTGAGCTTTAAGCCAACTTTTTCACTCTCTTCCTTTACTTTCATCAAGAGGCTTTTTTAGTTCCTCTTCTGATATAAGGGTGGTGTCATCTGCATATCTGAGGTTATTGATATTTTTCCCAGCAATCTTGATTCCAGCTTGTGCTTCTTCCAGCCCAGTGTTTCTTATGATGTACTCTGGAGATAATTAAATAAGCAGAGTGACAATCTACAGCCTTGATGTACTTCTTTTCTGATTTGGAACCAGTCTGTTGTTCCATGTCCAGTTCTAACTGTTGCTTCCTGACTTGCAAACAGGTTTCTCAAGAGGCAGGTCAGGTGGTCTGAAATGCCCATCTCTTTCAGAATTTTCCACAGTTTATTGTGATTCACACAGTCAAAGGCTTTGGCATAGTCAATAACACAGAAATAGATGTTTTTCTGGAATTCTCTTGCTTTTTCTATGATCCAGCAGATGCTGGCAATTTGATTTCTGGTTCCTCTGCCTATTCTAAAACCAGCTTGAACATCTGGAAGTTCACAGTTCACATATTGCTAAAGCCTGGCTTGTAGAATTTTGAGCATTACTTTACTAGTGTGTGAGATGAGTGCAATTGTGCAGTAATTTGAGCATTCTTTGGGGTTGCCTTTCTTTGGGATTGGAATGAAAACTGACCTTTTCCAGTCCTGTGGCCACTGCTGAGTTTTCCAAATTTGCTGGCATATTGAGTGCAACACTTTCACAGCATCATCTTTGAGGATTGAAATAGCTCAACTGGAATTCCATCACCTCCACGAGCTTTGTTCGTAGTGATGCTTTCTAAGGCCCACTTGCCTTCACATTCCAGGATGTCTGGCTCTAGGTGAGTGATCACACCATTGTGATTATCTGGGTCATGAAGATCTTTTTTTGTACAGTTGTTCCGTGTATTCTTGCCACCTCTTCTTATTATCTTCTGCTTCTCTTAGGCCCATACCATTTCTTCCTTTATCTAACCCATGTTTGCCTGAAATTTTCCCTTGGTATCTCTAATTTTTTGAAGAGATCTCTAGTCTTTCCCATTCTGTTGTTTTCCTCTATTTCTTTGCATTGACCACTGAGGAAGGCTGTCTTATCTCTCCTGGCTGTTCTTTGGAACTCTGCATTCAAATGGGAATATCTTTCCCTTTCTCCTTTGCTTTTCGCCTCTCTTCTTTTCACAGCTATTTGTAAGGCCTCCTCATGCAACTATTTTGCTTTTTGCATTTTTTTTTTCCATGGGGATGGCCTTGATCTCTGTCTCCTGTACAATGTCATGAACCTCCGTCCATAGTTCGTCAGGCACTCTGTCTATCAGATCTAGTCCCTTAAATCTATTTCTCACTTCCACTGTATAGTCATAAGGGATTTGATTTAGGTCATACCTATATGGTCTAGTGGTTTTCCCTACATTCTTCAGTTTAAGTCTGAATTTGGCAATAAGGAGTTCATGATCTGAGCGACAGTCAGCTCCTGGTCTTGTTTTTGCTGACTGTATAGAGCTTCTCCACCTTTGGCTGCAAAGACTATAATCAATCTGATTTCATAGTCGACCATCTGGTGATGTCCATGTGTAGAGTCTTCTCTTGTCTTGTTGGAAGAGGGTGTTTGCTATGACCAGTGGGTTCTCTTTGCAAAACTCTATTAACCTTTGCCCAGCTTCATTCCGTACTCCAAGGCCAAATTTGCCTCTTATTTCGGGTGTTTCTTGGCTTCCTACTTTTGCATTCCAGTCCCCTGTAATGAAAAGGACATCTTTTTTGGATGTCAGTTCTAAAAGGTCTTGTAGGTCTTCATAGAACTGTTCAACTTCAGCTTCTTCAGTGTTTCTGGTTGGGGCATAGGCTTGGATTACTGTGATATTGAATGGTTTGCCTTCAACACGAACAGAGATCATTCTGTCATTTTTGAGATTGCATCCAAGTACAGCATTTCGGACTCTTTTGTTGACTGTAATGGCTACTCCATCTCTTCTAAGGATTCCTGCCCACAGTAGTAGATATAATGGTCATCTGAGTTAAATTCACCCATTCCAGTCCATTTTAGTTTGTTGATTCCTAGAATGTTGACATTCACTCTTGCCATCTCCTGTCTGACCACTTCCAATTTGCCTTGATTCATGGACTGAACATTCCAGGTTCCTATGCAATATTGCTCTTTACAGCATCGGGCCTTTCTTCTATCACCAGTCACATCCACAATTGGGTATTGTTTTTGCTTTGGCTCCATCCCTTCATTCTTTCTGGAGTTATTTCTCCACTGATCTCCAGTAGCATACTGGGCACCTACTGACCTGGGAAGTTTCTCTTTCAGTAGCCTATCATTTTGCCTTTTCATACTGTTCATGGGGTTCTCAAGGCAAGAATACTGAAGTGGATTGCCATTCCTTTCTCCAGTGGGCCACATTCTGTCAGACCTCTCCACCATGACCTGTCCGTCTTGGGTGGCCCCACACGACATGACTTAGTTTCATTGAGTTAGACAAGACTGTGGTCCATGTGATCAGATTGGCTAGTTTTCTCAATACAGAGATATAGTGAAAGAAGGGAGAAAAAATAATTACATAATAGAAACTAATTATCCATCTGCCAAATTAAAGGGGCTTTCCTGGTGGTGCAGGTGGTAAAGAATCTGCCTACAAATGCAGGAGTCTTAAGAAACATGGGTTCAATCTCTGGGTCAGGAAGACACCCTGGAAAAGGCCATGGCAGCCCACTACAGTTTTCTTGCCTGGAGAATTCCATGGACAGAGGAACCTGGCAGGCTACCAGTCCATGGTGTCACAAAGAGTTGAACATGGCTGAAGTGACTTAGCACACACACAACCAAATTAAAAAAAAATTTTTTTTTCTCAGTACCGAGATACAGTGAAAGTAGGGAGAAGAAACCATTACATGATATCCTTCTTAGAGAATAGCCAGAAACTTGAAAACTAAAGTTATGATCTCTCAAAATTCTGTTAATACTATAGCCATGAGTTAAGCAAAGGTATTCACAGCTGGGGTCTGAAGCGACTCAGGATAGGAAAGTGAAGCAAAGATAACTGACAAAATGAAAGTGATAAAAGAGAAAGATATAGAAAATGCTAAATAACTTTTTAAAAAGAGTATATCTAGATTCAATCACATGGGGTCTTTAGACTCTCATAGAAATCACTTTTCTTCATTGGTCATTATGGAGAGTTTAAGAACCTATGAAGAATTAAGATGCTCTGAACTGAAACTGCAAGCTTCATTTTATCTGGCTTTGAGAGTCACTGTTGCTATATTCCAGAAAATTAATTTTCCACTTAGTGGTTTTCTTTGGTTTTCCCATTATGGAACAAAAAACTACAAATCTAAGAATTTAAAAAGCTGTAGGTAAAAAAAAAAAAGAAAAAAACCTGTAGGCAATGTTCAGGCAACTAGCTCTAACACAGTCCAAGATACTCTGAAATTAAGGGCAGAAGAATTGCTTTTACTGAAGCTGTGGGGATGAAGACCCCCTGCCTCCTCTCCACCCCTTTTATTTTTTTTTATTTATTAGAGTATACTTGATTTACAGTGTAGAGCTATTAATAGTTTCTGGTGTATAGTACAGTGATTCAATTCTATATATATATATATTTTTTTTCTTTCCTATATTCTTTTCCATTATGGTTTATTACCCAGATAATCATGATGGTGTGATCACTCACCTAGAGCCTGACATCCTGGAATGTGAAGTCAGGTGGGCCTTAGGAAGCATCACTACTAACAAAGCTCGCGGAGGTGACAGAATTCCAGTTAAGCTATTTCATATCCTCGAAGATGATGCTGTGAAAGTGCTGCATTCAATATGCCAGCAAATTTGGAAAACTCAGCAGTGGCCACAGGACTGGAAAATGTTTGTTTTCATTCCAATCCCAAAGAAAGACAATGCCAGAGAATGCTCAAACTACCGCACAATTGCACTCATCTCACACACTAGTAAAGTAACGTTCAAAATTCTGCAAGCCAGGCTTTAGCAATATGTGAACTGTGAACTTCCAGATGTTCAAGCTGGTTTTAGAAAAGGCAGAGGAACCAGAGATCAAATTGCCAATATCTGCTGGATCATAGAAAAAGCAAGAGAATTCCAGAAAAACATCTATTTCTGCTTTATTGACTATGCCAAAGCCTTTGACTGTGTGGATCACAATAAACTGTGGAAAATTCTGGAAGAGATGGGAATCCCATACCACCTGACCTGCCTCTTGAGAAACCTGTATGCAGGTCAGGAAGCAATAGTTAGAACTGGACATGGAGCAGCAGACTGGTTCCAAATCAGAAAAGAAGTATGTCAAGGCTGTATATTGTCACCCTTCTTATTTAACTTATATGCGGAGTACATCATGAGAAACACTGGGCTGGATGAAGCACAAGCTGGAATCAAGATTGCTGGGAAAAATATCAATAACCTCAGATATGCAGATGACACCACCCTTATGGCAGAAAGTGAAGAAGAACTAAGAGCCTCTTGATGAAAGTGAAAGAGGAGAGTGAAAAAGTTGGCTTAAAGCTCAATATTCAGAAAACTAAGATCATGGCATCTGGTCCTATCACTTCATGGCAAATAGATGGGAAAACTGTGGCTGACTTTATTTTGGGGAGCCAAGATCACTGCAGATGATGATTGCAGCCATGAAATTAAAAGACACTTACTCCTTGGAAGGAAAGTTATGACCAACCTAGACAGCATATTAAAAAGCAGAGACATTGCTTTGCCAACAAAGGTCCATCTAGTCAAGGCTATGGTTTTTCCAGTGGTCATGTATGGATGTGAGAGTTGGACTATAAGGAAAGCTGACCACCAAAGAATTGATGCTTTTGAACTGTGGTGTTGGAAAGGACTCTTGAGAGTCCCTTGGACTGCCAGGAGATCCAACCAGTCCATCCTAAAGGAGATAAGTCCTGGGTGTTCACTGGAGGGACTGATGCTAAAGCTGAAACTCCAATTCATTGGGCACCTCATGAGAATAGTTGACTCATTGGAAAAGACCCTGATGCTGGGAAAGATTGAGGGCAGGAGGAGAAGGGGACGACAGAGGATGAGATGGCTGGATGGCATCACCAACTCAATGGACATGAGTTTGAGTAAATTCTCGTAGTTCATGATGGACAGGGAGGCCTGGCGTGCTGCAATCCATGGGGTCACAAAGAGTCAGACATGATTGAGCAACTAAACTGAACTCAACTGATATGTTCTTATGATTATCCTTCTTATCAGAGTTAGAGCTTGTTGTGGGCAAAAACAGTGTCTAGCACATTGTTGAAACTCAATACTTCATTGTTGAATAAATGAGAGAGAAATAGAGGAAAGAATAGAAAATAATAATGAATAGATTAAACTTATAAAAAAGAATAACTCTGCCTTCTAAAGGGAAAAAGAGGAAGATAGGTTATGATGTGATCAGAAAAAACTAAAGCAATGATGTAATAGAAAACCAAACAAACTAAAAAAGAATCAAATATCAACTCTGTGGAAAACTAAAATTTATACAAGAAAGGAATGCTATATACAAATAGAATGAACTTGAAGCAGATCTGAGTAACTGTAGCTCTGTGTTTGTCTCCAGGGATGTCTGGAGTCTTAATACTGACTCTTGGCCAGGACTGGCATAAAACATACTGCCTATGGATTTATAATGTGCAGTTTGAATTCCAAAACTTCCTTAGAGGCACCAATAGCAAGTTGCCTGTATTGTTCATTGTGAATGTAGAATAATGGTTTGCACCTGATTTAACCAGTTACAAGGGCTTCCCCAGTGGCTCAGCAGTGAAGAATCTGCCTACATCACAGGAGACACAGGAGATGCAGGTTTGATCCCTGGATTGGGAAGATCCCTCGAGAAGGAAATGGCAACCCATTCCAATATTCTTGCCAGGAAAATCCCAGTGACAGAGGAACCTAGCAGGCTATAGTCCAAGGGGTCGCAAAGAGTTGGACACGACTGAGCAGAAGCGCTGTAAGATCAAGCAAAGAAAAAGAGTTTTAGAAATAAATAAGATGTTTAATTAAGTTCTACTGCCTCTATTTCCTCTTCCTTATTTATCAATAGTGATAATATTTCAACAATATATCCAATATTGATTCCATTTCCATGCATATTAAATAAACATTCCCTTGATCCCTAAAGTAATTTCTTCACTATCTTACCCCTCCCCAATTAAATATGCAAATAAGCACATGCCTTTTGTTTCAATTATGGTAAACACACATAGGGGCTTCCGTGGTGGCTCAGATGGTAAAGAATCTGCCTGCAATGCAGGAGACCCCCATTTGATCCTTGGATCAGGAAGATCCCCTGGAGAAGGGAATGGCTACCCACTCTAGTTTTCTTGCCTGGAGAATTCCATGGACAGAGGAGCCTGGTGGGCTATAGTCCATGAGCTTGCAAAGATTCGGACATGACTGAGCGACTAACACTAAAGGCTTCCCTGGTTGCTCAGTCAGTAAAGAATCCACCTGCAGGAGACCCATCTGAGTGTGGGCAACCTGTGATCGATCCCTGGGTGGGGAAATCCCCTGGGAAAGGAAATGGCAACCAACTGCAGTATTCTTGCCTGGAGAATTCCATGGACAGAGGAGCCTGGCGGGCCACAGTCCACAGGATTCCAAGAGTTGGACACGACTTAGCCACTGAACCACGAAACACACATAAGCATATACACACATACACATATAACAGGAGCTCTGTTCTCCTAACAAATTTTAAGTGTACAGTATGGTGTTTTTAACTATGACCACAGTGTTGTACGGCACAACTCTAAAATGTTTTAATCCTGCATAATCGAAGCTTTATACCCGTTGAACAGCAATTTCTCATTTGCCCCTTCTCTCAGCCCCTGGCGACCACCATTGTGCTTTCTGTTTCTATGGACCATGTTGCCAATCTATTGATTTTGCCTAAAAACTAGTATGAATCCAATACTGTTACTTTTATTGATAGTTCCCCAAGGAATAACCCTCTTAATTCTGCCTACTGAATGGAGTTATATTGGTCTTTTTCAGTCAAAATGAAAAGATCAACTAGTTGTAATGCAGTTGACTTGCAGCCTGAGTTTTTGCTGTCTGCCCTTGAGTTACAGTCTGTGAACTATGCCACTTATGAGGCAGGCTTAGATAGCATTCTAGTCCGAATTCCATTCAGGACTGCTGAATGGTAGTCAGGGGTTTTTGCCAAAGGCTTTAACCAGCTTGAGTTTTCTAGTGGTTTATATTTCTACTGTCATTTGAGCATCAAGTTAGAGTGGGGCTGTACAGGTCAATGGTCATTTAAAGCTTCAAGATAGAGCCTGATGCTGTTTAAAGCATTATTCAAATTAAACTTTTTCTGTTTTTATTGTGTGAATAGGCACCAATAAAATTGATAGATGTGGTATGTGATTTCTTCAGAAACCAGGCAATCTTTATGGCTCTTGTTTCAGTTTTGGTGCTGGAGAGACAATAACTCATTGTGATTGGTTGAGGAATGCTGCTAGTGGGTCTGGCCCATATAATTACTCAGAATTTTATCATTTATGTTGGACCCTGTATTTTAGCTCAGTTAATTAGCTACTCCCTGGTGGTTATATAATTAACCAGCATTTGGAATTCATGCTTAGCTTGATTTTTAGATTTAGATATCAACATCACATTATTGATGTAATGAATAACAGTACTTCTCAACTGAATTAAATCAACATCTTTTCTCGCCAAGTTGTGGTTACAAGCAGGATAATTTAAATATCCCCATAGGTGCACAGTAAATGTGTACTGGAGTCTATTTCACATGAATACAAATTTGATTTTGATTTTCTTTCAAAATAGGAATCTAAAAGGAAGCATTATTCAGATTGATCACAGAATACCAACTACCCTTAGTTTGTGGCAGATCTTGAATTGTTAACACTTTAACAGGAATGGCTGACACTATTGAAGGCTCCTCTTTATTCACTTCTCTGGAGTCTAAAGTAATCCTCCAGGATTCATCAGCTTTCCTGACATGCTATACTGGACTATCAAAAATGAATTTGTAGGTACTAATTCACTTGCATTTACCATATCCTTAATCAAAACTAAAAGTTCTTGATACTCCTTTCTCTCCCTGCACCTCTTCCTACCTTTCCTAGGTATTCCTATTGCTAGGTATTCTATTGTTTTATGTTAAGCATTTGAATGGGTTTAGGTCCCTCCCATCTAACATGCCCAATTAAAAGATAATGAAGAGTAGATCTGTATGATCTCCTTATTTCCGAAGGCTTGGATAAGGCAAGAGTTCCTCATTCATACATTATACCCATTCTGGTAGTACATTCTGGTATGGGTGATGCAACAATCTTATATAGCTTTTATTCATAAATTCCTACATTGAACCACACTTTTATTTCTGAATATTTTACCTTATCCCACTACTTAATCACATTTCCCCTTACCCTTTCATTAGCAGGTTGTATACTCTGCACCAGTGTCTAGAGATTTCTTGCCCTTGTTAGTTTTCTTGCATACCAATAAAAATGACCTTTCATTGCTGGGACACTACACTACCAGTCTCTGGCCACCTTGTCATTCAGAATAATCTGTTTAAACTCTCGTATTTTAAACTGAACTGCTTTGAAAGAGACTGCAGATTCTCCTTTTATGCCATTATTAGATTTATACAATTCATTAAGGCTAGGATAAATTGAGGAGTTGGTCAAGCAGCCAGATCACATAAGATCTTATAAGTAATCAATTAAAATTTTCATAGTTACTTCATCTATCTCTCCTTTTCCATACACTATGAACACTTCTACTCAGCTTAAATGTCTTGAGTTTTTTTTATCCATTTTATTCATATTTTTCCTTTCTTCTTTATAATTCTAATCTTTATCATCATTCAGCTCTATTTATAATAAATGAATCAAGATGTCAATGGCAGCTTCTCTTAGATAATTCAAGTCATCCATTAGTATAAGAACATAAGGGAATTAAGTATTTGGAAGCCCTTTAATCATGACATCAATCACCGCTTGAGTTAAAGGTGTACAATTGTGGGAAATTTCATCATCATCATATAATCAATTCAAAATTACTGATGTTTTCAACGTTTCATAAGCTTTAGAAGAATTATTTCATTTGGTATTTATGAGTATTTCATTTAGTATCTAATATCCCCTCTATAGGTGTATGTTATGTACCTTACCTTTTCCAGCTCTATAGATTTGGAGTTTGAGCCTCTAACCACGTTTCTGTAAAAGTGGCAACTAATTGAGGATCCTAAATCTAAACATATTCTTCCAGCTAGCAACACCTAATACAAGGGAAATAGCTCCTTGAATCTGAATACATAAAATTCACTTTAGAATAAGCTTCCTAGAAAGCTGTCTGTATCACCCCTCAAATACCTGAATACATTTTGCTTGTCTTTTGTTTCCTCCCTTTGCAAACTGTATAGTCTTTTTTAGACTGAGACACAACATGATCAAAAGAAACATTTGCCCAGTTCTCTTTCTGGTGTGCTGTGTCTTTAGGATCACAAATCATAATTTGGTGTATTTGGCAGTCTTAGTTTTTTCTGCTTCTTTCATTTTTCAAAGTAGCCAAAATCACAAATTATCGACTGACTTCCCTTATACCTGAATTTCCTTCTTAATTTATGTAACCATTTCTTTTGCTTCAGTATCTGCAGCCTTCAAGTTCAGTTGATATGCTTTTCTTCCCATCGGTGGTCACAGCATTTGAGAGCTCTCAAACCAGAAGTGGCCCGGAAGCCCACCTATTGTCAAAGGTTCACAGCTCTTTTTCTTCATCTTTCTTTTGCCAAAAGACTTAACCATCAGTTAAATTATACAGTCAAGGACCACTTCTATACTACACTCAATGTACCATTGCATCAGTTACAGAATATTGGAGGACTGAAAGGACTCCACAGGGTATATTAACATGTGACTTTGATGAAGGTGAAGCCTAAAGTATAGCAGGAAAATGAAAGCACAGGTAAACATCAGAGGTATGAGACTTTTAGGCACAGTCCCTCTGGTGCTTTCTCAGATTTGCAGCGTGTGCTTGGTCTTTGGATTATGACTTACCAAG
This sequence comes from Odocoileus virginianus, assembly GCF_023699985.2. Classification (NCBI taxonomy): domain Eukaryota; kingdom Metazoa; phylum Chordata; class Mammalia; order Artiodactyla; family Cervidae; genus Odocoileus; species Odocoileus virginianus. The sequence continues at coordinate 4,283,231 of NC_069703.1, read as the reverse complement.
ATATGTGTGAGATAACTTTGTTTTAGGAAAGCCAAGTGCATGTCTGCTGAGGAAACTTGTATAAACTATCAGTCAATAGCTAATAAGGCTATGAAACTAATGATTGTGTGCATGCCCAGCCTCAAGAACACTGATTGTGTTGTCATTTCCTACTCCAGGGGATCTTCCCAATCCAGGGATCAAACCCGTGTCTTCTGCATCTTCTTCATTGGCAGATGGATTCCTTACCACTGTGCCACCTGGGACTTGTAGTGCTGAGACCTACATAACATTTCTGAGTTCCAAAGTAAGGATTAATTATTAAACATCATATGGTTACAGTATCTCTAAATATTGTCTGAATTCCTAAAGGACGGCCGGTATGAGTTGTTTTTTCTCCTCTCATGTCTAAGCTGAGATTAACAATTACTACTTCTTTTCTACCTAGTGGACAAGATGGTCCTGTAAGTTTTAACTCATCCAATGCCACTCCATATGACAGGGAAAGGATGAAGTGGAAAACACTGACTAGATTCATACAGCTGGCCAACTGTAAGGAAATCCTCTTCTGAACATGATAATCCTACCCAGGAAAAGCATCTTGTTAAAAATTAGTGATAAATGGTAGTAAGAGGAAATGATTGTTGAAAGAAAGCCTAAAAATGGATAACAGAAAAAAAGGTTAAATTTACATTGGTAACGTGTGATTAGGTAAAAGAATGATATTATCTCTTAACTATATTTACAGATTTCGGTAAGAGTGAAACAAGTCTCTTATAGATAACTCTTCCTCTGTTTCAAGCTAAAGGTGGCCCCCTGCTTACAATTCATTACGTTGAAAATGAATATCTGAAATTCCCATTTTTCAGAATACATCTAAAGAGAATAGATCATTTTGAAAGGTAACATGCTGGAAATTTTGCTTCCAAAGTGTAATTGCCCCAGATTCTCAAACAATATATAGCGACATGCAGAATTTATTCCAGTGATGGGAGCAATAGGGACAGTAGCAAGATTCAGTTTTCAGAGACAATATTGATATCTTGAGGGTTACTTTAGCAGTAATGCTTTCATGAAATCAGTTCATTGGTATGTGAATCAAGCCCTTTCCTAGATACATTGAACCACGTGGTATTCTTTAATAAAATCCTTTTTGCTTAAATTTTTCAGAGATGTTTTTTATCACTTTAATAGAAAACCTTGAGTATTACTAAATTGCATATTTAAAAGTAGGGGGCAAAAAAAGAGACTGAGAGATGGAACCTGGTCTTCTGTGTCTCCTGAATTGCAGGCAGATTCTTTACCACTAGCACCAGCTGGGAAGCCCCTAACAAACAGTGAAAAAGAAAGTGAAAGTCCTCAGTCGTGTCTGACTCTTTGTGACTCCATGGACTATACAGTCTATGGAATTCTCCAGGCCAGAATACTGGGGCAGGTAGCCTTTCCCTCCTCCAGGGGATCTTTCCAATCTAGGGATCGAACTCAGGTCTTTCAAATTGCAAGCTGATTCTTTACCAGCTGAGCCACAAGGGAAGCCCAAGAATACTGGAGTGGGTAGCTTATCCCTTCTCCAGGAAGATCTTCCTTACCCAGGAATCCAACCAGGGTATCCTGCTTTGCAGGAGAATTCTTTATCAACTGAGCTGTCAGGGAAGCCCTGATACCTGACTGTCAACATTTAATGTCTGATTACCAACAGACAGTAGTCAGGTAATCAAGTTCATATATAGTATTTGGGGATTTCATCACAGCCTTACACCCTGGTCCAGATCCACAAACTTAATAGTCTTTGGGAAATATTTGTTGAGTAAACAAATGGGGGTAGGTGATAACAGTAAGGTAGATATTAAGATAGATAATTAATACCAATAAATTCATGCAAAAAACAGTTAGTACCCAAATAAAAGGGTGGAGCATAGGACCAGGGTGGATGGCAACAGCAGAAGTGTGATGACAATCGTGGCAAATAGTCAGTGACAAGGGTCTATAGCTGATGCAGGGGCCAGATGCTGGGCTGGGACATGGTCCAAGACTTAGGTTCTTAAAGGGTCTGGGGGAACAGAATAAGATCCCAGCCTAAGAGAATAGATCTGCTGGTGAAAGAGAGAACAGATTTCAAAGTGGATATCCCAGTGAACAGGAAGGCTTGTATCAAGGTTGAATTGATGCAGAATTACTTAAGGTCTGAAATGGGACTGACCGATTTAGCCCTAGAGTCTGAGTTAGGTTTGAGCCTTTACAAGAGAATCAGTGTTTCAGATTATGAGGGGAAGTAGTTATAGCAAATAAAGTCAGTTAATATTTATTATGGCATTTTGACTTTTCTCTTCCACAAAATCACAAAAAGGCAATAACAGAAACTATATTCCAAGTAAACTGATTTGCAATTAAGGAACATCATATGAGACAGATTATTAATTAAATATCTCAACTCATAAAGCAAGTTTCACAATAGTCTAAGAGACAGCTTGAAGCAGATGTGGATCAACCTGTTGAGCAATAATCCTCATGGGTCTCTAGTGTTTCTGCACATTTTGCCAGTGAGATTCTGACAGCTCTTTGTTCTGGACTATCATTTCAAGGGTGTGTGTATAATACCTTGGAAGACAGAACTAGTGTCTCTCAGAGAAAAGTGCAGCCAGGCTTACTGTCTATTACAGTAAAAATGTCTCATAAACCCATTTTTTTTTAAAGATCTTGCATTTTATTGTAGTCTTTAATCTTACTTTGGACCACTTGTACCTAGTACTTGATCCTACTATAGACTTTTTAACTTAATCAACGAAATCAAAAGTGGTTTCTGACTAGATTTATGGAGGATATAAACATTTATTACCATCAAAGTGTTTGCATAAAAAGTACAATAATAAAGATGAAAATGCCTCCTATTTCTTTTAGAAAGTAGTACATTATAAGCTTGCTGCATATTTAATGTCTTTACTATCAGATGACAATGACAGAAGAAAAGAACTCTATACTTGAATTATGATAGCTCATCCATCACAGATTAATCTAAAAATGAAGTTTCTACGGAAACAGGAACTATTTTAACAAAGAGAAAAAATTCCTCATTCAAACCTCTTTGAGCAGTAATGGCTGCAAACCTGCAACATTTAAAAACTATGCTTATCAACAGTTCTGTCTTATAAACTTAGATTGACGAAATCTAGAAAGCAGATAAAAGTAGTTTTAGTAAGACTACTGATTGTTCCTTGATCTAATATTAACATGCTGTCTGTGTAAAATGACAAAAAGAATCAGTGTTGAATCACGTTTTAGTGCCTGTCATTCTGCATTATCCCAGACTGTTAATGTATTCTTTCAGAGTAGTTTGATTGAATTACTGTATACAGTTACTGTCTTATGTTAACAGTTTTGTCCTGATTTCATAATTTAAATGGGTAGAAGCTTTGGTTATTTTCCTCATCAAAACTATGTTCCTTGGAGCCACATTATTATGAATTTTCATGCTTTTATACATTGGATGCCTTAAGCTGAATGCAGTTTAGGGGATACTTTCTAATTATGGGAAGGTACTTCTTTCCTTCAACAGTGATCTGACCTGTGACAAATCTATACTATACACTATGTAAATGGCTAAAGAGTCAATTGCAAACCAACTGAATGTAGAAATCTTAGTGCCGGTGCTCAAATCTCCTCAGAAGAGTCACCATGATCTCAAAGTTTGTTTCAAAATTTGTAAGCATCAAGTGACAATAAAAACTGAAGATGAAGCATTAATTGTTGGTCCTTTAATGGACCGGAATCTGGTGGTTCTGAGAGTAAGAGAGAGAAAGAAAGAAGGGAAAGAAAGAAAGAAAGAGAGAAAGGAAAGGAAGGAAGAAAGGAAGAAAGGAAAGAAGGAAGAAAGAAGGGAGGGAGGGAGGGAGGGAGGGAGGAAGGAAGGAAGGAAGGAAGGAAAGAAGGAAGGAAGGAAGAAAGAAAGGCACAGGGACCAAAGCTTTGATGGAGCAAATGTGTTTTAATCAACATGGCATGGGCATATATACTGTCTTACAAGGTGGTTATTCTCAGCAAAGACAAAGATTAAAATTCCAGACTTACAAAACATAAGATGACCCCTATCAAAGAAAGAGTTGCAAACAATCACCCCTTACCATTTGGCTCATAAAAAGGAAGAGGGTACTTATCACTGTAATGAGAAGTGCCTGGATTCCGCAGCTCGGGAAAGGCGGAAAGGCGTGCCTCTCCTCTTAATTCCTGAATATTCAGGAATCAATAAGGGCCAGAGGGTTCCTGACAGATCCCAAACAGCACACGGGAAGCCTCTTGTTAAACGCTTCCTGACAATTAATGAGCGTTGAATTCTCCTGTTTTAGTGCATTTCCTTTTGAAAGTTTTTGGTTGTCTGCTATTTTTTTACCATGCTGTTTCATATAAATTTCCTGCATGCTAACTTCATTTGTGCGATTGAAATAAAATTGCAGTATATAAAAGAAATATCTCTTTCTGGAGCCCAGGGCAAGCATAATTACTGCCCATTACAAAAGATCCTGGTTGTCTTGGGGTTCCTTTCTTGAAACACAGCCCATAGTGTGTGCTTTGTCATCTGGACCTCGTCATGTCACCCTGTAGTAACTGGGGCTTGGGGAACCAGCACAAAAGTCCCGGTGCTGTGGCTACCACTATCAGTGTGGGTAAAAAACTATCCTTTGCCTCTTACCTAGGAATCTCATTTGTTCTATCAGCACTCCTTAAACTTGAATATTCTGAACTGAAAATCTAGTTGTTAGATTTAAAGGAGCAATGAAAAGGGGGAAGAGAATGTTGTAGTAGTTAAGGGAAGAGAATTTTGGAGGAATATCTTTTGAATCAATCTTATTGATTCAAATCGTCACGTATATTCTACCTATTGTATTTTCCCAGTTAAAAATGATCCTATTTTCAAAGATATGTTATGGGAATTGTTGATTTCTAAAAGTGTTTGGGGATAGTACATTGGGATGCTATGAAAAAAAGTGTTAGTTTTTCCACAAGAAAATTTGCCTTAATATTCCAGATTGTGGAAGTCTTACTTTATGACCTTGAACAACTCAGTTATCTTCTTTGAACACCAAGTTCCTCATCAGAATTCAATAAAAGAAAAAAGACAATGTCCTGCTCACCTAACACATATTGCTTTGAAAACTTTTAGATGTTAACACTTTTAAGTAGAAAGTTGCCAGCACTATAGTAGTTACTATGAGGATTTCTGTAGCAGCCAACTGTTAGAAAACGCCGCGGGAAGAAAGAGCCACCTCTAAGGACCGTTGATGAAGGCCTTTATTGGGCGGTCGCTCTCGGGCAGAACTCCCGGGGGCGGGTGAGTGAAGAGACAAAGGGAGTCTGCAACCTGCGGGAAGGGGGGCGGCACCTATATACCCTGGCGGATACGGAAGCGGCGGGACCTTTTCGAATATGCTTGGAGTCAGGCTCTAGGGTGCTGATTGGCCTTTTGTCCCGTGTCGGTTTTTCTTGATTGGCCGGAGTCTTGGCACCTTCGCGTCCATCAGTCTGCCTGGCAACGGGCTGCTGATTGGTGGATGTCTGTCCCTGGTACTTATCTGGGACCTTTTGGCGGGGGCAGTCAGCGTGACCTTTCACCAACTAGAGTCTATTACAGTCTTTTTAATATCCAGTATTATTCCTTATGTGCTTCCGTGGCTCAGTGGTAAAGAATCCACCTGGCAATGCAGGATTTGATCCCTGGGTCAGGAAGATCCCCTGGAGAAGGAAATGCCAACCCACTTCTGGTATTCTTGCCTGGGGGAAATCCCATGGACAGAGGAGGCTGATGGGCGACCGTCCATGAGCTCACAGAGTCAGACATGACTTAGCAACTAACAACAACGTATTCCTTATGGCCATGTCTTGAGAAACAGTTATGTTGCAGGAAGGGGGACCCCTTCCAGGGCCCGATACTGGGCTCTTGTCTAACACTCGGAAATGAATTGTCCGAGGAGACACATGCTGACAAAGCAAGAGATTTTATTGGGAAAGGGCACCCGGGTGGAGAGCAGTAGGTAAGGGAACACAGGAGAACTGCTCTGCCGCGTGGCTCACAGTCTTGGGTTTTATGGTGATGGGATTAGTTTCCGGGTGGTCTTTGGCCAATCATTCTAACTCAGAGTCTTTCCTGGTGGCGCACGCATCGCTCAGCCAAGATGGATGCTAGCGAGAGGGATTCTGGGAAGTGGACGGACAGGCAGTGTCTCCTCTCGACCTTTCCCAAACTCTTCCGGCTGGTGGTGGCTTATTAGTTCCGTATGCCTTATCAGGATCTCCTGTCATAAAACAACTCATGCAAATGGTTACTATGGTGCCTGGCCAGGGTGGGCGGTTTCAATCAGTGTGCTTCCCTTAATAGTTAGGCCATAGTGGGATAATACTATGCACAGAGAACACACCCTTTATGACAGCGGAAATGATAATGAATAGAAGCTCACATTGGTATTTAAAGTGATATCAAACAATGATATTTCAAGTTTGTAATGAAATATATTCATTTCTGAAGTAAATTCCCAGGAATGTTTTCATGAAAGCAATTCTTTTGGCCCATTGATCAATTTTTATATTTTGCTGATAACAAACATGAGTAATTTACCAAAGTTAACTTATGAAAACCTTTCTTCTAAATATTCATAATGTTTACAGACATTTATATGATGGTTTATTACAACTCAGGTTATTTTGGGCAACTTGGACACAAAATTTTCACCAAATTTTCACCTTTCTCTTAGTCTGTGTTCTCTCTGCCTTTCAAGCTACTCTCTCCTTGCTACAGAACCTTGTCATCTCTTCTCTCTGCCTCTTAACTTCTCTTCCTCTCTCAATCTTCGCTCTCTTTGCTTCTAAGTTTCTTTATACCCCTTTCTTTTCTCTATTGCTCTCCTCTCCTTGTTGCTGAAGATCCTCCCATTTCCCCTGTTGGTGTCTCTTTCCTTTCCTTTTTTGTTATTGGAGCATAACTGCTTTACAGTGCTGTGCTGGTTTCTGCCGCACAACAATGTGAGCTGACACCTCTTCTTTCTGCTCTCCCTCCCAGTGTTTGTCTTGGTCCCTGTGTCCTGTCTCGCCCTCCTATCTCCTGGCCCCTGCCTGTTTTTCTGAGATAGCACAGTATCCCAGGCACTCTTTGTGCTCCTTGTGTTTTCTTCCTTCTCTCAACAAAGTGCTTCCTCTTTCTATCCAGCTTTTTAAGCTGCAGGAGCAACAGCAGCAAGCAGAAAATCAGGGCAAAGGTCAATTAAATAATTCTTAGATGTTATCGTCTTTTCCTAAGTTAAAAATGACAGAATGCGGTCCACTGGAGAAGGGAATGGCAAACCACTTCAATATTCCTGCCTTGAGAACCCCATGAAGAGTGTGAAAAGGCAAAATGATAGGACACTGAAAGATGAACTCCCCAGGCTGGTAGGTGCCCAATATGCTACTGGAGATCAGTGGAGAAACAACTCCAGAAAGATTGAAGGGATGCAGCCAAAGCAAAAACAATACTCAGTTGTGGATGTGACTGGTGATGGTACTAAAGACCGATGCTGTAAAGAGCAATATTGCACAGGAACCTGGAATGTTAGGTCCGTGAATCAAGGCAAATTGGAAGTGGCCAAACAGGAGATGGCAAGAGTGAATGTCAATATTCTAGAAATCAGTGAACTAAGATGGACTGGAATGGGTGAATTTAACTCAGATGACCATTATATATACTACTGTGGGCAGGAATCCCTTAAAAGAAATGGAGTAGCTATCATAGTCAACAAAAGAGTCCAAAATGCAGTATTGGATGCAATTTCAAAAATGACAGAATGATCTCTGTTCATTTCCAAGGCAAACCATTCAATATCATGTTAATCCAAGTCTATGCCCTGACTAGTAATGCTGAAGAAGCTGAAGTTGAATGTTTCTTTGAAGACCTACAAGACCTTTTAGTACTAACACCCAAAAAAGATGTCCTTTTCATTATAAGTGACTGGAAGGCAAAAGCAGGGAGTCAAGAAACACCTGGAGTAACAGGCAAATTTGGCCTTGGAGTATGGAATGAAGCAGGGCAAAGGCTAATAGAGTTTTGCCAAGAGAACCCACTGGTCATAGCAAACACCCTCTTCCAACAACAGAAGAGAAGACTCTACACATGGACATCACCAGATGGTCAACACTGAAATCAGATTGATTACATTCTTTGCAGCTAAAGATGGAGAAGCTCTATACAGTCAGCAAAAACAAGACTGGGAGCTGATTGTAGCTCAGATCATGAACTCCTTATTGCCAAATTCAGACTGAAATTGAAGAAAGTGGGGAAAACCACTTGACCATTCAAGTATCACCTAAATCAAATCCCTTATGATTATAAAGTAAAACTGAGAAATAGATTTAAAGGACTAGATCTGATAGAGTGACTGATGAACTGTGGACAGAGTGTGTGACATTGTACAGGAGACACGGATCAAGACCATCCCCAAGAAAAAAGAAATGCTAAAAAGCAAAATGGCTGTCTGAGGAGGCCTTACAAATAGCTGTGAAAAGCAGAGAACAAAAAGCAAAGGAGAAAAAGAAAGATATACCCATTTGAATGCAGAGTTCCAACGAATAGCAAGGAGAGATAAGAAAGCCTTCCTCAGCAATCAATGCAAAGAAACAGAGGAAAACAACAGAATGGGAAAGACTAGAGATCTCTTCAAGAAAATAAGATATACCAAGGGAACATTTCATGCAAAGATGGGCTCAATAAAGGATAGAAATTGTATGGACCTAACAATGATGTGATCACTCACCTAGAGCCAGACATTCTAGAATGTGAAGTCAAGTGGGCCTTAGGAAGCATCTCTATGAACAAAGCTAGTGGAGGTGATGAAATTCCAGTTGAGCTATTTCAAATCCTCAAAGATGATGCTGTGAAAGTCATGCTATGCTCAATATGTCAGCAAATTTGGAAAACTGAGCAGTGGCCACAGGACTGAAAAATGTCAGTTTTCATTTCAATCCCAAAGAAAGGCAATGCCAAGGAATGCTCAAACTACCACACAATTGCACTCATCTCACACGCTAGTAAAGTAATGCTCAAAATTCTGCAAGCCAGGCTTCAGCAATACATGAGCTGTGAACTTCAGATGTTCAAGCTGGTTTTAGAAAAGGCAGAGGAACCAGAGATCAAACTGCCAACATCCATTGGATCATCAAAAAAGCAAGAGAATTCCAGAAAAACATCTATTTCTGTGTTATTGACTATGCCAAAGCCTTTGACTGTGTGGATCACAATAAACTGTGGAAAATTCTTCAAGAGATGAGAATCCCATACCACCTGACCTGCCTTTTGAGAAACCTGTCTGCAAGTCAGGAAGCCACACTTAGAATTGGACATGGAACAACAGACTGGTTCCAAATAGGAAAAGGAGTACCTCAAGGCTGTGTATTGTCACCCTGCTTACTTAACTTCTATGCAGAGTACATCATGAGAAACTCTGGGTTGGAAGAAGCACAAGCTGGATTCAAGATTGCCAGGAGAAGTATCAATAACCTCAGATATGCAGATGACACCATCCTTATGACAGAAAGTGAAGAAGAACTAAAGAGCCTCCTGATGAAAGTGAAAGAGGAGAGTAAAAAAGTTGGCTTAAAGCTCAACATTCAGAAAACTAAGATCATGGCATCTGGTCCCATCATTTCATGGCAAATAGATGGGGAACCAGTGGAAACAGTGGCTGATTTTAGTTTTCTGGGCTCCAAAATCACTGTAGATGGTGATTGCAGCCATGAAATTAAAAGACACTTGCTCCTTGGAAGGAAAGTTATGACCAACCTAGACAGCATATTAAAAAGCAGAGACATTACTTTGCCAACAAGGGTCCATCTAGTCAAGTCTGTGGTTTTTCCAGTAGTCGTGTATGGATGTGAGAGTTGAACTATAAAGAAAGCTGAGCATGGAAGAATTGATGCTTTTGAACTGTGGTGTTGGAGAAGACTCTTGAGAGTCCCTTGGACTGCCAGGAGATCCAACCAGTCCATCCTAAAGGAGATCAGTCCTGGGTGTTTCCTGAAAGGACTGATGTTGAAGCTGAAACTCCACTTCGCCCACCTGATGCGAAGAGGTGACTCATTGGAAAAGACCCTGATGCTGGGAGGGATTGAGGGCAGGAGGAGAAGGGGACAACAGATGATGTGATGGGTGGAAGGCATCACCGACTCAACGGACATGAGTTTGGGTAAACTCTGGGAGTTTGTGATGGACAGGGAGGCTTGCGTGCTGGGCTTCATTCGATTGCAAAGAGTCAGACACGACGGAGCGACTAAACTGAACTGAACCATCTTCTCATAAGTTAAAAATCTAGGTAAACGCTATGCATTCAGGATGAATGCCAGAAACCTTTACAGAGTGAAAAAAAGGAACTTTCCAGTATATTGCTAATTTTGGCAAAGAAGAGAAATTAATCATTTGGCATATTGTTCCTTTGGAAGATTGAATTTCCAATATATTAATTTCTGGTAAATTGACCAGGAATCATTCTGAATGGAAATCAATGAAGCATTGAGCATCATTCAAAAATCTAAGGACGAAGTTAGTTCATAGCCATCCTGTCTTTTGTCAGAATTGGTCCCTGAATTTAGGGTCACTAGTTGTTGGGGGCAGCAAATGAAAATACAAAAAATCGGAAGACAATATCTTAGTTTCTTTTCATTCAACTTTTTGCTTGTATTTCTTTATGAAATCAGAGTGGATAAAACTTATAATAATTTTTGATAGAACTGTAAATGTAAGCTATTCCAAATTTAGAGAGATTTCTAAATTTTGAAATATTGGAGTGAATGACAGAATTTTCTTGTCTCCAAATATGTGGTACTTAATTTTGCAGCCATGCCAGGCAGCTGCTATCAATCTACTAGAGTGTGTTTTTTCTGGGGAACCTAAATTAAATGCTATCAATTGGAATTCTGAGAAGATGTCAAAGAATTTTTAATAAACAAGTTGATGACAAAAGTGGGTAATAAAGATTCAGAGTGGATAAAATGTGACAAGGTGCATTAGTGAATTTAAAAGTAATGTTGATGTGTAATTAGAAAACAGTTTGGAATGACTATTTCTGTGTACTTTCACTCCTGGTATCTACCCAGTCCAAGCCCATGGAATCCATAATGAAATGTTCTCCACTTTCCGTCTCCTAAACACCAGTGATCCCCTAATGGGAGAACAAATCCCACTTTAGCCACAAATCTTTTCTGGACAGCATCTGAAAAGATCATTCCCTCTTTTGAATTCTAATGTTAATTAGTTTTTATGGCTCTAGTGAAGAATCCACTTACAATGCAGGAGGTTCAGGAGACACAGGTTAGATCCCTGGGTCAGGAAGATCTCTGGAGAAGGAAATGGCAACCCACTCCAATATTCTTGCTTAGAAAATCCCATGGGTGGAGGAGCCTGGCGGGCTAGAGTCCATGGGGTCGTAAAGAGTTGGACACAACTTAGTGACTGAGCATACCACATACATCTGACAATTATATACTGCCTTGTGACACCTCTTTTCTTTTGCTATCTTAACACATCATTGAAAGTGAATTTATTTTGAAACACCACATATGTGTTCATATTCTGTCTGTAAAACTAGAATGTAAACTCTTTGAGGGAAGAAATCTAATTTTTGTTTATTCATAGCATGCATGCAGTGCTTTGAAAATAATGTGTTCCTTAAATACATGTGGATTTGAGTAGAGAGCTTAAAATGATAGGAAAAAAATAATTATACTGTATGAGGTTGCTGACCATATAGTGTTTAATCTGACTTCTTTTTCCTATGCTGAGTTCTCAAAGACATAGATTTAGTGTAGTAATTCCAATAGATTTAAAGTAAAGTAAAAGTACCAGGAACAGAAAACTGATGGCGCTTTGTAATAGCATGTAATAAGTTTATAGACTTAAAAGCAGTATTTTTAACCTTGGCATTTATTTCAGAATGTATTTTATTTCCTACCATTTTTGCTAATTACTGGTGGAATATTGGAGTATTGAACTGAAGAGTTCATAATACTCTCATCATTTGTCAGCATAGTGTTTGAAAACCATGGTATTAGAGAGAAAAGTTGTGATTTATATTGCCACTTTTTAATCTGCTGTGTGACAGTCTTCTGGAGAGCGTGAGATGTAAGCAATGGATGAAAATTAAAGTAATGCATGACATTTTATTCAGACAAATGAGATAGATGATGAGACATTAAATGCTGTCTTGCTATTTTTGTCATCTGTTTGTATAACAATGTTTCTTATGATTCTCAATAAAAATTAGCGCTATTATATTTTACAACCTGAGTATTAAGCAGAATCATAAAAAATTGCCAATATTTGGTCATTTTTTACTTACTAAGAAAGCAATTTCTTGTAGTTCAACCTAAAATTTAGCTTTGTAAATTTCTGCTTTATATGTATACTACTTGAAAAAAGTCTTAACAGTTTTTTCTATCTGTGAATCTACATTTAATTTTATTTAAAGTGTATGGCTGCTTACAAGATGATTATTGAGTCTTATTTATTTTTTCCCCTATTTGGATGTTTTGGCACATGGCGGGATATTCACACTGAGTCTGATACACAGCACACTTTCCTTATAGCATCAAATGTCCAGCTTCTGAATACTAGCCTTTTAGCATCTGGTGTCACCATTTCTGCCAAAAACAGCCCAGAAAACTCTCCAGTCTGGAACCAGCGATACTAGAAACACTCTTTGAATTAGTGCAATCCAACAGCAACCTTTATGATGGGGAAATATGAGGTTTAAAAGTTGTCTTATACCTTTCAAGTGTTGTGTGATTGTAGGACACACTAGGAAACAGCTTTTGGCTGAAGAAGAAGTTAAATGATAAAGTTAGGGGCTACTTTTAGGGCAGATCATGAAGATCAGGTGGCAGTGACTCAAATGACAGAAAACTGAAAGAAATTATTTGTGTTAATAAAAGAAATATCTTAAAAGAAAATGTTTCAGAACTTAATGATAGATTGAGCATTTTGTTAGCACAATGAAAACCTCTGCCCTAGAGGATATAGATGAAGGTTGTCAATGCTGTCTGTTACAATGGTCTCTGTGCACAAATGATGTGAGCACAAGTTTATACCCTCTGGTGTGACTGGTGTAATCCATGTGGATGTTGTTACACTATTTTATCTGGAAGACCAAATTTGTATTAGTAGATTCTTTCTGGTTATGTAGATATCTGAGTTAGACAAAGCAATGTAAAGTGACTGAACTAAAGCATCCAAACTGAGTTTGTGCCATAGTGTGAAGAGATTGAAGTCTCTGTTGTCTGTGTGGACAGACTGAAGTCTCTATTAAACACTAAGAAGCAACTGTAGGCTATGCATATTACATTCCTAAATGTCACCAATGTCTGGTGGTTGTAACTAAAGATTTATCATAGATTTTCCAAGTCTGTAATTTTAATAAATTGCTTTATACAAGCAAACGCCTTCCAATTAATTTTGATAAGTTCATTAATTCATTCTGACATGCAATTTAAAATATAAGTCCACAAAGTATGAGTGCAGATGTTTCCATCAGATGTACATCCGCTTATCGCTTGTCATTTGATATCTAGGGAAATATACTTCTTCAGATTTAAGGCATATATAATACATGTTGATTCAAAAAGTAAGAATCCAAATATTTCATTAATGTAGGACTGATGCCAAAGCTGAAACTCAAATACTTTGGCCACCTAATGCAAAGAACTGACTTATTGGAAATGACCCTGATGCTGGGAAAGATTGAAGGCAGCAGGAGAAGGGGACAACAGAGGATGGGCTGGTTGGATGGCATCACGGACTCGATGGCCATGAGTTTGAGTAAACTCTGGGAATTGGTGATGGAGAGGGAGGCCTGGCATGCTGCAGTCCATGAGGTCACAAAGAGTTGGACACGACTGAGCAACTGAACTGAACTAAATGTAATACACATAGTTATGAAACATTCTCTATCTTAAGAATGTTGTCTTTTTCTCTGGGCAAGAGTAATTACTTGTCTTTACCATTTCCAATTATAACTTAGATCTAATCTTAAAACAAGGTGTTTACTATCTAATATTATAATAACTTAAGTATTTGTATAACATATTACAAATATGTATATATTAGTAGGAAGTGTGCTCTGGAACCAGGCTGCCTGGCTTTAGAACCTGGTTCTTTCTATTGCCTGCTTCTGTATCCTTGAGCAAGCTATTTAGTTTCCTGAAAATCAGTTTTCTCTTCTGTAAAAATGTAAATAATATTACCTATCTCATAGAGATTATCATGACTATTAAATGAGTTTAATACATGAAAGCTCTTAGAACCCTGCCTGTATCTATAGCATTAGCAAGCATCAACAAATGTTAGCTATTATTATTAATAGCCACTGTTCTCAGTAAAATGTATATTAAAGGTTAAGAAGACTATCTACACGCAAAAAAACTGAATCTAGACACAGACTTTACAAAATCAACTCAAAATAGATCACAAACCTAGATGCAAAATGCAAAACTATAAAAATTCTAGGCAATGTTATAGGAAAAAAATATAGGTAACTTTGGATTTGGTGATATCTTTTTATACAACACCAAAGGCATGGTCCATGAAAGAAAGAATCGATAACTGGACTTCGTTCTCATTCATTGTTGGTGGGAATGCAAAATGGCACAGACGCTTTGGAAGGGACTTTGGTAGGGTTCTTAGGATACTTAGTATATGCTTAACCCTATGAAGCAGCAATTGTCCTTCTTGGCATTTGCCCAAAGAAGTTGAAAGCTTATATCCGTACAAAAATCTGCACATGGATATTTACAGCAGCTTTATCTGTAATTTCCCAAACTTGGAAACAACCAAGATGTCCTTCAGTAGGTGAATAGATAAATTGTGGTACATTCAGACAATGGAATATTATTCCACTCCAGAAACAAATGAGCTATGAAGCCATGAAAATGCAGAAAAAACCTTATATGCATATTTCTAAGTGAAAGAAGCCAATCTGAGAAGGCTACATACTGTATATTTTCAGCTACATGACAAAATCATGTGGAAAAGACAAAACTACAGGGACAGGAAAAAAACTCAGTGGTTGCCATTAATTACCTGCCACTAATTACCTGGTACTGGGGGAGAGAGGAATGAATAGACAGAAGACAGAGGACTTTTAGGGCAGTGAAACTATTCTGTATAATACTATGATGAAGATACATGTCATAAATTTGTTTAAATCCATAGAATGTATGGGTTTTAGCAAAGGCAGAGGAACCAGAGATCAAATTGCCAACATTCACTGAATCATCGAAAAAGCAAGAAAGTTAAAGAAAAACATCTATTTCTGCTTTATTGACTATGCCAAAGCCTTTGACTGTGTGGATCACAATAAACTGTGGAAAATTCTGAAAGAGGTGGGAATACCAGACCACCTGACCTGTCTCTTGAGAAACCTGTGTGCAGGTCAGGAAGCAACAGTCAGAACTGGACATGGAACAACAGACTGGTTCCAAATAGCAAAAGGAGTACATAAGGCTGTATATTGTCACCCTGCTTATTTAACTTATATGCAGAGTATGTCATGAGAAATGCTGGGCTGGAAGAAGCACAAGTTGGAATCAAGATTGCCAGGAGAAATATCAATAACCTCAGATATGCAGATGACACCACCCTTATGACAGAAAGTGAAAACTAAAGAGCCTCTTGATGAAGGTGAAAGAGAAGAGTGAAAAAGTTGGCTTAAAGCTCAACATTCAGAAAACTAAGATCATGGTATCTGGTCCCATCACTTCATGGCAAATAGATAGGGAAACAGTGGAAACAGTGTCAGACTTTATTTTTTGGGGCTCCAAAATCATTGTAGATGGTGATTGCAGCCATGAAATTAAAAGACACTTACTCCTTGGGAGGAAAGTTATGACCAACCTAGAGAGCATATTAAAAAGCAGAGACATTACTTTGTCAACAAAGGTCCATCTAGTCAAGGCTATGATTTTTCCAGTCGTCATGTATGGATGTGAGAGTTGGACTATAAAGAAAGCCGAGCACTGAAGAATTGATGCTTTGGAATTGTGTGTTAGAGAAGACTCTTGAGAGTCCCTTGAAGTGCAAGGAGGATCCATCCAGTCCGTCCTAAAGGAGATCAGTCCTGGGTGTTCATTGGAAGGGCTGATGTTGAAGCTGAAACTCCACTACTTTGGCCACCTCATGCAAAGAGCTGACTCATTTGAAAAGACCCTGATGCTGGGAAAGATTGAGGGCTGGAGGAGAAGGGGACGGCAGAGGATGAGATGGCTGGATGGCATCACCGACTCAGTGGACATGAGTTTGGGTAAACTCTGATAGTTGGTGATGGACACAGATGCCAGGTGTGCTGTGGTTCACAGGGTCATAAAGAGTCGGACACGACTGAGCTACTGAACTGAACAGATAGAATGTAGAGAGTCAAGAGTAATGTAAACTGTGGACTTGGGGTGATTATGATATGTCATTGTAGGTTCATCAGTTGTAACAAGTATACCACTATGGTGGAAGATGTTGATAATGGGAGAGACTGTATATAAGACAGGTAGGGGTGGCAATTCCCTAGTGTCCAATGGTTTGAACTCAACAGTTCCACAGGGGACCTCAGTTCGATCTCTGGTTGAGAAGCTAAGGCCCCGCAAGGCATACAAAGTTGCTTTTATCAGTTCTATGAGTCATTCTAATAAATTATTGAACCTGAGTTTGGTCATGGGAACCCCCAAATTTTAGCCAACTGATCAGATATGAGGGTGACTCAGGAGACTCTTGAACCTCTGGTTGATATCTGAATTGAGGGATGTGTGTCTTTAACCTTAAGTTTGACAAACTCATTGTAGATAAAGAAAGGCCAGCTCCAGGGAGTGTCCACTTTCTATGTTGTATATTGTAGTTACCCAAAGTTGAGGAACAGGCAGCCCAAACATTGTCTAGTTCTCAGCTGTGAAGACTCTAGTGGTAGTTTTCTTCAAGAAAATGTTTACCTATATGGGAAAAGAATCTTAAAAGGACTGGATATATGTATTTGGCAACCCAGTCCAGTATTCTTGCTTGGAGAGTCCTCAAGGATAGAGGAGCCTGGTGGGCTACAGTCCATTGAGATGCAAAGAGTCAGACATGACTGAGCGACTAAGCATTCATAACAGATTCACTTTCTGTACACCTGGAACTAACACAACATTATAAATAAACTATATCCAATACAATTTTTAAAAACTTATCAAGAAAAAATATTTAAATGAGAGCTATTTTTTAATATTAAAATGGGTGATAATATGTTTAGTGTTTCTTTTGGAACTATAATAAAGAGTCAAAACTATACAGAGAATGATGTTGATCAACTTTTTATTTAAGCCCATGAGAAATGTTCTGCTTTGTAGTACTTTGTACTAAATTACTATGAAAAGGTATAAGCATAGAGTGAAAACTGTAGTTCAAAATAAGTGTACGGTAAAGTTTTTTTCTTGAATTCTTTAAGAAAAGGAAGAGGATTGTATTTTATTTTTCATGAACTGTCAGGAGACCAAATTTTGAAACAGTAAAAGAAATATTTTTATTAAATATTTTCCATTCTGTTTAAGAATTAGTTTTTTGAGACTCAACATTCTTTTGTCAAAGTAGACAGCTAGCCACAGTAGTTGATAAGAAGTAAAGCACTCCAATAAGTGAGAGGAATTTACTTAGGTGCCAGATTAAGCTCTAAAATAAAAATGAAGAACATTTAATTTTGTGGGAAAAAAAACACACTTCAATAGCCTTTCAAAATGACTTTTCCTCAATAATGTTATTCTAATGTAATTTAAAGAAAAGTGATTTTAAAAAATATAGCCAGGGACACATTCAAATATGATTTTAACTTATGCAAATAACACTTAATGTTACTTTTGGAAAGGTGAAGGTTAAGTGCAGTAAATACCAGTAATAGCAATATAGTTTGCAAGTAAAATTAGCAAGAACATTTTAATAAGTCCCTGAAGTGTGAACTAGCAATAAGAAGAAAAATGTTCCAAATAAAATTTTATCTAAAGGTCAAGGTCTTAAAGTCATAGTATTCATGATCATTGCTGAATGCAAGATGAATATATTGGTCAAAATCTTTATATGTACAAGTAAAGTACATTAAAAGCACAGAGTACAGGATTTGGTGAAGTAATTTGCTTAAAACAAATTGCTTAATACAATTTCACACTTTCATTCATTATAAATATGCCACTGAGGTAATTTGGGAGGATCAAAAAGATCTAGGGCTTCCCAGGTGGTTTAGTGGTAAAGAATCCACCTGTCAATGCAGGAGACACAGGAGACATGAGTTGGATCTCTGAGTCAGGACGACCCTCTGGAGTAGGAAATGGCAACCCACTCCAATTCTTGCCCGGATAATTCTATGCACAGAGGAGTCTGGGAGGCTACAGTCCATGGAGTCCAAAAGAATCAGACACGATGAGGGACTGAGCAAACAGACTGAAAGATCTGACTGGTATCTTAAAGGAAAGGCTTTTGAATTTAAGTTTTTGTAAGTTGTAAAACACTATATACAGCATGATGATATTATGTAAAAAAAAAAAAAATCCAGATTGTTCAAGGATATGAATGAATATGATATCCTTAACTCTGGAGAGGGAGAAGAGAGAAAGAGATGGGATGCTTCATTAGTTGTACCTTTTTCTTTATTTAATATAGTCTGATAAAATGTAGTAAGATAATTTCATCAGTTGTTGGGAAGATCCCCTGGAGGAGGAAATGGCAACCCTCTCCAGTATTCTTGCCTGGAGAATCCCCATGGACAGAGGAGCCTGGCAGACTACAGTCCATGGGTCGCAGAGTCATACATGACTGAATGACTAAGCACACAATGTTGCTTTATATCATCTTCTATACAAGTCTATGTGTTTGAGAATTTCACTTTAAAAATAAAAAAACTTAAATATTTTAGTAGTTTTTCAAACTATAAAGTGTATAATGCAAGAAGTATTCATAGTCAGAGCAGTATATTTTAATAAAAATTGCTAAAATTCATAAATGTCTACTATATGACAGGAATTTTCCTAAATATTTTACTTGTTTTATTTATTAAATTCTCTCAAAACTACATGAAGCAGGCACTGTTACAGTCTGTTTTTTATTGATAAAGAATTTGAGAATTTGAGAGTTAGAGTAGGGACCTTCACCATATTTTAATTGCTATCCCCTGGTATCTCGAAAAACTGCCAGCTTTTAGTAAATTGAGAATAATTTAAATCACAAATATATTTAAAAGAAAATATAATAAGACATACTACTAGAGATGTAATGATGAATAAAATAAAATATATATTATATCACTTATATATGGAATCTAAAAAAGGGTACACATGAACTTATCGACAAAACAGAAATAGAGTTACAGATGTAGAAAACGAACTTATGGTTACCAGGGGCTAAGAAGGGGATAAATTGGGAGATTCAGATTGACATATATACACAACTATATATAGTGATAAAATAAACAACTAATAAGGACCTACTTGTATAGCACAGGGAACTCAACTCAATACTTTGTAATGACGTATATGGGAAAAGAGTCTTAAAAAGCTTGGTAATATTTATATTATAACTGATTTACTCTGATGTACCACAGCAACTAACACACGCTGTAAATCAGATGTACTGCAATAATTTTTTTTTTTAATCTGCTTTCTTAGGGTTTTTATTCTTGTGGGAGAGATAGGCAAAAATGCTGATGAAAGTGTCACAAAAACAGATTAAAAAGGAAAGAAAGCAAATGAATGGAAGTGACCTGAATAACATTTGTGTATGGAGAGACAGTGCTCTTTGGGCCTGTTGCATTCTTATAAATCTTGCTGGATGTGCCAGATTGCAAGTCCCTGACTGCTATACTATTTTTTAGGTTTGTTTCTCAAGGTTGAGAAATGAGATTATGGCTCTGCCCTGCCTTGGACAGAGAACAAACATGTTTACTGATTTGCTGGAAAACCATGGATTCCCTGAACTCAGTGCTCTTCAGCTGTGGTGCAAACCTGTTGCTCATGTAGCATCCATGTGGGTTTATCATGTTGCCCTGTGGAAACTGGGGCAAAAAGGGCCTATGCAAGCATACTGACACTTATATTCCTTTTTGTGCTGTGAGTAATAAAGACCATTGTCTCTGACCCAGAAATCTCATGTCTTCTGCTAGTATCTATCAAATAGTTACAACTAACTTTATGAAAGTGAAAGAGGAGAGTGAAAAAGTTGGCTTAAAGCTCAACATTCAGAAAACTAAGAACATGGCATCCAGTCCCATCACTTCATGTCAAATAGATGGGGAAACAGTGGAAACAGTGTCAGACTTTATTTTTTTGGGCTCCAAAATCACTGCAGATGGTGATTGCAGCCATGAAATTAAAAGATGCTTACTCCTTGGAAAGAAAGTTATGACCAACCTAGAGAGCATATTAAAAAGCAGAGACATTACTTTATCAACAAAGGTTCATCTCGTCAAGGCTATGGTTTTTCCAGTGGTCATGTATGGATGTGAGAGTTGGACTGTGAAGAAAGATGAGTGCCAAAGAATTGGTGCTTTTGAACTGTGGTGTTGGAGAAGACTCTTGAGAGTCCCTTGGACTGCAAGGAGATCCAACCAGTCCATCCTAAAGGAGATCAGTCCTGGGTGTTCATTGGAAGGACTGATGCTGAAGCTGAAGCTCCAATATTCTGGCCACCTGATGCTAAGAGCTGACTCATTGGAAAAGACCCTGATGCTGGGAGAGATTGGGGGCAGGAGGAGAAGGGGATGACAAGAGGATGAGATGGCTGGATGGCATCACTGAGTCAATGGACATGAGTTTGAGTAAATTCCGGGAGTTGATGATGGACAGGGAGGCCCGGCGTGCTGTGATTCATGGGGTCGCAAAGAGTTGGACATGACTGAGTGACTGAACTGACTGAACTGAACTTATAAGCAGAGTAAAATAAAATCCCAGATCCGACAATCAGAATCAGTAAGGTAGGCACATGGGATTCAGATCCAGGTCTTTCTGATTGCAGAACCTATCTCTAATCACTCTGGCAGTTATATTGGCTTTATACATAACTAATTATATTTTAATACCTGTTACTTTGTTTTTATTTTATTTTATTTTATTTTATTTTTCTTCCATTTATTTTTATTTGTTGGAGGCTAATTACTTTACAACATTGCAGTGGTTTTTGTCATACATTGAAATGAATTAGCCATGGATTTACATGTATTCCTCATCCTGGTCCCCCCTCCCACCTCCCTCTCCACCCCATCCCTCTGGGTCTTCCCAGTGCACCAGGCCTGAGCACTTGTCTCATGCATCCAACCTGGGCTGGTGATCTGTTTCACCCTAGATATAAATGTTTCGATGCTGTTCTCTTGAAACATCCCGCCCTTGCCTTCTCCCACAGAGTCCACAAGTCTGTTCTATACATCTGAGTCTCTTTTTCTTTTTTTGCATATAAGGTTATCGTTACCATCTTTCTAAATTCCATATATATGTGTTAGTATACTGTAATGGTCTTTATCTTTCTGGCTTACTTCGCTCTGTATAATGGGTTCCAGTTTCACCCATCTCATTAGAACTGATTCAAATGAATTCTTTTTGATGGCTGAGTAATATTCCATGGTGTATATGTACCACAGCTTCCTCATCCATTCGTCTGCTGATGGGCATCTAGGTTGCTTCCATGACCTGGCTATTATAAACAGTGCTGCGATGAACATTGGGGTGCACGTGTCTCTTTCGGATCTGGTTTCCTCAGTGTGTATGCCTAGAAGTGGTATTGCTGGGTCATATGGCAGATCTATTTCCAGCTTTTTAAGGAATCTCCACACTGTTTTCCATAGTGGCTGTACTAATTTGCATTCCCACCAACAGTGTAAGAGGGTTCCCTTTTCTCCACACCCTCTCCAGCATTTATTGCTTGTAGACTTTTGGATAGCAGCCATCCTGACTGGTGTATAATGGTACCTCATTGTGGTTTTGATTTGCATTTCTCTGATAATGAGTGATGTTGAGCATCTTTTCATGTGTTTTTTTGCCATCTGTATGTCTTCCTTGGAGAAATGTCTGTTGAGTTCTTTGGCCCATTTTTTGATTGGGTCATTTATTTTTCTGGAGTTGAGCTGGAGGAGTTGCTTGTATATTTTTGAGATTAATCCTTTGTCTGTTGCTTCATTTGCTATTATTTTCTCCCAATCTGAGGGCTGTCTTTTCACCTTACTTATAGTATCCTTTGTTGTGCAAAAGCTTTTAAGTTTCATTAGGTCCCCTCACCATTGCAACAAAAAGAATAAAATACTTAGGAGTATATCTACCTAAAGAAACAAAAGAGCTCTACATAGAAAACTATAAATCACTGATGAAAGAAATCAAAGAGGACACAAACAGATGGAGAAATATACCGTGTTCATGGATTGGAAGAATCAATATTGTCAAAATGGCTATTCTACCCAAAGCAATCTATAGATTCAATGCAATCCCTATCAAACTACCAACGGTATTTTTCACAGAACTAGAACAAATAATTTCACAGTTTGTATGGAAATACAAAAAACCTCGAATAGCCAAAGTAACCTTGAGAAAGAAGAATGGAACTGGAGGAATCAACCTGCCTGACTTCGGACTATACTACAAAGCCACAGTCATCAAGACAGTATGGTACTGGCACAAAGACAGAAATATAGATCAATGGAACAGAATAGAAAGCCCAGAGATAAATCCACGAACCTATGGTCACCTTATCTTCGACAAAGGAGGCAAGGATATACAACGGAAAAAAGACAACCTCTTTAACAAGTGGTGCTGGGAAAACTGGTCAACCACCTGTAAAAGAATGAAACTAGAACACTTTCTAACACCATACACAAAAATAAACTCAAAATGGATTAAAGATCTAAATGTAAGACCAGAAACTATAAAACTGCTAGAGGAGAACATAGGCAAAACACTCTCCGACATAAATCACAGCAGGATCCTCTATGACCCACATCCCAGAATTTTAATACCTGTTACTTTGAAAAACCATTAACATTTATCTATTCATGTTTTCAGTGCTTTATATTTAATTTCTTTGAATTAAGGTCTCTTTTTCTGTCATTATGGTCTCACTGACTATCAACAAATTTCACACGTGTTATTTCATACCTCATAAACATAGGAAACTTTGTTAATTATTTTATATTTTAATATAAAATAAAATTATATTTAAATAAAATGAAAACATAAGCAAGCTATATTTCTCAGTTCATTCTTTTGATCATTTATTGTGCCCTATATACTACATAATGCAGATAAGGAAACAAATATTATTTGACACAATCTTTGTTCTTGAAAATTTTGATATGGTTTCTGCAAGTAATATATTCCTGTATATATTACATATGATTTTAAAAAATAAGCTTGGAAAAACTACATGTGGCCAAATTGTGACTTCATAGACAGTCATTGCCAATCTTTTTTAGTGGGTTCTATTCCCCGATGGTGGACCACAGAAGTAAGGACACTGCTATATTAATGACAGTGTTTTCTATATTGGCCTCATATGCTCTGTTGAATTTCGAGACTTATGTATAGATCCAGTATAAAGTCAAACGTGCATTGATGTCATATTTTACATTTTTATTGCAGTATAGTTGATTTATAATGTGTTAGTTTCCAGTGTACAGCAAAGTGATTCATATTCTCTTCTGTTATGGTTTATTGCAGAATATTGAATATAGTTCCCTTGCTATAAATTGGACCTTGTTGTTTATCTATTTTATATGTAGTAGTTTGTATCTGCTAATATATCTTAATTTTTTTTTATTTTACATATAACCAGATTCATTTATTTTGCCTCAAGGTTTTCTCTTCTTACAGTGCCTCCTCTTTCTTTATCTGCATCTCAGCTCTGTCTAGTTTCTGAACCAATCTTGAGAGATTTTAGGAGGAAATATGTTAATGACCTTTGCTTTCTGTCTTGAAATAACCCATCAAATGTGGGATCTATTGACCCTAACTGCTAGTCTGCAGTGGTTCTTTCTCTGACTCTTTTCTGAGGCTAATTCAACACAAAAGTAAGCCTTTTTTTTTTTTTTTTTTTTTTTGAGTAAATGCCAACCTTACTCCCTTTACTTTCATATACTGTCTGGTCCCCAGTATATGAACTTCGAACTCTACTTTTCAGCTCTATCAGATTCCTTCAGTCCCTTTAAAAACAGTATTCTTCCCTCAACGTCAGTCTTGAATGGGGAAAGTGAAATAATTTCTAAATTTCTTTGGTTTATCAGCATATTATGAAGTGTTATGTTTCCTGCAATACACATATAAGTTACTTATATCAACAGTCTTTGGAACTGTTCAAGATCTGAAGTGAAAATCTTGCTCTTGTTCAGGGTTTAAGGATTATAAATTATAGTATTATGGTTTGTGCTTATACTGTTATCTTTGATCCAAGGTGCAAGTTTAAAGAATGATGTCCAATGTTAATTAGAATGACAAGCAAGTTTTCACTTTATTTTTCTAAAGTGATATGGCCATCTGTTTATCCATCTATTTCCCATCTGTCTATCTACTTTCATATTTTTATGTTGTCTGTGTTTGAGTTAAGCAAAGTCTTTTTAATTATTATCTTCTAAGTCCATGCATATAAAACCAGGAGAAAAGGGCAACAAATGCTTTAATTACTCTCTTTATGAATTTGATATTAAAAACAAAATTAGTTTATCTGAAATATGTACACAATGTCAATCCCATATGATTCTAATTTGGAGTTAGATTTGGCATTGATAAAATAAGCATTTGTGTCTATTGAGAATTATAGATTTATTTTGTTGAACTATGCCTGACATTTAGCTTAGCTTGGGAAAGGTAAATAAAACAGTCCCTTATTAATAGAGGAAATCATGTTTTATGTAGGTTGTAATTGTGAATGCTCACTAAAAGAGCTATAATAATAAAATATTCAAACCAGAAGAAACTGTACTTAGTGTTTAAGTAGAACAGACATAAGTCAGTTAAAAAATAACATTTTACATATGAAAAGGCCGTGGCAAAGGCTATTTTGCACTATAATAGAATGGAATTGGAGAGCATTTGCCTTGCATTTTCAATCCTCCTTGTATATATAAGCTGTACTCTGGCTTCACTCCAGGCTCCTATCTTGACTACAGTCTGTCTTCAGAATGGAGTCATTATGACTTTCAATGCTTTTACCAGTCTATTTTTTCTGTTCTCACTCAAATGAAAGCAGCTATCTACTTCCTCTCCTGCTACCCCTGGACTTTACACAGATCAATATACATCTTTCTGACCATAAACTTAGGGTTTTTCAACCTCAACTGAGCCTTCAGAACTCTTTGGAATAATTTTTCTTTCCCCTTTCCAACTCCCATTTGAATTTTCATAATATCTATATGAAAACCTTTATTCTGAATCCTAATGTACTTTCAATACCATCACACCCAATAGATCCTTAATTCACAGAGAAAGCCAAGATTATCAGGTGAAATGTCCTATGACTGTATTCTGTCTTCTAAATACTCCTGTTGTGAGGTTCATCTTTCTCTTCTGACTGGGATGCTAAGGTGCATTCTCTTACCTACAAAGGAAGCTGCCCCAAAGCTACAAAGGTAGCTGCCCCACCTGTGCCTTAGGGACAATCCTCCGCTAGGTCACTGAAGCCTAGATAGTCTTTTCAGGGATCACTTCTCCTAAGCCTACATGCATGCATGCTAAGTTGCTTCAGTCATGTCCAACTCTTTGAGACCCTGTGGACTGCAGCCTGCCAGACTTTTCTGTCCGTATGATTCCCCAGGCAAGAATACTGGAATGGGTTGCCATGTCTTCCTCCAGGTAACCTTTTTGATGCAGGGATTGAACCTACCTCTCTTGTGGCTCCTGCATTGCAGGTGGATTCTTTACCGCTGAGCCACTGGGGAAGCCCCCTGTGCTTACGAGGAAGCTCAGATACTCTCATCCTTCATCTATCTTTCCTTCAAGCCTTGCTTCCTCATTTAATTCTTTACCGAAATTTATGACAATGTAGCCTAGGCTTGCTTTTTCAAATTCCTTAATTTCTACCTATTAATTACTCAAACTGGGAATGTTTAGTGCCTGAAGAAGCTGTTTTTCCTATAGTCACCTCTTAATTGCAAGTAGAGCTACTCTTTTGAACCTTATCTTACTCATCTTTTGCTATTGTTGATCACTCTCTCCTTGAATTTGTACCATTATTTTCTAGGATATCTTTTCTTAACATTTGTATCCACATCTGAAAATTGCTTTTCTTGGTCCTTTAATAGTTATCTCCTCCTTTGCTTTTCCTTTATATTTTTCTATTCCCCAGAGTTCAATTCTTTGATTCTCTTTTTTACTCTAAATTTCCTCACTCTAACGTTATCCCTGGATATATTTGATATTTTCAATTGCCATGTTAACCTATATTTCTTGAAGTGATTTCAAAATTAATATTTTAAAACCAAATTTTATTTGTCTTCCTATAGCAGGTTTCTACTCTAATCTTTTCCACTTTAATGAAAAGATCACAATCCATGCCATATTTTAATCTGGAATCTGGGGGAAATGCTAGGCTTTTGTGCATTCCCTTCACTTTGTCTCTTTCTTAACCTACTTTAATCAGTTCTAACTGAAAAGTTATTCAATTCTAACTTTGAACATTTATTGACTTTAGTTTTTCTTTTCATCCTTTCTGGTACTGTCTTTGAAGACTTCACTGTTCTTTTCCTACCTTTGGAAAAGCCACTTTGTGTGGTTTCCCTACATCTAATCTCACCCTACCTCCTGAATTATTGTCATTTCTCTATCAAAATTTATCTTTAATCTAATGCTCCTGGAAGTAGATTCAAATTTCTTGACTTGCCTAAGAAAACTTTCTACAGTTAGTCCCAACTAAAAATTCAGAATTTTTAGTCCCGTCATCCACTAGCCTGTGTATGCAACTTTATTTCAGCTAAGTTCATTTATTCATCTTTGCTGACATGGTTCACTGTCATTAAAGCTACTTCATTTCTTCTCCATGTCACAGTTTATTTCCTCCTCAAAACCTAGCCCAAACACCAGTTTCTCCATATTGCATTTTGCAGCAAGGAATTTTTTAAAAAGTCATGCTTTTGAGAGGGTAACAGGCAGGAAGGCCAGGGGTCTCCAAATGGAGGAAAGAGGCTGCAAGTGCCAGACATTTTTCTCTCTCTTAAGCGGCAGGAGGAAACAAACCAGCGATATTTGTTCTTCTCTATACAAATTTAAAAGGAGGTTTCTCTTAAAATGCTGTGTTGCCATGACACCTGGTTTCACCTGAAGCTAACTACTCTCAAACCTTGAGTTAACCAATACATTTCTTTTTCTTGTGGAAATGTTGTCTTAAGCTATGTTAATGTACCCCAGACTCTATCTTCAAGTTGGTTCTGCCAAATGGCCTAACTTACTTACTAAGATATTGTTCCTTAATCTATGTAAAGGAAACTATTTGTTGGTAATCTGCCCTCTACAAGATTCAAGTCAGTCATTTTATGGCCAGGGATGAATTATCTGGTGCCATTCTAAATTCTAAGACATTCCTTTCTTTTCATTAACAGACCGTGAGTGACTATATAACTTACAGCTAAAGACTAGAAGGCGGACTCTTTTGCCTCCTTCTTATGCCTATGTCAGAAGCTTTCTCTATCTCCTTTATACTTTAATAAAACTTTATTACACAAAAGTTCTGAGCAATCCAGCCTCGTCTCTGGCCCCGGATTGAATTCCTCTCCTCCGGAGGCCAAGAATCCTGGCGTCTTATCCTTCAGCAACAACCTTTCACTTTCTCTTTGAACTGACTCTGCTGTATCTTACCCAAATGTAAGGAAGTGTTTTATTTTGCGTTTTATCTAGGCACATATTAATGCTATATAAATAATGTATTATTTATCATGAGTCTATGGGTTGCCTGGACTAGGCTTAGATGATTTTGGCTAGGCTTAATCATCATTTGTGGTCACCTGGGGTTGGGTGTGGACATGTTGATATAGGTGATTCTAATAAATGAATTGATTCTTCAAGGTGTAGCTCATCTTCCAGAAGGCTGATCTGACTTTGATCCCCTGGTAGAGACAGAGGTCCCAAGAAACTGTGGAGATGCACAAGATCTCATATAGCCTAGATTTGAAGCTGGCATTCTGTTGCTTCCATTCCATTCTGTCTGGACAAAGAAAGTTGCAAAGCCAGCCTACATTGAAAACAGGAGCGGGGCAGGTTCTGGGCCTGGAGGGCCGTGCAGCAATGCTGCTGGGGAAGAACACACAACTGGCTGGGCATGTTTACAGTCGGGGCAGTAAACCAAAGGGGTATTTTAAAATATGACAGATTAATCACATAATATTCTGTAATTATTGAATCTTTTAGAAGTGAATGAGTAAAAATAATAAGATAAAATATGATAGGAATAATATGCTGCTGTTATGTTATGCTATGTATGTTGTAATTCTAGGTTTCCCTCAGATTTCAGATGTATATAAAACTTTAAATTACAAATTATAGGGATTCATTAAAGTTTGATTCTTAATAGTAAATGGAAAGATTTGAAAATATTAAAAAATATGACATTAAATAAAAACTATTTTCTCGGAAATAAAAGTCATGCTAAAGTGCATCTTCAATATGATGACAGAGAATTGACAATAAAATATCATAGCTTGAGAAAGTCAAGGAAAGAAATCTTAGATTACTCTAAAAATATTATTGATAGTGCTGCTGAATAATTCTGAGAACTCTTCTCCAGCAGGCATGCAGAAATTATCTGCAAGATGACTGACTACAGTTGATATTGTCAATTTGTTCATGGCATGGCTTCCAAGTACTGAGCACCTGAAACTTGCATTCAGCTGACAGAGAGGCACGCTTCACTGAAGTGGCATTGGAATACAAATAAATTGGATACCACTTAGAGACCTGAAATGCCACTGTGAGATGAAAGACAAACCCCACTGAAACTGACAGCAATATTTTCTTTTCTAGCTAGGGAAAATATATAGAAAAAAAGATGAGAGACCTTTTTAATGGAATAAAGAAAAATGATACTGCTTCTATAACCCAAGCACTATGGTTCTTAATACAATTCAGTAAATGCCTCAAAATAGAAGTACATTAAACTGCAAGGCAATCAGAGCACAAGTGCTGGATTGTCACAGTGTGGTAAAAGAAGTGATATTGAAAGCTGGCAAAGACATGTATACTAACTATGAAGCATCAAGGATTTTGGAGTCATTTGACAGTCTCTCTGATGGTGCATATTGAATGTGTTGTCTTCCTCACTGAATATTTTTTGTGTGTTTCAAAATATGCTGAATGATAGATTTCTTCTTTTCTTAAAAAATTTAGGTTAATTGATCTCAAGACACTGACTTCACATCAAACTTAAAACCCTGACATTTTACACACATAAGCCATAGCCTGCTAAATAGTCTCATAGAAATCACACTTCATTTTTAAACTAATCAAGCATGTCTTGCTCATTTCTCAAGACATGTTGGCACATTAAATCTCTAAAGGTTTAGCCATTAAGTTTTTGAGATATGAGTCTGAGGTAGTTGGCAGGAATGGCATATTAGCTATAGTAGAATAAATCCTCATTTGAGTTTTATTGAATGGAATTTGTTTTAATCATCAAATACTCATATAGCTATTTTTAACACACCCATTGTTTTGACATGAAATATATATATATGTGTATATTCACTGATATACTTAAGTGCTCATATAATATATATTTCACATAGATTTTCTACATTGTGCATGAAAAAATATACTATTCCTACAACTCTCTATATATCAAGACAGTCTTACAAATTTGTTTGACTGTTGTCATTTAGTTGCTAAGTCATGTCTGAAGTCTTTGCAACACCATGGACTGTAGTCCACCAGACTCCTCTGTCCACAGGATTTCCTGTGGAAAAACACTGGACTGGGCTGGCATTTCCTTTTCTAGGGGATCTTCCCAACTGAGGGATTGAACTCACATCTCTTGCATTGGCAGGCAAATTCTTTACTGCTCAGCCACCAGACAAACCTACTTTGTTTGACTAGCTTTCCAATATTGAAAGAAAGTCTGAAAAATTTTGAGCATTTTTTGATTGTGCTTAAACAACACAAGCTTGCACTGGCATACTATGTGGCTGTTGCTAAGTCGCTGCAGTCGTGTCCGACTCTGTGCGACCCCATAGACCGCAGCCCACCAGACTCCCCCATCCCTGGGATTCTCCAGGCAAGAACACGGGAGTGGGTTGCCATTTCCTTCTCCAATGCATGAAAGGAAAAGTGAAAGTGAAGTCCCTCAGTCGTGTCCAACTCTTAGCGACCTCATGGACTGCAGCCTACCAGGCTCCTCTGCCCATGGGATTTTCCAGGCAAGAGTACTGGAGTGGGGTGCCATTGCCTTCTATAGTTTAGCAATAATTACTCATTTTACAGTTGCTAATGATGTTATTTGTTTTACTACTTCTAAGTTTTATGGGCTTGAATTTTATGTTTACACAAAAATATGTTGACCAAGTCTTACTCAGACTCTGAAATTGAATTTTCATGAATTTTAAGAACATCTAAACTTTACAAATATGTCTCTACCTACTAATGGCCAAATGAAGACAGAATATTTATTATAAACAAACAGATTTAGTTACAGAAATATAAAGACATAAATAATTGATTCTAATTGAATAATTGCTTCTGAAGGATATGGATTTCTGGCAGTGTTTCAAGCCCCTGTCTGGTCACAAGGGCTGAATGAGGGTAGGAATGGGGAGGTGACTCCTAGACTTCAGACCACAATACCTATGCAAGCAGACACTTACTCCAGCTATATATGAGATAAAATAAGCATATTGTATTTCTCACAGTTTTCATGTCTCAGGATTGCTAAAATTAGGATTTTCTCATATAAATATTTCAGAGCAATTACCTCACATTTCTCCATTTTGTTCTTCATATAGCATATTATGAAGAAAGAGATTTGTTACTCATCAAAATCATTGTTACAGCTCATTTTAGTCGCTCAGTCATGTCTGACTCTTTGCAACCCCATGGACTACAGCATGCCAGGTTTCCCTGTCCATCACCAACTCCTGGAGTTTACTCAAACTCATGGCCACCAAGTCAGTGATGCCATACAACCATCTCATCCTCTGTTGTCCCCTTCTCCTCCTGCCTTCAATCTTTCCCAGCATCAAGGTCTTTTCCAATGAGTCAGCTCTTCTCATCAGGTGGCCAAAGTATTGGAGCTTCAGCTTCAGCATCAGTCCTTTCAGTGAATATTCAGCACTGATTTCCTTTAGGATTGACTGATCAATTGATCATTTTTACAGATCATATTAAATAGTTATTTGGCCTTGGAAACTTTGTGTTCCTGACTTTGAAAGTTAAAGTCACTCAGTCATTTCCAACTCTTTGTGACCCCAGGCACTATACAGTCCATGGAATTCTCCAGGCCAAAATACTGGGGTGGGTAACCTTTCTCTTCTCCAGGAGATCTTCCAAACCCAGGACTCCCACATTGCAGGGAATTCTTTATCAGCTGAGACACAATGGAAACCCAAGAATACTGGAGGAGGTAGCCTATCCCTTCTGCAGTGGATCTTCCTGATCCAGGAATTGAACTGGGGTCTCCTGAATTGCAGGTGGGCTCTTTACCAACTGAGCTATCAGGGAAGCCTGATATCAGGTAAAGTTCCTGACTTTAATTATGTGTAAAATAAGATTAGACTAGCCATCAATGAAATTTGCATAGTGTAAATACTCTTTGATTATATTAGGGTTTCCAGTAGAGAATAGGCATTTAGGAATCTAACATGGGGAATTTCCTGGTGGTCCAATGCCTAAGACTCTACAGTTCCCAATGTAGGGGGCCAAGGTTCAATCCCTGCCTGATCAAGGAACTAGATGCCACATGCCACCATGAAGATCAAAGATTCCATGTGTGGCAGCTAAGACTTGGCACAACCAAATAAATGCATAAATAAATAAAAATACTTTTAAAAAGAATCTAATATGAAGTCTATCAGGTATGCACCAGTAAGATGGAGCCTCTATCTATCTATCCATTTGTCTATCCATTGGTTGATCTATAGCTATATTAAAAATGCATAGGGAGAAAAAGAGTGTTCCTTTCATTTGTATGTAACTCCCATTTCCTCTTATTCGATAAAGAATCGGACTGTAGTGCAGGAGACCCGGGTTCAAACCTTGGGTCTGGGAAGATCCCTGGAGAAGGCAAAGGTAACCCACTCCAGTATTCTTTCCAGGAAAATTCCATGGACAGAGGAGCCTAGTGGACTACAGTCCATGGGGTTGCAAGAATAGGACACAACTTAGTGACTAAACCACCACCCCCATTTTCTCTATAGACACACATGAAGAGGGAAATGTATAGAGGTGTTTGTATAGGAAATGGGAGTTACATATAGATGAAGGCAACACTTCTTTTAATCAGCAGCTAGACTTTTGACATAGCTCTTCCTGATTTGATTTAACAGATTTAACATTGTGATTTAACAGATTTAACATTGTGATTTAACAGATAAGAAATAATAAACTAGCTTTTGGTTTTGTGCAGTTCTATACTGTTGAGCCCATTCTATCATGTTTTATTCCTATTGGAGTAACACACATGGGGGAAGTAAATTACTTTAGGCATTTAACACACCTGAAGCCAGGGTGAACCTAGATTATAGTGTAGTGCCACCATTTTCTCCCCACTCCGTCTTACGTCTTCTCTCTCCACTACTTAGTTGCCTTTTTTCCATTATAGGTTTTTCCCTCTAGCTTCTTCCTATCCTTACTTTTTTCATTCAATTTACTTTTGTTGAGATTTTGAAGCAAGGTGAAAAGAAAGACTCAGGAACAAGGAAATAGAAGTAAAGTCAATTTCAGAACAGAAGTAGAGATAACCATTGCCTACTACATCCTCTAAGCAAGGATGATATAGGAAAGGGAAAGCAGAAGCAAATCCTCTTCCTAATTCAATGGGCTCTAATGTAGAGCCTAGAATCTTTAGGATTACTTATGATAAGGCTATGCTAGGAAAACCATGTATGTTGGAAACAATGCTGCCAAATTCCACTACCATGGAAGATTGATACTGCTCTGTGAAGAATTAAAAATATTACCAAACCTATTAGTAAGGAAAAATAATATAATATCCTTCCTTTCTGCTTTTGACATTAAGATACATCAGCCAGCTGGTTGATATGGTATCATATTGGGCCCATCTTAGAGTCTTGAGAGTGCTTTAAAAAAAAATAATTAGGGCTCACTTGAGATCCGTGAAATCATAATCTCCAGGTTGCTTCACTATTTTTTTTTCATTTATTTTTATTAGCTGGAGGCTAATTACTTTACAACATTGCAGTGGTTTTTGTCATACATTGAAATGAATTAGCCATGGATTTACATGTATTCCCCATCCTGGTCCCCCCTCCCACCTCCCTCTCCATCCGATCCCTCTTTCACTATTTTTTTAAAGTTCCATAATCACTCTATTTTGCAGCTATGTTCAAGAAATGCTAACTAAAAGAATAAGAAGAGAAAGGAATAATTTCATCCTAGACATTCCCCAAATGTCCCAACATTAGTAATACATTTTAATGCTCATAAAAATAAAGGAATAGCTATTTTACTGAATACACTGGACTCTGCTAGCCAGAACCCCCTTTCTTCTAGCAGCTAACCAGATTGTATCAATAGTTAAAAGCACGAGAGCCCTTGAATATCATGTGTTTTCCAACACATAAAGAAGTACATGAGCAAGTGTGTTTACTGCATGACAGAAGGAGTCTCAGAAGAGCCAGCAAAAGATAAGGTTACTTGACAAATTTTTCTGTAGAAGTTCTGCCTTCAGTCATGTGGTTTTTTGGATGATGTTTGTTTCCCAGCAGTCTCAGTCAGGCCAGTCACGTCTCCCAAGCAGTAAAGAAAATGAATGGAGTGGAAACAGGGCAGTTTTGTTACTTGAAAATAGTTTTATTCTGGCATTTAACATGAAAGTCCTTTATGGAAACATGATGACAAGAGAATATAAAAATCCCTCTTACCTACATTGGGTCTCAAGCAAAAACTATGTGATGTCAATATGTAGAACTGGATCTTAGTGTTACATTTAAGACCTTACAGTTCAAAAAACTAATTTTATTTATATGACAAGGTTTCTTCCATTTTTGTGTAAGAAATCTAAAATAGTCATATTGTTAATTGTGAAGACATTTAAAATATAGTAAAAATAAAATATAATTGTATATAATGTATAAGATATAATTATATATATATTAAACAATTTTAAAAAGTTTTCAATGTATCCTAGAAAACTATAAGATATTGGTTCACATTATTTAGTGCAATTTCATTCGTAATTATAGAAAAAATAAAAGAATCTCAGTCTCTATTAGGGAAGAGTAAAAAATTAGTCACATCAACACAATGAAATAGTATGCTGCCACAATAACTGAACTACAGAATATTTAATAATACAAAAATGCAAATGATAGTTTAAAAATAAGGGCAAGATAAATGACATATAGATGATTCTCCTACTTCAGCATATATGTGTATATATGCACACATTGCTGTTTAGTCGCTAAGTCGTGCCTGACTCTTTGTGACCCTATGACTGTAGCTTGTTCCTCTGTCCATGGAATTTTCCAGGCAAGAATACTAGAGTGGGTTGCCATTTTCTTCTCAAGGGGATCTTCCCAACCCAGGGATCAAACCCATGTCTTCTGTGTCTCCTGCATTGCAGGCAGATTCTTTACCACTGAGCCACCACAGAAGCCCCATATGTACATGTATGCAGCTAGATATAATTATATGTGCATATACATACATACACACCCCTACACTTATATATGCACACATATATATACACTGTATCAGTTTTCCATTTCTGCTGTAACAAATTACCACAATCTTGGTGACTTGAAATAACATACATTTATTATCTTACAGTTCTGTAAGTTAAAAGTCCAAAGTGTTAGCCTGTGTTGCTTTCTGGAAGTCCTAAGGAAGAATCTGTTTCCTTGCATTTTCTAACTTTGAGGGGCCACCTGTACTGGTTGGTTTTTGGCCCCTTTCATCCATCTTCAAATCTGAAAAATGTGTTGGATTCTTCTCATATCATATCACTGTTCCCTCCCTTTCTGCCTCCACCTTCTGCTTTTAAGGACTCTTGCCCTTACACTGGCCCCACCTAAGCAGTTCCGAATGCGTGCTTGCATGCTCGGTTGCCCAGTCGTGTCTGACTCTTTGCAAGCCCATGAACTGTAACCCACCATGCTCTACTTGTCCATGGGGCTTCCCATGACAAGAATACTGGAATGGGTTGCCACTACTCCAGTGGATCTTCCTGACCCAGGGATTGAGCCCCCATCTCCTGCGTCTTCTGCATTGGTAGATGGACTCGGTTTTTTCCCTCCAATACAATTTAACATAGTTTACTCATGACCTGGTGGTGCCACCCAAGCTGATCAGGGGAGGTATAAATTCATGGAAGCATGACAGTGGGGCATGCTCTCTCTCCCTTCTCCAGAGCCTTTCCTGCAACACTTGTCTACTGTCTTCTGTCTTTTGCCAGTTCAAGCTGGATGTTCCTCAGGAAAGCCTTCTTCCTCTTTTGATCCAACTTGCATTATCAACATCTCCTCAGCTTCATGTGCAGTTTGTCCTGTGGCAGTTTCACCTGTAGGCTGGCTGCTTTGTGAGGTGTTCTTGGAGGTGAATGTGGACTTAATCTAGTCAAGACAGATGGATTCTTTACCACTGAGCCACCTGTGAAGCCTGAAGAATCCAGGATACTCTCCCTATTTAAAGGGCAGCTGGCTAGCAACCTTAGTTCCATCTGCTACTTGATTCCCCTTTGCCATGCTACCTATCAGATTTACAGGTTTCAGGGCTTAGGATGTGGAAATCTTCGGGGGGGTTCATTATTCTCCCCACCGTACACACACACATACACACAAAGAAATTCTAAAGATATATATCATATCATTAATAGTAGGTGACTGAGTTGTGGTATTTTGTTCTTTATATTTCTGTTATTTAGATTTTCTGTAGTAAATACAAATACAAAATATCTAATAAATGCTTTTTTTTTTTTTTACTGCAAGACTCTAAATTATATTTTACTACTCATTTACTGGATTTTTTTTAGACAAATATCATCCATTGAAGTTTATAACTTGAGCATTTAAAAAGTAATTTATTTTAAAATTTGATGATGCACTGAATGAACGTCACATACTCAGAGGCTTAGGAAAGAGGCCAACCAGGAGAGAAGATCTGGCCTTCTCAGCCATTGATTTCTGCATGATCAATTGACTTGGATCATACAGTTAATCCAATTCAGTAGTTAAGAAAATTGAAAAGGCCAGCTGTGTGGTTTTTAGGTCCAGTGTTGTTTTTTCTTTTCTTTTTTTTTTTATGACACAGAAAGCAATGTCATTTTTTTCAGCTTGTCTAGAGATTTACAAAAGTTAAAAAAGAAACAAACCAAAAGCATTTTCCCCCTTCTGCTGCAAAATAATATTTTCTAGAGACAATAATAAAATATATATCACTGATTATCATGGGAATGCCATGTAAACAGAAAATAAAGCTATATTAATATGTTCTGTGAGTCACACTAAAATTCTATGAATATTTAGCTTAGCATATTTAAGGAAAGTCAATTTAAGTTAAAATAGAGCAACCTCAGTTTGTTGAAGTCTTTAAAAATAACTTTCATCTTTCATATCTAAAATTATTTAAGAGAAAATAATTCTATTTGCTCTTAAATAAAAAATATAAACAAGTCAAACGAGTGCCAGTAAGTGCTATGGTAATAAAGTCTGGTCTGTATGTCTCTCCTCATTATAAGTTGATGAATCATTACATTCAAACATAATGCAAAAAAGAAAATAAACAATTATTTGCTCTTTTATTCTCTTAAATACAGAAAATGACTCAATTAGGTGCTAAAGGATGCATATTAACTACTGCTGGAATTATAACTAGTTTGCTCTTTGTGAAATCAATCCTTTTTTAAGATCATAAAATAAGACCTTTACTTCTCTCTACATACTTGTTAATTACATAGTACTTCACAGGCTCTTGTTGAATTGAAGAAGGAAAATTAGTCAAGAAAAGGTCACTTTCTTTCTTTACCAGTTTTATGCTAATTAGGAACAACTTGTGAGGTGATAGAATATTTGAACTGAGGTAGATAATAAATGATGAAAAATATAGATGAAATGAGAAACATGGGAAGAACATGAGATCCTATTAACACAGCTGGAAAAGCTTAGCTACTACTTGAAACCTTAATTCTTTCCTAGGAAGTGTGGCAGTTTGTGGTTCCAAATCACCTCTTGTTCAATTTCAGAAGATGTATCTTTTTATTGCTTTAATAAGATCACTCGACTTGAGCTTTCTAAACTATCCAGTCCTCCACCTGGAAAAGCTCCATGTAGGATCACCTGTCCTACTTCCTGCTGCTAGTGAAGAGGGTCACCTGTCCTACTTCCTGATGCTAGTGAAGAGGGAAGGTCACTTTACTTTCTAGGACTCATCCTTCCACCTGAATTATTTCCCCTGTGATCACCTAGGAGTTCAGTCTACCAAATAAACCTTATCGTTAGAGTGTACATGATATGTCACCCTACATACAGCACTTTAGAGCTGCACTAGTCAATATACTAGCCACTAGCCAGATGAAATTTAAGTTAAATGAAATTATTGAATTATACAAGTCACATTCAGGTGCTCAATAGCCACATTGTCTGGTAACTCTAATACCATATTGAATAGTCTGGATATAGAACATTTCCATCAGCACTGAAAGTTCGACTGAACAGTGCCGTGTGGATAGTGAAGGATAGTGATGGATAGGGAAGCCCGGCGTTCTTCCGTCCATGGGGTCATGAAAAGCCAGACACGACTTAGTGATTGAACTGTAACAATGGTGGAGAGTGAAGTTGGGAAGCATTAATAACAGTGGATAGCAGGTACAAAGTGGGTACTGTCACCAGCAAACTAGGGCATGTGTTCACCCCACTTCCCTTCAGCTTCTCTCTCTACTGGCTCCTTTTCTGTGTGCAGGTGCAAAGGTTGTTCCTATATCAAAACACGATGAACATCAACAACAACTAGATGACATACTCCTACATCGAGGCTATTTGTGACACTAAGTATTTAGCCAATTAAATAAAGATAAAAATTAGCCACGCTATATTTTAGCTATCAGTAGGCAAAGCAATCATTTGATTTAGTTTGTTTGTATGATACAACTGGTTGTTGCAGAAAGCTGCTAGTAAGAGTTGCATTAACTGAGCATTTGTGATGTGCTTTAAATGGTGGTAAATGTTTCACATTTATTATTGTATTATTTAATCTTCATAATAACCACTGGGTGAGTAATTTGAGGCTAGTAATTGCTCTGGGAATTCTAAGGCACCAATAAAGATAGAGAATCCTGAGGTTACCTTAAGTGAGCGAGAAATTGGAAGACAAAAATTAGAAGTTGGAGGAACTTAATGCTGAAACATTCCCAAAAGAAGGAGCTAAATTTTAAAATAAATTATAGAGATGCAACTGAGTCTCATAGAAGACAATCATGGGCTAAAGCAGGGAAAGCAGGAGGAATCTCGGACAAT
This sequence comes from Odocoileus virginianus, assembly GCF_023699985.2. Lineage (NCBI taxonomy): Eukaryota > Metazoa > Chordata > Mammalia > Artiodactyla > Cervidae > Odocoileus > Odocoileus virginianus. Next base: position 4,244,613 of record NC_069703.1, on the reverse strand, counting down.
TTATCTAAATATAATTTCACATCTTTGACTTGTTTTAATGGGTAAGTATAGGATCTGTGGATGGTCAAACTGGTAGACTTGTATAAAAACATAGCATAAAGGAGGGCAAGCCGTATGATAATAATACCTTACTGACTGTAAGTTTCACTAGTCCATTTCAACTCCTTGGATATTATTACATCTGAACTTAACCTAAGAGTTTCACGCATCCTTTGACATTGCCATTTGCACTGTGCTCTGCTTCAGGCTGGTTTAAGTTCTCTTACACAACTAGAATTATGCATTTGAATATGATGCTACAATTTACTCCAATGGATCTAAACAAGACTTTTGAAATTCATTCTTTGTTTCCTAAGTTATATCTGTCAAATGTAAGAAGTACTAAGGCATTCAGAGTTTTCTTGGGAAGAATAGGGGATGTGATTTGTAAGAATATAAAGATTAAGTTGTGAAAACATAAAGTCATAAAATTGCATTTTCAGAAAGGATCTTGCATAGAAAACTCAAGAAGCATTTATGAATACCTGACAATTAAAAATTATTTACATGTTGAGTTCTGTATCAGGCTTAAAATATAGGATAGAGGAAACAATTCTAAATTATTTCCTTCCATTGAAGAAAGTAGAAATGTATTTTGGGAGTTTAAAAATACTCCCAAATAATTGGTTTGGGCTAATTATATAAAGGTCCTTTATCACAAACCATTTGGTACTGTAAGATGTAAATTTTTATAATTTAAGGAACTTGCAATATCATTTCTTTTACAAACACATCAGATATCTGAAGTATCTTCTTTTAAGACAGGCAACTGAACTTACCATAAAGGCAGAAATGATAATTTCTCTTCTTCATTATGCATATATGTCACTTTGACTCAATATGCTATATTCCAAAAACATTAACTTCAATCATATATACAGCTAAAATCTTGGTGATTTATCAGGTATTAAACTTTTTTTTCTCAAGAGACAATATGATTTTCAGCTTACTTGAAAGAAGGAATGTGAGAGGGTATCTTGGATTACTGTGAAAAAATATGACTAATGTGGATAGATTTTTCTTGTTAGCTATTAAAATATATAATAAAAGTTCAATAATTGAGAGAATAATTTGGTACTGGATCAAGTTCAGGCAAATAAAAGGAGCAAAATGAAAATTCCAGAAATAGGCCCAAATTAAATAAGACTATTTTATAAAAGCAGCATCTCAGTCGGTACATAAAGGATGGATTATCTAATAAATAGGCAGCCACTGTGCAAAAGGGAGGGAATATCCATTATTCATATCTTCTTCACAAATTTCAAACATATTATAGATGTGTAATGTGGGACCCTAGATATGTAAAAACGGAACCCTAGATTCAAAAGAAAATAAGCTGAATATTTAGCTAAATTTGAAACTAGAGAATTACTTTATAAGCTTATTATCATGACAATGATAAAGGAAAAGATTGATTTATTTAACACCCTCAAGTTAAATAGCTCTGTTTCAAAAATAGCACAAAGGAAATTACAGGACAAACTAAAAGAGAGGGCAAAGTTTTATTAGATATGACACAAGACTATAATTCCAAATTTATAAAAATCTTTTTTTCAAATGAATGGTCAAACTAAAAATCAAGGGTCCAACTTCATATCTCATCCTGACACTTCATATCCAACCCATCAACAAGAATATCACTATCTCCAAAGTACTCCTGTAGTAGGACTAGTTTGTCTCATCGCTACTGTTGTGGCTTGGGTCAAGCCTCATTCCCTCTTCTCTTGAATTCTTACAACAGACTTCTGACCCCACTCTTCTCTTCTGACAGTTGATGCCCCCTGGATCCAAGAGTGACTGTTTAAAAGCCTGACTCATCATTTCCTCATTTAGAAATCTCCAGAGGTTTTTCCTTGCATGTAAGAAAATAATCCCCTGCCCACACCCAGTATTATTCTTGGCGCAAGTCTTTTGCATTGACTCTTCATCTTCTTAGAACGGTTCCTGCAGATCTTCTCGATTAATTCTCATTATTCAGATCTCAAACCACATGTTTCTTCCTCAAGAGATATTCACTTGCCACCTGAGCTAAAACAGTTTTTTTTTTTCCTTCCCTATCACATGGTGAATTTTTTCATAGTACTTGCTACTTCCTTTCTCTGTGTTCTGCTGTTGTAGTTGTTTGTTTTTTAAAATTTTCTTCCCACTAGAATACTAACTCCTTGAGAAGAGATTACTCTCTTTCCATTTAACAGTCTAGCAGGTAGAAATTGATGCTTGGCTAAATATACTGCAGTACATCTGTACAAAGGAATGTACAGTAACATAGAAAAATGTTTAATAATGAGATGCATTATGAAATCAAAAAAGCATGATTTCTATTTGAAAAGGAAAAAACAAGTTTACATATGCAAACAAAAAACTGAAATATACACACAGAAGTGTTAAAATAAGATATCATGATTGAAATATGCTGGTGATTCTTTTCCTTTTTTTCAATTCAATTAAATTCTTATGACTAAATTCTTTTGCTAAAGAAAAAGTGGTTGATGTAAGAAGTAGAAAAGAGACTTTTGATATCAGTTTTGTTTTTGAGCATTAGCCAATTCATAGGTGAAGAATTTTACCTCATAACAATATAAGAATTAATGTGTGTAATTGCTTGATGGCAAGATACCCTATACTATAAATAGAATCCAAAAGTAAATGAAACTTTTAAACTTATTTTCATTAAAATTTTAAAAGGCTTAATGGTATTCTCAACATTCAGAAAACTAAGTTCATGGCATCTGGTCCCATCACTTCATGGCATATAGATGGAGAAACAGTGGAAACAGTGTCATACTATTTTTCTGGGTTCCAGAATCACTGCAGATGGTGACTGCAGCCAGGAAATTAAAAGATGCCTACACCTTGGAAGGAAAGTTATGACCAACCTAGACAGCATATTAAAAAGCAGAGACATTACTTTGCCAACAAAGGTCCATCTAGTTATGGTTTTTCCAGTAGTCATGTATGGATGTGAGTTGGACTGTAAAGAAGAGCTGAGTGCCAAAGAATTGATGGTTTTGAACTGTGGTGTTGGAGAAGACTCTTTAGAGTCCCTTGGACAGCAAGGAAATCAAAGCAGTCCATCTGAAAGGAGATCAGTCCTGAATATTCATTGGAAGGACTGATGATGAATGTGAAGCTCCAATACTTTGGCCACCTGATACGAAGAACTGACTTATTTGAACAGACCCTGCGGCTGGGAAAGATTGAAGGCAGGAGGAGAAGGGGATGACAGGGGATGAGATAGATGGATGGCATCAGTGACTCAATGGACATGAGTTTGGGTAAACTCTGGGAGTTGGTGATGGACAGGGAGGCCTGGCATGCTGTAGTCCATGGGTTTGCAAAGAGTTGGACACGACTGAGCGACTGAACTGAACTGAATGGTATTCTATTTATGATTCCCCAATAAAGCACCACTGAGCTCTATTTTTATGCATTTTTTTCCATTGGAAGCCATGTATAAGTGTTAACATAGCAGATCTGTGACTGCTGAGATGGCTTATCCTTACAAGGCCTGTGTACAAGTTGGTCCTTGGCTGACATCTGGAAAGTTTGATTTTCCACCATTAACTGATAACAGTGCTTACTCTGACCAATCTGTTTTTATATACAGTATGGTTTAATGCTGAATTTCTGCTTCCTTTCTGAGTGTCTGGAAGTTTGGTATGCACCAGGCAGAGGCGGCCTACTTGACAACCCCAGTAAAAACTCTGGGCACTCTCTGAGCTTCCTTGGTTAGACAACTTTCATACACATTGTTACAACCCATTTCTCAGGAATGAAGGGCTGTTGGTGTTACTCTACTGGGTGAAGACCCTTGGGAATTTATGCCTGGTTTCACCTAGACTTCACTCCATGTGCCTTTTCTTTTGCTGATTTTGTTTTACATTTGTTTTTTGCTGTAATAGATCATAACCCTGAGTACAACTCTATGCTAGTCCTGTGCGTCCTGCTAGTAAATTATTGAATCTGGCTGTGGTTGGTGGTCATACGGAGCCTCTGGCATGGAAGCCAATTCACAGAGAAGGATCTCTAGCCCTTCTTACATATGTTTGTGTTAGCTATATTGTGATTAACCTATAGGTTTCTCCTTTACAATATGATATAAAGAATCCATGGCATACCCCCCTGCATGGTGCTATGTTGTACCAAATTCATTCTCACAGGGTGAATCTCTAAGTATAATCAGACTCAAAAAAAAAAAAAAAATAAATAAATACAGACTCTTCTGAGTCTGACTGGGCTGAATCCTGGAACGAGCTGGGAAACCATGTTCTTCTTGTTGGAGTACAATTTAGGTATTGGTGATACCCCATGGGAAACTATGTCCTTTTATTTTCTCACCTGAAATTTATTATAGAGCCATCTAGGAAGTGGAACAGGGCTTCCCAGGAGGCTCTAGTAGTAAAGAACCTGCCTGTCAATGCAGGAGATATAAGGACATGTAAAGAGATGCGGGTTCGATCCCTGAGTTGGGGAGATCCCCTGGATTTTGTTTCTCTATTTATTGATATCAGTACCAAGTTTGCAATGTTTTAGGGCATGACAACTCACTCTATTATTCTTGCCTGGAGAATCCCATAGACAGAGGAGCCTGGCAGGCTACAGTCCACAGCGTCACAAAGAGTTAGACATGACTGAAGCGACATAGCACACACACACACACACACGCAGAAAGTGGAACAGGAGCTAAGAGTCGTAGAACAGAATTGGGTAAATTATGATATCTGAATCATAAGGAAGATCAGATGATTTTTTCTCCATGTTTTTAAAAGTTGCTTACATTGAATGCAATTTTTTTCAAAAGGTATTTTGCTCTTGGAGAATTCCTACTACTGGAAAACAAGTGTGAGACTGTCACGGCTAATGCCATGACAGGCAGCCTAGATTAGGAGTGGGCCTAGTTTCTCGGGGTAACATAATCATCAGGCCTCCTTGAGCTAGCCAATCAACATGTGCCTAGCAAGAAAAAGGGAACCTATCAGGGGAAAGCTGAAAGCTCCACGTTGGGCCAACAAAAATTGCCTTGCAACTGTGTAACCAATCCGCTTGCGCCAACTGCCCGCTGTGTAACCAATCCGCTTGTGCCAACTACCTGCTGCTTTTTTTGACCTAATAAATACCCGAGAGAACTGAGGCTCTGGGCCTTTTTGTCCTCACATCCTTGGTGAGGGTGGGAGGCCCTGGCTCGAGTCAATAATAAATTCCCCTATTGCAAGTTGCATTGTTTCGAGGAGTCTTCTTTCCCGACCGGGGACTCGGACTACGGGCAGAACACAAGCTATTCTTTTTGTTTACGAAATCAAACACATAACAACGTGATGTGCCTTTCTCAAGGCATTTGTTTACCCTGTATTATGGCCTGGAATGTGGTTAAGCACAGGGATTCAGTCATGGTTCTGCTCTGCCACCAATAAGCTGTGTTACCATGGGTAAATTCTTTAATATTTTAAGCATCTGTTTTGTCACTGAGAAGAATAATAACACTAATGTCTGTTCTCTATGGCTCTTAGTAATGTTATGAGACACAATGTTTACATGGTCATTAAATAATGGTTCTCTTCCTATACTGAGTATAGATCCAAATGAGATAGACATAATCAGACATAAGGAAATAAAGATATCAGCAGTATTACTAAGAACCTTAGTTGGAGGACATGCCTTTAGATCTACAAACCAGGTGTGTTTACCAATATGTCACTCCTGAGTCAAACTTACTCATCTAATCTCTAGCACACCTGAATAACTATAGACCTCTTCTTCAGGGGACAGTTTAGTTCAGTTGCTCAGTTGTGTCCAACTCTTTGTGACCCCATGGACTGAAGCACGCCAGGCCTCCCAGTCCATCACCAACTCCTGGAGTTTACTCAAACTCATGTCTTTTGAGTTGGAGATGCCATCCAACCATCTCATCCTCTGTTGTTCCCTTCTCCTCCCGTCTTCAATCTTTCCCAGCATTAGGGTCTTTTCCAATGAGTCAGTTCTTTACAGAAGGTGGCCAAAGTATTGGAGTTTCAGCTTCAGCATCAGTCCTTCCAATGAACACCCAGGATTGATCTTCTTTAGGACGGACTGGTTTGGTCTCCTTGCTGTCCAAGGGACTCTCAACAGTCTTCTTCAACACCACAATTCAAAAGCATCAATTCTTTGGCACTCAGCTTTCTTTATAGTTCATCTCTCACATCCATACATGACTACTGGAAAAACCATAGCCTTGTCTAGATGGACCTTTGTCGGCAAAGCAATGTCTCTGCTTTTTAATATTGTTGTCTAGGTTGGTCATAGCTTTTCTTCCAAGGAGCAAACACCTTTTAATTTCAAGGCTGCAATCACCATCTTCAGTGATTTTGTAGCCCCCAAAAGTAAAGTCTCTCACTGTTTCCACTGTTTCCCCATCTATTTGCCATGAAGTAACGGAACCACATGCCAAGATCTTAGTTTTCTGAATGTTGAGCTTTAAGCCAACTTTTTCACTTTCCTCTTTCACTTTCATCAAGAGACTCTTTAGTTCTTCTTTGCTTTCTGCCATAAGAGTGGTGTCATCTGCATATCTGAAATTATTGATATTTCTCCTGGCAATTTTGATTCCAGCTTGTGCCTCATCCAGCCCCGGGTTTCACATGATATACTCTGCATATAAGTTAAATAAGCAGGGTGACAATATACAGCCTTGACATACTCCTTTTCCTATTTGGAACCAGTCTGTTGTTCCATGTCCAGTTCTAACTGTTGCTTCCTGACCTGCATACAGGTTTCTCAAGAGGCAGGTCAGGTGGTCTGGTATTCCCATCTCTCAGAATATTCCACAGTTTGTTGCGATCCACACAGTCAAAGGCTTTGGCATAGTTAATAACAGAGAAATAGATGTTTTTCTGGAACTGTCTTGCTTTTTTGATGATCCAATGGATGTTGGGAGAAGGCAATGGCAACCCACTGCAGTACTTTTGGCTGGAAAATCCCATGGACGGAGGAGCCTGGTAGACTGCAGTCCATGGGGTTGCTAAGAGTCGGAAACGACTGAGTGACCTCCCTTTCACTTTTCACTTTCATGCACTGGAGAAGGAAATGGTAACCCACTCCAGTGTTCTTGCTTGGAGAACCCCAGGGATGGGGGAGCCTGGTGGGCTGTTGTCTACGGGGTCACACAGAGTCAGACACGACTGCAGCGACTTAGCAGCAGCAGCAGCAGCAGTAACAGATGTTGGCAATTTGATCTCTGTTTCCTCTGCCTTTTCTAAAACCAGCTTGAATATCTGGAAGTTCCTGGTTCATATATTGTTGAAGCCTGGCTTGGAGAATTTTGAGCATTACTTTACTAGCACGTGAGATGAGTGCAATTGTGTGGTAGTTTAGATTATTTATATTTCCTTCTATTTTACACATTTTTGAAAATGAGCATACTCTTGTTTTAAACAATATTGATATATAGTAAAACTGGTTTATTTAAAAACAAGACCCTCCAGTGGAACCTTGCTACCTAGAAAGTTCAAACTTTTCAACATTTGGGTCTTTTACAATCTAGGCCCACTTTTTCTTTATCAATTATCTCCTCTCATTCTTCTATGTGAAACTTGCTCTCTAAAAATTTTAGTTCTACTCTGTTTTTTAAACACAACTAAACTATTTTTACCTCTCCATAGTATTTATTCTTCCTTGAGTGCCATTTTACTGTGTCTACCTTTTAGTATTCTCTTCCTCAGGATTTAGATTAACCCTAGTATTTTCATTTTCTTCTCTGATCTCCTCATGAAACCTTCTCTCTCTCTCCATATGAAACTTCTTTTGTTGGTTTCATGTGTTTTCTTATTTGTAAGGTTCATTCTTGCTTGCATTTGTATTCATCATTGTGCTTAGTAGTGTGCCTTGCTTTTTAGTAGTCATCTTCTAAACGTTTATATGTTGGAAAAAAAATAACTTGATAAAATAAATGGCCCAATGATGACCGTCCCTCAGTAGTTTTACCTGAAAGCACAAAATCATTCCCTTAGGATAGCATAATTTAGAAGAATGAAAGCACCAAACATTAGCCTGATAGTTTTTAAACCTTTAAAAGCCAAGAAAATCTAATAATGAATGCATTAAAATTTGTTTTTCTTTTTGTTTCATTATTTCCCTGTTTTAGGTATTACTGGATAACTTGTAATCACTATGCTAATGAGGTCCCTTTTGGGCTACTTTACATTTTTAAATTATGCCCATGAGGTGAGCTGTAAATATACCCCTTAATCAAAATTAGAATCTAATGAAATACTTTCAATGCAGCAACCTGTTATTGGCTGCATTTCTGGGAAACAGTTTAAAACACATCAAAACAGGTAAACAGCATTACATTTGCAAAAGCAAGACACTGCTTCATTTAGAATATGTCTGTGTGTGACATATATGAGGAAGTCCCCCTGAATAATACTATTACCTCAACTTACTAATATCGTGTGAGATATAGCTAACATGAAAAGGCATTATGTGCCTTGATATTATAAAATAATCAGAATAATAAAATAATAAAGTTAGAAATATCCCAACAACAGCCATTAGCTATGCATTATACAAAATGAAAGAGAAGAAAATATAATGCTATATTACATACATACATTTTACATAAATATAATGGCAGGAAAGGTTATTATCTTAGCATGAAGAATAGTGTCAACAAATATTTTGCAGGTAGATAGGCTGTCATGAAAACATTTCTATCTTTGCTTTCCACAAGATATGCCCAAAATAAGCACTGTATTCATCAGTTGTGGCTTTAGAAAGATAGCACCTTTGTCATCTGGTTTAAATGACATTTTCCTTAATATATTTTACAAATAAAATTTAAAAGAATAAGGTAATTAAAATTCATTTAGAATAGTTGAAAATAAAGGTATTTTCTTACTAAAATTTACATTGTACATGTCAATAAATTTCACCAAAATCATTTCAAGTGCCAGTGTGAAAACTTGTTAGTTTTTCCAAATGATCTAGTTTAAAAATACTTTGCCTTTCAGAAAATATACTCCCTGCATTTGTATCCTGATAATAGGAATATTTAAGCAGTAAAATAGGTCTCAACATAATAAAATAATTATGCAAAATTTCCCAAAAATATCATGTAGCTCATTTCCTGTGGCATACCTTTGTAAATATTTAGTGTGCATCACCTTTTTACTTACTATTTTCATATAATCTGTAAAATAAAAATTTTTCATTAGTCAAAATTGTTCTTTAAATTTTTTTCTCATTATCAAATTGGATGGCATAGGAAAACATTCTGACAACCCCATTCAAGTTGACTTAAATTGTTATTTTTTATCCAATTTTATTCATTGCAGCAGTTTTTATAAGTTAAAGACTAAGTATCACATTTCATCACAAGAAAAAAAATTGTGGCTATGTATGATGATGGATAATAACTAGACTAATTCTAGCAATCACTTTGAAATATATGTAAATATAATTTTTCTGTTGTACACCTGAAACTAATGTTACATTGCAATTATACATAAGTTTTTAAAAAGTAAATATGACAATGCATACTGAGCAGACAAATATTTTAAGTCATATCCATTTGGCTTCAATTAAAAATCAAATTCAAATTCAAACATTCTTATGGAAGCCTTTAAAGAAGGTTAAACAATAGTGGATCTGGACATCCTAGAGATATTTAAGTATTTTCTTTTATCAAGGAGCAATATTGTTCTGAAAGAAGAAGGTTGAGGGGAGATAAGTTTCGTATATTCCTAAAGTTGTATATTTTATGATTTTTAGATTTTGTTTCATAGGATAAATATAAGCACTTTAATTATCTTAAGTGCATGATGACAAAGGCCTTTGCCATATTCCATTTGGAAATTTAGAAAGAGATTTCAATTATCATGACTTTTTATTTGGCTAAAGGTAACATAAAAATATCTGCTGAAAATTTTAGGTAAGTTTATAAAACTTAAAACATTTGACACATTAAAAATTTATTATTAGCATAGTTTGGTAGTTATAGCCTTCTTCAAGGCTCCCATGAGTATTTTTAGGAAATAGAATTTCTTGAAAAACTGTGTGAGAGATAAAACTACACAACTCAAATAGAATTAAATAACATTCACTTCCAATATTGGATGAAAGGGTATCAGCATCCATCTCTATAAAATTGCTATGTTTTGAAACAATTTAGAATTAAAGAAAATAATATATAGCCTTCAAGGCTTAGGTAAAGGAAGTTATGATGTGAATTTTAGGTTGCTAGGGCTCATAAAGAGAAGTGGATGAAGAAGTTGAAGGGAGGAAAAAAACAACCCAGGAAGCATTCATTTTATTTCAGAAATCCAACAGGCAAGGAATTTTCACATATGTTGTGTTGTCAGCCTGCATCAGTAACTCCTGATCGCGTCCATTCCCTACTGTCTCCAAAGAATCAAGTCATCATTAACAGTCTCAGTCCTTATCCACCTTATTGCTGTGACACCGCCTTGTCTTCTGACTGTTGCCTTTTAAACTCGTCCTTTGTTTTTCATCTCAGGGTGCTTGATGTAGATGGAAGCTCCTACTCATAATAACCCAAAGTTCAAAATTGTTAGTAATTTTGCTAACCTCCTACTCTCCTTGATGAATAAATTTTTAAAATATAACATTAATTTAAATATATATGACCCTGATGCTGGGAAAGATTGAGGGCAAGAGGAGAAGGGTGTGACAGAGGATGAGATGGTTGGATGGCATCATCAACTCAATTGGTGTGAGTTTGAGCAAACTCTGGGAGATAGTTAAAGACATGGAAGCCTGGCTTGCTGCAGTCCATGGGGTTGCAAAGAGTCAGACATGACTTAGAACTGATCAATGACAAATATATAAAGTAAAATTAATATCAATTTATGCTTATTATCCTTACAGATTACAAAATTAATTTTGTGAATTAAGTGCTAACAAGACTTCAAAACCAGTGAAGCCCAAATAATCTACCTTGAGTTGATGGGATGGATGTTGATATTACTTTGGAGGAACTCAATGCAATCAGCAATGTGAGTAAGGTGCGAGGTTTTCACTTCCACATTTTGCCCCTGAGATTTTAGTGATAGCTGAATTTGGTCTCCCCTCTTCTCTCTTGCAAGGACTGTTAAAACTTTCCTCTTAGGACTGTATCTTGACATCACCTAGCCTCAAGCTGATGTAGAATACATTTTCCACAGAATAAATCTGCTTTGTGTCATCTTTCAGAATCCTTGACAACATTTTTCTACCTGAGACCAAAGAAATCTTAGTGAAAAATGCGAACCTAGGCACTAAAATCCCATACTTCTAAGATGGTGCTTGAAATAGTCGAAAACATACTTATACTTGTATTACTTTCTAAGAGTAACATAAAATGATGGTACAAAATCTGAAAGCTGGCAGATTTTGATAGGCAAGCCAACAGAGGGTGTTTGTATGAAGGAGAATGAGAATAGAATATTTGGGAAATAATTAGTAATACATTATTTTGAAGTATAAAGTAGAAGCATAAAAGTAGCGGAAGATAAAGTGTAGGTTGGAGATACTTGTGAAGGATGTTGAATTCAGGGGAAAAAACACCGTGTCGATTAGCGTTGGAGGGGGTCATACAGAGGATGCGACCACCGTTTGACCCAGAGCTGGTTGCAGGAAATTGGCGGCTTCCCATAGGTTCTTCTGTCCTTGTAATGTACGTTTCTACCACCCCTCCGCGCTAGAAGCTGTTTTCAAGCACACAAACTTGAGAGGGTAACGTGTTTCTGAGACTAAATGCATGGCTGTACCCAGGGAAGAGCTCTGTAGAAACGTTTCAGATTCTCCCAGCGCCTGCTGAGAGCTGCTCTTCCAGCCGCCGGCTGCAGACGGCCTCCTCGGTAAGCGCCCTTGCTTGGGCAACCCGCCATCCTCCAGCCTGGAGCGGCGGGCAGTGTTCTTCCGGTTCTCCTTGCCCGTTGTGTTTGGGGGACCCGTTTGGTATTTCACCCAGGGCTACCCCAGAGTTTTCGAACTAACAATGAGTGAGGCATTTTTGAGCAAATCAGTGAATTGTTGGGAAAGTAACACTGATATTGCAGGGAGGAAATGAAATGAAAGCAGCTGGGAGAGTATTCGAAGATTCAGGAATCAGGTAACAACTTAGGTTGTTAACAACTGTAAGGGGGAAAAAAAAAAAAAGGAAAATACATACTTTTTACCAGAGGGAATCTGTAGGATGGGCTGACTGTGGGGTTGAACCAATTGAAGAGGAGGAATTAAACCTGAAGCCTATTTTAGAGAACCGCGTGTAAATCTGAGCCCTGAAAGACTGGCTTCTGAAGTACGTTTTAACTGTGTTGTTTTTGAGGCTTTTTGTTTGTTGTGTCTGTCAGTGGACATCTTAGTTTAGCCTCAGAGTTTTTTCTGGGATAGTCCATTCTCAGTTTTCTATTGCTTTTGTGGTTACTGAAATATTTTTCCTCTCAGTATTTAAGTACGGTTTTAAATGTGCTGGTAATGTGAATGATTTTTCTTGTTTATTTGTCTGATGATGCTTTTCTGATCAGTTAATTAAAAAAATCTATGTTTTCTTGTTGGTTAAAATATATAAGCAAAGATAATGCTTACCATACAATTACATATACTGTGTACCAATTCTAAATGCATTTAATAATATTTTTGTTAAAGTCACACTGAGATACTATTAAAACACAAGGTTGATTGATTCATTTTTTATGATTATGGAGTAAAGTTTGTCTTGAGTGAATATTTTATGACATGTTTTTGAATTTGGGGGAAATGTATTATCCAACAATATATCAATGTGATATACATCTTTTGGTAGTAAAAGTATATGACTGAGGACACTAAATTTATTTCGTTAAATCTAATAACAAGGCATTTACTCTTGAGGATATATTTGACTCAGACTACCTGTAACACTATTACTAGTGGTTAATTCCAGAAGATAGATATTAATATCAAAATGAAGATAGATTAAGCAGATATTCCCAAATGTCTCTTTGAGATACCTGAGGGTCTAAAACCAAGGCCCAGGGACTATTGTTGTCATCTTTTTTTTGGGTACAGAAATGTCAGGGCTGGTAATATTAAATGAATATTTCATCAATACCTTGCTGGATTGCTTTTCTTATCTGTGAGGTAGTAATAAAAATGCCTGTAAAAAAAAGACCCTCTCAAGGGTCTTCTCCAGCACTACAGTTCAAAAGCATCAGTTATTTGGTGCTCAGCCTTCTTTATGGTCCAACTCTCACATCCATACATGACTACTGGAAACACCATGGCTTTGACTATATGGACCTTTGTTGGCAAAGTGATGTCTCTGGTTTTTAATATGCTGTCTAGGTTTATCACAGCTATTCTTGAGAGTCCCTTGGACAGCAAGGAGATCAAAGCAGTCAATCCTAAAGGAAATCAACTCTGAATATTTATTGGGAGGACTGATACTGAAGATGAAGCTCCAATACTTTGACTACCTGATGTGATGAGCTAACTCATTGGAAAAGACCCTGATGCTGGGAAAGATTGACGGCAAGAGTAGAAGGGGGAGACAGAAGACGAGATGGTTGATGGCATCACTGACTCAATGGATGTGTTTGAGCAAAATCAGGGAGATAGTGATGGACAGAGAAGCCTAGCTTGCTACAGTTCATGGGGTGGCAAAGTGTGGGACACGACTTAGTGACTAAACAACAACAACAACAACAACAACTCATGAAGAGGTCAAATAAAGACACAAATTTCTGAGTAATGGAATAACGTTCACTTATGATCATAATTAGAGTTAAAATTTTTGAGGCAAAATCTTCCATCACAACAGCATTCTGCTGTGAAATTGAGAGTCTATGTTTAAAAAATATTTAGCAAATTATTGCTGTTGGAATTTTTCAGGAAAAGCAGAAACAAAAGAAGGAAAAGTCTCTGGAAATTCAGTTACCTCCTTGTGATCTGGGTTTTCAGAGAAGTCAGTTCATATTTCTTAGTTACAAATCAAGGGCAAGCTTTCCAAGGAAGTGCAAAATGCTCAAGGTGCTGATACATCAGGGTTTAACCAAGCCTTTGATGCAGCATTTCTTTGAAGCTGTTTGGAAGTTATTTCATCTCAGTATGACTTTTTCCCCTCAAATTCTAACTTGAGATAAATTTAGTTTATGTTGGTGCTCTACCCGCTCTCAGTCAGTTGTACCAGGCAGGGTACAGTGGAAGCTGTGGTTTAGGGAAAATCCTCTGGAAAGAGTGTCTGCATTGGGGCCACGCTTGCCACCTGCTAGCTGCTGCTGATGGACACAATACTTCTCTGTGCTTCAGGTTTCTCACTTATATGATGGTGACTATCTACCTCATGATCTGTCATGAAAACTAAACACAGAGATTTAGTTAAGTGCTTGGAAAGTAGTAAGCAGCACACAAGAGTTTGTGCATGGAAATTTAGACAACTGGAAATGTGCATAAAAAAACTAAGTTTGATCTGCTAATTTCCTGTAAGTTTTAACTGAACATAATTAATAATAAGGAGGGCAATGGAGGGGATTTAAATTCATTATCTAACTTAATTCTTAAGTCAGTCCTCTGACAGTATTGTATCTTTCTTCCACAAGTAAATAACTGAGAATTGAAGAGACGCTATATACTTATCCAAACTCATTAAGCTTAAATAGACAGATTAGCTTCAAGTTTATGTATTCTTGGAGATCTAGAACTTAAGTTCTGTGCTATGCAACTTCCAAATCTGAGAAAAGTACCAGGAAAGATGAGTCCTCAGTAAGGACTGGCAAGAAGGTGATAGGTAAAATGAGTTAGCCATGACAGGAACATTTGCATGGTGTTTCTGAGTGTGAAACTGCAGTCTTGGCTTTCCTGATTTCCCTTTAAGAGCTTCCAGAAATAAAAGTAACTTGAATAGGAAGAAATGAAATATATTTGTGAGTGCAACATTATTAGCACCACACTTAGATTTCATCTTCAGATAGGAAGAATCGAATTGTCAAGTAATCCTCCTACATCCATTGGCTACTAACAAGTAACGAACCAGTTCATTTGTACTTACTAAAAAAAAATTTTTCTCCAAGAATGGAGAATGGATTACATATTATTTGAAAAATAGTTTTTATTATATTTTACCTGTCTTGATGTTATCATTTGAATGCCATCATGTCACTGTACCTTCCAGATCATGAGAAGACTTTGAAGGAGTAAAGGGACTTCTATACTAGTAAGGACTAATGAGCTCTTTATCACCTTCAGCAGGGAACTAAATTAGGCTCACACTAATGATCATTTCTATTCTAGGAAAAGTCTAAATGCCTACTTGTTACCCAGAAATATGGCAGATTAAAACAACGAAATCCACACATTTGCATGGCACAAAGAAACAATTATGGAGAACTATTTCTCTTTTCATCCCGTTAAATTTTATTCTAATTTTCCTATAACTCTAACCAATTATTTTTATGTGTCAAGATCGTTGGTTTCTCTGTTATTTTTTTCTTTTCATCATAGGGAACACACTATTGTATGCAGTCTGTTGGGAGTGGGAGGAAGTGAAGAAGATTTGTTAAAATGGTAAATCTGGCCAAAGAACTGAAACTGGTGATTGGGATATTTCCTGGTCATTCCATTCCATATATAGTTTTTGGTCATCAATCATATGCTAAGTACAATGATTAGTACTAAGGATCAAAAATGTGGTGCTGTCCTTGTGGATTTCATTATCTAGCAATGAACCCAGATATAAATAATTGAGTATAAAATAAGGTGATGTTTTAATGGGGGAGTATGTGGAGGAGGAGATTAAAAAGAAGGACAAAAATGTACTATTTAGTCACAGTATTTTGTCACTGTGCTAGGTCCTGATATATATTATTTAATTAATGAGGCTTAGCTTATCCCCATTGTACAGATGAGAAAACTGAGAAGCTGAGTTAGTTGGGTGTCACACAGCTAGTGATTCTAACTCTGATTAGAATGCAAATATCTTAGTTTCCAAAGCACTTGCTTTTTATACTATTAGCAGTGTTTATAAAACTAGCCTGATCATAATAAATCAGATGGGGTATTTCTTAAAGTAGAGCTTCATAGTCCTAGTACCACAGGTACTAAATCAGACACTCTAGGGCAGAGGGTGGAGAATCTGTCTTTAGTAAGCACCTCTGAAAGCTTTCATGTATGTTTGTTTCAAATCAAGTTTTATAATCTTGGGTTATCAGCCAGCTACATTTGCTACCTTCTATATGAACTACCGCACAACTGCACTCATCTCCCGTGCTAGAAAAGTAATGCTCAATATTCTCCAAGCCAGGCTTCAGCAATACATGAACGATGAACTTCCAGATGTTCAAGCTGGTTTTAGAAAAGGCAGAGGAACCAGAAATCAAATTGCCAACATCCGCTGGATCATCGAAAAAGCAAGAGAATTCCAGAAAAACATCTATTTCTGCTTTATTGACTATGCCAAAGCCTTTGATTGTGTGGATCACAATAAATTGTGGAAAATTCTGAAAGAGATGGGAATACCAGACCACCTGACCTGCCTCTTGAGAAACCTGTATGCAGGTCAGGAAGCAACAGTTAGAACTGGACATGGAACAACAGACTGGTTCCAAATAGCAAAAGGAGTATGTCAAGGCTGTATATTGTCACCCTGCTTATTTAACTTATATGCAGAGTACATCATGAGAAGTGCTGGGCTGGAAGAAGCACAAGCTGGATTCAAGATTTCCAGGAGAAATATCAATAATCTTATATGCAGATGACACCACCCTTATGGCAGAAAGTGAAGAAGAACTAAAAAGCCTCTTGATGAAAGTGAAAGAGGAGAGTGAAAAAGTTGGCTTAAAGCTCAACATTCAGAAAACTAAGATCTTGGCATCTGGTCCCATTACTTCGTGGGAAATAGATGGGGAAACAGTGGAAACAGTGAGAGACTTTACTTTTTTGGGCTCCAAAATCACTGTAGATGGTGATTGCAGCCATGAAATTAAAAGACGCTTACTCCTTGGAAGGAAAGTTATGACCAACCTAGACAGCATATTAAAAAACAGAGACATTACTTTGCCAACAAAGGTCCGTCTAGTCAAGGCTATGGTTTTTCCAGTGGTCATGTATGGATGTGAGATTTGGACTATGAAGAAAGCTGAGTGCTGAAGAATTGGTGCTTTTGAACTGTGGTGTTGGAGAAGACTCTTGAGAGTCCCTTGGATTGCATGGAGATCCAACCAGTCCATCCTGAAGGAGATCAGTCCTGGGTATTCATTGGAAGGACTGATGCTGAAGCTGAAACTCCAATACTTTGGCCACCTGATGCGAAGAGTTGACTCATTGGAAAAGACCCTGATGCTGGGAGGGGTTGGGGGCAGGAGAAGAAGGGGACGACAGAGGATGAGATGGCTGGATGGCATCACCGACTTGAAGGACATGACTTTGAGTGTACTCCGGGAGTTGGTGATGGACAGGGAGACCTGGGGTTGCAAACAGTCAGACACGACTGAGTGACTGAACTGACTGACTGATACTTGTTATGGACAAAAAGATCACATCTAGGTGGAGGCGGGAGGAATATATATGAATATTTTGGAAGGGAAATGGTTTTTATGTTTGACCTTGAAAACTGAATAGGAATTTGGTAAGCAGTGAAGGGAGAACTTTTGATAATGACTTTATCCAGAGAAATATTTTACAGTTTGATGTTGGTAAAGGTAAAATAGATTTCTGATCTCTAATTCAATGTGATAAATTGTAGAGGGATAGATAGACATATGCAATACATATACATCCCATTTAATCTCTCATACTTGGGAATCTGTATATAGATAGACTTTATTGAATATGTTTTAAAGTCATATCTGAAACTCCAAGATGATACAACAAATGTAGATGGACCTCCTTTAATGAAGAATTAAATAATTAAATATTTCCCTGAAATAGCAAATTTCAAAAATGTGTTGATTTATTTATATAAGCTTATTCATTATCTTTTTAAATTAAAAATATAATGATCAGCTTTATAGAAAGCTTGGACATTGGGAGTCTTTCTATATTCTACCTATATTCCTACATATAAATATATGTATCTAACCATTCCCACCACCTTAAAAATGAAATTTGAAGTATTTCCTCTTATCAATCCTTAAATGTTTATATTTACATTTTTTGTGTGTGTCCTGCTCTTAAAAATTATCATTTTTATCTTTGTCAACTAGTGAGCACAGAGTAAAAGCAATCAGATAATACCAGTGGGCTTAAAATGAGATATGGTGTTCCTCATTAAGCCATTCCTTATATCATATGACCAGCTTCTCAGAGACAACAACTTTCAGTTCTTTTAACTGTTTCTTCAGATACTTACCTTAATGTTTTCAAATAATACATTTATACTGTGTGATAGAGGCTGTGATGTGCTGTGCAGACTCTTCTTCATGAATAAAGGAATTACCACTTACTGTTTCCACACACATACTTCATACTTTTCCAAAAAGTTGCTTTAACTCCAGACTGCTCTAAATGTTCATCCTATCTTCAGAGCAGGGTTAGCTGAAGATTCACTGAAAGTGCAGTGCTGCTTAATTTTTCACCTTTGTCTAATCCTACTCTCTTTCCTTCCCTCCCAAGACACTGAGCCCAAGAGCACTCCTTAATAAGTTATAAGCTAATTTCCATCTCAAAGTTGTCTTCCCAGGGAACTCAACTTACATTATTGGTATTTATTTATTTCTATCGGGGCTACCGTGGTGGCTCAGTGGTAAAGAATCTGCTTGCTGCTGCGGGACAAGAGGGTTTGATCCCTAGATCGGGAAGATCTCCTAGAGGAGGAAATGACAACTTACTTCAGTATTCTTGCCTGGGAAATCCCATGGACAGAGGAGCCTGCGGGGCTACATTCTATAGCGTGGCCAAAGAGCTGGACATGACTTAGCAACTAAACAACACAGTAACAATGTTCTAGATATTATATATTGACTTCCAAAGTGATTCAGAAACATTTAACTCTTGCACCACAGAACCTGCTTGCCCCATTTTTCTAATTTCTTTTCCTCTCCTCAAACTGCTATACCAGAACTCTGAATTAAGTCTAAGAGTACATATTTTAACTAAGAAGATAGTGCTTCAGTTTAGTCAAGTGGTGTATTCCAACTTTTTTCTTATAGAACTTTGTCTGAGTTAATAATTGCCTAATCTTTTAATTTTTCTAATTCTTCTCAAGTAAATCCAGAGATTTGTAATCACTCAGTATTATATTCTACAAGGCCAACTGCCATATGATTTATCTTTTCCTCCCCAGAATACTCTATTGCTTACACCAACTCTATGCTGTCTAGGCCTGTTGCATATTTATCATTCTGAGGCTTTTCTTCATCATCATCTATATTTTCAGAATCCCATGTCTCCTTAATTGTTTACATATTCATTTTGTTGGAGCATATCCTTCAGTGAATTTCCTAAGAATGAGCAAAGGGAGCTAATTTTTTTTGTCTAACCCTTGAATATCTTCTCTTTATCCTTTTGCTCTCCATTTCCATGATTATAAGTGTTGCCCTTGGTTAAAAAAAATATTTACTATGCTAGAAGATTGATCTAGGAGATATTTTTCTTTTTCCTATTGCTTTCTTACATAATTTCCTGCTTTCTACCTTGTCTTATTAATGACTACGAAATTATTGGCAATTTGACTTAAAAGTCTTGTTAATTAGATAGATTTTTGTAAGGACCCTTCAACTTTATAATTTTTTTCTCAATGTTTTTATGATTTTGTTTTGTTTTTTGGAGACTTTCCTGACTCTTCCAAAATTGCAATTGATTTTAAAATTTCAATTGTCATTTTCAGTTTCCAAATTCTTTATTGTTCCTCTTTTTTCCTTTTGCATATTAAAAATATTCTTATTTTATAAACACAATTCTCATTTCCTCAAGAATATTAGGTGTATTTCCAAACTTGGTTTTATCCTGCTCCCTGCATTTTCTCTATTTCCTTTTATTTCTCTTTATTTGTGTTTTGTCTCTGTTTACAGTGGCTTTCCCCTTCTACCTAGTGATTTCTTTGTTGTTTGTTTAAATTTAAGAGTGAGATATAAAAGACTTCTGGGAAGTTTTGTGTGTATCTGCTAGTGGGTTTTACTGTATGATTATGTGATGGAGTCAGCCTTTTTGTGTGGGAAGATTAAGTTCTTGGCATATTGTGGTTCGTGCTTTTTCCAAAGAAGAATCTTGTCCTCTCTAGCCTCAGAGTAAATGAAGATGGTTGTGTATGTCTCGCTGACAACATTCTGATACCATGATCTTGGGGTCCATTATTTATTTGCTAAGTTAGCAGTTTTTTCTTTACATTTGTGAGAGATATTGTCCTGTAATTTTTCTTTCTTTTAATGCTCTTTTCAAGTTTGGATGTTAAAGTTATTCTAGATTCATCTAACAACTTACAGTATTTGTTTTTATTTTTTATTCTTTGGAATATTTATATTAAATTGATATTTTCCCTTCAGTCATTTAAAAAAAATCACTGAAACCATCTTTGATGGTTTTGTGGAATAGTTAATTTCATATTTGATTTCCTGAATAGATACAAAACTATTCAGTTTTTTTTTTTCTTGTGTCAGTTTTGGTTTTCCAAAATCTGTATTTTCTAATTTTTGGTGCAGGTCCTTTAAATGTTTTATTATGACCTTTTTACTGTTTCTTGGCTTTATAATGATTTTGTTCCTCATCCCTGATATCTCTGCTTTTTATCTATTTTTTGGTTTCACTGGATAGTTTATTAGTCTTCAAAGAACCAAGTTTCGGCTTTTTATTCTTTATTGTATTTGTTTCTCACTTTATAATTTCTGCTTTTATCTTCATTATTTCTCTCCTTGAACTTCCTTGGCACTTTCTGAAATGTATTTATTATATATGCAAATGTATTCTGTATGTTTTCATACTAGATAATCTACTCAATTTTTGAAGTTAAGTTATATACTTCTAAATATCAGATTTATCAAAGAAGAAATAAAAAGAAATTCAAAAATAGTTTAAATTGGAAGATAAAAAAAAATTGACTCACTTCCAATTCTGGTTGAGTTTTCAAAAGTATCAAGATTCTGTTACTCTTAAGCTTAAGAACTGAACAAGCCAGATGAACAATAAAATTATTTTAAAAATCCATGAGTTAAAACACAAAGAAACTTAACAGAATAGAATTCCAGAAAACAGTAAGAATGGAACTACATTAGTGAGAGGAAATCCACACTGTTCTCATTCCAGGTGAAAATGATACATAAAGAAAATCTATCATCAACAGGGTTAAATGGAAACCAGCCAAATTTTAAAAGACTTTTTAAAGGCCACGTGTAGGCTTTGGGATAGATTACAGTTATGGGGAGATCCAGCCAAAGAGCAAACCTGCACCCATCCTCCAACTGTTTACCATAAACTCTCCCAAAGGCTTGGGAGTAATATGCCAACGACTGGGAGCAAAGCAGGAGAGATGAGATACCCACTCTCATCGCACGGATTCTCTGAAGTTCGAAGTAGCTTCCCTCTGAAAGTAGGGGAGTAATAGAATGTTGAGAGAAACTTATCAAAGGAACTCTGGACTCTTGGGCTGAAAACAAGAGGGCTAAGAGAAGTCCATGTGAAGTGCTCTAGAATTTCAGCTACAAAAAAGACTGAAATTGAGGAAGGAGAAGTGAGAAGCTCCCCTTGAGGAGGTCTGAATGTTCACTGAATGTAAGGCATACACATCCCCAAAGCTAGGAGCAGGACAGCAGACCAGAGAGAGCACTCATTCAAAATGCGGAAAACCAAGGATGGGAACATAGAGCAAAGAGAAAAATACTGACCCAAAAAGTGGGATGATAGCTGATAAAGAAGATATCCTAATTTGGAAGTTGGTGCTTAAATGTAATGCAACAAGAGATCTCTTCAGTTTCAGTAATGTTCAGACCTCTCAAGCCCTGCTGAAGGGAAAATCCCAGCCTGTCTTTCAAAGCATTTGAAGATGGTGTTAAACAGATTTGAGATCATAATGAGATTATCTTATAATTTTCCTTTCTTTTAACGTCCTTGTTAGGTTTTGGTGTCAGCACAAAGATTGTGTTTTCAATCCATGAAATTTGTTGAGACTGCCTTTATGGCCTAGCATACTGTCCAGTTTTCTAAATCTTCTGTAAGCATCTGAAAGGAATATATATTCTGCAATATTATTTTAGTGCTCTTTAGTCAATTTTATTGTGTTATTAAAATCATCTATTTTTCTTCTGATATTCTGTCAGTTACTGAGAGAAATGAGTTGAGGTCTCCTAACAAAAGCTGAGCACCGAAGAATTGATGCTTTTGAACTGTGGTGTTGGAGAAGATTCTTGAGAGTCCCTTGGACTGCAAGGAGATCCAACCAGTCCATCTTAAAGGAGATCAGTCCTGGGTATTCATTGGAAGGACTGATGCTGAAGCTGAAACTAATACTTTGGCCACCTGATGAGAAGAGCTGACTCATTTGAAAAGACCCTGATGCTGGGAGGGATTGGGGGCAGGAGGAGAAGGGGATGACAGAGGATGAGATGGCTGGATGGCATCACCGACTTGATGGACATGAGTTTGAGTAAATTCCAGGAGTTGATGATGGCCAGGGGGCCCTGGCGTGCTGTGATTCATGGGGTCGCAAAGAGTCGGACACGACTGAGCGACTGAACTGAACATGATTGTTCTTTACATTTCTCCTTGTATTTTGTCAATATGTGTGTGTGCTCAGTTGCTTTAGTCATGTCTGACTCTGTGTGACCCCATAGACCACAGCCCACCAGGCTCCTCTGTCTATGGGATTCTCCAGGCAAGAATACTGGAGTTGAGTGCCATACCCTTCTCCAGGGGATCTTCCTGACCCAGGGATTGAACCTGTTTCTCTTGTGTTTCCTGCATCTGCAAGCAAGTTCTTTACCACTAGCACCGCCTATAGACTTCATATATTTTGAGATAACATTATAAGGTATATTCAAATTCAAACTTGTTTTATTCCTTATAAGCTGACAGCTTGATCATTATGGCGTGTCCTTTCTAAATCTCTAAGCATGCCTCCTGTCTATTTTGTTTGACATTAAAAAATGTTTATTTACTTTTGGCTGTGCTAGGTCTTCGTTGCTGCATAGGTTTTTCTCTAGTTGCGACTAGTTTCCTCTCGTTGTGATTCTCTAGTTGCAGTGATGAACTTCTCACTGCAGTGGCCTCTCGTTGCGGCACACTGGCCCTGGGGCACACGGGCTTCAATAGTTGCAGCATCTGGGCCCAGAAGTTGTGGCTTCCGGGCTCTAGAGCACTGGTTTAGTAGTTGTGGCACATGGGACTTAATTTGCTCTGCGGCATGTGGGATCTTCCTGGATCAGGAATTCAACCTGTGTCTCCTGCATTGGCAGTCAGATTCTTTATCACTGAGCCACCAGGGAAGCCCCGTGACAAATTAATGTGAATACCAGCTATCATTTACTTAATGTTTGTATGCTGTACCTTTTTCCCTTCTCTTATTTTCAGTCTTTCTATGTTGTTACATTTGAGATGATTCTGTTGTAAGTTGCTTATATTTGAATTTCCATTAGCCATGTTCATTTTCTCTTCATTTCATGTATTCTTCTTTATTCTTTTCTTTTTGTTGTTTTCAGATTAATCTAATATTTTCTGTGATTCCATTTACCCTCCCTTAGCTTCTAGGTTAGAGTTTTTTTTACAATGTGTGTGTGTTTTTTTCCCCCTGATCTGCCACAATCTGGAAGTAGATGAAGAATTTAAAAATCAGTTAACAGTTTCTAAAGAGTTGGTCAGGTACCTCACCTTGGAATGTCATTATGAATAAATCTTGGTTCCTCAGGTGAAACATCAAATTTAATATCATTTGCAATGACATTTGACAGGTATGCTTTGCGTTTTAAGGCAACAAAAGCTCCAGAATTGTTATACTAAAGTATCATGTCAAATTACTTAGAAAATGGGGAGGGAAGTGAGATAGGAAACTCCCTGAAGCTTCATTTTATTGAAAGGGTTATATTTAGATGCAAATGAATTTTATGTTGTGTGAATTATGGGTTGTTGGTGACAAAGGAGAAAAGTGGTTAAATTCTACCTTTATCAACTCACTTTTTCACACCATCGCTAGATCTTTGTTTAGAGTTAAGAGCTATTTGCTTGTTGTGTTGATAATGTTGATATTTCTGTTTCTTTTTTTTTTTTAAGTGTGATTTTTGTGAGTTTTTTTTTTCTTTTAAGTGTGAGTTTTGTGAGTTTCAAGGAAATAGAGTCAAAAGACGTTACTTCATATTCTTTATTTGGAAGTTTGTTCTACAAAAATTTAAGGGTAGCCACTTATCAATGACTAGTAGAGTTTCTGAGGGAAAGTTTGACATGATTGAGACTTTGTTTTAACTTCTTGACTGTTTCTATGCCCACTACACTGGAATATTTCTTTTCAGAAATATTATGGATACACTGTTCAGCCTAGGTTATTTATGCAGTTGAGTAATTGGTTCCAATGATTTGGATATGTGAGGATGATGATAATTCAAAAATTGCTTGTTGAGGATGTGCCATGGGGCAGGCATTGTTCTGAACATGTGTCAGAACAGACAAAAATCTCTGACTTCATGGAACTTAAATCTTACTATGTGGGAGGTTTGGTAAAAAGGTAAACTACTAACATCTATTGAACATTTACTACATGAAACACACTCTTTTAAGTGATCTTCGTATGTTAACTCATGTAAGCATCACATCAGTCCCATGCAACCATATGTGGAAGAAATATCAAGTATATAAGAGTTAAGTAATTTGGTCAAGGTCATTTGTTTAGTAAGTAATACACTCAGAGTTCAAATCTAGGGTGATTTCAGAGCCTCACTCTTAAACTCAGTAGTATGACTGTGGCAATACATGAATTGATTTTGATGATAATTTTGAAGGAAAGCCACGGCTGTAAGTTAAGTCCAGATGGACTGTCATTCTAAGGTCATTACGTGATGTTTAGTTTTCTTCTTGATGGAATTAAGGAATTGATTGTAATAGTGACGATTTCACTTCAACTTGTAGCATTATAAGATGCTGTTATTTTCAGTGTAATGGATTAAGATATTTGAATACTTTTATTGTCTTTTTTTAGACCTAAAAAAATCTACTGTGGAATATTTCTTAATTCTAAGTGTGTTTTATATATTTGTAGTTACTGCTTTTCATGTAGACTTTACTTTTTAGAACAATTTCAGATTTTTAGAAAAACTGAGGTGTTAATATAGAAAGTTCCCATATGCACTTGTATACTGCTTTCCCTGTTATTAATGTTGTATCCATACTTTAGTATGGTATGTTTGTTCTGATTAGTGAACCAATATTGATGTGTTGTGCTTCGTCACTCAGCTGTGTCTGACCCTTTGTGACCCCATGGACTATTGCCCCCCCCCCCAGGCTCCTCTTTCCATGGGGATTCTCCAGGCAAGAATACTGGATTGGGTTGTCATGCCATTCCATGGAGGAATCCAGGGGATCTTCCCATCCCGGGAATTGAACCCTGATCTCCAACATTGCAGGCCGATTCTTTACTGTCTGAGCCACGAAGGAAGCCCAGTACTGATATGTTCTTATTACCTGAAGTTCATAGTTTATATGACTCGCTAGTGGCTCAGTGGTGAAGAATCCACCTGCCAATACAGGAACTGTGAGTTTGATCCCTGGGTCAGGAAGATGCCCTTGGGAAGGAAATAGCAATGCACTCTAGTATTCTTGCCTAGGAGATCCCATGGATGGAGGAGCCTGGTGGGCAACAGTCCATGGGATCACAAAAGAGTTAGATGAATTAGCAACTAAACAACAACAATAGTTTATATACAGATTTTATTAGGTTTTTTTTTCCATTTATTTTTATTAGTTGGAGGCTAATTACTTTACAATATTGTAGTGGTTTTTGTCCTACATTGTCATGAATCAGCCATGGATTTACATATATTCCCCATCCCGATCCCCCCCTCCCACCTCCCTCCACACCCAATTCCTCTGGGTCTTCCCAGTGCACCAGGCCCGAGCACTTGTCTCATGCATCCAGCCTGGGCTGGTGATCTCTTTCACCCTAGATAGTATACATTTGAATCAGTTCTAATGAGATGGATGAAACTGGAGCCCATTATACAGAGTGAAGTAAGCCAGAAAGATAAAGACCAATACAGTATACTAACATATGTATATGAAATTTAGAAAGATGGTAATGATAACCCTATATGCAAAACAGAAAAAGAGACACAGATGTACAGAACAGACTTTTGGACTCTGTGGGAGAAGGTGAGGGTGGGATGTTTCAAGAGAACAGCATTGAAACATGTATATTATCTAGGATTTTATTAGTTTTTAACCTAATGTATTTTTTTCTGTTTGAAGATCCCATCCAGTTTGCTATACTACATTTAGTCATTATATCTTTTTAGGCCACTCTTGGCTGTGACAGTTTTTCAGACTTGCCTTGTTTTGGATGACCTTGACAGTTTTGAAGAGTATTAGTCAGGATTGTAGGATTCCTCTTGACTGGAATTTGTATCATTTTTTCCCCCCTCATGATTATGGGTTAGGGTTTGATGGTGGAAGATCACAAGGTAAAGTACCATTTTCATCACCATATGTTAAGGGTACCTACTAGTAATATCATCATGACTTTGTACTGTTGTGGTTGACCTTGATTACTTGGCTAAAGTAGTGTTTGCCAGGCTTCTCCACTGTTAAGTTTCTTTTCCCCTTTCTACTCCTTATACCCTTTCCCCACAGTACTCTTTGGATGAAGGTCACTGTGCACAGTCTATACTTATGGGGTGGGGAGTTATGCTCTCTCTTCTTGAGAATGGAGTCTCAATATACATTACTTGAAATTCTTCTGCACAGGAAGTTTGTCCTTTCTTCTCATTTATTTGTTTATTCAGTATTTTATTTATAGCAATATAGACTCATGGATATTTGTTTTATCATTTGAGCCCTATAACTCAATGCTAATTTATTTATTTGTGTCTGTTTCTTTGATATATTCTCATCAATGTGGGTTTTTTTTTTTTATTGTTGTTTTTGTCTTTGTTTTGTGTTGAGCACTTTCTTGCTTTCTGGAGCTACAGTTAGCTCCACATTTACCTTGTGTATTTCCTATGTCAGTCCTAGAATCAAACTATTTCTCCAAGAAACCCTGGCTCCTTTTGTTGGAGAATGGTAGAAGAAACCAAGATTCAGGCACTGAGTGGGATTATTTCTACTGGGGTGTTATTTCATTTAGGCCCTCTTGGTTGACAGAGCTAGGAAATAAATGCATATGTACTGTCTTATATAAATATATATTTTATATTATCATTTATATAATATCTATCTTGTATAAATCAATAATATATGTTATTTAATACAAATGAGATATATTTATATATTATGCATCTGAATATATAATATTTATATTTATTTACATATATATGTGTATATCATATGCATATATGTATATATATATATATAAAATTATCTTATCTGTATTAAGTCAAACATAAGTTCATACTGATGCTTCCAATTCTAATGCAGTACCATTTAGGGGAGCAAAATTTGCCATATCAAAATGTGTCTCTTGAGCATAAGGGTTAATTTAGGCTCATTATTTTTTAAGAAACAGGTTTCATAAAGTTATTGTTGAATTTAGATAAAGGGCTTATTTCTGAGAGAGCTGTCACTGGAGATATCTGCAAAGAATGTGGGCAAGGCCTAGAGGCCAGAGTCCATTCTGCATGGCCCAGCAAACATTTTTGTACCAAACATTTCTTTCCCATCTCCATATGAATTGACTTCTTCCATTTTGAAGTCCCAGGCCACTACCCCAATCTACCAATATCTTCTTTTGTATCTAGGTGAAGATTGCATTTAAGGTAAAGGTTTTGGCCCTTTGGGCAAGTTACTCAGTTTTTCTGGGTCTTTCCCATGCATACGTGTCATTAAACTTTTGTTTGATCTTTTTTCCTGTTGCTGTTGCTGCTGCTGCTCCTGCTAAGTCACTTCAGTCGTGTCCAACTCCATGCGACCCCAAAGACGGCAGCCCACCAGGCTCCTCCGTCCCTGGGATTCTCCAGGCAAGAACACTGGAGTGGGTTGCCATTTCCTTCTCCAACGCATGCATGCTAAGTTGCTTCAGTCGTGTCTGACTCTGTGTGACCCCATGGGCAGCAGCCCACCAGGCTCCTCTGTCCACAGTATTCTCCGGGCAAGAATACTGGACTGGGTTGCCATTTCCTTCTCCATTTTCCCTGTTAATCTGTCTCTTGTCACTATAATTCTTAGACCAGTCAGAAGGGCTTAAAAGCGTAGAGGCAAATGTCTTCCTCCTCAACAACCACGTGGGTCATTCTAGGCTCCTCCTCTTGTTTATCTGTTATTTCCTGCTTTAATAATGGGTTTCTCCATTCATATATGTCCTATTCAGTTCCAGTGTACATGTATAATATTATTGAGATTATTAATGTGTACTCTCATGAAAAGGAGCTTTATTAACTAAATTTCAGTGCTTATATATAGTTCCTTTTACTTTTCTCTTAGCAGACTTCACTCATTTCCTAAATTATTTTGGTCAGTGACATTTACCCCCTTCCTTCAGTGAGATCATTTCATACATTTGTAATAGATTTAGATTCTCTTGTTACAACCTCAGCTGTTTTTATAAGGCAAAGTCTATTGAAAAATAGAGATTAGAGTTTAGTGATGAAGAGCTGAATTTTAAATAGCTTTGTACTAATAACCAAACAATAAATGAGAGTTATAGCGTCTATTTCCTGTTTGTATTCTAATTTTTTTATAGATGCTCATTTACTGTGGTTATTGTTATCTATTGCTAAGCTTGTTTTAGTACTAATGTACTAAAGCAAGCAAACTCTAAATAATGAAGTATGATTTAATTTATATAATGACTATATCTTCTAATTTGTCCTTTGTTTATGCAGTATGAGACATCAGGCAGCCCTGAAGTCTAGGCTGTTGGGAGGAAATTGGTAGAAATAAATCCTAGAAAACTGACCCAGTGAAATGAACCTTTAGTTTTCCCAGCTTACAGCAATCATGCAGAATTTACTGGGTTGTGACTTGCTGAGTCAAGACTCCAGGATGCTAGAGAGAACAGTATCATCAGTATCTGAAGGTTTTTGTGGGGTCCTGAGAGCAGGGAAGCTTGCTTTTCCACCTGGGAGTGCTGGTGAATATCTAGTTCTGGTGGCTTTCTGTGTAATGTCAAGGTATCTGTTATCGGCATTAAAATAACCCATTTCTTTTCACCTTGACAGTATTTCTCACTTAATCACATCACTGTCATGTTATAATAACAACCACGTATTTTATTATGTGATTTCAATCGTAACACTTCTTTTTTTAAAAAAACATTTCCCCCTCATTCTCAGAGTTAGTCTTTATACTTCTCACAGTTCAGTCATAGCTTATTTTCATCTGTAATCTCACTCTTCTTTCTATGCATGTAACCATGGAAACCATCACAGAATGCCTGCATTTTACAAATCGTGGTATAAATTACAGGCCATTACAATCGTTACTTTATTGTTCTGGTAAGAGTGCTGCATTGTCACCTATGAAAAGGGTTATGACTGCTATTAATTCTAAGAGGATTTGCAGTGGTTTCATGTGGGAGGAGGTCAGGAGCACTGTGGTCTTCTCCTCAATCAGTGTCACAACGAGATAAGTTATTACTGGATAGTTTTAATAACTGCTTTTAAGTTTACTGTGAAAGACTGTGTCTCTAATTAAGGTCCCTGATTGTGTTTTAATTTTCTGTTAAATATTAAATCTCACAAAAATCCCTTTAGAAATGCAATTCCACATATTCGTGAAACATTTACTTTGTGCTGGGCACTGTGCCGGGTATTACAGGCAATGATTTCAAAGTAATGGAGAGAATGAAATGAATATGTAAATCAGCATAACAGAGCAGAATACAGGGTATTCATCAGTCAGGGATGGACGAGGAAAATAGAAAACACTCTGTGTATTTATGATGGAGAGAATTCCATGCAGGGAATTGGTTATCTAGTTGATAGAAGAGAGCAAGAAGTAAACCAGAGAACAGTGAAGCATCCTGGAGATCTGCAAGGACAAAAGATGCTACCAGTTCTGGGCTACAGCGACAGAAGTAAGAGGCGGTGTTGCCGGAGCCCAGGGATTCAGGTCCTTGGGTCACTGAGTGCAAGGTGGAATCACAGAGAGCTTGTCTGGCCAGGGCTCAAATGGCAGAAAGGACACAGCAGCTGTTAGAGACACCTGAAGCATCGGAGGAGTGGGCAAGCATTTGACTTCTATCGTCTTCCTGAGCCCCAGTCTCTCACCAGTGCTTTAAGCTGGTGAAAACCAGCTGAGCATCTTCTGTATGATTGCCAGGGTGCAAGGATCAACCCCCACACTGGGAGAGCAGGAGAAGGGCAAGGAATGGATCTGAAGAAGCAACCCAGGCCTGGCAGTGAGTGCTACTGAAGGTACCACGTGGGCATAGCTGAGGATTCAGAGTTCTTCTCACATGCCAAAACTGGCTTTATCAGAACTGCATCATCAAATGCACTGACTGAACAATTTCTGTTTCATGGAAAGACAGATTTTGATGATAGATATCAATTATTGTAATGAATTTAGCTTGCAAATTTGGTCTCTATTCCTATGTGCAGATATCTTTCCCACCTTTAGTTCTAGTCCCTTGCTTAAAACAAAACAGAATAAGACAAAGCAA
This sequence comes from Odocoileus virginianus, assembly GCF_023699985.2. Classification (NCBI taxonomy): domain Eukaryota; kingdom Metazoa; phylum Chordata; class Mammalia; order Artiodactyla; family Cervidae; genus Odocoileus; species Odocoileus virginianus. The sequence goes on along the minus strand of NC_069703.1, from coordinate 4,213,901 downwards.
TGCTTTAAAGCACCTCCCACATCCCTGCAGTTTCTTTGAGCTGGCAAAGAGTTATTTGTAATATCAAGGACTGCTTCTGTTCAGAACAAAAGGAAAATTGTAAAAAAAGCAACCACACACACACACACACACACACACAAACCAAAAAACCCAGAGTTGATCATGGGGAATTCATACCTGTCCATGCTTTGGCAAGTTATTTTGCATTATATAAGGCTATTATATTTTTATAGTAAAGAACATGCTAAATTATATAATGTAAAGCTGTATTAATATTTACAAAGGTAGTCGAGTCTATAAACAACTTGTTAAAGTATTTTTAGAAAAGAAAGTCACATACATACCCAATACATACTTAAATATGAACACTCTACACTTGGATGATAGAACAACAAGATTTAATAGTTTTGGGAGGCCAGAGTTGCCAAATTTCCTAAAATTTGTAATGTTATTGCACAATAAAAATGTTAAGTGAATCTGAGGTCCAGCAAACCATAAGATCTGTTTGATATTTAATTTTTCTACTTTTGCTCTTCTTTCATTCTTTTCTATTTGTTCTGAATATGGATACATCCCATGGTATGTATTTAGTTGTTACTTTCTACTTCCTGCCCATGCCATTCTTTAGAAATTCCATCCTCTGCTGTGTATCCCATTGTTATATTTGTTTAGGTATTTTTCCAAACATACATTTTTAGTTCTCAATTCATTCATTTGTTTCTCCAGTTAAGTGCTGACACCTCACTGCTTGCATGTTCTGTCATTTCAAACAAAACATTTCAGTATCAGTAAGGGTCCAGAAAGGGAACAGAGTGTTTATTCAAAGGATTAACTGGAGAGATTTAATGTAGACTGTTTACAGAGAATGTGCATAGGAATAAGAGAATCAGCTAAGGATGATAATATATCCAGGGACTAGCAGAAGAGTCAGACACAACTGTGCGACTTCACTCTCAATTTTCACTTTCCTGCATTGGAGAAGGAAATGGCAACCCACTCCAGTGTTATTGCCTGGAGAATCCCAGGGACGGGGGAGCCTGGTGGGCTGCCGTCTATGGGGTCGCACAGAGTCGGACACGACTGAAGTGACTTAGCAGCAGCAGCAGCAGCAGTATTAAGAAACTGGGAATATCTAGGTAAGAGGGTAGTTACTAGAACCCAGAGAGAACTGAAGCTATGAAAGAAATCTTCCTGAGAAAAGCTGTGACCATGGGTAGAGAAAATTTCTCATTGGCCTAACCTAACAGGAATCCAGAGGATGAGGAAACATAAATGATGTACACCATGCCAATCAGTCTTCTCATGGGAGTACAGAGTGGACCAGAGAAGAGAAAAGAGTAGGTCTGGAGGCACCACAAGCTGTGGAAAATCCTTAAACAGATGGGAATACCAGACCACCTGACCTGCCTCCTGGGAAATCTGTATGCAGATCAGGAAGCAACAGTTAGAACTGGACATGGAACAACAGACTGGTTCCAAATAGGAAAAGGAGTACGTCAAGGCTGTATATTGTCATTCTGCTTATTTAACTTATATGCAGAGTACATCATGAGAAACGCTGGGTTGGAGGCAGCACAAGCTAGAATCAAGATTGCCAGGAGAAATATCAATAACCTCAGATATGCAGATGACACCACCCTTATGGCAGAAAGCAAAGAAGAACTAAAGAGCCTCTTGATGAAAGCGAAAGAGGAGAGTGAAAAAGTTGGCTTAAAGCTTAACATTCAGAAAACTAAGATCATGGCATCTGGTCTCATCACTTCATGGCAAATAGATGGGGAAATAATGGAAACAGTGAGAGACTTTACTTTTGGGGGCTCCAAAATCACTGCAGATGGTGACTGCAGCCATGAAATTAAAAGACGCTTGCTCCTTGGGAGAAAAGTTATGACCAACCTAGATAGCATATTAAAAAGCAGAGACATTACTTTACCGACAAAGGTCCATCTAGTCAAAGCTATGGTTTTTGCAGTAGTTGTGTATGAATGTAAGTGTTGGACTATCAAGCTGAATGCTGAAGAATTGATGCTTTTGAACTGTGGTGTTGGAGAGGACTCTTGAGAGTCCCTTGGACTGCAAGGAGATCCATCCAGTCCATCCTAAAGGAAATCAGTCATGAATAGTCAATGGAAGGACTGATGTTGAAGCTGAAACTCCAATACTTTGGCCACCTGATGCGGAGAACTGACTCCTTGGAAAAGACCCTGATACTGGGAAAGATTGAAGAAGGCAGGAGGAGAAGGGGACAGCAGAGGTTGAGATGGTTGTATGGCATCACCGATTCAATGGACATGAGTTTGAGTAAACTTCGGGAGTTGGTGATGGAGAGGGAGGCTTGGCGTGCTGCAGTCCATGGTATCACAAAAAGTTGGACACGACTGAGCAACTGAATTGTACTTACTAATGCAGATCAGTCTCCTAGGAGTACAGAATAGAACAGAGAAGAGCAGAAAGTAGGTCTGGAGGCACAGATGAAGACTATCAGCCTGAAGTCTAAAACCAAACTCATTCTCATTCCCAAATCAGTTTCCTATCTGAGTTTCCTTAATTTTACTAATGTTTTTCTGGTTTATTACTGAAGAGAGACAACTCACACTTTTCAGAAACAATCTTGGATGGTGATTTCCAAGAATACCTATCTGGTTTCCTCTGTCTAGGTCTCTAGTATTCATGATGAATTCTTGGGAATCACCAGCATTAGGGTGATGCTTTAGGCAGATGAATGAAACCTGGAGATAGAATATATTACAGCATAAAATGCCGTAAAGAATCAAGCCAAATAAAATTTGAAGAGTTTTCCTAGTTCATCTGTTTCCTGTCTGTAGGGTTGTAGATCATCTGGTGAGCTGTTGTCACATAGGACTCAAGGAACTGGTATAAGTGTTGGGTTAACAAGACTGAGTAGAAGGACACACATGAATGAAGCCAGCAGTCATGATTACAGAAGTACTAGATAAAGAGGGGACATTGTGAACCTGCTCATAGGAAACAAGGCAGAAACAGAACAGGGAACAGAATGTAAGCAGGCTGAAGTGATGTGAAACAAAGCAGGCTCTCAACTTAGAATTTATTCAACTCTGCCTCTTTTACCTAAAAGCTCATCCAAATCTTTTCTTTTTTTAAAAATTTGTTTTAATCATAGGTAAATTGCTTTACAACATTGTGTTGGTTTTTGCCATACAGCAACAAAAAGCAGTTCTAATTATATACATACAGTCCCTCCCTTGTGGCCCTCCCTCCCCTCCCCTAAACCTTTTCTTATATTTTTCTCCTCTATTCTCTATTCTGTTCTTTCCTTCATATGTGCCTCTGATGTCATTTATTACCTCTTTCTCTGATACTTTGATCAACAAATTGATGACTTTTCCTCTCCTTTATTATCATCGGTATTTCCCTTCCTATTAGCTTCTCTCTGGCCTATGAGGTGAAGTGAAGTGAAACTCATTCAGTTGTGTCTGACTCTTTGCGACCCCATGGTCTATACAGTCCATGGAATTCTCCAGGCCAGAATACTGGAGTGGGTAGCCTTTCCCTTCTCCAGGGATCTTCCCAACCCAGGGATTGAACCCAGGTCTCCTGCCTTGCAGCTGAGCCACAAGGCAATTACTGTGTTTAAATATCATCCATATTAAAAAAGATTTTGCAGACCCTTCTCTTTCTTTAGCTATCATTTTATCTTTCATTTCCTCTACTTCTTGAAAATATATGTTCATTGTTTCCCATTTGTCACTTCAGATTCATCCCTAAGTCTGTCCTGATTTGGCAACAGTTACTCCACCAAATATGTTCTGTTGGAAGTCATGATTGAATTATGGTCTGTGACTTTACCAGCACATCATTCTCATGACACTCTACCCAAGGCCTTGAGTAGTAAACAAGGCTACTCAAGTAGCCTTACTTGAGTAAGGCTTACTCTCCTTTTCTTAGTAGCCTAACTTGTTTCATTAAACAACATTTTTAATATCAAGAATACGTAAGAATTTGGGGGTTTCTGTAACAGCACGTTGGTAACTAAATGTTGGACTGGTGAACAGAGAGATGACAGTTTGTAGAGGAGGCATGGAAAAGAAAGAGGCTGTGGGGAGTTGAAGCTGCTGATAGAAAGACAGTTAACCCTATGCACCCTGGGGTTCACGCTGGCTAGGGAAGGAGGGGAGGACAGGGGGCACTGAAAAAATGGAAGAAAACAGGCTGTGTGAGGAGAGTGAGGAATCGGTCTGGATCTGGTCAAAGAGTGCGTGCAAGTGATGTGTTGACATAGAAAACTGTGGTAATAGAGATGGGTATTATAGGTTTACATATTTACCAGGAAGCAATTCTGGGTGATGGTAAATTCTAGACCATCAAGTGATTTGATGAAGATTGAGGTAAAGAGTTTCAGCTTGAAATATTGAAAAATTGTGAAGGTATGTGCTTGTGTATGATTAGAATGTGAAGGCTTTGGCAATACCATGAAATATTAGTCTTTTGTGATAAGAGAAACAAGGATGAGAAAAATTGAGCAACTACAATGTAGACGTTTTTGTTTGACAAAAACACAGGTGGAAGGGAAAATTTTGACAAAAGTGGAGGGATGATGAACCATCTCTCTTGTCACCAATTCACAACTGTCTCTCCAATCTTAATTCCTTTTTCACTTACATTTATTGTTATACAGTTCTTTTATGTGGATGTCTTACATAGCCTAGCTAAAAGCTGTAAATAGTATTCTCTTATTTGCAGTTTATTTCATGTGTGCTTATTATTTAATCTTAAAATACATTGTAGTCATTTATTTGGGTGGAAAATTTGTATGTTATGATTTTTTTAACTCTTAAGTATATGTGTAGGACAGTATCTTAATCACTGTGTCTTTCTTTAAGTAACTGTTGACTAGTTCATTAAAGAATATGAGTTGTTCATATTCTTAAACAGCTTATGCATCACAAAAGCTTAAAATGGTCTTATCTTTAAGTAATATATTCTTTGTATTGATCACTGATAAAGGCTTTCTTTTCTTTCCTTGTTATTCTTTGGAACTCTGCATTCAAATGGGAATGTCTTTCCTTTTCTCCTTTGCGTTTCATTTCTCTTCTTTTCACAGCTATTTGTAAGGGCTCCTCAGACAACCATTTTGCCTTTTTGCCTTTCTTTTTCTTGGGGATGGTCTTGATCCCTGCCTCCTGTACAATGTCACGAACCTCCATCCATAGTTCTTCAGGCACTCTGTCTATCAGATCTAATCCCTTGCATCTATTTGTCACTACCACTTATAATTGTAAGGGATTTGACTTAGGTCATAGCTGAATGGTCTAGTGGTTTTCCCTACTTTCTTTAATTTAAGTATGAATTTTGGCAATATGGAGCACATGATCTGAGCCACAGTCAGCTCCCGGTTTTGTTTTTGCTGACTGTATAGAGCTTCTCCATCTTTGACTGCAAAGAATATAATTAATCTGATTTCAGTGTTGACCATCTGGTGATGTCCATGTGTAGAGTCTTCTCTTCTGTTGTTGGAAGAGGGTGTTTGGAAAACTCAGCAGTAGTCCATGACTGGGAAAGGTCAGTTTTCATTCCAATCCCAAAGAAAGGCAATGCCAAAGAATGCTCAAACTACCACACAGTTGTACTCATCTCACATGCTAGAAAAGTAATGCTCAAAATTCCCCAAGCTGGGCTTCAACATTATGTGAACTGTGAATTTCCAGATGTTCAAGCTAGATTTAGAAAAGGCAGAGGAACCAAAGATAAAATTGCCATCATCCATTGGATCGTTCAAAAAGCAAGAGAGTTCCAGAAAAACATCTATTTCTGCTTTATTGACTATGCCAAAGGCTTTGACTGTGTGGTTCACAACAAGCTGTGGAAGATTATGAAAGCGATGGGAATTCCAGATCACCTGACCTGCCCCTGAGAAATCTGTATGCAGATCAGGAAGCAACAGTTAGAACTGGACATGGAACAACAGATTGGTTCCAAATAGGAAAAGGAGTATGTCAAGGCTGTATATTGTCACTCTGCTTACTTAACTTATATGCAGAGTGCATCATGAGAAGCGCTGGGCTGGAGGAAGCACAAGCTGGAATCAAGATTGCCAGGAGAAATATCAATAACCTCAGGTATGCAGATGACACCACCCTTATGGCAGAAAGCAAAGAACTAAAGAGCCTCTTGATGAAAGTGAAAGAGGAGAGTGAAAAAGTTGGCTTAAAACTCAACATCCAGAAAACTAAGATCATGACATCTGGTCCCATCACTTCATGGCAAATAGATGAGGAAATAATGGAAACAGTGAGAGACTTTACTTTTTGGGGCTCCAAAATCACTGCAGATGGTGACTGCAGCCATGAAATTAAAAGACGCTTGCTCCTTGGGAGAAAAGTTATGACCAACCTAGATAGCATATTAAAAAGCAGAGACATTACTTTGCTGACAAAGGTCCATCTAGTCAAAGTTATGGTTTTTCCGGTAGTCGTGTATGCATGTGAAAGTTGGAGTATTAAGAAAGCCGAGCACTGAAGAATTGATGCTTTTGAACTTTGGTGTTGGAGGAGACTCTTGAGAGTCCCTTGGACAGCAAGGAGATCCATCCAGTCCATCCTAAAGGAAATCAATCATGAATATTCATTGGAAGGGCTGGTGCTGAAACTGAAACTCCAATACTTTGGCCACTTGATGTGAAGAACTGACTCATTTGAAAATACCCTGATGCTGGGAAAAATTAAAGGCGGGATGAGAAGGGGATGACAGAGGATGAGATGGATGGATGTCATCACTGATTCAATGGACAGGAGTTTGAATAAGCTCTGGGAGTTCGTGACGGACAGGGAGGCCTGGTGTGCTGCAGTTCATGGGGTCGCAAAGAGTCAGACACGACTGAGCGACTGAACTGAACTGAACTGAACTGGAGTATATTCTTGACTATTTATAAAATGTATCTATGACAAACTATTTACCTAGGAGCACTTACATCTTTGTTTAACAAATTTTTATCACTTTTATCATTATACTAATTAAACTAAATCTTTCTCAGGTAATTAATTCATTGGTACCTATGGTGACTTACATATATACTAATTGGTACATATTTTGAATTAAAATAATTGACAGATGTCTTACATTTACATTCATAGCTTTTGTTTGAATTTCTATTAAAATGTTGATGAGAATTTTTTGTCTGTGATAGTCATGAGTCTTTGAGAAGGAAACAGCTGCAGATGTTGGGCGATGGAGGGAAACTTTAAGAGTATATTCTGTTTCCTCTCTGAGACAAAAGGGAGAGAAATCTGTTAGCTCAGCAGGGGAAGGTTGTTTTGCAACTTGAAAAAGCCTTTGATTTTCTTTCTTTCTTTTTTTTTTTTTATTTGGGAAACTGCTGAAAGGCTGTACTAGCAGAAATTGTGGAACCAGAAAAGTCAAGTTTTTAAAGACAGAGCAGAAACTGAACCAGGTTGGAGTAGGCACAAGGATGTTTCCAAAAGAGCAAGCTGTGTACACATCTGGAGAATTCTGACCTCTCATTTGGCTGTCCTTAAACTCTTCATCCCAGAAAGCTTTGTGAATCAGGGATCATAGTCTTACAATATATTGCATTTGATCCTGAACCCAGAAGTTATTCAAGCTTAAAAAGACATTTAAAAAATCTACATGCAGTATTCTCTTCTGTCCAGCATTTAAAAATATTAAAGCATAAATGAGCCTACCTCTGCACTAACTGCATTTCCATTTTATTTTTTTTGAGGGTTTTGTTTTGAGCATGTGAAAAATAAAGACTGATTTTGAAATCCTTAGGGAGAAAATTGCTTCAAAAAGCCTATTCCATTCTTCAAGACTATTATTACAGACCAAAACATTAAAATGCCAGAGAGCTGGTGGAACAATAAAGTAAAGGTCAGTCGGCATGATACTAACTTAGTCAAAGAAAGTACTTTCCAGGTAAAAGCATTTCTTCTTTTTCTAAAAAATGAAAATGGTAAAGAAAACAATTCATTCACATGGGGTTCATTTGATTTTCTCTTAGAAATATATTTTACTTTCACTGCCTGGATTAGGGAAGCCTGGAAAAAAAATCACTGTGAGCTGCTATTTGCATTTCACAGATGGACTGATTGACTGACTAATAGCCACATCTTACTCTATAGGGGGGAGAATGAAGGGGAAAAAGGAGAATGTAAGTGTGCCTCTGTGTGTGTGTGTGTGTTTGTGCATGCATGCCTGCACATGCTCCTGCTTGCTTCTGCATTAAAAGATTCAAAGGATAGTTTTGATAAATAAGGAATGGCCTCTATTAGAAGGAGATTATGAGATTGTGTCTGGAGTTTTTTGATCCTTTTGAATTACTTAATAGTTATAAAAAGAAAATTGCTTTTTTTTTTTTTTTTTAAACACAGTACTTCTGTTATGTGCAAAACATGGTGTTAGCAATTCAGACCGGAGGTTTAAAAAAATCTCTCAAACTTATCTGACTATATTAAGATGACTAAATACTGCATTTTAGATGGAAACACTGAGCATAACTTTTCAGTTAGTCTTGCTACAAATATTCATTAAGCAACTGCTGTGTGCTCCGTATATGCTCTGTGCTGAGGATAGAGATGTGGAAGCATACCTACTGTCTTCAGATTGCTTGCAAGTTGTGTTTTCTGTAATTGTTTATAGAGATTTTGCTAAGGTACTTTGGGGAATAGGGTCAAAGTTCCAGAAAAACTTAAGCCCCTAAGATGGTGGTGGTTGAAATGTAAGGTAGGGCTAGGAAGACAAGCACAGTGAAGGAGTCTTGCACACATGGTAAGAGATTTGAAAGACAAAAGCATGGGTTCATGCAATCTTCATTTTTTTCCCCTTTCAAAACCTTTGTCTTTGCCTCTTTCAAAGCAATGCATTTACTTGTAACTGTAAACCATATTTCATTTTCCAAGAGAAAAGTGAAATATGAAAAAAAATTCTAATTAAGATGTTTACAATTGAATCTGATACCATCAAAATAATATGTTAAATATACAGGCTTCAGGAACACATTGTAAATTGTCTATTTCTTTTGGTGTCTGAGGATTGTCCACAGCTCAGTTATTGGCTCAGTGAAATGAATTTTCCTTGAAACCTACAAATATAAGAAGCAGGCATAGTTGAGCTATGCTTTATCATAACATGTAACTGCTACTGTGTTTCCGTTATTCACTTCCTGAAGCATGCATGTATCTGTTTATTTAAATACAATGTTTTCTTTGCATATTTTAACATTTATTTCTATAGTACTTCACTCTAATAAGAACTTTATAAACTGACGTGTTACTTATGTGAGTTTTTGAGCTTCAGTCAGGCTATAAAGGATCTAGCAGACATAATAGCTTCTTTCCTACATTTCATTGCCCCATAATGGCTTGATGATGGGGCTTCCCTGGTGGCTAAGTGGTAAGAGAATACGCCTGCAATTCAGGAGACACAGGTTTGATCCCTGGGTTGGGAAGATCCCCTGGAGAGGGAAATGACAACCCACTTCTCTCTCCGTATTCTTGTCTGGAAAATCCCATGGACAGAGGAGCCTGTGGGCTACAGTCCATGGAGTTGCAGAGAGATGCATGTGACTTAGTGACTAAACAACAACGAAAGCTTGATTATGAATTTTAAAGACTATTTCTTTGGTACATGTTCCTTTCAGCAATATTAATATGCTAGTGTGTGTGTGTGTGTGTGTGTGCGCGCGTGTGCGCACACATGTATGTATATGTATGCATTTATATTTTGTTTTTTATTTGACTTTTCCTCCAAGGGCCATTTTTATTTATTTAAAAATTTTTAAACTTTTTAAAAATATATATTGGAATGTAGCCAATTAACAATGTTATAATAGTTTTGGGCAAGGGTCATTTTTAAACAGTACTTGGTATAAAGCCATATTAAGAAGGCAACCAACCAAACAAGTGATATTTTATAATATTCCTTTAACTGACTGAGGAGTCTCAGCCTGACTCTAAGAGATGTCTAGGAAAGTGAATTTTGCTTTCCAGTCTCATTGCTAAATGCAGAAAGATCCTTGGACCAAGCTTTGTCCGCAAAGAAAATCTAGTGGAGGGATGTCCTTATTTCCTGGTGTTATGCATTCTTTGTTCTCCAGTATCCTGCAGTATATATACAACCTCGAGATTAATGAGAATCACCTGGCCTAGATGAGGGGGGTTCAGATAGCACATGCATTTGGTCTCATTATGTGTACATTCAATTAAGAGGAACAGTTTTCAGAAAGCTAATTTTTAGAGTGATCATGTAATACATTGTCCAAGCAGGATATTTTTGAGAGACAAGGGAGTCACTGGTAACGATTATGCAGGAATAATAGGTATAAACAAGGACTGTCTTGAAATTCAATATCCAGTTGTTCTAGACTCAGATACAACAACTCATTCACTCACTCGCATGTATCCTTCTAGGCTGTATGTTCACTTGTGAACATTTCGGGGCACAAATGCCATCCAGGCCTTTCCTAAAAATGTTTGCTGATTTCTCAAATTTTGATATCTTTGCTATGGTGACTTATTTCTGTATTCTTTAGATGAGTAGACCTTGTCTGTATCTGCTTTTTTGGTCTGTTTATAAAGCTTGCCGTTGATATTTCTGAAAATGGGAGATATATCGGAAATATATATCGGAATATATGTATAATATATATTCTCAGAAAATATATATCTGAGATATATCTGAAAATGCAGATATAATATGCATGTATTGCATATAAATATAAAGAATTCTTACTTTGGGAAAATTTCTTAACCTCTCTCAGACTTAATTTACTTGTCTGTGAAGTTGAATGATAGTAGTATTGATCTTAGCTCTATTATAATGTTTATATAAATGTCTATGATTTTTAAAATGTTTATTATTATTTAAGTATATTGAACTTTGAACAGTGTCTATCATGTACAAAACCATTATGTAAGATGGTTATTCTTATTCAGGTTCTCATTGCCTCACTCATAGTTCTCGATGCTGTGTTCCTTCAAGAGACCTACTTAGGAGAAGTTATCTGTATATTATGTATATTTGTTCATATCTTCAGTTTTTCTTAGTTTTGGTAACACTTGGTATGGTAAATATACCATTTTCCCCCCACACTCGGTTTGTTATTGTTGGGATGTGTTGCTTACTGACTTCCCCTTGGCTTAACTTCACAAACAGTACAACCTTAGGGAAGCCAGCAAGAAAACACCCAGATTCATCAGAGTGACCTGCTCTCTGTCTCTGTAGCTGATGGGTATATCACCTTCCTTTTCATTCTTTCTAAGGGACACAAAAGAGAAAGAAAACAGTGTCACTGTGCTTGCTGCAGGACCAACAGCAACACCTGGTACATTGTAGGTATTCAGCATGCATTTGTTGAATTAAACAGCACTTTTAAACTTTGTTAAATCTATTTGAGAAATATGCCTGACAAATTCCACAGTACTTTCCTTTCACTAGAGATAATTACATGGTTTGTAATCATATAATGATGATTTTGATGTTGTTGACAGTTTCCTGTGACCTGTGGCAGTGTATTGTTAGCAAAATTAATGCCAGATATCTTTGTATGCTAGTTTCACATTTCTTTTGTCAGCGATTGAGTGAGCTTAAGCTAAATATTTCAGTGAAATTATTAACAATAGCACTTATACTCTCAGAGTGTGTACACAGTAGTCTTTGATGCTAAAGGTAGTTGGGATGAAATTAAACTTTTGGGGAATATTTGGTTTTATGAGAAGTTAGAAATTTACAAGTTCCATCAGTGAAAAAGGTTAAATGACTATTTACTGTATGTTAGACACCAAACTAAACATTACTGGAATAAAAAAAGATAGCATGTGGCCCCAAATGTTGGCATAATAAGTTTTAAGTTATTCTTTAAACATGCAAGTGGTGATGGAGGATGTTGAATGGGCAGTTAGATCAAGAAGCCTATAGATCATGTGAAAGTTCCAGGCTTAGAACAAAAGTTTGGAAGTGTTGACTTACAGATGACATTCAGTCTTGAACTCACCAGTGAAGGGAGTCTAGATTACAAATAAAAACCATCCAGACCTGAATTCTCAGATGCTACCATGTTAGGGTACAATATTCTTTCATTGTCCAAGGGGGGGACAGTTATGCCAGTGACATTCTTTGAGGTCTCAAGGCCAATTCAATTCAATTGGAAAGCATAATGTTATATTATCTATAATTTATTTTGATGTGTTGGCAGAACCATGGTAAAATATGCCTTAGTTATTTAGTTTTGATCATCACTCAAGGATGGTTAGTTACTTTTGAACTGCAGTGATCAGGAATTTGGAAGACTTATGGAAACTTTGTTCTACAAAATAATTCAGCTATCCGAATTTTCCATCAATCCCACAGGGTGTGCCATGTAACTAATGGAGAATAGAATTTTACCATTACTGAAGTTTTGCTAGTAGAATGAGTTGATTCAAGATATGTGGATTCAAAGGAAGTATACAAACAATCCCACTCTTCATGAATCAGATAAAATAATCTAATGAGTCCAATAGCCTCCATCCTTTAGGCATGTACCCTGGGCTTAAGATTTCTATTTGACCTGTGTTCAGACATTTCTGGAGGATTCTGTTTTCTGACCAGTAGTTTTGCTGAATCTTGCTGCTAGAATTATTGATGCACTTACCTTGACCAAATATTCAGATAGGTACTTTCTAGAGTGCTTAAAAGGACAGAGAATTGAGACTCCATCAAATTATTCAGTTTAACATTTTGTGTTTGCTTGATAAGAAATATTTGTGTAGGTGGCAGGATATAGTTAGGTACTATCTTTTGTCAGATACTGACTTTCATTATTATGTATGACATAGTAGCAAGGAGTGTGTGCTTGTATGTGTGTGTGTTTTTATGTGTGTGTGCATGTGCATGCATATGTGCCCTCAACCACCTTAGACTATTGGAGACTATACTGATTTCTACCAAAAGAACTTACTAATTATGGTGACAGTATATAACTATTAGTTTGAAATATGACATTACATGAGCATCTAGTGTGACAGAGTGATTCAAACCTATTATGGCAGTTTATAAGGGGAATGAAACACCCAAAATATATATAGTATATAGAGATAAAGAAATGTAATTAAAACAAAATCTTCTAATCCAGAAATCTCTTCCACATAGATAGTAGGGAAAGAAAACGCTTTTATTATTGAATAAGCAGTTAAGCCAGAATGTGTTGTGTATCACAGGCAATTGGCAAAGACAGGAAAGAACCTCACCCTATTCTGTAGTTAAGTAGATATAACCCATTACACACATCTCAAGATAAGCAATAACCAGTCTTCAAGTAAGAAGCGTTCATGGCATCATTTGTCACATATAGTTCTTTCCAACTTTACCTGGTGATTAATTGGGGTTTTAGCTAATTGGCTTTATTGAGGCAAAGCAAACATATTTCTTACGACAAGAAAGGATTTTGCCACTGGGAGCAAGATGTCTACAGAAGTTAAACTCCTACCCTCTCACGGAAAGGCGAGATAGGAGTGCTATCTCTCCTGACATTTACATTTCAAAAAGATGGCTCCCAGGTCCTTGAGAAAGATATTCCTAGGTCTTAAAGCTGACAAAAGACCGATTTTGTCTTCAAAAGAATAAAAAAAGGAAAAAGTACTTAAAAGTATAAGTAAATAAATGCTCAAAGAAAAAGGAGGGGAGGAAAACCTGCTTCCCTTATTTTCAACAGAAAGAATTAAGCCTCTTATTTTTCATTTGTAGTTTACGAATGGAACGAGATAGGACTTTATTTGAAAGGCAGTTAAGTTCTACATATTTCATAAGAAGACTGTTTGGTTACACGAGGAATGAGGCTTATTCACGACTACATGGAGGAGGTAGATGCAAGGAACTGAAGATTAGTTAGAATTTAGAAATATGTAAATTAAAGTAAATATGATGAATACAGCTCACCATGCTTTCATTCTGGGAGAAACTGATGTGTCTAGAGTGGATGACTCAGATTCCTAGTGTTTTTAGCTGTGGCAGTGTTGTAGCCATGCATTCCGGGAAATGAACTCAGAAGGACAATGCAGATAGTGGAGTGCAGTTTATTATACCAGCGGGCTCAAGGCAGAGTCTCCTCTTAGCCAAGGACCCTGACCCATTTTTGTGAAAACCTTTTAAACCCTAAGTGTACGTGCCCAAACCCACCTCCCCAAATTCCCTGAAACTAGTCTGAACAAAGGAAAAGAAAGATACAATAAAGGTTAACCTGTGACTCATATGCCTTAAGTCTAGGTAGTTAACAGTGGACAATTATCAATAGGCCTGTGGTCATACCCCAATAAGCACAATAGAATTTATGATTCTATTTGGTTACACAGATACTTAGGGTATTCTTTTAGGCTACGGAGAGTCTAGGTACGAGCCCCGGGGTTCTTCCATCTGGGGAGTCTGGTTTTCCAGTTGGTATGTCGTTTCCTTAGATACTGAGCATAGAGTTCAAAGTCCACAGTCTGGCCCAAGATGGAGCCTGTTCTGTCTGTTTCCTCCTTCAGCAGAGCCGACTGGGTTCCGAGGCCAAGGGGAAGTGTTGTGAGGATAAGCTAGAGAAGCCTCAGAGCAAAGCCCCTGAGAGAGATGTCAGGGTCCAGGTTCCCTATGAAACCATGTGAAAGATATTAGCTGGGAACAGGAAGTAGAGAAGCATAGACAAGAGATTAAGAACTGAGAGATCTCCTGGGGACATGTTAGCATGTCAGCTCTGTTTCAAGGTGCCGATGCAGGACAGGCATAAACTGCATAACTAAAAACATACCATGTGCATTTCTGTGGGGCCAAGAAAATAAAAGTTTAGCTTGTATAAAATATTATAGAGGGCTTATGCAAGAAGTTTGTTGCCCTACCTCATTCTGGATATATCTTTTGGGGGGAATTATATAGAGTAAACAAACAGTAAGTTACAGATAATGAAGATCCCGATAGCAAGTAGAATTTTTTAAATGAATAGGAAAAAGGAAATATTTAGAGCATGGGGAAAATTTGCATTGATATAATTGATCTACAGGTTTGTTTAAGCAACATAACAGTCATAATAATAATTAAAAAGAATATGATCATCTGTGTAATTCTTCAATTAAGACAAAAGAAACCTAGAAAAGGAGGCAATACTTTAACACAAAGTTTAAAAAAAACTGTAAATACAGTCATTTAGAAAAGACTTAAACAATGTCCTCAACAATGTTTTAACAGCTAAAGCAGTGAAAATGAGTTTGGTAAATAATTTTGATAGGTTGGCCTGAAGTGTGCATAAATTGAAAAGATTGGAAAGATAGATTATAATTTGATCATAGAGGGCTATGATTAGCTGGTTAATCAACGTGTTTGAACTTTATCTAATTGGCAATAGGAAGCTATGAAAAGTTTTTGAGTAGAATGACTGACATGACATCATCAGTAGGAAGATGGATGAAGCATTGTGTTCCAGATAGATTAGAAAGCAAGGGCTTTTTAAAGGACTGTGCTATCATCTAGGTGTGAGATGATAAAAAAGTATGCTCAAGAATGGGGAAAAAAAAAAAAAGGAAAAATAGAGGAGACATTACTGAGGAAAAAACCTACGAAACTTTGCTATCCATTCAATATGCAGAGAGAAGTATTTGTGAAATAATGAATTGCGACTTTGAAACAGGAGGGTAAGTTAATAATCATTCCAATCAGAAGGATAAGGAGCAGAGGAGAAAGCACTAATAGTGTTTTGGACTTAACTTTGGGGGTATTGCTGGAGAAGTTCAGTTAAGAAATTGGGGATACCTGTGGATCCTCTGTATCCATCAAGGCCGGACATAGAGATACAGGTGTATGTATACATACATCTATACATAGATACATACATACATACATACATAGATGTATGTATACATACATATAGAGGTAGTTATCCATATAGAGGTTATAGTAGGAGCCATTCTATTACACATAGATATTATGCTAAATTGGAAAATTTTAAGACTCTTAAGTCTAAAAATCACAACTTAAATTTGATGTCTAGTACATACATTTTCCCCCACAGGTCTCTAAACAATTATAGTTATTTGTTATTATGAATAACCACGTAGCAGGAATATGAACAGTGTTATTGAGAATAGGAGCATGCATTGTTTTTTGGGGAAAGTGCAGAATATTTTGTGTAGAAATGCAGAATATCAGTATTTTCCTATGAAAACACTGACACTTCAGTGTGTTTGTAAAGTCTTCTCTCTATTAGGATTGAAACAGGAATATCTGTGAGTGTTGTCACAGAAGCTGATATTTTATAGTGTTACCATGAAACATTATGCCAAAAATACTTCTGTCCAATTGTAAATCTGTTTTTTGCTCCTGTTCCAAACTCATAGAGATTCTTTCAGACAAAGGGAGCTGAATATCTCCATTGTAATCACTCCATTGTGTCGGAGAGCATACAGATAAGGATCGAATTGGACAGAGCTCAGCAGAATACAAACAAGGTGACAAAGATAACAGCTACTGTTTTTAAGAGGATATGGAAGGGAAAGATTTACTATGTATTGATCCAGTTGTGTTAGGGGAAGCACACTGATTGAAACCGCCCACCCTGGCCAGGCACCATAGTAATCATTTGCATGAGTTGTTTTATGACAGGAGATCCTGATAAGGAATACGGAACTAATAAGCCACCACCAACAGGAAGAATTTGGGAAAGATCGAAAGGAGACACCGCCTGTCCATCCACTTCCCAGAATTCCTCTTGCTAGCATCCATCTTGGCTGAGCGATGCGGGCGCCACCAGGAAAGACTCTGAGTTAGAATGATTGGCCAAAGACCACCCGGAAACTAATCCCATCACCATAAAACCCAAGACTGCCAGCCACGCAGCAGAGCAGTCCTCCTAGGTTCCCTTACCTCCTGCTCTCCACCTGGGTGCCCTTCCCAATAAAATCTCTTGCTTTGTCAGCATGTGTCTCCTCAGACAATTCATTTCTGAGTATTAGACAAGAGCCCAGTATCGGGCCCTGGAAGGGGTCCCCCTTCCTGCAACAGTTGTAAATGCCAAGATTTACCAAAGTAAACTATCTGAGTGCTCACTCAAAGTAGAGCTCACACAACTCTTTAAGATCTTTTCTTAGGTGAAATGATGTTTTAGGTAATCACCCATCTTGCATCTTGCCATTTCTGATCCCAGGGCCTTTGCCTGTAATGTAGTTTCTAAAATTTGAGTCCTTAACGTAAAATAGCAGGAGTAATTGCTAGGCTGTCTCCAAACAATTACCAGGAAGGTGGCTGGTTGCATGTAAGATGAATGGAAAATAGACCTGTTTGGATATGACTTCACGTGGGCTTATTGTTAAAGTAAACCTTAACTCAAGATTACTGGACGGCATTAGAAGCTGAACATTGTCATTAGAACTCTTGGTATCTCTAATACTTTAAATAAAATAAATTTTTTATCACTATACAATAAAAGGTATACGTTTACTACATAACTGGGGCTTCCCTGGTGGCTCAGTGGTAAAGAATTGGCCTGCTAATGCAGGAGATGCAGGTTTGATCCCTGGGTGGGGATGATTCCCTGGAGAAGGAAACGGCTACCTACTCCAGTGTTCTTGGAAAGAGATGGGATTTTGGAAAATCCCATGCATAGAGGAGCCTGCTGGGCTATAGTCCATGGGTCACAGAAGAGTTGGACATGATTTAGTGATTAAATAGCTACATTATTATCATTTTATTCTTAAAAAAGTAAAAGCAAAAATCTTTGTTCTCTAAAAATCAGAATTGAAATCAGTTTAGGTCTCATAGCATATGGATACTTGGATTTGGGGAATATGGTTCGATGGTTACATTACAGTAGATAAAATCAGAGAAGTTAGGGTCCCTATAGAAGTATCTTTTAAGTAGGTTATTTCTGTTAGGGTGTGCTCCATGCATTATGTGCACATTCAAGTTCAATTAATTGGTCAGTACTATTCTTTGACTCTTTATCTTCATTTTTATTTTCTTTCACATGAATTCAGTATTAGAATGAATTATGCTTATCTCAGGGGGAAAAAACAAAACAAAACATTGGGCATTTTCTACTGAAGGAGATTTAATCCTAACACCTATCTGTGAGGTAGATGTTAGGATCTACCTCATTTTACTGATGAAGAAACGGAAGCTAAGTTAATGCAGTTTTCTCAGAGTCTCCTAGCTGGAGAGTGGTAGAGACAGGATTCAAGCCCCTCGAATGACCAACTTACATCCTGTTGTTTACTAACAATTATGATTTTTTTTTTTTTTTGGCCGAAGTCTTCCTGTATCTTATTTCAAATAAAAGATTAGCTATTAACCCTTCTTCCTATGGAGCTTCTCTGGTGGTTGAGACCAGGGAAAGAATCTGCCTGCAATGGAGGAGACTGGAGTTCGATTCGTGAGTTGGGAAGACCCTCTGGAGATGGGAATAGCTACCCACTCCAGTTTTCTTGCCTGGAGAATTCCATGGACAGAGGAGCCTGGCAGACTACAGTCCATGGGGTCGCAAAGAGTCACACACAACTGAGGGACTAACACTTTTCTTTTTACACAGTAAACATGGCAGGTCTTTGCTTTGTACTTAATCTTTGTTGTCATCTGATCTTGCTTCTGTCCAGCTCCATTTCCACTAAGCTTTGAGGTTTTCAATTTATCTATTTGGTTTCAATTTCCAATTGCTCAGAACTGTTAGACGAAATTGGCATATAAACAAACCTGACATCAAGTATACTTGTAAATTTATTATAATGATAGGAAAAGACTTTTCATTATTTTTGTTTATTTTGCATTGTTTTTCACCTGGGTAACGTGATGGTAAAGAATTGCTCTTTACCAGTGCCAGAAAAACAATGGAGCCATGGTATGTGAATACTGTGCCAAAACAATTAACTAGGAGCTAAAATGTCAATCATGTCTTTTTGTTGTTGTTGTTCCCCAGCCCAGGTCCCCAAACTAGTTGGAGTGACTTTTTCAATTAATCTATTTGTTCATTTTTCTTTATATAAGCAGTTTGATAGTCAAATATTGTTTTCCTTTAACATCACATATTAGTTAAAATATGATTCTTTCTTTTTTGAAGCCAATGCCTAGCTTGTCAGAAACTGCATTCTTTCATTTTTCTAGATACATAATTACCATCAGAAACAAAGTTATCGGATGCAAATTACATTTAATCCCTTTGAGTCCTAACAAACACATCAGTATTTTACATCTAAGGAAAAGTTAAGGCTCAGAAGACAGCTACAAAGATTTCATCTCACCTTTTTAGGCAAATACCCTGCACATTAAAATTATTTTATAAGTAAGATTTTGGAAACTCATGAAATTGACTTGTTTTTCTTTCTATTCTCAGGATAAATGCTATTAATGCTAAACATATAATTTTTAAAAATAATTTTATTGATTATTTATTTTTGGCTGTACTGGGTCTTCATTGCTGCGCAAGCTTTTCTCTAGTTGCGGAGACCGGGGCTACTCTTGTTGTTGCGCAAAGGCTTCTCGTTGCAGTGGCCTCTCTCGTGGAGCAGGAGCTGCGGGGCGCACAGTAGTTGTGGCATGTATGCTCAGCAGTTGCGGCTTCCGGGCTCTAGAGGACAGGCTCAATAGCTGTGGCACATGGGCTTAGCTGCTCTGTGGCGTGTGGGATCTTCCCAGATTAGGGACTGAACCTATGTGTCCTGTGTTGGCAGGTAGATTCCTTAACACTGAGACACTGGGGAAGCCCTAAACATATGTAATCTTGATTTTGAGTTGGACCCCCAAAAGATCAAATGGTAAAGAGGTGCTAAGTATTGATGGCTAGGGTGTAGGTAGCTGACAGTTGTTTCACAATCAGATGTGGACTCAGATCAGCAGCATTGCTAGGTGGCCTCACAGGGGGAGATGGTGTTCTTTTTTCTGTAAATTAGTTTTTACTGGACTACAGTGTCTTTACAATGTTGTGTTAGTTCCTGCTGCATAGCAAATCGAATCAGCCATTACGTATATGTGTATCTACTCTTTGGAGTTCCTTCCCATTTATGTTATCAAAGAACGCCGAGTGGAGTTCTTTGAGCTAGACAGCAGGTTCTCATTAGTTATCTGTTTTGTACATAGTAGGGTATATAGTGTAAGTCACTCAGTTGTGTCCAACTCTTTGTGACTCCGTGTATTGCAGTCTGCCAGGCTCCTCTGTCAGTGAAATTCTCCAGGCAAGGATACTGGAGTGGGTTGCCATTCCCTTCTCCAGGGGATCTTCCTGACCCTGGGGTCAAACCCAGGTCGCCTGCATTGCCGGCAGATTCTTTACCATCTGAGCCACAGGAAAGTCACTGAGGCCAACCGTCAATCCCAATCTCCCAGTTCATCCCACCCCTTCTTCCCCTTGATGTCTGTACATTTATTCTCTACATCTGGATCTCTGTTTCTGTTTTGCAAATAAGATCATCTATACCATTTTTATAGATTCCACATATATGTGTTAATATATGAATTGGTTTTACTCTTTGTGACTTATATGGAATATTATTCAACTGTAAAAAAGCAAAATTGGATCATTTATAGAGAGGTAGATTGACCTAGGGTGATAGTGTTCTGACAAGCATAATGGTGAAGGTACACAGTTCCCTGGGTGGCAGTAGCAAATGTTTTGGAGTTTAGATGTGAGGATTTCTGACTGAGGCAGGGATGTTTTAGGTAAGATATTGTACATTTGTATGGCCATGGTGTGTCACACATGTGGGGATAATTTCAGAGATGTTCACCAGCTCAGAGATTCTATGAGCTACCTAATGTCCTTTAATAAATAGTTTTTGTTGTTTTTTTTTTTTTTTTTAGAATGGAAACTAGCCATATTGGATTTTCTTTACAACTAAGACTAGAATAAATATTCTTCCCTCAGCCCTTCCCACTGCCAATGGAGCTCTTCCTCTATAAGTTAAGCTCCAATACTTTGGCCACCTGATGTGAAGAGCTGACTCATTGGAAACGATCCTAGGTTGGGAAAGATTGAAGACAGAAGGAGAAGAGGGTGACAGGATGAGATGGTTAAATAGCATGGCTGACTAATTGACATGAATTTGAACAAACTCTAGGAGGTAGTGGAGGACAGAGGAGCCTGGCGTGCTGCAGTCCTTGGGGTTGCAAAGAGTTGCACATGACTTAGTTGCACATAACTTAGATCAACAAAAACTGATCTCTTTAAACATGAGTGTTTAATTCTTTGCTCCCTAGTTAGAAAGTGAATTGTAAAATTCCTTTGGTGGGATGCTAATTGAAATTATGAGATTGTCCTGGCTCTCTTTTTTAGGGCTGCAATCAACCAGTGATTTTTTTTTTTTTTTTCAGGGACCTTGTTGAGGGTACCAAGGCAATCTTCTCTGATAAGACTTTCAATGAGATAACATTTTACAGCTCTTTTTTTGTTTCCCTTTTCAAACTTTATGGGAAATGTGAAATATTTACGTTACTCAGAACAAACAGACCCATGACTATTTCTTGTGATGCTATTATATTTCCAACAGAAGAAAGTGTTTTTCTCTGGGATGTTGGGCACCATGTTAGGAAATAGGGAAGGGTCAGTGTAGTATAGTGACCTGAGAGAGGTGTCTTCTTTCTCAACGGACACTATGCTTTTAATATTTTCCTCTCAGCTCTCTGAGAATTTTCATCACCTCAAACAAAGGAAAAATGAGACACATGAGGAAAACAAAGTATTTTTTTGTTGTTGTTAAGATTCTTATCTAGTAATCATTTAAGCACCTGCAGAATTCCAACACTGTGCAAGATATTCCACTCAAGACACGCTCTTTTGGAAATGTAAGCAGTTATTAAGAATGAAAACATCCAAGTAAAGTGTGAAAAGTTCCCAGTAGAAAAATATAAGCTAACATTTACTTTGCACTTGTGCTGTATTAGACTCTGAGATAAACACTTTACATGTCATCTCATTTAATCCTCACAATTTCCCTATGGGATAGATAATATCTTCATATTACAGAGAAAGAAACTGAGGCTTAGTGATAAGAAAGCAATTGTTTGAGCTCATGTGACCTCAATGTCTGTTTATCACTAACTGTACTATGTCAATGTCTTGCTTAGAAACAGCTCCAGATTGTTTCACCTATTGACTGAAACACTGAAATGCTTCTGGGGATAACATTGTAGAGTCTGTCAGAATGTGCACTTAAGGAGTCCTCAATGGAAACCATCTTCCTTTCCTTTTGGATTTCTTAAGAATTGTCCATGTATTTCCCATATCAGAATCATGTAAGGTCCTTATTTAAAATATAAATTTCTTGTTATATGTAGTTATATCTCAATGAAACTAGGAAAAAGTTAAGAAGAAACATAGGTTTCAGAAAAAAAAATTTACAGATTCTTGAGTCCCACCATAGGCTTTCCAGTTAGAATTTATAGAAACAGAAGTGGAAATTTACATCTATGACAAACATCTCATGTGATTCCCAGACCCACTAGCTTTGAGAAACACTGTTTTTGGTCTTGCGCTCTGAGAAGAGGCAGGGCACTTCACATTATTTGTAAGAAAAGAAAATCAGTGTGGTCTTTGATTAATGGCTCTGAGAAAAAGAATAAGAAATGTATCTAAAAATACTACCTTAGAATTGGGAAGGTTGATGGGTGAGAACAATAAGTTATTAAAAACCAAGAATAATTTAAGAACTAATTTTACAGATAATTGATAATGAAATGATCTGATAATAGTGCAAGTAGAGTACATAAGGATGAGTTTTGAAGAAGCTGTAATTAAGAGGATTAAGGAGACCCACTGAAAAGAAATTAAGGAATTCAAGATAAATTATAACAGAGTAGGAGCAAGAAACTTACTTCCCAGAGACAAGGCAGGCTTAGGAAAGAAACATTAGGTATTAGATTTATCTGGAAATCTGTAATGGAGTTTAAAAGCATGACACTTTGGCCTTACAGAGAAAGTTTCATAGATGAAATCTTTCTTGGGAAGTTTGTGTGTTACCTGGATCAAAAGATTCAGCTTTGCTTGTATGATAATAGTGAGCATGTATTTTCATGCTGGACACTATTTTCCAGTGTTTAACTAAAAACATTGCTAGCACTTCTAGTGAATACATCAGAATTGTAATTTCCCATGCGTAAAGCATGATTTATATGTAATATGCAACTGAAAAAATAGAGTTTACATCATTTTGATAGAGCAACAGTATTTACATTGAGTGAAACATTTAATATATCAAATAGCTTGATTAAAATATATAAGATGATAATAACTTACAAAGTGCTATATATTGCTTTCAAGAAGTTTAAAGCAATTTTCTCTGATGTAAATAATAATCTCTGGAAATCAATATTTATGAATAATAATAAGTATATTTCTTGATTTTACACTTATAGTCCATTGACTAATCTATTTCATACCAGTACCTATTGGTATGAAATCATACCAATACCTAATGGTATGAAATCATACCAATACCTAATTTTAGAGTAAACTATGCATTCTGATGGGCTTCCCTGGTGGCTCAGCTGGTAAAGAATCCACCTGCAATGCGGGAGACCTGGGTTCGATCCCTGGGCTGGGAAGATCCCCTGGAAGAGGGAATGGCAAACCACTCCAGTATTATTCTGTCATTAATATATCTATATGAAGTTGGAGATCATTTTAAGCAAATCCCAAACCACAACACACACAAAGTGGAGACTGATTGTAATTGATTTAAACATTAAAATAAACATTAATTTTAGGAGAATTGATGGGTTGTGCTCTGAAGCATTCCATTCAATGTCAGTGCCCACCCAGCCCAGGGCCACTGGAAGCAAACAGCCTGTTGTTGATCAGGTTGGCTTTATTGTTTTTGGAGATGAAGGAGAACACATATCCTGGGGAACCGTAGGGCATCTCAGAGTATTAAAAGGACCTGTTATAGGGTTTGTGTCCTAAGTCGCTTCAGTCATGTCTGACTATGACCCCATGAACTGCAGCCCACCAGTCTCCTCTGTCCATGGGACTCTCCAGGCCAGAATACTGGAGTGGGTTGCCATGCTCTTCTCCAGGGAATTTTCCTGACCCAAGGATTGAACCCATGTCTCTTACATCTTCTACCGTGACAGGTGGGTTCTTTACCACTATTACCACTTGGGAGGCCAAGATAGGATTTAATGAAGTGAAGTCGCTCAGTCGTGTCTGACTCTTTGCAACCCCATGAACTGTAGCCTACCATGCTCCTCCATCCATGGAATTTTCCAGGCAAGAGTACTGGAGTGGGTTGCCATTTCCTTCTCCAGAGGATCTTCCTGACCCAGGGATTGAACCCAAGTCTCCCACGTTGTAGGCAGACCCTTTACCATCTGAGCCACCAGGGACAATAGGGTTTAGGTTTTGTTAAATGATTTTGGAGAGGATTCAAGGAAGTCAGTTGGGCTTTGTTCTGGATTGGATCCTGTAAGAAAGCAGGGGTGACTCTGCAGTTGGAGGGGGGAGGGGAGGAGGTAATAATACCATCTAGAAGGCAGGATGAATGTCATGAGGCTAGAGCTGTAATTGGTAAAGAAGAAGTAGGCACTCATTTTAACCAGGATATAGGGCATGGAATTAGTTTTGTTATTTGGATAATATTCACATGTTTGTCTGTGTTCAGACCTGATTAGGTAGCACTCTTATTTTTATATTCATTCTGGTGATAAAGTAGCCTTGTTTGATGGTGTTACTCTGTGAAACCGGGCATCCTTGACAACAGTACATGTGAGGGACGGGTCAGCTCCCAGGTGTCACAGGACTGCTTTTCTTTCTCACCAGGAAGATGGTATGAGTTTCCATTTGTTCAGATCTTCTTTTATTTCTTTTAATAACATTTTATAGTTTTCCTTATATTGTTGTTCCTTGACATGTTTGTTATTAAACATATTTTTTTATTTTGTTATCAAAAAGAGATTTTCCCTGTGTTATTATTTATTGGTATTTATTGTTAAATAGAGAAAGCTATTTGGTTTTGCATGTTTATATTGTATCTTTTTACCTTAGCAAAGTATTTTATTAATTTTGTTTGAACATTTCATGTGTTGGATTTTCTACTATCCAAACAGGATGATGTCTCTTCTGGTGCGTATGCTAGTTATTTAATTTTATTGGATATTTGTTTTTGTTAGAGCTTTCAAGGCAGCATTTACTATTGTGATGGCGTTCATCACTGTCTAACTGGAAGGATGTTGGTGTTTATTTGTTTATTATAATGGGTCCTATTGGGAAGTGGTAAGATAGTCTTTATTGTAGTTACAAATTTTGTTTCTGTTAAAATTTTATTTAGGTTTTATTGGAAATGATTGCTAAATTTTTTCAAATATCATTTAATCATTTGGGGCTTCCCAAGTGGTGCTAGTAGTGAAGAACCTGCCTGCCAAAGCAAGAGACATGAAAGATGCAGATTCGATCCCTGGTGAACATCCTCTGGAGAAGGGCATGGCGACCCAATTCAGGTCTCATGTCTGGAGAATCCCAAGGACAGAGGAGCCTTGTGGGTTGCAGTCCATAGGGCTATAAAGAGTCAGACATGACTGAAGCAACTTAGCACAATTTAACCATTTAGTAATATAATATATTTTTCTTTTATTATTGTGTAGTGTTATATATCTTACTTTTATACTGATGAGAAAAATAATGTCTTTAAAAAAGTAGCAAAACTCTTGACCTAAATGATCAACAAACGTGAGAAAAAAAGGTTCAAATGTGGTAAGAAATACACATATACACACACATACAACCAAACACAGAAAACAAGACATTATGTTATATTCATACGCCTGTCCAAAAAAATCCTATATTTTTCATCACTGGTGAGGGATGTGAAGAAGGATTAATTCTTTTGCACACTAGGAATAGTGAGTGTTAATGCTGCTGCTTGAGAGAGAATTTGTCAGCATAATTAAAATAAACATACACATACCTTTGTATACCAATTTTATTCACAGGAATATATTATATAGATAGATAAAAGCATCACTGCTTAATGAAGTATGTGAAAATATCTTGAATAATAGAAAAGAAAAAAAATACAGTGGAAACAAAGATAATGCCTATCAAGAGGGGAATGGTTTTATAAACTAGGAGGATCCACACCATGGAACATTATGCTGCCATTAAAAATATTATTTAGCTTCCTCCTAGTTAGCTGTCTGGAGAAGGAAATGGCAATCCACTCCAGTACTCTTGCCTGGAGAATCCCATGGACGGAGGAGCCTGGTGGGCTACAGTCCACAGGGTCGCAAAGAGTCGGACACGACTGAGTTACTTCACTTTCACTCACTTTAGTTAACTGCAGAGAGTTTCATGATGCATTTTGGAGTGAGAAAAATAAGGTCAGAAAGGTTATGGATATGATCTCAATTATTATGAAAACAAAAGCAAAATTTGTGTCTGGTTATATGCACCTATTATATGTTATATTTTATATATCTTATATATTGTATGAAAGATTATTTAAAATATTTCTTTACTATAAAATATTGTTGTTTTCTTCTTGTATATTCAAGTATAATGGTTTCTCTTCAGATGGATACAAAATCCAGTTATTTTATCTGAAAATATACAATAACTTTTAATGTGCCTAGTGTCCATATTCTTCTATATGAGCGATTGAGTGAAAGTCACTCAGTCGTGTCTGACTCTTCGCAACCCCATGGTTTACAGTCCATGGAATTCTCCAGGCCAGAATCCTGGAGTGAGTAGCCTTTCCCTTCTCCAGGGAATCTTCCCAACCCAGGAATCCAGCCATCCAGCCGGGGTCTCCTGCATTGCAGGTGGATTCTTTACCAGCTGAGCCACAAGGCAGGGGAAGCCCTTTCTTCCACACAAATGATCTTAAAAAGTAAACACAGGAATTTCCTTGTCGGTCCAGGGTTTAAGACTTTACACTGGCAGTACTGGGGCGTGGGTTCAATCCCTAGTTGGGAACTAAGATCCCACATGCTGCACAGCAGAGTTCCCCTCCAAACAAACAAAAACAATAAATACAAAACCTAAAGAGCCCTGGCCTTTAGAATATTAATTAAAAAGCAAAAATTCCAAAACCATTCATATTACTATTCTATGTCTTCATATCCCAAGATTCAAAACATGAACAATTTTAGTATTTTGAGATAGAATTTAAATTATGTGATTCAACATTAAAAAACAAATTTAACTTTGAATAAAGCTTTCTGTAAAAATGCAAACATATCTCAAAATACTAACATGTATCCAAAATTGAAGATCAAGTGAAATAAGAAGTGATAGTGTAAAACATGCCTTTTAAAATGATTTATTACAGTAAAAGACAAGGGGACAATGAAAAAGTGAGCAGAGGGAGGAACTCTCCTCCAATCCCATTTCTGTCACAGCTGGAAGTGCATCGTTTCCTTGTTCTTATAAAGGAATTACTACCACTTGGTGAGCTCCTGCAACAAAAGTTAAATATGAATTGGCTTTGCTTCTTAAATGTTAATAATCCAATCATATGGAAGAAGGGGTTTAGTAATGTACAGTGTAATTAAAAAGTCAAAGCTCTAAGAGTTTGAGATTTTCTTGGAGAGTTATTCAGAGGCTGTCATTTTTATGTGATGACAGTCCTTCTGAACAAGTGTTTATATTGATAGTGAAAATCTGTTTAAAGTGAAATAGTTATATCTATAAACTCGTTAACTGTTTAAATAAATATGATCTAAAACAGAACTGATTTTTTTAAAAAATAAATAGCATAACTTGATGCAGTGGGTATTAGGCTTTATTTCTCCCTCCCTGCCTCCTTCCCTCCCTCCTTCCTTTCTTCTCACCTCTTTCCCTTCCTTCCTTCCCCTTTCCTTCCTCTCTCCTTTTCCTCCCTTCCTTCTTTCTTTTCTTCCTCTCTTTTTCTTTCCTTCTTCTACCATTAAATGCTCTATGGACACAGACTGAGAGGGCTTTTGTTTCCCTCCTAGGTTCTTAAGGAAAATAGCTTTCAAAACTTAATTTTTATTATGTTTTTGCAAACTTGCTAAACCTAGAGAAAAGCAATGTTGTTGGGGAAGGGGAAGTAAGCTTACAAAATATTTATAAATATTTCCTTGATATCTATAAATATTTGCTCAGTCTACATCAACTAGTATTCTACTATTGCTAAGTTCAGTTTAAAACTGTTTCTGTCAATTCCTAAAGATATCAATGGGATGTGCAGTCAGTGGGTGAAAAGGGACAAGTTTAAGTACTTTAAAGAAAGGCCCAAGAAGGAAAAGAGAAAGTACATAGAGAAAATAATCTTTTTCTTTTCTGATGTAGCCATTCATTTCTTTAACAAATATTTATTGAATGCCAGGGACTCTTCCAGGTGCTATAGATTCAGCTGCAGTTGAAGAGAAAATGCCCCTAGAGCTTACTTCCTAATTGAGATCTCCCCAGGAAAGAATGAAAAAAACTCTTAGAAATATTATTGAGTGTACTTCCAGAAAGGATATTACCCCAGGGGAAATAAAAACATCCCAATAAAATAATGCAGCACTGAAGTTTCATGGTCACCAATGCTTTAAATATCAAATATCAGAAAGGGAAGTATAGTACATATAACTGAAGAAAATTGTATCTAGTGATCCATTGTTTAATATACTCTCTGACAGATTATTGAAAAACACCCTTTTTTTAGTAAGCATAAGGGACCTCTGGTAATTTGAATTATTTAAATATACAAAAGTGATACTGGTATTCTTGTTTTTCTCTGTTTACAAACAAATGGGCATAACATTACCAATAGAAATAGGCTCATATACATGTTTTTACTTTAAATAATGCATTAGAATAGAAAGCACTTATGAAGAAACAACCAGAGCAAACTGAAATTATTTATGAAAGACTGGGGAATAAATAAATCTTATCAAGAGATTGGATTAGAGCATTGCACCAAGGAAGACAGTTGGGTCAAGAATTATGAGAGTATTAGAAATCAAATGACGTTGGCAGAGCATTAATTTTATATTAACATACTGAATTTTTGAAGTATTAAAATTCTCTAGAATGCCTACATGGCAGAAAGAGAGAAATTTAATATTTGCTTATTGGTAAATTTGAATTTACTTGGATCTATCATGTCAAGATAGAGAGACAAATTTCTGAAACAGTCATACTCTCATTCTCTCTTTAGAACTCCACAAACATGTTTAATTCATTTTGCTAAGTATTTATTTATAGCATTTTATCCAGCTGAAAACTGCCTGCCATGAGTCTATCTGTCACAATCTTCTAATGCAGTAATACATGAGCATTTAAACTAGAGTATAGTAAGAATAGAAAGTACTACAAAAACAGAAGATGATGTATGCATTGTTAAGAGTTGCCTTACCAGAGAGTGATGAAGATGGAAAATTTTATGGAGGACAAATGTCTAGCGTTAAATCTTGCAAGTTTACAGATTTGGATGGAAATAAAATATGTGTGAAGCTTGGTGAGCTCCATTAAGACTAAAGCTGGGACAGTGTATATGATGGGAGCAATCTCACTAGAGTGATGGATCTTTGAGGGTCACAGGGAGATAAAAGTTATAATGAATTCACATTTCTCAGGAGATCTGTGTAGCAAAATATAGATGATGGATTTCTTTTTTAAAAAATATTTTTAAAATTTATTTATTCATTTCTTTGGCTGTGTCAGGTCTAAGTTGCTGCATGGGGTCTTTCGTGTGGTGCATGGGCTTCTCTAGCTGTGGCATGGGCTTAGTTGCCCATGAGGCATGTGGGATTTTAGCTTCCTGACCAGGGATCAAACGCGTGTCCCCTGCATTGCAAGCTAGATTTTTAACCACTGGATTGCCAGAGAGATCCCAAAGATGGATTTATTTTAAGAGGCAACAAGATGGTACTGAGTAATAACTTGAGTATTAGGATATTATGGAAGCTATTGGAAACATGAGTAATAACTTGAGTATTAGGATATTATGGAAGCTATTGGAAACATGAGATATGGAAGATGGGATCACACAGCTCACACAAGCACAGACACACTATAAGAATGTATATTATAAAAGGAAGTTTTCTCAAGACACAGAATGGTTATTTGGGCTGTAAAAAAGTCAAAATTAGGAGGGCAAGTAAAAAGAGTTCCATTCAATTACCCTGTGGAAGGGGCTTCGTGCCATTTTCTTGAGCCAAGTTTCTTTTCCATAGTGCTAATGTACAGTAAATGGACTTCCCAGGTGGCTCCATGGGTCAAGATTCCACCTGCAATGCGGGAGACACCAGTGGCACGGGCTTGACCCCTGAGTGGGGAAGACCCCCTGGAGAACAGCAGGGCGACCCACTCCAGTGTTTCCACCTGGAGAATCCTGTGGGCAGAGGAGCCTGGCAGGCTACAGTCCACGGGCCACAGAGTCAGACCGACTGAAGCGACTGCGCACGGTATACAGTGAATAGGTTTATGGAGACTGAGAGTAGAAGTTACCTGTGACTTACTTCCTGGAAAATATCTTCCATGGAGGACTACAAAGAATAAATAACTATATGGTGTGTCTAGGTAGATAAGGGTCGTAGATAGTTTCCTCTCGGTACCTGCATTTACACATGGTTTGAAGTAAGAGAATACATTTTTATATTCTCAAAGTGGCAAGGAATTAACTATGAGAATCCAGAGCCTGGGAGGAATTTCTGATTTGTGAAAAAGCATGAGGAGTGACAGGAATGTACTGATCATCCATAAGACATGAGGTTTGAGCTCTCCAAGGATAGGTGACGATCAGGGACCAGATGGGAGTCCCCTATCTCTTACACCTTGATTGCACACATTTTCTTCAACTTGCGTGTAAATCCAAAAAATTGTGTGTGTGTGTGTGTATGATGTAAGAGGTGGAAAGATGTGAGACCAAATTATATAGCTGTAAGAATGGGAACATTTTCAAAATATAAGAATGGTTATAATGGAAAAACAAAGGTTAACTAGTATTTACTCCCTGTAAGTATAGCTGATTGATTATAAGTTCTGGCACATTTTTTGGGGGGTTGGTGATAAGTTCTCAACAAATATTTGTCAATTAAATAGAATTATTGATTGAATTGGATGAAATCATATATTTTCTGACATTCCCTATCAGTCAGTCAGTCAATTCAGTCGCTCAGTCATGTCCGACTCTTTGACCCCATGAACTGCAGCACTCCAGGCCTCCCAGAGTCCACCCAAACCCATGTCCGTTGACTCGGTGATGCCATCCAACCATCTCATCCTCTGTTGTCCCCTTCTCCTGCCCTCAATCTTTCCCAGCATCAGGGTCTTTTTAAATGAGTCAGCTCTTCACATCAGGTGGCCAAAGTTTGGCCAAAGGTGGCCAAAGACTCCAACAACAGTCTTTCCAATGAACACCCAGGACTGATCTCCTTTAGGATGGACTGGTTGCAACTCCATGCAGTCCAAGGGACTCTCAAGAGTCTTCTCCAACACCACACTTCAAAAGCATCAATTCTTCAGCACTCAACGTTCTTTATAGTCCAACTTTCACATCCATACATGACCACTGGGAAAACCATAGCCTTGACTAGACGGACCTTTGTTGGCAAAGTTATGTCTCTGCTTTTTAATATGCTGTCTAGGTTGATCATAACTTTGTTTCCAAGAGTAAGCATCTTTTAATTTCATGGCTGCAATCACCACTTACAGTGATTTTGGAGTCCAGAAAAATAAAGTTAGCCACTGTTTCCACTGTTTCCCCATCTATTTGCCATGAAGTGATGGGACCAGATGCCATGATCTTAGTTTTCTGAATGTTGAGCTTTAGTCATCTTTTTCACTCTCCTCTTTCACTAAAGAGGCTCTTTAGTTCTTCTTTGTTATCTGCCATAAGTTTGGTGTCATCTGCACATTTGAGGTTATTGATATTTCTTCCGGCAATCTTTATTCCAGCTTGTGCCTCATCCAGTCCAGCGTTTCTCATGGTGTACTCTGCATATAAGTTAAATAAGCAGAGTGACAGTATACAGCCTTGACATAATCCTTTCCTGATTTGGAACTAGTCTGTTGTTCCATGTCCAGTTCTATCTGTTGCTTCCTGACCTGCATACAGTTTTCTCAAGAGGTAGGTAAGGTGGTCTGGTATTGCCATCTCTTTCAGAATTTTCCACAGTTTACTGTGATCCACACAGTCGAAGGCTTTGGCATAGTCAATAAAGCAGAGATAGATGTTTTTCTGGAACTCTCTTGCTTTTTCAATGATCCAGTGGATATTGGCTATTTGGTCTCTGGTTCCTCTGCCTTTTCTAAAACCAGCTTGAACATCTGGAATTTCACGGTTCACATATTGCTGAGGCCTGGCTTGGAGAATTTTGAGCATTACTTTACTAGTGTCTGAGATGAGTGCAATTGTGTGATAGTTTGAGCATTCTTTGGCATTGCCTTTCTTTGGGATTGGAATGAAAACTGACCTTTTCCAGTCCTGTGGCCACTGCTGAGTTTTCCAAATTTGCTGGCATTTTGAGTGCAGCACTTTCACAGCATCATCTTTCAGGATTTGAAATAGCTCAACTGGAATTCCATCACCTCCACTAGCTTTGTTCATAGTGATGCTTCCTAAGTCCCACTTGACTTCACATTCCAGGATGTCTAGGTGAGTGTCCAGGCTCTACGTGAGTGATCACACCATCATGATTATCTGTGTCGTGAAGATCTTTTTTTATACATTTCTTCTGTGTATTCTTGCCACCTCTTCTTAGTATCTTCTGCTTCTGTTAGGTCACTACCATTTCTGTCCTTTATTGAGACCATCTTTGCATAAAATGTTCCCTTGGTATCTCTAAGTTTCTTGAAGAGATCTCTATTCTTTTGCATTCTATTGTTTTCCTCTATTTCTTTGCATTGTTCACTGTGGAGGGCTTTCTTATCTCTCCTTGTTATTCTTTGGAACTCTGCATTCAAATGGGTATATCTTTCCTTTTCTCCTTTGCTTTTTGCCTCCCTTCTTTTCACTGCTATTTGTGTGGCCTCCTCAGACAGCCATTTTGCTTTTTTGCATTTCTTTTTCTTGGGGATAGTCTTGATTCCTGTCTCCTGTACAATGTCACGAACCTCCATCCATATTTCTTCAGGCACTCTGTCTATCAAATCTAGTCCCTTAAATCTATTTCTCACTTCTACTGTATAGTCATAAGGGTTTTGATTTAGGTCATACCTGAATAGTCTAGTGGTTTTCTCCACTTTCTTCAATTTCAGTCTGAATTTGGCAATAAGGAATTCATGATCTGAGCTAGTCAGCTCCCGGTCTTGTTTTTGCTGACTGTATAGAGCTTCTCCATCTTTGGCTGCAAAGAATATAATCAATCTTATTTCGGTGTCAACCATCTGGTGATGTCCATGTGTAGAGTCTTTTCTTCTTTTGTTGGAAGAAGGTGCTAGCTATGACAAGTGAGTTCTCTTGACAGAACTCTGTTAGCCTTTGCCCTCCTTCGTGCTGTACTCCTAGACCAAATTTGCCTCTTACTCCAGGTGTTTCTTGACTTCCTACTTTTGCATTCCAGTCCCATATAATGAAAAGGACATCTTTTTTAGCTGTTACTTCTGGAAGGTCTTGTAGGTCTTCATAGAACTGTTCAACTTCAGCTTCTTCAGTTTTACTGGTCAGGGGCATAGACTTCGATTACCGTGAAGTTTGCCTTGGAAAACAAAGTTTGCCTTGGAAATGGTTTGCCTTGGAAACGAACAGAGATCATTCTGTATGTTTTCAACGTTGCATCCAAGTACTGCATTTTGGACTCTTTTGTTGACTATGAGGGCTACTCCATTTCTTCTAAGGGATTCCTGCCCACAGCAGTAGATATAATGGTCATCTGAGTTAAATTCACCGATTCCTGTCCATCTTAGTTTGCTGATTCCTAGAATGTTGATCTTGTCATTTCCTGTTTGACCACTTCCAATTTGCCTTGATTCATGGACCTAACATTTCAGGTTCCTATGCAATACTGCTCTTTACAGCATCGGACTTTACTACCATCACCAGTCCCATCCACAACTGGATATTGTTTTTGCTTTGGCTTCATCCCTTCATTCTTTCTGAGTTATTTCTCCACTGATCTCCAGTAGCATATTAGCCACCTACCGACCTGGGGAGTTCGTCTTTCAGTGTCCTATCTTTTTGCCTTCTCATACTGTTCATGGGGTTCTCAAGGCAAGAATACTGAAGTGGTTTGCCATCCCATTCTCCAGTGGACCACATTCTGTTAGACCTCTCCACCATGACCCGTCCATCTTGGGTGGCCCCACATGGCATGTCTTAGTCTCATTGAGTTATGTAAGGCTGTGGTCCATGTGATCAGATTGGCTAATTGTCTGTGATTGTGGTTTCAGTCTGTCTGCCCTCTGATCCCCTCTCTCAGTGCCTACCATTTAACCCAAGTTAGATGGTAGACATTCCCTTTAGACAACCATATTTCCTAAAAATAGTGGAAAGTTAAAAAATCCCTAAATTTAACTGGTTGTGTAGATTTTTTTTATTCTGCTTTATGTCTTTCCTAAACTTACATTCTTCCTTCAGGCCTATGTTTTTTGGCATATTTCCCCTTGAAAATCCTGCTGACTTGAAACACTACAGTGATTTGGAGTTTCTTCAATGTACAACAATAGAAGTTTCTTAAATATAGCAAATTAACAGGATGTGGTCCTAAGATGGTGGAGGAATAGGATGGGGAGACCACTTTCTCCTCCACAAATTCATTAAAAGATCTTTTGAACTCTGAGCAAATTCCACAAGAGAACTTCTGAACACTGGTAGCGGACACCAGGCACACAGAAAGGCAGCCCATTGTCTTTGAAAGGAAGTAGGACAAAATATAAAAGATAAAAAGAGAGACAAAGGATTTAGGGATGAAGACCTGTCCCAGGGAGGGAGTCGTGAAAGAGAAGTTTCTAAGCACCAGGAAACCGTCTCACCAGCAGGTCTCTGGGGTGTTTTGAAATCCCAGAGGGCAACATAATGGGAGGAAAAAAATAAATAAATAAAATCCACAGATTATGTGCCTGACTGCAACTCCCAGCAGAGACATAGCCCAGACAGAAGCATCCGCCACCAGCAAGCGGGGGCTGAACAGGGAGGCGTACCCTGCATTGCTTAGGGTAAGGATTGAGCCTGAATGCCCTGAGGGTAATCTGAGATAGCAACCCAAACTGTGGGATAGCCAGAGAGAGGAAAAAAAAAAAAAAGAGAGAGAGAGAGAGAGAGGGAGGACTTTCCTGCAAAAAGCTCTAATCTAAGGCACTGCCAGGCCCACTCACAGAACAAAGGACTGAACTAATACCAGAGGAGAGCTAGCTGGCTGTGGACCAGCCCATCCCCCACTGGAGGCAGAGAGACAGGCGGGAGACAGCCAGAGCTGGAAGGCAAGGGGCAATCTTGGCCTCAGAGAGGGCATCCTCCACCAAACTGTGAGCAGGCTCCCAGTTGCTAACCAAGTCTTCCTGGGATCCTGGACGGTTGACATCCACCAGGAGGGTTGCAGCCAGAGATCAGCTCCCCAGAGGAGACACACGGCCCACCTGAGATGGTGCTCCCACTGCGCACCCGGGAAACTGAGAGGCTGGGACCGGGGAGGTGATAAGATGCACAGTCCACCTGGGGAGCATGCGCTCACCAACCTCCTGGTCGCCTGAGCTACTCGGACCTGGGAAGGGCACAAAATACAGGCCCAATCAAATCTGTGCCTTTGTGGAGTACCCGAGAACCTGAACCTGAGCGGCTTAGACCTGGGAAGTGCACGCAACCCAGGGCTGGCTTTAGACAGTTCCCCTACAGAGCAACCTGGAGCCTGAATAGTGTAGACCAGGAAAGCACACACGCCCTGAGCGGGGGCAAACCCAGTGTGGCTGACACTGTGAGCGCTCCCCCCACACACCAGTGATGTTTGTTTGCAGTAGTCCTCTCTCCTTGTGGCACAACTGAACACGTGAGCCTAAATAAGTGACCACCTCCGCTCCCTTGTGTCAGGGTGGAAATTAGACACTGAAGAGACTTGTACACAGACGAAGCCAAAATAAACAGAGGGAACCACTTTGGAAGTGACAGGTGCAACAGATTAAAAGCCTGTAGCACTGACTACATTGGAAGGGGCCTATAGACCTTGAGAAGTAGTATAAGCTGGAACAAGGAACTATCTGAAACTGAACTGACCCCACACTGTCCGCAACAGCTCCAGAGAAATTCTTAGATATATTTTACTATTATCATTCTTAAAATTTTTTAAATTAAAAAAAATTTAAGTCTTTTATTATGCCTTTAATTTTCATTTTTATAACCTACTATTACTTGCAAAAAAAGACCCTACTTTTAAAGCAAATTTCATACATATTTTTTAAATATTTTTTTTGTGATTTTTTTTCTTATAATATTGTATTTTTGAGAGTCTAACCTCTACTCTAGATTTTTAATCTTTCCTTTTTGGTGTTTGTTATCAATTTTGTACCTGTAAGAATCCAATCTTCAGTACCCATTTTTACTTAGGAGTGTGATTACTGGCTTCATTGCCCTCTCCCCCTTTTGACTATCCCTTTTCTCCCCCAGGTCACCTCTATCTCCTCCTTCTTCCTTCTCTTCTCTACCCAACTCTGCAAATCTCTTTAGGTATTCTGGGGTGTGGAGAACACTTATGGAACTGATTACTGGCTAGATCTGTCTCTCTCCTTTTGACTCCCCCTCTTCTCCTCCTGGTCACCTCTATCTCCTTCCTCTCTCTTCTCTTCATGTAACTGTGTGAACCTCTCTGGGTGTTTCAGGCTGTGGAGAGCACATAGGGAAGTGATTACTGGCTAGATTGTTCTCTCCCCTTTTGATTCCCCCTCTTCTCCTCCTGGTCACCTCTATCTCTCTCCTCCCTCTTCTCTTCTCCATGTAACTCTGTGAACCTCTCTGGGTGTCCCTCACTGTGGAGTCTTTATCCATTAACTTAGATGTTTTATCATAAGTGTGGTATTGATAGAGAAGTCTTGAGGCTACTGTAAGAATAAGACTGAAAACCAGAGGCAGGAGGCTTAAATGCAAAACTTGAGGACACCAGAAAACTCCTGACTACAGGGAACATTAATTGACAAGAACTCAGCTAAAAGCCTCCATACCTACACTGAAACCAAGCTCCACCCAAGAGCCAGCAAGTTCCAGAGCAAGACATACCATGATAATTCCCCAGCAACACAAGAACATAGCTCTGAGCATTAATATACAGGCTGCCCAAAGTCACACCAAACCCACAGACACCTTAAAACTCACTACTGGACACTTCATTGCACTCCAGAGAGAAGAGATCCAGTTCCACCCACCAGAACACCAATGCAAGCTTCCCTACCAGGAAACCTTGACAAGCCACTCATCCAACCCCACCCACAGGGAGGAACCTCCACAATAAAGAGGAACCACAAACTTCCAGCATACAGAAAGGCCACCCCAAACACAGCAATCTAAACAAAATGAAAAGGCAGAGAAATATTCATCAGGTAAAGGAACATGATAAATGTCCACCAAGCCAAAGAAAAGAGGAGGGGATAGGGAGACTACCTGAAAAAGAATTCAGAATAATGATAGTAAAAATGATCCAAATCTTGAAAACAAAATGGAGTTACAGATAGTCTGGAGACAGGGATTGAGAAGATGCAAGAAATGTTTAACAAGGACCTAGAAGAAATAAAAAAGAGTCAATCAATAATGAATAATGCAATAACTGAGATCAAAAGCACTCTGGAGGGAACCAACAGTAGAATAATGGAGGCAGAAGATAGGATAAGTGAGGTGGAAGATAGAATGATGGAAATAAATGAAGCAGAGAGGGGAAAAAAAAATAGAATGAAAAGAAATGAGGACAACTTCAGAGACCTCTGGGAAAATGTCAAACACCCCAACCTTCGAATCATAGGAGTCCCAGAAGAAGAAGACAAAAAGAAAGGCCATGAGAAAATACTTGAGAAGATTATAGTTGAAAATCTTCCCTAAAACGGGGAAGGAAATAGTCACCCAAGTCCAAGAAACCCAGGGAGTCTCAAACAGGATAAACCCAAGGTGAAACACCCCAAGACACGTATTAATCAAATTAATGAAGATCAAACACAAAGAACAAATATTAAAAGCAGCAAGAGAAAAACAACAAATAACACACAAGGGGATTCTCATAAGGATAACAGCTGATCTTTCAATAGAAACTCTTCTGGTCAGAAGGAAATGGCAGTGCACACTTAAAGTATGAAAGATAAAAACCTACAACCCAGATTACTTTACCCAGCAAGGATCTCATTCAAATATGAAGGAGAATTCAAAAGCTTTACAGACAATCAAAAGCTGAGAGAATTCAGCACCACCAAACCAGCTCTTCAACAAATACTAAAGGATCTTCTCTAGACAGGAAACACAGAAAAGGTGTATAAACTCAAACCCAAAACAACAAAGTAAATGGGATCAGGATCATACTTATCAATAATTACCTTAAATGTAAATGGGTTGAATGCACCAACCAAAAGACAAAGACTGGCTGAACGGATAAAAAACAAGACCCCTATATATATTGTCTACAAGAGATCCACCTCAAAATAAGGGACACATACAGACTGAAAGTGAAGGGCTGGGAAAAGTTATTTCATGCAAATGGAGACCAAAGGAAAGCAGGAGTAGGAATACTCATATCAGATAAAATAGACTTTGAAATAAATGCTGTGAAAAGAGACAAGGACACTATATAATGATCAAAGGATCAATCCAAGAAGAAGATATAACAATTATAAATATATATGCACCCAACATAGGAGCACCACAATATGTAAAGCAAATGCTGATAAGTATGAAAGGAGAAATTAACAGTAACACAATAATATTTGAAGACTTTAATACCCCACTCACACCAATGGGTGGATCAACTAAACAAATACTTAGCAAGGAAACACAAACTTTAAATGATACAATGGACCAGTTAGACCTAATTGATATCTATAGGGAATTTCACTCCAAAACAATGAATTCACTTTTTCTCAAGTGCACACGGAACCTTCTCCAGGATAGATCACATTCTGGGCCATATATCTAGCCTTGGTAAATTCAAAAAATTGGAATCATTCCAAACATCTTTTCTGATCACATGTGTTAAGATTATATGTCAACTACAGGATAAAAAACTATTGAAACTATAAACATATGGAGGGCAGCCAACAAATCACAGAAGTAAAAAAAAAAAAAAAAAATCAAAATATGCATAGAAATGAATGAAAATGAAAACACAACAACCCAAAACCTATGGGACTCAGTAAAAGTAGTGCTAATGGGAAGATTCATAGCAATACAAGCTTACCTCAAGAAACAAGAGAAAAGTCAAATAAATAACCTAACTCTACATCTAAAACAGCTAGAAAAGGAAGAAATGAATAACCCCAGGGTTAGTAGAAAGGTAGAAATCATAAAAATTAGGGCAGAAATTAATGAAAAGAAACAAAGGAGACCATAGCAAAAATCAACAAAGCTAAAAGCTGATTCTTTGAGAAGATAAATAAAATAGACAAACCATTAGCGAGACTCATCAAGAAAC
This sequence comes from Odocoileus virginianus, assembly GCF_023699985.2. Classification (NCBI taxonomy): domain Eukaryota; kingdom Metazoa; phylum Chordata; class Mammalia; order Artiodactyla; family Cervidae; genus Odocoileus; species Odocoileus virginianus. Next base: position 4,174,445 of record NC_069703.1, on the reverse strand, counting down.
AAAGGGAGAAGAATCAAGTCAACAAAATTAGAAATGAAAATGGAGAAATCACAACAGACAACACAGAAATACAAAGGATCATAAGAGACTACGATCAGCAACTATATGCCAATAAAATGGACAACTTGGAAGAAACAGAAAAATTCTTAGAAAAGTATAACTTTCCAAAACTGAACCAGGAGGAAATAGAAAATCTTAACAGACCCATCACAAGCATGGAAATTGAAACTCTAATCAGAAATCTTCCAGCAAACAAAAGCCCAGGACCAGATGGCTTCACAGCTGAATTCTACCAAAAATTTAGAGAAGAGCTAAAAACCTATCCTACTCAAACTCTTCCAGAAAACTGCAGAGGAAGGTAAACTTCCAAACTCATTCTATGAGGCCACAATCACCCTAAAACAAAAACCAGAAAAAGATGACACAAAGAAGAAAACTACAGGCCAATATCACTGATGAACATAGATGCAAAACTCTTTAACAAAATTCTAGCAAACAGAATCCAATAGCATATTAAAAAGATCATACATCATGACCAAGTGGGCTTTATCCCAGGGATACATGGGTTCTTTAATATCTGCAAATCAATCAATGTAATACACCACATTAACAAATTGAAATATAAAAACCATATCATTATCTCAATAGATCAGAGAAAGCCTTTGACAAAATTCAACATCCATTTATGATAAAAACACTCCAGAAAGCAGGCATAGAAGGAACATACTTCAACATAATAAAAGCCATATATGATAAACCCACAGCAAACATTATCTTAAATGGTGAAAAATTGAAACCATTTCCCCTAATGTCAGGAACAAGACAAGGGTGCCCACTCTCAGCACTACTGAATAGTTTTGGAAGTTTTGGCCACAGCAATCAGAGCAGAAAAAGAAGTAAAAGGAATCCAGATAGGAAAAGAAGTGAAACTCTCACTGTTTGCAGATGACATGATCCTCTACATAGAAAACCCTAAAGACTCTACCAGAAAATTACTAGAGCTAATCAACGAATAGAGTAAAGTTGCAGGATATAAAATTAACACACAGAAATCCCTTGTATTCCTATACACTAACAATGAGAAAGAAAGAGAAATTAAGGAAACAATAACATTCACCATTGCAACAAAAAGAATAAAATACTTAGGAGTATATCTACCTAAAGGAACAAAAGACCTATACATAGAAAACTATAAAACACTGATGAAAGAAATCAAAGAGGACACAAACAGATGGAGAAATATACCATGTTCATGGATTGGAAGAATCAATATAGTGAAAATGAGTATACTACGCAAAGCAATCTATAGATTCAATGCAATCGCTATCAAGCTACCAATGATATTTTTCAGAGAACTAGAGAAAATAATTTCAAAATTTGTATGGAAATACAAAAAACATTGAATAGCCAAAGCAATCTTGAGAAAGAAGAATGGAACTGGAGGAATCAACCTGCCTGACTTCAGACTATACTACAAAGTCACAGTCATCAAGAGAGTATGGTACTGGCACAAAGACAGAAATATAGATCAATGGAACAAAATAGAAAGCCCAGAGATAAATCCATCTACCTATGGACACTTTATCTTTGACAAAGGAGGCAAGATTACACAATGGAGAAAAGACAATCTCTTTAACAAATGATGCTGGGAACACTGGTCAACCACTTGTAAAAGAATGAAACTAGAACACTTTCTAACACCATACATAAAAATAAACTCAAAATGGATTAAAGATCTACATGTAAGACCAGAAACTATAAAACTCCTAGAGGAAAACATAGGCAAAACACTCTGACATAAATCACAGCAGGATCCTCTATGACCCACCTCCCAGAGTAATGGAAATAAAAGCAAAAATAAACAAATGGGACCTAATTGAACTTAAGACCTTTTGCAAAACGAAGGAAACTATAAGCAAGGTGAAAAGACAGCCTTCAGAATGGGAGAAAATAATATCAAATGAAGCAACTGACAAAGAATTAATCTCAAAAATATACAAGCAACTCGTGCAGCTCAATTCCAGAAAAATAAATGATCCAATCAAAAAATGGGCCAAAGAACTCAACAGACATTTCTCCAAAGAAGACACACAGATTGCTAACAAAAACACAGATGCTAACATGAAAAGATGCTTAACATCACTCATTATCAGAGAAATGCAAATCAAAACCACAATGAGGTACCATCTCATGCCAGTCAGAATTGCTGTTATCAAAAAGTCTACCAACAATATATGTTGGAGAGGGTGCAGAGAAAAAGGAACCCTGTTACACTGTTGGTGGGAATGCAAAGTAGTACAGCCACTATGGAGAACAGTGTGGAGATTCCTTAAGAAACTGGAAATAGAATGCCATACAACCCAGCAATCCCACTGCTGGGCATACACATTGAGGAAAACAGAATTGAAAGAGACACGTGTACCCCAATGTTCATTGCAGCACTGTTTACAATAGCCGGGACATGGAAGCAGCCTAGATGTCCGTCGGCAGAAAAATGGATAAGAAAGCTGTGGTACATATACACAATGGAATATTACTCAGCTATTAAAAAGAACACATTTGAATCAGTTCTAATGAGGTGGATGAAACCAGAGCCTATTATAAAGAGTGAAGTAAGTCAGAAAGAAAAACACCAATACAGTATATTAATGCATATACATGGAGTTTAGAAAGATGGTAACGATGACCCTATGTGCAAGACAGCAAAAGAGACACAGATGTAAAGAACAGTCTTTTGGACTCTGTGGGAGAAAGCGAGGGTGGGATGATTTGAGAGGGTAGCATAGAAACGTGTATATTATCATATGTGAAGCAGATCACCAGTCCAGGTTTGATGTATGAGGCAGGGTACTCAGGGCTGGTGCACCGGGATGACCCTGGGGGATGGGATGGGAAGGCAGGAGGGAGGGGGTTTCTGGATGGGGAACACATGTGCACCCGTGGCTGATTCATGTATGGCAAAAACCATTACAATATTGTAAAGTAATTGGCCTCCAATTAAAATCAATAAATTAATTAAAAAACATATATGGCAAATTAACAGAAATTTTTGTTTAGTATTTAACAACCAAGGAAGGCATTTTAGCCTGTCCCCATAGTTGTATATTAAAAATACCACAAATTTCAGAGTTAATGAAAGATTTGAATGTACGTTTTAGTATTACATTTGGAAATACATGATTATTTTAAGCATTCTACAATATTGACTGGAGATGTGAACATTGATGTCTTCATCATTCTTAATAGTTGGTAGTTTTCATAGTATGATCCTGTGCTAATGGAACCTTGACTTCACAATGAAGTGGAAACCAGTAACTCTGTGCTGATAGTATAATATATGAGATACACACACACACACACACACACACACACACACAAGCATTCAAGTGTGTATATATTTACATAAATATGAATATTTATATAAATATGAAATACCATTTAGATGTAGTTTGAAAGTATGAAAGGAAATCTAGGTTTATTTTTTATTAGTTTTAGCAGTATATTGTACTTAATTTAAAAATATACTTTATTGATATTTTTCCTGGTTTTGAAAGTAACTGGTATTTATTGCAGAAAAATTGGGGCATGAAGACAGGTATAAGATGCAGATAACTATAATCTCATGATCCAGATATTTGCTGTATTTCTTAATGGCTTTCATTGCAGAAGTATGCTTGATCAGAGTTGAATCTAGACAAAAATCTTCAAAATTTTATTTTTCTACTTTAAGTAACCCATATAATACAAGGAGTTAGTTTTCCTTCATAGAAAACTTGTCCTTTACCAATCTCCATTTTCCTCATCTCTCACTCCATGGTCAAACTTTCCATGTGAATAAATCTTTCATAGAAATGATAATATTATAGTTATTCTCTATTTTGTTGTCTAAAAACACATTTATTTTTCTTTATTAAAAATTTCAGGATTGCAAAACCTAAATTATAGAAATACAAAGATTCAAAACAATGTTCCTTTCCAGTTTGGTGTTCATTTCTTGAAGTACATTTAATATTGGTGAACTGTTATGATTTGTAAAAATCATAAAATAAAAAAAAATCTAGAGGCTTCTTTGTCTTCTGGGTCTAGAAAAGCATCTCATATACAGTAGGCACTCAGTAACTATGAGGACTGAGGGCGTCTGCTTGTTGGATTATAGGTAAAGTGATGGTTGTTTTTTGCAGACAATGAGTTTATTATCAATTGATGTAACTACAGACTGTTATACAGATTAGCTGAGTATGTAATACTGTTGGGGCAATGGCTTTTTTCTAAAATTCTTTATGATTTTCCCCTATTTTTGTTTATAATGTCCCATGTGATCTGTTACCCTTTTATTTTTTATCTAAAAATCAGAAATAATATTTCTATTGAGATTTTCCATTGATATGCACAAGCAACTGTGCTGCCTAAGACTATTTCTTTCAGTTAATGCAACACTGAACTGTAGAAGTTCCTAGAGTGAAATAAAATGGCTCTCTTTAGACTGACAAAAATACCCTGAGGCACTCTGCTTATTTAAATAGTGTTCTTCAGCAAAGGTTGCTCCATCAACAATTAGTGTCTTCTTCATAACTCCTAAATTATTCATTAATGCAAATCCAAAATCTAATCACTTTATTCTCCAGCAAAGTTGAAAGGAGAAAATTAATGTCATTTATTTCTTTGAAATATACTTTCTAGTTCTTTTGCCCTTAATGTGTTTGAATAATGATAAATATGATTTTGATATGCAAGGTTTCTGTGGCAATTTAATTTTTTGAGTAACAAAAGAATGATGAAGAGAGGATTTTACGGGTTTCTTTTACTTCTCATAGAGTCCTGACTAATAAACTGCATTTCCTATACACATGAATTTCTTTTTGCTGGCAGCAAACGTTCTGCTAATAGTTTCATATCCATTTCACACTTGTGCATTGACTAGTTTATGGCATATCCTTAATCTGCATCTCCCCTCCTTCCCTGCCACAGGGCTTCATAAACAGGATAAAAATAAGGCTGCAGGCTTCTCCTTATTACTGTAGAATCATAACTATCATCTCAAGGCACTTTCTTCAAGTTTACCTTCTGGCCAGTGCTACCTTTTTGTGTTCTTGGCTCCGTTCACTGAGAAAGAAAAATCAGATATTGGTCATGGTTTTAGCTAGGTAAAGCAATGTCTCTTTGTGTGTTTTTAAGTCTTATAAAAAACTATTGAATCTTTAGGAAGCTGATCATGTTCACCTTGTTCTTCCTGGTATGAACCTTAAATTATATGCAAATTAATGGTAGTTATTATGATTATTCTTTTTTCAAATTGTATTCCTGCTGTCTTACTGCTCTTGTTTTTATTTAGTTATAATGTCAAAATACATTTTGTTTCATCTTAGAGTAAAACATATTTTCCTGTAAACCATACTGGATTCTTTCATGGAATGATGTGGAGTCTAAATATAGACATATAGACAGAAATTTATGTTGTATATACTGTGCATCTCTGCTGTGCTGGTAGAATGACAGCTAGTAGGACCAGCAGGTATATTCTTCTCTTCAACAGGAGGACACTGTAAGACAAAGCACAATCCTCTGCTTTTCACCCAGAGGGGATAGGCACATATTATTCAGTTATGGAAGAAAAAGTTTAATCCAAAGGTTAAGCAATATAGGTAATAAATAACAAGACAATTTCTTGATATTTTGTTATCTGTATAGCCATGACTAAGGAACATTTATATTTAAACATTTATATAACAAGAAAGGCGTTTTTCAGGTAGTGCTAGTAGTTAAAAACGAACAAACAAACCTGTCTGCCAATGCAGGAGACTTGGGTTTGATCCCAGAGTTGGGAAGATCCCCTGGAGGAGGGCCTGACAACCTACACCAATATTGTTGCCTGGAGACTTTCATGGACAGAGGAGCCTGGTGGGCTACATACAGTTCATAGGGTCTCAAAAAGTTGCACACAATTGAAATGACTTAGCACACACACACACATAACAAGAAGAGATCATATCGTGGTTTTTAACTCTTACATGAATATTTCATGATCATGTGACATAGGTGAAGCCAAGCTAGATGTTTCAGCTTCCCCAGTGATTGGCTTGGCAACAGGGCTAAGACCCACTCAGATCAATGTGAAGCAGTCAGTTTAAAAGACCCAGTCATGGGAGAAATAAGATTAGACTCTGAAGTTTTCAGAAGATAAGAAATCAGTTCTTTGTTCAGAGGTTATGCAGTAAAGATATATTGTCTCCTCTTTATTTTTAAAAAATGCACTAATTTAAGATTACTGTAAGTGACACTTATGATGGATCAGACAATAATAGTTGAGAAAGCATTCTTTGCTACTGACTTGATGCAGTGCTCAGGGAAAGCAACCAGGGATCCCAGCTACGTCTGTGTAAATTATGGATTAAATAGTCCTTAGGCAATTCATATAGTCCATAGCATGAACAGCCACATATCTCAGGATTTATGAATTTTATGACCTGCACAAAAGCCAGGTCTAAATGATTAATTTTAGAACTCAGCTGCAACTTATTCTAATGGTTGATTCAACTTTATTTTTATGAAAATGTGGTTTTATGCATCATGATGGGAAAGCCAGTTAGGTTATATGAAATTGGCCTTGTACTGACATTTTAACAGTAATTGAGAATGTCATCTTTTTCATATTTTTATAAAATATGTTAGTCTTTTGAAGTACAAATACTCAATTCAAACAATGTAGATAAACTCAACCTTTTCTTTTCAGAGTGTTGAATATTTTGAGACTGGACAAGAAAGAAGTTTTTAATAGTGTATTACAGCTAAAAATAGATTTGTGTTAAAACAATTTTATTGATCACTTCAGGGTCTAAAAACTACATTAAACTTTTAATTGCAGGGCATTTGTTATTAGAGCGTTGTGGTAAAATTGTTAGTGAGCTTTCAGAAGCATTTCTTGGAGATAATTTTTGAATAATCTATTGCCAGAATTTGAATAATTTATGCATGAACCAGTGTAGAGTTATAATTGCAATTACAATGTTCAGTTCAGTAGCAGTGAGTTGCATTTGAAGTTGGATGCCGATCACTCTGTATAGCTTAAGCTCTGCTTTTCATTTCATTTTTAACAAAGGATTCTGAGTAAAGGGAGATGGCTCAGAGCTTGACAAAAGTTCCCAAGTGAAGTTTTTAAAGAGTTTCTTTCTAAAGATTTTTATTTCATTTCATTATTTTTTTTTACATTCAAAGTTTGAAATCCAATCTTGCTTGCTTCTGTGCCATAGAGATAAAGCAAGGGACTGAAAGTGCCCCTGGTTGGACAGAAAGGACTTTTCTACTTCTCCTCTGAAGGAGCAGCTGCTCTCATCAATAATTTCCTGAAGCAATAGTCCTGGAGTGTAAACAATATTTTATACGGATGACAGTGGAACGGAATATGTTATTGCTGAAATTTGTGCACTTCACTGTGGAGAATGGATTAACCCTGTGTAACATGGCATCAAATGCATTATATTTTCTGAGTTAAATGAAAGGGTTAAGCATTTTTATATGATGGGAGTCTCTGACTCAAAAAGAAACAATAATTTTCTTTTCACAAATGTACAAAAATGTCATATCACATACCCTTCTATGTGATTAATATTACTAATCTTAGCATTTTGCCAGTCGGTCGAATTAATTTTGTAAAGTGATGCTGAATTTTTGCTTCCTTGAAAAATTTAAAAACTCTACTAAAGTGTTGACAGTTTTAGAAGGCTAATTTACTTTATTTCAAAAGTGTCAATGGGCCACAAATTATTTTTATATTCTTTGAACTCAACAAAGAAACATTAATACTATAATTGGTTTGACCTAAATTAAAAACAATTTTAATTGTTGCTAGAGATCAGCATTTCCATGGAAATCATTTGTTTCTAGAAACTTTGAGATTTATTTTCACTCATTATAGTCAAATGTTTACAGACCTTTCTCCAAATGTTGTTTACTCTTATTACGATATAAGAATATTTCTTAATTTTACCATTCATATTAAAGATATTCTCTAATGGGTGTTGACTAGGGAACTGAGAAATATAAAATGAATCTCATAGGCAAAATTGTGTAACTCTTCCATCATGTATATCCTAATACAGAGTTGTAGATTTACGAACTTATACCTTGTAAAGGAAATGAGTTCATTTAGATCTGTACCTCACTCTAAGCAAAGCACAATAGTACAGAAATATTGTAGGCATGCTTTGGCAAAAACCTTAATATCAAATCAAATTATACAGGCTTTCAAAATAACTGTTTTTCTTTTTTCATAAGCCTTACATTCAGAAATATAATTTAGTGTGGTGTAATTTAGATCTATTTTAACCTGCTACTTTCTAATTTCTAAATTTACTTTTGAGATTATTGAAAGAATGTTAAAGATGAGCTAGTTAAGTGTGAACCCCTCCTTATGATTGAGAAATTAAAAATCAAGTGTGTAACAAAAGGTTTGCATGCTAAGTCACTTCAGTCATATTGACTCTTTGTGAGCCATGTACTGTGGCCGGCAAGGCTTCTCTGCCCATGGGATTCTCCAGGCAAGAATACTGGAGTGGGTTGCCATTTCCTCCTCCAGGGGATCTTCCCAACCCAGGAATCAAACCTGTGTCTCTTATGTCTCCTGCATTGACAGGTAGGTTCTTTACCGCTAGCACCACCTGGGAAGCCCAAAGGTTTATTTTATTCTAAATCTTATTGAATTAAATTAGTTTTTATTTTTCAGGAACGTCCCAAAGAAATTTAATATTTTAACTTCCCTTTTCATATGAGAATGAAAAAATAGACAAGATTCAATTCTCACAGTTATAGCTTATTAAGCAAATTTTGGAACTAATGTGTAGTTTGAATTATAGCTAATGATTACTTGGTATGAAATATGCATTGCACAATCCAAATTCAATTGATAAAATTTGTTTTCAGTGTTCTCTCCTTGTTTAAAAATGATCAACAGAGATGAATCTATTCGGACTATAGCAATTTACAGTTGGCTAATTACAAGTGGCCCAGGGTAGACTTCATAAAGTATTAGTTTTGACTAAGAAACATAATAATGTAATCAACATTGTAAGATACTATGTTTTAAGAGAACATACTTAAGAAAAAAATTTGTTTTTCACATTTATTGTAGAGGAGTAGTGGATAGGAGTGTGAACCTTGCAGTTAGACTAATCTGCCCCTTATGATGTGTTATGGTATCAGGAAGATCAATTGGAAAAGTCTAAGTCTGCTCACCAGTGAAAAGTAATTATCTGATAGTATTGCAATTATTTTATTTGTTAAGGACATAGAACTTTACCTGACCTATAGTTGGTACTCTGTAGTATTTGTTTTAATCATGGGTTATATTTGTTTGTTGTTATTTAGTTGCTAAGTTGTGTCCGACTCTTTTGTGACCCCATGGATTGTAGTTTGCCAGACTCCTCTCCTCATGGGATTTCCCAGGCAAGAATACTAAGTGGGTTGCCATTTTCTCCTCCAGGGGATCTTCCCAGCCCAGGGATCAAACCCGCTTCTAATGCACTGGCAGGCAGATTCTTTCCCACTGAGCCACCTGGGAAGCCCCTATATGTAAGGAAGATAGCATTTATTTTAGGTAAGTTTAACTTCTTTCCAGGTGGTTCAGTGGTAAAGAATCTTCCTGCCAGTGCATAAGAAGCGGGTTTGATCCCTGGGCTGGGAAGATCCCCTGGAGGAGGAAATGGCAACGCACTCTAGTATTCTTGCCTGGGAAATCCCATGGACAGAGGAGCCTGGCAGGCTGCAGTGCTTGGGTCTCAAAGACCCAAGCATTGGGTCTTTGAGCATTAGACATGACTGAAGCATGCACACATACAAGTGTTTTATTAATTATTAACAATCTAGCTGAGGTTATTAGTTTTCTGAGTCAGTGTTTACTAGCTGCACTATATTTTCAATCCAAATTACAGTGATTGAGTACATTAGATCATTTAGGAATGCTTGAACAGTGTGCAAATATCTGATGAAGAGGAAATAGGCTATTCTACCTGAAATATTTGTTACTAAGAAACAGTTTATTAATGTTAATGTGTTTTCAGTTTTGTGGGCTAAAATAAATAAAAGATTTGACCTAAACTATTTCTAAAATATGATCCCATGTCTTAAAGTGTGTTTCAATCCCTAAATCAAGTTTCTATCCCTAGATCTAATCTAGGAGATCTAACTGGTGAAGTTACTGGCTTATGTCTACACAAATGTACTTCATTTATTTTGTTTGCTTCATTTCACTTTGCATATATTGCATTTTTTTTTAACAAGTTGAAGGTTTGTGGCAACCCTGCGTTGAGCAATTATAGTGGCTCCATTTTTACAGCAATGTTTGCTCACTTTGTGTTTTTGTGTCACATTTTGGTAATTCTCTCAATGTTTCAAACTGTTTTCATTATCATTATGTTTATCATGATCTGTGGCCAGTGATCTTTGATATTATTGCTACAACATGCTGAAGCTCAGATGATGGTTAACATTTTTAGCAATAAAGTATTTTTTGATTAATGTAAGTACATTGTTTTTTAGACATAATGCTGTTGCACAGACTATTAGTAGACTATAGCATTGTGTAAACATAACTTTATATGCACTGGGAAACCAAAACATTTCATGTGACTTACTTTGTTGTGATATTTGTTTTATTGTGGTGGTCTGAGATACAGCTATAATATTCAATAGATCACTGATAGCATAATATTCTAAGAAAACACTAAAGTATTTCACGTAAGCAATTTTTTCTAACATGATCAACAGGTATTTCTGTCAGGACTTAAAAGAGACTATAAAACACAACATCCTGAAGTTATGTCTCTTTGTATTTGGTCCCAGATGGAGTGCCATTAAGCCTTTTTTGTTGTTTGCATTTAAAAGTCTCTTTTGAAGATGGTATACTTATTAGCTAATAAGTTACTTGATTGAAAAATGCTAGGCAATACACAGAAGTAATTCTAAAGTCTATATTATATTAATATACATTGTTTTCCCAGACATAGAACAGTATCCTTTGTAATTTTCTGAATTATCAGCTACTCTTCTGAAAACTGTAATAGCTTTACATAAGTTTATGCTTTACATCTTAGAGGATCCTTTACACATGTCCCTCTTTTATAAAATAGAGTGGTGATGAATTGCTGCTGCTAAGTCACAGGTTATCACAAAATGAAGGAAATTTGCATAGTGATTAAAACACTGGATTTAGGGTCAGCCACTTTCTAGCTCCATGGTCTTAATCAAGTTACTTGGCTTTCTTAAAGCCTCAGTTTATGTATTTGTGAAATGAGACCAGATAACTACCTGCTCAATTATTTAGTAAATATTTGTTACTGTTATGAAAGTCATGGATGACATTTCCTCATCTATGATGACAGGAGATATAATAGGCTAATTTTCTAGCTCTCAATTGCAAATGTTTCTGTTATTAGCCATATAGTCCATTGAAGAAAGGTAAAAGGTTTGATTTCAATATAAGGAGTTCAGTGTAAGCTTTTATTAAAAAAAAAGTTATAAAGCTGTTTCTTTACAACTGCGTATAGTATTTATATGGTTCTGCTCACACAGGGGTCCAGAACTGTATAACTGCAGAACTATTAGCGTCTCAACTGAGAATGTCTAAAAAGATTTTAGCAACAGGTGCAAAACAGCTGCAGTTCTATTTCAGTAATTATAATAGATGGATTTATTCTCTGTGGGTTCTCTTTTATGCATTCTGCACTGACACTAACATTTAGGACACAAAGGAAATGAAATAATACCCCCTAAATCACATTTTCATGGGTGAGGAAAACTTGAGCATTAAGAAGTGAGTATTTAGAATATGCGATGATAACTCACTGTCAAAGTCTAGTTCATTCTTTACCATCATGCTGAATTGCAATACCAGTATTAGCATTGGACAGTAGGGTAAATTTGTATCAAAGTTTGCAAAGTAGTTTCTCTAATAGCAAACACTGCTTTGTAGTGAAATTTGGTTTGGATCTCATTTTAATTCCAAACAAGTTTAAGAGGATGAATCATTTACATATTGATACTATTGACAAATTTTGTCAGAGTATTTTTTTTTTTTAATTGCTTCCTGGTTCTAAAAGATATTCCAAATCTGAGCTTTTGTTTAATATACCTCACTATGAGATACAATTATGGTTAATTGTAAAAGTATTTATGCAGTACATAGTATATGCTGCTGGAGAGTAGAGAGCTGCAAAAAAAGTAAAATGAATATGTTCCCCAAAGAGTGTTCAATATAATTCAAGTCATGAAATGGCTTAAATAGCTTTGAGGTGGCAAACCCTGTGGCCTCAAGCAGGATACTGGGGTGAATAATAGCATGGAAACTGGAGAGGCATTCCTTTTGGGGAGGTAAATATAATATCAGCTTTTGGCAAATTGCATTTCAGATAATGGTGGGATATCCAAGAGGGATTTCAATGTGATGGTTGTTATATCTGTTTTCATTCTGCTGGTCAACTCATCCAATTATTCTGTATTTCATTTACTACATTCAGTTCAGTTTAGTTCAGTCGCTCAGTCGTGTCCGACTCTGTGACCCCATGAATCACAGCACGCCAGGCCTCCCTGTCGATCACCAACTCCTAGAGTTTACTCAAACTCATGTCCATCAAGTCGGTGATGCCATCCAGCCATCTCATCCTCTGTCCATATCTAATATCATCAAATGATTTTTATTAGAAACACTACCCTTGCTTCATGTTTACAAGATTCTCTAAATTCTCTCAGAGAATAATAATTCTGTTTTAAATTCTGGTTCTTTCTGTTTCATTAGTTCTATTTCCTTTGGTGTAGTTTTTCTACATATTGTTCTTATTTCATAATGCTAAATACTGTGAATGTCTCAGGTTTTGTGACTGTGTGAGCTGCTTCACTTCTTCTGAGAGTGTCAGCCTCCTCTGCATGCCATGTACATTTGGAAGAGGAACACATTCTGTAACCTGGGCCTGAGCTCTTTGCCCTGGTTTGGAGAAAAGAGTGTGATGTGTCTATGGTGGTGGTTTAGTCCCTAAGTCATGTCTGACTCTTGCAACCCCATGGACTGTAGTCCACCAGGCTCCTCTGTCCATGGGGTTTCCCAGGCAAGAATGCGGAGTGGGTTGCCATTTCCTTCTCTAGGGACCTTCCCCACAGGGATCAAACCCAGGTCTCCTGCACTCAGGCAGGTCTCATGCATTGTGGGCAGATTCTTTACCCACTGAGCCACCAGAGAAACCTATGGGTGCAGTGTGTTTTCTTTTTCTTACTTTGACATCTTAAACTAAGGGAAATATTTGCCCTCCTGTTGTGGGCCAGGGCTTATTCAGCTGATGTGGTTAGCTGAGCAGATGTTACCTTTCTTGTTCAAGACAAGATGTAAAAATTACCTAAAAATTTAAACTCGATTAAAATAGGTTTATTCAACATAGATTAAAACAATTATTTCTCCTTAAACTATTTATATCTTTTAAGGATTTCCAGTTGAGATTTATCCTATAAGAGCTAGGATATAGTGAGTTGAGTAGGAAGTGTAGGCTTAGGTTTCACAATCTTATTGCTAAGGTCCATCTCAGAAAGAATTGTGGAAGGTACATATTCATCTTGTTAGTGTCGCTACATCCTTCAGGCTCATTATCCTGTCTCTGACACGTCAGCCTATCCTAACCACACAAATAGCCACTGGGTATTCAGAGTTCTTTATTAGGGACTTAGCCAATCCCTGATCACTTGAGACCCCACGCAGAGGTAGTATTTTAGTCCATAGGAGCCACCAATGGCAGTGCAATGAAAGTTCCTCTCCCTTTTTTAGTAGTTTATTAGAAATTATGTTTCCTTTAATTAGAAATAAAAAAAAAATAGAAAGGCATGTTTGGTAGACATGGACTAAAAGTAGCATGCAGATGGTGACTGTAGACATGAAATTAAAAGGCGCTTGCTCCTAGGTAGAAAAGCTATGTCCAACCCAGACAGCATATTAAAAAGTAGAGACATTACTTTGCCGACAAAGGTCTGAGTAGTCAAAACAGTGGTTTATCCAGTAGTCATGTATGGATGTGAGAGTTGGACCATAAAGAAAGCTAAGCACTGAGGAATTGATGCTTTTGAACTGTGGTGTTGGAGAAGACTCTTGAGAGTGCCTTGAACTGAATGGAGATCAAACCAGTCAATCCTGAAGGAAATCAGTCCTGAATATTCATTGCAAGGACTGATGTGGAAGCTGAAACTCCAATACTTTGGCCACCTGATGCGAAGAACTGCCTCACTGGAAAAGACCCTGATGCTGGGAAAAATTGAAGGCAGTAGAAGAGAATGACCAAGGATGAGATGGTTGGATGGCATCACTGACTTGATGGACGTGAGTTTGAGCTGGTGTTGGACAGGGAAGCCTGACATGCTGCAGTCCATGGGGTCGCAAAGAGTTGGATATGACTGAGTGACTGAAATGAACTGAACTGAACTGAACTGATAAATAGTATGCAGTTATAGTCTGCAATTTCTTGGATCTGATGAAGTAATCATTGAAAGATATCTTTTATATAATATTGTGTATATACATATGTTTCAAATATACATGATATGGCCAAAAATTTTTAATAATAAAGATGAAATTGTCTTAACTATCTATATTTTCCCACATTCAATCTAATTTACTTGTTATGATTTAATATGTTGTTGTTGTATGGTTGTCTCATTTACTTTATTGAATCATTATTTGTCTATCTGCCTGCTTGTCTGTCTCTCTGTGTATCTATGTCTATCTGTCTGCCTCTCTATATGTATCTATCTAGGCATGCATGCATGCATTCATTCATCCATCTGTCTCTGCTGTGTTTATCTTGACACCTGTGATTGATACCAGCAACAAAATAAAAATACTTTTAGTCTACTGTAGCATGGAATATTAGCTTGCTGTTATAATACTGAGCTTTGATCACAATTAATAGGAAAAGATTTTAAAAGACAAATTGAACCATTGGTGACAAGAACACTTGACAGTGTTGTAAAGTCAATCATACTTTGATTTCATTTCTGAGAAATTTCTTCGTGGTGAGTTGTATGATCTTAGGACATGTATTTTAAAAAAAATTTTGTTTTGTATCGGGGTATAGCTGATTAACAAACAATATTGTGATAGTTTCAGGTGAACACTAACTGGACTCAGCCATATATATATATATACACACACACATATCTATATATATATATATATATATATATATACATGTAGCCATTCTCCCCCAAACTCCCCTCCAATCCAGGCTGCCACATATCATGGAGAAGAGTACTGTAAGCTGTATAGTAGGTCCCTGTTCATTGTTCACTAGGACGTATATTTTTATTCATAAACTCAAAATTGATTTTTGACAAACAAAAAAATTAGCTCTCCCAATTCGTACTGATGGAACACAAATATTTTGTAAATAACTTTACAATTGAAATATTTTCCCTTCTGGATAATTTATTTTTTTTGTCTAATTTATAGATGATCCACCTACTGGAGTATTAAAAAAAAAACGACAGCACAAGACTGTGTGATACATGTTTGAATCATGGTGTATAGTTGATTCCATTTAATAAATATCTATTAATGAAATCATCTATGTGATAGACTTTTATGAATAACACTGTCTGGTTCCCTTAGTGAAACAAAGATGAATTAAAACACTGTTTTTTAGCTTTTTTAGCAAAAACTATACACAATAATTGATACACTGGTTATCAATAATTTTGGTACTGTTAAACATGATTTATATCTCTTATGTTTAACTGTCAAGTTCCAAATTATTATAGAACATTTAGAAAGATGACTTTCAATAATCTAAGATACTTTCTACATTTAGATATGTCTTTAAAAATTACTGGTAATATTATCATTTAATTTATTTAGTTTTAAGCCCTTTTTAAGACTTGAGACAAATGATACTTTTCAAATTATACACATATGCTTTCGGTTTTGAAATCTAATAAAAATGTTTAATGCTAAATAATTTAAACCAAAAATCACTCACAGATTATTTAGAGACTCAAGCTAATTATTATGTACATTTTATTACTAGACAGACAAATTGTTCCCAAGTCAGCCTGTTCTAACCGAACGGCTATTGTAGACCCTCGCAATCTAACTTCATAATGGAGGCTGGCACATTCACTGGTAAGAGTATTTCTCCTTTGTTGGTTAGTAAAGCAGTGATACTTTAAAGCTAGCAATTAATTTTTGGTCAGAAATATGGCTTAGACCTCCCTCTAAATGGAAACCACAAACAATGTTAAAGAATAAAAGGAAATAATATGCTGCTTTAGATACTTAAAACAGATGACTTGGTGCACGTCTGTATCTGGTGTGTTTGAGAACATGCTATACATGAACATAATTACAACTTTTTAAAAGAACAGTGTTCCTAGGAAGCCATTTAAGGAAATAGTTTATAACAGGCAACATGTAATCAAAGTAAGCTAAGATCAATTAAATTTTCAGGGGCTAGTTGAGAAGTCACTTGTATTAATAGTTTGAATTTAGTTCCAAATTATAGCAGGGCAATAGTTAGTTGAGATAGACAGGCTAAATCTGCAAGGCCGAGTTGAAACTGTAGGTAACTCAAAGAGAGCTCAGGCTCTGGATCAAGGAAATCCAGTGATTGAATAGAAGGGAAAAGAAAGTAAAGAGGGCAGGACCATCGTCACCTTTCTCGGAAGTGCTTTTTGTCTCCTTGCCTACCTGGCTAGCTCGTTTTTACCCTTGAAGCATGAGATCAAATTAGTTTATTTTCTGTGCTGACTCTAATTTCTGTTCTGTATTCCCACTGCACTTGGCACAAACTACCATTTCTGACTACCATTAGCTCTTAGTTTCTTTGGCCATTTCTGTCTTGAGACCACAGGAAAGTTCTCTCATTTATCTCTGTATTTCACTATCAGAAAAACACCTAGTATGTAATAGTTGTTGAATAAATGTGTGTTTGTATTTCTGCAGGGAAAGATAGTGAATGGGTTTTTAAAATTCCAAGTTATGCTCTGTATATCTGCATTTCTGAGTGATAGCTGGCATTAGATTTATTAGGCAAGTAGCAGTACTGATTGCTCATAAGTGGGTAATGTAGGGAGAGACCTGGAACCTTTGTAGAAGGGTCTGGAATTGATTACATATGTGGCACTGATGGCCAGCATCTGAGCTCAGGTAATAGGCACAGTTGGGTTGTTGCAGGTGTTTGTGAAAAGGGCTAATCAAGGGAGTTGATTAGCACAGCAAAGGCAAAACCTTTACTCCTAAAGCTCCGTTCTAAACCTCACATATAAGGAGGAGTGAAATCTGTGCAAACTGTTCCAGGGTTTATAGTAACAAACTACTGAATGTGCTAACGGGAACATCTTTGAATTTTTGAGCAGGGAAGTATAGCAATTTATATATCCTTCACTAAAGAGCTGTTCTCTACTATGAGAGAAGGTCATCTTCTTCCACCATGTGCATAGGCCATACAAATGTGAAACTCAAGGTATTGTTTTTCAGAATGATTATGCCTCTTAAGGCAGAAGACCTTAGCATTAGAAAACATAAGCTAAGTTGGAAACCCTAAATTACAGGATCTTGTGGAAAAAGAGAAAGTTAAAAATAAAGTGCCATGGAAGAGGACCAAAATAGGAGTCAGGAAGACTATTAGGCCAAAGAATCTAACAAGCATATGGCTCTTCCCACTGAGTCAGTACTTGGCTCTTGGGAGGAGTTCATCATAGAGTGTTCTGCAGATCAAAAGGAATAAGTTACAAAGCTGGAAAGAGTGAAGATATCTTTACACAATAAAACAAAGGATCTGGAGCTTATTAGCAGCTCCTATGAAGTAGTCTAAGCATGTTGACTTGGCCATTGGTAGCTATGTTGTGGGTGTTGATATCCCCATTTTTCAAATAAGGAAACTGAGGCACAGAAAGCTTAAGTAACTTTTCCACATATAAATGGTGGAGTCAGATTTGTCCCTATGCAATATGTTCAGACAGAACAGATTCTTTGTCACTATTCTATGTTTAAAATCAAGGGGGTTTTAATAATGATAAAAAAAAAAAGCAGAATTGGGAAACCTAGCTTGATCACTCATTAAAATTGGCTTTCTAATACATATATCCCAAATTGAAATTATCCATCCTAACACTGGCTGATTTGGATAACCACAGTCTTGTTCCCAGAGTTTGAGTCTCTTCCAAAAACCAGTGCACACAGATGAGCAGAGAATGCAGGTGCAGAGAGGGCCGGATGCTCCGATGCGAGACAGAGGCCTCCAAGGTGTACGGTGCTTTGTCGTGGTCGCCCTGGTTTGGTAAGTGACCATTCCCCTGAGCGATGTAATGGGATGGCTAGTACTTTCCTAAGGAGTGGGAGTTACTACTGCTTTATGGAAATGCTCATAGAAAGCACTTAGGATGGGTTAGAACACACAATCAGAATATGGAAATGCAAATCATATTTTATTGAATTCTGAAATAGGAAGCAGAATTGTATATGGTTAGGTGTGTGGGCTTCAGAGGCAGCAGGCCTATTTTGGTTTCTAGATCTACACTTGCTATCTGTGTGGTCTAAGGCAATTTATTTTATCTTTCTCAGACTCAGTTTCTTTATCCTGAAAATGGAGATAAGAACACATATCTTTTGGGGTTGTGACATTTTATGTGAAAGAATACACCTATTGAAATTATATAGCCCATACCTAAGCCTTTTGGGTGAAGAATTTGACAAATGGCTTTCTAATTGGGCTACATTTTGATCCTCAAAAACATTGCTCTGTAGACTTAGGATTCAAAAGCAAGGCCTGACTGCTTCTTGTGAATGTGGGATATTGAAGAAGTAGGTTTTTCTAATTAACTCAAGATGGCAATCTCCCAAAGCTGTCTGTTTTCAGGATTGTAGGTATTTCATTTTCATTCTGTTGTGATAAAGAGGAATGTGATGAAGATGATCAGAATTACCTCCTATTATGAGCTTGTTAATTTGTCTGCTGTAATTTTCTAAGCGTTTTCTTGGAACACATCCAGAAATTTATAAAAGAGATCATCTTCTATTTCATACTGTTACAGACTGTGAAACAATAGGTAATTTGAGATAATAAGTATTGTAGCTTATGTAAACATACATAAATACAAAACATGCTAGAAGCAAGTACACCAACTAGGACTAGAAGAGATATATTTTTAGCAAAGTTTACTCTTGTATATGATGAGACAAAAGTATGAATATATGCTAAGACATTAGTACACTCATTCCATTAATCATTTGTCCAATAAGTATTTGTTAAGTACCTATTGTATATCAGGTGTGGTTTAAAGCAGTACCTGTTCTGGAGGAGTTTATATTATAAGATCGGCACACATTTGCTGGACTGACAAATTTTTTCCCCTAAATTGTTTTCTCTCAAAGTTTATTTTATTCACCAAAATATATTTGTTTTTAAAATTATTCATAGTCTTTGTTTCCATAGTGATAGTAAAAACTGATTTACTTGCATTCTTATCCATTTCCAGCAGTGACACATACCAACTCCATTCATGAGTAGGAAAATTCATGACTCCTCTTTTTATGTGACAGCTGGTATGCATAATCTGCACTGGATCACAGGGGAACTGATGTGAAGTTTTCCTCCTAAGTGGTAGTAGTATAAAATTTACTTTGGTAGGTTTCGAGTTTTCAATGTATATCATTGTCATTCTTTGAAAACTGGAAGGCATGTAATATACATGTGATAATGCTTCATAAGTCAGAATATTTGATTTACTCATATGCCCCATTTCTTAGTCATTTCAAATGACTGAACTGTATTTTCAACCATTCTTCCCCATTTTCTTTACAATGGTAAAGGATTTGTCATTTATTGAAAAATAACTTAGGAAAATGCCTTGTATGAAACAATTCTAATCTTAGTTATAATGATGAAAGATTTGTTATGATTTTCAATTTTTAGATGAGGCAATGGAGGCACATGTTACTCTATAACTTTCTCAAAGTCACACAACTTTCATGTGGCAGGCCCAAAATTGAAATCCAGATCTGTTTAGATTGAATTCAATGTCCTATTACATTATTTTATTACCTGTAGAAACTTGAATGAGCATCTGGAGACAGTTTCCTAATTGAGGTCTCTGGTAGAGTTTGAAAGATTTTCTGAGAGTACATCATATGAAGGAGAGATACCAAATATCCAATTCAAAGATAAAAGTGCATATATAATAATATAAAAATCACAGCAGCATCAGATGAAAAAAATTACTTTTTTTTGTACTAAAATGCTTCCAAATAATGATTAATTGCATTTTCATAATGCATAGATGCTGACTGAAATAAGGCTATGACTATTGTTGTTTATCAGATTAAATTGGTCTTTAAATTTTGATTGGTATGTATCATAGAATTATCTGTAAGACCTCTTTTATTTCAATTCTATGAGATTTATTTTTAAACTATTTTGATATAATTTCAAACTTTCAGAGAAGCTATAAGGCTACTATAAAAAACTTTCATATACCTTTAGCCAGATTCACTAGTTCTTAAAATTTTATACCTTTTTTTTTGTGTGCCCACATCATGGAGGCATGCAGGAATCTTGGTTCCCTGATCAGGGATCAAACCTGTGCCCCCTGCAGTGACAGCATGGATTATCCACTGGACCACCAAGAAGTCCCATTACCTTCATTTTACTCTGAGGTACTTGAGAATAATTTCCAGAAATCTTACTTTTTATTAAATATCCAAGGACATTACTAGAGAGATTTGTGCTGAAGAGAAATCTGTGAGCCAAGTGTTTAAATTTTTTAGCAAATGAGGGGTACATATCAGTGAGGACTTCTGTTACTTGTTTCTCTTATGTAATTCCAATAAGACTAGGAAGGTACAACCTGGTAGTCTCAAAATTTCTAGAAATAATGATTTCTGTATCCCTTGACTTGTCTGCTTATCCAGGCTTTAATGACTTTGTTCACTGACAGGATAGAGCATCAGCCACTACTCTGATGGGCTATGCCCTAATTCTTCATTTTTGCGAAACTTCATTATTGTTAAACTGATAAATTCAGATGTTTGCTTTGGATCATAGCTTCCTAGCTTTCTTCTTACCCACTTATTTCTTCCTATCTTCTTCCTTTCCTAAGTTGTTTAGATCCCATGGTTCATGGTGTCTTTGAATAGACTCGTAATATTTTCTCACTGTTCTTCTATTTTACCAACCTAATAAAACCCCTGAACTTGGTAAATCCATCTGTCCATTTGTTCTTAATCTCATGCTGTGGGCAGAGGTGAAAAGATGATTGGTCCTGGAAATTCATGGTCTTCAACTTCATCTACATTCTCCTCAGCTCCAGGCAAGCCTAGCTGCAATCTTCCTTTCTTAACTGTGACTATTGAAAATCTTGTCTTATCACTTCATGGGCATATCTACTAATTATCTTGTTTCTCGTCTGTAACTTCAAATTCTACCGTTTGATAGAACCCTTCCCTTTAAAGTGTGATTAGCTATACTCTCATATGGAAAGAGGACCCTGCTGTAGTCCCTGTGGATTCAGGATTCTTTAGTACATCTACCTACATCATCCCAACTAAAGTTTCCACGACCTACAACCTTTTTGAAATTATAGCATTGGTGTCTCACCAGGGCTGAGAGTTCAACCTCTTATGAAGTTCTGCTGCTCTGAAGATTAGGTCCTGGGAGTAGTTCTCAGTACAGTCAGCTCTCCAGTTAGAGAAAGTGAGTGATTCTTTAAAATCTGATAAAGAAGTTCTCTGGATTTCAGTACTTTGCTTTCAGTACTTTGATTGATTGTCTAAATAAGTTATTTTCTTTCTTCAAAGAATCACTGGTACACAGAAACAGCTGTTCCATTCCAGAGTCCTTACAACTACTATTTTCCTCACACTTTTCAAGTGCAAGAGACACTGTACAAGACAGTGCGTACCCTTCAAATGTTTCCTGTTCCATTCACTCCAGCTAAAAGTACAAACAATTACACTCCTACAGCATGTCAGAGAGTATCCATCTTACATCCATCACTGGTGATTCTGGGTCCACTACCAGCTGACTGGTGGGTAATCCAATTTAGAATCCCATAGAGTAATCTGCCTAGGATAATCTCACTACCAATTTTCTGACTCAACCTTAAAAATAAAATGTGAGACAGATTCAGTTGTACCTGATATTCTGAGAGTGTTTTTTTTTTTTTTTTTTTTTTACAAAAACAGTATGAACTGGAAGTGAAAGAAGCAAAATTGCAAAGGGGAAGACTGAGCTTGGATAAAGTCTGTTGTTGTTGTTCGGTCACTCAATCATGTCCGACTGCAACCCCGTGGACCGCAGCGTGCCAAGTTTCCCTGTCCTTCACCATCTCCCAGTGCTCAAACACATATCCATTGAGTTGGTGATGCCATCCAAACATCTCATCCTCTGTTGTCTCCTTCTTCTCCTGCCCTCAATCTTTCCCAGCATCAGGGTCTTTTCTAATGAGTCAGGTCTTTGCATCATGTGGCCAAAGTATTGGAGCTTCAGCTTTAGCATCAGTCCTTCCAATGAATATTCAGGACTGATTTTCTTTAGGATGGACAGGTTTGATCTCCTTGCAGTCCAAGGGGCTCTCAAGAGTCTTCTCCAACACCACTGTTCAAATGCATCAATATTTCAACACTCACCTTTCTTTATGGTCCAACTCTCACGTCCACATGACTACTGGAAAAACCATAGCTTTGATGAGACAGACATTTGTTGGCAGAGTAATGTCTCTGCTTTTTAATATGGTGTCTAATATGGTCATATCTTTTCTTCCAAGGAGCAGCGTCTTTTAATTCCATGGCTGCAGTCACCATCTGCAGTGATTTTGGAGCCCAAGAAAATAAAATCTCTATTTCCATATCTATTTGCCATGAAGTGATGGGACCGGATGCCATGATCTTCGTTTTTTGAATGTTGAACTTTAAGCCAACTTTTTCACTCTCCTCTTTCATGTCCATCAAGAGGCTCTTTAGTTCTTCTTCACTTTCTGCCATAAGGGTAGTGTCATCTGCATATCCGAGGTTATTGATATTTCTCCCTGCAATCTTGACCAGCTTGTGATTCATACAGCAGGGCATTTCACATGATGTACTCTGAATATATGGAGAAGGAAATGGCAACTCACTCCAGTATTCTTGCCTGGAGAATTTCATGGAAGAGCCTGGTGGGCTACAATCCATGGGGTCTCAAAGAGACAGACATGATTAAGTGGTTAACTTTGCTTTACTTTACTCTGCTTTTAAGTTAAATAAGCAGGTGACAATATACAGCCTTGGTGTACCCCTTTCCCAATTTGAAACCAGTCCATTGTTCCATGTCTGGTTCTAACTGTTGCTTCTTAATCTGCATACAGATTTCTCAGGAGGCAGGTAAGGTGGTCTGGTATTCCCATCTCTCTCAGAGTTTTCCACAGTTTGTTCTGATCCATACAGTCAAAGGATTTAGCATAGTCAATAAAGCAGAAGTAGCTGTTTTTCTGGAATTATCTTGCTTTTTCTATGATCCAGTGGATGTTGGCAATTTGATCTCTGGTTCCTTTGTCTTTTCAAACCACCCTGGGGATCTGGAAGTTCTTGGTTCATGTTCTGTTGAAGCCTGGCTGGGAGAATTTTGAGCACGACTTTGCTAGTGTGTGAGATGGCACCATCAGTCAGTGTGATTCTCTAGAGTAAGAGAGCAGTTATTACCAGTGGCAGTCTTACCCTATGACAAGTAGCCCAGCAGTAGGCTATTTAAAAGATGCTGTTATGTGGATGATCCTCCAAAACTTGATATTGAGAGAGGAAAAGATAGGCACAAATAGTACATACTGTGTGATGGTTACCACACGGTGAGGGAAATGCACTTAATGGAAAACTGAGCCTTAAGGTCATGGGAATATTTTATATCATTATCTTTGGTGTTCCAGAATCAAGTGTGAACTGTGGATGGGAGGTGGAAAGAAAAATGCTTACTATTTGCATCCTCGCAAAATATGATTCAAGATTTGTGCACAGGGTAGATAAGAAGAATCCTTGAGTAGAGGAGGATCATTATGACTCCATCTAAATAGTGAGGGAGCTTTTGTTCTTGTTTGCTTTCCTCCTAAACTATCAACTTGCTAATTAACCCTACACCTATTTCATTCCTGTTGGACATAAGACCTTCTCTCCTTTTTGCTTTCTTTTTTGTTTAATTTTTGTCCCTATTTATTTCTGTATTTTCCTATTCTTCTGCTTTTCCAATGGACAATTCAAAAGACATTCTTTGGCTAAGCTTTCATTCCAAACTCCTTTCCAACACTCAATATTTTCTTATATGAAATATGATTACTTTGAGTAAGCCCCATTGGAGCTGTTCTTTATAAAAACATTTTATATGGCTATAAATACATCACTTAAATTTAAGCACCCAGTTTTAACAACTCATGCTGCTCCCCTGGGACACACAGTTCAGAGTCCTGCTTGTCAGAAATATTGGATCAGACATGTACAGGCTATAGAGGTGTCTATCTACACAACCTAAGTAAGATGGTAGGTGTTGTGAGAGGGCATCAGAGAGCAGACACACTAAAACCATAATCACAGAAAACTAGCCAACTTGATCACAGGACCACAGTCTTGTCTGACTCAATGAAACTAAGCCATGCCGTGTGGGGCCACCCAAGACAGTCGGGCTATGGTGGAGAGGTCTGACAGAATGTGGTCCATGGAGAAGGGAATGGCAAACAACTTCAGTATTCTTTCCTTGAGAACCCCATGAACAGTATGAGAAGGCAAAATGTTAGGATACTGAAAGAGAAACTCCCCAGGTCAGTAGATGCCCAATATGCCCAAAAGATCAGTGGAGAAATAACTCCAGAAAGAATGAAGGGATGGAACCAAAGCAAAAACAATACCCAGTTGTGGATGGGACTGGTGATAGCAGCAAGGTCCTAAGCTATAAAGAGCAATATTGCATAGGAACCTGGAATGTAACGTCCAAAATCAAGGCAAATTGAAAGTGGTCAAACAGGAGATGGCAAGAGTGAATGTCAACATTCTAGGAATCAGCGAACTAAATGGACTGCAATGGGTGAATTTAACTCAGATGACCATTATATCTACTACTGTGGGCAGGAATCCCTTAGAAGAAATGGAGTGGCCCTCATAGTCAACAAAAGAGTCTGAAATGCAGTACTTGGATGCAATCTCAAAAATGACAGAATGATCTCTGTTCGTGTTGAAGGCAAACCATTCAATATCACAGTAATCCAAGCCTATGCCCCAACCAGTAATGCTGAAGAAGCCGAAGTTGAATGGTTCTATGAAGACCTACAAGACCTTTTAGAACTAACACCCCAAAAAGTTGTCCTTTTCATTATAGGGGACTGGAATGCAAAAGTAGGAAGTCAAGAAACACCTGGAGTAACAGGCAAATTTGGCCTTGGAGTACGGAATGAAGCCAGGCAAAAACTAATATAGTTTTGCCAAGAGAACGCACTGGTCATAGCAAACACCCTCTTCCAACAACACAAGAGAAGACTCTACACATGGACATCACCAGATGGCCAACACCGAAATCAGATTGATTACATTCTTTGCAGCCAAAGATGGAGAAGCTCTATACAGTCAGCAAAAACAAGACCTGGAGCTGACTGTGGCTCAGATCATGAACTCCTTATTGCCAAATTCAGACTTAAACTGAAGAGAGTAGGAATAACCACTAGACCATTCAGGTATGACCTAAATCAAATCCCTTACGACTATACAGTGGAAGTGAGAAATAGATTTAAGGGACTAGATCTGATAGACAGAGAGCCTGATGAACTATGGATGGAGCTTCGTGACATTATACAGGAGACAGGGATCAAGACCATCCCCATGGAAAAGAAATGCAAAAAGGCAAAATGGTTGTCTAAGGAGGCCTTACAAATAGCTGTGAAATGAAGAGGAGTGAAAAGCAAAGGAGAAAAGGAAAGATATTCCCATTTGAATGCAGAGTTCCAAAGAATAGCCAGGAGAGATAAGAAAGCCTTCCTCAGCGATCAATGCAAAGAAATAGAGGAAAACAACAGAATGGGAAAGACTAGAGATCTCTCCAAGAAAATTAGAGATACCAAGGGAACATTTCATACAAAAATGGGCTCAATAAAGGACAGAATCGTATGGACCTAACAGAAGCAGAAGATATTAAGAAGAGGTGGCAAGAATACACAGAAGAACTGTACAAAAAAGATCTTCATGACCCAGATAATCACAATGGTGTGATCACTCACCTAGAGCCAGACATCCTGGAATGTGAAGTCAAGTGGGCTTTAGAAAGCATCATTACTAACAAAGCTAGTGGATGTGATGGAATTCCAATTGAGCTATTTCAAATCCTTAAAGATGATGCTGTGAAAGTGCTGCACTCAATATGCCAGCAAGTTTGGAAAACTCAGCAGTGGCCACAGGACTGGAAAAGGTCCATTTTCAATCCAATCCCTAAGAAAGGCAATCCCAAAGAATGCTCAAACTACCGCACAATTGCACTCATCTCACACACTAGTAAAGTAATGCTCAAAATGCTGCAAGCCAGGCTTCAGCAATTCGTGAATTATGAACTTCCAGATGTTCAAGCTGGTTTTAGAAAAGGCAGAGGAACCAGAGACCAAATCGCCAATATCTGCTGGATCATCGAAAAAGCAAGAGAGTTCCGGAAAAACATCTATTTCTGCTTTATTGACTAAGCCAAAGTCTTCAACTATGTGGATCACAAAAAACTGGAAAATTCTGAAGGACACGGGAATACCAGACCACCTGACCTGCCTCTTGAGAAGCCTGTATGCAGATCAGGAAGCAACAGTTAGAACTGGACATGGAACAACAGACTGGTTCCAAATAGCAAAAGGAGTACATAAGGCTGTATATTGTCATCCTGTTTATTTAACTTATATGCAGAGTACATCATGAGAAACGCTGGGCTGGAAGAAGCACAAGCTGGAATCAAGATTGCCAGGAGAAATATCAATAACCTCAGATATGCAGATGACACCACCCTTATGGCAGAAAGTGAAGAAGAACTCAAAAACCTCTTGATGAAAGTGAAAGAGAAGAGTGAAAAAGTTGGATTAAAGCTCAACATTCAGAAAACTAAGATCATGGCATCTGGTCCCATCACCTCATGGGAAATAGATGGGGAAACAGTGGAAACAGTGTCAGACTTTATTTTGGGGGGCTTGAGAATCACGACAGGTGGTGACTGCAGCCATGAAATTAAAAGACGCTTACTCCTTGGAAGGAAAGTTATGACCAACCTAGGTAGCAGAATAAAAAGCAGAGACATTACTTTGCCAACAAAGTTCCGTTTGTTCAAAGCTGTGGTTTTTCCAGTGGTCATGTATGGATGTGAGATTTGGACTGTGAAGAAAGCTGAGCAGTGAAAAATTGATGCTTTTGAACTGTGGTGTTGGAGAGGACTCTTGAGAGTCCCTTGGACTGCAAGGAGATCCAACCAGTCCATCCTGAAGGAGATAAGTCCTGGGTGTTCACTGGAAGGACTGATGCTGAAGCTGAAGCTTTGATACTTTGCCCACCTCATGCGAAGAGTTAACTCATTGGAAAAGACCCTGATGCTGAGAGTGATTGGGGCAGGAGGAGAAGGGGATGACAGAGGATGAGAAGGTTGGATGGCATCACCTACTCAATGGGCATGAGTTTGGGTAAACTCTGGGAGTTTGTGATGGACAGGGAGGCTTGGCGTGTTGCAATTCATGGGGTCGCAAAGAATCAGACATGACTGAGCTACTGAACTGAACTGATTGATCCACACACGCAGCCATGAAATTAAAAGACACTCCTTGGAAGAAAAGTTATGACAACCTAGGCAGCATATAAAGAAGCATAGACAGTACTTTGCCAACAAAGGTCCATCTAGTTAAGTTTATGATTTTTCCAGTAGTCATGTATGGATGTGAGAGTTGGACTATAAAGAATGCTGAGTGCTGAAGAATTGATGCTTTTGAACTGTGGTGTTGGAGAAGACTCTTGAGAGTCCCTTGGATTGCAAGGAGATCTAACCATTCCATCCTAAAGGAAATCAGTCCTGATTATTCACTGGAAGGACTGATGTTGAAGTTGAAACTCCAGTACTTTAGCCACCTGTTGTGAAGAGCTGACTCATTTGAAAAGACCCTGATCTTTGGAAAGATTGAAGACAGGAGGAGAAGGGCATGGCAGAGAATTAGATGGTTGGACGGCATCACAGACTCAATGGACATGAGTTTAAGTAAACTCCCGGAGTTGGTCATGGACAGGGAGGCCTGGTGTGCTGCAGTCCATGGGGTCTCATATAGTCAGAAACGACTGAATGATTGAACTGAACTAAGCTGATCCACACAAACTTTTGTCTCTCACACTATTTAAATATTGATTCAATACATGGATGCCACAACTTCAGTTTTTACCAAAACATTTATTTTAGTCATTCTGTATATTTGCAGCATTAGTATCAATATATGATTAATGCTATTGTTTACAGGAGAAACAATTACAAAACTTGTTATGAAAAGAGGAATAATGTGGAATTTACCCATTATTTCATGGTGTGAAAAATGACACTGATGTGTATTGTAGGGATATGCGTGTATGTATAGTGCTAAGTCGCTACAGTTATGTCCAACTTTTTGTGACCCTGTGGACTATAGCCCACCAGGCTTCTCTCTCCATGGGGATTCTCTAGGCAAGAATACTGGAGTGGGTTGCCATGCTCTCCTCCAGGGGACTTTCCGGATCCAGGAATTGAATCTGTGTCTCTTATGTCTCCTTCTTTAGCAGGGTTCTTTACCGCTAGCGCCACCTAGGAAGCCACATTGCAGGAATATAGATTATCTTAAAGTTGGTTGGTTACTTTTCACAATTCTTTTCCCATTTTGAAGAAATGTAAAATAGAGATTTAAGCAAGAACCGTAAAGTAAGAGTAAAGAAATTATGAAAACAGCTTAAATTCACCTTTGCTATTTTGGTATAAATGAATCAATTTCAACTGAGGAAAGAGTGCTTTTTACGGTATGATGATTATGTTGATTTCTGGCAGCTATCAATTATAACTGATGTCCACTATAATCTTGACTGATGTTTAATGCCAATCATTTCCAGTTATTTTGGTTTAAAAAAGAAAAAGTTCTCATGAAATGAATTTACCTGCTTGACAACCCCCTTTGCAGTTTCCCTTATTAAGGATCTACTTTTGACATATCTGTATGTCTTTTAGAATTCTCATTATATCCTTCTTTTTACTGTCTCTCAGTTCTTCTATCCCCATCTCAACTTCTTCATATGAACTATACAAGGAAAAGCTTGACATTCCATGTCTGAGAAAAATATGTAGTGTCTATCCACAACAGATGGTATTTTATACCTATATCTATCTATTGATTAATATCTATTTCTCTGTCTATTTCTGGCATGCAAAATTAGAGTTAAGTTTTGTAGACTTACATACATGTCCAACTCTTTTGTGACCCCATGAACTTTAGCCCACCTCTCTCCCCTGTCCATGGGAATTCCCAGGCAAGAATACTGGAGTGGGTTGCCATTTCCTTCGCCAGGGGATCTTCCCCACCCAGAAATCCAGCCCAGATCTCCTGCTTGGCAGGCAGATTTTTTTTAATCACTGAACTACCTGAGAAGTCCCATATATATGTGTACTCTTTAACATATATATGTGTATATATATGTTTATATGTATGTATGAGAAAAATTGCAAGGGGTGTATGGGAAAACTACGTTTTCTTTGTTCTTTTAAAAAAATCTGATGAAGTATTATTAATATTATTTACATGATTACTCTGATTATGACCATAAATAGCATGGTCTTAATTTGTTGCCTTGAAAACACTGGTGGAAACTTGAAGCATTTATCTTCTGTGGCAATCCATAATATGTTTTGTATTAACGAGATTTTATATGTCTTTTAGTTTGAAACAGATAGTACTGGAAACTCTGGTGAAGAAGCATTATCAAATAATCCAATAATCCTTCCTGAGAGAGAAGGAGAGAAAGAGACAGATACTAGAGTTCTAATCGCTTGCCTTTAGTGACTTTGATATATTTTAAATCTGCAGTGCTAACCTGGTACAAAGTCAGGAACACTGCTGGGACTGGTTGGGGTTTTCCTTATGATGCAAGGTGAATGTTAAATCTTTTCCTTTGGTTTTGTGTGGTATCTTTGATTGATTTATTGATTTTCAATCTAAATTTGAGCCTTTCTCTCTAAAATCTCCAATTATCAGATAAGTTTTGCTGTAGTAATAAGCTACTCTAATATTTCACGGGCTTGCTGTTGTTGTTTAGTTGCTAAGCTGTGCATGACTCTTTTGTGACCCCGTGGACTGCAGCCCACCAGGTTCCTCTGTCTATGGGATTTCCCAGGCAAGAATACTGGACTTGCTTGCCATTTCCTTCTTCAGGGGATCTTCTGACCCAGGGATCAAACCTGCATTTTCTGCATTGGCAGGTAGATTCTTTCCCACTGAGCCACCAGGGGCTATGGTACAAGTATTTATTTACTTATTTTTGTGCTATGTTATCATTGCAAATTGGTTCTGACTCTGTTCCACCTTGCCTTAACTCTGGACTCAAGAATGAAGGAAGCAGACACTAGCTGGAACTTTGCTAATTCTCATGGCATAGAGGAAAAGAATATAGTACATTGGCTGTTACAGCTTCTGCTCAGAAATGTTACCCACCACTCTGGTCATGTTTTGTTGTCCTAAGCAAATAATATGGCCAGGCCTCACTTACACGGTGGTAATGTAATAATACCCCAGGGAGGTCAGTGAAAAGTATTTGTCATCACAGTGCATCCTACAGTGGGTCCTTTTCACCCTGTGTGTGAAATCACTTCAGTCATATCTGGCCTGTAGACCGTGGGGCTCCTCTGTCCATGGGATTCTCCAGGCAAGAGTAACTGGAGTGGGTTGCCATGCCCTTCTCCAGGGGATCTTCCAGACCCAGAGGTTGAACCTGCACCTCTTACATCTCCTGCATTGGCAGGTGGATTCTTTACCTAGCCCTAGTTAATCAGCCACACATAACTGAAAAATCACAACCTTCATTCTAGGTTTCTGTTTACCTAAGAAGAGATGAAAGAATAGAGTGCACAACTGTTCTGTCTGCCACGGTGGCCTGGAATCTGTCAGTGAACACCAAGTTGGAGACTTGATGATAGTAGGGGGTGTCTGTTTTATTCTTTTCTAAAGGTGGGAGAAAAGCATTTGTTTTTCTTTCTTTGAGGTAGGACCACAGAAAATCTATTTATTTGGGATAGAGTAACATCAAACAACTGGGTGTAATACTGTGCTCTCTAGAACATAAAATGAATATTTTGTATTTTTGTTCCAAGTTAAAAATAGAGGATTAATTCTGATGCATTTAGAATACAATTAGTTTTCATCAGTTTTTTTTTATACTTTTAAAGTAAATAAATGCATATTATTCTTAATTTAAATTGGTATTCACTGTATTACATCTGGAATAGTATGTAGATGATCTTTGTGTCCCTCCAGGGAGCTGGAGAGTTAGTTAAAACATCTTTGATGATGCATATTGATTTTATTTGAAGGTATGAGTTAAATGCATTAAGTAGAGCTAAAAATATACATGCATTTCATTAAATATATCAAGGTGATATTAGTTGTAAGATTACATCATTTAATAGAATATTAAAAGCATTTTTTTATCCTTTCACTACAGATATACATAATTTACTGACCTTGATATTATGCAAACTTGATTCAAAACTATAAGAAATAAATTACTAGTTTTTAAGGTCATAAATGTGGAGCTTTTACATGTGACAGATAGAACACTAGTATTCAGATATAATCTTGTTTTCCTCTAAAGATTATTGTTTTCATAGGTAAAATATAATTCCAGATGTTTTGTATTAGAACTGTAAGATTTTTGAAGAAGCAACTTTTCATATGCTTGGAATTAGTAAGAAAATTTTGAAAGAAACTTTTCTGTAATCTTGAGTCAGTTCTGATCCAGCCAGGATGACTATGGATGCCAATACTATAGGAGCCCTAGGGACAAATTCTACTGTGTGCTTGCTGACATTCACTGGATTTTCTTGGAAGTTTAATTTTGATGAATATGATTTCTTCCCCAATGAACAAGTTGGGACTGACTTTTTTGGGGGAAAGTTCACAGGGGTCAGACTTTTCTGCCTCAAATACCTACCCCAGATATCAGGCTTGCATGCATATGTGCTAACTCACATCAGTTGTGTTTGACCCTTTGCGACCCTATGGACTGTAGTCCGCCAGGCTCCTCTGTTCATGGGATTCTCCAGGCAGGAATATGGGAGTGGGTTGCCATACCCTCCACCAGGGGATCTTCACAACCCAGGGATAAAACCTGTATCTCCCACTCTGAAGGCAGATTCTTTACCACTGAGCCGCCAGAGAAACCCAAATATAAGTCACAATGCCAAAATGTAAGCATTTTAAAATATCCCTCTCTCTTCTAAAAAGTTTGTCTTGCCTTGGATTCCATGAGTCTCGACTCTCTTGACTTTTCTTCCAACATCTCCCAGTGTCCTTTGCTGCTTTCTCTTTCTCAGCACTGGCATCATTTTCCTCCCTGGTTTTCTTAACTAGTTCAAGTAAAACCCAAACTTCTCTAGGAGGGCATTTATAGGTTCTTTAGGATCTTTCCCCAACATAAATCTCTGCCTTCATTTCTATCAAGTCTTCAACTCCTTCATGCAGGCCATTTATTTTAATCATGCTAGCCAAACTGTCTCTTTTTTTCCCTTTGGTCTTTGTACATCCTATTCCTCTGCTTGGAACACATCTTTATCCCTCTTTGTCTTCTTTATGTCTCAGTGGCTTTTAAGTCTGACTTTGCTAACATCTCCTCCGTGGGTTTGGTAGCTTGTTTTGTGTCTCAGGGGACACTGTGCTTAATTATGATTGGCACTCATCTCACTTTACTGTAACTGCCTGTTTACTTACATTCTCTTCAACCCCTTGTTTGTGGTTGGAACAATCTTATTACTCATTGTGTCCCTAGTTCCTAGCAAAGTGACTAAAGGATGCTTATTATTTACATGGTTTAGAATGAATTAATGATAATCCTGAGTCATATCAAACTAAACCAAATGAAATGCTTTTGTTTCCTTATGTGAACTATAAGGTATAATATTGTTGATGACATTTTCACCTGGCTTTGCTAGTAACATGTAATATACTTTTGTGTGTGTGTATGTGTGTTAACTGCTTCAGCTCTGCCCATCTCTTTGTGACCCCATGGACTGTATCCACCCAGGCTCCTCTGTCCTTGGGATTCTCTAGGCAAGAATACTGGAGTGGGTTGCCATGCCCTCCTCCAGGGGATCTTTCCAATCCAGGGATTGAACCCGAGTCTCATATCTTCTGCATTGGCAGGCGGGTTATTTACCACCTGAGCCACCTGGGAAGCCCAATATACCTTTAATAAATGCTTATTTGCCATTCTGGCAATCAGAAATTGTGTTTGTCAATGAAATAAATACATATTTTTTTTTTTATCATCCTCCTTCCTCAAACTGTCCACTGACTGGTGGATACTAATGTTTTAAGTTCGGTTCAGTTGCTCAGTCATGTCCGACTCTTTGTGACCCATGAACTGCAGCACGCCAGGCCTCCCTGTCCATCAACAGCTCCTGGAGTTTACCCAAACCCAAGTCCATTGAGTTGGTGATGCCATCCAACCATCTCATCCTCTGTCATCCCCTTCTCCTCCTGCCCTCAATCCTTCCCAGCATCAGGGCCTTTTCCAATGAGTCAGCTCTTCGCATCAGGTGGCCAGAGTATTGGAGTTTCAGCTTCAACATCCGTCCTTCCAGTGAACACACAGGACTGATCTCCTTTAGGATGGACTGGTTGGATCTCCTTGCTGTCCAAGGGACTCTCAAGAATCTTCTCCAACACCACAGTTCAAAAGCGTCAATTCTTTGGCACTCAGCTTTCTGTATAACGTTTTAGCAGCTTATAAAGAAAGCATCTTACTCAGTCTCATCTCTTCTAAAATCTCTTCTAAAATCTAATAACCTTCTAAAAATAAATTACTGTTGCCCCCAAATCTTCAAAGACTAGTCCTTCCCTCCTTTGAATTTTCTGCCCCTGGTCCCTGAGCTGTAACACTGCAGGCTTCTCCTCTAATTGCACGTCTTTATCTCTGTACTACCACTGTCAATATTCAGTTTCAGAGTGTAAGTTTTCTTATCAACCCAAACCTGTCTCCATGCTCATAATTTTTTTTTAAAGCAGGCTTTATTAATGGCCTGGCATTCTGAGAAATTTCTTACTGTACTCTCAAGAGGATCTGGATCTTATGTGAATTCAGGGTTTTTTATGTGTCCAGTTGCTCAAGATAAAGTAGAGAGTTAGGCCTCAGAGAATCTGGGATTGTCATTTCGCTGGAAGATGAAATGAAACTTTCACAATTCATCTTGGCTCACAATTTACCATAATAAATGCTTCAGAGATGAATGCTTTTAACATTCACTGAGATTTTTCTGAACTTTAAAAAATGCATTCACTTTTACTATTCTCAAATTTATGTACTGTGAACATTTATTAAGAATAATTTATAAAACGCTGCTGAATTGTAATGAATTTAATAATGTATCTTGTTGTAAGATAGTCTTCTGATATTTACAGAACTTCAGTAAGCCTTTGAATACTTTTTCAAATTTTTTTCATTTTAATATTTAACAAGAGAATAATTGAGATCCCCACTACACTCACATTAATATATTTTATTAACTGTTGAGTGAGTTTGATTGTACATTATGTATTTTGCTATCAGGAGGTTAGTTATAACTACGAAAGCTAATATAGGAGATTATGTGAAGTCATTTGAAACAAAGGAGGAAAAAAAATTTCTCAAAAGATTAATCTTTATCAAAGAAAAACCACAAATCATACTTTTCCAGAATTATGTTTGTCACAGTCATTGCACTGGTGGAATTGTCCTTCAATATAGTTTTGTCTTGCCAGTTAAAAATAATCTTAAGAAAATGACAAGCTGTCCCACATAGTTTAGGTTGCGTATTTAGGGAAAAATTTCTCATGTGACTCAGCCCCATCTATTCAGGCTAAAACTGAATGCTGTGGCTTAATAATCTCTTCTCAAAGAAGTAAATATGTGTGAACTTTACCATTGGAATTTATCTCATTAGTTGTAATTGAATAAATCTTAAAATTGTTGACATATGAAGTTGGAGGGCAGGTACAATGAAAATACAATCTGGATGCTAGGAACTTTACATTGATATTTAACATGAATTTCAGACTTGCTGCTTAAAATTCTGCTAAGTACAATAAACTCAGACAGAGAGGGAAAATACTGTATGATATCACTTATATGTAGAATCTAAAAGTACAGCAAACTAGTGAGTGTAACACACACAGAAAAACAGCAGACTCACAGACACAGAGAACAGACTCATGGTTACCAGTGGGGAGAGGGAAATGGGGGCAAGACAGAGGTGGGGGATTAAGAAATAAAAACCACTAGGTCTAAAATAAACTCCAAGGATATATGGTACAACATGTGGAATATAGCAGATGTTTTATAATAACTATAAATGGAGTGGAACCTTTAAAAACTGTGAATCACTCTTATTATACACCTGGAATTTATATAATATTATATATCAAGTGCAGTGAAGTGAAAGTCATTCAGTTGTGTCTGACTCTTTGCGACACCATGGACTATACAGTAATCTCTGTAATCAGTTACTTGAAATGAAGTGAAAGTTGCTCAGTCTTGTCTGATCTTCGTGACCCCATGGACTATATAGTCCATGGAATTCTCCAGGCTAGAATACTGGAGAGGGTAGCCTTTCCCTTCTCTAGGGGGATCTTCCCAACTCAGGGATTGAACCCAGCCAGGTCTCCTGCATTGCAGGTGGATTCTTTATCAACTGAGCTATCAGGGACAGTTAGTTAAAAATGTTATGTATTAAATGATATATTGATTAAATTTCAGAGATAATTTACTTAAGGTAGAATATTTAAATGAAAAGCTCAAAGAGAAAAATATATTTCCTGTAATCTTATCACCTAATTAGCTATTCTCTTCTATAATCTGTAATTTCTATAAAGAAAATCTATAATTTTCTTCTATTAGCTTTCATACATACTGTCCTTAAGTATCCTCAGGGGGTTGGTCCCAGGAATCCCTCTGTGGATGACAAGGTCTGTGGGCTCAAGTCCCTTGCACTTGCTCCTCTCAATCCACTTCCACAGATTCAATAAAGGGCTGATCGAATATTTCCACTTGTATATTTATCATATAATAAGAATAGATTTCCGTTATACTTACAGTCATGAAAGAGAGTCATGTATCTCGTTTTCCTCAATTGAATTTCTTTCTCCTTTCTTGAATTGGTAGGAAATCTAATCTCTAATTTGTCCAAAGTTTTGTCACTGAACACCCATAGGCTACAATTTTCATGACCTCTTCACCTTTCTTAGAGTGGTTATACTTGTTACATCTAGAACTTTTCAGCTGCTATTCATCTTCTCTCTATGTTCTTTGATTTTCCTAGTAATGTCAAGCAACCATATTTCCAGGGTTATTTTTAAGTATGCAATGTTAAGCTTAAAATAATATTTAAAAAAGCAATCCCAATGCTTTTGGTTCATGAGTTGTGATAATATGTTTCAATTTAAAAGGTTAAGGAAATAATTTGGATTTTAATTGTGACAAAATTTAGTATTTTTGTTAAGAAGGCTACTTATAAACTGTAAAGCTCAAATCTTTCTGGTGATATTTTGTGTTTACATGTACTACCATCTATGTACCTTGCTCTATCAGAACATGGTGTTCCCATTTCCAATTCTTATCTACAAATACAGAATTAATTTTGGATAATGTTAGGTGTAGAAGGAAGAAGGGCATTTTACTTTTACTTCACTTTTCTAAAGTTTTATTGAATTTGTTACAATATTGCTTCTCTTTTGTTTTGGTTTTTTGGCTGAGAGTCATCTGGGAACTTTGCTCCCCAACCAGGGATCCAGCCCACAACCCCTGCTTTGGAAAGCAAAGTCTTAAGTTTGGACCAGGAGGGAAGTCCCTAGAAAGGCATTTTAAATAAAAACAAATGTAACATTTTTGTTTCATTTACTCAATGGTTTTATGTCCCTCAGTAGAATTTAAATTTTATGTAGATTTAATATGTTTTTATTAATTTTGTAAATTTCTAAGAATTTTCTTTTTGTTGCTCTGTAAATGGTAACTTTTATTTCATTATATTTGATTTTTGAAACTGGCTACAGTAGAGCTTTTATTGTTTCTAATACCTTACAAGATTTGATTCTCTTGGTATTTACCAATACATGTATATCATCTACCACTAGTGCCTGCTTCTATCTTTCAATTTTTATTTATTTTTTCTATTATCTAGTTGCACTGGACAGTTTAGAGCAGTGTTAGGTTGTAATGGTGCAGCAGTTACTATTATTTATCACATTTCTACGTGCTCTAAACATCCGTATATTTTAGAGTTGACATCACTCTGGTCATGCGTTCTTCTGATGGATTTGTTGATTCAGTTTGCTCTAAGCCTGTTTAAAACTTTTGCATCCTATTTAAACTCATGGTCTTGGTTTTATTGTGGTATCTTGTTCAGATTTTGGTGTCAATGTCAAGTTGACTGTGTGAAAAAGCAATGGTGAGTGTGATGGTTAATTGTGTTTGTCAACTTGAATAGACTGTGCTGCCCAGTTGTTTGACAAATACTACTTTAGATCTTACTGTAAAAATATTTTGTAGGTGCTATCAACATTGCTGCTGCTTCTACTAAGTCACTGCAGTCGTGTCCGACTCTGCAACCCCATAGACCCACCAGGCTCCCACCGTCCCTGGGATTCTCCAGGCAAGAACACTGGAGTGGATTGCCATATCCTTCTCCAATGCATGAAGGTGAAAAGTGAAAGTGAAGCTGCTCAGTCGTGTCCCACTCTTAGGGACCCCATGGACTGCAGCCCACCAGGCTCCTCCATCCATGGGATTTTCCAGGCAAGAGTACTGGACTGGGGTGCTATTGCCTTCTCTGGCCATCGACATTAACTATCAGTTAATTCTAAGTAAAGGCGATTACTATCAATAACAACAGGCGGCACGTCATCTAACCAATTAAAGAACAAAATCTAAGGTTTCCTGGGAAGGAGGGAATTCTGTCTCAAAATTGCAGCAAACTCAGAAAACTTGCCTGAGTTCCCAACATGCTCTTCTCTCTCATAGACTGAAACTTACTCAACCCCCATAGTTTCTGAACCATTGGTTTCAGTTGGTTCAGCCTCTCTGGAGAACCCTGAGTGGCATATTAGCTTTCCTTTTCCCTTCTCTCTCCATGATTAGGAAGGCAGTATAGATCCATGGACAGGCTTCCCAGGTGGCACCAGGGGTAAAGAGCCCACCTGCCCATTCGGGAAATATAGAGACCTGGGTTTGACCCCTGGGTCGGGAAGATCCCCTGGAGGAGGGCACAGCAACCCACACCAGTATTCTTGCCTGGAGAAACCCACGGAAGAGGAGACTGGCAGGCTGCAGTCCATGGGGTCGCAAAGAGTCAGACATGACTGAAGTGACTTAGCACACACACACACAGATCCATCGACAGGGAAGCCTGGTGTGTTACAGTCCTGGGGTTGTAAAGAGTCCCACATGACCTAGCAACTAAACAACAACATAGATCCATGGGGGCTTCCTTGGTGACTCAGTCATAAAGAATCCGCCTGCCCGTGTAGAAGATCTGAGTTTGATATGTGGGTTGGGAAGATACCCTGGAGAAGGAAATGGTAACCCACTCCAGTATTCTTGCCTGGAAAATCCCATGGACAGAGGAGCCTACAGTGCATGGGGTCACAAAGAATTGGACCCAATAGTGGTTAAACCACCACCACATAGACTGCATGGTAGTTAGGAGGACGGATACTGAAGATATAACCTTAAATTTTCTGTCTACATATCCATCACTTAGGAATAGTGGCAATTGTGTTTTTTCCTTTCCAATCATCA
Source organism: Odocoileus virginianus (assembly GCF_023699985.2). Lineage (NCBI taxonomy): Eukaryota > Metazoa > Chordata > Mammalia > Artiodactyla > Cervidae > Odocoileus > Odocoileus virginianus. The sequence goes on along the minus strand of NC_069703.1, from coordinate 4,135,426 downwards.
TCTATTTTCTGTTGTTGCTGTTCTCATATTACTGTACTGCTTAGGATCTCTAATAAAATGTTAAATAAGATAGGTGATATTATTTTGTTTTCTTTCTTCTCTCAAAGGGAAAAGACGTTTTGTTTCAGTTTTTTTGCTTTTTGTTAATATAGAATAAATACTAGACAAAAAACCTTATTGCATTATTTGTAAATGCATTTGAAAAATAAATGCCATAATTCAATAAACTAAACGTGTGAAGAGCTTCTCCCATTTGATGTTATGTATATTTGTAAGATATATTTCTCATCTATGGAAGCTGTTAAAATCAGTTATTAAAATAATGTGAGCATAGAAACAGTTATTCATATCACTCTGTCATTAAATGTTAAAATTTCAAAAATAATTAAGCAGAGAGTCAATAGCAGTACATCAGTGAAAATTATCAAAGATAAAATTCTATTGAGAGCAAAGTTCTTTTATATTGTAAAGAAACTTAAAAAACAAAATTATTTGAAAATATTGTTATTTATTCTTAATTATTTTTACATGTTTATTTTTTGCTTTTATCTCCTGAATAAAATATGTTAATGCATGGATATATTCAGTTCAGTTCAGTTCAGTTGCTCAGTCATGTCTGACTCTTGTGACCCAATGACTGCAGCATGCTAGGCTTCCAAGTCCATCACCAACTCCTGGAGCTTACTCAAACTAATGTCTTTTGTGGCAGTGATGCCATCCAAACATCTCATCCTCTGTCGTCCCCTTCTTCTCCCAGCTTCAATCTTTCCCACCACAAGGGTCTTTTCCAGTGAGTCAGTTCCTCCCATCACGTGGCCGAAGATTGGAGTTTCAGCTTCAGCATCAGTCCTTCCAATTCCGGAATTCAGGGCTGATTTCCTTTAGGATTGACTGGTTGGATCTCCTTGAAGTCCAAGGGATACTCAAGAGTCTTCTCCAACACCACAGTTCAAAAGCATCTATTCTTTGGCGCTCGGCTTTCTTTATAGTCCAACTCTCACATCCATATATGACTACTGGAAAAAGCAGAGCTTTGACTAGATGGACCTTTGCTGGCAAAGTAATGTCTCTGCTGTTTAATATGCTGTCTAGGTTGTTCATAGCTTTTCTTTCAAGGACCAGGTGTCTTTTAATTTCATGGTTGCAGTCACCATCTGTGGTGATTTTGGAGCCCCCCAAAATAAAGTCTGCCACTGTTTCCATTGTTTCCCTATCTATTTGCCATTAAGTGATGGGACTGGATGCTGTGATCTTAGTTGTTTGAATGTTGAGTATTAAGCCAACTTTTTCACTCTCCTCTTTCACTTTGATTAAGAGGCTCCTTAGTTCTTCTTCACTTTCTGCCATAAGGGTGGTGTCATCTGCATGTCTGAGGTTATTGATATTTCTCCAGGCAATCTTGATTCCAGCTGTGCTTCATTCAGCCCAGCATTTCTCTTGATGTACTCTGCATATAAGTTAAATAAGCAGGGTGATAATATACAGCCTTGACATACTCCTTTTCCTATTTGGAACCAGTCTGTTGTTTCATGTCCAGTTCTCACTGTTGCTTCTTGACCTGCATACAGATTTCTCAAGGGGCAGTTCAGCTGGTCTGGTATTTCCATCTCTTTCAAAATTTTCCACAGTTTATTGTGATCCACAGAGTAAATGCTTTGGCATAGTCAATAAAGCAGAAATAGATGTTTTTCTTTAACTCTCTTGCTTTTTTGATGACCTAATGGATGCTGGCAATTTGATCTCTGGTTCCTCTGCCTTTTCTAAAACCAGCTTGAGCATCTGGAGGTTCACAGTTCATATACTGTTGAAACCTGGCTTAGAGAATTTTGAGCATTACTTTACTAGCATGTGAGATGAGTGCAATTTTGTGGTAGTTTGAACATTCTTTGGCTTTGCCTTTCTTTGGAATTGGAATGAAAACTGACCTTTTTTAGTTCTGTGGCCAGTCCTGAGTTTTCAAAATTTGCTGGCATATTGAGTGCAGTACTTTCACAGCATCATCTTTTAGGATTTGAAATAGCTTAAAAGAAATTCCATCACCTCCACTAGGTTTGTTCCTAGTGATGCTTCCTAAGGCTCACTTGACTTTGCATTCCAGAATGTCTAGCTCTAGGTGAGTGATTGCACCATCCTGTTTATCTGGGCCACGAAGATCTTTTTTGTACAGTTCTTCTGTGTATTCTCGCCACCTCTTCTTAATATCTTCTGCTTCTCTTAGGTCCATATCATTTATTGAGTCCATCTTTTCATGAAATGTTCCCTTGGTGTCTCTGTTTTTCTTGAAGAGCTCTCTAGTCTTTCCCATTCTATTGTTTTCCTGTCTTTTTGGATATATTACCAATAAATAAATATAAATATATAAATATGGGGTAATATTGGCAAGAACAAACCTCTTCTGATAGTCATGGTAAAAATGTTTGGTAATTTTTATACCATAGTATTCTGTGCAATCATAGTGTATCTGATTGAAATTTAAACACTACCATAAGACTTGAGCTCTCAAAATTTTGATAGGTTTTTAGTGAGCATTACCATGTGGTTAAGAACATTTCTCTCCAGGGCAGGATATACATGAAAACCAGAGTGTTTTTAAGGAATGGGCAGATAGATAGGAGGCATGCGTGAAAGTCAAAGGTACAGATAAAAACAGAAACTAGTTTTTAAACTTGGTATCTAGATTGAAAGAAGGGATCAAAGGAATGATCCAGAAGTATTTATCTTGATTGTCTGGATAAAATAGTTAAAGGTTGGTGGTTAAACCCTTTGTAAGGAAAAAAAAAAATAAACAATTCCTTAGGTACAGAGCTGCAGGAAGTTGTTGACATATACAGTATCTCTATAGACAGTTCACCTCTGAGGTAGGCTGAGGGAGATACACTCAAATAACCATTCTTCTGCTAAAGTTCTGCTAAATCTCTGAGACATCCAAACAAAGATGCCAAGTATACAGGTGGATATATGAGTCGGAAGTTTAGACAAGATTCAGAGTAGGAGGTATTTATTAATTGGTTATGGTATTTTAGAAGGTAATAAAACTTTAAGAAAGGAGTAGATGAGGTTACTTAGGGAAAGAGTATATAATGAGAAAATAATCATAGATGCAATCTGGGATTTAAAATTCAAGTATCAGACAAAGATATGATGATGGGGACTGAGGTGAAATAGCTAGAGAAGAGAGAAAATAAGAGTGAAGGAACATGGATGCTGATAAAAAAAATAACCATTCTATATTCTTCATAAATATCTTCATAAATATCTCATAAAATGCAGGTTATTGGCTACTACATAATAAATAACTTATAACACAGTTCAGTTTTTCACCCTAAAAGGCTAAAAATCTCTACCTATATATACCTCATTTTGGAGAAGAATCAAAACTAAGGATGGACGAAGTGCTCCCTTTATTCATGTAAGTACTTTTCTGGCATCTAGAAAGGTCCTCATATTCTGATCTGTTCTCTTTTCATTTGGGTAAACAGCAGACGAACAGGAAGTGCTTCTGTTGTGCTTCCTATTTTACACCTGCCCTGAGGATTTATCTGATATTCACAGCTGTCATTGGTACGCTGCTTCCTGCCCCAGGTTGAAAGAGGGCTTTAGATTGAGTAAGCATGAGTGGGTGCAGTTATAATTGGTTGACAGCAGAAAGAGTGAACAAGTTGTCCAACTGATGCAAGAATCCTTTGGATGAGCCAAGCAGAGATATTACTGTAACAAGGCAGCGGGATGAAGTCAGTAGTGGGAAAAATTCAGGTTCTCTTTCTTTCATTTTGATCCTGGAGTCGCTGGAAGGCTTAATTCAGAGAAGTAATATAGATTCTTCTTTTTGCCTTGCACAATTTGTTGGTACCCTCAGGTTGATAATTTAGAGAAATAATTGTTGAATTATTAAATCCCCCCCAAAAGATAGAATTCGTTTAACAATTGCTGTGAAATCATGCATAAGATCTAACCCACACAGGTCTTTATTATATCTGGTCTATAGAAAAAAGGAGCAAGAATTGGAATCTAATTATATCTGGTAGAAAGCCAAGCTAAAGGTAAGGAGGATTCTACTAGACTGGTAAAAATGACAAATAAATATTGTAGAATATTTCAAATTGCTAGAATGGAATGTAAATTTAATTCATTGGTCTTTATCTCTACTATTTTAATAAAAGTAGAATTTTCTTCATGATAATGTCATTAGTTCAAAAGTATCGTGTTTAACTCCCCTCCAAACTCTATTATACTAAAGTCAATCCAGTTGTATTCTGGATTTAATATAAGGCTTTTCACAGTCTGATAGTCGCTCAGTCATGCCTGGCTCTTTGCAATCCCCTGGACTGTAGCCCGCCAGGCTCCTCTGCCCATGGAATTCTCCAGGCAAGATTACTGGAGCGGGTTGCCATGCCCTCCTCCAGGGGATTTTGCTGACCCAGGGATCCTGCATTGCAGGACTCACAGTCTGAGAAGATCTCAATTCTTAGTTTGCTAGTTGCATCATTGTCCCAAATGTTATACATTTGGATGTATAACAAGAAGATACCAATAATCATAGTAAGAGACTGTGGTGGCTTTTTTTGGGGGTGGGGTGGGAGTGATATAAAACTTTAAGAAGTTGTTTAAATAAAATGAGAAGTGAGAGATAACTTTTCATGGAGCTATGAGTTCTCAGGTATCCCCACGTTCCACATAGGCACAGTTGGTGAGAAGATAACAGTGCACATCCTCAGGAGTCTGTATCATTCTCTAGAACTCCGTGATGCAACCTGAGCCGCTTGACTGTTGTGGAGATCTAGTCCTGCATCTAGGACCTTACAAGATACAGGAAATGACTGAAAAATTCTGTTTACTGCATGATAGAGTGAAGATGTTGTTTCCCAGTAGCATCTCTCTGAAGCTCCAGACTTTAGGTATCTCTGAGCTCATTTCTCCACAAAGAAACCATGAAGTGATGTCAAATAATTAATCACCTAAAATATTTACCCCATGCCTATTTCCACCATTAATATACTCAAGAAAATGAATAAATCTTAATTATACTTTTGTGTATATTGTTCCCTGTATTTCATATATTTGAAAATTAAAAGTTGATAAAATATCTCATTTTTGATGTAGATAATTGACACCATGTGTATGCAGCTAAAGGTGAAAAGTAAAAATATTCCCTTTCTTTAAATGTGAATAGCAATGTAAATCCATGGCTGATTCATGTCAATGTATGGCAAAAACCACTTCAATATTGTAAAGTAATTAGCCTCCAATTAATAAAAATAAATGAAAAAAATTTAAATTAAAAAATAATAATAATAAATGTGAATAGCAGCCCCGAAGCATTGGAGGGACTGCAGTCACATTGCTTGGCTTCCACTTTCTCTTTCACATAAAGAGACTGAGAAGTCCAAATTTAAAAAATTTGTTGTAGATTCCCTTGTAGTTTGGGCTTTGGATTTCAGTTATTCTCTGGAAAACAGATACATCTGTGAGAGGTTTAGAAGGCAAAAGGGAGGTAGACACCAACTTCCTACTGCTATTGCAGCCTGCAAACAACATCCAGAAACACTGATATTTATAAACAATTGACAAAGCTTGTAATTTCTTAACCTATTTCTGTCAGGTTTTAACATTTGTTTACATAGAATTAATTCCTTGAGTCTTCTCTCATCTCAGGATTATGATTTTCCAAGTAAAAAACTCTGCCCTTTTCTTACCAGGAGTGCTGATGGGTTCTTTGCTTACTTTACTGTTTGCTTTATTACCGTTGATTATTTTTGGTTCCTTTCACTAGGTTTTTGGGAGAAGGTCTTTGAATCTCAATATTGTCCTTCTGCTATGCTATCCTGTCCCCTAGGTGCATTCAATCTTTATGGGTGGTGTGAGTGCCAGGGAAAACATAGGCAAACCTCATTTTATCTCTTTTCACTTTATTGTGCTTCACACGTACTGTGTCTTGTTTTACAAATAGAAGGTTTGTAACAGCCCTGTATTGAGCAAGTCTATTGGTGCCATTTTTTCCAACAGCATTTGTTCCTCTCATGCCTCTGCATCACATTTTGGAAATTCTCACAATATTTCAAACCTTTTCATTACAATTGTATTTGTTATGATGATCTGTTATGAATAATCTTTGGTGTTACTACTATGATTTGCTAAAGGCTCAGATGATGGTTAGAAATTTTAAGCAATATAACAGATGTTAATTAAGGCATGTGAGTTGTTTTTTAGGCATAATGCTATTGTACACCTAATAGACTGCAGTACAGTATAAACATATCTTTCAGTTCAGTTCAGTTGCTAAGTCGTGTCCAGCTCTTTGCGACCCCATGAACCGCAGCATGCCAGGCCTTCCTGTCCATCACCAACTCCTGGAGTTTACCCAAAGTCATGTCCATCGAGTCAATGATGCCATCCAGCCATCTCATCTTCTGTCATCCCCTTCTCCTCCTGCCCCCAATCCCTCCCAGCATCAGGGTCTTTTCAAATGAGTCAGCTCTTCGCATCAGGTGGCCAAAGTATTAGAGTTTCAGCTTCAGCATCAGTCCTTCCAATGAATACCCAGGACTGATCTCCTTTAAGATGGACTGGTTGGATCTCCTTGCAGTCCAAGGGACTCTCAAGAGTCTTCTCCAACACTACAGTTCAAAAGCATCAATTCTTCAGCTCTCAGCTTTCTTCACAGTCCAACTCTCACATTCATACATGACCCCTGGAAAAACCATAGCCTTGACTAGATGGACCATTGTTGGCAAAGTAATGTCTCTGCTTTTTAATATGCTTTCTAGATTGGTCATAACTTTCCTTCCAAGGATGAACTAAAAACCAAAAAAGTGTTATGTGCTTTATTGTGATAGTCACTTGATTGTGGGGCTCTGGACTAAACCTACAATATCTCTATGGTATGCTTGTAATCCACTCAGTTGGGTCGGTTTACAGGAACCACCAAACCTGGAAAATGAGCTAGCCATCTCACAGTTTTTTTTAAATTTTTATTTCTCCCACTCAGTAGTAGATAACTCATGAAGCAACATGTATCGACAAAGATTTGTCTGCATTGACTACATTGAAAGATACCAAAGGCCTGAGGTACTCAAGAATTCCCTAAATTGTGGGCTTGGTAAATTCTTTAGCATTCACACATCTGCCCCATTTCAATTGCATCTTTGTTCACCGTATAACCTCTTCTGAAGTCATTCCCCACACTTCTCTCTAAGCCAGTAAGAACTTCACTAGATACTTGCCATTTACTGTTTACTTACTTTGCTTGTTGCTTTTTACATATAATATGGTTATTAGAAGTAGGGTAGGCATGGGGTTAGGAGAGTGAATTGTAACTGGTAATGGCACCAGTTAAGTTCTGTCTCAGCCAGGACCTCCCCTCCATTTGACTGAAAGTCACTTGTGTTTCTGCCTCATCCCATCTTATGCTAACAGTAATTTAAAGACTTTGTAGTTGCTGTCTCCTTGTCTAGTTTGATGTCTTTAATGTCTCCCCAAATTTACTAAGATCCAAAGCATTCCCACTCTTTAGTTCAAATACATCTTTTTATTCATTTGTCCAAATACATCTATTTACTGTGTAATAAATTTATAGCTTATAATTATTTTCATATTATCTTTATGACAAATGCTAAATAGTATAAATTAATTTTCTTATCAGTATTAAAAACTATGAAAAATATAAGTACATGAAAAAAAGATTTTTATCCTTTAATCAGCATGAATTAATATTTTTTTTACTTCTTTTATCACCTGCTTAAATCATTATATGATGAAACATGATGTAATTAGGATGCAGAATTAGAATAGGTCAATAATAATGATTTAAAGAACTGAAAATTTTAAAAATCACACAGTATTTTATAATTTACAAATGTATCATCATGCAATTTGATAAAGTTACTTTTTTCTTATAAGAAGGACTACTGCAAAGGGAATTCTTGAATTAATAGAAGCCTCATGAATAATGGCAAACAGATGCTTCATGAAAGAGAATGAAACCACGCTTCATGGTGGCCTTGAATATGAAATTTCCTTTCTGAAAGTGCTTCTGGGTTTTCAGTTAGCCCTTGGAATTGAACAGAACTTGCACTTTTGTGTGTAGAGATCAAATATTTCATGGATTCAAGGACCTGTCTAATTGCTTGTGAATACTGAGAATCCTGTAAGAATAATAGAAATAAATTATTGTGAAGGAGCAAAGAACACAGATCTAGGGGTGGATTTTTAAGAGCAAAGACTGAGATATTTCATTACATTTTGGAAGAATTGTTGCTTGAAATCTCATGTTAAGATGTGTTCATTCAGGTGCCAAGAGCAGTAGGTTGATGGATTACCGTACAAAGGGGAAAAAAGGAGAGGAAGGTACAGCACTACATATGTTACTAAACTCATTTCACCTGTAAAGGATAGAATATTGATTTCATTCATCTCACTTAGTTGGGAGTATGACTTAAGAAAAATTCAAGTTCATTGACATCAAGTCTAAGATGACAGGATTGTATTGAGAACAGAAAAAAAGGGACTAGAAAAATGATAAATGTAACTTCATTAAGAAAATTTAAAAACACTATTTTTCTTCATGATAAGGCAGCAAAGGAGCCAGAGATTCTGGCTGCATCTTTAATCTGTGGTGACCTCAATAGCATTTGTGATCTATGGGCTTTAAATTATGGGCATGCATGAATGTGTGTGTGTGTGTGTGTGTGTGTGTGTGTTTCAAAAACAAGCAGGACACACAGGTCAATAGAAGTAGTGCATAAAACTCTTTTTCCCTGAAAGATACTTGTTTTACATGTGCATGTGTTTTGGAAATAACAAGAAACTTTATAAAATAATTCAATAAATATAATATTTCACTTTCACAGTTTTTTCATCAAAATAATTATAGTTTTTTCACCTATTAAATTTTTTTTTTTACTTTTTAATATACTTTAAAAAAATTAAAGCAAAATTTTATGAAATTTTTATAGGTTACTTTCAATTTACAGTTATCACAAAATATTGGTTATATCCTTTGCATTGTATAATACAACCTTGAGCCTATCTTATACCCAATAATCTGTACCACCCACTCACCCACCCCTATTTTGATCCCCCCATTTCCCAAAACTGGTAACAGCTAGTTTGTTCTCTATATCTGGGAATCTGCTTTTTTTGGTTATGTTCACTAGTTTGTTGTATTTTTTAATTTCCACATATATATAAGTGATATCATACAATATGTCTTTCTCTATCTAACTTACTTCACTTAGCATAATACCTGCCAGATTCATACATGTTACTGCAAATGGCACATTTTCATTCGTTTAATGACTGAGTAGTATCCCATTATATTTATATAGATACGTGTGAGTGTGTGTGTGTGGTATATGGCTATACACACATACATATATGGGCTTTCCAGGTGGCTCAATGGAAAGAATCCACCTGCTAATGCAGGAAATGTCGATTCCATCCCTGGGTAGGAAGATACCCTGGAGAGGGAAATAGCAACACACTCCAGTATTCTTGCCTGGAAAATCCCGTGGATAGAGGAGTCAGGTGGGCTATAGTCCATGGGTCAGAAAATGTCTGACATGACTTAATAACTGAGCATACCTATGTTCCACATCTTTTTTTTTTTTTTTTTTAATCCATTCATCTATTGATGGACCATCTGGTGATGTCCATGAGTGGAGTCTTCTCTTGTGTTGTTGGAAGAAGGTGTTTGCTATGACCAGTGCATACTCTTGGCAAAATTCTGTTAGCCTTTGCCCTGCTTCATTTTGTACTCCAAGGCCAAACTTGCCTGTTACTGCAGGTATCTCTTGACTTCCTACTTTTGCATCCCAGTCCCCTATAATGAAAAGGACATATTTTTGGGGTGTTAGTTCTAGAAGGTCTTGCAGGTCTTCATAGAACCATCCAACTTCAGTTTCTTCAGCATTACTGGTTGGGGCATAGACTCAGATTACAGTGATATTGAATGGTTTGCCCTGGAAATGAACAGAGATCATTCTGTTGTTTTTGAGATTGCATCCAAGTACTGCATTTCAGACTCTTTTGTTGACTATGATGGCTACTCCATTTATTCTAAGGGATTCTTGCCCACATTAGTAGATATAATGGTCATCCAAGTTAAATTCACCCATTCCAGTCCATTTTAGTTCACTGATTCCTAAAATGTCGACACTCACTCTTGCCATCTCCTGTTTGACCACTTCCAGTTTACCTTGATTCATGGACCTAACATTACCGTTTCCTATGCAATATTGTTCTTTACAGCATTGGACTTTACTACCATCACCAGTCACACCCACAAGTGGGTGTTGTTTTTGCTTTGGTTCCATCTCTTCATTCTTTCTGGAGTTATTTCTCCACTCTTCTCTGGTAGCATATTGGGCACCTACTAAGCTGGGGAGTTCATCTTTTTGGGGAGTGTCCTATCTTTTTGCTTTTTCATACTGTTCATGGGGTTCTAACTAGATGGTCTTCACCAGATAGTCAATACCAAAATCAACAGATGGTCAATACTGAAATCAGATTGATTATATTCTTTGCAGCCAAAGATGGAGAAGCTCTATACAGTCAGCAAAAACAAGACCGGGAGCTGACTGTGGCTCAGATCATGAACTCTTTATTGCCAAATTCAGACTTAAATTGAAGAAATAGGGAAAACCAGTAGATCATTCAGGTATGACCTAAATCAAATCCCTTATGATTATACAGTGGAAATAAGAAATAGATTCAAGGGATTAGATATGATAGACAGAGTGCCTGAAGAACTATGGATGGAGGTTCGTGACATTGTACAGGAGGCAGTAATCAAGACCACCCCAAGAAAAAGACACGCAAAAAGGCAAAATGATTGTCTGAGGAGACCTTACAAATAGCTGAGAAAAGAAGAGACATGAAAGGCAAAGGAATAAGGCAAGATATATCCATTCAAATGCAGACTTCCAAACAATAGCAGGGAGAGATAAGAAAGCCTTCCTCGGTGATCAGTGCAAAGAAATAACAGAAAAAAATAGAATGAGAAAGACTAGAGATCTCTTCAAGAAAATTAGAGATACCAAGGGGACATTTCATGCAAAGATGGGCACAATAAAGGACAGAAATGGTATGGACCTAACAGAAGCAGAAGATATTAAGAAGAGGTGGCAAGAATACACAGAAGAACTGTACAAAAACCATCTTCATTACCCAGATAACCACAGTGGTGTGTTCACTCACTTAGAGCCAGACATCCTGGAATGTGAAGTCCAGTGGTCCTTAGGAAGCGTCACTACGGACAAAGCTAGTGGAGGTGATGAAATTTCTTTTGTGCTATTTCAAATCCTCAAAAATGATGCTGGAAAAGTGCTGCTCTCAATGTACCAGCAAATTTGGAAAACTCAGCAGTGGACACAGAACTTGAAGAGGTCAGTTTTCATTACAATCCCAAAGAAAGGCAGTTCCAAATAATGTTCAAACTATCACACAATTGCACTCATCTTACACGCTAGCAAAGTAATGCTCAAAATTGTCCAAGCCAGACTTCAACAGTACATGAACTATGAACTTCCAGATATTCAAGCTGGATTTAGAAAAGGCAGAGGAACCAGAGATCAAATTGCCAACATCCATTGGGTTATCAAAAAAGCAAGAGAGTTCCAGAAAAACATCTACTTCTGCTTTATCGGCTACAGCAAACTCTTTGATTGTGTGAATCACAATAAACTGTGGAAAATTCTGAAAGAGATGGGAATACCAGACCACCTGACCTGCCTCCTAAGAGATCTGTATGCAGGTCAGTAAGCAACAGTGAGATTTGGACATGAAACAGCAGACTGGTTCCAAATAGGCAAAGGAGTACGTCATGGCTGTATATTGTCCCTGCTTATTTAACTTATATGCAGAATGCCAGACTAGATAAAGCACAAGCTGGAATCCAGATTGCTAGGAGAAATATCAATAACCTCAGACATGCAGATGACATCACCCTTATGGCAGAAAGTGAAGAAGAACTAAGGAGCCTCTTAATCAAGGTGAAAGAGGGGAGTGAAAAAGTTGACTTAAAACTCAACTTTCTAAAAACTAAGATCATGGCATTCGGTCCCATCACTTCATGACAAATAGATGGGGAAACAATGGAGACAGTGAGACACTTTATTTTTTTGGGCTCCAAAATCACTGCAGAAGATGGCTTCAGCCATGAAATTAAAAGATGCTTGCTCCTTGGAAGAAAAGCTATAACCAACCTAGACAGCATATTAAAATTCAGAGGCATTACTTTGCCAACAAAGGTCCATCTAGTCAAAGTTATGGCCTTTCCAGTATTCATGTATGGATGTGAGACTTGGACTATAAAGAAAGCCGAGTGCCAAAGAATTGATGCTTTTGAACTGTGGTGTTGGAGAAGACTGTTGAGAGTCCCTTGGACTGCCAGGAGATAAATCAGTCCATCCTAAAGGAAATCAGTCCTGAATATTCACTGGAAGGACTGATGCTGAAGCTGAAACTCCCATACTTTGGCCACCTGATGCAAAGAACTGACTTGTTGGGAAAGACCTTGATGCTGGGAAAGATTGAAGGCAGGAGGAGAAGGGGATGACAGAAAAGAGATGTTTGGGTGGCATCACCAACTCAATGAACTTGAGTCTGAGTAAGCTCCCGGAGTTGGTGATGGACAGGGAAGCCTGGCATGTTGCAGTCCATGGGGTCGTAAAAAGTCAGACATGACTGGATGACTGAACTGTGTTGATGGACACTTTGGTTGCTTCCATATCTTGGCAGTTGTCCATAATGCTGCTATAAACTTTGGGCTGCATTTATCTTCGGTAACTAGTGTTTTTGTTTTTTTTCAAATAGATATCCAAGAGTGGAATTTATAGATCATACAGTAGTTCTATCTTCAGTTTTTTGAGAGAACTTCATACTGCTCCACAGTGAGTGCATCAATTTACATTCCTACCAGCAGTGTACAAGTGTTCCCTACTGTTTACATCCTTTCCAATAATTGTTATTTGTGGTCTCTTTGATGATAACCATTCTGAGAGATACGAGGCAATACTTCATTGTATTTGTGTTTCCCTGGTGACTTATTATATCGAGCATCTTTTCATGAACCTGTTGACAATCTTTATTTACCATGCTTTAAAAAAAAAAAAAATCATGGAAAGTATCACCATTGCTGACTATGAGTGTTAAAATGTTTGCTGTGACTCTTTAATTCTTGTCTATATCCTTAGCATATATTTGAATGTCTTCTACATATAAAGTATTACATTAGATACTATGAGAGATATACAAATGAATCAAATGAAGAAGGTATCTTCAGGGAGATGATAGGATATTCCTTTCATCGACTACTTAAGAGACTTTTCTGGTGAAAGTTTTTTCTGATTCTGGAAGACAGACACTCTCTTTGGAAAGTAAGAACTACTGTCCTTAGTCTAGTGGGAATTATTATATGCAGAATATGAGTGTGGTCTGCTACCTGAATGAAAGCAGGGTCCACCCTTGAAAACAGAAAAGGCACCTAGATAGAGCCTTTGGAACCGTTTTGCAATAAAGGACTGTTAAAATGCTATGCAGTTTACTGGCAAGAAGTGGAACTCCCCAGTAGAAATTCTTGTACTGACTTACTCTGACAGTCAATATACACTTCTACAGGTGGTGCCACAGTGAGTCCTAGCATCAGAATGAAAGTTGGAGAGTCAGAAGATTTGATGGATACAGGAGAATGGGTTAATAATATTTAGGGCTAGAGAGAGGCTACTTGAGAGATTGAATTTCAGGCAGGCAATTAAAAAATGCATTACTTACTTCCTATGGCCTATAAATAATTATGAAAAGATAAATTAGTTTTACACAATTTAAATACCCAAAGTAGATTTTTAATTTGACAAATTGGGCAAGGTAACATACCTTATCCTTTTATGTAAATTCTTCTGAATTATTGTGTTCAGATATATGTAAAATGATAAAGGCAAAGCTCCTTTTAAGCAGCTAAGAGTGGCTGGGTTCATTAGGTTATTACCTTTAGCAATTTTGTACAAAGTAATTAGTAAAGGCTGTGAGCAGTGAGCTCCAAATGAGGGAGGTGTGAGTGACTAGAAGATGGCTAAGGGAATAAATCCCTCCTAAATTATAGGTAACTTGTAAGTATCTCTTGCCTTCTGTTGGGAGTAGCACGAACTATGTAAAGGAGAAGCAGCAACCCTTCATCAAAAAGACAAGAAAACCTTAACCACTTTACAGCTAAATGGAAATGATAAGGTCACAGATAAATGCCTTGTTTTACATAAGCCTTCATCAGCAGGTCAGTTCGGGAGAGCAAATAATTAAACTGGAATGTTTAGGTTTTTGGCTTTTCTACCTAGACACTGAGAGGTGAGGTGCTGAGGCGAAAGACTAGAGCACAGAACTGTTGAGGCCTAGTTAAAGATTTGGGGTAAATTTTCATTTTGCACCTGATTAGGAGATTATCTGATCTAAATTAAGTAATGATAGATAAAAGTTGAAATATATGAAAGGCAGAATATTTAATTTAGTGCATATTTATGGTTTCCTCATTTTGTCATTTTTTCCTTAAAATTGCTCTTTAACCAAAATTATAGATGGCTCAGATGGTAAAGAATCTGCTGGAAATGCAGGAGACCTGGGTTTGATCCCTGGGGTCAGGAAGATCCCCTGGAGAAGGGAATGGCTACCTACTCCAGTATTCTGGCCTGAAGAATTTCATGGACAGAGCAGCCTGGCAGGCTACAGTCGGTGGATTTGCAAAGAGTTGGACACGACTGAGCAACTATCACTCACTATCACTATCACTGTATGTAGTTTGGCAGTTTTTGGTATTTTGTATTTTTAGGACTAACACCAAACTGAATCCCACGCTAAACTATATGAATGAAGCACAGCATAGTTAGGCAACTGGGTACCAGAAAATACTCTGCACGAATTTTTTTTAAATGTAGGGAAGATAAAGCGGGTAACTTCTAGAATAACTTCCAAGAGATGGGACATGCATTAGCTTGTTAACTGTAAAATTCAAAAGGCAGCTATGGCTGTGAAATTCATGGTTGTTATCCTCTGAGGGACACAATGTTCCAGATCATCCTGTGGAACAGGAGCTCCCTTAAGGCTGGTTAAACAAAATGCTAGCTGCTTTGCTTGAATGATAAGCCCTTTAATCGGACATGGTGAGCTTCAGACTAGTGACTAAATGTTATCTCTTTTGTGCTAGCCGAGTCACTTTGTTTCCCTACTCAGATCCATAGACATACATGAAACATGTTTATTTAACACAATTGGGTTCTCACTGCTTTCTTCAAGCACATCAATCCAGAAGACCCAGGGAGAAACGTATTTGTATTAAATGTAATGTAGTGTGAAAATGTAAATTCCCAAAGAACAGCATCTATAACATGGTAAATGAAAAACAAAACTGTATAAATCTCATTCAACTGAACTTCACCTCAGTCTTTTCTCTCCTCTCTCTTATTCTGTACAGAAAATTGAATGAGACTTGATGGCATTTTCCTTAAGAGCTAGGAAGTGTTTTAGAATTTAGTGTCAATGTCAAGGTAGAAAATCTGTTTTTAACACTTTTAAGACAATTTATTTGTTGCCATTCACATTTTCTGCAACTGTCTTTTTTTCTTTTCCCTAGACGCTTTCTTTTCTCCTTTGGTTCTAATATAAAGAACTTCTGCATTTCATTTTTTAACATTTCTACTTCTTGTTCAAATTGTGCTTGCTAGAAGCCTTCTTGTAGGCTACACAACTGATTACAAGCCATCAACAGAGATTTTACACATAAACTGGCTGAGATTTTGACAATTTTATTCAAGGAAAAATAGCTCCTTTAGGTAGTGGTTAATTATTCACAGCTTCAGAGAAATCTGTCTTATCTTCAAACTAACTTTTGAAAAAGGACTTATGTTTCTTTGGAAGTCATTTTAGGGACTCTGTAGAAAATTTCTGAGTTTATAAAATGTTGTTTTTTTTTTTCTTCATATGGAGGATAAAGGTTGATTTCTTTAACTTTTTTTCTTCCCATGCACACTTTTCCTATTTGAGAAACACTACTCCCAGATGCTAGCAAATAAGATTTAACTATACTATGACCTTTTCAGTAAAGAGTAGCAAGTAACATTTAGAAGGAAATATAACTTCAAAAAGAGCTTTAAGACATTTGCTCCTTGTAATAAACTAAATATATGGACAACTTACTGAATGAAACTCTACGTTCTGTTTCTCCATTATAGAGTGGGTATGTGCTCAGTTGCTTTAGGTGTGTCCAACTCTTTACAGTCCTATGGCCTGTAGCCCACTAGGCTCCACTGTCCATGGGATTCTCCAGGCAAGAATACTGGAGTGAGTTGCCGTGCCCTCCTCCAGGGGATCTTCCCAACCCAGGGATCGAACCCAAGTCTCCTGCATTGCAAGAGGATTCTTTACCACTGATGCAATGGGGAAGGCCCCGTTATATAATACTATGAAGGGCTATAAAGTATAAATAGCCTTATATGGAAAAAAGTATTAGAGATGACATCTAACTACTTAAAATACATGAAGTTGCATGTCAGTTCAGTCGCTCAGTTGTATCTGACTCTTGGCGACGCCACAGACTTCAGCACATCAGGCTTCCCTGTCCTTCACCAACTCTTGGAGCTTGCTCAAACTCACGTCTATCGAGTTGGTAATGCCATCCAACCATCTCATCCTCTGTCATCACTTTTTCCTCCTGCTCTCAATCTTTCCCAGCATCAGGGTCTTTCCAAATGAGTCAGCTCTTTTCATCAGGTGGCCAAAGTACTGAAGTTTCAGCTTCAACATCAGTCCTTCCAATGAATACCCAGGACTGATTTCCTGTAGGATGGACTGGTTGGATCTCCTTGCAGTCCAAGGGACTCTCAACAGTCTTCTCTAACACCACAATTCAAAAGCATCAATTCTTCAGTGCTCAGGTTTCTTTATAGTCCAAGTCTCACATCCATACATGACCACTAGAAAAACAATAGCCTTGACTAGACTGACCTTTGTTGGCAAAGTAATGTCTCTGCTTTTTAATATGCTGTCTAGGTTGGTCATAAGTTTTCTTCCAAGGAGTAAGCATCTTTTTATTTCATGGCTGCAGTCACCATCTGCAGTGATTTTGGAGCCCCCCAAAATAAAGTCAGCCACTGTTTCCACTGTTTTCCATCTATTTGCCATGAAGTGATGGGACTGGATGCCATGATCTTTTTTTTCAGAATGTTAAACTTTAAGTCAACTTTTTCACTCTCCTCTTTCACTTTCATCAAGAGGCTCTTTAGTTCTTCTTTGCTTTCTGCCATAAGGGTGGTATGATATGCATATTTGTGATTATTGATATTTCTCCCAGCATTCTTGATTCCAGCTTGTGCTTCATCCAGCCCAGGATTTCTCATGATGTACTCTGCATATAAGTTAAATCTGCATATAACTTAAATAAACAGGGTGACAATATATAGCCTTGATGTACTCCTTTCCTGATTTGGAACCAGTCTGATGTTCCACGTCCAGTTCTGACTGTTGCTTCCTGACCTGCAGACAGGTTTCTCAAGAGGCAGGTCAGGTGGTCTGGTATTCCCATCTCTTTAATAATTTTCCACAGTTTATTGTGATCCACACAGTCAAAAGGCTTTAGCATTGTCAATAAAGCAGAATTAGATGTTTTTCTTTAACTTTCTTGCTTTTTCGATGATCCAGTGGATGTTGGCAATTTGACTTCTGCCTTTTCTAAAACCAACTTGAACATCTGGATTTTCACAGTTCACGTATTGTTGAAGCCTGGCTTGGAGAGTTTTGAGCATTACTTTGTTAGCATGTGAGATGAGTGTAATTGTGTGGTAGTTTGATCATTTTTTGGCATTACCTTTCTTAGGGATTGGAATGAAAGCTGACATTTTCCAGTCCCATGGCCACTGCTGAGTTTTCCAAATGTGCTGGCATATTGAGTGCAGCACTTTCACAGCATCATCTTTTAGGATTTGAAATAGCTCAACTGGAATTCATCA
This sequence comes from Odocoileus virginianus, assembly GCF_023699985.2. Classification (NCBI taxonomy): domain Eukaryota; kingdom Metazoa; phylum Chordata; class Mammalia; order Artiodactyla; family Cervidae; genus Odocoileus; species Odocoileus virginianus. The sequence goes on along the minus strand of NC_069703.1, from coordinate 4,117,442 downwards.
CCTCCACTAGCTTTATTCGTAGTGATGCTTCCTAAGGCCCACTTGACTTCACATTCCAAGATGTCTGGCTCTATGTGAGTGATCACGTCATCGTGATTATCTGGGTCGTGAAGATCTTTTTTGTACAGTTTTGTGTATTCTTGCCACCTTTTCTTATCTTCTGCTTCTGTTAGGTCCATACCATGTTTATCCTTTATTGAGCCCTTCTTTGCATGAAATGTTCCTTTGGTATCTCTAATTTTCTTGATGAGATCGCTGCTGCTGCTGCTGCTAAGTCACTTCAGTCGTGTCCAACTCTGTGTGACCCCATAGCTGGCAGCCCACCAGCCTCCCCCATCCCTGGGATTCTCCAGGCAAGAACACTGGAGTGGGTTGCGATTTCCTTCTCCAATGCAGGAAAGTGAAAAGTGAAAGTGAAATCGCTCAGTCGTGTCCAACTCTTAACGACCCCTTGGACTGCAGCCTTCCAGGCTCCTCCGTCCATGGAATTTTCCAGGCTAGAGTACTGGAGTGAGGTGCTATTGCCATCTCCATGATGAGATCACTAGTCATTCACATTATATTGTTTTCCTCTCTTTCTTTGCACTGACCACTGAGGAAGGCTTTCTTAGAACTAACAATAGAAAAGTCTCAGCAGACCCACTCCCACAATATACAAGTTTTAAGATAAGATTAATCAGATGGTTCTTGTTAAGGAGAAACATATCCCTGAGCAAGATATATTGTTATATTAACTAAGACAAAGCCATGCAGAAAAAAGCACTTGTCCTTTTCTCCTTGCGAGCCCCAAACCCCTCTCTCCTTCTTGAGGGCTCAGGATCCCTTTGCCCTCCTGGGATCCTCCTCGGGGACCCTGGACTTCTTATCAGCCTGCCTAGGAGTTGTGAGCAAAATGAATAATAATTATTGTTTGCAGAGACTAAAACTTCAGATTTCAAAAATATCATCTCCAATTAGCGTTTATCTAGTTTTTATTTGGTGTGAGTATGAGTCTGTATATGTGTATTTGTGTGATTTCTATAAGTTTCCTAGGTGTTCCTAGGCATGTGGTGATATTCAAGAGATTTGTCTAAATGGTTCAAGGTTGTGTGTTCTTGGCTTTTGCTTCTTCAGTAGACGTCATCTCTTCCTTATGTGGATTCTCCTAGTCTGATAGTAGTGGGAGGAAAAGAGGAAAGAGTATTGAAGCCATAATACTTTCTTTCCGTCTCTTTAATACCACAGTTCTTAAGTAGAAGGGTTTGAGATTTTTTTTTTTTAATTTAGAACCAGTGCCAAAAATATCAACTCCTTCTTCCTCTACCAAATGATCAAAAGATAGATGTTGCATATGCTTTGAAAAATAAAAATATACATCAATGTCAACATTTAAAATATTATTTAAAAAATTCCATCAGATTTAATTACATAAAACTGAAGTCTAGACATTTATTATACGGTTCTAGAATATCGATCTCTTGCCCTGTGAATAAGATTGGAATTTTGGCTCTGGAATATTTATATAAGTCAAAAATATTTATATAAGTCAGAATATTTATATAATGATAAGTGTAATGTTATTATGTGTAATAGGAATTTTTATCTGTCTTTGTTCATATTGTAGGGTGCCCTGAAAGAATATTTATATACTGCAATAGAAAAAGTAGGTGATAATGAAGAAATTAAAATTAGAAAGGCTACATATTCACTTTATTTGATAGGTACATAAATTTCACCCTAAAATGTTGACATATTTCAAAATTAAAAGAAAAATCCGTGTTGTTTTTAGTCTATTTAAATAGCTCATTTTTCCTTATGTTCTTTCTACTGTTAATATTTTGTAATTTGAATTTATTTCAGCAATTTCAATTATATCAGAAAGTAGATAGATATCATTGGATGTTAACTGTATGTCAACTTATAGGTTAAGATTTAAAATGTATTTCTTCTTGTTTAATTAAGCTTTAATGGGAAAATTCATAGTTTTGAGTTTGTCTCCAACATGCTTGACCTGTAAAATATACTGAAATGGTAATTTTAAACATGAGCTCACAGTGTATTCAGGTTTTTGTTTAAGCATGTGGATTGTTACTGGGTGAATACAGAAGGTAATAAAGGTGTAGTGTTATCTCAAAAAATTACCCAATGTGATAGTTACAATTTTAAAATGGTGTCTGTCAAATATTTGAACCTATGCCAGTAACGACTGTTTCACACAAACAATTGATGAATTTATAGAATAACATTGTATATCAGACTCACATCAACTCTAAATGAGAGTTGCTGCTGCTAAGTCGCTGCAGTCGTGTCCGACTCTGTGCGACCCCATAGATGGCAGCCCACCAGGCTCCCCCGTCCCTGGGATTCTCCAGGCGAGAACACTGGAGTGGGTTGCCATTTCCTTCTCCAATGCAGGAAAGTGAAAAGGGAAAGTGAAGTCGCTCAGTCGTGTCCGACTCTTAGTGAGCCCATGGACTGCAGCCCACCAGGCTCCTCTGTCCATGGCATTTTCCAGGCAAAAGTTCTGGAGTGGGGTGCCATTTCCTTCTTCAGAAATGTGAGCACTATAGTCATAATTTCTGTTTCCTCATGTTTGATGGAGTATTAAACTACCTCAATTAAATACCTTCCTCATTAATTCATAAAAAATTTGAAATGGATTTAATAAAATTATTAAAAACCAACACATCGCATACTTTTTTAGAGCTCATTTGAATTCATCTATTATGTCATTAAGTACCTTGTTTATATAGCACTGACTTATTAAATAGCTAAGAACTTACATGTTTTATAATAGCTACAAAAATACTTTGCTCTTTTACAGATTTATAGGTAGTAATATATGTTGCAATAAAAGCAAAGTGAGATATAGGGAATACAAATTTTTTAATGTGTAATATTTTTCTGAAAAATTTGAAAACCAAAATATATTGAAATTTACACTTTAAAGTAATACAAGACCAAAAAGAGAATAATACTTTGATCTGGATTTTCTCCTTCAAAGGATATTTGTGCAGAATGTATTTGGGAAACATTTGTTTTCCTGTGCTGTCTAATAATTTATATTTCTCTATATTGAAGACAATACCATAAAATGTAAAACACAAAAGCAGAGATATCTTATAAAAATAGTAATTCTGATGAAAGCGGGAAAAGAAGTTCAGCAACATATTGAACCTATTACTGATTATTGACCTCAAATTTATTGAATTACCACTCTGACTCTGATTATTGAAAATGGTTTCTTGAAAATAGTAAACAAGATCCACTACAGCTTCAAGATTCTTTGGGAAATGGGAGTTACCTTTGTAGAAGCAAAGCTCATTTTCATTATTATTTTTAATTATTACCATAGTGCAAAACAATGGTTCTGAAACTTTAGTATATATCAGAATCACAGGAAAGACTTGGAAACAAGTTGCTTCAGAACCACACTTTGAGAACCACTGGTATAGAGCAATTGTAGTTCATTCATAATCACTATACAGAAAGTTTTTAAAATATAGATTCCTGAATCTATTTCCAGGGATTTTGATAGCCATATCTAGCTACCAAATGTCTCACCTGATTATGCCAGTGGTCCTAGGCTACACATTCAGACAAAATTGCAGAGATTAGATTAAAAATATTGTACCATTTGGTCAAAAAATGCAGCACAAAGAGATGTTGGATTAAATCAACAGATTTTGAAAGTCACAATTTCACTTCGTGAAATTAATTTCTGTAGACTTTCAGGTATTTTATTGATAGGAAGATATTGCATACATCTATTACAGATCTCATTAACATCAGGTTCAGACACTTAAAGGAAGTGAGATGCCATCACAGAATAGGAGCAAATGATATCTATACTGGAATGAATTTCTCTTGGATTTTGCTTAGCTAAAGTAGACATGATCCCACAGATTTATGAAAATAATGGAGATTTTTGTTTCTGCCTTTTTTTTTTTTTTTTTGGATACACAAAACTTACCTGATTTTCATTAAGGGAGAATTGGACTAATAAGCTTCTATTTAAAGAAATATTTACATATTTTATGGTTATCAATCCATCCAGTTTCAGATCTGTTATGTAAAGAGTTTGGAAGCCATCATTGCCAACCTTATAATAAGAGACAAGCTGAACAAACTGAAAACCAACAATTTTTCTTGGATCCATCAAAGAATTGATGTCACAGGGCAAACCTACCATCCTGAAATCTGGAGAGACAGGCAAATCTCAACAGTGACAGCTGAGGTCTGCTTACCTGGAGCAGAAGATTCTGGAGCCATAAGTTGTTAGGAATGTTTAAATGGTAATCTTGATAAAATTCTTTTGGTTGAGTATTGACTAGCTTGGGAATGAGAAACTTCTGCGGGCCAGGGTCTTTAGGGTGGGAGCCCATGCTTTTGTGGATTGTCCCTCTGGGAGCCCTGCCAGTTTCTCCTAGTGGAAAGTCAAGAAATACCTCCTTGTAGATCTCACAACAGGAGAGGAGACAGAAACTTTGTAAAAAACAAAGATTTCTCTGTAACAAAAGCCTGTTATTCCAAGGAAGTGACCTTACCAGAACCTTAGCCACATGAGAGAAGGGTATTTTATAGATTCTAACTCCCTCTAGCCTTTCTGTCTCACCAAAGGGAAGGATGGGAGGCAGCTAAGAAACATATTTAAGGTAACAGCTGAGGGACACAGAATAACTAAAAGCCTGAGATTTAATCACAGGATTATAAAATGCTTGCATTTCCCACACTTTACTACAACATCGACAGGGTTGTAGTATAAATATGGTGGATTACAGCTGAGAGAACTGTAAAATACAAACTCTTAACAGTTGGGGAATTCTTAGAAAAGCCCAAAGAAAACAGGAGTGACAAAAACAAGGACACTAGAGTCCAGATGACCCTTGAGCAATGTGAGAGTTAGAGATGCTGACTCCTGTATGGTTGAAAATCCCTTTGTAACTTCATAGCTGACCTTTTACAATTGCTGTTTCCCAGCTATGGATTAAACCAACAAACAGACAGTGAAATATTGTAGTGTATATTTATTGAAAAAATTCATGTATAAGTTGTCTCAAGAAGTTCAAATACATGTTGCTCAAGCTCAAATGTAATTTGAAGTCTCTGACACCTATAGCCTAAGCCAACATTAAACAGCCCTCCTACACTAGTAAAGTAATGCTCAAAATTCTCCAAGCCAGGCTTCAGCAATACAAGAACCATGAACTTTCAGATGTTCAAGCTGGTTTTAGAAAAGGCAAAGGAACCAGAGATCAAATTGCCAACATCCAATGGATCATTGAAACAGCAAGAGTTCCAGAAAAACATCTATTTCTGCCTTATTGACTATGCCAAAGCCTTTGACTGTGTGGATCACAATAAACTGTGGAAAATTCTGAAAGAGATGGGAATATCAGACCACCTGACCTGCCTCTTGAGAAACCTGTCTGCAGATCAGGAAGCAACAGTTAGAACTGGACATGGACCAACAGACTGGTTCCAAATAGGAAAAGGATTATGTCAAGGCTGTATGTTGTCACCCTGTTCATTTAACTTATATGCAGAGTACATCATGAGAAATGCTGGGCTGGAGGAAGCACAAGCTGGAATCAAGATTGCCTGGAGAAATATCAATAACCTCAGATATGCAGATGACACCACCCTTATGGCAGAAAGTGAAGAAGAACTGAAGAGCCTCTAGATGAAAGTGAAAGAGAGAGTGAAAAAGTTGGCTTAAAGCTCAACATTCAGAAAACTAAGATCATGGCATCTGGTCCCATCACTGCATAGTGGATAGGGAAACAGTGGAAACAGCGGAAACAGTGGCCAACTATATTTTTTGAGGGCCCCCAAATCACTGCAGTTGGTGATTGCAGCCATGAAATTAAAGGATGCTTACTCCTTGGAAGGAAAGTTATGACCAACCTAGATAGCATATTAAAAAGCAGAGACATTGCATTGTCAACAAAGGTCCATCTAGTCAAGGCTGTGGTTTTTCCAGTGGTCATGTATGGATGTGAGAGTTGGACTATAAAGAAATCTGAGCACTGAAGAATTGATGCCTTTGAACTGTGGTGTTAGAGAAGATTCTTGAGAGTCCCTTGGACTTCAAGGAGATCCAGCCAGTCCATGCTAAAGGAAATCAGTCCTGGGTATTCATTGGAAGGACTGATATTGAAGCTGAAACTTCAATACTTTGGGCCACCTGATGTGAAGAGCTGACTCATTTGAAAAGACCCTGATGCTGGGAGGGATTGGGGGCAGGAGGAGAAAGGGACGACAGAGGATGAGATGGCTGGATGGTATCACCGACCCAATGGCCATGGGTTTGGGTGGACTCTGGGAGTTGGTGATGGACAGGGAGGCCTGGTGTGCTGTGGTTCACGGGGTCGCAGAGAGTTGGACACAATTGAGCGACTGAACTGAACTGAACTGAGGGGGATAAACATAAACCTCAGTTCCTATGACCTTATACATCATATTTGGCTTTCAACAGATAATTACAAGGCAAGTGAAAAGATAAGGAAAAAAACTACATTCTGAAGAGGCAATGTATACACCAGAGAAGACTCAGGGTATTACATGAATTTTGAAATTAACAAAGAGGGAGTATAAAGTAACCATGATTGCTATGTTAAAGGCTCAAATGGAGAAAGTAAACAAATATAATAATAAGTGTGAATCATAAGCAGAGAGAAGAAAACTCTAAGAAAGAATCAAATGGAAAAGCTAGAAATTTAAAAATTCAGAATTAAAAAAAAGTACAGAATGAAGAATGCTTTAATGAGCTAATCTATGGATTGGATATGGCCAGGAAAAGACCAGTGAACTTGAAGACAGGTCAATAGAGTTCCCAAAGTAAAATGCAGGAATAAATCAGAATTAAAAACCAGACAAAGTCCAGAACATCTAATAACTCTAGGACAGTTTCAAGAAGTGCAACATATAAATAATTGGAATACCAGTAAGATAAGAAAGAGAAACCAGAGTGGAAAAAATAGTTGAAATAATGATGACTTTGAGGATCTTCCCTGGCTGTCCATTGGTTAAGACTCTATGCTCCCAATTCAGTGAGCATGGGTTCTATCTCTTGTTGGGGAACTAAGATCCCACATGCCACACAGCATGGCCAAAAATGTGACTGAGAATTTTCTAAAATTAGGTCCAGATACCACATCACAGTTCTAAGAAGCTCAGAGGATACCAGGTAGGATAAAAGACAAACACTGGCTCCGAGGCATATCATATTCAAATTGTGAAAATCAAAGACAAAGAAGAAATTTTGAAAGCAGCCAGAAGAGGGGGGAAAAAAAAAAAAAAAAACACCTTATTTGTAGAACAAGGGAATAAATTATAGCAGGCTTATCATCAGTAGCATGCAGGCAATAAGAGAGTGGAGTGAGATAAAATATGGAAAGGAAAAAAATTAGAATTCTCTATCTAGAAAATTACACTTCAGGAGTGAAGAAAAATAAGAAAAGTTTCTCAGAAAAACCAAAATTGAGGGAATTCATCACCAGCAGACCTATCCAAAAGAACTTTTAAAAGGAGTCATTTTTGGAAAAGAAAAATAATGTAGGTCAGAAACTCAGATCTACTTAAAGTTAGAATTTGGAGAAGGAGTAAAGGCAAAGTGAAATCCTGTATTTTTCTTATTCTTAATTGGTCTAAAAAGTAACTGTTTAAGTAATAATAGTAACAATGTTTTGAGAGATTGTGACATGTGAATAAGCGAAATGAATGATAGCAATGTTGCAAGGGGCATGAGAGAAGGATTGGGATTGGTCTGTTATAAAGTAGTGCATTAGATGTGAAGCAATACAGTGTCATTTGAAGGTGGACTAAGACTAGTTAAAAATTTATATTTCACACTTAATTGCAACCAGTAAAAAATTTATGGGGCTTCCCTGGTGCCTCTGTGGTAAAGAATCTGCCTGCCAATGCAGAAGACCTGGGCTTGATTCCTGGGTTGGGAAGATCCCCCGGAGAAGGAAATGGCAACTTGCTCCAGTATTCTTGCCTGGGAAATCCCATGGACAGATGAGTCTGATGGACTACAGTCCACAGGATCACAAAGAGTCAGACATAACTTAGGGACTAAACAACAACAACAAAATTTATAGGTCATAACATAATCCAGAACAGTATATGTGTTCTTATTCATACCTTTTTTTAGCAAAACTAAGCCCCATCAGTAGTTGGAATAATTCATTTCCTATTACATAGAGAGAAACTGACATGATATTTGAGCTAATTTCAATACCAGTAAATGTATTTGGAGGATAAAGGAGTGATTCTATTCAGTATTCTTGAATGATATAAATGCCAGAGTGTTTGTATGTCCCAAAGGGTTTATCTTCTTGAAATTCACCTAAGAGTCTTGATCATGAATGCTTCTGGTTCTAAGGTTGGTCCAAGTGTAACCATCTCAAATCTTCTTTTCCTACAAGTTCAGTAAAGAAGCAAAAGAATGACAAGCAAAATAAGTTGACAAATTCACCTTATAATATGTTGGCTTAGAGTTTCCCAGTCTCTTACTTCATCTCTTAATAAAATTATGTATGTCCTTTCTCATGTGGTTCTGCAGTGACTTCAACTAGGGGCAGAATATAGTTCCTTGCACTACTGGCCCTGTGTTTTCTTGGCCGTGCAGTTTGCCTGGCCAATGGAACGTGTGTAGCAGCAACTCTGTGCTGGATTTTAGTTGAGATCATTAGAGGCATCACTTCTTTCTATTACCCCATTTCTTTTCTGTGATTGCCATAAACATTGCATGCTCCCAGGTAGCTTCTGTATCATCAGTCTGGGACTTAGGATGTGAAACATGTAGAGTAGATGGAAACCCATCAAGCTGCTTCGAGTCCAGCCTGCTCCAGCCGAGACCAACCTAGATCACTGAAACTGCAGGTGACGTGAAGAATGCATGAACATGAAAATGGACATTCGTGTTGCTACTGAGATGTTAAGTGTTTTTTTTTTTTTTACATAGAAACAACCAATACATACTTTTTTGTTCTTAAACCTTCAAGGCACACTAATAAACATGCTTTATATATGTATATTTTAAATTCTAACTTAATTGTATATTTTTAATTCTAACTAACTTGCTTATTTTTATTCAAAGAGAGGTAAATAATTTATGTTTTATAATTGTTTAGATACTCTGATTATATATAAACATACTTACTGTAAAATAAATCTCTGTTATATAAAGATGATGCAGTTTTTCCTGTGGCTGGTTTAATATGGCCTAATCCACTAACTCTTTGAAAAACAGTTGTTGAAACTAATAAAGTTAGTTATTTAATGTAGCTAGTTATCTACTGGGCTGAATATACTGTCAAAATGTGAGGTAGTCTTAAATAGCTAAGAAGGGTCATGTTCTCAAATTATCATTTATTACTCTTCTCCATGTATACCTATAAAGTTGAAATGTTTGCTTGGATAATTTAATATTTCTATATTCTTTTCCATATTATACCTATGCAGTTGAACCATTTAGTTGGATAATTTAATATTTCTATACTAAAGTTGTTGTTCAGTTACCAAGTTGTGTCTGACTCTGTGACTGCAGGGACTGCAGCATGCCAGACTTCCCTGTCCTTCACTTTTTCCCAGAGTTTGCCCAGATTGAGTCATTGAATCCACTGAGTCAGTGATGCTATCTAACCATCTCATCCTCTGCCACCCTCTTCTCCTTTTGCCTTCAATCTTTTCCATCATCAGGGTCTTTCTAATGAGTTGTTTCTTCCCATCAGATGGCCAAAGTATTGGAGCCTCAGCTTCAGCATCAGTCCTTCCTATGAATATTCAGTGTTGATTTTCTTTAGGATTGACTGGTTTGATCTCCTTGCTATACAAGGGATTCTCAAGAGTCTTCTCCAGCACCACAAATAGAAAGTATTGGTTCTTTGTGCTTGGCCTTCTTAACAGTCCAACTCTCACATCCTTACATGACTACTGGAAAAGCCATAACTTTGACTGTACAGACTTTTGTTGGTAAATTGATATCTTTGCTTTTTAATATACTATCTAGGTTTTTCATAGGTTTCCTTCCAAGGAGCAAATGTCTTTTAATTTCATGGCTGCAGTCACCATCTGCAGTGATTTTGGAGCCTAAGAAAATAAAATCTGTCACTGCTTCCACTTTTTCCACTTCTATTTACCATGAACTGATGGAACCAGATGCCACGATCTTCATTTTTTGAATGTTGAATTTTAAGCCAGCTTTTTCACTCTTCTCTTTCACCTTCATCAAGAGGCTCTTTAGTTCCTCTTTGCTTTCTGCCATTAGATGTGGTATCATCTTCATATCTGAGGTTGTTGGTTTTTTCCCCCAGGAATCTTGATTTCAGCTTGTGTCATCCAGCCTGGCATTTCTCATGATGTACTGTGCATTTGAGTTAAATAAACAGGGTGACAATATGCTCCTTAAATGAACCAGTCAGTTGTTCCATGTATGGTTCTAACTGTTGCTTCTTGACCTACATACAGGCTTCTTCAGAGATAGGTAAGGTGGTCAGATGACTGTATTATTTAGGAATTTTATTTCTTCTTTTTACGGTCTTTCCTCTTTTCGTAGGAACTCCCAGGTGGTGCAGTGGTAAAAACCCTGCCTGCCAACGCAGGAGAGGTAAGAAACAGACGTTGGATCCCTGGGTCAGGAAGATCCCGGAGGAGGAATGGCAGCTCCAGTTTTCTCGCCTGGAGAATCCCATGGACACAGGAGCTTGGCGGGCTATGGTCCATGGGGTCGCAAAGAGTCAGACACGACTGAAGCGACTTAGCATTTCTAAATAATTTCCTGTTCAGACATATTTTCTGTTTTGTTTTCCCTTGTTCAGTCCTCTTACATAAAGTTCCTTATTCTCTATTCTTTGATATCTTCTCATTTAATTTTATTTTTGTGTGATTTTAGTATATCTTATACACACTTTTCCTTCTAATACTGATTCTTTTATGTACAGCTCTTTGGGAATTCTGAAATAGTTTCTTCAATTTTTTTCTCAGTTCCTGGTATGCAGCGTGTGGTGAATAAATGTTGAATGAATGAGTGCTAATGATCTAGCCAAGAAACAATCATCCTGTCAAAGCTCCTTTTTCTCAAAATTGCTTAGGACTGAAAACAAAAGTCAACAGCAGAAGCTGTTTCCTAAACTTTACATGTGACTCAGCAGCCTTGAGTTTCATCTGGGCTCATCTAGGACAACCCAGATGATGCTTTTTAAACAGCTGACTCTCATCTCAGGCATTGTTGACAGACCCCGACTGCCTTTGCTCTGGGGCTAAACTCTCCTGATTGTTGAACCCTTAGTATGAGTGACGCTTTCGCCTGAGAACTCCAACACTGTCACACCTTCTTACCCCTTAACTGTTGACTTCAACCTTTAACCAGTAATTACAGTCTCTAATAAGCAGAGGACCTTTTCCTTCTAAGAATCCCTCTGAACTCAATAAACCTTCATACTTATTAGGTCAGGTGGTTAAAGTAAAATATCTCAGAAAATATTTACTAATGAAAGTGCTGATACAAAAACTAGACCATTATAAAAATGAATCTATAAAAAGCCCTTCATATACTCAAAATATAAAAGTGAAAATATGGACTTAGACAAATACATTTAATTTACACAAAAGCAGCTGTTGTGTCATATTACTAGAGGCCTTTAAATAATAAGGACCTGTGAACTGAACTGATTATCACAAAACTCCAAAATAATATTGTCTGGGCAGATTGTTGAGGCATTATCTTGTTTCGTTCTTAAGAATTTGTAGTCAAAATTAGAAAAGAAAAGTTTTTTAGGCTAAACCATCTATGGTGAATAGTCCTTTTAATCATCACATAGCTCTTAAATGTTTACGACTTGACCTTTGAGGAATCATAGCAAACCAAAAGCTCTTTGGTGTATTAATTGAATGACTCCTGAGGAGAGCCTGAGGAGCTTAAATACCAGTTGATCTCGTGAAATATCAGACTTGAAAGTGGGGCTCGCACACCTGCCAGGCGGCATTAGTGGGGGCAGCCGAATCAGCAGCGCAGGGTAAGAGCAGAGGCCCTTTCAAACCTTCTATTCCGCCTGAAATAGGATTGAATTTCATTTCTCCCTGGTGCTTTGGGGTCTTTATTCTTTATGCAGGGCTTGCTTTTCCTGTAACCTGAACCAGGAGATCTTTCTGTCTACATCAATATCTTAATTCTTCACCTTCTAAATTAAATCAATAGCAAGTTCTTTTCATTTTTCATAGTTGTTCTTCAGACTTTTAAAATGATATAGCTCATGCAAGGGCACAAAAAATAAAATATTGGAAAAAATAGGCAGTAAAATGAATAGGATATATCTATTCATGTGTTCATTAATTCAACAAATAATTTTGAGTGCCTAGTATATATAAATACTGACTATTCTAGGCTTCAAAGATATGACAATAAACAGTGTATTGTAAAACTAATGAGGCAGTGAGGGAGAAAGTGAGATATAAGAACAGAGAGGATTAATGATAAAAAAAAAATAAACTTTTTGTATCTTTCTGTTCAATAACTGAATTTTTTCTTCCATTAATTAGTTACTGTCATGTATTTTCATCCTTATTTTATTTTTTTAATCTTGAGGCCTATATATTCCCAGGAAATATCATATCATTGTGCAGAATGATTGCCTTACATATCTGTGCTTTATATTTTGCAAGGCAAGTGCTTCTTTGAAATTAAGTCTGGATGTGATTCATTTAAATATATTTAACATTGAAATTGAACTGATTTCATCATTCAATTAACTGAATCAGACATTGGAAAATAATTTATTATTGAATTACTTTTCTAACACTTAATAGAAACTTATAAGAAATCCTTTAGTTAATGGTCTCATCAGTATATTTTATCATCTGTGATATCACATGCAGAAGCATTACTCATACCCTATCTTATAGCACAAGTACCTGTTAGAGAAAGCATTACAGATTTCTGAAGTTGAGAACTGGAAAGACTGGGAAAATACTTACTCTTATAATTTATGCTGATTTAACAACCCTGAAGTCTCTGATTAACACAGCAGGGTGTGCTGATTTTAATAATTTTTATTCCAAAAACTAGTCATCATTTGCTCCATGCTCAGCTATAATGACATTTTCTAAAGGACTTCCTAAAGCTTCTCAAGAGAGAAATTAATTTTGGAAATCTCCAAAGTGAAATTTTCTGGGTTTGAAGAAATGCTACCTAGAGAATGGTCATTTTCTAAAAAATAGCAGTCACTGATAACTCTGCCCAGTGGATAAATGCTAGAGCAAATTCCAATAATCCCTTCCTCTTCCTTTGTATAATCTCCTCCTCTTGAGTACAGATGGAACCTGCAATTTGTTTCTAACAATTGAATATGACAGAGTTGAATGGGGTGGCATTCCCTTGATTTGCTTACAGTATGTAAGATGTAGTCTTAGAAGGAGAGAGTCTTTTGATGGTCTTGAAGAAACTCACTGCTGTGATGTGAGCTGCCTGTGGTGAGAGTTGCGGAGCAGGGAACTGAGAGAAGCCTCTAGGAGTGAAAAACGCTGGGCATACAGCCACAGGGAAAGTGAGTTCTATAAACAACCTCTTGAGTTTGGAAGATGACTGTGAGCTCCGTGAAAATCCTACCCTTCCTGACATTTTGATGACAGCCTTGAACAGGGGACCCAGCTAAGCTGTGTCCAGACTCCTGACCCATTGAAACTGTGAAGTGAAAATGTCTGTTATTTTCAAGTGCTAAATGTGTGGTGATTTGTTACACAGTAATTGAACCCCAATATACTTTGTCTCATGTATTGTTGGTTATAGAAGAGGGTGGTAAAATATGCTTGTTCAGTATAATGACTACGTTGGAACTGCTTATTGATGTATAACATACATACATCAAGTGGCACTAATCATAATAGTACAACTACTTGAAGTTTTATAAATGAAACAACCTGCTCTAACCAGCATCCAGTAGAAGACTAGAACATTGTCAGCACCCCAGATTTTCTTTCCATGTCCCCTTTCAGTCACTGTTTTCCATTCCCCCCGCAAGGGTAACCATTTTTTTAAATTGTGATTTTGAGCACCATTGATTGGTTTCACCTATTTCGGAGCTTATGGAAATGAAAGTATACTGTATGTATGCTCTCTCACAACATATCAGCTTACTTTTTTTTTTTTTTAAGATTTATTTATTTATGGCTGTGTCGGTCTTCATTGCTGCATGTGGGCTTCTCTAGTTGTGGCGAGTGGGGTCTGCCCTAGCGGCAGTGCGTGGGCTTCTCATTGCTGTGATCTCGGTTGCTATGGAGTGTGGGCTGTAAGCTTTAGTAGTGACAACCCCTGGACTTAGTGTTCCAGATCAGGAGCTGTGGTGGACAGGCTGAGTTGCCCCATGCCATGTGTTATCTTCTCAGACCAGGGATCCAGACTGTCCCCTACACTGGCAGGCAGATTCTTTACCACTGTATTGTTTACCAGGGAAGCCCCATGACAGCTTACTTTAACAAAGCCAACAGAAAAACTTTCAGTCTTCGCTGAAATTTAGAGAAAGGATATCACCTTTGTCGTATAATGTAACATAATCAAGGGCATGACTATGCCATTTTACTCACAGGTCCTACCCACACTCAAGGAGAGGTGATTATATTGATGTGTACCCCAGTGGAAAAGATTCTTGGAAGCCATCTGAGAATTTGGCCTACTGCAAGGAGAATACCATTGTTTTATAGTTTACTTAATGGTGGTGAAATATAAGACACCTTGAATCTCAATCATTTGTTGCAATAGGTTGTTTTAATTGAAATGTTTGAGGAAAACTTGGTCTCATGGTTGAAAAAGGTGGGATTTTTTTCAACAGTTTTTCTTGATACTGCAAGCGCCCACTTAGAACTGTTAATTTCTTAGAGATTAGTTGCAATGTACAACCAGAAACCACATCAGAAAATTTTGTGTACTCTGTGACATTAAAATCCACTGATCTTGTTTTTTTAGTGGATGTTTTGCCTACACATGATTGTTGCCTTGCATGATGCTGAAATTTTTCCAACAAATAACGGTTGTTTCTTTCAAGTGACAGGCTCATTTCACTAATTTTCAAGAAAATGTCTGCCAAAGGCCTCAGATGTACAGGAAATACAAAAGTAGGAGTGGTTTTCTTTATTTTCACCTGATAACGTCTTTTTTTAAAAAAAATATTTATTTGGCTTCATTTGTTCTTAGTCATGGCTCACAGCATCTTCACCGTGTCATGTGAGTGAGACCTTCCGCTGTGGCCCGTGGATGGTCTAGTTCTGGCGTGCAGGTTCCGTAGTTATGGCATGAAGCCTTAGTTGCTCTGCGGCAATCAGTGATTGACCCCATGTCCCCTGCAGTGTAAGGCTGATTCTTAATTACTGGACCACCAGGAAAGTCCTGATACATCTTTTTAAAATCATATTAATGGTTAAATTGCAGTTTGAATTAACTATTTATTACATATTATCCGGCTCTGCCTGTTCCTATAAATATGGGAAGTATAATTTATAAAATAACATGTGGAGACATTCATTCATTGATAGAACTTCTTCTTCACATGTGACATTTATTCTTTGATCTGTAGCACTTCTTTTGCTGTGAAAAGTATTTTTCTTTCTCCTTCAGTCAAAGTTATGGGCCAAAAGTAACATTTCATTTCTTTACAGTTTTCTTAAAATGTACATTTTATCTTTCATATTATGTTAGAAATATTTGAAGTGAGTTGTTTCCATAAAATTCTATAAATGGTGAGTCTAAATCTCCAGTTTATGTCTTCTTCAGCTACAGAAGCCTAATGAGCCATGCGTGGACCACCATTCTTTTTGTGCTTATGTGGTAATTTCCTGATTAATATTAATTAATGACATGTCACTGTTCATTTAAAATGAATGATGAAAATGGTTAGTCAACCCTGATACTGAAATCAATCAGCAACTTGGCATCAGATCTCTGTGTCAGGAGGCGGTGCCAGACTTATAAAGACTGTGTTATTTCTACTTTCTGCTACAGTAAACTGAAATTAAATGATGTTTGTTTTTAGGTAGAGTAAGTCTCTAAAGTTATGATAGATGATTTGGCTTCTTATTGGAGCTTCTGTTTGATTTATTTATAAATGGTAGTAAATTATATAAACTGCATAGCCTCAGAAGAGCTAAGGAGGACTTGTCTAACAAAAAGTCAGATATACATTTCTTGAACATCACTTCTCCCATCTTTACTGTTTTCTTGTGTTTTTGTATCTTTAAGGATCTGTTTACTCAATGTCTGGGTTTTCAGAAGGGTTTTTACTATTCAGAGTTCTTAATATTTCTTTTCCTTATGATTATTATTTTTAGTGACAATTAGGTTAACTATGCAGATGAATGATTGCCAATTTGGAAAATACTGCATGTGTATCCATATATTATGTATGAGTGTTTATAAGTGTATGTGCGTTTGTGTGTGTATAACAAATGAAACTATGGTATTATATGTAGCTTGGGTCAAAAGACAATCAACACCAGTAAATTTATTTTTTTCTTTAAAAGCTACTCTTCTATCTAAAAACTGCCAATAACAGGCACAATCAGATAAGTAAACTAAAATCAAAAGAATACGTTGCCTAATTTTCCATAAAGATCACCATCAAAGCTATATAAAAAATAAACTGAATTTATTAATGACTTTTCTAGCAATGGAAAAAGCTTTTAAGACCAGAATTTCAATAATAACTAAAACAGGGAGGCATGTGTATATATATATAGCTCATTTCTTAGTTCTTTACCAAGTTCTACTTCTTGAATGTTTAGTTACAAAGTTCACTTCCTGTGAAAACTTCAGGTTTGTTTTGATGGAGATGGAAACTGCCAATGATAGATATTATTTCCTAAGGAGTTTTAGGACATAATATAATTCTTAAAGAGATGGGAATACCAGACCACCTGACTTGCCTCCTGAGAAATCTGTATGCAGGTCAAGAAGCAACAGTTAGAACTGTATATGGAACAACGGACTTGTTCCAAATCGGGAAAGGAGTACGTCAAGGCTATATATTGTCACCCTGCTTATTTAACTTATATGCAGAGTACATCATGTGAAATGCTGGGATGGATGAAGCACAAGCTGGAATCAAGATTGCTGGGAGAAATATCAATAACCTCAGATATGCAGAAGACACCACCCTTATGGCAGAAAGTAAAGAAGAACTAAAGAGTCTCTTGATGAATGTGAAAGAGGAGAGTGAAAAAGTTGGCTTAAAACTCAACATTCAGAAACCTAAGATCATGGCATCCAGTCCCATAACTTAATGGCAAATAGATGGGGAAACAATGAGAGACTTTATTTTTTTGGGCTCCAAAATCACTGCAGATGTTTTTTGACTGCAGCCATGAAATTAAAAGATGTTTGCTCCTTGGAAGAAAAGCTATGACCAAACTAAAAAGCATATTAAAAAGCAGAGGCATTACTTTGCAAACAAAGGCCTGTCTAGTCAAAGCTATGGTTTTTCCCAGTAGTCATATATGGATGTGAGAGTTGGACTATAAAGAAAGCTGAGCAGGGAAGAATTGATGCTTTTGAACTGTGGTGTTGCAGAAGACTCTTGAGAATTCCTTTGGACTGCAAGGAGGTCAAACCAGTTACTCCTAAAGGAAATCAATCCTGAATATTTATTGGAAAGACTGATACTGAAGCTGAAACTCCAATACTTTGGCCACCTGTTGCAAAAAGCTGGCTCATTTGTAAAGACCCTGATGCTGGGAAAGATTAAAAGTTAGAGGAGAAGGGGATGACAGAGGTGGTTGTATGGTCTCACCAACGCGATGAACATGAGTTTGAGTAGGCTCTGGGAGTTGGTGAAGGACAGGCAAGCCTGGCATGCTGCAGTCCATGGGGTCACAAAGAGTCAGCCCCAACTGAGCGACTGAACTGAACTGAACTGAAGGAGCTTTAGGCTTTTGCCTGTCTGATTCAGTGTTGTGTTTGCCATGTAGTGGTTGAAAGGAAATACTCATGAAAACAATTGATTGTCTTGAGGGGACTGGTACTAAAGGAAGCTAGATGGCACCCAAAGGAAATTGGGAACAACTTGACTTTTGATTTGATTGTATCTTTTAGCCAAATCATGAGTAAATCATAGCCAGGCACTGGATGAAGGATGATAAGAACAGTAATAAGAACAGGGACATATAGGAAGCTATAGTGAAGGAGCTACAAGTGTTAGAACCATCTAGAACCTTAAGCCAACAGAGAGAAAATAAAATATCTAGGAAAATAAAGAACATGATTGTGCAGATAAAACATGATTATTTGTGTTTCTGGTTGTCTGGATTGTGGTAAATGGCTTTTGAACATAAAGTGTTAACATTAGAAGTTATGTACCTGATCCAAAATCATGGTTGAAAATGTCTGCTTTATGATTTTATCTATGTTTGGGGACTTTCTGGAGGCCTTGTTTTGAGGTCAACCAAGAGTTTGGATTGCCAAATGGAATTTGCATTTTTATATTGTGGAATATGGACACACATGTGTGTATAATCACTTCAGTAATCACTGAAATTTGATTACTGTGTTTAGTCACTAGTACTTGATAAGATTCTTTCCAACAAGGTTCATGTGTAGTCTTTCTTTGTTAACTTTTTACAAATAGCAAGCATTCAGGTTGAAGGTTGTATAATGGTGGAGAAGAGAGATGTTGTGGAAAGGAAGCTTTAATTTCTTGATGATAAGACAATTTGGACAATATACTAAATTAACCCCTTATAATATTTAGCTAACTCAGCTTAAAGAAGATTCAAGGCCAAATAGGTGATGTTATCTCCAAGTGACTCATATATTTTTCCCAGCATTATATTGATTATGAGTTGTGAACCAGCCATGTCATCACTCACCAGTATTAGTTCTTCATAGCAAGCAACTTTTGTCTTTTATAATGGGAATTTGTATGAATAATTCTCTTGAGTATCCATTTGAGGCTATCAGATGCCAACACTCAGCTGTTTTGGTATCACAAAATTTAACTTAGACGTTGTTCAACCAGATCATCCACAATGTTTTTCTCAAAATCTAATGTTTGCTTTTGTAATGGACTCTGAAAGAATTCATAGATTTATCTGTCAATTATTGAATGGTTGTTTTATGCCAATCTATGTTAAAGGAGCTTGTTTGGAATGGTGATGAGCCAGGACATGTCTAATATCAGTGTCTAGAGCTTGACTGTTTAATATAGTAGATATTATTCATATGTGACCATAAACACTTTAATTTTGGATAGTCTGGATGGAGATGTTCTATAAGTATGAAATACACATTGGGCTTTCAATGCTTAATAAAAATAAAACATGTAAAATATAGAATTAATATTATTGTATTGGTTACATATTAAAACAATATTTTGGTCACATTTGTTTAACATATAGTATTCAAATTAACTACACATTTGTTTTTAATTTTTTTGAAGTTGTGGTGGTTTAGTTGCTAAGTCATGTCTGACTGTTTTGCAACCCCATGAACTGTAGCCCACCAGGCTCCTCTCTGCATGGGATTTCCCAGGCAAGAGTACTGAAGTGGGTTGCCATCTCCTTCTCCAGGGGATCTTCATGTATGGATGTGACAGTTGGACTGTGAAGAAAGCTGAACGCCAAAAAATTGATGCTTTTGAGCTGTGGTGTTGGAGAAGACTCTTGAGAGTCCCTTGGACTGCAAGGAGATCTAACCAGTCCCTCCTGAAGGAGATCAGTCCTGGGTGTTCATTGGAAGGACTGATGCTGAAGCTGAAACTCCAATATTTTGGCCACCTCATGCGAAGAGTTGACTCATTGGAAAAGACCCTGATGCTGGGAGGGATTGGGGGCAGGAGGAGAAGGGGATGACAGAGGATGAGATGGCTGGATAGCATCACTGACTCGATGGGCATGAGTTTGAGTAAACTCTGGGAGTTGGTGATGGACAGGGAGGCCTGGCGTGCTGTGATTCATGGGGTCGCAAAGAGTCGGACACGACTGAGCGACTGAACTGACTGACTGACTGACTGAGACAAAGCTAAAGCTTCCTCTTGGAATTTTTGCTACGCCTCTGGTAAGGGATTGAATTTTAAAGGTTAAACAAAGATGGTTACTTAGATTTAACCTGGTATTTTCTTTGTTCAGTCTTTAAGTAAATGCCATCCATAAAACTAAGTCAGGAATCAAGTCTATGAATAGTGGTGTACAAATCTTTGAGTAAGTGTGTTTCCATATCTTATGAAAAAAATATGTAGAGTGAGATTGCTTGGTCATTAGGCAGGTCTGTGTTTATCTTTGTAATAAATTAACCAAGTCTTTCCCCATATGGCTATACTGTTATACATTTTCAGTAGCAATATAGGGTAGTGCTGGCTTCCTTGGTGGCTCAGACGGTAAAGATCTTCTTGGGTTGCAAAGATCCTCTGAAGGAGGATATGGCAACCCACTCCAGTATTCTTGCCTGGAGAATTCCATGGACAGAGGAGCCTTGCAGGCTACAGTCCATGGGATTGGAAGGAGTCAGACATGACTGAGTGACTCACACACACACATACATACACGCACACGCACACACACACAGAAGATTGCCAGTTGCTCCAATTGCTTGCCAAACTTTTGACTTTTTCAGTCTTTAAAACTGTTATTCTAATGTATACATGGTGGTACCTTATTGTAGGTTTAATCTGCATTTCCCTAGAGACCTAGGTTCACATCTTTACATGTGCTTAACTGTCACTCTTATCTCTTCTTTCATGAAGTGACTGTTTAACTCATGCTCATTTTTATTGGGTTGGTTGTCATCTTATTATTGAATTCAACTTTAAAAAATATGTATTCTTTTATCAGTCCTTTATCAGATAAATGTTTTACAAATATTAATGCTAGCCTATGGTTTGCCTTTTCATTTCCTTAACAGTGTCTTTCAAAGAACAGAAGTCTTATATTTGATAAAGTACAAATTATCAATTATTTTTCTTTAGTAATTGTGCTGCTTTCTCCTATTTAAGACATCCTTGTCTACACTATGATGGCAGAAGAATTTATACTACATTTAATTTTGGACATTTTAGATTTTCCACTTTTTATGTCTGTGACTAATTTTGAGTTAATTTTCATATAAAATGTGAAGAAAAATCCAAATCTATTTTCTCCATATATATCCAATTATTCTAGTTGAAGGATATTCATTGAAAAGACTATTATTTTCCCACTGAATTGTCTTAGTAAATTTGGTTGTGAAAATCAATTAAGCATACTATATGTTGTTTATTTCTTAAATTTTTGTTTACTTCTCTTGATTTTTTATGTCTATCCCTTGTACCAGTATCACACTAATGTGATTGCTGTAGCTTCACAGTAAGTCTTAAAATAGCAGTGTCAAAAAAAAAAAAAAATTAAAATAGCAGTGTCCTCCAATTTTACTCACTTTTGAAAATTATTTTGGCTTTTATAGGTTCTTTGAAGTCTATGAAGAAAGAAATTGGCCAGTTTATTTAAAACCTTGTATTCTGATGGAATTTGAGTTGCATCCTTAGATCAAATTTGAGAGAAATTCCAGTATAGCCATATTTAATCTTCTGATCATAAGCATCATAAAGTTCTTCATTTTTTTGTTTTTTTAAAATTTCTCTCTATATTATTTTATAGTTTTATTATATAGGTCTAGCACATACATATATTATTAAATTATCCCAAGATATTTTATGTTTTTAATGCTACTTTAAAATAATATGGCTTCTATTTCAGTTCTCAATAATTCTTGAGATATTGAAGTACACTTATTTTTATCTATTTATTTTTCTATTGCCCTTTTATTCTGCAACACTGCTAAACTTGCTTATTAGTTCTAGTAGCATTTTTGGTAGATGGCATTATTCTACATACATTATATAATTAGAAAATTAAATGTTTTGCCTCTTGTTTCTAATAAATATGCTTTTTATTCTTCTCATTGCCTTCTTTGGCTCCTACCTTAAGGAAATCAGTCATTTAGGCTAAGTTTGTGTATATCAATATGAACATTTTATGGATTGTCTGTTGTTTTTAGTCCATATGTAGTTTTGACCAAAACCAAGTCTTCCATTTTGCTTTGAATCTCACGTGGTACAGGTACAAAGATGATAAGCTCAGCAATATTGTAAATAGGTAGACACATTTTCTGGGGCTTCTAAAAAGAGCTTTTGAAAGTCCATCTTATTGTACAATAAGTCTCTCATGGTAAAACTGACAGGGGTGGTATTTAATTTTCTCTTCTTTTGGTTTACAAAATTCTTTGATAATGACATGAAGTTCAGTCTGAACAAATATTGAAGCTCCATCTGCAAATATATTTCTACCTGCATAATAATTCCGGTTTCAGGATTATTAAACCTGAAGGGAAATTAGAAAGTTTTCTTCCAAGGAACTTTCTGAGGAAAAGAACATTCTAATAAAGGCTGCTTTTGCAGAGGATCATTCTTGCGGAGGCTGCAAGAGTGGTAGAAAGATAAGGAGAAGGTAGTCCTGAAGAGAGAGAGGCCTGTGGAGGGAAGTATATCCAAAACCGAAATGACGTTCTCTTTCATCTTACCAAACAGAGCTTTGAAGATGCCGATTTGAGCTCTGCTTTTCTGTTAAAGATTGTTGCATACCAATTGAAAAATGATTATTGGTAGTTAATAATACAGTATTGTATACTTGAAAGTTATTGAGTGTAGACTTTAAGCATTCTCATCACACACACAAACATGCAAAGAGTTACCTATGTGAGGTAATGGATGTGTTAATTATCTTGATCTTGGTAATCATTCCACACTGCATACATATATCAAATCATCACACTTTAAGCTTATACAATGATATTTGTTACTAAATCCTTAATAAAGTTATGAAAATGATTATTGGGTGTTTAGAGACTTAATACCTTCCCTTATTGTCCACCTCAAAGACATACAATATTTTTTTTTTTTTAATTTTTATTAGTTGGAGGCTAATTACTTTACATCATTACAGTAGTTTTTGTTATACATTGATATGAATTAGCCCTGGATTTACATGTATTCCCCATCCCAGTCCCCCCTCCCACCTCCCTCTCCACCCGATCCCTCTGGGTCTTCCCAGTGCACCAGGCCCGAGCACTTGTCTCATGTACCCAACCTGAGCTGGTTATCCGTTTCACCCTAGATAATATACATGCTTCAATGCTGTTCTCCTGAAACATCCCACCCTCTCCTTCTCCCAGAGTCCACAAGTCTGTTCCATACATCTGAGTCTCTTTTTCTGTTTTGCATATAGGGTTATCGTTACCATCTTTCTAAAGTCCATATATATGTGTTAGTATACTGTAATGGTCTTTATCTTTCTGGCTTACTTCGCTCTGTATAATGGGCTCCAGTTTCATCCATCTCATTAGAACTGATTCAAATGAATTCTTTTTAATGGCTGAGTAGTATTCCATGGTGTATATGTACCACAGCTTCCTCATCCATTCGTCTGCTGATGGGCATCTGGGTTGCTTCCATGTCCTGGCTATTATAAACAGTGCTGCGATGAACATTGGGGTGCACGTGTCTCTTTCAGATCTGGTTTCCTTGGTGTGTATGCCCAGAAGTGGGATTGCTGGGTCATATGGCAGTTCTATTTCCAGCTTTTTAAGAAATCTCCAAACTGTTTTCCATAGTGGCTGTACTAGTTTGCATTCCCACCAACAGTGTAAGAGGGTTCCCTTTTCTCCACACCCTCTCCAGCATTTATTGCTTGTAGACTTTTGGATAGCAGCCATCCTGACTGGCGTATAATGGTACCTCATTGTGGTTTTGATTTGCATTTCTCTGATAATGAGTGATGTTGAGCATCTTTTCATGTGTTTGTTAGCCATCTGTATGTCTTCCTTGGAGAAACAAAGACATACAATATTATATATATCAAGTGTTCCATCCTGAATGGCTAGCATAATTCTAAATTGTCCTTGATAAAAAATTATGCCCTTTGGAAGGATATGTGAATGAAGTGAGATTGGGATATGAACGTTTATAAGAGCCTGCAGATGATTCTAGGAAGTAGTTTATATTTACTGTTATATATACTAACAAATATACTATACTATACTAATATATATACTATAGTAGTATAATATACTATACTAACAAATACAGTTAGTTAAAAGTTTCTGCTTATAATATTCCATGTCTTGAGTCTCCCCCATCCCATCCTGATGATCAGGCCATCTCTAGGCACCAACCAATTAGTGGCCTCTAATGGGCAGAATTTATGGGGAAGTAATTGGACTGCAAGGAGATCCAACCAGTCCATCCTAAAGGAGATCAGTCCTGGGTGTTCACTGGAGGGACTGATGCTGAAGCTGAAACTCCATTACTTTGGCTACCTCATGCGAAGTGTTGACTCACTGGAAAAGATCCTGAGGCTGGGAGGGATTGGGGGCAGGAGGAGAAGGGGACAACAGAGGATGAGATGGCTGGATGGCATCACCGACTCGATGGACATGAGTCTGAGTAAACTCCGGGAGTTGGTGATGGACAGGGAGAACCTGGCGTGCTGCGATTCATGGGGTGGCAAAGAGTCGGACACGAATGAGCGACTGAACTGAACTGAACTGAACTGAGGAGGTAAAGGGGAGAAGGAAATGGCAACCCACTCCTCTATTCTTGCCTGGAGAATCCTGTGGACGAAGGCGTCTGGTGGGCTGCTGTCCGTGGGGTCGCAGAGAGTCAGACATGACTGAAGTGACTTAGCAGCAGCGGCAGCAGGAGGTAATGGAGGACACGGGAGCTTGGCGTGCTGCAGTCCATAAAGTCACAAAGAATTGGACATGACCTAGCGGTTGAACAACAACATCAACAAGTCTCTCCAAAAGTAAGTTCCTCGACAGGAGTCAACATGGCGGTGGGTTTTAATAGTTTTGACAGTGTCTCAAGCCATAGATTTTTGTAGGAAAGATGACAGCCAACCAGAACTTTTGCTTATTAGTCTTCAGGAAAGGTTTGGAGAGCAAACTTAGTAGGGAGTATGTCTGTCTTCTATCCTTTTATGAGTTTCCTTATGTAAATGCACAACAGAAAGTTATATTCTTTAGACCTGACAAATTAGGAGGCAGTTTTCACCAAGGAAATTAAGTATTCATTTTAATTATTATTAGGTCTTAAAATATCACTGAAGGACCAATTTCAGAATGGAGCAGAGGGCTTTTTTCATAAATATCAGAGTCATACCTATTGTTAGAAAGTTATTTACCATGGTAGCCTAGGATAGGCTCCTGATAAGAGTAGGTCAGGTGCGTCTTGGAAGTGCAGTCAGTCAGTCAGTCAGTCACTCAGTTGTGTCCGACTCTTTGCGACCCCATGAATCGCAGTACACCAGGCCTCTCTGTCAATCACCAACTCCTGGAGTTTACTCAAACTCATGCCCAACGATTTGGTGATGCCATCCAGCCATCTCATCCTCTGTCATCCCCTTCTCCTCCTGCCCCTAATCCCTCGCAGCATCAGGGTCTTTTCCAATGAATCAACTCTTCGCATGAGGTGGCCAAAATATTGGAGTTTCAACTTCAGCATCAGTCCTTCCAATGAACACCCAGGACTGATCTCCTTTAGGATGGACTGGTTGGATCTCCTTGCAGTCCAAGGGACTCAAGAGTCTTCTCTAACACCACAGTTCAAAAGCATCAATTTTTCAGTGCTCAGTTTTCTTCACAGTCCAACTCTCACATCCATACACGACCACTGGAAAAACCATAGCATTGACCAGATGGACCTTTGTTGGCGAAGTAATGTCTCTGCTTTTTAATATGCTATCTAGGTTGGTCATAACTTTGCTTCCAAGGCGTAAGCGTTTTAATTTCATGGCTGCAGTCACCATCTGCAGTGATTTTGGAGCCCCAAAAAATAAAGTCTGACACTGTTTCCACTGTCTCCCCATCTATTTCCCATGAAGTGATGGGACCAGATGCCATGATCTTAGTTTTCTGAATGTTGAGCTTTAAACCAACTTTTCACTCTCCTCTTTCACTTTCATTAAGAGGCTTTTTAGTTCCTCTTCACTTTCTGCCATAAGGGTGGTGTCATCTGCATATCTGAGGTTACTGATATTTCTCCCAGCAATCTTGATTCCAGCTTGTGCTTCTTCCAGCCCAGTGTTTGTCATGATGTACTCTGCATATAAGTTAAATAAGCAAAGGAGTCCTAAATTAAAAGTCTTAAGCTGTATGAGATAGATAGATCACAGTGGAGCCTCATGAAACTATGAAATCCTCCCCAAATCACCAGGTAAATGATTATTAAGAAACAAGTTGACTTTATTAATATTATTGCCCACAAATAAAGTCTTGAAAAGGAAAGTTACAAAGAAAGTTTTATAGAATTGGAACTGGTACCTATGTAATTTTTGAAGTGGAGTTTCTAAAGCAAGGAATGCATAGAGATTGGATAACATGGGCAGACTGAAGTCACATTTAATAATCTGGATACTGTTGAGCAGGACCTTTAAGCAAACTGTCTACTGAAACTTCATGTTCTTATCTTTCCAGAACAGTTATGGCAATGGAACCAATTTATACCTGCTTTGCGGTTTGGCAAATTTATATTTCTTGGGTTCTTAAGTTCAGTTTTCATTATTCAAATTGAATTTGAAGGTTACTTCACATTGCATAGATGGCAGTAAGACTATATCCATCCTTTTACAGACATTCAGTTTTTAATCAATTCAAATCAATTGAGATAGAAAATAGTGTAGTCCAAGTGCTTTAGATATATTAAAAACCATGTATAACCCTTTCAAAGTAATCTGTTTAACATATTAAGTGAATTAGAGGATGAAGATGGTCAAAAAAGAAGTGTGACACCTAATATTATTATGTTGAAAGACATCCTTAAGTATTTCCTCAAAATCCTAGGGGACACTTGGTGACAATGAACAGCATGATGTTTTGATATACACTTAGGTTGTGAAATGATTACCATTGTCAAGCTAATGAATACATCATTCAATTTAAGTCAGTATGCTTTGCACTATGTTTTCAAAACTAGAAGGATGACTATGAATAATAGACATTAATGCACTTGTTTATTTAAATAAAGGGTAGAGGAATAAAATAATACTTTGTCTTCAGAAATATAGCTGAATAAATTAGGTGAAAATTTTAAACTGAAGAAAGACATTTTAAAATATACCTTATCTTATTCTTTTAAATAGTAATTTCAGAAATCTTTTTATACCAAATCATGCTCTTCATTTTAAACACCCAGCTTTCTACAGTAGTGCAAAAAAAGATTTTCAGGCTTCCATGTTCTCTAGGGAGTTAATCAAATAGAAAAATCTTGTTGCTTAAGGTCTTTTACATTCAGATGAACAAAAATATAATCTAAATGATAGATACAAGTCTATAATTTTTATGATCTGATAGCATATATTAATTTTCATAGTTTTGACCATAAAATAATGAATAACTAAAACTAAGGAATTTGGCTATGGTATTCCAAAAGTTTAAGCATTACAATAACCAAAAATTTAAAAAAAATATTTAGAACTGAAGCTACATCATTATCTTTGTGGTTTGAATTTAGTAGTAATAAATTAAAGCTGAGTATTTTCTAAGAGAAGTTGGTTAACTAGATAATGAATCTGTCAGAAATTGTATATATAAGTTTTAGAAATTATGAATAGAGGTGACTGAATAGTTGTGTCTCTAATCAAGAGTTCTTAACCTTTTTAATATTATATAAAGATTTTTCCAAGTGAAAAACACACTTTATGGAGAGAAAAGATTTTGTTAATATAGGTTACTAATAATAGTATCACTAAAATAAGATACACTGAAATCATGCATCAGCATTATTTCAATACCAAGAAGCCCAACTCATTTTTAAAAAACATTGTGATACGGAAATATGAAACCTGTGACAGTTAATTTCTGAATTGTGATTGGCTAAGTGGTAACTCAGCTGGTAAAGAATCCGCCTGCAATGCAGGAGACCCCAGTTTGATTCCTGGGTTGGGAAAATCCGCTGGTGAAGGGATAGGCTACCCACTCCAGTATTCCTGGGCTTCCCTGGTAGCTCAGATAGTAGAGAATCTGCCTGTAATGCAGGAGACCTGGGTTCAATACCTGGGTTGGGAAGATCCCCTGGAAGAGAGAATGGCTATGCATTCTAATATTCTGGCCTGGAGAATTCCATGGACAGAGGAGCCTGGCAGGCAAAGAGTTGTACACAACTGAGTGACTTTCACTTTCAACCTAGAATTTCTATTCTGTTTATGTCACAGGACTTCATAGAATCCTTGAACAGAAGAGTTTTCTTAGAAACTACCTGCATGCATGCTAAGTCACTTCAATTCAGTTCAGTTCAGTCACTCAGTCATGTCCAACTCTTCGGGACCCTATGAACCTCAGCACGCCAGGCCTCCCTGTCCATCACCAATTCCTGGAGTCCACCCAAACCCATGTTGAGTTGGTGATGCAATTCAACCATCTCATCCTCTGTCATCCCCTTCTCCTCCTGCCCTCAATCTTTCCCAGCATCAGAGTCTTTTCCAATGAGTCAGCTCTTTGCATCAGGTGGCCAAAGTACTGGAGTTTCAGCTTCACCATCAGTCCTTCCAATGAACACTCAAGACTTATCTCCTTTAGGATGGACTGGTTGGATCTCCTCTCAGTCCAAGAGACTCGCAAGAGTCTTCTCCAACACCACAGTTCAAAAGCATCAATTCTTCACTTCAGTTGTGCCCAACTCTTTGTGACCCTGTGGAAGGTAGCCCACCAGGCGCCTCTCTCCATTGGACTTTTCAGGCAAGAATACTGGAATGAGTTGCCACACTTTTCTCCAAGGGATCTTCCCAACCCAGGGACTGAACTTGCTTCTCTTAAGTCCCCTGCACTGGCAGATGGAGTTCTTTAACACTACCACTACTTGCAAAGCCCAGAAACTAGCCTGTTGTTGTTCTTCAGTCATAGCTGTGTCTGACTCTTTTCAACCCCATGGACTGTAGCACACCAGGCCACCCTGTCCCTCACAGTCTCCTGGAGTTTGCCAAAGTCCATGTCCACCACATAGTGATGCCGTCCAGCCATCTCCTCTTGTCCTTCTGCTCTCAATCTTTCCCAGCATCAGGTATCTTTTCCAATGAATTGTCTGTTCACATCAGATGACCAGAATACCACAGCTTCAGCTTTAGCATCAGTCCTTCCAGTGAGTATTCAATGTTGATCTTCCTTAAGACTGACTGGTTTGATCTCCTTGCTGTCCAAGGGAGAAACTACCTACTCAAGCCTAATTATTTAATTAGCATAATGTGACTGAATCTAACAGATGGAAAATACCTGTTCAAAATCATAGAGCAAGTTTATTACTAGTAAGTATATCCTAAATTGCCTGAATTCATCTTAATTTTTTTAGAATTTTTGAAATAGTTCATTCTGTGTGGTACCAGGTTTGAGGACAGTGCCATGAAGGTAGTTTCAGAAAAATGTAAGATTGAACTAAAATCCTGGGGCTTTCAAATACCCCCTTTCCAGAATATTTATCTCAGCAACTCTTTTGACTATGACCACTGTCTGGGCACTGATTTTTAAAAAAAATTTAAAAAACTTAAAAAATATTTTAAAAAACTTACTTAAAACACTTTCTCAAACATTTAAATACCATTCACATGACTCAGTCATGTCCGACTCTTTGTGACCCTGTGGACTGTAGCCCACCAGGCTCCTCTCTCCATGCAAGAATACTGGAGTGGGTTGCCATTTCCTTCTCCAGGGGATCTTCCCGACCCAGGGATCAAACCTGGGTCTCCCGCATCACAGGCAGATGCTTTACCCTCTGAGTCACCAGGGAAACCCATTCACATGACTAATAAACCACAAATTGCTTTAAGTTGAATTCTCTTGAATATGTTAAGGATCATTCACAAAACTAAGTTCTCCTAAACAATTCAAACAATAACAGTTCCTAAATGTTTTGACAACTTAAGCTCATTAAAATTGTTACAATAATTATAACATAATATTGTATCATAGTATTTTTTGAAAATATAAATAATATGGCTGAAAAACGGAAAATTTTCTGTTCTAAAAAGTAACTTTTCAGTTGGTATAGGTCACAGTAAGGTGATCTATAGAGGACCTGGTCTTTTTGATGGGGAATCCTGAAATAAAAATATCTATGTCTTTCTGTGGGCTTCCCTGGTAGCTCAGCTGGTAAAGAATCCACCTGCAATGTGGGAGACCTGGGTTTGACCCTTGGCATGGCATGGCAACCCGCTCCAGTATTCCTTCCTGGAGAATTCCATGGACAGAGGAGCTTGGCAGGCTACAGTCTGTGGGCTCGCAAAGAGTCAGACAGAACTATGCAACTCAGCACAGCACAGAAGTCTTTCTGTAGGACATTTTCTCTTTCTTCTGCCCATAATGGTATAAACCATCCCCTACCAGTGTTCTGGGAAAAGTACAGGGGCTTGGAAGAAGTATCAATATTTAATATGAAAACTATTACCTAATGTGTCTGGTTTCAGAATGTCATCCAATCAGCCTCAAAGCTTCAATTCAGACCATCTCTCCTTCAAGTGTGGGAAGAAAACCTTTCACCTTCTGCTCTGTTAGGTGACAGTGGGCTGGAAGGAGAGCAGTCTTGGGTGTGCAGCTGCTCATTCAGCAGGCTTTGAAAGAATACTTCTGTTAACTCCATCTTACATTTTGTACCTGACACATTTTATGATGAAAATCTGCTTATTTTCCATTGTCCCTTCCCCCACACCTTGTAGGCAATTACAGTTCAGCTTTCATTCATCTCTGATAATGTATTTTCTAGAATCAGCCATTTTGACTAGTTTTTATAGTATGTTGATATAATATATGTAACCCTTTCTTTCAACTCTTTTATATATATCTAATTTATGATGGGATATTAAGAAAAGGAGCCCATAATTCTATAATGAATCTGTAGGTGTTCTTCTGAGGTCTTGTACTAATGTGTTTGATATATTATTTTTCCTCATCTTTATCTTCTTCCATTATAAGATGACACTTCTGTGGACAAAATACTCAGCTTTAAGTTATATGTGCTGTGCTTAGTTGCATCCAAGTCTTTGCGACCCCATGGACTGTAGACCACAAGGCTCCTCTGTCCATGGGGATTCTCCAGGCAAGAATCCTGGGGTGGGTAGCCATGCCCTCTTCCAGGGGACCTTCTCAACCCAGGGATAGAACCCAGATTTCTTGCATTGCAGGCAGATTCTTTACCATCTGATCCATCAGGGAAGCCCAAGAATACTGGAGTGGGTAGCCTATCCCTTCTCCAGAGGATCTTCCCAGCCCAGAAACTGAACCAAGGTCTCCTGATTGCAAGTGGATTCTTTACCAGCTGAGCTACCAAGGAAGCCCTATAAGTTATATTTCCTCCTAATATTTTATTCTTAAGATTGAAATTCTAAATATTTTGAAAATTGGAGTTATCCTGTTAGCCCACATCTAGACATGTTTGAAGTCATTAAATTTGAAAGTCACTGAGTTTCTTTAATATTGACTAAGGTGATTGATGATATTGACAACAATGAGGAAGGAAAGATTTGTTTTTAGTGTGGACTGCAGTCAGGTTTATTCCTGCCTTAGTTGGGTTGGATATAATTATTCTAGCAATGAAATATCTAGAGAGAGTTATGCTTGTGACAGAGAAGCCATGTAGCATCATGTGCTCAGAATTATAAGGATCTGAAGGGTCCAATGCTTCATTAAGAAAGCAGACAGTTCACATTTTATAAAGTACATTGGAGATAAGCAAAGCTTTATGCAGTTCATTGATGGAGTCTGTATGGGAAATGAGCTTTTGCAAATAGAATGACTAAAGACTTCTGCAAATAGAAAAAAGTGTCCTAAAATAGGGAAATAACTACTCTTACAGTAAATGGTGTGTTATAGGAAGAGCAATGGATCTAAAAATGTAAAACGAGAAAAATAGGATGAATAAAAATACTTGCCAAAAGTCTCCATTGGTTCTTTATTGAGGAGAAACTAAAAGTATGTTTGTAAACACATATAAACATGCACACGTACATCACAGGCCCATGTAGATCCATCATGGCTGCATACACTTCTATGCAGTGTTTGATAATCAGTTATTTAGAATTCTTATCTAGACCTGTGATTTAGTCACTCTCAGCAATCCTTTTGCTGTCCTCCTAAATTCTAAGGTAAAAACACCTCCTTCAGGCATTTGTAATTCTTGAATAATCTATCTTACTACCACCACACATATATTTTTCTGAATGAAATTACACATTATACTGGCACAAAAGGATATCTCTCATAAAAGTTTTAAGTGCCAGATCTGACTTCTTATCCTGAAGCCCTTATCTCTGCCAAGGCCTCCAAATTGGGGTCATTTAGTTCATATCTGTCAGCTTACCTGGCTGAGAGAAACTTCTCTCCTGGGCAAATTGAAACTCTACTTGAGGAAGCTGAGTCGTACAAGTTTTATGAATGATTTGAGAATGTTTTGTTGTTTTTGAGGTATAAGTTATGATATATTTTACTACTGCAGGTCAAAAATGTAATGAAAATAATGTTTGTCTCTTCATTTGCTCTCCTAATGCAGGCAACAGTGCATGCTTAACTTCTGAAAGTTACAGGATGATTGCAATTTTTTTTTTTAATCAATGAAGCTTTATTTTATATGTTAAGGCAGGGTGCCTGCTGCTTTAGCACATAAAAGAACATGTGCATATATGCGTGCCAAGTCGCTTCATTCATGCCTGACTCTGTGCAACCCTATGGAGGGATATAACCTGCATCCCCTGTATCTCCTGTGTTCCAGATGGATTATTTAACATTGAGCAGCCTGGGAAGCCCCAAAGAACATATAACCAGTGCCTTTTCTGCTGAAAACCTAGCTGATGGCATGAGAGTTTGCAAGTATTGACAAAACAATTTCATCAATGTTGTAAAATCATTCAGGTAACAGATAGTATTCATAAATGGCTTCTCTTAGGGGTGATGTGCAGGAAACCATTGCAGCTACATTGTTTGCTGATTGGTTCAGAAACCTGCAATAGCTTATGAAAGACCTTGGCATTTGCAATTAACACTAACTGGGGTAAAGGCTAATTTTCTGATCTTTCCGTGGAAAACTACTTGTTAAAAGTGCATCCCAGGGGTTGATTTTTATCTACATTTGTTCATCAAGTTTTCATCTGGTTAATCTCTGGTAGAATCTTCTTCCCTATCCATGCTCATCATTCTGAGTTTCATGTTGTTGTTTCTGCCTCCAGGCCTTTTCTTGCACTTACCTTTTCGACTTCAAAAATGCATATTTTTTAGGAAGCTTTTCTGACTGGTCTCTTTTGATCATTTCTGTGGCCAGATTTAGTCAGATGTATAACTAATACTTTGTTCATTTATTTTCTTGGATATGTCACTTTGTAATACTTCTTCAGTTGTTTATTATTTATATGGGTAACCTATTTAATTTATTTTAGTATGCTCAGTACATCTATTATACTGTCAAGTCAGTGGTATAATAAGATGTGGAGAGAACTCTAGTGACTGACCTAAAGTTAGATGGAATAGGTAAAATAAGAAGAGATAAAATAAAGTAAAATATACCTAGAACTCTATTGTGAAATTTAGTGTTCAGATTTATGCGTGAGTTCTGAGATGTACTGCTTTAACATTTGGGACTTGAAGTTTGTGACTCCTGTATTGATCTAAACTCAGATCATGTAGGTAGTGGTACTAAATATAGCTATGTAATTTTTTCAAAACAAATGTATCTCAGCTATCTATTTTCTGGAAGTTGAATAAACAATAGATTATAAAACAGAATAGAATCTTTCTATATATTGAGAACAATGGAAAATACAAGAGATATTAATTTCAAAGAAGCTGTGCAACATAAATTCACAGGAATGAAAATATACACCGCCCAATATGGTAATCATATACTTATGAATAGATATTTTTTTCATCTCCTACTTTCAGCATGAGGTCCTTTGAGAAAAAAAGCTCTTGGCAGATGACTGTCATTAATAGCCTCAAGGAAACAGAAATTCTGTAGAAGTAGCTTTAGAAGAAAAACAGATTTCTTATTTTTTGCCAAAGAATGGAGAAAATGTAAAGTAGGATAACCAGTATAACTGAAACACTTTTCTACCTGTTGCATTTAGATTTTAAAGAAAATAAGGCACATTTGCTTACAGCTTAGTAACATTTTAAAAATATATAGTCAAAGACTATAAAAGTTAATACCACCAGCAACTGATAATTGTTCAGCATTTATAAATGGCTTATATTATAGTATTTTCATAATATGTCATTTCTTTTCATCCAAATAGTAGTCCTTTTATATTAGATTTTTAACATAAAGAGCTCCCATTTTACAGATGATTAAATAAGTTGTGCAAATTAGCAAGCTAAGATGCATTAGAACTAGGAATCTCATTTCTTCTATCCAGTCTAAACTCAGTGGTTTTTAACCATTGTGCAATATTGCCTTGAAATTGTCTTAAAAGTTTGTGAAAAACATTAACTCATGAGCTGCAAAGGAGTTTCAGAAAGTTTTAAAGAACATGATTCACAGAGTGAGTTCAAATTATTTTCTAAGAAATTTCTACATTACTTTAACAGGTGGTCTAATTTTTTTTAACACCTGAAATTTCCTCCATTGGCCTGAAAGCAGTAAAAATTGTCTATTCATCTTCCATTAGATATAACAGAATGGTCTCCCAAGATAAAGCAGGAGTCAGAAAAAAGGACAAAAGGAGAAAGGGAGGAATAGATAATAACTATGCTGTTTGCTAAAATGTACAGGTAACATTTTCACACCTAGAGATATTTGTAGACACATGGAGGGGCTGCAACAGCTAATTGTTTCTGAATGACTGACTAGAATGACTGGATATTCTGTCATTTTATTTCCTATATAGTTGCAGTCTCAGATTTCTAAGTTTTTATATATACTTTCATTGAATAAGCATTTGACTAAATGGGGAAAGCAAGTAGATAGATTTCACCTGAAAAAATGGCATATCAAGAATTATTCTAGATAGGATTTTTGGTGTATAAGTTTTGGGCTCTCCTGATTCTACGAAAGCTAAAATGCGCTACAATCTTATATAATGATTGATACTATTGTTGTTATTATGCCTTAAGAGAATTATAACAGAAACATATGACAGATTTATTTTTAAAAATTTCATCGTAACCTTTGATAGAAGCCACTTCCACAAGACAGTGATTGTGATATAAGTTATTCTTTTGGAAATTATGTTTATCTCAATACCAGAAATAAAGGCATGCATATTATGTGCTAAATACTGTGCAACACATTTTACATAATCAAATCAATATCATGCTCATAAAAACTTGTCTAATTCTGGTAAGACTGCTGTAACAGAATACTATAGACTGGCTAGTTTACAAACAACAGAGATTTATTTCTTATAGTTCTGGAGTCTGGGAAGTTTCAGATTAAGGAATTAGCAGATTCAGTGTCTAGTAAGAGCCTACTTTATGGTTCACAGATGACTGTCTTCTTGCTGTGTCTCCCTAGGGTAGAAAGGATGAGAGAGAGCTCTCTGCAGTCTCTTAGAGGGCACTAATGAAATCAGTCCTGGGTGTTCATTGGAAGGACTGATGTTGAAGATGAAACTCCAATATTTTGGCCACCTGATGCAAAGAGCTGACTCATTTGAAAAGACCCTGATGTTGGGAAAGATTGAGGGCAGGAAGAGAAGGGGATGACAGAGGATGAGATGGTTGGATGGCATCACCGACTCGATAGACATGAGTTTGGGTAAACTCTGGGAGTTGGTGATGGACAGGAAGGCCTGGAGTGCTGAAGTTCATGGGATCGCAAAGATTCGGACACGACTGAGCAACTGAACTGAACTGAATGCCATTTATAAGGGTCCTACACTCATGACCTATTTACCTCTCAAAAGTCCTACCTCTTCATATAATCACATTGATAGGATTTCAACATGTGAATTAGAGAGGGATACAAACTTTTAGTCCATAACACAACTCTAAGAGGAAAGTGCTATTTTAAAAAATCATAAACAGAAACTCCAATTTAGAACACTTTGGTAACTTTCCCCATTATACAGCTATGAATGTAGGAAGCTGTACTTGAATTGAGGTTTGTGAATACCAATACCCAAGTTCATAACAAGTTTTTTGACTAGGAAGTTGTCATCTCTCTCCTTCAGAGGACATATTTTACTAACAAATATTATTTTTATTTTCATTTCCCCTGAAGGATAGAGTTTATATAAACCTCAGGTTGAATATTTTCAATAAATTAAATTATTTAGTATTTGGAGCAAGCAGAGAGAATGCAGTAGAATTGCATCATTCTACCAAATGCATATACATTTCCCCCAGTACTCTCTAGATTTTGAGTTTCTTCAGAAATATAACCCATAAGCATTTACTAGAGAATAGGGTAGTGGGTGCCAAGGTGACGGTCAGTCTCTCTTGTACCACAGTTCCTTTTTGTACATTGACATTCAGCAACTTAATGGGAGGCAACCTGAAAAGCATTAAAATTTTGTAGTTCTAGAAGTTTTAAGAAATTTTGCTTTCTTTTTCTTGTTGATAACTTGAAACCGAGTTCTCCAAATTCCCTGGTCATGACTCATTTCTTAAAGCGATCTTTTTTGTTTGTTTAATTGTAAATAGTCTTCTTGCTTGGTTGTTTCCCTCTCTTCATTTTTCATAGTAATGCTCAGGTTATGTATTACAGGATACAAATCTTCAGCTTTGTTTTCTGTTATCAAATGACTGGAATGATTTTTTTTTCTAATAATTTTCATATAAAGATAAATTAGCAAGGCAGAGAAGAATATCCTAGATTTCCCTGGTCCTGAGAATTTCCTTGCTGAGGATAAGTAAGCGTCAGTGGGTGTGATAAGGGCAAAGCTGAGGAGAAAAATAAGCATATACTCACTCTCTGCTGTCAGTTATTTTAATTTTCAGTGTTATGGGGGACGGAGTTCCTTTCTAAAGTGTGAATTTTTCCTTTTCTTTCTCTCTCTCAATTCGCAGTTAATGAAGAAGCAGGCTGGTGGGCTTTTGTTGTGCCAAACAAAAACAGAACTGACAACAGAAATAGGGCCTCTTTTGTTTATCTGAAATTCTTTGCTTCAGAAACAATAAATGCTTCAATAACCTGCCTGCTGAAAATACTTAATGGAAATTTTGATTTTCATCTTCTGATCTGATTCATTTCACAGTAAGGTATGGGCTTAATATAGGAAATTTTTGTTTTGTTTATGACATTTTCACACCTACAGATATTTGTAGACACATGGAGGGGCTGCAAACAGCTGATTGTTTCTGAAATTAGCTCAGTACAGACACAGAGCCATGCCTGTGAATAACTCTTGTTTAAAAAGTGAAAATTCCAAAGGGCAAGGATGCTTTATAAATAAAACCTCTGTAATCTGTTTTAATGTAGTTTAATTTTTGTATTTATTAA
This sequence comes from Odocoileus virginianus, assembly GCF_023699985.2. Taxonomy (NCBI): domain Eukaryota; kingdom Metazoa; phylum Chordata; class Mammalia; order Artiodactyla; family Cervidae; genus Odocoileus; species Odocoileus virginianus. The sequence goes on along the minus strand of NC_069703.1, from coordinate 4,080,039 downwards.
TTTGTGAAATCCAGCTGATAGTACAATTAGGGTGTACATTGAAAAATCTTTAACTTTAAGAAAGTCATATTCATCTTGTTTGAATAAGCCAAAAAAGTTAATAGAGATTTGGGAAAGCTAGACGTCTTCATTTTCTAATTGTCCAGATACTTTGCAAGGTAGAGGCAGGACTGGAGAAGGCAATCTCTCAGGTCCTTTACCAACCAAGGAAACTGGCAGTAAAGCCAAGTTTTAAAGAAAGCTCAAAGAGCTTTGTTCTTTTGTTTCTCTGGAATTAATGTTAAATAGATGAAAACTGGACATGTGTGGTATCTTATCAACAATAGAGATCAGATCAGATCAGCATTTCACTAAGCTCCTGGGTTTCCAGGCAGTGAACATACAGAAAAACAGGTACCAGGTTAAAGAGCCATTCCCCTAAGCGCTTGTAAACCCTAAGTATGACTTATAATGAGGATATTCTTAGAATTCTCCAAAAAGGATCTATTATTTATCTACTGGGGGAAAATAAACTGGAATGAAAATAGACTCCTTATTAAATAACTCCAACTTAAACATTTAGTTTTGGGAAAGAGTTTCTAATTTTGAAATATATGTACACACATGCATTTGATAAAGAGGAAATATTTTCCTTCAAGACAAATAGAATTATGTCAACATGTATTTGTTTTGCATTTAATCAGGGTGATATTTGATGCTATATTTTGAGCTCCCAACAAGAACAGGACACTATTCAGTACATGAGACGTCTTAATAGTCATGTCAACTGTTTCTAATTTAGTTTGTGAAAATAATGTCTAGAAGTCTAGAGTGGTTTATGTTCCTAGACATATTCAAGAAGCATATTTCTCTTCCATCTAAGTTATTCCACTTGTATTTCACATTTCTATGCTATTTTTAAATATTGACATTTAATTTGAAATTTATCATTTTTTAGCACAATGATTTGTATTGCCTTAGGGGGAGAGAGATGGAGTAGTAAAGTACCTCTAGAGAAAATTACTTGCAGCTCACACAAAATTAGGCTGTTTTCTTTTCCATCACATTCTAGTTACAGAATAAAAAGCTGATTGAAATTGCATATTGTCATGTGCTTTAGTGTCCTTGTGAGGTTTATATTAGTGCAATTTTTTTTTACAGAAGTCATTTGATTAAAGTCATAAAAATTTTACATATAGAAGACACATCCACTCCACCTAAGGTTCAACTGATCACTTTTTACTTCTACTACCAGTTGACATTTGTGAAAATATTTCTTTAGAATGTATTGCTGAATCTTCCAAATAGGTTACCTCATGCTCCTTTCAAGCTCAGAGGATCTCTTTTCTTAGATCAGACCAATTGTTTAAAGCTGGCACTGTATTTAGCAACTGTTTACCCTCTGGAAGGTGAAACCTTAGAAAACTGACCTGTCTATTTGAGTCCTAACTGACAGTTCCTCATTGTGAACAACTACTTTTACATAAAATGTGTTTAACATAGTTTTAATCATGCAGCAATTAAAAGTGACATTTAGAGAGAAATCTGGAGATATTTCCTTGTCTTTCTTCTGCTCTATCCTTCTGTCGATTGAAAATTGAATTTATGCCTCCAACAACTCCTTTGTCTCACCTTTATTTTTGGTTTGTTAGTTTCCTGAAAGTATGGAATTAAGTCTGCAAATGGTCATGGTGACAGTGTTTTCTTGAAAAACTCAAGAGCCGCTGTAGTAACGTAAGAGATGCTGGTGATTTACTCTTGCGTTATCATGCACTATGGTCTCAACTAGCGTGAGGTACTCTCTGACGTGCAGTCTCGGTGTGGGTGCTTCGCTTTCCCCCCTGATGTGATCTTGCAGTGCAGCAAGGGGATAAGATCAAATAAACTCAAGAAACTAAATTTGGTCTATCTGAAAATCCAGTCTCATAAATTCAGTCTCTTCAGGTATTTGTCTTTTTGAATAACAAAGTATTGTAGATTTTCTCCTCTTCCCTGCTTCTTTCCAAGGTGATGTGTGTGTCCTGGGGAGCTATGTAATGTGGCAGCAAGGAAGGCAGTGCACATCTCAGTGTTTATGTCTGTATGACTTTGCTTGGTTTTCTGCTTCTCAGATCTTTGCAGTGATGGCCTTTCCTGGTGGTCTGACTGCAGCAGGACCTTCTGTGTAGTTTTTTCTCATGTTGGTTGAGGGTCTTTACTACTGACTTGGCTTCACATCAGCCCCCTCTGAGGTCTAGCTGTAACTTCTCTTTGCTCCTTGACCTTAGGTATCCTCTGTGGACTTTAAATAGTCAATTGTCTCTCCCAAAAGTGATCTCTCCCCATGGGAACCTGCCTATATTTTTCTGTGCAAAATGGGATTCTAGGATGACCAGGTGAGGGTAGGTCCGGACTTCACCTCCCTAACCTTGGGGGTCCCCTGGGTTGCTTTGGTAACACCCCTATAATTCCAAGTGGAAAACAGCACAAAACTCCTATATTCAATGGCTTTTTTCTTTACCCATCTGACACTCCAGCAGACTATCCTCTCCATGACTTCATTGCAGAGAAGGGTGATTGGGGATGACTTGCCTTTTTATATATTTCTTCTCTCCTTTCTTGTCTTCATTACATAGTCACCAAGGAAAGAAAGATCAGGTTTTCCCCTCCCTCTTTCTATCTGTTCAGAAAAATATCTTTAAGTCATACTTCCTAGGGTGGCACCTCCCTTTTCCTGGATTCAATAATGGCAGTTGGAGCATAGGTATTTCAAAAATATTTTACCTGTTACACTTGAGTAACTCTAGAGACAAAATGTGATCCATCTGCTCTGCTATGTATATTTGAGAGATCACCTTCCTTTTCTGGTTCTTACTAAACAAAATTGAAATGATGTTTTAGCTTTTCTCTCCCTAGAAAATCTGGAAGCTACCAAAAAATTGACTTTGTTATGTCTGAGTGACCCATGTGACTGTTAGAATGTTAATTTAGATTTTCCTTGATGCTGTGCCATGATTTTCTGCATGGGGCTGACATTTAGCATAGGCCCAAATGTGACTCATTCATTTTAGTTTCAGAGTCTACATCTTTACTTGCCTGTCCTCCTGATGTCCATCACAAGCTAAAGGCCCCTAGCCTAATAATAGCCACAGCCAGGTGTGAAGAACACTGGAACTGTAGGCTGCAACTCTTGGTCTTTAGAAGTTCTTTTGGCCTTGGGGACTTCTCTTGTGGCTCAGACAGGGTAAAGAATCTGCCTGCAATGCAGGAGACCTGGATTCAATCCCTGGGTCAGGAAGATCCCCTGGAGGAGGGCATGTCAGCCCACTGCAGCATTTTTGCCTGAAGAATTCTGTGTATAGAGGCAGCTACTGTCCATGGGGTCACAAAGAATTGGACATGACTGAGTGATTAACACTTTCACTTTCTTTTGAGCTCAGATGAGGAAGTTTGAGTTTCCAGTGTGAAATTCCTTCAGTAAATCAGGGTCTTGAGCCACTAGAATTCCTTGTCCCGATTTGCTGGCATCCCTTGTCCAAATCCACTGGGGCTTATCTCCCCTCAGAGCCTGCTCATCCTGGCTATGCTCTGTCTTGACATCCTTTGGGACTTTGGGAAACAGAGATTGGGGTACTTTCCTCACATTGTGGAGGATGACATTTTGGAGATGACAGTCTTCATGGAGAGGTTGATGACAGAATCTTTCCCAAGCTCTTCACATAAGCAGCAGAGCTGGGATTGCTACGTCTGTCTCCTGTTAAAATGGGATTTGGTGAAAACAAACTTTGGGTTTTCCTCTCATAAAAACATCTCTCCAGAGATGGTCTGGTGGAGCAGACCTCCACACTGAGTGGAGAAAGGCTCCCCGTAGACAGCAGCCCTCCTTTTCCGAGGAAGGAGCAGCAGCTCATGGAAACTAAAGCATCCTCACGATCTCTTCCCATAGAAGGTGATGAATTGGACAACACAACTGAACTGCTGGAGTGGGGGAAGATTTAGTGTGAAGACTGTGCAAAGTACACCTGAGGGCAAGACTGTCCCGATATTTGGAGAGTAGAGAATGAAGGCTTTCCTGCTGACCATCTCGGGGCTGAGAAACATTGAACATATGGGTGCTTCTTGAGAATGTGAAAACATCTTATCTCTGATCAACCACCTACCGGAGGGCTGGGCAACTTTCCTGGTGAGGTGGTGGCCGAGCCTGGCTGCTTTAAGGAAAGGGCCACCAGTCTGGCATCGTCCAGACTCAGTGGCAGCACTGGGTGCATCTGTGATCGGAAAGCCCAGGCCGAGGTGCACAGCGGATATAATGCAGGTGAGGGGCAGCCTGGGTGCCCTTGAACTGAGGCCAAGGCTGCACTCTCTGCTGAAGTGGCAGGACATTTGGAGAGGTGAGTCTGGTGGTCAACTGGCATTATCTGCTAAATAGCATGAAGTATAAACCTGGAGTGTGCATATCTTAGTATCTTCTGTGAAGTAAGAAGACCTCTATATGCTATAAGAGAGTATCACAAATTGGGGGATTTAAACAACAGAAATATATTCTCTCAGATTCCTAGAGGCTGGAAGTTTGAAATGAAGGTATCAGCAGGCTGTGCTGCCTTTGAATTGACATCCTTTTCTCTTTCTTAGTCTCTGGTGGTTGCCAGCAAGCCTTGACATTCCTTGGCTTGTAGATGCATCACTCCAATCTTTCCTTTCATTGTCACATAGACTTCTCCCCTGTGTGTCTCTGTGTCTTTACATAGCTTTCTTATAAGCACACCAGTCATTGGATTTAAGGCCCATCCTAACCTACTATGATCTTATGTTAACTAATTACATCTACAAAGACCTTATTTCCAAAATAAGATCAGTTAGGTTCCTTTTTTTCTCCACAGTTCTCATCACCATCTGACATGTTGTATTTTTGTTTGTTTGTTGTTTTAATTTGTTTGTTTTTAATTGAAGGATAGTTGCTTTACAGTATCGTGTTTGTTTCTGCCAGACATCAGCATGAGTCATGGGTATACACAGGTCCCCTCCGTCTTGAGCCTCCCTCACACCTCCCTTCCCATCCCACCCCTCTGGGTTGTTAAAGAGCCCCAGTCTGAGTTCCTGAGTCTGACAGCACATTCCCATTGGCCATCTATAAAAATGTATGCTTTCGTGTTACTCTCTCTGTACATCCCACCCTCTTCTTCCTCACCCCCCCCCACCATGTCCATAAGTCTGTTCTCTGTGTCTGCATCTCCATTGCTATCCTGTAATTAATTTCATCAGTACCATCTTTCTAGATTCCCTATATATGAGTAAGTATACAGTATTTATTTTTTTCTTTCTGACTACTTCACTCTGTGTAATAGCCTCTAGATTCATCTACCTCAGTAGAACTGACTCAAATGCATTTCTTTTTCTGGCTGAGTAATATTCCGTTGTATATATGTGCCACAGCTTCTTTATCCATTTATCTGTCAATGCACATCTGGGTTGCTTCCATGTTCCAGCTATTGTAGATAGTGCTAAATGAACATTGGGGTACATGTGTTTTTTTCAGTTTTGTTTTCCTCAGGGTATATGCCTAGGAATGGGATTGCTGGGTTATATGGTGGTTTTATTCCTGGTATTTTCAGGAGTCCCCATACTGTCTTCTACAGAAACTGTATCAATTTACATTCCCACCAACAGTGTAAGGGGATTCCCTTTTCTCCACACCCTCTCTAGCATCTATTGTTTGTAGACTTCTTGATGATGGCCATTCTGACTGGGGTGAGGTGACATCTCACTGTAGTTTTGATTTCCATTTCTTTAATAATGAGCGATGTTGAGCATCTTTTCATGTGCTTATTAGCCATCTGTATGACATTGTATTTTTATTTTAAAATAAATTTATTCTTTCCTCCACTAGATGGAAGTTTCATGAACACAGATAGATTACTTTAAATTTTGACTCTGTATCACTAACAAGTCAGGCGGTGTTTGACCCGTAGCAGAAACTCAGTACATCTCTTTTGAATATATTTGTATGTTGGGAAAAAGATACATGAACTGCTGTGGTGACCGCACAAGGACTCCTGGGAGATGTGTTACCGCCACCTGAATAAAAGCAGAGGGTGTAAACACCATGTAAAGGGAAACGGGCTATGAGGGTGGAGAGAGAGGGTGAGCCTTGTTGACAATGAGTTTATTACTCTTATCCTTAAAATCTGCTTCCAGCTTCTTTTCTCCTTGGTATTCTAGCCAATAAATTGCTCATCTGATTTTGAGTTAACAATGGGCAGAAGGCCTAAATAGACAATTCTCAGAAGACATTCAAATGTCCAAGAGGCACATGAAAAGATGTTCAACATTGTTAATTATTAGAGAATCAAAACTACAATGAGATATCACCTCACATCAGTCAGAATGGCTTTCAGCAAAAAATCCACAAACAATAAATACTGGAAAGGATGTGGAGAGAGAGGAACCCTCCTAAACTGTTGGTGTGAATGTAAATTGGCACAGCCACTATGGAAAATAGTATGGAGGTTCCTTAAAAATCTTGAAATAGAGCTGCCATATGACTCTGCAGTCCTACTCTTGGGCATATATCTGGAGAAAAACAGGATCCGAAAGGATACGTGCATCCCAGTGTTTCTTGTAGCACTGTTTACAATAGCCAAGACATGGAAACAACCTAAATGTTCATCGACAGAGGAATGGATAAAGAGGCTATGACACATATATACAATGAAATATTACTTAGCCATTAAAGAGAATGAAATAATGCCATCTGAAGCAACATGGATAGACCTAGGGATTGTTATACTGAGTGAAGTAAGTCAGACAGAGAAGGAGAATATCATCTGACATCCTTTATATGTGGAATCTAAAAGGAAATGATACAAATGAACTTACTTACAAAACAGAAAGAGATCCACAGACTTAGAGAAGGAGCTTGCTATTGCTGGGGGAAAGGTGAGGGGTTGGGATAGTTAGGGATTTGGGGATGGACATATATACATTGCTATATTTAAAATGGATAACCAACAAGAACTCACCATACAGCACATGAAAGTCTACTTAATGTTATGCACCAGCCTGGGTGGGAAGAGGTTTAGGGGGAGAATGGATACATATGTGTATATGGCTGAGTCCCTTTGCTGTTCCCCTGAAACTATCACAACATTGTTAATTGCTATACGCCAATACAAAATAAAAAGTTTTAAAAAAGAAACTTTCAGTAGAAAAAATTGTGACCAATACACCAATCACCACTTGAGAGTGAAGCCATCATTTCATAAATGGAGTCTCTCTCTTGATGCCAAACAAACCCACTGGCAACTTTCTTTTATGACCTCCCACTCTACACATAGAAAGGGGGGATGCAGAATTGGATCTGACACAGAAGAGAAATAATTTGAAAGGTCTCATCACATCGTACGTTCATCCCTAGAAACATAAGAAATCTACTTTGAAGATGACCTATAATTCACTGGCCACAGGGAAACTCAGAATGCCTGCTGAGGGCATGGTCCTTCTCAAGCTGGGTTTCTATGGGAGGCACCAGGGACAGCGACCATCTGGATATGACCAACAATCTTTTATGGGCAGTTAGAGGAGAAAAGAGGGGAACCTAGCTGAAGCATAAAGGGAACAATGAACAGGACTGCAAAAAAACCATTTTCAAATGTCTCATGATAGAATCACATGAGCTCTGAGTCATATTCTTTCGCACCAAGAGGTAGAGACTTGCACTGAACCTAAGAGAAATTCAACATTATTTATGCCCTGAAGTTCAAGGTGCTGCCTAAGAGGCAGCTTCTGTATTTGTGTCCTGAGATTTTCACAGAACATTTAAAAGAATTTTCCATAGATTTTTTTTCTGATGCAAATAAATATGACTTTAATCAAATTAGGAAAATTTTCATAAGCCTTGCAGAGAAAAAGAAAATGATTAGGAGCAGAAAATGAAGCATTATTTCAGACACTTACTTTGACTGTAATGCCAGGAGTAATATAAACATAAAAATCCTTGTTGTTACAGTAATTTAAGGCTCTTTTAAACACATTTTTTTTGACAGCAGAAGACAATGCAAAATTACAGGGTCATTTTCAGAGTGCTGCTTAATTGGAATTATTTTCTATTAGAGTTTGTTTGCTATCCTAAGGGGTGGTTTCACCTACACAGAGTCAAGAAGAAAATGCACCTATAGTTCTAGTTATTTTGGACATAGCAAAGTAAATATGGGCCACCCTGTAATGCTGTCTTTAGTGTCTTGGGAAGACTGTAGAGAGTCCATTATCGTTTCTTCAAAAGTAATTTTAAAATGCAAATACAGGTGCTAACAAATTCTTGTCTCCATGAGATTGTCAATTTTCTTGCCCCACACTCATTTATTTTTCATGAAGAATGAAATTTGGGGCAGAGATTTATTTGTTGACAGTTACCACAACTAACTCAATCTCAACTCTGACCTAAATTCTTCCTGCTTAGATGCAGTGAAGTAGAAAATAATGAAGGCTGAGATATTTCTGAAATGTAAAACCTGAAATTGCCAGAATTTACTCAAGTTTCTTGAAGGTAGGGAGTTGAGAGCATTTTCTGTTGAACTGTTCCCTAACAATGATGGTTCTCTGTCCTTTAATTTACTCTGCTTTCCCGTTAAACCCACACCTGTTCCCACTGACCCTTAAATTAAATTGTGGGCTCCAAGTTTTGTTTTAGTTTTTATTTTTTGTCTGTTTTTAGGAAATCAGCTGCACAATGTGCAAGCTTTCTCCCTGGAGTTAACTTACAACAAAGGCTAGGAGTTAGAATGATGCTGGTTTCTGTAGTGCTGAAATGTCTAACCTAATTTCTCAGACCTGCTTATTTTGAAAATGCTAGGCATATTTATTGTTGTAAATGATATTGCTATTAATAAGCAAAATGTTCACAGTAACCCATACAGAGAAGTTTGATAGTTTATATAATAAGTATATATACCTTTAACTATTAATGTGTAATTTTTTATAAGAGCTGCTGTGATCTTTATAGACTTTGAAAATATTTTAGGACTATAGTTCTTGTATCCATACTTAATGTATTTTTGTGATAGCATCAAAAGACTGTTACCCAATTTATGAGAAAAGGTCAATCCTTGACTTTTACTTACATACATGATATTTATCTATTCTAAATAATATTTCATCAGTATTTAGCATATTTCAGATGAATTTAAGGAAAGGAGTATGCTAGAAGTGGATGAAATTTGAATTTAGGTGCCTGAGTCTGCTTTCTTATTTCCTGCACTTGGAGTCAGGTGCCCCAGACTCTTCCTAACCTGCTGCACCCCTCTCTCCATCCAACACACATGCCTCAGGATTCCAGATTTCTGTGTTTTCTGCATTACCACTTCTGTTTATTTCCCCCTATCCCATCCTATTTTCTGAAGAATAATTTGATTCTTAACATGAATAGAATATATATCAGCATTTGTCAAACTCTGTCATGGGTTGAATGATGTTAAGCAAGCACTGTTTGGGGAACATGGTGTTCCATACTACCAAATGCCCTGGGTATAGGCATTTTAAATCCTTCCCTTGGAATTTCAGAATGCAAGTTAATATATGAAAGTTTCTGAAAGTGAAACAAGAAACATATTTAATTTTGCTTTACAGTTAAACAAGCCAACTCATTTGCTAAACGGAAGACCAATCTGGCTGTATCTATTACTATCCCTAAATAGCTATATTTCTTAACAACAGCTTAAGTTGGGCTAACTTTTGTCAAGAAGGAGAGATAAATTAAAAGGAAAATATCAGTACATAAGCAGTCTTCTGCTTCCTTCTAAGTGAAGCTCTCACAGACTCATGCCTAGGTCAGAAAAATTTCCTCCAGCATGGAGCTGTGTGCATCTGATACAGACAAGTCCGTTTTTAGAGAGGTGATTGGGGACAGTTCATAAAAACAGAACAAAGTAAACTCTTAGGGAGTTCTGGGCATATCATACCCATACTGGAGAGCCCTCACAATCTTATAAGGAGAAGGTGCGTGGAAAGATCTGTGTTGTCAAAGTGGTTGAGTGACAAGATAGAGGTGGAAGGGGTAGGATTCCATGACTCAGGCAGCTGGTTTTAGGTTGTTACAGTAAACCCTGTGGGAATGTTGAGGTCCTGATCTGGGATTACACGTATGGAAAGGAACTGAGAAACACTTACTTAGGAAGATTTAGCAGAAGAAAGTAGGGGGAAGTAATGTGCCATGATGCTTCAATTTTCTAGCTTTGGTTGGCAATGATAATGTAATTAACTGAGACAAAGAAGAAGGGAGAAAAGGCTGTGAGGACAGTGGGCCAGGGGTAATGAGTGTGATTTTGGTGATAGTGAGTAATGAGAACAAGCTCGCTTAAATGCAGCCATACTTGCTAGAGTTGCCTAAGGGAGAGAGAGGCAGTGAGATGTTCTCTCTAGGCATCTTGCAGTGCCCACTTATTGCCAGTGGGCCCCATGCCTCACACTCTTTTCTTGTTGACTGACTAGTGACCACTCTGACATTTTTTCATGGTTTTGCCTCACAGGGTTCTGTCTACCTGTCAAAATTTTCTTTCAATCACTGTGAGTGAAAGACAAGGACAAAGTGATTTAAGAGGAAAAACCTTGCAAAAATACTCCCATGACTTTAGTCCATAAACAAAATTAATAGGGCCACTGGTGCAGTCAAAAGTTACATTAAGTTTTTGAAAATGGGAGAGAACATAGGTTCAATTAGCATAGTGAGTATAGGAGGGCACCTATTTGATGTAATTTGAAGTATCAAAGGACTCTCAGGTATATATCTACACATTTAGCTTGCTCCAATATCAAAATCATTAGTCCTGTTTTTAAGTGGAGGGTGACTGGGATAAAATTATTCCTACTAAGAAATAAAAATAAGGCTTCCCTGATAACTTAGTCAGTAAAGAATCCACCTGCAATGCAGAAGACCTGAGTTCAGTCAATCCCTGAGTGGGGAAGATCTGGAGAAGGAAATAGCAACCCATTCCAGCATTCTTACATGGAAAATCTCATGGATAGAAGAGCCTGGTGGGCTATGGTCCAGAGGAGCTCAAAGAGTCAGACATGACTGAGCGACTGCACACACACACCCACAACAAGGACTGTACATTCAGTACCAAAGGGAAAAGGAGTGCTCTTTTCACCGTAACCCTTAGAAGAACATCTTTCTCCACTGGCCCCTTTTCAGCCCTCAAGATAAACACACACATGTACCATTTCCATATAAGTGCTGTCTTCCCTATCCTGGAATATTTTTGCCTCTTCAAAACTTCATCTGGATAATGTATAATGATGCTCCAAGACTCAGCTTAGGTATCACCTCCACTTTTCCAGGCCCCCATAGTGGGCGGTTTTTGGTTCTTATATATTCTGTGCATGACTTTATCATGATGCTGACTCTGTTACAAAATTATAGATAATATTACTTAACACACACACACTATGTATTTACATGTTTGGCTTTCTCTAATGACTGTGAGGTCTCTGAGTATAGGATCATATGAAATTAATTTTTATTTCCATTGGATCTAGCACAGTGTCTCATACATAAAAAAATGCCAACAAATATTCAGAGTCAACTGAGTATGAGGTTTTTAGAGAACTGAACAGTGCAAAAGAAAACTACTTGATGAGCTTTTGGAAGATGTGATGTATTAGTAGTGGCAGTGTAGGAGGAAATATATGACTATATATTTACCTCTATATATGTAGAGGTAAATATATGACTCCCCTGGTGGCTCAGACGGTAAAGAATTTGTCTGCAATGCAGGAGACCCAGGTTCAATCCCTGGATCAGAAAGATCCCCTGGAGAAGGGAATAGCTACCCACTCCAGTATTCTTGCCTGGAAAATTACATGGACAGAGGAGTCTGGCAGGCTACAGTCCATAGAGTCACAAAGAGTCAGACATGACTCAATGACTAACACTTTCACTTTCATATGATCCTCAAATTATAATCTATCAGGTTCTTTGTTGTTCATTATTACTATTTAGATTCACAACTCCATTTGTTTGCTTATTCTAAAATAATTATCCAGCACTTATATGTTTCAGACACTGTGGCAGAAAAATAAATTAATATAGGACTTACAGAGGCAAGTAGAAGGTATACAGCTCCCTTGTAAATGCAAGGCACAGAGGGAAAAATGTTTAGAAAGACAGAGCATAATCAAGTAGAATACAGCCTGTTAGTTCAGATGCCCACTTTCTAACCCTCCCCCTATCATTCACGAACATGCAGCCTTAAGGAAGTTACTTAGCTTTTCTCTGCCTCCATTTACTCATCTGAAAAATGAGGATGTCAGCACTTTGCACATTACTACTTTGTTGCTAACATTATGTGAATTAATCTCCAACAAAATTATTCCTAGTTATTGCTATTTGGGGATTTCTAAATTATTTCCATACAGCAGTAGGAGTGTTGTGCCAATGACCATCAACACATTTCCAGGCTTTTCATATTACTAAATTGTCTTTTTAAATTATTGTATTACTTATTTTAACAACTGTTAATAACTTTATCAGTTTTTCTGCAACATTGCCAACTTTTGCTTTTTGTTATTATAGTTACAAAATAGCATTTAATAGAATTTTTAAAATATTGAGTAGGTATAGTTGGTGTGGTTGAGCATTCTTTTGTACACTCTGATTTTATTGTATTCCTCTTGTGTAAATCGTCTGTGATTGTTTTTTTTTTCCTTCTTTGGCAAAATGTGTGCTGAATATGAAGAGATTAACCTATTTGGCATTACATAATAGATGCCGAGAATTTCCTTATTCCAAAACAATTTCTTGCCTTGGTTTGCAATGCTAAAATACTCTTCTGTATTTCTTTAAACCTCTGTTCATCATGCTTTCTGAATTTGCTTTGCTGGCTCATCTTGTGACTGGCTTTTAGATATTGGTGCTTTTAGATAGTAGAGATTTTACATTCTCCCCACAGATGAACAAGCAGGGTTTTATACAATCTATATACTAATGGTTCCCACATTTATATTTCGAGCCCAGACTTTTTCTCTAACTCCAGCTTTGTTTCACTCCAAATCTTGGAGATCACAACAGCAAGCAGTCTCAACATGTTCTCATACAGATGTTTGGTTCATCTCACTCCCCAGTTCTTGATTCTTAACAATATTTTTAAACCTCCAGTGAGTAGTGCCACCACTATTCATATTACCCACACATGAAAATTTAGGGTTATTTGGATATTTCTCTCTTCCAAAGCAATAACTGTCTTTTTACATTTTGTCTTCTTTGTATCAGCTCTGCCCCATCCCCTTCTTTGATGTTGATAACACTCAAGAAACTACTCTCTGTCTAAACTAGTAATAGATTCTTGAGAGATCTCCTTGGCCCCACAATGTGATGTTTTAGCATCCAAATTTAACAGGCAACTTTTATTGCTTAAAACTTCCCGACATCCTACTGGCATTAGAATTAAGGCCTCCAAAGCCCTGCGTTATCTGTACTATCTTCTCACCACTCTCAGCATGGTTGTTTCAATTGCTCTCTGTTCTATCAAGTCATCATGTCATGCTCTTCCCATCTCAGGGTGTCAGCACAAGCTGTTTTCTCTGCACCATTTCCCATTATCTACATAATCCCTACCCTTTTTTAATCAGCTCTAAAGTTATTTGCATCAGAAACCTTCCTGGGAGTCATGACTAGGTCCCATTGTAGCTGTACTTACTATAGCTTGGATTTTCCCTTCATAACAGTTATCATTAGCATAATAGAATATTTGATGGAATAATTAGATTTATTCATCCAATAGACCATAAGCTCAACAAGAATAAGGCTAGTACAGACAAGAAACTAGTAATTATTGGTGTTATATTGATCTATAGGTGTTGATTTATTGATCTATATCTAGATCATGGGGTTTCTCATGATATACTCTGCTTATAAGTTAAATAAGCAGGGTGACAATATACAGCCTTGATATAATCTTTTCTGATTTGGAAGCAGTTTGTTGTTCTATGTTCAGTTCTAACTATTGCTTCCTGACCTGAATACAGGTTTCTCAAGAGGCAGGTCAGGAGGTCTGGTATTCCCATCTCTTTCAGAATTTTCCACAGTTTGTTGTGACCCACACAGTCAAAGGCTTTGGCATAGTCAATAAAGCAGAAATAGATGTTTTTCTGGAACTCTCTTGCTTTTTCGATGATCCAGCGGATGTTGGCAATTTGATCTCTGGTTTCTCTGCGTCTTCTAAAACCAGCTTTAACATCTGGAAGTTCATGGTTCATGTATTGCTAACGTCTGGCTTGGAGAATTTTGAGCATTGTTTTACTAGTGTGTGAGATGAGTGCAATTGAGCATTCTTTGGGATTGCCTTTCTTAGGGATTGGAATGAACACTGACCTTTTCCCAGTCCTGTGGCCACTGCTGAGTTTTCCAAATTTGCTGGCATATTGAGTACAGCACTTTCACAGCATCATCTTTGAGGATTTGAAATAGCTCAACTGGAATTCCATCACATCCACCAGCTTTGTTCGTAGTGATGCTTCCTAAGTTCCACTTGACTTCACATTCCAGGATGTCTGGCTCTAGGTGAGTGATCACACCATCCTTATCTGGGTCGTGAAGATCTTTTTTGCACAGTTCTTCTGTGTATTCTTGTCACCTCTTCTTAATATATTCTGCTTCTCTTAGGTCCATACCATTTCTGGCCTTTACTGAGCTCATCTTTGCCTACAATGTTCCCTTGTATCTCTAATTTCCTTGTAGAGATATCTAATCTTTCCTATTCTATTGTTTTCCTCTATTTTTTTTGCATTGTTTGCTTAGGAAGGCTTTCTTATCTCTCCTGGCTATTCTTTGGAACTCTGCATTCAAATGGATATATATTTCCTTTTCTCCTTTGCTTTTTGCTTCTCTTCCTTTCACAGCTATTTGTAGGGCCTTCTCAGACAGCCATTTTGCTTTTTTGCATTTCTTTGTCTTGGGGATGGTCTTCATCCCTGTCTCCTGTATAATGTCATGAAACTCCATCCATAGTTAATCAGGCACTCTGTCTATCAGATCTAGTCCCTTAAATCTATTTCTCAGTTCTACTGTATAATCATAAGGGATTTAATTTAGGTCATACCTGAGTGGTCTGGCGGTTTTCCCCACTTTCTTCAATTTAAGTCTGAATTTGGCAAGAAGGAGTTCATGATCTGAGCCACTGTCAGCTCCTGGTCTTGTTTTTGCTGACTTATATAGCTTCTCCATCTTTGGCTGCAAAGAATACAATCAATCTGATTTCGATGTTGGCCATCTGATGATGTCCATGTGTAGAATCTTCTCTTGTTTTGTTGGAAGAGGGTGTTTGCTATGACCAGTGCGTTCTCTTGTCAAAACTCTATTAGCCTTTGCCCTTCTTCACATTCTGTATTCCAAGGCCAAATATCCCTGTTACTCCAGGTGTTTCTTGACCTCCTACTTTTGCATTCCAGTCCCCTATAATGAAAAGGGCTTCTTCTTTGGGTGTTCGTCCTAAAAGGTCTTGTAGGTCTTCATAGAACCATTCAATGTCAGCTTCTTCAGCATTACTGGTTGGGGCATAGACTTGGATTACTGTGATATTGAATGGTTTGGCTTGCAAATGAGCGGAGATCATTCTGTCATTTTTGAGATTGCATCCAAGTAATGCATTTTTGACTCTTTTGTTGACTATGATGGCTGCTCCATTTCTTCTAAGGGATTCCTGCCCACAGAAGTGGACATAATGGTCATCTGAGTTAAATTCACCCATTTCAATCCATTTTAGTTCACTGATTCCTAGAATGTCGACTTGAGCATTCCTAGAATGTTCACTGTTGGCATCTCCTGTTTGACCACTTCCAATTTGCCTTGATTCATGGACCTTACATTCCAGTTTCCTATGCAATATTGCTCTTTACAGCATTAGACCTTGCTTCTATCAACAGTCACATCCACAAGCGGGTGTTGCTTTTGCTTTGGCTCCATCCCTTCATTGTTTCTGGAGTTATTTCTGCACTGATCTCCAGTAGCATATTGGGCACCTACTGACCTGGGGAGTTCATCTTTCCGTGTCCTATCTTTTTGACTTTTCACACTGTTCATGGGGTTCTCAAGGCAAGAATTTTGAAGTGGTTTGCATTCCCTTCTCCAGTGGGCCACTTTCTGTCCTACCTGTCCACCATGACCCATCCATCTTGGGTGTCCCCACATGGCATGGCTTAGTTTCATTGCGTTAGACAAGGCTGTGGTTTGTGATCAGATTGGCTAGTTGTCTGTGAGTGTGGTTTCAGTCTGTCTGCCCTCTGATGCCCTCTCTCAGTGCCTACCGTCTTACTTGGGTTTCTCTTACCTTGGACTTGGGGTATCTCTTCACGGCTGCTCCAGCAAAGAAGGCTGAGCACTGAAGACTTGATGCTTTTGAACTGTGGTGTTAGAGAAGACTCTTGAGTGTCCCTTGACTGTAAGGAGATCAAACCAGTCAGTCCTAAAGAAAATCAATCCTGGAGAATCATTGGAGGGACCAATGCTGAAGCTTCAGCTCCAATACTTTGGCCACCTGATGCGAAGAACTAACTCATTGTAAAAGACCCTGATGCTGGGAAAGATTGAAGGCAGGAGGAGAAGGTGACGACAGAGGATGAGATGATTGGATGGCATCACGCATTCAATCAACATGAGTTTGAGCAAGCTCAAGGAGATGGTGAAGGACAGGGAATCCTGGCATGCTGCAGTCCAGGGGGTTGCAGAGTTGGGCACAACTGAGCAACTGAACAAAGATATTTTAAGATCATAATTATTTCTTGTCTGTCAAACTTTATGGCCCAATTTAATTAGAGAATTGAAGATTCTCAAGCTTTTGTTGAGTAGACTCAATGTGTATATCCTAAAGCATTTTGCAGAGTGACATTACTTTACTAATACATCCATATTGGAGTTTGGTGTTCAGTATTTATATGAACTTATAATTCTCTTTCTTTTATCACTATGAGTGATGCTGAGAAAAAGCTGGTTTTACTTTTTTAGTCACATAATATCTTAGAGGCTTTGC
Organism: Odocoileus virginianus; assembly: GCF_023699985.2. Classification (NCBI taxonomy): domain Eukaryota; kingdom Metazoa; phylum Chordata; class Mammalia; order Artiodactyla; family Cervidae; genus Odocoileus; species Odocoileus virginianus. The sequence goes on along the minus strand of NC_069703.1, from coordinate 4,063,066 downwards.
AAATTTATGCAAGCAAATTTTTGCTTTTTCTTAATTACTTGGATACTCTAGAGGATTCATTAGATGGTAACTTAACATGGTTAACATACATATCTCTGTTTATTACTTACATGTACATCATCCTGGGTATTTAATATCCTATTATTTATTTATTTTTACATGATAATTAGGTATTAACAAAGGCATAGGACTACAGAGCTAGAATTATGTAATATGTCTGATTCTAAAGCTTACATATAATTATTAATATTTAAATTCTGATTAGTTGTCATGAAATATGCTTTGTCCTACTTGCACTTTTAATTATTCATCTTCAATTTAATGTATTCAGAGCCTCTGTTTTTTCAATTTTCTCATTTCTAATCTCATCTTCTACCTTTACTCTTATTCCTTTATCATTTAAAATGACAGCTTTAATTTTTAAAAGTCTTTCTTTTTCTTTTCTTTTAAAATGTATCTTGCAGTGTAGTATTGAATATGTTTGATGTTTTTCATGCTTAGGTCTCCTAACTTTTTGCTGGATTTTAGTGATGTTTTGTGAATTTTTTTCTATCCCCCTTTCCTGAGGCAGTGGCCACATTGCCCCCAGACACATAGTAATTGCTTATAAAAAACAGGAAAATGCTCGGAGTCAGAATGCAGGTCTGAAAAAAATAAAATTCCTATGCACCATGAGGAGGAGAGTTTATGACAGCAATTTCCATGTTTCTGATGAAAGTTAAACCACAATTAGCAACAGGTAAGTGCAAATGAATTATTTAACACACCCTAAAGTATTCACATCCTGTTCCCAAGATTATTCTGGATGTTTTAAAGAACTGCCAGATTTCTCATGCTGCAGTATTTTTGGAGAAGTGTGTCAAACATATCTGAAAGTACTGTTAATTACTTCTTCAGAGTATCTGTCCTTCAGATCCAGTGTCCTAAAATTTTTGTTGCAATTTTCAAAGTGACAAATCTCAAGGAGCTAGTTTTTGTGTTATAAAAATCTATGCAGACTTAAAGAGTAATATAGGTATAATCATCTGAGCTTGTATAAAAATCAACTTCAGAATATAGAAGGTACAATATTTAATTATTTTATTTAACCAAATTTAAAGAGAAATATGTCTTCAGTATATGTTGATTCAGTAGATTGTGCAGCCTTTTTTTGAAGATCTTCTAAATTTAGACAGTTTCAACTTGACCTCAACAGTCTCTATATGATCATTATCCATTTACTTTTTTGTTAAATGTCAAAGAAAGCCTTAGTTTTAAAAATTTTTAGAATATGTTGTAGTTTAGAATTATACAATGGATACAGAAGATATTTCTTAGCAGTTCTCATTTTTTTAATAAAAGTTCTAAGACATATTGTTTTCTATTTCAGTACTTTAGAAATAAAAATCAGAATAGGTCATATTTTATAATCCTCATTAAAAGCAACTGATCACCATCACCAATAAAAAAAAACATTCAAGAATAAAAAGTAGGGTATATGTATGATTTTTTGTCACTGCCTCATTCAAGAATTATCATTAGATTGGGTTGGGTTATTTACTTTTATAATTCTAAGTATTGATTGATTTTAACGTAATTGTGAGATTCTAATTACTGCTATTTTAGGAGATAGCAGTGATAGAAAATGAAGACAAAAAGTTACTATACCCTCAGAATATTGTCTGTCACCTGCGAATCAATCCAATGAAAGACAATAGAAATAGCCAAATTTCTTGTATGTGTGTGTATGTAATAGAAATCATAATGCTGTCAGAGCAGAGGGCGGAGTGACACTTTTGTGTCATGAAGGGCAATCATTAGACTTCCAACAGAAGCATCTTTAGACTTCCCACTGACTTTCACGGTAAGTAGGCTAACTTTTTCGAAACATATACTCTAAAGGGTGGAAGGTGGGAAACTATATCTAATCAGGATTTCAAAGAAATTGAAGATCACCTACCTCAACTTTCCAAATTGTAGTCAGGGAAAGGAATTTTTCCCTGATCTTCCAAGAGGAGGTTGTCTTTTGTATGTGTTCTCACTGCTGCACTTTCTAGCATTTGTCTCAGAATGATCATTATTGTCTATTTACTTGTTTGTATCTTCCATTAAATCATACATTTCTTGAGTACAGAACTGTGGATTCTGTGTCTTTAGAGCACAGACCTCTACCCAGAATATAGAGATTATTGACTAAATGGATATCTGATTTTCTTCTATTAATTCCAGAAGTGGTCACCAATATATATTCTAAAACATCACAGCTAGAAAACTGAAAATAATACATGACCATAATTTCCATTTTAAAGGTTTTAAAAACTTCTCTTGATGTAAGTTGCTTATATGTGTCCTTGTAAATACTACATATTAGCCAATTCTACCACCTTGTAATCACAAACAATGGTTCTCTGCGTGCTTCTCTGTGACACTATCTCTAATAATTGAAGGCAGCTCATATCTCTTCCACATGTCCATTTACACCCTGATTCTCATGCCATCTGTTTGTTTTATTGTTTGTTATTGTTGTAGTAGTCTATTAAGTTATATTTCTGTTCAGCTCTGTAAAAAATTATGAATGTACTAGGCACTTTGCTAGATAAAGTGTAAAGATGAATAGGCATATATTCTTCTAGGGAAATAGCAGGTAAACATATAATTGCAAAACACTGTGGGATTTTATCACATAATGTATTATTTTAACATAGTGTCTGGGACTCATATGCACAAGGTGCTATATGAGTGTGAAGATTAGGCATTTAGCCCAACTAAAGAGATCAGATGAGCAACTATTATTTCATTTCATCCTTTTAGATGTGGCCTCTTATTCACATCTGTCAAGATCTATTTGGATCTTCATTCTATCAAACAAATTATGTTCTTTCCAAAATTTCTTTATCTTTCACAGATTTTATAAGCTTACTTTAAGAAACTTGTATCTTCATGTTAAAAATGTTGATGAGTACAAAACTAAGGACTGAGTTAATGAAATATCTTTTCCTAGGTTGATTCAATCATTACATAGCTCAAATAAAGATTTTCTATTATTGATGAATGGACTGTTTACATTGTAAAAATTTTCTTAAAATAACCCATTATACTTTAAAAAACACATTTCCACTAGGAAATTCAATACACTTTGAAATAGTCAGTTTCAAACTGTTTCTCATGAACTGGTAGATGTTGATCTTGTCCTACAAAAATTTTTGGATTATAGCATAACTATTTTGTTCAAGAGTAGAAGTTTGAAAATATGCAAGTTTCTATTTGATATTTGATATTTGTGCACAGAAAATCTTAGTAAAAGCTTAAATATATTTTATTTCCTATTAAATACTTTTAAAGTCTATTTACTTATGAATCTATCAATATTTATTCATATTCTGCTACAGTGACAGAAGAATGTGGATCAAAAATGTTTACTTCTTAAATTTTTTTCTCCAAGAACATTTCTCAAAACTGACTACCCAAATCCTATGCCCTGGACTACATCTGAGTATCAGAAATAGGACAGGAGTAAAACCAAAGTAGCTGTGTTTTCCAATAGAGGCAGTCAATTACCCAGGGCACACCCAAGTGAATATGACTTTCTATGATAAGGCAATTTTACTTTTATATGACTGTGAATCTGCTTCTTTTTTGTTACATTCATGAGTTGGTTGTATTTTTTATATTCCACATATACTTGATAGTATACAGTATTTATCTTTGACTTATTTCACTTATAATAATGCCCTCCAATTCCATCCACATTGCTACAAATGGTAAAATTTCATTCTTTTTTTTATGTCTGAGTAGTGTTCCATTAATATATACCACATCTTCATTATCCATTCATCTACTGATGGGCATTTGGGTTGCTACCATATCCTGGTAATTGTAAATATTGCTTCTAGGAACATTGTGGTACATGTATCTTTTTGAATTAGAACTTTTGCCTTTTTTGGATATATACCCATGAGTCAAGTTGTTGGGTCTTATAGTACTTATATTTTTAGTTTTGGAGAAACTTCTATTCTATTTTCCAAGTGACTGCACCAATTTACATTCCAACCAACAGGGTTGGTTCTGTTCTCCACATTTTCACCAACATTTGTTGTTTATGTTCTTTTTGATAATAGTGATTCTGACAGGCATGAAGTGAAATCTCGTTGTGGTTTTGATTTGCATTTTTCTGATGACTAGTGATTTTGAGCATTTTTTTATATGCCTGTTGATCATCTGCATTTACGTTTTTGAAAATTCAATACTAATGCACATTTTTAAATCAAGTTGTTTGTTTTTTGATGTTGAGTTGTACAAACTATTTGTATATGTTTCATGTTAATTCATTATCAATCATATCATTTGCACGTATTTTCTCCCATTCAATATAAGGGAGAATATTGTTTTGTCTATGGTTTCCTTTGCTGTGCAGAGGAAGTTTAAGTTTAATTTAGTTTCAAGTTTAATTAGGTTCAGTTAGTTTGTGTTTACATTTACTTCTTATACATTGGGAGACAGATCCAAAAAAATATAGGTGTGATTTCTGTCAGAGTGTTCTACCTGTATTTTCCTTGAGGAGTTTTGGAGTATCCATTCTTGCATTTAGGTACTTAATCCATTTTGAGTTTATTTTTGTGTATCATATTAGAGAATATTTTAATTTTATCCTTTTATGTGTAGCTGTTCAGCTTTTCTAGCACTACTTATTGAAGAGAATATCTTTTCTACACCATATAGTCTTGCTTTTTTTGGTCATAGATTATTTGGCCAGAAGTGTGTGGGTTTATTTCTAGGCTCTTATTTTATTGATCCATGTGGCTGTTTTTGTGCAAATGCCACACTGTTTTGATTCCTGTAGCTTTGTATTAGAGTCTGAAGCCAGGACCTGTGGCTCCTCCAGCTCTGTTCTTTCTTAAGATTGTTTTTGCTATTCAGGGTCTTTTGTGTTTCCTTGTAAACTTTAAAATTATTTGTTCTAGTTCTCTGAAAAATGCCATTGGTAACTGGATAGAAATTGCAATAAACCTGTAGATTGCCTTGGGAAGTAGCTTAACAATATTAATTCTTTCAATCCAAGAAAATTACTATGAACCTTAGGAAGCATTACTATGAATAGCTAGTGGAGGTGATGGAATCCCAGTGTGCTATCTCACATCCTAAAGATGATGCTCAATATGCCAGCAAATTTGGAAAACTCAGCAGTGGCCATAGGACCAGAAAATGTGTGTTCATTCCAATACCAAAGAAGGGCAATGATGAAGAATATTCAAGCTACCATACAATTGTACTCATTTTACATGCTAGGAAAGTTATGCTCAAAATCCTTGAACCTAGTCTTCACCAGTATGTGAACTGAAAACTTCCAGATGGACAAGCTGGGTTTACAAAAGGCAGAAGAAGCAGAGATTAAATGTCCAACATTCATTAAAAATGAAAAAGCTTTTTTCATAGAAAAAGCAAGGGAATTCCAGAAAACCTTCTACTTCTGCTTCATTGACTATGCTCAAGCCTTTGACTATATGGATCACAACAAACTGTGGAAAATTCTTAAAGAGATGGGAATACCAGTCCACCATACCTGTCTCCTGAAAAACCTGTATGTGGGTCAAGAAGCAATAGTTAGAACTGGGCATGGAACAAATGACTGGTCCAAAATGGGGCAGTGTATATCAAGGCTGTATATTGTCACCTTGCTTATTTAAATTATATGCAGAGTACGTCATGCAAAATGCTAGGCTGGATGAATCAAAAGCTGGAATAAAGATTGCCGGGAGAGATCTCAATTACCTCAGCTATGTAGATGATACCATTCTAATGGCAGAAATTGAAGTGGAACTAAGAAGTCTCTTGATGAGGGTGAAAGAGGAGAGTGAAAAAGCTGACTTGAAACTCAACATTCAAAAAACAAAGATCATGACATCTAGTCCCATCACTTCATGGCAAATTGAAGGGAAAAAGTAGAAGGGAAGCAGTGAAAGTGGAAGCAGATTTTCTTTTCTTGAGCTGTAAAATCACTGTGGGCAGTGACAGCAGCCATGAAATTAAAAGAGGCCTGCCGCTTGGAAGAAAAGCTATGACAAACCTAGACAGCATATTAAAAAGCAAAGACATCACTTTGCCAACAAACATTTGTATAGTCAAAGCTATTGTTTTTCCAGTAGTTATATACAGATTTAAGAATTGGACCATAAAGAAGGCTGAGCGCCAGAGAACTGATGCTTTTGAATTGTGGTGCTGAATAAGACTGTTGAGAATCCCTTGGACTTCTAGGAGATCCAGCCAGTCAATCTTAAAGGAGATCAACCCTGAATTTTCATTGGAAGGACTGATGCTGAAGCTGAAGCTCCAATAATTTGGCCACCTGATGTGAAAAGCCAACTCATTGGACAAGACCCTGATGTGGGGAGAGACTGAAAGCAAAAGGTGAAGAGGGCGGCCGGGGATGAGACGGTTTAATAGCTGCACTGACTCAATGGACATGAGTTTGAGCAAACTCTGGGAAACAGTGAAAGACAGGGAAGCCTGGCGTGCTGCAAGCCATAAGGTCCCAAAGAATTGGACATGACTTAACAACTGAATAGAAACAACGACCAATTCAAAACACAGCTTATCTTTCCATCTCTTTGTGCCATCTTTGGTTTCTTGGTCAGTGTCTTGTAGATTTGAGTACAGATTTCTCCCTCCTTGTGTGTGTGCTTAGTCGCTCAGTTCTGTCTGACTCTTTGCCACTCCGTGGACTGTAGCTCACTGGGCTCCTCTGTCCATGAAATTCTCCAGGCAAGAATACTGGAGTGGGTTGTCATGCCCTCCTCCAGGAAATCTTCCTGTCTCAGGGATCAAACCCAAGTCTCCTGCACTGCAGGCAGATTCTTACTACCTGAGCAACCAGGGAAGCCCTTTAAGTAAGTTTATTTTTGGGTGTTTTACTCTTTTTGACGTGATAGGAAATGGGCTTATTTAATTTCTCTTTCTGATATATTGTTGTTAGTAATGTAAAAATATAGTAGATTTCTGTATATTATTTTTTTTTTAATCCTACAGCTTTACCAAATTCATTAATGAGTAGTTCTGGTGGCATCTTTGGATTTTTTGTTATAATATAATGTCATCTGCAAATAATGACAGCTTTACTTCTTCCTTCATTAGGTGTATATTTACTGTCTAGATTGCAAGCTTCACAAGGGCAAGAATTATTTTTTTGTTCAGTGAAGTCTTTCTGGTGCCTGGAATAATGTCTGTCACTCATAGGAACTTAGTAAATATTTTTTGAAAGAAAAAAAAGAAGAAAGAAAATACTTTGTCTTTAATAAAGTATACAGGTGGGCTTTAAATTTATAGGAATTAGTTATGACTTAATGTTTTCCTCTATTGTCTTTATTGTGGTGTTGTTCAGTTTCCAAGTCATGTCTGACTCTTTGCTACCCCAAGGACTGCAGGATGTTAGGCTTCCCTGTCCTTCACTGTCTCCTGGAGTTTGCCCAAGTTCATGTCCATTGAATCAGTGATGCTACCCAACCATCTCATTCTCTGTTGCCCTCTTCTCCTTCTATTATTTTTATTGCATATATCAAGAAAACACTTTTGATAGGTATGAAATATTTACCTGTTTTTAAATAAGTAACTGAAAAATGGAAAGTATTTTTATTTATCTCAGAAAAGTGTATAATTTGGGTGATAAAATATTTAAATCCACATTTCATTTTCAATCCCAGTTTGTTATTATGTGGTGACTGGTTCTGTCAGTCTTTACTGAATAATTGTTGGATTTTGCTCTGTGTGTATTTTTATGCTTATATAGGGGACTCAAAGATAAGGAACTTTAAAACTTTATCAAAACTTTTACTAAAGAATTGCAAGGAAATGGGCTTTTATTTTCATTCTGCCCACCCTGGTAACAACCCACACTGCTTACACTTAAAGTAAATGCTAGAGAGCTGCTACCAAATGTCATATCCACAAACAGTAAGGAAATGAAAGCAATATCTATTTTTTCTTAAGCATGTGTTACCATAAAATTCAAATTATGAATGTTTCATATTGTAAATTATGGATCAGAACTATTATTTTAATAATATTTCAATATTATTTGAAAATAAAATTCTACACCTGAGATCACTAGTATAATTAATTGTCTAAAAGGAAAAAAAATATATCTCTATAAGCATATATAAGAATACAGAACATTTGTTATGAATAAAGTCTGTTGAGATCATACAAGAAGACACTGACTTCCTCCCATTATCCTCCAAGGACAGGTAAGGGGCATTTTTTGGTAATATCTGAAAGCTTTCAGGAGGAGAAACCTAATTGGAGTATTTTCTGTTTGGGGAAAGATAAAGGCCTTTTTGTCTTTAGCGTAGTGAACTGGAGGCACAATAGTCCTGATCACTGCTCGCCAGATTGCTTGTGAATCATTTGTTTCTTTTATTAGCTCTTTCTTACATTACCATCTTGTCTCTTTCTTCCTTGCTGCTCTTCCTGCATTTTGGACGGCACAATCGGGAAATATGTTGCACTTGGTGAGTGGTGAAAATCAGGAATGAGTGACTGCCTGGTTCCCATGTTATAATGTTAGCTCTGTTGCACATCAGATATTTAAGTGTGTGTCTCTCAGCACTGCCAGATGGGCATGAATCTGGGCTCCCAGGACCTGAAGTCCTAAATTGATCAAAACACATTGTGAAAATAGTAGCTGCTTCTCATTGAGCTGTCTATTCACTGGGAATGCGGCTGCTGTTCCCTGATATATATACTACCCGGGGACTTTTAGACTTTTAACTTAATTCTTGTTTAGGAGGACTTTGGGGGAGGATCTGACATAACTGCTTTGGGAGATAGAGGTTGGCATGTGGCAAAATATATCAAATATTATCTAGTAGAAGAAAAGCTAGTTTTAATGAGAACAAAATCTGTTCTATAATTAAATTTAAGTAGTAACTAAATCAGTCTTTATTTTCATAGCACGGCAAGATATCTACTTTTCTACAAACTCAGTTTACATATAATTGTTGCTGTTTATTAATTACTCTTCCTGGACTGCTTACTACAGCACTTGAGGTAAAACTTAAATAGTCATTGAAAGCCTCCTACGGATTTGAAAGAATGCACACTTGTGGGTACCTCAGGGGTTGTTGTATGCCACAGTACACAGGGACCATCAATCAGTTTACTGCCTCTTGCTCCTTCCAAGTTTTTGATTGCTTTTATAAACCCCAAAAGGACTCATTAGGCTTGCTTCCTTTCCATTCAGCCTTAGTGCTTAGAGCACTTTTGCAAATAATGATTTGAACTTGGGTGAAAGTTTCTGAAACATCCCAAAGATCAAACTTATCATCTAATATCAAACATTTCAAGTGACAGGACCTAGAAGTAAAATATATTTCTAAAATATCCATCATGAATTCATTAAGAGACTGCAATAATTATACCCAAGAAAATATATCCAAGTGAAAAAATGCAGAAGCATTGGGGAAAATAAGTATATTGGCATTAGTTAGTATAACCAGGTCTGTGCATCAAGAATGAGAGAGAGAAAGGGGTAAAAAGAGAATGATCAAAATAGTTTATGTCCTTTCTGTTTATGCTGGTTTTGGCAAACCACCTACCACTTCAAATACAACTCATTGACCTGACTTATGACTATTACAACTAGAATGGACTTTTATATCCTAGGTATGCTTAAGTTACACAAATGTACATTTCAGACCCCTCTAAACAGGGTCACCCAAAACTTCAGGGATTGTATATTTAGAAATTTGGGGAACATATCTAGGCAGCAGACGGACCCTCCTGTGAGGGTCAGGAGATAGTTTTTAAAATGACTTTGAATGCTTTGAGATGCGTAGTGTGCATTTTTTCTAGCTTAGAACTGGAATACTACTCCTTACTCAATCGTGCTTCTTACTGAAATATATACCTTCACCCATATATGTTACAATTTTACCATCCTCTGATATTATTAAAGATTTTTTTCTCTTCAGTTGCTAACACATCTGATTGAGACAATGTTTTTACAATGAAATAATTATGCTTTAAAATTAAATAAATAATATATATATATTTATTTTATTGTTCCTGAAAAGGAACATAAGTCATTATTTTGGGGCATATTATTTGGTATATTTTTCTTTAATGCTGAAGTATTTGACTCATGTGGAATTTCTCTTGTGCTATACAAATAAATTTCAGTCAATACTAGCTCTTTCTCTTGACAATAGATAATATTTCATGACATTGACTCATTCATCTCATGGCTTCACTGACACCATGTATATATGTGCACATACAACATGATATAAAATAGTTGAGGGATGTGTGTGATATACACTTCATTCATTATTCGAGTGCAAGTCTTCTGAGATCTTGAGTTCATAGGGAATGAGACTAATATAAACTTCAAATTTTTTACATATCATGTTTAATAGAAAAGTACTTTTAGAGTATTTTATTTTAATTTATTACTGCTACTTTTCATTCCCTTGATTTATAGAAGCAATTACCTTAGCTATACATTTTTGCTCCTAATATAGTTGACTTTACAAGTTCATAAAAATGAAAAAGAACTTGGCATTAGTAAATTAAAGAAAAATATTAGAATTTCTGCCAGAAAGTCATAAATAGTGTCTTCTTTCCTGGCACAGTCTTTTCCTTCTCTATTGAACACTTTGAGAGCACAGGAAAAGGAAGGAGCCTCTGTATGTAAGTTAATATTTCCTTGTTAACCTTTTGCCGTCAGCCACAATGAGATTCATTCTTCATATCACAGTAGACTCATCAGCAGGAGTATACTTTTATCTTTGTTGCCTGGTTTTACAGGACTGGAGGGAATTGGCACCACCAGGGAATCATTAAAGAGATAATGGAGAAATTATTTTCTCATATCTTTATTCAGACTTCTTTTTTGCTGGTGCCCTCATTCTCAGTAAGCATCAATCAGAATTACTTATTAAGAACTGAGGATAGAATAGTGTCCTGGGAATGAAGAGGGGAGGAGGAGGTAAAGAAACAAACAAAAAACCCAAAAAACTTGGGAGCAAGTAGATTCAGATCCAGTATGTCAGAAAGAAATAGGATTATTTCAAGTGGATGTATTCTAGTTAAAGAGGTTGGAACAGTACTGAGCTGACTTACTCATATTAAAGCTATTAGAGCATATATAACCTACAATCTTTATAAATTCATCTTCCACAAAAGGAATTTCAGTAATAGCCAGAACTTTTTCATTTTGCAAAGGTTTCTTTTTTTTTTTTTTCTCTATTCATACAGTAAAGACTAGTTGCTAATAATTTAGGTTGAGCATCTGCCTTGTTGAGAGAAAAAATCACTATGAAAGAAAAATTGCATCAGGTGAGTTTCACAGTCAGAGGAGATTTTGTTCAAGAATGTTTCAGTTCAGGAGACAAACTGTTGCAGTAGGGGAGAGGGTATGGTGCTGAAATAGATAGCGGGAGGATTTTTACATCCTGAGCCAAGCTAATGGAAAAGTCCTGGAGGATGCTCAGAGTGGGCTATCTGTGTGCTTAGGCCATCTGTACTTACTAATTTTTACTTCTTGAAGTTAGGCTCCTACCCTGCCACAGAAACTGGGTCTTTTCTTCATTTTCATCCATTTCCAAGAGATGTTTTCAAGGACCTTGAGAGAGAGATTTCTGGATTATAGAAGATTTACATGTAAAGGTGACAGAGAATGAATTTACAATGGCAAATGTTCTGAAGTGAATATTCCAAAAAAGGAAAGTCAGGAGCCTATAGTCAGGAAAATTGAAGCCTAAAGTTTAATCAAGCTGAGAGGAATGTTAAAATCCTCTTGGTCAGTAGTTTTAATGTAGGACTTTCCTCCTTCCACAGATGACTGTTGGGAGTAAGGCTCAAACTGTGATCAAAAGACTTTCATGTCTCAAACTTTATATCCTACTGCTTATCTCAGGATAGGTTATGGGAAGAACTGCATCATGAAATTCTTGATTTAGAGAAAAACAAGGGCCCAGTGAATTTTAAGGACTACTTTGAATTTTACCTGCAGAGGAATATCCCCTTAGAAGAGAGATGATTTAGCATGCCTTCTTCCAGCCTGATGGCTCAGTATGAACTCAGTTGTTCTCTGGGTTGAACTCATACCTTCAGGCTGTAAGGGAAGCAAGATTCAATTTGTCAGACTTCTTTATTGTGTGTTAATGATTCTCAAATGCCAAGCTGATTTCCGGACACACAGATGTCACAAAAAATTTTCCAGACAGTGCTGTAAGTGACATGATATAATTATCTAGTTCTTAATACACACAGAAATGACATAGATTCATGATTATATGAATAGTGTTGAATATTTTTCCCACAGGAAATATTCTTTGTTTCTTAGTTTTAATTTCCTATAGTTAAGGAAGATACACTGCTTTTTGGCAGTGTAATATATATTTTTTCATGGAAGAATAATATTATTATAAATTCCTGGGCAATGAATAGAAAAATCACAAATTCTATTTGTAGTTTTAATGTGACTTTTTTGGGAACTTTCCCATCCCTTTCTATTCCAAATGTAGCAGGTGGATACACTGTATTTAACTTAAAATTGTTGCAGGCTACTTTATGAAACATGAGCAAACCAAGCTATGAATTGAACTTTAAGTTTGCCATAGTAAAAATGTGAAGAGGGAAAATGATGGCATCAGTAATGGCTCAAAGTAACAAGGTTATGAATAAACTTCTCACTAGTCTCATGTATTTTAGTAAAGATATTTGGGAATACTGCAACTAATTCCCAATCCCCAATTAACATCTCTCAACTAATTTAACAGACACATTGTAAACGTGTAGTTGGAGATACTTTAAATAAACATACATTGCATGGGAGGAAGTTTAATAGCTAAACAAACAGAAAATCACTTTGATGCTTTAGCTTTCTCAAAGTTCTTAGCAGAATAGTTATAAGAAAAAAACCAAACACAATTAACATGCAAAGCATTAAGAGAGTTTTTTGTTCAGGTGATAATATTCTGCAGTATTTGCCTTCTAAGAAAATCTTAAGATGGGTGAAACGTCTCAGTCATTGAAAAAAAAAATTACCGATTCCTTTTCTGCTTCTTTTTGTGTGTAATCTTATTGTACATATATAGCTCACTGATATAATCTACAGAGATGTAGAAATGGATAAGATACTACCCAATCTGCTTAAACAGATCTAGGTTGCTTACAAATGACTGATTGCTGACCCACATGGAGATGTAAGATTCATAGGTAGCATGTCCTTGCTTTCTGGCAGTATTTTCTGCAGAGACTGCCAAAGAAACGAAGCCTGTGACTTTCAGGGAAAGCTGGTCCTCAAGTTCTCATGCACTGGTTTGGTCCTGAAGGAGTTCTTCCAAAGTGTGCAAACTGCGCTTCAATTAAAGAAGTCTGCAGGGCACACTGGGTTGATGAACAGCAAGTGTCCTGGGGCTTCTTCTGAGGAGACTCTGGCAGGTGGGAAGCCCAGATGCAAAGCAGGCGTTTGGAAATGTTCTATGGGAGCAAATATTTAACACACCAGGGGGCTGGGGAGGATTGTCAATTTTGCATTATGTTTCCTATTTTCTTGGAATCTCTAGAAGGAAGTGTTTATGACTCCAAATAATACAAAGAATCCAACACTTTCAAGTGGGAGTGGTTGCAAATTCCAAACTTGGTGCTTTTAAACAGCTGTCCAGAGAAAAGGTAGTAGTTATTAATAAATGCACAACATCTTTTTGAAAATATTCACTGCATTCATTTTGGCTAAGATTGTTCTTTGGAAGCATTAAAAATTCCTGGTGAGAGTCTTTCAGTGTGGTTAGTGTAGATGATTTACTGTTGGCTTTAGCTAAACTTCAGCTGACTTTCATGTAACTATATCACAGAGAGGGGGTTAAAATGACAGATGGTCACTGCAGAGGGTTGTTTTGACTTGTCCTTCTCCTTTCCTTCACCCCTTTCATATGCTGCAATGCCCAGAAATGAGGAATTGGGACAGAAATGTGAATTATTTTTAAGGATGTTCTGGCTGCTTTATCAACTTAAAAACAAGGTAATTAAGTGATTTCATTCATTTATTCGAGAACTTTCTTCTCTGAATAAGACATTTCCAGAGGAGTGTGTCTGGTATCATTTTAATAAAAATTACAAGTAGTTGTAATAATACAGTTAATGGTCAAGAATAACTCAGCTTATTACTGTTAACTCAGTAAACAATATTTACTCATTCTTGATGAGTACTTAATGAGTACACTCACTCTTGATGAGTATCTACTGTTCTTGATGTTTAAAACTGTCCATATGGCTTCCATTTACTTCAGACCAAATGGAAAACTTCAGGAGGTATCCTGGAATCCAGGAAAGAGACTAATATGGCAGGTAGAAAGAGTCAGAATGATCTCTCCATCACCCTGATTTGTTCCGAGTTCTTCTGAAACACTAGGATAGTTAAGAATGTTGGATAGGCTGATGAATGATAAACAGATGAGTTTGGACCTAGTCATTTAAAGATCTTTAGCATGATATGATATTCAAATATAGAAAAAAATGTCACCTTAACTATAAAGCAAATACCCTTTGCAGAAGGAAGTAGACATTTAGATCCTTTGTTTTTTTGTTTTGTTTTTTTTTAATTTTTTCATTTATTTTTATTAGTTGGAGGCTAATTACTTTACAATATTGTAGTGGTTTTTGTCATACATTGACATGAATCAGCTATGGATTTGCATGTATTCCCCATCCCTATCCCCCCTCCCACCTCCCTCTCCACCTGATCCCTCTGGGTCTTCCCAGTGCACCAGGCCTGAGCACTTGTCTCATGCATCCAACCTGGGTTGGTGATCTGTTTCACCCTAGATAATATACATGTTTCGATGCTGTTCTCTCGAAACCTCCCATCCTCGCCTTCTCCCACAGAGTCCAAAAGTCTGTTCTGTAGATCCTTTGTTTTTAATGATCATAATCATGAATATTGTAGATATGAATATTTCTTATAAGCTTCATTACTTAGAAATATTTTGAATAGTAAGTATTTATAATGGGCTTCCCGGGTGGCACAGGGACAAAGAATCTGCCTGCTAATGCAGAAGATGCAAGAGACATGGGTTAAATCCCTAGATGGGGAAGAACCCCTGAAGTAGGAAATGGAAACCCAATACTGGAAACTTTCCAGTATTCTTGCCTGGAAAATTCCATAGACAAAAGAGCCTGTCAGGCTACAGTCCATGGGATAGTTAAGAGTCAGAGATGACTGAATGACTAAGCGTGCACACACATGAATATTTATAATACCCAAGGGCATTGGATATAAGGGGCAATTCTGCTGGATAGGAATGATAATCTTCCTACTATCTATTTGTTCATTTAGGGGGTACTAGGAACTATACTGGGAATTATACAAATATTAATAAAGTCCTCAGTTCAGTTTAGTTCAGTTAGTCATGTCTGACTCTGCGACCACAGGGACTGCAAGACGCCAGGCCTCCCTGTCCATCACCAACTCCCGGAGTTTACTCAAACTTATGTACATTGAGTTGGTGATGCCATCCAACCATCTCAGCCTCTGTCATCCTCTTCTCCTCCTGACTTTGATCTTTCCTAAAGTCCTAGCATCACTCCAATAAATAGACACTATCCCCACTTTACAGATGAGAAAACCAAGGCTTATGAAGCTTAATCAACTTTACCAATGCAAATTACCATGCAGTTAGTAAGTGACAGAGCAAGGATGAGACCCAAGAGCTATCTGAATCCAACTTCATACTATTGACACTGCTGCCTTATTAATGGACTTCCCAGGTGGTGCTAGTGGTAAAGAACCTGCTTGCCAATGCAGGAGACCCAGGTTTGATCCCTGGGACTGGAAGATGCCCTGGAGGAGGGAAGGCCACCCACTCTAGTATTCTTCCCTGGAGAATCCTATGGACAGAGGAGCCTGGCAGGCTATATATAGTTCATAGGGTTGCATAGAGTCGGACACGACTGAAGTAACTTAGCACAGACCTTGTTAATAAATTTAGAATTCTGATTTATTCAGACACTACTTTTGTTTTATTCCTTTCCAAGTAGGTATTATTTCTATGCATGTAAATGTGAAGGAGGTGGGAACAAGTTAGCTAAACTCATATTCTCTAAATCAACACTTGAAAGCAGCTCTACTGTTTTAGTGGAATTTTTCATCCACACAATTAACCAGATAGCTAAGTTTACACATTTAGCATGGGAAAACTGACCTACCATATTTGAGTCAATATAGCTTTTATGCAAATTAAGGGCAATATTGGAGAAGCGTTAACTCAATTGTATTTGAAAAAGTTCTTCTGTTATGGCCATTTATTTTTTCTTTTTAACACAGATCATGGCTATTTCTATTCAGTGAAGCAGATGCAGAGAGTCCAATGCAGCAAATCAGATTCACTGTGAACGACATGTTTAAATAAGCAAATACAGCCTTGTTGTCCTTGCATTATGGAAAAGAGAGCAGTGATTCTTGTGAGGGAAAGCTCCCATGGGTAGACTACACTAGAGTGTATATCTCTCCTGCATCCTTGCTGGTGGTAAGGACAAGTTTGTCTTTTTCTAGCTCCTTGTGAGTTTTTTGAAGGCAGAGATTGAATTTATTCATGACCAAATTGCCAGTGGCTTACATAGTCTCTGACACGTGGGTAGTGGGAAGGAACAAAGGAAGGAAGACCTAGCCATCAAGCTTTGCTCTTCCAACGATTGACTATGGACCTTGCACAAATTCTTTCATCTCCCTCGACATCACTTTCCTCCTGTCTGAAATGAAGATAAAATGTATTGTATTGTTGTGAGTTATGTGAAGAATGCAGAGGGCTACATAAATTCAAGAGAGTATTTTGCATCTAACAATGAGTATAATAATCACCTAAGAATCAAGTTGGATATAATAAATACAGAAAATTAATGAATATATAAAACTCACCAAGAATGTGAGCTCTGATAATTTAATATCATAACTGATTAATGTTCGTTAAGGCTCTTTAGGCAAATTAGATAAGAATTTATTTTCCTGGTATTTGAGTCATATTTTGATTTGCTTAATACCAATGACTTCAGAAGAATTCTTTGCTTGTTGTTGTGCTTAAATCACCTTTAAATGAGTTCAAAAACAAGTGTTAAATGATCCTTGGAACATAAAACAGTTCAAAGTGCTAGATTGTGTAGTGATGGACGTTTAAAATGTGCTGTTGTGTGAGGAAGGGGGAAGGCTGGATGACAGGATAAATAACATTTATAAATTATTAAATGTGGGCTGATAGACTACCTTGCAAAGTCGTGTTTCCCATTCACAGACCTCTGAAGGAGAATACTAATTTCTTTTGTATAACTTCACTAGTGAAATGTCACCCCTTCAACGGCCATGATCACACAGCAGTAAAATCAGAATCTAAGAGATGGGAGTGAATTTAGAAGCATCACTTGGCTTAGGTATTTTGTACCTCTTGTTTCTCATGGAATTTTTTCCCCACAGATGTTCAAAATAAGGCTGACTGGCTTTTTCTGGCCACTCAGGACTCAGCTTAGATAGCATATCCTCAGAGAGGCTGACAGACCACTCAGTTTCATATAATCCCGTGGGGGAGGCTGGCTCCGTTTCATGGCTTCGTGTCACTTACTGCTGTTTGATGGGTGCGCTTTTGTTTGTTTGCCCTTTCTTCTCATTGCTTCTCTGGTCCTTGGGATGGAAGCGCATTGACGTAGGTACTTTGACTGCTTGGGTCTTGCTGTGGCCCAAGCATCTGGGACTCACTTAGTAGGAAATCAATACAGTTTTTTAAAGTTGGGTGAATAAACCCCTTATTTACATATGAGGACACAGGATAAACTAAGGACTTTGCCCAGGGTCACACAGGTGTCACCAGCAGAGCTGGGGACAGAGCCAGTTCTCCCGACACACAGCTTAATGTTTTGTTTACTGCACCCCTGTAGCTACGCTTAGAGTTAGATATGCTTGTCCTTAAACAAAGGGGCACAGACCATAAAGTCTAGTTGTAAGCTTTTCCCATTCTCTTCTGCGTAGTGCACTTTATGCAGGAGCAGTAGCATTATTCATTGTGATCTGATCCAGCTCTTAATTCAGATTCTATTAGTATCCTGTTAGTTCCATAATTCTACTTTGTTTCTACATAGAAGGATAGAATCAAAGAGAAAACTTTGTTTTAGGATACAAAGAGAAAACTGAGGCCTGTATCACGTGGGTAGCAGGGGCACCTCTATACTGACAGACTGGGAGTGCTGTGTGCGAAGTGGTATGTAGGCTTCTGAACAAATGGTATGAAATCAGAAAGAAAGCAGCTATGAATGCAGCAATGAATGCTGACTGGAAAAGATAAGTCTTCAAAAAAAAAAAAACCTTCAAAACAGTACAATATAAGCATTTTTAAAATAGTAGGTCATTACATCCTGAAAAGTTAATGGAACAGGGACTCTCCTCATTGTTGGTGGGAAAGCAAAATGGCCCCTTAGGAAAATAATTTGGCAATTTTTTGCACAGCTAAACCGACTCTTACCATATGATTCAGCAATCATGCTTCTTGGTACTTACCCATGTGAATTAAAAACTTATGCTTACACACACACAAGTCTGCATATATATGATTATAAGAGTTTTATCTATAATTGTCAAATTATTGTCTATAATTATTTGTGGCCTGAAAGCCACAAAGATGTTTTTCAATAAGTGAATGGATACACAAATTGTGGTATATCTATACAAAAGAGTATTTTCTGCAAGAAGTAAAATTAGCTATCAGGCCATGAGAAGACATGGAGAAAACTTAAATGCAAAGTTGCTAACTGAAAGAAACCAGTCATAAAAGGCTATATATTATATGATTGTAACTCTATGACATTCTGGAAAAGTAAAACTAAGGAGACAGTGAAAGACCAGTGGTTGCCCGTGGTTTAGGAGGGAATGGAGGAAGGGTTGAATAGGTGGAACATAAGACTGTTTGGGGGCTTCCCTGGAGGTTCAGATGGTAAAGAATCCGCCTGCAATGCAGGAGACATGGGTTTGACCCGTGGGTCAGGAAGATCCCCTGGAGAAAGAATAGCTACCCACTTC
Organism: Odocoileus virginianus; assembly: GCF_023699985.2. Lineage (NCBI taxonomy): Eukaryota > Metazoa > Chordata > Mammalia > Artiodactyla > Cervidae > Odocoileus > Odocoileus virginianus. The sequence goes on along the minus strand of NC_069703.1, from coordinate 4,044,036 downwards.
AGTATTCTTGCCTGGAAAATCCCATGGACAGAGGAGCCTGGTGGGCTACAGTCCATGGGGTCACAAAGAGTTAGACACCGCTGAGCAACTAAACACCACTACGACCATTTTAGAACTGTGAAACAATTCAATATAATACTGTAGTGGTGGATACATGTTAGTATACATTTGTCAAAACTCACAGAACTCTACAACACAAAGAGTAGCTTCCAAAGTAAACTGTGGACTTCAGTTAATAATTATCTACCAATATTGGCTTATCAGATATAACAGATGTAGTATGCTGATCAAGAGTTAATGATAATGGAAACTGGGGAGGGGAGTGACGGGGGTATTTGAGAACTGTTTGTATTTTCTTCTCAATATTTTGGTAAACCTAAATTGTTAAAAAAAAATCAAGTCTATTAATAAAAAAAATAGTGACTAAGATCAACTGAGCATTTCTGACAGAAGTGAAATCAGTGCAATTTTTCAGAAAAATAATGTATTGATTAGTCTATGAAATATTTACAAAGTGCATACTTGACTCTCTTCTTTGTGCCAAGCACTGAGATTCGTGAATAAAACTTGATCTCTGCTGTGAAAGAGCTTATAGTCTCTTAGAGAGCAGTAGCTATGCCCAAAAGGCCAATAAGTTATTGTAAGAATTTTGGTGGAAATACATGTAGAGTACTGTTGTTTTTCAGTTTCATGTCCAACTCCTTGTTGGACCTCAAGGACTGCAGCACGACAGGCTTTGCATCTCCCAGTCCTTCACCATCTCCCAGTTTGTTTGGGGAACGTCAGTGCAGCCAGGATGTTGGTTTTTGTTCTGGGTTGGATGTTAACAGTTAAGCAATGGGGAAGAAGCCCCATAAACAGATGTTAGACCTTGAGAAGATGGCAGGGTCTAGTAAGCCATTTGACTGGCACTGGACAAGATGAGGTTAGAGGCATGTGGATCTGATTGTGCTGGGTTTCTGGAATTTCTTCAAGAAGGCTCTCTTTCAGACAACTTGATCTTAATACTTGATCAAGATTCTCAGAGGCCTATGATGTAGAGAGACTCAGTTCAGTTCAGTTGCTCAGTCATGTCTGACTCTTTGCGATCACATGGACTGCAGCATGCCAGGCCTCTCTGTCCATCACCAATTCCCAGAGTCCACACAAACCCGTGTCCACTGAGTCAATGATGCCATCCAACCATCTGATCCTCTGTTGTCCCCTTTTCCTCCTGCATTCATCTTTCCCAGCATCAGAGTCTTTTCAAATGAATTAGTTCTTCGCATCAGGTGGCCAAAGTATTGGAGTTTCAGCTTCAGCATGAGTCTTTCCAATAAATATTCAGGACTGATTTCCTTTAGGATGGACTGGTTGGGTCTCCTTGCAGTCCAAGGTACTCTAAAGAATCTTCTCCAACACCACAGTTCAAGAGCATCAATTTTTCTGCGCTCAGCTTTCTTTATAGTCCAACTCTCACATCCATACACGACCACTGGAAAAACCATAGCCTTGACTAGACAGACATTTGTTGACAAAGTAATGTCTCTGCTTTTTAATATGCTATCTAGGTTGGTCATAACTTTCCTTCCAAGAAGTAAGTGTCTTTTAATTTCATGGCTGCAGTCACCATCTGCAGTGATTTTGGAGCCCCCCAAAATAAAAAATCTCTCACTGTTTTCACAGTTTCCCCATCTATTTGCCATTAAGTGATGGGACCAGATGCCATGATCTTAGTTTTCTGAATATTGAATTTTAAGCCAAATTTTTCAGTCTCCTCATTCACTTTTATCAAGAGACTCTTTAGTTCTTCTTCACTTTCTGCCACAAGGGTGGTGTCATCTGCATATCTGAGGTTATTGATATTTCTCTCGGCAATCTTGATTCCAGATTGTGCTTCTTCCAGCCCAGCATTTCTTATGATGTACTCTGCATATGAGTTAAATAAGCAAAGTGACAATACACAGCCTTGATGTACTCCTTTCCCAATTTGGAACCAGTCTGTTGTTCCATTGTCCAGTTCTAACTGTTGCTTCCTGACCTGCATACAGGTTTCTCAGGAGGCAGGTCAGGTGGTCTGGTATTCCCATCTCTTTAGGAATTTTCCATAGTTTGTGGTGATCCACACAGTCAAAGGCTTTGGCATAGTCAATAAAGCAGAAATAGATGTTTTTCTGAAACTGTTGCTTTTGCAATGATGCAGCGGATGTTGCCAATTTGATCTCTGGTTCCTCTGGCTTTTCTAAAACCAGCTTGAATATCTGGAAGTTCACGGTTCTCATATTGCTGAAGCCTGGCTTGGAGAATTTTGAGCATTACTTTACTAGTGTGTGAGATGAGTGCAATTGTGTGGTAGTTTGAGCATTCTTTAGCTTTGCCTTTCTTTGGGGAGAAAGAGAGACTCAGAGGTAACTAAAGTGAGTTTAAAGATATCCCACTTGATCATAGTTTTCTCCAGAGAGAAAAAAAAATTTCCTTTATTGTGTTTGGAGGGCTAGGCTAATTTTTTTTCACATGTCAATGTAACAATTTAAGGCAGTAAGAAATCCCATAGCTCTGCTAGGGGTAATGGTCACAAATTTCCATTCATAGATAAACCCTTCTGCTGCAACCAGCTTTAAGGAGTACACAGTGACACTGGTGAACACCCCAGGGCCTGGATATTAAATAAGGCATTGTCAGTTTAAGTGCTGAGATGTGCATGGGAGAGATGTAAGAACAGGGCTGGAAAACAGCCAGAGAACAGCACAGGTGAGCCAGAGAGAGCGGAAACAGTGAGGGCTGAGTCAGATGCAAGAGTTAAGGATAACTACAGAGGGACATGCATCCCTAAAAATCCCACCCTGGGATTTTTAAACAGAAGGGTAGGGAACTATTTTGGGAAAGAAACAGATTTAGGCTTAAATGAAAGAAACAGGCTTAGTTTTGAAATGTCTAATGAAACAGTTATTATTTTCACATTGTCGTGACAATAGAAATTTATTTATAGAGGTTGCACTAGACTATAAATGTGTCATTGCATAAATGCACAAAAAATGTGTTCCTTACACTTAATCATTTATGTGGGTGTCTGCAAATTTCTTTTGAAAGGAGCATGTTTCAGAAGTAAATTTTCTTTGTCATGAAGAGTATCCTATTAAAATAGGGTGTATTTCAAAAAAATGACTAATTCTAGAGAGAGCAAATTAGGAAGCATCAGCTAGTGCATTCTTAAAAAAAACTAGGTTAAGAATGGCAGCTGAGACACTGGAATATCCTCGTCATTTAGTGCAAATATGCGTGAGATGGGAATGCTTTCTAGTTGTGCTCCACAGCTACAGATCAAACCCAGGGAGGCCATGAATGAATGGCTTGTGTCCACTCTGAACCAGTACTGTTGTCCACCAGTACTTATCAAAAAACTAACCAGGTCAAGAAAACTAGATTTCTAACCTCAATATGATAATCACTGCCACTGCTTACTCACTTTGCTGCTTGGACTGCTTAAGCTATTGGGGCTTCAGTTTCCTCAAATAACAGTCCACACCAAAGGTTGTTACAAGGGGTAAGTGGGAACAGGGCTTAGGGGTGTATGTGGAATACAGAATAAAGTTTCAATAAATAAGTTATTTTTAAAAGACCAGACTCAGTAAAATAACATGACCAATAACAAATTTCACTAGAGCTCTCACCTATAAAGTGGAGCATTAATAGTATAGATTTTATGTTGTCAAGATGTTTTGTTAACATAATATCTGTTAAGCAGTTCAGCAGTCCTGGCCCATAGAAAACAATCAGTGGATGCTACTTCTTATATAATTTATCTTCATTAACTTGCTTCTTACTACTATCTGGGGCTGGCAGTGTTTAAAGCAGGGGTCGAAAAATGAACACCCACATGCTGGATCACCTTGCTGTGTTTTGTTTTGTTCGCACACGACATAAGGACTGAATTTGGATGCCTATGGAGGCAGCCTGTGCATCCTCATTTGTCACAGTCCCACACTGGCTTTTGTCTTATACCTGGCACAGTGGGAATACTTAGGCCATCTTCTTGATGCCTAAACTGTTTGTTCTAAAATACTTTGTCAATGGTGCTTTCCTTTGCTCTTTTGTTCTCATTTGTAAAACTCACTACTTCTCTTCCAGTTCTATTTAATATGAAGGATAAAAATAGTTTATTCATTTGCAGAAATGCGGATAATAACACCATTGGCTTGCAACAGGAAAATGAACATTGGGTCAATATGCCATCTTGAAAGTTGCTCTGAAGAGAATTCAATTAATTACCTTTAGTGGGGTTTTCTTCAGTGTAACACAAATGAAAATGAATAATATAGATTTTCATTTCCTCATTTTTCTTTCTTTTATGAGATAGTTCATTCTTGAATTATGTATTATTCACAAAAGGTATTCTAAGTTTCATTTTTATAGAGTAGCTAACACACAGCTAACATAAAAGCCTCACAATAATACTAATATATTAAACAAATGCAAAATAATGAAAGCATTCTGGGGCCAAATTGTGTCTTTATAGAGATACATTATTTTTTTCTTTCAGAGGGGGTGATAGTTACTGGCCCAGTAACTATAGTTACATGAGTTGAGTCAGTGGAATCTATGATTATTAACATCACCAAGTGGGGGCAGAGGGCTTTCCAGGTGGTACAGTGGTAAAGAATCTGCCTCCCATTGGAGGACATGCATGAGACATGTGTTCAATCCCTGGGCTGGGAAGATCCCCTGAAGCAGGAAATGGCAAGCTGCTCCAGTATTCCTGCCTGGAAAATTCCATGGATGGAGGAGCTTGGTGGGCTACAGTCCGTGGGTCCAAAAAGAGTCAGACATGACTGAGTGACTAAGCACACACACCCTTGGGGGCAGAGTTAATTTTTTCAGTGCAGGAGAATGTCCATAGACTTCTCCAATGAAATAAGCATTTCTCAGAATACATTCCACACATAAACGTAGTGGGTGATTTTTATTGAAAGAAACTTTTATCACATAAAAGGTACTGACTGAAATACTTTATTTTACATTTTTATATTACATAAGCTTTTTTTCCCTGGTGGAGGTAGTTACTACGGGTATTTTTATGGGCCAATAGTTAGGGTATGACTCTTCGGGGGATCAAAGAATAGAAAAAGTAGTACAGGTCTCCATACCCAGATATAAGGTGTTTGTAAGACCTCAATAGCATAAGTTCCTGCCTGCTTCCTGATAACTCACTCATTTTTTCTGTTTACTCGATATTGTTGTAGTTTGTGTTATATATTAAGACTTTTAGTTTTCCTAATGTTATTGAATTTTGTCTGGCACAAAATTCAAGTTTTTGTGTCTAAGCTTTCACAGTTCTGTAGTGAAAGGATTCCCTAGTTAATACATTTGGAGGAATGTACAAGATCTAGAAGATTCATGAAGCACATGAATATGTTGAAGCCTTTGATGATTTTTATTTTTAAAAACCTGTTTGGCTTTAACTTAGTTTGTCGCAATGGTTTTGTATTACAGAACTATTTATTGTTAAATATCTGTTAATTTCCTAAGGAGAACCAAATTAGGGAATGCTGCTATATATCATTTATTTTTCTTATAACTTTGGCCTAATATATTAATTTTAATTTTGTCTCAAATTTCTCCTTCCTACATGTCCCTACAGTCTTAATACTCACTGCTAAGTGATTTAACTATTTTGATGTTCACTTTTGGTTCCCTTTTTTTTTTAAGTACAAATTCCTAAGGGAGGGATTTCAGTTTCCTGCTGTGATGCACCAATTTGTGGTGGACCACTGCTTTCACTGAGGAAAATTTGGAAAGTCAGATGAAAAAAATAAATGTCTGAAGGCAATGGATAATCTGTGCAGCTACTTGGTCTTGAGGGGGGAAAATCCTGATAAAGCAGATTCTGAGCTCAGAAGTGAGAAGATACTCCGAAACCATTATTTATCTCCCTTGGGGCATTTTTGGTTCTTAGAATGGGATTGGAGTTGATATTACCCCGAGACAGAGAAGCTTGTGGAAATTCTGATAGTCTCATAGAGCTCAAGAAACAAAAATTTGAGATTTAAGGGGCCAAAATTCCTCATAATAAGAGAGAACGAGTTGGACACGACTGCGCGACTGAACTGAACTGAACTGAACTGAAAGGCTTAGCTCAGTATTCTTCTGAGAGAATAAAAAGCAGAGCAGAGATTTTACAGTCCCATGGTGGTGAGTAGGCCAGTGGGGAGGCCCTGCGGACACCTGGCCCCCCATCCTCTTTAGTTAAAACCTACCAAGAGATACACCCTGTGGTCTACAACAAAGAGATTGATAGATGGAAACTGTAGCCCGGCCTCAGGTCAACTCCTAGTTGGAAGGAGTTAATCAACCTCCAGTCTCTCTGCTTACCAAAGGAAAGGAGAACCTACCCTGAATGAAGAAAACATCATCAGAACCACAACATTTTTCATATACAGTCTTCAGCTTGCACTTTAAAATCTAAGGAGAAAAAAAACAGACAATGGAAGCAAGTGCAGATGACACAGATAGTGGAATAATTACACAAGGGCTTTAAAATAACAATAATTAATATAGTCAAGAAAATAAGAAAGGTATTTGATGATGATGAGAATAGATGATTAAAATCTTTAAGCACCTTTTTTCTAAAACAGAAAAATTTAATTGAGCACATGCTCTTGTATTATGTAGTAAGTATTGGCAAGTCAATAGATTGGTAGATTAATTACTGAAGTTAGAAGGTCATATATCCAATTTTCCTAGGCTGAGACAGGGAGCTCATGTCATGTAATAATTTGCCTATATGAGTCTGCTGCTTTAGCAAAAATTTGGGGCTGTGGTCAGTAAGGCACCATGATATGTCTAGTATACATTTAATGAAGCATTTAAAATATTGTCTGCCACATTATAAGCAAAATGATAAATAGGCATGGATATTTCTTGCTGCACTGTTTAAATATTCATGTGCACAGACTATTTATAAAATGCATATATTAACCATTGAACCCACATGCCACCACTAGTGGAGCCTTGGTGCTCCACGACCAGAGAAGCCACAGCAATGACAATGAGGGGCCTGCAGCCACACCGAGAGAGCAGCCCTGCTCACCACAGCTCGGGAACGCCCATGCAGCAGTGAAGACCTGGCACAGCCAAAATTATGCAGCATTTTCCAAAAGTAAAGCAAGTTCAGAAATAAAAAATATTATCTGTCAAGAAAAAGTACTTCAAATAAGTAAAAGGTTTAGAAAACAGGGGTGTGATAGTGGTCAGATTTAGGGCTTCCTTGCTGGCTCTGATGGTAAAGAATCTGCTTACAATGCGGGAGACCTGGGTTCAATCCCTGGGTTGAGAATATCCCCTGGAGGAGGGCATGGCAACCCACTCCAGTGTTCTTGCCTGGAGATCCCCATGGACAGAGGAGCCTGGCGGCTGCAGTCTGTGGGGTCACAGAGAGTCAGACGGGACTGAGCAACTAAGCACGAAGCACAGTGGTCCAATTTACATTAGAGAAACAGAGATGAAAGTCAAGGGTTTATTCCCCAGACTTGGTTCTAGACCATTTGCTTGTTGTTGTTGAGTCGCCCCTCATGTCCGACTCTTTGTGACCCCACGGACTGCAGCTCACCAGGCCTCCCTGTCCCTCACCATCTCCCGGGGTTTGCCCACATTCATGTTCATTGCATCAATGATGCCATCCAGCCATCTCCTCCTCTGACACCCTCTTCTCCTTCTGCCCTCAGTCTTTCCCAGCATCAGGGACTATTCCAATGAGTCATCTGTTTGCATCAGATGCAATTGGCTGATTTGATCTCCTTGCTATTCAAGGGACTTTCAGGAGTCTTCTCCAGCACCACAGTTGGAAGGCATCAATTCTTTGGTGTCTGCCTTCTTTAAGGTCCAGCTCTCACAACTGAATGTTACCAGTGGGAAGACCGTAGCTTTGACTATATGGACCTGTGTTGGCAGTGTAATGTCTCTGCTTTTCAACACATTGTCTAGGTTTCTCATCATTTTCCTAATAAGACACAGTCATCTTCTGATTTCATTTACTAGAAAACATTTACTACCTAGGATCAAAGATCAAAGTCCTTTGGTGATAGTGTAGGGTGATAGTATATATGATTTCCATCTATGACCAATCTAACTCTGGTATGGGCACCTTCAATATGTAGGCATCTACATGTGCCAAAATGTGAGGTAAAGATACCCACATTGAAGAATGCAAGTCTAAATCAGTGGTTAGACTCATTGTAGCATATGTGCCATGAGTTGAAATTATGATACAAATTTTAGATAAATATTTTTATATTTTCAGAATTTTCTGCTTTCTGGCAAGTAAGTATACTCTAACTCTTCTTATAAAATTTCATTCCTCAATTCGGCCAGTCTTTGCATACCCTAGTTCTGTAGGTTTAAACATGACCTTTTAAAAAATTTATTTGGTATTATTTTAGTATGTAATGAAAACTACTACTAAAAGTTGATATTGTTAATAGGGAAATATAACAATATACTTAGTGGAAATTTTCATTAATATTTTGATCCTCTAATGGCACCCTCATTAACTGACTCTTTACCCAAATTAAAAACAAATTCTCAAACAGATTCCTTTTATAATTTTTCTACCTCCAACTTCATTTTTCATACATCTGATCATCATACATATGTGACTTTTCCATTAGGCTCTCTGTTATCTTGTTTCTGTTTTAGTGAATGGGCTTTGTATCTGAAATTAGAATGTAACTTTAAGTTCTATACAAATGAGGATTATGTTTACTTGTTTTCCCTAGTAGTGAATAGATATTCAATGATTATGATACGTAATAATGATATGCAATGACTAAGCATAGTATATTTGGTGAAATGGCTATTTTTGTGTTTTTCTCCTAAAATTTTATTGAAGTATATTTAATTTCCAATATTGTTTTAGCTTCAAGTGTACAGAAAAGTGACTTTTCAAATCCTTTTCTGTTACATGTTATTATAAGATGTTGGGTGTGGTTCTCTGTGCTCTGCAATAGGTCTTTGTTATTTATCTGTTTTACACAGAGTGGTTATTACATGCTAATCCCAAATTCCTGGTTTACCCTGCTCCTCCTGCTGCCTCACTATCCCCTTTAGTAACTATGTGTTTCTTTTCTATGTCTGTGAGCCTGTTTCTGTTTTGTAAGTAAGTTCATTTGTATCATTTTTTGAAGATTTCACATATAACTTATATTTGTCTTTCTCTGTCTGATATGCTTCATTTAGGAAGATAGTCTCGTAGCCCATCCACGTTGCTGCAAATTGCATTCTTTCTCTTTTTTTTTTTATGGTTGAATGGGTTGCAGAGTCAGACATGATTGAAGTGACATAGCACAACACAGCATTCCTGTACACACACACACACACACGTGTGCACACACATACACACGTCTTCTTTATCTATTCCTCTGTTGATGGACATTTAGGTTGCTGCCATGTCTTGGTTGTTGTAAAAATTGCTGCTATGGACATTGGGGTGCATGTACCTTTTTGAATTAAGGTTTTTTGGGGGGGATATATGTCCAGAGTGGGATCACTGGATCATATGGTAACTCTATTGTTAGTTTTTTAAGGTACCTCCACTGTTCTCCATAGTTTCTGTACCAATTTACATTCCTACCAACTGAATATGAGGATTCCTTTATCCCTGCACACTCTCCAAGATTCACTATTTGCAGACTTTTAGATGATGCCCATTCTGACTCTAATGAGGTGGTACTTCATTAGAATTCTGATTTGCATTTCTCTAATAATTAGTGATGATGAACAACTTATCTTGTTTCTATTGGCCATCTATATGCATTCTTTGGAGAAATGTCTGTTTAGGTCTTCTGCCTATTTTTCGATTGGATTGTTTTTTGTTACTAAATTGTAGAAACTATTTGTTTATTTAGGAAATTAATCCCGTAACATCATTTGCAGATATTGTCTCTCAGTCTATTGGTTGTCCATTTTTTGCATTTCTTATATCTTATGGGTAGCTCAGTGGATTTATTTGGTCACATTTTGGAAATTGACTTGTTTTACACTTTAATGATATGAAATGCATCATCCAGATTTAATTACATGTTATACCATTAATCATTTTGTTGTGAAAGATACTCCAAAGGAACTAGTCTTACTATTCCCTCAGATTTTGTCCAAAATTTTTGAAGTGGTCACTGAATAGCAATAAATCAAAGCCTTCATGTGCTTATTTTCTTGTGGTTTACCCATAGCTGCTTGCTGTCTAATTCAAACTCATTAAACTGTATTAGTTTTAACAGGGACATCCAATGATCAGTGTGGAAGAACTGACCAATGTGCTGCTTTTAAGGGTGTTGTGTTTGATACCATAACAACCAGAGGTGACTTTCTAGTTCAGTGTTTGAATATAATAATGATACAGACTTCTTTCAGACATTTTCTAGGATTGCCAAATACTATAGAAAATATGTGGTATTATCAACTAACTGAATCACTCCTTCCTGTGATGAAATGCCACACTTTTGATAAGAGTGTCTCAGGGGTATTATTTTCTCTACTGGTCTTGCAGGAAAATGGAGGCATCTAGGAAACTGGGAAGTATTCTAAAGAAGTCTTCAAGAATAATCTAGTATCATAGCCTTCTGTTATTATTTAGCTGCATCCTTCCTGTGTATCACATTTTGACCTGGAAGAAGTTTAAAGGTCTTCCCCAAATTTTACTTTCTCTAATTCTATGCCATAATACACTTTTAATTGCATGGTAACAAAATGACAGAAGGCATGATATAGAAAAAGCCTTGCTAGATATCTCCTAAGAGATCTTCCAGGTTAGTATTAAGAATTAGTGACTTGCTAAAGTCATATAGTCAAATGAATCAGAGCTGGGACCTAGTAAGTCATCAAAATATTCACACTCCACACCTCCATCTCTATACGTTGTATGTATAAGCTGTACTGCTTGGCCTACCACAGTCCTCTGGGTATCAGTTCAGTCACTCAGTTGTGTCCAACTCTTTGTGACCTCATGGACTGCAGCATGCCAGGCTTCCCTGCCCACCACCAACTGCCAGAGCTTGCTCAAACTCATGTCCACCACGTTGATGATGCCATCCAACCATCTCATCCTCTGTCATACCCTTCTCCTCCTGCCTACAATCTTTCCCAGCATCAGAGCCTTTTCCAAGGAGTCAGTTCATTGCATCAGGTGGCCAAAGTATTGAAGTTTCAGCTTCAGCATCAGTCCTTCCAATGAATATTCAGCTTTTGCACTCTCCTCTTTCAATTTCATCCAGAGGCTCTTTAGTTCTTCTTGACTTTCTGCCATAAGGGTGGTGTCATCTGCATATCTGAGGTTATTGATATTTCTCCTGGCAATCTTGATTCCAGTTATGCTTCTTCCAGCCTGGCATTTCTCATGATGTACTCTGCATATGCGTTAAATGGGCAGGATGACAATATACAGCCTTGATGTACTCCTTTCCCAATTTTGAACTATTCTGTTGTTCCATGTTCTAACTGTTGCTTCTTGACCTGCATACAGATTTCTCAGGAGGTGGGTAAGGTGCTCTGGTATTCTCATCTGTTGAAGAATTTTCTGCAGTTTGTTGTGATCTACACAGTCAAATGATGTGATCTGCACAGTCAAATGTTGAAAGTGAAAGAGGAGAGGAAAAAGTTGGTTTAAAACTCAACATTCAGAAAACTAAGATCATGGCATCCAGACCCATCATTTCATGGAAAATACATGGGGAAATAGTGGAAACAGTGACAGACTTTATTTTGGGGGGCTCCAAAATCACTGCAGATGGTGACTGCAGCCATGAAATTAAAAGATGCTTGCTCCTTGGAAGAAAAGCTATTAACATACTAGAAAACATGTTAAAAAGCAGAGATATTACTCTGCCAACAAAGGTCCATCTAGTCAAAGCTATGCTTTTTCCAGTAGTCATGTATAGATGTGAGAGTTGAACTATATAAAGAAAGCTGAGCACCAAAGAATTGATGCTTTTGGACTGTGGTGTTGGAGAAGACTCTTGAGAATCCCTTTGGACTGCAAGGAGGTCAAACCAGTTACTCCTAAAGGAAATTAGTCCTGAATATTCATTGGAAGGAGTGATGTTGAAGCTGAAACTGCAATATTTTTGCCACCTGATGAGAAGAACTGACTCATTTGAAAAGACCCTAATGCTAGGGAAGATTGAAATTAAGGGGAGAAGGGGATGACAGAGGATGAGATGGTTGGATGGCATCACCAATGTGATGGATTGAGTTTGAGTAAACTGTGGAAGTTGATGATGGACAGGGAGGCCTGGCGTGCTGCACTCCATGGGGTCGCAAAGAGTCAGACACGAATGAGTGACTGAACTGAACTGAACACAGTCAAAGACTTTGGCATAATCAATAAAGTAGAAGTAGGTGTTTTTCTGGTATTCTGTTTCTTTTTCAATGATCCAACAATTGTTGGCAATTTGATCTCTGGTTCTTCTGCCTTTTCTATATCCAGCTTGAACATATGGAAGTTCATGATTCAAGTACTGTTGAAGCCTGGGTTGGAGAATTTTGAGCATTACTTTGCTAGCATGTGAGATGAGTGGAATTGTGCAGTAGTCTGAGCACTCTTTGGCATTGCCTTTCTTTGGGATTGGAATGAAAACTGATCAGATTAGTCACTGAAATAAGAAATTTAGTGATACATATGTAACTGGTGCAAATGATTTTTTTCTCTTAAAACATTTCTAGTATTGACATTTTTATAAGGCTTATGTATCAATAATTTTCTCTAGCATTAAAAGGAATGCTTCCCTTTATGGGTGAGAAAAATGCACACACTGGTTTAGAATATCTTATAATCTTTATATAAATAATTGGGTCAAGTCTCTGGAACTTCCCTGGTGGGTCAGACCATAAAGAATGCCTGCAATGCAGGCAGACCCAGGTTCGATCCATAGGTTGGGAAGATTCGGCTACCCCCTCCAGGATTCTTGCCTAGAGAATTCCATGGACAAGGAGCCTGGTGGGCTACAGTACATGGGGTCACAAAGTGTCAGACAAGACTGAGTAACTAACATTTTTCTGACTTTTGTAAATTAGTTTATTCATATGGGAAATAAGCATACCAGATTTTTTTTCAAAATATAAAATTCTGTAGAAAAGCCATTTGGATACATTGTTATTGTTAAACACATTTGTTCAAAACATTTATGTTTATATATTAATAGAGGAAAGATAATACTATAAATTGTTTCGTATGATTGCAAAATGTACATTTTACATTTTGTAAAATTGTGTCATTTCATTATACTAAATAATGCAAAGTTAGTATAGCATCTTATATTTTATCACATTACTGACATGATTAACTTCTATGTGTTTTGTCATTAATCATGGCTTAGATCTTTTGAAGAGGGTTGGAAATATACTTAAAGGAATAGCTACAGAATAAAGAGGGTTTTTTTTGAAGCATTTAATTCTGGAATACACTAAAATTTTTTAACAAACCTTTTGAATAAACTTTTAGGATGCCATTTAATAATTTTTCTAAATTAAAACAAGCATAAGGATAGTACTAGTACACACACAAAGAAGGAACTTAGGGACCAATAGACCATTCTCACAATTATAAAGGTACAATATTCTTACTAAATAGTATCCAACTGAATGCAGCAATTACATGAAAAACCCTTGTTTTTAGATCATATTCAATTAATGTTTATATCAGAAAAGCAAAAGTTGCTCAATACCAGTGAAGCTCTATATATGTTATTTAATACTAACTAGTAAAAACAAGATGAATCAAATGATGATTTTAATAGCAACAAAGAAAGCATTCATATGATGGATGAGACATTAAAGTAAGTGGGTAAAAATAAGTGGATAAAGGATGATTTATTTGATGAATGATATTAGAACAATTAGCTTCCCATATGGTTAAAGTAAAATTAGATCCTAATCTCACTCCATACCAAAAAAGTAATCTCCAGATGGTTTTAGGATCTTAATGTGAAAAATAAGAATTTTAGAAAACATGAACAAATATTTTTAATGCATTCTAGGTAGAGATGGGTTTCTGATGCAAGACACAGAGAAGAAATCATGTGGAAAAGACATAATAAAATTCATCACATCAAAATGAAAACTTTTTATAACAAGATATGCCATAAGTATAGTTCACTGCTATAAAACAAACTGAAGAAATGGTTGTATTATATAAAAATTGACATACAGAACACATAACAATGATTACAAATCAATAAAATGAAGTAGTCTAAAAATAGAAAAAGAGGTTATAAATGTGAAATTCACAGCAGGGAATAGCCAATTACCTAATAAACACATTCATCAGTAATGGGAAATAATCAAAATGGTATTAAAAGCCGTTTTATACCTCATAGATCTTCAGGGCCACTGTGAGGCCACCCTTTGCACTTCATCCATTGCTGTGACCCTGCTTCCTCCCCGCGCAAAGCATCTGGGTGTAGCCTTGGTCTATTCTGAGGAGCCTATTGTCTTTCAGGAAATGTTACTTGTAGCCCTGTTCTCAGATTCCCCAAATCTTCTACCGAATCATGCACTCCATCCCAGATATCTATTCTGGTGGTTGATAGGTAGTGGGAAGTAAGAAGTGAAGACTTTTACATATTACCTTTTTATTTCTATACTTTCTCTGCTAGAATCCCCCTCCTTAAGTAGCTCCTCCTCCTAACAAAAGAAAAGCTTTGTCTTAATTCTCTTCCCAATCTTCTCTCACCCATGGAGGGGGAAAAGTTTTGGTTAAATCTAAACAATAAATTGAAAGAAGGAATAGTAGTTGAAGGTAAAAGAATGAATAAATGGATTATGGAACCTATCTCTATAAGGGAAGATGTTTTTACTTTTCATGTTTTGTAATTGAAAGAAGAGAGATAGATGTATGATGACAGTGAATTGCAGGATAAGGCAGGTGTGAAAATGGATTCCAAACCTAGTATTCTTACTATAGAACCGTATTACCTGAGATTATTCTTACCCTTAGATTGTGAAATATTGTTTGTACATACTTTGATGTCTTTTCCTTTCAAAGTAAGCATAGTGGGGTACTGCAAAAGCATTCTATTCTTTAGTACTTACTCTGAAAAATGGCCTTTACATTATCACTGTAAAGAAGATCTTTAATTGATGTCTAAGAATTTCCTATTTGATCTAACCAACTATATATATCCGAATTATACAGTATGTGGTTGAAACCCAAAGTCATAAAGATAAAGGAAACTGAATTGAATAAGTAAACTCTTTGCTGTTAGCACTTTTAGACCTGTGTTAATCTCAAGCTAAAACTTATCATCCTTTAATTCAGAGATAGTTCAATAGACTTATTCTCAAGTTCTATTCAGAAAGAAACTATTCCTTGGCAAAGAGATTGTTATTTTTTTTCAAAAGATTTAAATATTCTTAATATAATGGTAATAAGATTTTTAAAAATAGAATGGGTTAATAGAAATATTTCACTAGCTTCCTTTCTTTGTTGGATGAATCATTTAAACTATGCCAGTGATGGACTGTAGATAAAATATCTTTTCCTTTCATTGCTTTGAAATGTCCAACCATTTTTCAATATTTATTTATTTAGAACAAGTGGTACCTGTAGTTCCTGAAGGCTTCCTGAAAACATGTTTGTTTCATTAATTCGATGGTAAAAGGGAGCTTGCTTAATATCCACTTGTCATCTAAGATCATCTTTTTTCTTAGATATGGATTATTCCATTAATGACCTGGCCATGTATGCTTTGCTGTTCAGGCAACAGCAATTTTTATGGCCAGGCTTAACACAGCTCATGACAGCTATGTAGGTTGACGAGACTTTATGGAAAAGCATTGACTTTAAAGCATTCCTAGTTAAACCGATCTTTTCATGACATATCTATTCTCTAAAGAAGCTTGGGGCAAAGAGAGGGAAAGACCATATTGGACTCACTTGGGGAGCTATACTACCATTCATGGAACCTACACATGTCTTTCTTTTCCAGATCTTCCAGTTGTCAATCCTTTGTCTAAATAATACTTACACAAATGTTGTAGAACATTTTCTTTGAACTTTTAAACTTCCTGAATATTTTTCCATATATGAGGCCTATAAAATTAATTATTTTTTATCTTTAGTTACTATAATAATTCTTACCACCTGTAATTATTAAACTGTGTAACCTGCTTATAGAGTTGCAGCAATTTAATGACATTTCTAAAACTTTTTTATCGTTAGTATACAAAGTAAAAATGATTAAGTGGCAACCAAGAAATTCCAAGAAACAATAGCATCCATTAATTATAGTATTACTTAAGGGAAAGAAACAGGAACCAGCAACAAATAGATTTAATAGCAAAAACTCGGAAGATAGGGACTATAACATGGAGAAGCCAGAATGAAAAATTAGACTCCACTGAGCACTGCTGACATGAACCACGCTGCATTTAATTGATAGATCGTGGGACTTAGCTACACAGGTAAGCCTTCCAGGCTTCTAGGCTTCTTTCCAATTCTGCACCTGAGGAAGCTGAAAAGCCTTTATTTTAATAGCTTAGGAAATAATAGTTATCTGATATCTTAGGCTCACAGGAGAGAGTTGCTATGGAGCTAAAAAGGATTATAATGGCACCCTAGAGGAGGCTGGGGCTTATACACTGATATCCTAGGAGCCAGATACGAGGCTGCCCTACAGGGATGAGACTGAGAGAAAAGTCTTTAAATCAGGCCCAGGTGAAATCTGATCTGACCAGACTCATCTAAAACTGAAAACAGCTTTTGAGCCACTTTGGTTGTGTAACATATTCTCTGACCTGAAAAACATTGGAAAATATACTATATATTTATAATTATGCATATGTTACATATATACTGGCTAAAACCCCAATATAAGCTGATTGTTCCTAATTGGGAAGATGACTATTGAATATATGATATGCTTTTGTGTACATTAAAAAAAAATCAAGGCCATAATTAAAACATTCTGATTTAAGGAATTGTATGTATATGTGTGTGTGTATGTGTGTGTGTGTACACATATATTTCCTGTTGGGGATATTAGACCATGAAAGACTGATAATAAATCACACAAAATCATTCTTTTAGGCTTTCAATTAATATATAAACATGTAATTTATTGAGAATTAAAAAATATATATATTGAAACACAATTTACAGACATACTATTTTCTAGGTAGTTGCTGGTATACAAAATTGGCTATCACAGACTTAAGGAAATAGAGAATGTTTTTTCTGTTTCATGATTGTAGGCAGTCTGCCCCTCTGTTTGTAGGGAATTTGGCTCTTAGGACAGAGATACTTAATAGGAAGGGAGGAGAGTTTTGACTTGCTTGAGCTAAGAGGTGTAGGCTGATGGAGAACCACTCTGTCCAGAAATTCCTGCATTGGGCACTGGGCATATTTATTATACATGTGTAGCGGACACGACTGAGTCACTTCGCTTTCACTTTTCCCTTTCATGCATTGGAGAAGGAAATGGCAACCCACTCCAGTGTTCTTGCCTGGAGAATCCCAGGGATGGGGGAGCCTGGTGGGCTGCCGTCTATGGGGTCGCACAGAGTCGGACACGACTGAGCGACTTGGCCGCAGCAGCCGCAGTGGTGCCTTAGTGGTCCAGTCACCTCGGACAAGTGATTGTCATGAGAAGGAGGTAGAGAGAGGGAACTAATGGGTTTTTTGGCTTCATGTGGTACTTTTTAGAATCAGATTTGGTACATAAAAGCAGATTACACAGATGAATTTAATCATAATAGCCGCTCTGTGAGGAAATAGTCTGAGATTTAGAAATTTGCTTAAGTTCACATGACCAGTGAAAAGTGAGATGAAAAGTGTTAGTCACTTAGTTGTGTCCAACTCTTTGCCACCCCATGGACTATAACCTGCCATGTTCCCCTGGGCAAGAACGCTGGAGTGGGTTTCCGTTCCCACGGCCGGTACCAGCTGGATTCTGATGGAGGTGGGCCTGGTGCCAAATGTCACAGCTCCACTATTTCCACAGATGACAACCACACCAATTACTGAATTTCCACTGGTATAAGAAATAAAACTGAAGCCCACTGATAGAAACTGGAAAAGTCTAGGAGGATAAGAAGGAAAATTGGCACCTGAGGGCAAGGAAGGAGCCCAATTACCAGCTGCCTGAAGTTGACAAGCTAGTCTGGGACACAGTGTGGGAGTGGGTCTTGGAATCCAGTGCTGAATGTGGTTTATTTCTCCTATCAGGGCTCAGGTTTGCTGTTGAGAACGGGGAGGAGGGCTTAGATGTCAGGTGGCCATTAGTGGTGTCAGTGGTGAGTGTGTGACAGTGTAAAAGGTAGGAAAGTAGTTAGAGTTTGGTCTCTGAAAGCTGTGAACCATCAGTGCTATAACAGTGTTTCAGATACAGTGTGAAATGACTGCCTAAGCCACAGTGAAAGTTATGCATAACTGAATTGTCTACAAAGGATGCTTTCAAGGCATCAGTTCTGAGGAGTGATTACAATTCATAGATTAAAAGATCATATATTTGTGTATAGATAGCTACCAGCAGTATATCATCCTCTCTGAATATCTGGACGCTAAGATTTATGATCACAGCTGCTAACAAGCCACCACATATGAGTGGTTATATAGCAGATATAATGCTGTTGAGATAATGTTTTTAGGCTAAAATCTTCCCCTTGATTTATTTTCCTTGTTTCCTTTTTATTATTAAATTGCTCAATAAACTTGCAATGGATTCTGAAGTATGTGCTTCTAAAATTGTTAAAGAGTTTTGAGAAAATTTGAAATTGCTCAGGTGGAAAGAGTCCATTAAGTTGCCTTTTAACTCCATTAATGCAGAGAAAAATCCAGTATCTTATAGCAAATGACCATGTTTTGAAAACTTTAGTTTCATGAAACATTTAGAGACTCCCTTTATCTCCCTCAAAACCCACACCCTTGATAATACCTTTTTTTTTTTTCCTTTTTGAAAACTTTCTGTAGATAACTTTCTGAAACAACACTAGGGGACAAGACTCTGGGAGCAGAAGTTAAGGGCATCTGCGATGAAACTGAAACATGCCCACTTGAATTCAGGTTGTTTGAATACGCGCAGCATGAATTAATCACTGGACCATATCCTCATGACTGATTCTTTTTTCCTCCCACTCAGTAAACACTGTTCAAACTCTCAAGGGAAGGGAAAGAGCAGCAAGTGTACTTGTGCTGTTGAGGGTCGTCCTCCTTTACTCAGCTTAGGAGAGCCCAGTCCCGAGTGTGACTGCCGCTCCCATAGCAGCGGAGGATGTGGGCATACCTGGAACGCATGACCGGCATCCCACCCAGGGTTTATGTACACGTTGGCTTCGTTGATCTGTGGCATGTGGGATCCTCCCAGACCAGGGATTGAACTGGTGTCTTGCATTGCAAGGCAGATTCTTAACCACTGGACCACCCGGGAACTCTTAAGGTGAACTTTAATTCCCTTTTTATATGCTCTTCATTTTGGAAAAAGGGAGTGAAAAAATTTACAAAGGATTTGGTCAACACAATAGAAGCATAGTGCTTTCTCAAAACTCTCATATAAATGCTATGGTAACAGACAATCTCCATGCCCCTTTTTTTCTCAACCACTGTTATGCATAACATTGCTAGATTTGGTCAAAGTATTTCTAAGTATTTTCCATACAGTATTTTCTTTCACTTACTCAGAACCTCATGTGGTAAATATTAGTATTATCTCTACTTTACAGATTAGAAAAATGAAACCCAGTAAGTTTCCGCTAAGGCAAACAAGGAACACAGCATTTATACCCAGCATAAGAGCTTGTGCTCTAACCCTTGAGCATGCTACAACCTACCACAGGGCTTATTCTCCAACCGGAAGGAACGCCCCCTCCTCTAAACCCTCTCTACATTTTTTCTTGCGCCCCTTAACACTTTCTACCGTGCATTACAGTAATCTGTGTGCAGCACATTTTACCTCCTTGCCAGCAGGAATCATGCCTTCATCATGTTTTTAACTCCAGTACTGTCATTCACGTGTCATTCATTCAGCACTTGTTGAATGAATAATGCAGCATTTCATTTCATGAGAAAATTTCTGGAAAAAAAAGTGTGAGAAGAAAACCACAAAGTAAAAGCAATTCTTCAAAATGTCAAATAATAAATAACTCTGGCTTAGTTTATTGTTCATATAAGTCATAGCTTCCTTGAAAGAAGATGATCAAATTTTTTTCCATGAAAGAAGATGACAAAATAGTGTGGATATTTGTTTCACAAACATAAATAATAACATTAATCCTAATTTCTTACATATTTACCATTTGAAAATTATTTTGTGTATAAGTACAATGTTTCAGTGGAAGGTTAATGCTCTGGAAATCCTGAAATTATTGTTAAATTATCTTAATGACATGGAAGGATATAAAATTGATCAAGATGGATATGGCTGTTTCTAAAACCTGATTGTATATGACATATGATATTACTTTGGAAACCTCAGTTGAGGCATTTCTACAAAGAAAATAGGAAAATAAAAATTATTTCCATTATATCCATCTTTTTTTCTTTTTAAAAAATTTTATTTATTTTTAGTTGAAGGATAATTGCTTTTAACAGTATTGGTTTGATTTTTGTCATGCATCAACATGAATCATCCATAGGTGTACATATGTCCCCTCCCTCTTGAAACTCCCTCTGACCTCCTACCCTTTCCCACCCTTCTAGGTTGTTACAGAGCACTGGTTATAGTTTCCTGAGTCATATAGCAAGTTCCCATGGGCTTTCTATTTTACATATGGTAGTGTACGTGTGTACATTAAAAAAAAAAACATTAAAAGCCAAAAAATTGAAGAAAAAGTTACCTACAAATTCTGTGTATGTAAAAACTGTTGAAATTTGAATAAATTCTACAGTTCAATAGTGTGTGTCTGTGTTAATTTCTTTTTTTGAAAATGTACCCTGGCTGTATAAAATGTTCATTGGGGAAAGTGAAGTGAAGGTAAATAGACTCTATCATTTTTGCAACTTTGTGATCTTATTTCAAAATGTAACAAAATAAATGGAAGAAAACTATGTACAAATCCACTACCCAGAGATAGCAACTGATAATGTATTTTAAATCGCCTCCCAATATTAAAAGTAAAATTTCCAGCACTTATTTCTCAGAACTACACAAGTCTTAGTGGAGTTTCAGAATCTCATTTTAAATATCTATCTTTATTTATCTATCTGTCTACCATCTATGGTAGAAAAAAGTTATGATCTATGATGAGGAATAATCTACAATAAAGGAAGTTAATATTTGATAATAAGTAGCTTATTTGCACGTGATTGTAAGACTCTCTATGAAATAAGATAAATTGTACTTTCATCAAGTATTTGTTCTTAAGTCTACATTTAACTTCCACCCACTTCAGAAAGGCCTGATGTGAAGGTACACTGTTCCACGGTAAACATCCTTGGGGAAATGACGCCGGCGAGAAAAGAGAGTACAACTGTTTTATTTGTTATATGTGATGATGCGTTGTCTCATACTTCCCAGGATGGTGTTAGTTTTTTCTTCTGTTTTCCAAGAGCACTTTTGCTACTTTTTCCAGCATATTTTTGCCTTTATTGTAGTTAATTGTTTCTACCTGAATCTGTGAAATAAATGATGAGTTTTTAAGTGGCATATTCATGCTTTATTTGCTTCTCTCCATCCCCAGACCATAGGATGATTTGCTTACTGATTACTCCTTCCCTCCTTTATCTTTTGTAGCCAAATAATTCAGTGTAATTGAAACAGAAACCCAGGGATGAAATGAATTCTATAACCTAATTTTTTTGTAGAGATACTGTTCTTTTCTGGTGATTCTCAGGAAGTATATTCCTGAATGGGACCTAGTAAATACTTTTCTTGTGTACATATATGTCCATTGTTCATAATTAAGATTTCTGATATCGATACTCCATTTCTTGTAGGATGTCTTTCTACATAGAGAGATACTGACTAACATTCATGTGTCTTGGAATTAACAGTCACTATACAGGGGGAGGTTGGCAGCAGCAGCATACAGGAGGAGGCTAGACTATGGAAAACCCTGGTTTTCCAGGTTCTGCAAAGAAATTCATACTTCTAAAGTATCACCAAATCAGGTGTTGCTGAATTTAAGATATGAGATGAAAGACAAGGATTACAAATCTGATAATTTCTTCTATTTTTGCATCCAATCTAGGTTTCTCCAAATTTTTCACCAGCCTGGCTAGACCAGAACTTAGACTTATATGGGTACTTCTTACATAACTGAGTTGGTGGGATGAAGATTAATATCCACTGCACATTTATTAACATGAAGTTGCTACCTATATCCTATTTCAGTGAAGCTCTAAATAGCCAGAAATATTCCAGCTATGCACTGATAGCAGTGGTAAATAATATTTAGGCTGGGATATGAAAACATTGTTGGTTGGTTGAAATAATTCTGTTTTCTTTTTGCATTCTCCATTGTAAACCCTGTTGTTCTACTTGATAAATCTAAAATCTTTAGCACTCCTCTTGTTCATAGTAAGATCTGTTCATGTGCAATTTGATATTATATATCATCAAAGTTTACTTTTCCCCCTGAGCTTGAACCTGAATTTTTCTCAACCAGCTGTTTTTGTCAATAAGACATAAGAAGATTTGAGATTTTTATGTGCTAATGTTGTTACTACATTATATGACACTGGTGCTGGCTGTAAAATGCTTAACTACAGTTCTGTTTCTGTATGACACTCAGAATACATTTCCCTAAAGGGAAAAATACAATAGGACAAGAGGATGGAAAAAAGGATTGTTTTATTAGTCAATTTTATTTTTCTTTTGATTGTAGGTTTATTTTAGCTAAGTTTAAACATAGTTTTGTCAGTTGCTAAATTAAAATCTATTAATTTTTTAGAATATAGATTCAGTTCAGTTCAGTTGCTCAGTCCTGTCTACTCTTTGTGACCCCATGAACTGCAGCACACCAGGCCTCCCTGTCCATCACCAGCTCCCAGGGTCTCCCCAAACTCATGTCCATTGAGTCAGTGATGCCATCTAACCATCTCATCCTCTGTTGTCCCCTTCTCCTCCTGCCTTCAATCTTTCCCAACATCAGGGTTTTTTTCAAATGAGTCAACTCTTCACATCAGGTAGCCAAAATATTGGAGTTTCAGCTTCAACATCAGTCCTTCCAATGAACACCCAGGACTGATTTCCTTTAGGATGGACTGGTTGGATCTCCTTGCAGTCCGAGGGACTCTCAAGAGTCTTCTACACCACAGTTCAAAAGCATCAATACTTCAGCACTCAGCTTTCATTATAGTCCAACTCTCACATCCATACATGACCACTGAAAAAACCATAGCCTTGACTAGATGGACCTTTGTTGACAAAGTAATGTCTCTGCTTTTTAATATTCTGTCTAGGTTGGTCATAACTTTCCTTCCAAGGAGTGAGCGTCTTTTAATTTCATGGCTGCAATCACCATCTGCAGTGATTTTGGAGCCCCCGAAAATAAAGTCAGCCACTGTTTCCACTGTTTCCCCATCTATTTGCTGTGAAGTGATGGGACCAGATGCCATGATCTTAGTTTTCTGAATGTTGAGCTTTAAGCCAACTTTTTCACTCTGCTCTTTCACTTTCATCAAGAGGCTCTTTAGTTCTTCACTCTCTGCCATAAGGGTGGTGTCACCTGCACATCTGAGGTTACTGATATTTCTCCCGGCATCTTGATTCCAGCTTGTGCTTCCTCCAGCCCAGCATTTCTTTGGTGGCAATTTCTAAAGACTATTTTAATGACAAACAATAAAAAATGCCTCTTTAAATATTCCTTTCCAAGGAATACACTACTAAAATAATAAAAATAATAATTTACTAGTACTTAACTATCTTTGCTTGAAAAAGTAAGCTTCTTTATAAATAAGAGGGCGCTTTAAAAGTTACATAGTTAAGAGAGTGAGGGTCACTGTTTTGGTTTTAGAAAGGCTTTCAACAATATAGATGTGTTGGTTTCTTTAGTCTACATTAGGACTAACCCAAATATTTGAAATATGTATTTGATTAACTGAAACATTTTGTTTTCTATGTAACTTACAAATATATATACAATTACTTTTTTGCAAGTCTCAAAACACAACTATAGTGAATATATATGTAATATACACACACATATATATACACACATATATAATGTATAACATATACTAAGGTATATGGATAATATCAAGGTAAAAATCAATTTTACATTGTTATTGGAGCATTAGTTTCCTATTGTTGATAAGAAATTAACATGTTAAGGAATTATATTAAACAGTTTCATAAAGTTAAAATAGGTCCAGACTAGATAACCTAAGTCAATGACTTAGAGACCCTTCTTAGTTTATAGTTTGTTTTTCCACATTTCATAGAGAACTATTTCTCTGACATCAGAAAAACAATAATATTATCTTAATGATAAAAGACAACAAATGCTCTTCTCATCCTTCAAGGACTACTATAGAGAGGCAAAATATTTGGCAAAAGGGTGAATAAATGCTGATGCTCCCAGCAACTGTTGCCAAATTTTTAAAAAGTAACCAGAAATTTAGACAGTTATCAGAAATCCCTTGAACTTTAAATGTTGAAAATTTGAATTTTAAAAATACGTTGTGTAGACTAAACAGAATACTTCTACAAGCTGGATTCAATCTGTGCTGCAGTTTGTGAACTCTGATGTAGATAATATAATGCCTGGAGGTCACACAGTTATACCCTTGGACTTATAATGCTTACTTCTCACTTGAGCAGAGATAGCAAACAATATTATTGTAATAATTATTATTATTTCTTCATACTCATATCATGATAAAGGTTTGCAGTGTTTTCCCAAAGCTCTAGTGAAAACATAAGGAGTAATATCATATTTTTGCCTTCTAGCCTATTTTCTGAATTTCCCTGCTTGTTTTAAGTCCCTCTATACCAATGGCTTCCAAAATCCTGATTTCCAACTGCTTTTTTTTCAGTTACTGTCATTTACTATGTTTGTAGAGTATTTGGATGACTAGCTCCAATGTATCTTAACTAAAGTCACTTAAAATATTCAGGTCATAAATTAGACTTGCTATTTCTAAATGAATTTTGACTCAGGCATTTAACCTACCTGTGAATTTTATAACACCTTCCCAGTAAAAAGGGGAAAATATAAACTGTGGAAAGATGATTGCTAGTTATTCAGCAACACGTGATAGTATGCCTAGAGATTTTATTTTCCTCAGAAACTACTACTACTTATAAAGTTCATCCATCATACGTAATGAGAGCTGTCAGGAATATTTAGTGAGTAATAGCTACTTGATATGCTAATAGCAGCCCCTCGGTGAATTCATTTTGTTCTGCTTCTTGACATTAATGGTTTTCATAATCTAATGAATGATGTGTGCAATAGAAGCAAGGCCACAGGGAAAGATCATATAAAGTTAAAGTAGGAAAAATCTTTATCAGTATCTGCATTCATTTAGTAGAATGCATTATATATATATATCTATATTTACCATGACTTTTACTGATTTCCTATTTAAGATATTATTTGAAATTAGGGATTCTAGTTTACTTACTGCCAGTTTGCCTTCCCTAATGGTGCAGTTGTTTTGACTTTTCACTTAATAGGGTTAGTAAAAATGCTAGTGAGGCATGATCTCTTATATCCTCAGAAGTAGATGAAAATTTTTAGTCCTTAAATTGCTACTGATTTATAAGAAAAAAGCAGTTGGAACCACGGAAGTGCTGATGTAATCAATAATAATTTGATTGGTTAAATCAGGAGTGTCATTCTGAGCTCTCTAGTCTCTAGAACTATGTGTATAATTAATTTATATGAACTTCTTGAAGTATGGCTTTAAAAGTAGAATAAATGCACATTTGTCAGGGACAGTTAAGGAGGATGCTGCCTGAGTGGCTATGTAAATGATCTCTCAAGATCCCTTCCAGTCTTAAGATTTTATGAATCTATAGTAATCAGAATGAAGTCATCGAAGTCAGTATTTAAGAATGAACATACAACGTTATAAATAAAAACAAAATTGTAAACAAGGGGTGTCCCTAACATTTCTCAGCAGATACCTCAATTCTATTTTTAAAACAAGATATTTAAATTAAGTATAATAAGTATTTTAAGTGCAAATATTAATACATTTTAACTCTAATGACTAGAAATTGTATTTCTTTATCTGAACATTGATGAATTTGAAGCACACTTTTTTTTGTTTTGCTATATCTGTCCTTTATAAAGTGTGTTATATTGTAAAAAGACAACACCTTTAAAAAAATAAGATTGGCCTTAATTTTTTGGTTAGAGAAAAAAAGAGGCTTTTTTTTTTTTCCAAGTAGAGAAAAAGAAAATTATAACTAAATATCCTTGTTTTTAATAAAGCAAATGAGTCAAATTCACAGGAACCAGTGGGCTAATTAACTTACATTTTTATCTAACTTTTTGTGGCAATAACTCTTTTTCTCTTCTCACTTCTACTGCAGATTTTGTATTTGTATATGCTATGCTGTGCTAAGTCACTTCGGTTGTATCTGACTCTTAGCGACCCTGTGGACTGTAGTCTGCCAGGCTCTTCTGTTCATGGGGATTCTCCAGGCAGGAATACTGGAGTGGGTTGCCATGCCCTCCTCCAGAAGATCTTCCAGACCCTGGGAATGAACCTGCATTTCTTATGTCTCCTGCATTGGCAGGCAGATTCTTTACCCCTAGCACCATCTGGGAAGCCCTTATTTGTGTATAGCAGTTTTGAAATTGGGAAGTAAGTAGGAATTGACTTCATACTCATCAGGCTTTATGTGGCTGCATTAGATGTATTTATATTTTATGTGACCAGTTACGTTGTGAACACCCAGGTAGTCTACATCATCTCTGAATGCCTGTGGGTCAGATTGTCTTGATTAGAACTTAGACTTGCCAGTTCTGTACATTTTCTTCAAATGTGGAGTGTGGATTACAATGATACCTTTATCCAAGGGTTGCTGTGAAAGTTAAAAAGATAAAAGTACTTAGAACAGAGATATAGATACTAGTGCTTAAAGTGCATTAGCTATTTTATTCATTTAACAAATATTTAATGAGTGTCTAGTTAGGTGCTGTTTCAGAAATAAGGGATCGACGGAATGAGATAAAATTCCTGATCTCATGGAATTTACATTCTTATGGTCTTAAAACTTTTATTATTCCTAATTCATAATGTAGGATATTGAAAATTTATGCAATAATTGTTTACTGACTAAGTGAATGAATGGATGGAATGGATGAATGAGTGAATAAATAAACAAATACCTATATCTCTGACCTACTGATTCTTACTATGTACAAGGCAGAGTGAACAAATATAAAATGTACGTTAACTCATAGTAGGGAAATTAAGGGCATTAGCCATAGAAATGGGTACTGATCTGGTATGTGCATGCGTGGTAAGTCATTTCAGTCATGTCTGACTCTTTGTGACACTGTGGACCCCAGACCGCCGGGCTCCTCTGTGCATGGGATTCTCCAGCAAGAACACTGGAGTGGGTTGCCTCACCCTCCTCTATGCTCATTCAGAAGTGTTGCAGGAAGACCACAAAGTACCACAGTCAGCAGAAGGGCTGGTTGTGAGACATCAGAATGTTTTTTCCATGTATAGAGGGGTATGCAAATCCCTAAGCATCCACTCTTTTAGCTTACTAGTGAGTTTGCTTTCAAGAACTTATAGTAAGCTTTGGGTCCAAAAATAATCTTCCCTTATGAACATGTGAAAACTATTAGCAAGTCAAACCTTAATTTTACATGTAGATACTCAGTTGTCTAGACATTGTTTGTTGAAAGAAAAAAACTGTTCTTTCCCCCATTTTGTTGTATTTACTTGCATTGGCACTCTTGTCAAAATAAATGTAAAGGTTTTGTTCCAGATTCTCAGTTCCAGCCCATTAATCTGTGCCTTGATACTGTAGTATTGTAGTAAGTTTTGAAATTAAGAAGTGTGAATCACCAAAATTTATTTTCTTTTTCAAGATTGTTTTGGCTTTTCTGGGTCCCTTGCATTTTTGTATGAATGTTAGGATCAGCTTGTCAATTTTTGCAAAATTGCCAACTCCAATTTTCATGAGGTTGTGTTGGATCTGTAATATTATCATCATAACAGTATTAATTCTTGCAGTTCATTAATGTGGAGTATTTTCCATTGTTTTCAGGTTATTTCTGATTTTTCAACCATGCCATATAATTCTCAGTTTGTAACTCTTGCAATCTTTTTGTTAAGTTTGTTCCTGCTTTATTAGTTTTAATATTATTATGAAAAATTTTAATTAATTTCATTTTTTGATTTTTTATTGCTACAGTATAGATATATAGTTGACTTTTACATATTGATCTTGTATCCTGTAATCTTGCTAAGATAATATAGTAGTTTTGATTTGTGTTTATATGTGTTTATTCCTTAGGATTTTTCATTTATGATAGTGTATATAGATAGTTTTCCATTTTTCTTTCCATTTTAGATGCTTTTTACTTATTAAGTTTTTTAAAATGTAAATATCATCAAACCTATGAGGCATAGCACTTTCAGCTACCAGTATTTAATGACATTGATTTTATTAGTGCTTTCTTTCAAAGTTATAGGAAACGTGAGAAAAAAAATTTTTTTCAAATTACATGATTAAAAAGAGCCAGTGCAGGAAGGGTAAAAGTGACCTACCTAGCTTAAATTCACTTTTTCATCTGCACCCAGTTTCTTGATTACCTGGGCTCAGTTTCTGTCTTAGAGAACTCAAAACGTATGGCAGAGCTCGGTGTGTTGTTTCGCCAGAGGTTCATAAGACAGGAATTTATGAGTTATCAGTTCAGTTCAGTCACTCAGTCGTGTCCGACTTTGCGACCCCATGGACTGCAGCACGCCAGGCTTCCCTGTCCATCACCAACTTCCAGCTTACTCAAACTGATGTCCATGGACTTGGTGATGCCATCCAACCATCTCATCCTCTGTTGTCCCCTTCTCCTCTTGCCTTCAGTCTTTCCCAGCATCAGGGTCTTTTCTAGTGAGTCTACTAATTTGTAGACCTTAACCATTCTATTAACAGATTTAATTGTTGTTTCTATTTTCTATAAGAAATGACAGCTCATGTAAGACAATTAAAATCTATTTTTCAAATCATAATTCTCAGTCATTACATCCACTCAATGAAATATAAATCCATCACATCAACTACATTCACTTCATCCATGAATTATGTATTTCAATTGAGAAAGTAATTAAGTTTGCTTGACATGATTTACTTTTTAAAAAATGCATTGAGCTCACTGCTTATGTTTTCATTATATTTCATTCACTTGTTATTTTGGTTGGTAGTTTATGAATGATTCCACAAGAGATTGAAAATTGGCTTATAGGCAGCCTAAGACTTTTTGGATAGGGTTAATGAATTTCTTTTAGCCTATTGTAGTTTTCTTAAATTTTTTCAAAATAATGGATCATGTATCAACTCTGAAACTCATATTAACTTTCTTAAAGACTGTCTTAATGAAAAATATCTGAAATTCATTTTTACAAAAATGTTATTTTTTTCTGGCTGTATGAATGCTCATATTTATCAGTATTCCTGCATACCTAAATCATTAAGTAGAAAATATATCTTTGATTTGTCATGAAGTAAGTCTCACTCATGTAGATTTAAGTCCCTTTCATATTCTGATATGGAAAAACAAGATTGTATTATTAAGACAAATTATTGAGTGACTATTGTATAGGAAGAATTGTGAGACCTATAGTGTGTAGGGGTTAATTTCTGCCTTTGAAGAGGTTAATTGTTCAATTTAATCTTCTAAAATGTTTGTTGCCAGTCTCAGTCGTGTCTGACTCTTTGTGATCCCTGTGGACTGCAGCACACCAGGCTTCTCTGTCCTTCACCATCTCCCAGAGCTTGCTCAAACTCATGTCCATTGAATTGGTGATGCTATCCAACCATCTCATCCTCTGTCATCCCCCTCTCCTTCTGCCTTCTATCTTTTCCAGCATCTGAGTTTTTTTCCAGTGAGTCAGCTCTTTGTATCAGGTGGCCAAAGTATTAGAGCTTCAGCTTCAGCATCCGTGCTTAACACATTTCATTTTTATTTTAAAAAATGATCTATATTATAATGTCTTAAATCACTATATATTTTTTATTGTAGTATATTCTATAATCCTAATTCAAATAAATTTTACCACTCCAAATATATTTTATTTTATTCTTAATTTTTTATTATGAACTATATTTCAAACATACAAATATAGATTAAATAATATAATGAACTTAATGTCTATCACCTGGTTATAGCAATTATCATCACATGGCTGGTGTTTTCTCATATATATTCTACTCATTTGCTTTCTTCTCATGTTATTTTAAAGAAAATTCCATGATTTATTAATAAACATTTTAGTATTTACTTCTTAAAATAAATACCTTTTAAAAATAAGAAATAAAATAATTTCTTATTATCAAATATCTAGTAAATGATAAGATATCCAATTATCTTAGAAATGTTATATGTGTTTAGTTGTTTGTTTGCCTAAGAATTTAAACAACTAAACATAGGGCTTGCCTGGTGGCTTAGATGGTAAAGAATCTGCCTGCAATGCAGAGACCTGGGTTTGATCCCTGGGTCAGGAAGATCCTCTGATGAAGAAAATGGCAACCCACTCCAGTATTCTTGCCTGGAGAATTCTATGGACAAAAGAACCTGGTGGGCTAGAGTATATGGGGTCACAAAGAGTCGGACATGACTGAGAGACTAATACACAAATACAAAGAGTCCACATATTGTGATTAATTTGTATGTTAGTTATCTCCTTTAATCTATAGGTTTTCATTCCATCTCTTCATGCTCTTAAAATTTATTTGTTGAAGTAACTAAATCATATGATCTGTATTATTTTCTATAGTCCAGACATTGCTGATTATATCTCTCAATTGATAAATGATATGATTAATGTGTTCTAGTCCCTGTATTTACTCTGTAGTATTAGTAGTCAGATCTGGTGGACTGAAAAGATTCAGGAAGATTGTTTTGTATGTCAAGTCTACTTCATGAGTGGTGGTTTGTTCTTGCTTTAGGAGGCACGCTATATCTCCACGACTTTCTTTTCATGATGGTACCAACTGTTGCGGGCTTCCCAGGTGGCTTAGTGGTAAAGAATCCACCTGCCGTACAGGAGACTCAAGAGATGTGGGTTCGATCCCTGAGTTGGGAAGATCTCCCGGAGTAGGGAAATTGCAAGCTGCTCCAGTATTCTTGCCTAGGAAATTACAGAGGAGGGAAATGGATAGAGGAGGCTGGAGGGCTACAATCTATGGGGTCACAAAGAGTCAGATATGACTGAGCAACTGAGCACACACACACTTAACTGTTGACTGGCAAAGCCTATCTGTTAATTCATTAAATGTTGTTTATATATATGTTCAGTTCAGTTCAGTCACTCAGTCATGTCCGACTCTTTGCAACCCTATGAACTGCAGCACACCAGGCCTCCTTGTCCATCAGCAACTCCCGGAGTCCACCCAAACCCATGTCCATCGAGTCGGTGATTCCATCCAACCATCTCATCCTTTGTTGTCCCCTTCTCCTCCTGCTGTCAATCTTTCCCAGCATCAGAGTCTTTTTGCATCAGGTGGCCAAAGTACTGGAGTTTCAGCTTCAGCATCAGTCCTTCCAATGAACACCCAGGACTGATCTCCTTTAGGATGGACTGGTTGGATCTCCTTGCAGTCCAAGGGACTCTCAAGAGTCTTCTCCAACACCACAGTTCAAAAGCATCAATTCTTCGGTGCTCAGCCTTCTTTATACTCCAACTCTCACATCCATACATGACCACTGGAAAAACCATAGCCTTGACTAGATGGATCTTTGTTGACAAAGTAATGTCTCTGTTTTTAATATGCTGTCTAGGTTGGTCATAACTTTCCTTCCAAGGAGTAAGTGTCTTTTAATTTCATGCATGCAGTCACCATCTGCAGTGATTTGGGAGCCCAGAAATATAAAGTCAGCCACTGTTTCCACTATTTTGCCACCTATTTCCCATGAGGTGATGGGACTGGATGCCATGATCTTAGTTTTCTGAATGTTGAGCTTTAAGTCAACTTTTTCATTCGCCTCTTTCACCTTCATCAAGAGGCTCTTTCGTTCTTGTTCATTTTCTACCATAAGGGTGGTGTCATCTGCCTATATGAGGTTACTGATATTTCTCCCAGCAATTTTGATTCCAGCTTGTGCTTCATCCAGGCCAACTTTTCTCATGATGTACTCTGCATATAAGTTAAATAAGCAGGGTGACAACATATAGTCTTGACGTACTCCTTTTCCTATGTACAACCAGTCTGTTCTTCCATGTCCAGTTCTAACTATTGCTTCCTGACTTGCATACAGGTTTCTCAAGAGGCAGGTCAGGTGGTCTGGTATGCCCATCTCGTTCAGAATTTTCCACAGTTTATTGTGATCCACACAGTCAAAGGCTTTGGCATAGTCAATAAAGCAGAAATAGATGTTTTTCTGGAATTCTCTTGCTTTTTCCATGATCCAGCAGATGTTGGCAATTTGATCTCTGGTTCCTCTGGCTTTTCTAAATCCAGCTTGAACATCTGCAAGTTCATGGTTCACGTATATATATATGTGTGGGGGGGTCTATATTTATGTTTATTTGCATATATTGTAATATATATGGATTTACACACATGATTATATATGCATGATATAGATCTGTTGATATAATGTATATATGTATACTATATATGTGTGTGTGTATATATATATGTATGTATGTATATATATATATATATACATACATATAGAAAGAGAAAGAAGAGAGGAGGGTGTAGCTAGGAGAGAAGAGAGAAAACAAGAAGGAAAAAAGAGGAAAAGATTTTTCACTTACCAACTTGTGTTATGTGTAAAGCATGAGTATTATAAATGAGAACCCACTTGTGAGTAAAGAAACATTCTAGTACAGGGCCAGAAAAATGGTATTTTCCTTTCTTGCTTTCCCCACACAGCTTATGGAGTCATTTTTTTATTTCATCATGGGCACTAACCTCTCCAGTGCCTATTCCTACCTTTAGTGTCTTGTTCTAAACCCCACATAAACCACAGGCCACAAGTTGCTGGTCAGCACTCTGGGTTTGAATGATCTCTGCATTGACTAAGGGTATTATATTCCTATTTTTAAACTTAGCCATTAAAAACACAATATTATATGTGAATTTATAGCTTTATTTGTGTTTAAGTGTGGATATATTTCCACATCAGCTCAGTCATCCATATTTCCTAGAAGTTTTCTTAACACATTGTATGTGTATATGTGTGTGTGTGTGTGTGTGTGTGTGTATAACGCTTTTCCTAAGATCAGATGTCTTTCAAATGTGTAAACATACTGTGGAATATAAATATACTTTTCTATAAAAGATACAGCTATTCATACAGAAATCCTACTCATCTGAATTAATGTGACTGAAGATTGAGCTCATTTAATATTATGTATTATAAGGTACTTTAGTTTTTTAACAGTTCATACTGTATGATGGATCTAAATTATTAAAATGTACAGATATATAATTGAAAACAGAGACACAAAACATGTGCCCTTACTTGAAGATAGCTAAGATCATGACTTCCTACATAGTAGGTTCTTCATGCAAATCCTAATATGAATTATTAGTCCATGAGTTACATTAAAATATTATTTTTAATTATATAACATATTGTTTAAAATTCAGAAATTAAATTTCACAAAATTTATAATGCTATCTTTTTATCATGATTCACTTTTGTAATAAGAAGTTGCACCTGACCTGTCAGTTCTGGTAATGATGCCAGAGCTTGGTTTCCACGGATGTCCTACCACATTGATGGTTGCTGATTGATTTAAATCACTGTTAGCACTGCTTCTTGTGTCATGACTTTTGGACTTCCTAAATTTCTAAAATGGCAGGCTATAGAATGATCATTTACATTGAAATTGAATATTTATTATAGCAGGCTGCTCATTTTTAAAGTTCAATAGCTCTCTAGTGGTACTCATAAGAGTACCACATTTATTACTTTATAATAAATACAGAGATGAATGCTCTTATTATAACTTTTTCTTCTTCTTGCTGACAGGAAGTAGTGTTATGGTTGGCTTTACCTCATTAATAGCTAAGAGAAAATCAAGTAGATATTCTATTTCATATTTCTTTCTATGGTACCATCATGTTGCATATTCAACAGTTCATGTAGTGACTTGCCTACTAAAAGCAAAGAAACTGAATTACATTTCCTTCATGAGTTATCAAAAACACATAGCACGTTACCATATTAAGACAGATATCCAGGTCAGGTTATGCCCCAATTAATTAACAGAGAAATATACAGAAGAGAGAAACAAGCAGAATTAAAAAGGACCTTGGTTTTATTTTTTTTTTTTAATTTTTTTTTCCCATTTATTTTTATTAGTTGGAGGCTAATTACATCATTGCAGTGGTTTTTGTCATACGTTGAAATGAATTAGCTATGGATTTACATGTATTCCCCATCCCAGTCCCCCCTCCCACCTCCCTCTCCACCCGATCCCTCTGGGTCTTCCCAGTGCACCAGGCCCGAGCACTTGTCTCATGTACCCAACCTGGGCTGGTGATCTGTTTCACCCTAGATAATATACATGCTTCAATGCTGTTCTCTTAAAACATCCCACCCTCGCCTTCTCCCAGAGTCCACAATTCTGTTCTATACATCTGAGTCTCTTTTTCTGTTTTGCATATAGGGTTACCATTACCATCTTTCTAAATTCCATATATATGTGTTAGTATACTGTAATGGTCTTTATCTTTCTGGCTTACTTCACTCTGTATAATGGGCTCCAGTTTCATCCATCTCATTAGAACTGATTCAAATGAATTCTTTTTAATGGCTGAGTAATATTCCATGATGTATATGTACCACAGCTCCCTTATCCACTCGTCTGCTGATGGGCATCTAGGTTGCTTCCATGTCCTGGCTATTATAAACAGTGCTGCGATGAACATTGGGGTGCACGTGTCTCTTTCAGATCTGGTTTCCTTGGTGTGTATGCCCAGAAGTGGGATTGCTGGGTCATATGGCAGTTCTTTTTTCAGTTTTTTAAGAAATCTCCATACTGTTTTCCATAGCAGCTGTACTAGTTTGCATTCCCACCAACAGTGTAAGAGGGTTCCCTTTTCTCCACACCCTCTCCAGCATTTATTGCTTGTAGACTTTTGGATAGCAGCCATCCTGACTGGCGTGTAATGGTACCTCATTGTGGTTTTGATTTGCATTTCTCTGATAATGAGTGATGTTGAGCATCTTTTCATGTGTTTTTTAGCCTTTTGTATGTCTTCCTTGGAGAAATGTCTGTTGAGTTCTTTGGCCCATTTTTTGATTGGGTCATTTATTTTTCTGGAGTTGAGCTGCAGGAGTTGCTTGTATATTTTTGAGATTAATCCTTTGTCTGTTGCTTCGTTTGCTATTATTTTCTCCCAATCTGAGAGCTGTCTTTTCACCTTGCTTATAGTTTCCTTTGTTGTGCAAAAGCTTTTAAGTTTCATTAGGTCCCATTTGTTTATTTTTGCTTTTGTTTCTAAAATTCTGGGATGTGGGTCATAGAGGATCCTGCTGTGATTTATGTCGGAGAGTGTTTTGCCTATGTTCTCCTCTAGGAGTTTGATAGTTTCTGGTCTTACATTTAGATCTTTAATCCATTTTGAGTTTATTTTTGTGTATGGTGTTAGAAAGTGTTCTAGTTTCATTCTTTTACAGGTGGTTGACCAGTTTTCCCAGCACCACTTGTTAAAGAGGTTGTCTTTTTTCCATTGTATATCCTTGCCTCCTTTGTCGAAGATAAGGTGTCCATAGGTTCGTGGATTTATCTCTGGGCTTTCTATTCTGTTCCATTGATCTATATTTCTGTCTTTGTGCCAGTACCAAACTGTCTTGATGACTGTGGCTTTGTAGTATAGTCTGAAGTCAAGGACCTTGGTTTTAGAGAACAAGACTATGACTCCTTGGGGAAAGACTGATAATAAAGCAAGTGTGGACAGCCAAAAGGGAACATGGCAGAGGCAGTTCAGTTCCTGATCAAGAGGAGAGAACTGATGCAGAACTATGGGGATGGACACTTGACTTTCTTGGAAATAATAATATATGTCTATTCAGTGTGAATATACATCCATGTAGTTCTAGCAGAAGCTCACTTATAATGCCAAGAAAGCTATTAAGATTACTTGATAGTTGTCTCTACTATGGGAGCCATCTTTGCCTTTAACTTTCTTCAATAGCTGCCCCCTCATATGGTTCCATAAGGTCTTTCCATCCATTCAGATGAACTGTGGGTAGTCCCAGGAGTCAGAAACTCATGCAAAGTGGATCTCACTGATTCTAAAGATCCATCATGATGGGAAAGCTTAGCACACTTTTATACCCTTTCTTCAGCAAATATTTTTATACTCATAATTCTTGTTCAACAATTATTTCAAAATATGAAATAATAGGGAACAGTTGTAACTACAGATATGTAAAGATATTAATGTGACTAATAGCTATTCACACCTATATATTGATGCATCCTTAGAAATGCAGAATTCAAAATCCTCTAGTAACTTTTGTTATGCCATCTGGGAAGATAAAATGACATTCCAGAAATTTATGCATACTAAAACAATGAAGCAGTAATGGAAGAATTCATGAGGAAATGTCAATTGTCAAGAAAAGTGAAATGCAAAGCTCAATATTTGTAGCTAGGTTCCTTAACTGAGCTTTCTGAATAACAGCTTCTTTCTGTGTTCTTCTTTACATCTAACAAGTACCAAGACATATCAAGTATGCCTACTAAGGAGCTTTTAAGTCTGTATCTATCTTCTGTTGCTATCATCTTAATTGCTGACACTATTTCCTCTCTTAGATATCCCCGGGCACCTCTTAAATAGCATTTCCATTTGCACCCCTCTCCTTCCTCACACTTCATGTCCCTATCACTGGGTAGGGAGAAGGTTGAAGAGGACCCTTTT
The DNA here is from genome assembly GCF_023699985.2 of Odocoileus virginianus. Classification (NCBI taxonomy): domain Eukaryota; kingdom Metazoa; phylum Chordata; class Mammalia; order Artiodactyla; family Cervidae; genus Odocoileus; species Odocoileus virginianus. Next base: position 4,007,062 of record NC_069703.1, on the reverse strand, counting down.
TCATGGGCCTCGAGTCTTGGTAAGGATACAAAGAAGAATCTGAGGTTTTACCCATGGTAAAAACAAGTTTATTAAGAAAGAAACAGGAAACACAGAAAGAATAGCTCAAAGGAGAAGTGGGCAAAGCCAATAGAGGCGCTGGTGCTGGAGTGAGGAGGTACCAGGGTATGCAAGACAGGCTTTTACATATTCACCTAGGCCGGCATGGACTGACGGTATTTTGTTTTTTAGTTCAACCAGTTTATTGCTACCAACCCATCTCCCTCCACCCTCATGCATGCATGCTCAGTCATGTAATCCCTTGGACTGCAGCCCAAACTGACAGTTTTGACTGACAGTTTCAGCTTACATAACAACACACTCTATTGCACATGTCTTTCCCATAACTCAATCTGTTATAATCAGATTCCCTTGTGGCTCAGCTGGTAAAGAATCTGTCTGCAACGTGGGAGACCTGGGTTCGATCCCTGGGTTGGGAAGATCCCCTGGAGAAGGGAAAGGCTACCCACTCCAGTATTCTGACCTGGAGAATTCCATGGACTGTACACCATGGGGTTGTGAAGAGTCGGACAGGACTAAGCAACTTACTTTCACTTCACTTCATGTATGTATAGAATATTTATGAACCCTTAACAGGCTCCTGGCTGCCAAAGGTCACTTGAGGACACAACTGTGCATCAAGGGCACATGTGCCAGAGTGGGAGAGCCCCCTGTGGTTAGTGTGTGTGCACTGACCATGTGCTGGAGTTGGAAAAATCTCTGTGGTTATTTTGTAGCACATCTGTGAGCTCTCCTGGGGAGTGTCTGGGGTAGTGTTTAGAGATCAGCTTGAATCTTTTTTTGACTAGGCCACTCCTCGTTGCTCATGCCTACCTTCCAAGCTTACATCCCCATTATAACCTAATCAATGATTTAAAAAATAAATCAGATTATTTCATTCATCTGTGTAAAACTTTCATAAAATTCTGACTTAAATTAAAATCTAAAAATACTTACCTCCGTCTTTGAAGCCTTATATGACTCAGCCCCTAATTATGGAACTTCTTCTACCGATATCTTCCCTCTCCACACTGGTGAAATTAAACAATAGAACATTTGCAAGTGATGTTCTCTTTGCCTGGAATATTCTCTCCCCCACACCCAGCCTAAGTGAAAATTTTAAGTGTTATTTTCTCAGAAAAGTCTTTGCTGCATGTCCTACATCATTGTGTTCTTATTTCTCAGCAAATTCTTTTTCTTCTCAGAATACTTCTGTTAATTTGTAATTATAAATATATAGTATGATACTTAAAAATGTCTGTCCTAATTGAAAATTAGCTCCATGAGGGCTGTAACTTCAGGATGTGATAGGATTTTTACATGTAGAAAGTGCTCAGAGAAGAGTTGTTGATGGATTGATCCATAGGCAGGGAGATAAGAAACCTGGAAGAAGGATTCATATAGAAGCTTTCATCTTCCTTGGGGTAATGGTGGTTGAAGAAAGTAGAGATTATCAGTCATTTCTTAAACTTAGAACTATTTAAGAACTATTTTCTTTTTAATTTAAAAAATTATCTTCAAGTAGGACTTTATGCCTTTTCTAAATATGAATGAAAGATGTGTAAGTGCAAGCTGGATGGTTTCAGAAACAGGATGCTATTGGTAAAGCAGATCTCATTTGACAATATATTTCTAGTCTTTATTATTTAAAGACACTAAGTTTTAGCTAACAGCAAAAATATTTACAAAGTTAGGTAATACAATGTTTCATAATAGTATTTTGACTCTAAAGACAAGACAATTTTACTTGACTAAGAACATTTACTTGGTGTAGAGAGATAAATAGTTCTATGTCTTCCACTAAATGCGACTTCCAGTAAAATTAGACTTTCCCCATTCAGATAGGAACACATTACTTATAAGTCTATTGGAGTATATTGTTTTGTTGGTAAGAAGCTAAGTTGTGTTTGACTCTTTTGCAACCCCATGGACTGAAGCCTGCCAGGTTCCTCTGTCCATGGAATTTGGAAACGAAGGTGATATCATACTTGGGTTCCAGATTTCATTTGCTCTGGAGAATTTTGCTTCAGTTTACTTGCTCACACTTCACATTTAGTGTGTACAAAAGTCCACAATCAGCTGATAAATATTTTACAAGTGGTATATATATATAAATATAATATATATACATAACTTATTTTAATAAAAATTAATATAATATAATTTATATAATCCGTCTGTCCATGTTTCTGCTCAGTTATGTCCGACTCTTCGAAGGCCTTTGGATTATAGCCTGTGAGGCTCCTCTCCATGGTATTTTCCACGCAAGAATACTGGAGTGAATTGCCATGTCCTCCTCCAGGTGATCTTTCCAACCTAGGGATACAACCAGCATCTCTTGTGTCTGCTGTGTTGCAGGTGGATTCTTTATCCATGACCCATATCAAATAAAATATACTTACAAATACTTAATTAGAATACCATTCTGTTTGCAAAATGGTAATAAGAATATTCTGCAAGGTCAACCATAAATAAATATTTAAACATAGAGCAATTAAGTCTATCTTAAAGGAAAATAAAGAAAACCTTAAACTGTAATTTCATTTAAATGAAAAGAAAAAATATTCTTTGAATATTTATTTTCTCATTGTATTAATTCCTGTTACCTCTTTAAAATAATACAGAAATGGTTTGAATTGTAAATAAGAGAAGCTAGAAAAGCATGCTTGAATGTTCAAAATCAGCGTGCAGGGATGGATGAGGAACACTCACAGGTGCATATTTACAAATGTGTAAGTGGGAGCTGTGCATACAAATTTCATAAATATTATGAATTTTTTGCTTTTATTGCTTTATGAGTGTACAAGGAACAGAAGGATACCTATCTGTCTAATTAATCAGCAAACATATATTAGAAGCCTAAACAAATTTAAAAAGAACATTTCTGTTCTTTTCTGTACATTCTGTTATTACAGAAATTTCCTTAATCACATTCAATTTTTTCCCATTCTTTAATCACATTTAATCCCCTTCCCAATTTAAATTAATGCTTTCTCTGAGTTTGCAAGGCAAGACAGTATCTATGTTCTTTTGATAAGTCACAAAATATTACTCTTGTCCCATAAAAAATCTTTATACTTCCTCACTGTGTGCCCATGAGGTTCTCTATAATTCTGAACATGGATAGAAATATATATTTCCACAGGTGGGAACCACAAGAATAGCATCTGAGAGCAATAACACATGAGAACTAGTCTGGTCTTGAACAACTTGTGATACATATGAGTGAAGAAAATGTACTTAGTACAAAAGAAGTGTCATGTATAGTTTCAGGAAAAAAACAAAAACCAAAGCTAACAGCATGGGCTATGAGCTGGTTATCCCAATCAAAACATTCTAGTATGGCTTCTTAAACTAATTTTTTGTTACCTGATGAAAAGGAAGAAAACCAAAAAGAATTTCCAGCATGTCAGTGTTCATTAGAATTGTGTTTGTGTGAGATTTTGTTATTTGCAATTGCTCATCTGTTAAATTAGAACTTTTAATTCTTCACAGTTTGTCACCTTTTTAATTCTGGTCTGTTGACATGCAGTTTTTAAAAAATTAATCCAAAAGAAGTTGAAAATGCAATTTGAAAACAAATTAGCAGCTATGTTGGCTGTTAAAAAATAAAAATGCCTCATGCTTCATCTGTGTTGTTTAAGCATGCTTTAAAAGATGAACCAGCTGTGTTAATAAGTTGTTAATCTATTTTTTTCCAAACAGCTGCCACATTAGCCAATGCAATGGAGTTGCTAGTATTTTAAAAGTCTTTACCTGTCATTTCCACTTTTCCATAACGTACCAGAGGACACTGGTGATTTGAAATAAATGTTTATTTGAAATGATAAAAATAATCCATAAAAATCTTAATTTAGTAAGGGATAGGTCAAGTAAATAAAAAATAAGGGGTGTATAATAAATATAAAATATAAAATGAAATAGTACATAGTGAGATAAGCAACTGAAAGTAGGTACCAGATATTTCTAGGAAGTTTAGGAAATTACAGAATTACAAATGCTTCAGTTTAGTTCAGTCACTCAGTCGCTCAGTCATGTCCGACTCTTTGCGACCCCATGAACCACAGCACGTCTGGCCTCCCTGTCCATCACCAACTCCTGGAGTTTACTTAAACTTATGTCCATCGAGTCAGTGATTCTATTCAACCATCTCATCCTCTGTCACCCCCTTCTCCTCCTGCCCCCAATCCCTCTCAGCATCAGGGACTTTTCCAATGAGTCAGCTCATCCCATCAGGTGGCCAAAGTACTGGAGTTTCAGCTTCAGCATCAGTCCTTACAATGAACACCCAGGACTGATCTCCTTTAGGATGGACTTGTTGGATCTCCTTGCAGTCCAAGGGACTCTCAAGAGTCTTCTCCAACACCACAGTTCAAAAGCATCTATTTTTCTGCGCTCAGCTTTCTTTATAGTCCAACTCTCATATCCATACACGACCACTGGAGAAACCATAGCCTTGACTAGACAGACCTTTGTTGGCAAAGTAATGTCTCTGCTTTTTAATGTGCTATCTAGGTTGGTCATAACTTTCCCTCCAAGGAGTAAGTGTCTTTTAATTTCATGGCTGCAATCACTATCTGCAGTGATTTTGGAGCCCAGAAAAATAAAATCAGTTTAAGACACAAGAAAAATAGTCAACACCACTGATAATGAAAGAAATGCAAATTAAGTCCAAATGGTGAATTTACCTAGTAAGGACACATTTAAAAAAGTTAAGGGGTAGTATTTCCAAGAGCATGGAAAAAATGAGCTCTCTTATGTACCATTGATGAGAATCTGGATTGTTGGAACATTTTTGTGGAGTTTATCAGCACTTAGGAATATATCCTTGGAAAAATACAGTGACTAACATGAATATGTTCATTGTAGCATTGCTTGAAATCTCAAAATATATCTCTGTGGAAGAACGTTTGTATCCATTGTAGTACATCTCCATTATAAACAGTAGGTACGTTTGTCTTTAAATAAGGTTAATCTGTGTGTACCACCTTAGAAAGACACATGTGATCAAATAAGTATAAAAGCAAGTTGAAGACCTACATGCCTCACCTTTCCAATAGCATGGAAAGAAAAAGAAATTTACTGTTGTAAAATACATAGAGATACATGGTCTAAATATTCTGTCCTTTGTTTTGGTCTCTGTATATGATAAAAGATTATGGTTTTTTTTTTTTTTAATCTAACTATTCAATGGGATATTTAGATGAACATAATCCATGGAAAGGGCTTCCCTGGTGGCTAAGTGGTAAAGAATCTGCCTTTAATACAGGAGATGTGGGCTTGATCCCTGGGTCTGGAAGATACCCTGGAGAAAGAAATGGCAACTCACTCCAATATTCTTGCCTTGGAAATCCATGGACAGAGGAACCTGGTGAGTTATAGTCCATGGGGTCTCAAAGAGATACAACCTCATGACTAAATTACCACCACAACCAATTCATAAAAAGAGAGACTGGAGATGAAGAGATAGGAAAAAAGATCAGGGAGGCCCTGACTGCATATATATATATATAGCATATATATATATATATACACTAAAAAGTTAATAATGATAACCATGAGAGAACTTTGGAGAGCTTAAGTGATAAGCTCACTTATCAGTAAGTAAGTAAGAAATATAGTAAATGAACAAAAAAAGTGGCATGGCTTATTTGCTTTACTAATAAAAAAAAAGACTCCTCATCCTGCAGGATTGCTGTGAGAACCACAAAGAATATCAAGTGCCAAGAGCATTTTATAGAACAGAACAAATAATGGGTAAGTATTTACCATGACCAATGAGGAAGAAATTGCTAGGCAGTAGGTGTAGAAATCTGAGATCTTAGTCTTATTTTCAGTAAACAACTTGCTCCATTAGCCTAAATCTATACCCATTGTCAATCCTAAAGAAAGACAATGCCAAAGAATGTGCAAACTACCACACAATTCTCCAAGCCAGAAATATGTGAACCATGAACTTCCAGATGTTCAAGCTGGTTTTAGAAAAGGCAGAGGAACCAGAGATTAAAATGCCAACATCTGATGGACCATCAAAAAAGCAAGAGAATTCCAGAAAAACATCTATTTCTGCTTTATTGACCATGCCAAAGCCTTTGACTATGTGGATCACAATAAACTGTGGAAAATTCTGAAAGAGATGGGCATACCAGACCACCTGACCTGCCCCTTGAGAAACCTGTAGAACTGGACATGGAACAACAGACTGGTTCCAAACAGGAAAAGGAGTACATCAAGGCTGTATATTGTCACCATGCTTATTTAACTTATATGCAGTGTACATCATGAGAAACGCTGGTCTGGAAGAAGCACAAACTGTAATCAAGATAGCTGGGAGAAATATCAGTAACCTCAGATGGGGAGATGACACCACCCTTATGGCAGAAAGTGAAGAAGAATTAAAGAGCCTCTTGATGAAAGTGAAAGAGCAGAGGGGAAAAGTTGGCTTAAAGCTCAACATTCAGAAAACTAAGATGATGGCATATGGTCCCATCACTTCATGGCAAATAGATGGGGAAACAGTGTAAACAGTGGCTGACTTTATTTTTTTGTGCTCCCAAATCACTGCAGATGGTGATTGCAGGCATGAAATTAAAAGATGCTTACTCACTGGAAGAAAAGTTATGATCAACTTAGCATATTGAAAAGCAGAGACATTACTTTGTCAACAAAGGTCCATCTAGTCAAGACTATGGCAGTGGTCATGTATGGATGTGAGAGTTGGACTATAAAGAAAGCTGAGCACTGAAGAATTGGTGCTTTTGAACTGTGGTGTTGGAGAAGACTCTTGAGAGTCCCTTGGACACAAGGAGATCCAACCAGTCCATGCTAAAGGAGATCCGTCCTGGGTGTTCATTGGTGGGACTGATATTGAAGCTGAAACTCCAAAATTTTGGCCACCTGATGGGAAGAGCTGACTCATTTGAAAAGGCCCTGATGCTGGAAAGATTGAGGGCAGGAGGAGAGGGGGACAACAGAGGATGAGATGGTTGGATGGTATCCCCAACTCGATGCACATGGGTTTGGGTGGACTCCCAGAGTTGGTGATGGACGGGTAAGCCTGACATGCTGCAGTTCATGGGGTCACAGAGCTGGACAGGACTGAGGGACTGAACTGAACTGATACCCTTTGTCCCAAATTCCTGAAACATGTCCTTGGCTTGATAAATTATCAGCACTCAGATCCAGGGAAAGGGAGTAATTAACTTCTGTTCCATATGCCTGAGGGAAAAGCAGCTGGTGATCGTTAACCTTAGGCCTATACAGCTGGTACATTGTAAAATGCCCAGGGGTCATGAAAAAGGGTGGTGACTTAACCCAAGGATCAACAGAAGCCACAAAGTTGTTAAGCATCTTGACCTTTAAACTGAGTGGTTAAAAATGACATATTTTAAGGGCAAGAACAACCAAAAATGTACAAATAAGTGTATAAAAACTGCTATTATGCCCTGCCTTTGGGGGCTTTTTACCCCCTCTCAGTGTCTATGCTGAGGGCTTTGTAGTTTCCTTCTCCTTAATAAATCATATTCTCTTGCTACTCTGAGTGTGTGTTCATGGATTCCATTCTTTGGCTCCATGAACAAGAACTCGGATTCCTGTTTTACCAAGAATATTGTTGGTGCTGTTACCTTGAGACACCACCTGGGATTGACCTGAGGATTCGCAGACATATGTATCCTAGCAGGAGCGGACTTAAGAATTACTTAACAAAAGGAAATTGCAATTTGTGTTTAGGTCATGCACAGAAAACAGAAGGCCCAGAAATATTGTGTGATAGAGAACTCGAGCACAGAGAGAGTGATGTTATCTTAACTCTCCTGTACAGGGTCTTTTTTCATCTTTGTGGGCATTTTTGGTACTACTGACAGGCCACATATGGCTACTCATTTGACATTTCCAAGCCACATGCTAAACCCATAGGATAGATGATAAAGAACTTAGTTTGAGTTTTGTCACTTGAGTCCAAGCTCGATCTGCTCACCGCTTGACAGGCCAATTAACTGAGAGGTGAGGTGTTGAGACAAAGACTACAATTTATTCAGAAAACTGGCAGACCGATAAGATGGTAGACTAATGTCTCAAAATAACCATCTTATTGGGGCCTGGATGCCTGATTCTTTTATAGGACAGACTGGAGAAGTTGCTGGCAGTACAGACCATTATCTTGCATGTATCTCCTGGGATGGCTGCTCTCAGGGAGGGGATGTATCAGTCTCTTCATGCAAAGGGATAGTGTTCCCTAAGGCAGGCTATTAGGGAGGGGAATGTGTTAATCAGGGTTACCTGAGATGGTCATTATGTATGATTATAATAACAAAAGCAATGAAAGACCAATGTTAAAGTGAAAGGGAAAGATCCATCATGGAGTCAGAATTAGCTCTTCCCTGCAACAAGCATCCAGGAAATGATTCAGGAAACTTATTCAGTAACTGTTCCTAAGTCTCTAGCAGACACCTTGGTGGAAGTTGGGGGGAATTGAAGAACTTCTATTGTATTCAGCCAACAACAAAGCATTCCTCTGTGAGACCTTGTGTTTCTTTTGAGGAAAGAATAGTTAATTTTGAGGTTTTCTTTGGCCAAATGCTGGTTCACCAGGTCCGAAACTTAGCACTGTTGTTCTATGGAGGTGATTATGCAGAAGTGTAGAAAGTGGTTTTCATCTTTCCTCTGTGATAAGAGTCAACGCCAGCATCGGTGCTCTCTCAGGACAACAGGAGGTTGTTGCTTTCTTGTCCTCAAATCTAACTTAAAGTTTAGGCTTTGGGGTTCTTCCTTTGCCAGTGGTCTTAACCCTGAGAGGGATATTTATTTTTTCCCTTCAAAGTAAAGAAAATATTTCAATATTTTCATTATTCAAAACATTATCCTCTTGTTGCTATTATGCTATAATATGCACATTTAAAATAAACTGAATGTGCTAATTAGGAATGTTTGTGCTATTCAGATAGCTTTTAATTTATCATCATCAAAATAATGCAGAACTGAAAAAGGAAAGGATTGGATTCTATAGTTTGTATAGTTAGGTTTCCAGGTAAAAGCAGAGGCTGATTGTAAACTTGAGCATGAGTTCCATATGAAAACATTTAAATATTAATACATGAGTTTTGAATTTAACATTTTACTGTTTGTTCATGGTGGTTGCATGTTTAAGCTAGTTTCTTAAGTTTCTTTATTTTAACCGAAGGTAATGGAATTGCGTTATTTCAGTTGACTTTGTTCTACTTCAAACTATTTTTTAAATCTCATTAATGCTTTTGAGCTATCAAGACACATTCTATAAAGTGGTATTCAACATTATAATCACTTGGGGTATGGAGGTATGTAAAAGACATGGAGGGAAAAAGTGAATTTTGTGTATTTTGAATTTATTTTATTTATTTCCTTGATTTTATTTTCTTTATTTTCTTGATTTTTATTTTCTGGTCAGCTTTTAAAGTTTCATTTCTTATCAGTAAGTTTCCTATAATCTATTTATACTTTTTAAGATGGTGAAAAAGGAGAATAAATTATAGTCAACCTTTCCTTTTTAAGATGACCTCCCACACTCCACCACACCCCACCTTGGAAAGCCTGACTTAGAGAACAATAGTTCAGAACCTAAAGTTTTCAAAGCATTGGCACAGATTGAAGGGCTTGGGGGAAAGAGAAAATTGAACCCTGAGAATCTGTCCAGCTATTGTTCAAACAATCAATGAGAAAGATACCCTATTATGTTTGCAACAGTTTCTTTTGAACAGAGGCTGTCAGACTTGTGATTTTTTTTTACCTTGTTGATTTTTCACCTCTACGAAAAATTGTATGGAGGTTACAGTATAAATAAGAGAAAATTCTCAAAGACAAGTCGGGATATTGCAGTGAATAATGCCGTCAAGGCACTGATACCAAGGCTCTTGATGAGCGAGTTTAGTGTCTCAGAAAAAAGGAAAAAATGAAAGCACTGTGATTTGAACTTCCTGGATAAACACAAAACACAATTTAAAGATCTTTTTGAATGTATTTTGCAAAATACGTTTTACATTGATAGTCATACATACAAAGCTAATTTTAAATAGGAATGTCACATTTTTTGCTGCCAGTTGTTTTGCTTACAAAGCTTTATTGCAGCAGTTTGTAGCATATCTATCTATAAATTGATCTCTGACATTGAGTTGTCCTTTCTTTTCTTTTCTTTTTTGGTTCAAGCACTAAACAAGGAAAAAAAAATCAGCTTTGGTTGCTTCACTAACCTAGGATATGATGGGGTTGGTAAACTCGGTTCAAGCTAAATTTTTTACCAATGATATTGCACTTTTGAGGTCTATATTCACTCTAGTGGAAAATTGGTTTCAGTAAGCTCAATATTTATAGGCTACTAGACTTTTAAAAACTACTAATTCTCATGTTTGCCTTTCTGACTGCTAGCATATTTTGTACCTATCATTTTAAAATTTATTCTTTGTTTCTCCTATGAATGTAGAGAACACTGGCCTAAAAACTTAAATGGTTGTATACCCATAATATGAATAGCTTTATAGGCTAATAACTTTCTGAAAGAAGCTGTTCTATTTTCTACAAAATGGAGAGGATAACATTTCAAAGATTAAAATAACAAATGAAAATTGTTTAACATAAAACATTAAAATGCAATATTTTAAGATAGTTAAGTGGCTAAAGAAATATATATATATATATGTGTAGATATATTTGATTCAAAAGAATAATCTATTTGAATATAAAGATTTTACATATATGTATGTCTATGTATATACACACAGGTATATGAAAACAATGTGTGTCTGCATGTAATTGTAATTTATGCTTATCTGTATATCTCCATATGTATTTAAGAAAAATTATAAGTGTTGACCTGAAGAAGGAAATGGCAACCCACTCCAGTCTTCTTGCCTGGAGAATCCCATGGACAGAGGAGCCTGGTGGGCTACAGTCCATGGGGTCACAAGAGTCAGACACGGCTGAGCAACTAAACCTAAAAGCATTAAATATGTGTATGTGATTCTAACTCAGTTTTAGCTTACATAAATAGAGGAATGTATAGTTATATATTCATTTATTCTTGGGGATATATTTTTCTGAAACTATCACTATTTGTCAGTACTTATAGATGTTGTGGCCTAAGCATATTGGAGATAGATTTTATCTATAGTAGAAATGGTACTGAATACAGAGTCGGAATAACAAGTCCTGCATTAAGGCTATGTCAAATATTCTGAGATCTTTAAAAACTTCAATTACTTTTCTGCAGTATGGTAAATAGATTGCTTAGTATACAGAACTGTTGGAAAGTTTACACATGATTATACTAATGAAGCTGCTTTATAAGACCAAACAGGGCCATAGTGCTACCATCTTCATATCATTATTTCTGTGTCAAATTTTAGGAGTGGCAAATAAGGATGATGTGCGACACATGTCAGTACCTAGAGCAAACTAATATATTTGGAATAAAGGGTGGGGAATAGGTATTGATACTTTTTCAGAGTAAGGATTTATGTGCTCTCTCTCCTTGAGGGTGGAGTCTCTACATACATTACTTGTAGTGTTTCTTCATGGGAGACTTTTTTCTTCCTGATTTGTTTATTTACTCAATAACTAATTTATATCAGCATGGACTCGAGGACATTTATTTTATTGTGAGATAGAATCCAATGTAACGTTTCTTTTCTTGTGCCAGTTGCTCCACTTTTGGCCACTGGGAGCTCTTTCAGTTTACTCTCTTGTGTCCCTTTGGCAGGCATATACCCATTACTGTGTGTTTTTGTTTTATGGTTTATTTCTTTATTTAGCATTTCCCTACTTTCTGGTACTACAACATGCTCCAGATTCATCTATTTCCTGCACACATTCCAGAATCTTCCATCTCTCCAAGAAGGCTCATTTTTTAAATTGGAGAATGGAATTAGAAACAAAGATATGGCTGCAGGTATCCTTGTTGTAACTGAGATGTGGTTGTTTTGAGGTTTTCTTGACTGACAGTGACAAAAATATATAATGGTACTAATCTGTTGTTGATCAGTTGCTCTGTCTAGCTCTGCGAACCCATGGACTGCAGCATGACAGGTTTCCCTGTCCTTCATCATCTCCCAGAGTGTGCTCAAGCTCACATCCATGGCATCGGTGATGCCATCCAACAATCTTCTCCTCTGTTGCCTTCTTTTCCTCCTGCCCTAAATCTTCCCCAGCATCAAGGTCTTTGCCAATGACTAGGCTCTTTGCATTAGGTGGCCAAAGTATTGGAGCTTCAGCTTCAGCATCAGTCCTGCCAATCCAGGGTTGATTTCCGTTAGGACTGACTGATTTGATCTCCTTGCAGTCCAAGGGACTCCCAAGAGTCTTCTTCAGGACCACAGTTCGCTCAGCCTTCTTTATGGTCCAAGTCTCACATCCATACATGACTATTGGAAAACCATAGCTTTGACTAGATGGACCTTTGTTTGCAAAGTGATGTCACAGCTTTTTAATATCCTGTCTAGTTTTGTCATAGTTTTTCTTCCAAGGAGCAGGCATCTTTTAATTTCATGGCTGCAGTCACCATCCTGCAGTGGTTTTGGAAACTAAGAAGTCAAAATCTGCCTCTGTCCCCATCCCTCCCTCCACAATCTGTGTATATCTAACTATTTATAATATTTCTCTATATTATATAATATATATATTAAACTAAATATGCTGTCTTAAATTCTAATCCATTACCACATGGATCATTCTAGGCCCCTCCCCTTCTGTATCTGTAAACTCCAATGCCAATAATGAGAAACCTGGCTTCCAGGTTTTTATATATATACATATATATAAAAATATATATGTTATTTAATATATTTATATAAATAAATAAAATAAAATAAATATATTTAATATATTATATACAACTATATAAATAAATTGTATATTATAATTAGATTATAAAATATATAAATTATAATATATATTATATATATATCAATTTTTAACCCATTTTCTGTTACTTTTCTCTGCCCTTGAATATTTTGATTTATTATTATTTTTAATCTTTACACATTTATCCAGGTGGCTATTTCTTCTCTTCTCTCTTTGTTCTACTACTTTCTTTGGCTTTCTCTTGAAAATCCTCAAAATACCCTTTCTCCCCATTTATATATTGTTTCTTCAATCAATAAGTTTTAATCTTAGAGGATGTGTGTCAAGCTACTTCAATTTCTTTTGAATATGTCCAGATTACAAGAAATTATCCAAATAGTATCAGTCAAGAAGAAGTCACTAAGAAAATAAAATTTCAGATTACTAATTTTGAACCATTATATGTTCTTAAGATTTAAATAAATTGTTAATAAATATGATCTTAATAAATGTTAAGCAAATTATATTTACATGAATTTTGAAATATACTTAAATTGTTTTATTTCTTTGATTATATACACTTTGATTACAAACTGTTTCTGTTTCAACCATAGAAAAAATTAGGTGGTATGTTTGGCATTGAAAAGAATGATAACCTCCATTACTGGGTCAGAAACTATATAAAGTTATGAAATATGATGTTATTTGTGATGTCTTTTCTTTCCTATGGAAATGGGGAACATAAGATGACTTTTGGAACACCAGAAGAAATATTTCAGTATATAGCTTTAGAGAATACAGAAACAATGCAAAATATTTACTGCATAAATAATCTTTGTGCAAGATCCCGTAGAATCTGTGTTCTAGGCATAGTAGAGGTGCAGTCTCATTTATAAGAAAAGCTACAACAACAGCAAGATTATTGAAAATTTCTCTGGAAATATATGCTTATCTGAGATAAGAGTATAATCATTATATATATTTATTCATTTATTGAATCTTGCTAATGTTACATACAAAATCATTTCCATACATGTGAATTTCCATTCGTCTATCTTTAAGGAACATATATGTAAACCACTGATTCTCTAAACATGCAGCATTTAGTAGTACGCTTATAAGGCATAGGATACCCCACCAGAAAATTAGAATCATCTATTTCAAAATGTCAGTATGATGAGGTTGAAAAACTCTGATCTAAGTAATTAACAATACTTTTTCATACTGTTGAGAATGGTGTATATATGCAGAAAGCCATTTAATTGGTACAGTCACTTCTGTAACCAACTATGTGGAGTTAGGCCAAACTTTCAAGGTTAAGGGTAGTAGTCTTACTTACTTTAGACATTAACTGTGAGTTCAGGGGCAGTATCCCAGGCCACTTGCACCTCTGATCATTTGACTACAAATTCAGGGTTCCTCTTTACTCCTTCAGGGTTAGGTAATTTACTGGAACAGCTCACAGAACTCTTTGAAACATTAAACATAGGATTAAAGTTTTATTATAGCCAAAAGATACAAATCAGAACCAGCCAAAAGAACAGACAGATAGGGTGAGATGGTTCCAGATATAAAGCTTCTATGTCCTCTCCCTGTGGACTTAGGACACATCTCTGTTTTGGCACATCAATTTGTGACAATATTCAGAGTATTGCCAAATAAGAAAGCTCACCTTACCTTCAATGCCCAGAAGTTTTATTGGGGTTTTATTCCATAGGAATGATTGATCTGATTGCTGGCTATGTGGCTGACTTCAACCTCTAGAGCCCCTCTACTTCCTAGAGATAAGGTTGATATCACATGGGTTGAAGCCCCAACACAGTTTGGTCTTCCTGGAATGGCCAGTCCCAAAACTGAATCACCTGTTTAGTACAAGCTTTCTAGGGCCTCATTTTATGAGTCATCTCGTTAGCATAAGCTAGCAGATTCTACCATGATAACAAAGATATTTCTATCACTTGGAAAATACCAAAGATTTTATAGACTGTCTTCAAGGACAAAGACAAACCAATGTCCTTATTATTGCAGAATTGATTTTCTAGCTAGATGAATGTATAACAGAGAAATACTACCATTTTAATCTGAATATTTATCAAATATTTCTACCAACATTAAATTTTACAAATATAAAGAGGAAGCAGTCAATTGAATCAATTTAAATCAGAGAAGATAAGTTGAGAGAACTAAAAAAAAATAATTTAGAAACTAATTTGCAACTTTCCATCTCTAATAAGACAAAAATAAAAAGTTTATAAGTTACAGAATTTTGACTTAATCAATTTGGCAACATCAGCTGGATCATCGAAAAAGCAAGAGAGGTCCAGAAAAACATCTATTTTTGCTTTATTGACTACACTAAAGCCTTTGATTGTGTGGCTCACAACAAACTGTGGAAAATTCTGAAAGAGATGGGAATACCAGACCACCTAATCTGCGTCCTGAGAAATCTGTATGCAGGTCAAGAAGCAACAGTTAGAACTGGACACGGAACAGCAGACTAGTTCCAAATCAGGAAAGGAGTATGTCAAGGCTGTATACTGTCACCCTGCTTATTTAACATATACGTAGAGAACATCATGAGAAAGCCAGGCTGGATGAAGCACAAGCTGGAATCAAGATTTCCAGGAAAAATATCAATAATCTCAGATATGCAAAAGACACCACCCTTATGGCAGAAAGCAAAGAACTAAAGAGCCTCTTAATGAAAGTGAAAGAGGAGAGTGCAAAAGCTGGCTTAAAGCTCAACATTCAGAAAACTAAGATCACGGCATTCAGTCCCATCACTTCATGGAAAAAAGATGGGGAGACAATGGAAACAGTGAGAGACTTTATTTTTTTGTGCTCCAAAATCACTGCAGATGGTGATTGCAGCCATGAAATTAAAAGATGCTTGCACTTTGGAAGAAAAGCTATGACCAACCTAGACAGCATATTAAAAAGCAGAGACATTACTTTGCAAACAAAGGTCTGTCTAGTCAAAGCTATGGTTTTTCCAGTAGTCATGTATGGATGTGAGAGTTGGACTATAAAGAAAGCTGAGCACAGAAGAATTGATGCTTTTGAACTGTGGTGTTGGAGAAGACTGTTGAGAGTCCCTTGGACTGCAAGGAGATCTAGCCAGTCTATCCTAAAGGAAATCAGTCCTGAATATTCATTGGAAGGACTGATGCTGAAGCTGAAACGCCAATATATTGGCCACTTGATGCAAAGAACCAACTCATTGGAAAAGATCCCGGTGCTGGGAAAGATTGAAGGTGGGAGGAGAAGGGGACGACAGAGGACGAGATAGCTGGATGGCATCAATGACGCTTGGACGTGAGTTTGAGTAAGCTCTGGGAGTTGGTGATGGTCAGGGAAGCCTGACGTGCTGCAGTCCAAGGGGTCGCAGAGTCGGACACAACTGAGCGACTGCACTGAACTGACTGGGAAGACTTTTTCTTACAATTGTAGGTATATACTATTGAAATTAAAATAAGATAAATGATTTTGAAATCTATGACAGGTATATTATAGAATGTATAGACGGAATGAGAGGGGCGTTTAGAAGACCTTTGGAATGGAAAATTTAGAACAAAGCAAGATGTCAGTCTCAATCAGTTCTCATTAGTAAACTTAAGGATATTTGAAGTCGCTCAGTCGTGTCCGACTCTTTGTGACTCCATGGACTGTAGCCCATCAGGCTTCTCCATCCATGGGGTTTTCCAGGCAAGAATACTGGAGTGGGTTGCCATTTCCTTCTCCAACAGGGTGTATAAGACTCAGATATTAACTGCTAAGGCACACAGGTTATGAAAAAGTATAATTGCTAAAGTATTCAAATCTAAAGCAACATATCTGGCCAGATAGAGCTTATTTGTGCTAACTTAGAACAAATAAGGTATTTATAGAAATTTCAAGAAGGTAGAAGTGATGTACAGTGTTACTATGAAAGTGAAAGTGTTAATTGCTGTGTTGTGTCCAACTCTTCCTGAGTCCCATGAGCTGTAGCCTGCCAGGCTCTTCTGTCGGTAGAATTCTCCAGGTGAGAACATTGGAGTGGATACCCATTTCGTTCTCCGGTATCTTCCCAACCCAGAGCTCGAACCTGGGCGTCCTGCGTTGCAGGTAGATTCTTTACAGTTTGAGCCAGTGATGTATGCATGCAAAAACTGTGTGAGAGCAGAAAGGAGGAACAGAATAAATTGTCAACAAACAAATAAAAACCTGCATAACGTACTTCTGTGGAAGGCTATTTGAAAACTATCAGGATAAACAGAATATCAGTCTTTTGAGAAAAAGGCCATTAAGGCAAGAAGAAGCACTACAACACCTGGAAGATGTCTAGTTAACCAAGATTTCAGGAAGAAACAATAGCCTTCTTTTGTCCCTAAGGTTATAAAATTGGGGGTGTAGGGTGGGATATTGTAGTTGAATGAGGAAGACAATATTTTCTAGAGCATAATACAGATGAATATGGATGGAAAAATGTATCTAACTTTTAAAGGAAGAAGAAAAGGAGTACAAATGTGACGAAAATATAATGAAAAATGAATTTATTGTTTTCAGTTAAAAATTCTGGTTTGTTTCACAGAGAAAATACTAAGTAATATATGTCTAAATATTTTTTATAAAATACCATTCCTTTAAAAGTTCAATAAACTATGCTTCAAGTATTACCCTGCTTGGTTGTTTCAAAAGTAAATGTCTTCTCAAAGATCTTTCTGCCTTCTGATCCTAGGACTCTAACCATCGTAGACATACAATATTTTATGGACTCCAAACAGAGAAGGGTGAGAGTTCTTTGGGAAAATATATTAATCTCTACAATAGGAGTGTTTGGATGACTTGATTTATGACATTTCTTTGACATTTTGCACACCATTTGGGTTTTTGCTTTGACTCACTTGTGTGATGAGAAAGAAAAATATCAAATTTGTTGATTTATGGTTTGTATTGTAATTACAGTTGAATTCACTTTTATGCTGAATTTCTTTAAGTATTACTAGAATATAATAGTAGATTAAAAGGTATCAAGCAGTTAACCCTTAAGGTCTTAATATATATTTGTTAATTTATTAAAATTCTTTTAATATCATTGTCTTTGCATTTGTTCCTATAAGCCAAACAGCCTGTAATCAACTGGGCCCATTCTGAGTTCTTCACAGCCATTACTCATATACCTTCTACCCATATCCTGAGACTGAGAACATACTTCTCTCTATTTGAAAAGTATAATCATCATTAAGGGTTTACAAAATTACTCTCTGCTATCTTTTAAAAAAAATAAGACATACTCCATGAATTTTTATCAGTTGGCTTAGTATAAGAATATATCAAGCAATTTGTACATTGGATAAAGAGCAAAAAAATATTGTAGAGGGATAGTGTAGCAACCTATTAATAAAATTAGGAAGGTTTCAGAGATGGCCTTTTGATAAGCAAGTGAATTTTATTAGGAGTATGGATAGAGTAACAACTATAATGAATGACTCAGGGATTCCTATGAGTAGTAGTAATAAAGAACTGGAGAGTTGGGGAAATGAAATGTGAAACTCTAATAATACATACTATTTCCTAATTTGAGGTTGACTAATATATGTATGTTATACTTGTGAATATATCTAAACATATTATATGTATGTATATATTTATGGGCTTCCCCAGTGGTTCAGTGGTAAAAAACCCACCTGTATTGCAGGAGACACAGGAGACTCAGGTTCCTGAGTCAGATCCCCTGGAAGAGGGCATGCCAACCCACTCTAGTATCCTTGCCTGCAGAATTCCAAGGATAGAGGAGCCTGGCGAGCTACAGTCCATGGGGTTACAAAGAGTCGGACACGACTGAGCAACCAACACTGATGGTTTCTCAAGTCTTTGGCACACATCTTCATATCTAAGTAGGAAACCAGTAAAATAACATTTTTGTTTTCTCATAGAAGTTTTACATTATAGGTTTAGTGGTAATGCATGCTTGCATGCATGCTAAGTCACTTCAGTCGTGTCCGACTCTGTGCGACCCTATGGACAGCAGCCCACCAGGCTCCTCTGTCCACAGGATTCTCTAGGTGAGAACACTGGAGTGGGTTGCCATTTCCTTCTCCATTAGTGGTAATAGCAATATTAAATCACAAAAGGCTTACCATTGTCCTGGTGTTATTGCTAGTAAAAATTCTACAAACTATAATATGGTATTAGTCCATTTGCCTTTGTATTAGCATATTTCTATATGTGTAGTTTAGTCCTTAATGCATTTATTTATATTTCACTCAATATTTAAACATAATTTTTCTTCAAATTTTGTTTATCTGAATACATTATTTTACCTAGGGTCCAAGCATTGTTAAAAATACATCATATTTGTTACTTTATTGTTTTCACAAAAGGCAACATTTCCTCCTTACTTTTTAGAATGATTTTGTTTCCTAAAATGAGTTGTTGAAGCCTTCTAGGAAATTAAGGCATATTGTAACTAAAGCAAAAAAATATACCTGAATTTTTCAAACTTAAAAGTGGTAACCAACTACTAGTAAATTTTCAGGTACAATATTCTTCTTTTCTAGTAGTATTGTTAAGTTTATTGAGCATCTAGTTTAGCATTTAGACCTTCTTATTGTAACTGCATCTCTTTCAATGACTCCATATTCTTCCAGACTATTGTTTCTTCTGACACCAAACACCTAAATGGAAACACCTAAATCTGGTCATTGACATTTAGAACCAGGGCTGGTGCCCACCATGTGAGCAACTGATGTTTAATTGCTGGCACTCCCTGTTCTGTTTGTGCTCAATAAAGGGGTCTTCTTTTAAGCCTTACTTTCCACCACCTATAAAAATAACAAAACAAGCACATCAGTTATAAATTAATATAAACTGTGTAATTAATAAAAAATTGAGAAGGTAGATTTGTTTTGATCTACTTCTGAAGCAGTTCACAAATGGTAATGCAGGTAAATATACATTAAAAAAATTCTGGTTTTGTTTGTTTTTTCCCTGAGAGAAATAATCACACTAATTCACCCTACTAACTTTGAAGGTAAATTAAACCATTTCCACAATGGAAGAAATAAGAACAGTCACTTCAAAAGTTTCCTCTCAGCAGTTCTTTTCTATAAGGATTAATTCTTATAGAAACCTTTATAATTATCACTGAGTCTCCAATCTGGTTTCAAGCATCCCTAATTTTATTTTCTTTTAAACGTAACTCTGTGATTGATTTAAGGTATTACATAATCTTAGGTTATTCATATTTGTGGATTTTTGTTCACAAAGAGAATTTCACTAAACACCAAATGCAAGGTTGTCTGTATCTAGATTCACTGTCTCTAGGAAAGAAAGAAGATCCTTAAGATGAAGTCAATTTAGCAGGCACTGATTCAAAATCAAAATGACCCAAAACAAAACAATCAAAACAGAACAAAGCACTAGTGTTTCATATAGTTGATGCATTGTCATTCAAAATTCAGTAATGACTAGATTCATAAGCACTGCAATTTTTTTTGACAGATAGTTTTTGAAACTAAAATGCATGTACAAAATTTTGATTGCTATTCTTCTTTAGCAGAAATAATTTTGTTACTACTTTTAACCAAATCTCATTACTGAATCCTTTTAGGGAAGAAGTGGGGCAGATATGAATAAAATGAAGAAAACAGGAGTACTTGCTTAAAGTAATACAGGAATGGATCTTAGAAGTATATTATTTTTATATTTTATGTTTACATTTTATATTATTCTATTAAAATACTTGTTTGGGGTATCAAAAACACTTACAATATGCACATTATACATTCCTTTTAAATAAAACATTGATTAAGTAGTTTTATTCAAGTGATTAAGTTACATATATCAAATCATCATTCTATTTTTAGAGAAATAAAGGAGAGAAAGAGACTTAAAAAACTTACAATACTAAGATTATAAGTATTGATTTTTTTTAAAAAGAACTTCAATCAGTCATCTCAAAGGGAAATGATTGTTTTAATGAATAGTCCACAACACTTCATTGCATTTTTAAAAGTTAAATTTATATGGTGTGTACTATATTATACAATATAAAATACTTTAATAAAATAATATGAAATTAACCTTACTAAGAACCTAGTAGTAATGTTTATTTATAATATATTACACTATGTAATTACAAAGTTGTCCGTAGTTACCAGCTTACAGGTAATTAATTAAATAAAAGTTTGTTTCACAGAGTAGATAACTAATTTTAAAATGGCTAAAGAGGGCAATAATAGTAAGCACAGAACAAACTAATCTCTACAAATCAACAGAAAATTTTATTCAACCTTCTGAAGGCCTAATACTGTGCTGTTGTATTTAGACAAACATGATGAAGATTATTAACATTTCTAAATTGCACATTATGAAGAGTGAATATTTATGTTTAGGAAGGAGAGAAATGTGTGAAAACATTCTTTGGAAGAGGTGAAAAATCCATTTTTAAATGTTTCCTTGGTAAACAGTGTACAAAGCATGAATTTAGAAATATGAGGTTGTTCTTCCAGTTTATTTTGTAAAATATCTTGAACACATCAAATGTAGGACATATGCACAAGCAAATAGGAATAATAAAATATTATGTTACCCATTAAGTAAAATACATCAAGAGAAGCATATTTGACATGTGTCCTATAAATCATATAAAAATAGATTGCCGAATTGAAATTTAAATACCAGCTATTAAATGAAAAATTACTGTGCTATAATTCTGCAACTATATGAAGTAAACTCTAATCACCAGCGAGTAACTGGTAGTCTCATTTTTATGAGTACCATTCTCTAGTAAGAATAGCATTGGCAAAGAAAACACTAGCTGCAGTAATAAATCCCAACATATCAGCGACTTACCACAATAGTGATGCATTTCTCACACATGTAACAACAACTGAGGCTACTCCTGATCAGCATTAATTTCCATTTTATGGTTTGACCATCCCCTAGGTTCTCAGGCCATCTGAATCAAGGAAGTACATGGGGAAAGATCGGGGGGAGCCATGCCTACTTCTCAATTGCCACAGCCAAGAATCAGCACAGATTTCTTTCACACTCCTTAGGTGAGTGTTTGGACGTGTTGCCATAGCTTGGGCAAGTACTCTGCTGCAGAAGCAGTGATTCCAATATTGGTGGGTAGTTAGTCACCTCTGTTAGCTGAATAAAATATAGCCAAGTTTGTTTTCTATGTAGAAACAATTAGGATAAAAATTTCAAATCTTAAGAAAAAGCTGGAAATAAAGGCTTACTAATTCATTTAACACACACACACACATGCACACACACACACACACACACTTTCTACTATGTGCCTCTGCTTGTAGGGTTAATTCCAATAGACCTGGAATTAGCTGGAGCTGCTCCACTGAAATAACAAATGTCCCTGCATGACACTAATCCCTAGGAATGACATGAAATGTACTGATAGTAGTGTTGACTTGTAACTATAGATTCTAGGAGATTTGAGGCAGTTTGTACCAGCTTATCAGCATTGTATTTGGTAGCAGGAGATTCATAATTTGTCCAGGGTCTCTGTAAGACACCTCAAGAAATCCCAGCAGAGTCTCTATTTTAAGTATCCTGGTTCTGAGATGTTCTCTGCACACATCTGTGGTTCCTGATCTGAGCAAAAGAAGTGTGTGCATATCAACCTTTCAGAGAAAGAGGGCGGTAGCACTCTTTGCAGCCTTCTCCTGAGACAACCTTTGCTGTTATGCATATCCTGACGATGTTGTTGTGTCCTTCCCTTTTTAGATAAATAACTTCAGATATGTAAGCACTGCCATTTTGATTCTTGTGTGTCTTCCTCAGCCATCCAAGCCTGTTTAACTGTTAAGTTCAGTCACTCAGTTGTGTCTGACTCCTTGCGACCCCATGGACTGTAGCCCGCCAGGTTCCTCTGTACATGGGAGTCTCCAGGCAAGAATGCCGAAAGTCCCACCCATAAGTGAAGTTACACACAATTTTAGTTATTATGGAAATAATAATGTGTGATAAAGGGAAAAAAAAATTTTTAAAACCTACTGTTTTATTAGGAATCTTATGATTTCAGATAGTGATAAAACTACCTGAAGGGAATAAAATATGGCAGTAGAATTGGGAGTTACTGGAAATGAGGAGAAGCTAACTATGGTGTTTAATGAAAGCTTCTAAGAGAATGAGTCATTGTAGTAAATCATTAAGATAGGAAAAAAAAAAAAGATAAAACAGTAATGTCAAGATCTGGGATAAAAGTGACCCCTGTGTAGAAAATTGTAGGAATGAAGACTAATCGATTGCACTTATATTTAGCATTCTGAAAACTGAACCTTCTGCCCATGTTGATCAATAAACTTGATTAAGCTTCAAAGAGGGTCACTCTGGCTGAGGAAGAGAGAGCAGGAGGAAGAGATGAGCACCCACTCAGAGAGCACTCCTGGGACCAGAGCATGTAGGGCCTTGTGATCCATGGCAAGGATTTTGCTTGTCATCTTAGTTGATATGGTGCTTTCCTGGTGGGTTAGATGGTGGAGAATCTGCCTGCAATGCAGGAGACCTAGGTTCGATCCCTGAGTTGGGAAGATCCCCTGGAGAAGGGAATGACTACTCACTCCAGTATTCTTACCTGGAGAATTCCATGGACAGAGGAGCCTGACAGGCTACAGTCCATAGGGTTGAAAAGGGTTGGACACAACTAAGTGACTAACAGTTTCACTTTCACTTAGTTGCTATGGAAAAGTTTGGATGGTTTTAATCCTTGGATAATATTATAATTTAAATTTTGTGAAGAGATCAGACTAAAAAACTACTTGCTGCCATTCTATAAACATCTATTAATCTACAGTTATTTAAGTTAATTTGGTATTTACTTTGGAAAGAGAAGTCTTATGACATCACCATAGCTAATTTATCACGTTCCTTGATCAATACAGATAAGTTTCAAGTTCCAATTTTCTCATTGCTTTGTATAGATATAAAGTCTGTTATTATAATTACTGTTGTTTTGAAGACTTGTATTTATAATTTTATCTAGCACAATAAGAGGGGCTCAGATGGTAAAGAATCTGCCTGCAATGCAGGAGACCTGGGTTCGAACCCTGGGTTGGGAAGATCCCCTGGAGGAGGGCATGGCGACCCACTCCAGTATTCTTGCCTGGGGAATCCCCCATGGACAGAGGAGCCTGGCGGGCTACAGTCCATGGGGTTGCAAAGAGTAGGACACAACTGTGTGACTAAGCACAGCGCAGCACAATAAGAACTACTAATCACTTTTTTCAGGAATTAGGTATATCTTAAAGGGAATCGGTTCCTTTTTCACTTTCTAAATGATGGGAGTCTCAGCTGAACATAAATGTTTCAAAGTTAATATCAAGGAGTATTTTACCTTCTTACTTAACGGACTGCTTTTAAGGGCATTATAATGATTTTGGTGGTTGCAGCCATGAAATTATAAGACTCTTGCTCCTTGGAAGGAAAGTTATGACCTACCTAGACAGCATATTAAAAAGCAGAGACATTACTTTGCCAACAAATGTCCATCTAGTCAAGGCTATGGTTTTTCCAGTGGTCATGTATGGATGTGAGAGTTGGATGGTGAAGAAAACTGAGTGCTGAAGAATTGATGCTTTTGAACTGTTATGTTGGAGAAGACTCTTGAGAGTCCCTTTGACTGCAAGGAGATCCAACCAGTCCATCCTAAAGGAGGTCAGTTCTGGGTGTTCATTGGAAGGACTGATGCTGAAGCTGAAACTCCAATCCTTTGGCCACCTCAGCGAAGAGTTGACTCACTGGAAAAAACCCTGATGCTGGGAGTGATTGGGGCAGGAGGAGAAGGGGATGACAGAAGATGAGATGGCTGGATGGCATCACCGACTCAATGGGCATGAGTTTGAGTAGTGATGGGAGTTGGTGATGGACAGGGAGGCCTGGCATGCTGAGATTCATGGGGTCACAAAGAGTCAGACACGACTGAGTAACTGAACTGAACTTAATGACTCTTCGAAAAAGTAGCTTTACAAAAGGTGTGTTAGAAGAGTGTGTTACAAAATTGAAAGAAAGTTATTTTAATTTTGCTTCTTCCAAATATATATATCCCACGATTCTAAGGAGGACAATTTTTCCCCACATTTTAGCATCTCAGAAGTAGGGTACATCTTTCAGTCAATGATAAAATATAGTTTAACTAGAGATTTTTTCTTAATAATGGTCTTTAAAATAATGGTGTTTTTGCATTTGATGATATCTTATGTTGAGGAAATTTATTATATTTCCAGTGGTAAATGATATAATTCAGAAAAGCCCTAAAGGTAAAAGAAAGTGTAATATACCACTTGATTATACACTAGACTAATGGGTAAGAATTAAATATTGTTTTTTTAGAATCAATAGGTTCTTGCTGTGTTTTGTTTCTATTGTTCTTGGATAGGGAAAAACTCAAGAAAATTTTCAGTTGAATATTCTTATTTTGTAAGGTGGAAAGTTTTTTTTCTATAAAAATATGATGACAAAATTGCAATTTTGCAGCACCTTTCAGTTTTGTTTTGTCTTTTAAAAGAGAAATGGTAAAGGGAAGATTGTCTCTGATTAGCTAGATACTATTTATTTGAAAGTGCCCAAACTTCCACTTAACAAGTAGATGAATTAAGTCCATAGAAGTATCATGATTTGTCTAAAGTTATATAAGAGGTCAATGGTAGAACCATATTTCTTTATGCGAACAGTGTAACAGTGTTGTTTTCTGTGAAAACATTAGGTATTCCTTTGAAGAAACATTTTGCAAAACTGGTAGGCAGAATTATTAGTGAAGGCACACTTTACTTTATGCCGTGAAACAATAATATCAACTGTGATTTTAATAGGTGATCTGAAAAGTAATTTCTGTGATGAAAATATTTGTCAAATGCTGAGGTTTTTTAATTTGTTACTCTTAGTTTCTGTTTCAGGAGTTTCTTTTTTATATATAGGTATGCAGAAATTACTTCATATTTAAATTTAAAACATTTGACTATGAATATGTATTTAAAACAAAATCTTGATATTCTACTAAATATTATTTGTTCTGTGTTACTTATTTTCCCCCAAATTCTATTAAATGCACTATATTGTGAGAGATTATATTAGTAGCTTTGTTCTACTAAAGCTTACTCATGGACTTTACATTTTATTTGTGCAAGATTTTAGTAAGATTTAATGAGATTATCTCTATGTCTGTTCTTCCTTGAATGCTCCCTTGATGGCATCAGCTCCCTGAAGCATGCCTCCATTTCTTCTGCACATAAGGCCTTGAGTTTGACATGCAAATAAGATAGTCATTGGCTATTGTTATGAATTGTATGTTTTTGAACCTCTCCAATTCATATGTTGAATCTTAACTCTTTTTTTTTTTTTTTTGAAATTCTGTTAATGTGGTGATATTGGGGTGGGGGAGGGGTGGGATGATTAAGTCAGGAGGGTGGAATCCTTATAAAACAGACAGAGCTTCCTCATCTTTTCTGCTGTATGCAGTCACAGCAGAGACAGCCTTCTATGAATAAAGAGACAGGCCCTCACCAGACACAGAATCTGCTGGTGGCTTGACCTTAGACTTCTCAGCTCCCAGACTGTGAGAAATAAATGTTTATGTGTAAGCCACTTTGTTTATGATATTTTTGTTTTAGCAACCTGCATGGACTAAGACAGTTATCCTAATATGGTTTGCTTTCCAAGTGAGATGTAAACTTAGAGGTCAGGATGGTTAGAGTGGAGAGTAAGTACCAGCGGAACAAATGCAGGCACCATGAAGTAGCCTCTATAGAACAAATAATGGTGGTATCCTGTGACCACCCACACTGCAAGTCCTGAAATATATAAATTTTAATCTATATTGCAACTGTTTGGGGTCTTTGTGAAACATAGGTTAAGTTTAGGTGCCTACTCACTGATTGTATAATTTCTGATTATCAAAATGTATATTTTTTAAAATATCTTTTAGTTAAATATGGGACTGGTTTGGAAACTAGAAAGAAAAAATATATAAAAATATCTATAAAACCAAAACCTTATGAAATATTATTGTTACTTGAGCCTGGTTATGTTCCTTTAAACTGACATTACATAGTGAAGTTAAACATAGTTGAGGATTTCATAAAAAAATACAAAGCTGTGAAATTCATCCTTTTAATAATATTTGAGAACATTATTAATAAAGGCAGACTACTTCATCATAAGTGAAAAAGTTATAAATGATAATGGGAGTATAATGAACATTAATTTCTGACTTTGCCAATAACTTTCTTCCTACAGTGTTTCAAATGTTAGGATTTCGTTAGTTTTTCAGCTTTGGTGGCATGACTGCTTGAGGGTAAAGTGCCAATTTTTCTAGGACTTGAAATGTTTAGGAAATTCAGTCTTTAGGCAAGATAGTTTATTTTTAATGCATGTGGCTCTGCTTCTGCCTTAGAGTGCTCCTTTGGCATGCTTGGTGTTACAAATGTCTTCTTGATGTCCGGTGTGTAAAATTTGCTCATGCCTCACTTCAGGAACAAGGGAAGGCCTTGCATGAACGTGACTAGAAAAAATGCAGAAGACCAGATATGTGTTTTGTCCTTCATTCCTTTTCTGTCCTCTCTCCCTGTTTTCTTGCTTTCTGTAATATGGTTTAATTAGTCAATCCTGAAGTACAGTAAAACTGTCTACTGTGATCTCTCAATATGAAAAGGACAGGCCTGAATGGAGAAGAGGGTAAAGCTCATGTGAATCTCATCCTACAAATGTCCAGATGCTTCTAAGAAGCTTATAATTGTTCTTTCATGTATTTTCTTTGTTAAAGATTTATTATTATCATATAGAACTTTCACAGCAGAATGTGGCAGCATTATGACCAAAAAAAGCTCAAAAACTAATAAACAAAAATTCCTATTCATTTTTCAACTTTAAAATCAGATATTCAAGGAAAAAACACTTTCATGCTTTAGATAATTACCATTTGTTCTTGCTTAAACTATTGCTGACTTTGCACTGAGGAACAGGATGAAAGGCCTGTTTATTCTTGCAGTCTTTTCTACCCTGCAATCTCATGCAGTTGGGAGAAATCTCTAATATTCACTTCTTCAGTTCATTTCAATTCATAACATTTCAGTTCAGTGTTAATATGATCTGACTCACTGGACTCTTTAATCAGTAGAAATTGATGAGGCCCGATGAGAAGTTCAGGCAAGGCTTTATTGGGGCTCATGCTGCTGTGGGAGGGAGGAAAACAAGTAACAGGTGACCTTGTTTGCTCTCTGAGGAGGGCAGGCTGGTTCCTTAAATGGGGTAAAAGTAGGGGCAGATCGGTGGGTCAGGGTAGAGGGGTAGCCAAGTGGTCTGCCCACCCCTTGACGGTGCTGAATTCAGGGATCACGGCAGTATCATCCTTGCTTTTGCTCCTGGAAACTCAGAAGGGGCAGTTGGTTTGTGGCCTTTTTGTATTTTGTTGTGCATACCTGACTGCACAGATATGCAGTTATAGTCTCTTTGAGTTTCTTTGTATTCTGTTGCTGGGGGAGACTTTTGTTCAGGTATTAAGTATAAGCACTTTGGTAAAGGGTACCAGGTCCCAACCCAGCTCACTGTAGTTTAATTTAAATTAGTTCAGTTTTCCAACATATATTAGAAACCATGTAGAAGGGAACAATGAGCAAGTTGAGTACAATATATAAAAAAAAATCTGATATTTTAGTCCAATAGATGTTTGTGGACATCTATTTTCCAAACATTGTTGTCTTGGTAACTATACCTGTTTTCCTTCCAGGGGATCACACATTCTTCCCTCTTGTCTCATGTGTTTCCAGTGGCATTTACTTCATCCACAAAGACCTAATGCACACAGCATATTGTATTGTTCAGGCTACTATGGTGGGTTTAAGGAAAACCATCAAAACCATTAGAACAATGGAACAAAATGACGGAAAAATCTCATTGTTCTTGTTTGGCATTGAAACTTTCAGACAGTTCTCTCCAAAACTATTTGAGAATAAAACACATAGAAGACATGTAGTGGAGAAACAGAGTAACCAGTTTCTTGTAATATAGTTTGAGCTATGGGTTCAGCCAAGACCTGAGATTTTAGGTAAATAAAGTCCATGATTCTGGAATGTTCACTTTTTTCTGCTGAGGTTAGCTTGAGCTGGGTTTCTTTTATATGCCAAGCAACATATTTTAAGAGATACACTAGATATAAAAACAGGGAAGCAATTTATACAGGAAAAGTCAGTATCAAGAGGGATTAATAAATATTTTTTTCTTGAAAATCAAGAATATTGAGCTCAAACACATCTAGAAATTGTAGACAATTTATGTGTGGGTCTTGTTTTTCTTAATTCAGTTTGATAGTCTGTGTCTTTTAATGGGCATACTTAGATTACTTTCATTATGGTGATTATTAATACAGTTAGATTAATATCTACTCAATCTCTGTAACTGTAATCAGGTAAAAGGATTTTAGTGTGAGGATTATTTTTATCTGGCTAGGAGTTAGACCATGTTTATTGGTTGCTGTGATTGTATTGTCAGAGCCTACAATTTCTTCTAATATTTTTGTTTCTGATTCATCTGTTATTTTTGAGCTTTTCTAGAGGTTCTTTGGACTTTTCTGGAGGCTCAGACCGTAAAGCGTCTGCCTACAATGTGGGAGCTGCTGCTGCTGCTAAGTTGCTCAGTCGTGTCCGACTCCTAGAGACCCCGGGACTGCAGCCCACCCGGCTCCTCCTCCATGGGATTTTCCAGGCAAGAGCACAGGAGTGGGTTGCTGTTGCCTTCTCCAACAATGTGGGAGACCTGGGTTCAATTCCTGGGTTGGGAAGATCTCCCGGAGAAGAAAATGGCAACCTACTCTAGTATTCTTGCCTGGAAGATCCCATGGACAGAGGAGCCTAAATTCTTTAAAAAGGTCTGAGGCTTACCGTTCTTTCAGCTTCAATCCCTTGTTATTACACCAGAGCCCTGCTGATGTAACAGTAAGCTGTAGAAGGAGAGTGTTCAGTAGTCCTATGATTGGGTATCAGTCTTTAAATGAACCTGAATTGGGTATTTTTCTTTCCCAGGTTGAATAATCTTTGGTTAAAAACCCCAGTTGGTTTAGTCTCTGGTAAAATACGTTTCTTTGAGGGAAGAAAGGGGAGCTCTGTGTGTACTTTGAAAGGTTCCTTTCCCCCCCTTCTGCATAAAGTACAAGGGATTTCTCTCTAATGTTTACAGTGGCAGAAATAGGCTTCCTAGAGGTAAAACTCACAAAAAGATTTGTGGAGAGGCTAATACTGACCCTCTGCAGAGTTTCTGACTCCCAAGCTCATCTACACTGAGCCTGCAGCAATTCACCAATCACAATCTAAAGTCATCTTACCGATGTTTCCAGCTGTGATAGCTGACCCTAGGTGCTGGGACTACCCCTGGGTTTTACTCCCGGTAAGCTGTGATTCTCTGTTTTTGTTTATTTGTCTGTCCAGATTCTGGGCAATGGATTCTGAGAAATAGAATTCAATCTATTGAATTGACTCTGTTCAATCTAAAAATAGATTCAATCTGTTTTCAATAGATTCCTCATTTCTCTGATGCATCTATGAAGAGCGGTCGATTTCAGTGTTTTGTTTTGTTTTTTCTTTCTTCCAGGCCTGAGTGATGACTTCTGAGCTGTTTACATGTTGGTCCAGAAAGTAGAAGTCCTCAACCACTCTCTTTCCAATTGCTGCTGCTGCTGCTGCTGCTAAGTCGCTGCAGTCGTGTCCGACTCTGTGCAACCCCAGAGACGGCAGCCCACCAGGCTCCCCCGTCCCTGGGTTTCTCCAGGCAAGAACACTGGAGTGGGTTGCCATTTCCTTCTCCAATGCAGGCATGCATGCTAAGTCGCTGCAGTTGTGTCTGACTCTGTGTGACCCCATAGACGGCAGCCCGCCAGGCTCCTCTGTCCCTGGGAGTCTCCAGGCAAGAACACTGGAGTGGGTTGCCGTTTCCTTCTCCAGGTTCCAACTGTGAGTTTTTCTTAATTACTTTTAGAAGCTTTGAAGGAATCCTGGTCTTAAAAATCTTCATGGTAGAAGATTATGTTACTGAAAGAAGCCTTAATTTGTGTGAACCTTAGGGTAAATCTAGATTAATATTCATTGAACATTATTATGTGCCAGGAAGTTTGGGAGGTGTTTTCACATTTTTTTTTTTTTTTTTTTTGTATGCATTTTGTGGTGCTCATATGAGGCTGCACAGAGCTTAACAGGTCGGTTTCCTGACCAGATTTCCTGGATTTGAATCCTAGCTCCAGCAGTTACTGTTGAGTTGGCCCTTGGCAAGGGTCTCAGGCTCTCCTCTCTGTGTCTCAGTTTCTCTACCTATGAAGGAAAATAGTGCCTGTTCTGAGAATTAAGTTAAATGATAGCATTATAATTGTTATGGTGACACAATGTGTCCTAGCTCTTGCTTTGCTTCTGCCATTTAATAATTAATTTTTTGCCAGTTAAAAATTTTTCTTTATAAAGATTTTTTGAATGTTTTGTTACCTAAAGCAGCCTAATATACTCCTTCTACTCACTGTGATTATTTAAATAACAACTAGTATGCTCTATTTCCTTTGAAAATTAAAAATAAAGTGCAATGAGTGAAATTGTAGTTGCATATACAAGAAATTTACCAAGTTTTATAAAAGCGTATATGGGAAAATTTTCTATATTGCTAGAGAAAGTCATTTTGATATCATGTAATGGTATGCTATCATGTATGGTTCACTGAAGGAGCAAATGGCAACCTGCTTCAGTGTTCTTGTCTGGAAAATTCCATGGACAGAGGAGCCTGGCAGGTTACAGTCCATGGGGTTACAGAGAGTCAGATATGACTGAACACCCAGTGTTATGGTGGTTGCACATTCATTATTCAGTTGAGTTTTTATCAGTTTAAGCAGAAAACACATTTCTTTTAAAGCTGCAAAGTGGCATGCCAATGGCTATTCAGTGTTGTCAATCAGGATATGTGCTATGTTGGCAAGCAGATGTGCCATTGGACATTAAAGGAGTTGACTAAATCAGCAACCCAATCTTAGACTCTAGCTACAAGATCTTATAAAACAACAAAGACAAGAGATATTTATAGATTAGTTTATTTATATACCATTTTATAAAATATAAACATATATTTAAATTTTCTATTTTGATCTTCATATGATATAACATGAAATACATTATTCCAATAATAAGAGCCTAAAGTGGTAATGTTAACAATAAAGAAACCATTGTTAGTTTCAAAATAGACCTATTATCAAAGAAGGAAGGATGTGGGACTATACTATTGAAATCATCCTCAAAGTTAATGTTGTTGTTGTAGTTGTTGTGGAAGATTAAGAGGTTGTATGTGTTTTCCATTGTCAGATTAGTGAGGTTATTGTGTTTTAATATCTTAAAAAATATACTTCAATATCCTATAAATACTGAAATTATTGATTTTTTATAGTTAGCCTTTATTTGAGAGGGGATAATACATACTTAATTGTTAGTGTGTGCTTCATATTTGTTTTCTCAATATACAGTCACAGCAGACAAGCTCCATTTTTTATCCACATTTTACCAATGAGATGGAGGCTCATGGAGGTTAGATTTATACAACTAGTATAAACGACAGACCAGACACAGAATCAATATAGTATGACCTAAAATTTCTTGTTCTTTCTACCACATCACAGTGCCAGATATCTGAAGTATCATATCATTTCATGGTTTATGGATTCTTTGAAATCATCAGTCCAGCCATCCATCTGATACCCAGTTTAGGATCTCTCAACCAGGAACCTTTTTAATCCAACTATTGCTAAAGTAACACCAACATCAGGAAGTGAACACCTCTGCAGAAATAACGCTCATAAAGGAGGATAAAGAATACAATATCTGTAAGGCTTATTTTGTTTTCCTCTAAAACTAACTGACTCAGGCCAATTTAAATTGGTATCTATTGTATCTTTAGCATTTATTCAAACCATGTGAATTCATTGCTTTCCCTGTGGCTCAGACAATAAAGAATCTGTCTGCAATGCAGGAGACCTGGGTTCAATTCCTGAGTCAGGAAGATCCCCCTGGGAAGCGAATGGCACCCCACTCCAGTACTCTTGCCTGGAGAATTCCATGGGTAGAGGAGCCTGGCCAGTTACAGTCCAGGGAGTCGAAAAGAGTTGGACACTACTGAGTGAATAACACTATCCTGCTATCTATACCATGTCTAAAGGGAGTGAATGGCATTGACCATTTTCCACTAGGACATATAAGTTTACTTTTGATAGAAAAGTCTCATAGCAGGTAATGTTCTTTGGTTTTTCTTCTGAAGGCAAGGAAAAAAGAATGGTTAAAATGAAACAAATCTGGAGTTCTAGTTAGAAGAAGGATTTTTTTTCCTCCTTGTCAAACTATCTTAAAGAGTTTATAACTTCAGAAATACTTATGTTAGCAGAAAAGAACTCACCATAAGGCAAACTGCTGGAAAACCAACAGAGAGGTAAATACTAATATGAAAAATAATAAGATAAAATAATTCCTTTGTTTTATTAGCATACTCAGCGATCTTGTTTCCTCTTTCATGAAGCTTTTAAAACCACACTTCCTCCACTATGTGCTAAACTCATAGGATGGTCAGCATATCCTATTTAGCTGTCAAATTATAATAGTTTCTTATTTGTTGTATTTCAAGATCCTCTCTCTTAACAAGTATAAAGTATAAATATATTTGGTTATTTACTCATTCATTATTCAGCTGATTCCTATTCATTTTGAGTCTGCCATTGTTATTTATTACATATTTTAATATACACACACAGAATGAGAGAGCAAGAAAAAGAGAGAATAATGGAGAGAGAAAAATAAAAGGATTTTTTGAGACTATCTTAAGGAATTGGCTGAGGTTATTGTGGAGGCTGATACATGCAAAATCTTTAGGACAGCACAGCAAACTGGAGACTGAGAGAGCTGCAATTCCAGTCTCTAGGCGTTTGGCTGGTAGGATTCCCATATTCGGGGGACAGTCCACGTTTTTTACTTAAGGACTTCAATTGAATGGATAAGGCCCACATTATGAAAGATGATTTGCTATACTCAGTCTACTAATTTAAATGTTAATCCCATCAGCCATAAAAAATGAAGAAATCTCACCACTTTTGACAACAAGGATGAACTTTGAATACATTATGCTAAGTGAAATGTCAGACAGAGAAAGACAAATCTCACTAGTATTTGTAATTCAAAAAATAAATAAATAAAAGGAAACAGGCTCATAGAAAAAGAGATCAAACTTGTGGTTACCAAAGGTGAAGGGAGGCTGGGGGAGGGGGAATTGGAGGAAGCTGGTCAAAAGGTACACAGTTCCAGCTATAAGACAAATGAAAGATTTAAAATACAATATGATGATTATCATTAACACTGTTCTATGATATGTAGGCAAGATGTTGAGAGTAAACTCTAAGTATTCTCACCCCCAAAATAGTTTTCCTTTTCTTTTTATTGTATCTGTGAGATGGTGGATGATAACTGAATCTATTGTAGCAATTATTTCACAATAAATGTAAAATTAGATCATCATGTTTTGTGTCTTAAAATTTATACCATGATATATGTCAATTATTTCTCAAAGAAATGAAAAACAATGTTAATCTCATCCAAAAATCCTCAAATAAACATTTAGAATACTGTTTTACAAATTAATCTGAGAGTTGTGGTCTAGTCAAGTTGTCAGATAGAAGTGAAGAAAAAAATTGGACACCATATATACATATATATATATATATGTATGTGTATATATATGTATGTGTATATATATGTATGTGTATATATATATGTATGTGTGTGTGTGTGTGTATATATATATATATATATGCTAGGTAGTTAGAATAGGGAAAAGGAGTCTAGAATGGAGGTGGCTAAAAGACCTGGAAGGGAAAAACCCGTGAAAATAAAACAAAGGAAGGTCCGAGGACCAGAGTGAGGACCTCAGGTGAAACACAACACTCCTGACTGGCCCAGTTTACATAGGACAGGCCCAGGGAGAGGAAAACATATAAAAAGAGGAGCCAAAGCTAGCTCACTCGCTCTCTCCCACGCGCTGGGGCGCTCTTCTCTTCGCGTCTTTGGATCGACATGCCCTCAGGCCTCGAAGATGGATTCTCCTGCTATTATCTAAATAAATAGAGCTGTAACACTGATTATCTAAGAGCTGTAACACGGTCCATTAGAGACCTGAGAGCTACAGCACGGTCTGTCCTAGACCTGAGAGCTGTGACATGACGAGGGGGGCTTTAATGTCCGTCACGCCAAATCTTTGTTGTGACGAGACAAAAACCGAGGAGCATACACTCGCCTGACATATATATATGTGTGTGTGCATATATGTATATGTATATATATATTTGTGTATAAGTTCTGCTCAGTCACTCAGTCATGTATGACTTTTTGCGACCATGTGGACTGCAGCATGCCAGGCTCCCCTGTCCATCACCAATTCCTGGCACTTACTCAAATTCATGACCGTTGAGTCAGTGATGCCATCAAACCATCTCATCTTCTGTTGTGCACTTCTCCTCCTGCCTTCAATCTTTCCCAGCATCAGGGTATTTTCCAAGGAGTCAGTTCTTCACATCAGGTGGCCAAAGTATTGGAGTTTCAGCTTCAGCATCAGTCCTTCCAATGAGTATTCGGGACTGATTTCCTTTAGATGGACTGGTTGGATCTCCTTCCAGTCCAAGGGACTCTCAAGAGTCTTCTCCAACACCACAGTTCAAAAGCACCAATTCTTTGCTGCTCAGCTTTCTTTATAGTCCAACTCTCACATCCATACAAGACTACTGGAAAAACCATAGCTTTGACTAGATGAACCTTTCTTGGCAAAGTAATGTCTCTGCTTTTTAATATACTGTCTAGGTTGATCACTAGCTTTTCTTCAAAAGAGCAAGTGTCTTTTAACTTCAGTCACCATCTGAAGTGATTTTGGAGCCCCAAAGAAAGTCTCTCACTGTTTCCATTGTTTCTCCATGTATTTGCCATGAAGTGATTGGGACTAGATGCCATGATATTAGTCTTCTGAATGTTGAATTTTAAGCCAAATTTTTCACTCTCCCCTTTTAATCCAAAGGCTGTTTAATTCTTCACTTTTGCCATAAAGGTGGTGTCCTCTGCATATCTGAGGTTATTGATATTATTCTCGGCAATCTTGATTCCAGCCTATGCTTCATCCAGCCTGACATTTCTCATGATGTACTCTGCATTTAAGTTAAATAAGCACAGTGACAGTATACAACGTTGACATACTCTTTTCCTTATTTGGAACCAGTCCGCTGTTCATGTCCAGTTCTAACTGTGGCTTCTTGACCTGCATACAGATTTCTCAAGAGGTAGGTCAGGTGGTCTGTTATTCCATCTCTTGAAGAATTTTCCACAGTTTGTTTTGATCCACACAGTCAAAGGCTTTAGCGTAGTCAATAAAGCAGAAGTAGATGTTTTTCTGGAAGTCCCTTGCTGTTTTCACTGATCCAAAGGATGTTGGCAATTTGATCTCTGGTTCCTCTGCCTTTTCTAAATCCAACTTGAATAGCTGGAAGTTCACGGTTCACATACTGTTGAATCCTGCCTTGGAGAATTTTGAGCATTACTTTGCTAGAGTATGAGATGAGTGCCATTGTGCAGTAGTTTGAACATTCTTTTGAACATTCTTTGGCATTTCCTTTCTTTGGGGTTGGAATGAAAACTGACCTTTTCCAGTCCTGTGGCCACTGCTGAGTTTTCCAAATTTGATGCCATATTGAGTGCAGCACTTTCACAGCATCATCTTTTAGGATTTGAAATAGCTCAACTGGAACTCCATCCCTTCCACTTTCTTTGTTCATAGTGATGCTTCCTAAGGCCTACTTGACTTCACATTCCAGGATGTTAGGCTCTAGGTGAGTGATCTCACCATCATGGCTCTCTGGGTCATGAAGATCCTTTTTGTATAGTTCTTCTGTGTATTCTTGCCATCTCTTCTTAATATCTTCTGCTTCTGTTACATCCATACCATTTCTGTCCTTTATTGTGCCCATCTTTGCATGAAATGTTCCCTTGGTATCTCTTTTTTTTTTTTTTTTTAAGAAATCTTTAGTCTTTCCCATTTTATTGTTTTTCTCTAATTCTTTGCATTGATCACTGTGGAAGGCTTTCTTATCTCTCCTTGCTATTCTTTGGAACTCTGCATTCAAATGGTATATCTTTTATTTTCTCCTTTGCCTTTTGCTTTTCTTCTTTTCACAGCAATTTGTAAGTCCTCCTCAGACAACCATTTTGCATTTTTGCATTTCTTTTTCTTGGGGATGATATTGATTACTGCCATCTATACAATGTCATAAACCTCTGTCCATAGTTCTTCAGGCACTCTGTGAATCAGATCTAATCCCTTTAATCTATTTCTCACTTACATTATATAATTGTAACAGATTTGATCTAGGTCATATCTGAATGGTCTAGTGGTTTTCCCCACTTTCTTCAATTCCAGTCTGAATTTGGCAATAAGGAATTCATGGTCTGAGCCACAGTCGGCTCCTGGTCTTGTTTTTGCTGACTGTATAGAGCTTCTCCATATTTGGCTGCAAAGAATATGGTCAATCTGACTTTGTTATTTACCATCTGGTGATGTCCATGTGTAGGGTCTTCTCTTGTGTTGTCGGAAGACTGTACTTGCTATGACCAGTGCATTCTCTTGGCAAAACTCTGTTAACTTTTGATCTGCTTTGTTTTGTTCTCCAAAGCCAAACTTGCATGTTACTCCAGGTATCTCTTGAATTCCTACTTTTATGTTCCAGTCCCATATAATGAAAAGGACATCTTTTGGGGGTATTTGTTCTAGAAGGTCTTGTAGGTCTTCATAGTACCATTCAACTTCAGCTTTGGCATTATTGGTCAGGGCATAGAGTTGGGTTACTGTGACATTGAATGGTTTGCCTTGGAAATGAACAGACATCATTCTGTCATTTTTGATATTGCATGCACAAACTGCATTTTGGACCCTTTTGTTGACTATAATGGCTACCCCATTTCTTTTGAGTATTTGTGTATTTGTGTATAATTATTTATATGTGCATATTATGTATATATATATGAAATTAAAATTTTAAAAATAATGTCTGGGATGAGACTAGATTAGTTATTCTTGAAATAAAAGATGATGACTTTTGAGACACTCACCCAGATGCTGCACACAAATAACAATTATGAGAGGATAGTTTGAAGACATTGAGGATATACCATGAGACATATCCTTGAAAAACAAACTTACCTTGCTGAGCTTCACTGAGAGAACTTTTTAAAAGATCCACATCAACCAAATGTAATGGGGCGGGGGTGGGGGAGCGGTAAAATTTTTAAGCATGTTATCTTGATTCATTTACCTACTTACAGAGGTTGAGATGGTTGGATGGCATCACCAATGAAATGGACATGAACTTGGGCAAACTCCAGGAGATGGTGAAGGACAGGGAAACCTGGCATGCTGCAGTCCATGGGGTCGTGAAGAGTTGGATATGACTTGGCGACTGAATAACAAAATGTATTGTGTAAGAATTAATTAATTAAGAAGTAACAACAATAAGGTGAAAAATAGATTTCTTCTCACCCATATTAAGGATTTTGGTTTAACATAAACACTGTGGATGGAGATAATGGGTAACCAAAAGCTGAAAGAGAACACTGTCACTATGTTAAATCAGCACTAAATTAATAGAATAAAGAAGGAGATCTTGAAAAATCAATAAATGAAGGACAAGAAATCCAAGAAAAAAATTGAGCAAAGACACAAACATAATTTCCAGAAAGGAAAACACAAATGACTAGCAAGTATATTAATGAATATTTAAATAATTAGAAATAATCATAATATTAGATTTAAAATAAATAAAATTAGGAATAATCATAAATAATTAGAAAAATTCAAATGCTTAAAAAGGTGATACCTGTTTACGGTCATTGGGTTAACAAGAATTAAATAGTTATATAGTGTCAGTTTTGGAAAACTGAACTCTTCATGCAGAGTTTGTGGGAGTTTATAGACTGCTTTGGCCATTCTAGTGTGTAACACTTCAGTACTTTGTCAGATTATTTGTATTTGTGCTGTGTATACATTTATTCCATACCTAGCGGTATATATCACAAACAGGGTCATAGAAAGCCAAATATAATGAAGTGGGGAATTGAAAGTGATCTTTATGCTCCCAGAGCAGATTGTATAAATAAAATATAGTGGATGTGTGCTATGGATTTCTAAAAAAATTAGAAACAGCAAGCTAGGTATAAACTCAGCAGTACCAATAACTTTTAAGAACTCAGTGCTTAATGAATAGAGTAAGAAACAGAATGTGGTCTTAACACAATAAAATTTATGTGCATTTAAAATATTCTCACAGCAAATCCTGGCATATTTTTAAATGGATGTATAAAACTCAAGAACATACATTCAGTACAGTAGAGTATTTGCTTTTGGAAGAATCAATTAAGAACAAAGAATGGGTTTTTTAAAAGAATAAATAAAATGAGGGGTGCCTTACACAGAACAGTAATATAGTTTTCCAGATAGTATTTTTCTGTATATCTGAGAGAATAATAATAGTGAAAATATCAGGATAATAATAATAGTGTCAGTTGCTATATTTTTATCAGTAGAGAAAAAAATGTTATCAATTGGAAACTGTACCTAGTTTGAGAATTGTTAATAGACAGTTAAAGTGTGTCTGAACAAAGCAAGGATGTCCACTGTCACCTCTACCTACTTAACATTGTTTTGAATTTATTAGCCAATATAATCATATAAGAAAAGTCAATTAGAAAAATAAAATTAGAGAGTAGTAAGACTCTGTTTTCAGATGATCTGATTGTAAAACTAGAGAACAAAAAGGGAACAATGATAAACAACACAAGTTAAAGCTACTCATTATCTTAGCAGAATATAAAATTACCCTAAAAATAAATAGCCTGTGACTTCTGGTTGCTGATCTGTCATCTCAAATCTTGGACTTGATTAAAATTTAGAACTTCTGCTCTGTGAAAACCACATTAAGGAAATTAAAGTTCAAACTCAGACTGAGAAAAAAATACTTGAAAACATAAATAGTAAAGAAAGTGGGTCCAAAATAAAGAACTCTTAAAACTAAACAATAAAAAACAAATAATTCACAATTTAAAGTGAATTAAAAGATCTGAATAGAGATCTCACTAAAGAAGATACAAGGATGATGAATAAGTGTATGAAAAAGCACCTCCTCTTTGCAAATTAAAACAGCTGTAAGCTACCGTGGTACTCCTATGATGGTGGTGGTTATTTAGTTGCTGTCGTGTCTGCTTCTTTGACTCCATTGACTAGCCTACCAGGTTCCTCTGTCCATGGCATTTCCCAGGCAAGACTGATAGAAGGGGTTGCCATTTCCTTCTCCAGGGGATCTTCCCGAACCAGGAACTGAACCCAGATCTCCTGCACTGTAGATGGATTCTTTACTGACTGAAGCCCCAGCGCAGCCCTAGCACTCCTATAAGAACATCTAAAATTACCCAAACTAACAGTAACTGTTGTTGGTGAGGATGTAGAGCATTCACTGCTGCTGAGAGTGCAAAATTACTACAGACAGTTTGGAAGACAGTTTGATAGCTTACCAAAAGATCTAGCAGTCTCTCTAAGTGTTTACCCAGCTGATTTGAAATTTATGTCCACATGAGAATGCTTATAGCATCTTTATTCATACAGGCCCCAAACTGAAAGCAACCAAGATTTTCTTCATCTAGTGAAAGAATAAAACAAATTGTGGTATATTCATACAGTGGAGTATTATTCAGTGCTGATCCTAGAAGGACCACCACATTTTTGAATCATGCTATCCTGTGCTTGAAGAGGCCTCAAGTGTTTCTACTGTTCTCTTCATAGCCAAAATTTAATTAGCCAAAATTAAATTAATTAAAATTTAATTTAACCAGACTAGGATTTCAGCTAGTATGAGGATAGCAGAAATTTAACTGAAGCAAAAGCATTTAGTGAGACAGGATTTCCTCTCTACTCACATTCAAGCTGGCTTCCCAGTGGCTTGGCAGTAAAGAATCTGCTTGCAGTGCAGGAGAAATAAGAGACATGAGAGACATGGGTTCGATACCTGAATCAGGAAGATCCCCTGGAGGAGGGCATGGCAACCCACTGCAATATTCCTGCCTGGAAAATTCCATGGATAGATGAGCCTGATGGGCTACAGACCATAAGATCACAAAGAGCTGGACACAACTGAAGGACTTAGCAGGCATGCACATGCAAGCAGATACAAATGGAAGAGTATAGCCTCCTAAAATATTATTAAATTTATTTCAAGCTGAGGCTTAGATGCTTATGCATTCTGCTTAATTTGACCAAATTAAAGCATGACTTCAGTTACAATTAAAAGTGGAATAATTTTTTTTCTTATGATAAAGATGAATAAGCATATTGTTAGATATTAATGGAACAGTATTTTCAGCACATTTCATACATAACACAGATTGTTAATAGAATTTGCATGTACCAATAATTGAGCTCCCCAAACTTGAAACTATAAGATATGGAATTTTCAATTTTCAATAACAATAGTGATCTATTCACCATTATCCAATTATAAAGGCAATAAAGGACCTTGACAGGATACAGTCCATAAGATCTCAAGAGTTGGACACAACTTAGTAACTAAACAACCACCAAAGGTGATAAAATACAATAATATTCACACCGACAAAGTTAAAAAGTCTCTTTTGAAGCTAACGAGGTAGGAGAGGAGAATGAAATGCTATTAACACCTATTTGCTCCATAGTTTTGTACTAATTCACAAATTTTTGCACCATATATTGTGAAACTAGTTTACATTTATATAGTATTATATATGCATATTATATTAGGTCATTATGAATACTGTTAGATATCCTTTTTTGAACCATTATAAGATCTGTTACATATTTATATAACTGACATGTGTTACTTATGATTTAAAACTTTATTAAATAATCTTTCTGACAGTAGAGTACAGTTTGTTGTTGTTTAGGTACTAAGTCCTGTCCAACTCTTTTTGACCCTATGGACTGTAGCCTGCAATGCTCCTCTGTCCATGAGATTTCTCAGGCAAGAATACTGGAGTGGATTGCCATGCCCTTCTCCAGGGGATTTCCTGACCCAGGGATCGAACCCATGTCTTCTGTATCTTCTGCCTTGGGAGGTAAATTCTAGAGATCTATTTAAGAAAATTAGAGATACCAAGGGAACATGTAAAAAAAGAGAGTTCCAGAAAAACATCTATTTCTGCTTTATTGACTATGCCAAAGCCTTTGACTGTGTTGATCACAATAAACTGTGGAAAATTCTGAAAGAGATGGGAGTATCAGACGACCTGATATGCCTTTTGAGAAATCTGCACACAGGTCAGGAAGCAACAGTTAGAACTGGACATGGAACAACAGACTGGTTCCAAATAGGAAAAGGAGTATGTCAAAGGCTGTATATTATCACCCTGCTTATTTAACTTATATGCAGAGTACATCATGGGAAACGCTGGGCTGGATGATGCACAAGCTGGAATCAAGGTTGCTGGGAGAAATATCAATAACCTCAGATATGGAGATGACACCCCCTTTATAGCAGAAAGTGAAGAAGAACTAAAGGGCTTCTTGATGAAAGTGAAAGAGAGAGTGAAAAAGTTGGCCTAAAGCTCAACATTCAGAAAACTAAGATCATGGCATCTGGTCCCATCACTTCATGGTATATAGATGGGGAAACATGAAATCAGTGGCAGACTTTATTATTGGGGGGCTCCAAAATC
Organism: Odocoileus virginianus; assembly: GCF_023699985.2. NCBI lineage: Eukaryota > Metazoa > Chordata > Mammalia > Artiodactyla > Cervidae > Odocoileus > Odocoileus virginianus. The sequence goes on along the minus strand of NC_069703.1, from coordinate 3,964,448 downwards.
ACTGTGAATGGTGACTGCAGCCATAAAATTAAAAGACGCTTGCTCTTTGGAAAAAAGCTATGGCCAACCTAGACAGCATAGTAAAAGGCAGAGACATTACTTTGCCAACAAATGTCCATCTAGTCAAGTCTATGGTTTCTCCAGTGGTCATGTATGGATGTGAGAGTTGGACTGTGAAGAAAGCTGAGCGCTAAAGAACTGATGCTTTTGAACTGTGGTGTTGGAGAAGACTCTTGGGAGTCCCTTGGACTGCAAGGAGATCCAACCAGTCCATCCTAAAGATCAGTCCTGTGTGTTCACTGGAAGGACTGATGCTGAAGCTGAAACTCCAGAACTTTGGCCACCTGGTGTGAAGAGCTGACTCATTGGAAAACATCCTGATGCTGGGAAAGATTGAGGGCAGGAGGAGAAGGGAATGGCAGAGGATGAGATGGCTGGATGGCATCACTGACTCGATGGACATGGGTTTGGGTGGACTCCGGGGGCTGGTGAAGGGCAGGGAGAGGTGGCCTGCTGCAGTCAGTGGGTCGCAAAGAGTCAGACACAATGAGCAACTGTTCTGAACTGAACTGGACAACTAGGAAAGCCCAGGAACAATAAACTGTGCAAAAATGAAACACTGAGTACAAATCTATTTCAGGTATTTTACTGACATATATTTATGTGTAGTAATGAATAATTATAATTTTTAATTTTTTGAAGAAATAAAAACAATTCAGTCACCCAGAGCAACACAGAAGAAGCAGATGGAAATTTGCTAAATATAACAAATAAAAATATTTATATTCAATATTAAGAAAAAACTTAAGAATATACAGTTCTCAGAAATGTTTTATTTAATATTCATATCTGAAAGTGGTTTTCTATTCATGAATACTGCTTATGCTACATTACTGGTTCTTTATAAACTACTTCTAAAATCAGCCTAATAACAGTGATTTAAAAACTAGAAGAGTTTAGCTTCTCTGCATAAACATATTGATGTTTTCATTAGCAATACAAATTTAAATTTTGTTTAATAACAAAAATTTACTTTTAATATTTTAAAACCTTAACACTTTGTATGATATAAAAAAAACACACCAACTGTCATTTGGTATTAGTGGAACATATAAACTAACCTTTTAGCATATGTTTTTCCCTGGCTATATGTACATGCTTTGAGGGAATTTCGTTTTACAGAATCTATTTTACTTAAGTAGAAAATTAAAAAAATATATTCTTTAAAATTGTTAGGGTATTTATTTTTAATTTATACTGTTAGTGATTTTAGTGGTCATTAACCGTACACTTTAATATCTCCCAAACACATATCTGTATTAATAAAAAAAGGCATAACAATGTAGATTGAATTATTGAGCTTTGTATCATCTAGGGACGTTCGTTTTTTGAAGAATTTTCAACCTGTCTCATGCTACTCTATACAGAGAAACATCATTGCGATGGAATGTAGCTGTGCTATGCTGGGGTTCATCTTCCATTCATGAGTGTTCCAAAGGCACCAAAGTGCTCGCTAACTCCCAGTCTCCAAATTCTATTGGTGATTGCATAAAAATATTCAGTTGGCTGGTGAAGCGCCAAATCCTTATAAGCTAAATGGTTATAGAGTAAAAATTTGATACATGCCCAAGGAAGAATGATACACTCTTCTTCTTACCAAGTGAAATTAAAAGCTTATGGTATTCTATGTATGTTTGAATCAAGAAAAAAATCATTTACTGGATAGCAGCTACATTCCAATTGCCACAGGCTGCATTGATTTACTCTACTGCAAATTAGGACATTATTTTTTATATACTCTAAGAAGATCCCTGTGTTTGAACATTAGCCATAAAATAAGAATTTAGGATGCAAGGGTATTTACTTTTCAATTTCCATCCATACTGATTGGCTAATATTGTCCCCTGGGCTAATATTCTCCACACCATCCTGCCTGACTCAGCATGCTCCTGCAGAGAGTAAAAGTCCTCGGGCAGATGATGTGGTCATAATAAAAAGCCGTCAGTGTGTACAAGAAAAATAGAAGTGTAGATACATGGACAGGACACTCACATCATCTGCTAAAAATTGAAAAATAAAATACACTATTCCCTCTGTTTTTGTTGTTCAGTTGCTAAGTAGTGTCTAACTCTTTGCAACCCCATGGACTGTAGCACCAACTGTAGCAAGTTGGTGATGCTATCTAATCATCTGACTCTAGGTGAGTGATCACACCATCATGGTTATCTGGGTCATTAAGATCTTTCTAACTTACTTCTTCTAGATATTCTTGCCACTTCTTAATCTCTTCTGTTTCTGTTAGTTCCTTACTGCTTCTGTCCTTAATTGTGCCCATCCTTTTATGAAATGTTCCCTTGATACCTCCAATTTCCTTGAAGAGATCTCAGCTTTTCTTGACAAAACTTTGTTAGCCTTTGCCCTACTTCATTTTGTACTTCAAGGCCAAACTTGCCTGTTACCCCAGGTGTCTCTTGATTTACTTTTGTGTTTCATTCTCCTACAATGAAAAGGACTTTTTTTTTTTTTTTTGGCATTAATTCTAGAAGTTCTTGTGGGTCTTCATAGAACTGGTCAACTTCAGCTTCTTTGGCATCAGGTATTGGGGAATAGACTTGGAGTACTGTGATATTGAAGGTTTGCCTTGAAAACAGATCATTCTGTCATTTTGAGGCTGCACCCAAGTACTGCATTTTGGACTCTTTTGTTGACTATGAGGGTTGCTCCCTTACTTCTAAGGAATTCTTGCCCATAGTAGTAGATATAATTTTCTTCTGAATTAAATTTGCCCATTCCTGTACATTTTAGTTCACTGATTCCTGACGTCAGTGTTCACTCTTACCATCTCCTGCTTGACCACATCCAATTTACCTGGATTCATGGACCTAACATTCCAGGTTCCTATGCAGTTCCTATGTTTGTTGCAGCATCGGACTTTACTTTCACCACCAGACACAGCCACGAATGCGTGTTGTTTTCACTTTGGCCCAGCCGCTTCTTTGCTTGTGGGGCTACTGGTAATTGCCCTCTGGTCTTCCCCAGTAGTATATTGGACACCTTCCAACCTGGGAGGCTCATCATCTAGTGTCATATCCTTTTGTCTTTTCATACTGTTCATGGAGTTCTCAAGGAAATGATACTAGGGTGGTTTTCCATTCCCTCCTTCAGTGGACCACGTTTTGTCAGAACTCTCCACTTTGACCCATCCATCTTGGGTGACCCTGCATGGCATGGCTCATAGCTTCATTTAGTTGCAGAAGCACCTTCACCATGAAAAGGCTGCAACCCATGAATTGGGCTATTTCCTGTAGATACTTCCCTATTTCTCTTCTTCTTAAAGCCAAATTCCTTTGAATAAGCCTTTAATAACTGTATTTGAATTTATTTAATCATTTGCATGTTCAGTCTGACAATTACTTTCTCAGACCCACCACATCACTGAAACAATTCAATATGGCTGTAGCTTCTTCTAGTTTGACATGTTCTCGGTACTCAGGGGTATTTAGCATATGGAGGTTGAACTCTTAACTTGTGCTTTACTCACCAAACCGTATGCCCCTTTTGTGGATTTTTATCCACTCAGCAAAAATAACATCTTTTTCCTAGTTTGTGCCAAGGGACAGGATATGTGACTTGTTTATCAGTGTCACCAATAATTATTCATCTAGCTAACTTCTGTGACTGATTGTGAGTAATTATCTTGGTCTACAAGCAACACTTGTCAGATTTGGAACACCTTCTCCTACTCAGCTTCCAGTTTGGGACATCCTCCAATGTGACCATTGTCCATTTTTGCTGATTTCCTTATGTCTCAGATCTCAAAACATTTGAGGTTCCAAACACTCAGACTTTGGGAACTTTAAAAATTTTTATCAACATACCATTCTCTAGAGATATTGTTCATTCTCCTACTTGATGTGTTTTAAATATATATAGAGCACTGACTGCTATTTTGGATTCCAGATTCAGCTGGAATTTAAAATACTTGATTGAATAATATATTCTAATCAGAAATTTTGCTCTCACTTCCACTTTTTTTTCTTTTTTGGTCATTTCAGCAAATTGCTATTCTATCTTTCCTTGGTCAGCCAAAGGATCTTAGAGTCATCTTTGTCTTTTTTTTTTTTTTCCTGTTTTTACCAATCTCCCTAGCCAATCCAGGCAAATCCTGTTACTTTTCACCTTCAAAATCAATTCTAAATTGAAAGTTGAAAGTTATGATGACCAATGAGAGTGTATATAGATAGCAGAAAAAATATAATGATGATATTTATTGAGCCTTACTATGTGCTAGGCACTTTCACAATACATTAAACCTACTTTATTGCTAGATATACATAATGCTACTTATCTGCATCAAGATTGTTGTGTCATGCTATAAAGAGAAACTCAGTGCCCCAGGTTTCTCTGTAGAGGATGCTGTACCTCTCGAGTGCATACCAAATTTTTACTCTACTTCTATACTCTTGACATAAAAGGTTTATTCAGTGGACCCACTAAAATGAGAATAATTTCCTCTAACTACATTTGCTTAACATTAGACCCAAAGGAGTGTCTCCTCATGTCTCTGACAGGATGTTTAGGGAAGGCAGCTTCTTCTAGTTTTATTTGCAGCTCTTCTGCTCAAAAATCAGATATACAGCCATGGATCTTAGTCACTAGTGACTCAACAAAGTCACCATGTTGCACTTAAACTTTCCTACTTCCACTCATGCACAGTTGCATCTTTCCAAGGAGATTACCAAACTTTTAGCTAGAAAGACCTGTGATAGAATTCCACACTTACCTGAACTAATGATTACAACAGTGCTTATTGAGAGCTAGCTTTTCAACAGGCAGAAATTTGCACAGTTTGAATTTATATTGAGATCTTTTATTCTCACCTAAGTGCCTGAATTGTCAACTAGAAAAGGATTCTCTGGCTTGATTCTGAATTTAAACGTAGAATTTACCTTTTCCCACGTCTCTTATGTGTTCCCTTTTGGTTATTAATTTTCCTGCTGATCACTTGTTATTCCCTTCATGATGCTTGATTTTTCCCCCCTCAGATGTTAGGTAAGAGGCATGAATATTATCTATATCTCAGCTTGAAGTTTAGTATTAGAGGTTTTCTTTGCAAGTGTGCCCTTTGATATTGACATGCCACTGCAGGGATGACATTAATGATAAACCACAATTTATTACTATTTTAAGTCATTTTATTCATTTACTACAGTCTGAAGAGCTAAAAGGCACTTTTACAAAAATGACAACTAGTAATTTATCTTCATTGCAGCCCCTAAAGAGACACATCAATATCAAAGTTCCAGAGCTCGTTGAGAGAGTAGCTGTCTCACACACTACAGAAGAGCCTCCAGGGACACTTTGGCAGTTTGTTGGTTAGCAAACAATGAAAAAGATGCTACCTGAAGAGAGGAGAAGGTTGGCAGGGGAGAAGTTAGGATGTGAAGTAATTTATTTGGTACAAAATGTGAATAGCAAATTTAGTGAGTGTTACCATAATGTATATAAAGATGGCTTTTAATGGCATTTCACAATTTTATGTTTTTATTGGTAAAATAAACAACCAATATTTTTTTGTTTATGTCACAGATTTTTATATCTTATTTCCTTAATGATTTGTTTATCTTTTCCTAACTTAATCTAAAATATGAATAATGTAAGGAAGAATATTATAAATATTTTTTGAATCTTAATTTTTAATACTAGGTCTATTTTTTTAAAACAATTGCTTACTTAGTTATATATTGATTAGGTACCAAATTAAGTACAATCTTCACTATCTATATTTCCCTCCATATTTTAGCTTATTAATGGATCAGAAAATTGAGGCTGCATATGATTCATAAATGCTGGAGGATGATATTTGCATTAAGAATTTCCTTTACTTTCAAATTTAAAATTTTAAACTTGACTGTCTTTATTAAGAAAAGGGTTGTACATTTCTATTTATTTTAATATTTATTGAATAACAAGTAATATTTGCTTATTATCTAAAACAGTGATAAATTTTATATTAGACCTGAGAATTGCAAGCCTTCCAAGATGTTTTAGTTTTATAGAGAAAATAGTGAAATAAAAAGAGAAAGAAAATTCAGTATTGCATGTATTATTATGGGTAAAGCACGGATGGGCTTCCCTGGTTTCTCAGACAGTAAAGAATCCACCTGCAATGTGGGAGACCTGGATTCGATCCCTGGGCTGGGAAGATGCCCTGGAGGAGGGTATGGCAACCCATTCCAGTATTCTTGTCTAGAAAATCCTCGTGGACAGAAGAGCCTGGTAGGCTACAGCCCGTGGGGTTGCAGAACCAGACATGACCGAGCGACTAAGCGCAAAGCGCAGGTACTAACTGAGGATTCAGGCGAGGTGCTTTAAACTAGGGAAAGTTTTCTTCCCTGTGCGCACATAGTCAGGAGAAGGAGACTCGACTAGAGTTTGTCCAGGGAAAAAGGGAGTGAGATACATTTTTAGAAAGAAGAGATTATATAGACAAAGACCTGGAAACTAAATTAAATATGATATATTTGCAAACTAAGCAAAAATTCCATATACCTGATGTGTATAGAATTTAAAGGGAAAAATGGCAAGATAGAAAATGAGGAAGTTAAGCAAAGGAACCATTTTGAATTGACTTGTATTTCTATCAATGATTTTAGTGTTATTCTAAGGAAAACTTGGAACAAAAGAAAAAGTTTAAGTATTGAAGTGGTCTTATATGTAATTTATGCTCTAAAAAAGTGTCTCCCACATCTGTATAGAGTTTGGCTTGGGAAGGGACTAACTAGAAGCAGTAAAATCAGATGAGAGACTTTATCAATTACCCAGGCAAGATTTAATGTTGCTTTGCATGATCCAGCCTCATATTTTGATATTTGATTATATTTTATCATATAAAGCTCTGAATTTTATGAAGAAAAATTTTGTCTCCCCAGAAACTTGAAAAAATTTGAATTTTCTCTCTTTTGAAATTGTGTTTTATTTATCATATTATGGCATTAATAACATTCCACCTCCAACTATGGTTTCTTGAATTCACTTATACCCTTTTGCCAATGTTTCTTGAATTCTGTACCACTGTATTATTAATTTCTGAACATTCAGTTATATATTGGAGAAATATTTGTAAAAGTACTTGTAAATCTTTAAAAATTTGTTATTTTTTCAAAATTCATGTTTTAATCAGCAATTAGATAAATGAACATATATGAATGAATTAATGAATAGCATGTACATGTATCTAACCCAATCCAAAGTTTGGACATCTCTAGTCTCTTGGGCTTGCCCTATTCATAAGTAAGCCAACAATGGACTGGGGCATTTTAGTATGAATCTCGCCCCAGTTATGAACTGGGTTGGGGAAAGAAATGGCAATCCAGTCCAGTATTCTTGCTTGGAGAAGGACATGGACAGAGGAAACTGGTGGGCTACAGTCGACGGGATCTCAAAGAGTGGGACATGACTGAGCAACTAAAACTATGAGCTAGACAGATAAGGCCAAGAGGCTTGGTGATGTCTGCCACCCATTAAGAACACTGACATGTTAGAATTGTATATATAAAGTCCTAAGATTTGATTAAATTATAATATACTTTTAAGGTTTCAATATAATTAGAATCTTTCAGTGAAGTCAAGGCCCTGAGTATATCTTTGGATTCTTTCAATCCCTGTTACCCACAAGAAGAATACCTCACTTTAATGACCCAAGTTTCTTATACTCAAAATGGTGTAAAATGGATGCTGGGTACTTTATGCAAAGGATTGGCACCCATTCAGTGTTTATAAGAAGACAGTTTTAAGTTATAAGTGATTTTAGATGCAGGAATATCCTGAGTGATATTTGCAGACCTATAAAAAAGATAATTGTAGAAAAACAAAACTAGATATATGATGAATTGTTACATAGGCTGCTGCTGTGGACGATGCTGGTGTTTGCTGTATGAGGATAGTTTATGGTGAAAAAGCTTTATTCTTTATGTTTGGAAATATACAGAACTATAAAATGTAATGGTTGGCTGAACCTATAAAGAGTTTTCTAATCAGTTAGTTCCTGACAGAAGGTGGAAATTGTGCCTTGTAAAGATTTATTTTGTTTCTCTCCCTTTAATTTCAGAGCTCAGGAATGCCTTGAAGACGCTAGAGAGAAGCTGGTGAATTTTGGCAGCATGTGTACAAGCTGTGTGAGTAGAAAACACGTCTGGAAAATGCTGACGTGTTTGCATGTGCTTCCCAGCATTGTCCGTTCATTCCACACTCACACTGACAAAGATGGGAATCACAAAAGAACTCAATTTATGGATTGAGGTAGCAGTTTGATCTCCATGGCAACACACAAAGATGATAAAGTAATTAAATATAAAATTCATGGTTTGCTGAATAATTTAGTTGTTTGGTAATTATTAGCATGATTATAAAATGACATAAACAACTGTGTGGCTCGAATGTGTGATTATGTACAGGATATGCCAAGCTGGCACTTACTGAACATATTTTGCTGATTTTACAGACAATTCATAAATACTCACATAAAGCAGCTGTGCTGAAAATGTTAAATAATTGTGTATGTGTGTGTGTTTCATCTAGATGCACTTATGCTGATACTGAGCTACGTGGCACTGCTCATTAATAGGTCCAAATGTAATTTAACCACCACTTTAGTAGTAAAAACATTTTAAGTTGAAGTAAGCTTTATTTTCTTAATCCAATTTTTAAACCTTAGTTTGATTTCTAGGTAGAACTTATTGTCATGATTGTCAGAATAAAAGTATTCTACTTTAAAAAAAAATTAGCAAGATGGAATCAACACTAATGTTTCAGATTTTTATCAAAATGGAAAGCATTTTGGCACATTGAGAAAATATCAAATGGAAATGTATATACAATTTCTTTTTAATCCTGTCTCCTGGACAAGTAGGGGTCCAGGGTGCTGAGGCCAGTAGAGGGTAGAGCATCTCATGACCCAGGGTTGACATGAGAGATGCCATGATATCTGCCTTGTAGCTGCAATTGATGGGAGGGAAGTCTGGATGGATGATATTATAGGAGCTGTTCTGTAGAAGAAAAAGTGCCTGTAAAAGAATGAAACTAGAACACTTTCTAACACCATACACAAAAATAAACTCAAAATGGATTAAAGATCTAAACGTAAGACCAGAAACTATAAAACTCCTAGAGGAGAACATAGGCAAAACACTCTCCGACATAAATCACAGCAGGATCCTCTATGACTCACATCCCAGAATATTAGAAACAAAAGCAAAAATAAACAAATCGACCTAATGAAACTTAAAAGCTTTTGCACAACAAAGGAAACTATAAGCAAGGTGAAAAGACAGCCCTCAGATTGGGAGAAAATAATAGCAAATGAAGCAACAGACAAAGGATTATCTCAAAAATATACAAGCAACTCCTCCAGCTCAATTCCAGAAAAATAAATGACCCAATCAAAAAACGGGCCAAAGAACTCAACAGACATTTCTCCAAGGAAGACATACAGATGGCTAACAAACACATGAAAAGATGCTCAACATCACTCATTACCAGAGAAATGCAAGTCAAAACCTCAATGAGGTACCATTACACGCCAGTCAGGATGGCTGCTATCCAAAAGTCTACAAGCAATAAATGCTGGAGAGGGTGTGGAGAAAAGGGAACCCTCTTACACTGTTGGTGGGAATGCAAACTAGTACGGCCACTATGGAAAACAGTGTGGAGATTTCTTAAAAAACTGGAAATAGAACTGCCATATGACCCAGCAATCCCACTTCTGGGCATACACACTGAGGAAACCAGATCAGAAAGAGACACGTGTACCCCAATGTTCATCGAAGCACTGTTTATCATAGCCAGGACATGGAAGCAACCTAGATGCCCATCAGCAGACGAATGGATAAGGAAGCTGTGGGACATATACACCATGGAACATTACTCAGCCATTAAAAAGAATTCATTTGAATCAGTTCTAATGAGATGGATGAAACTGGAGCCCATTATACAGAGTGAAGTAAGCCAGAAAGATAAAGACCAATACAGTTTACTAACACATATATATGGAATTTAAAAAGATGGTAACGATAACCCTATATGTAGGACAGAAATAGAGACACAGATGTACAGAACAGACTTTTGGACTCTGTGGGAGAAGGTGAGGGTGGGATGTTTCAAGAGAACAGCATCGAAACATGTATATTATCTAGGGTGAAACAGATCACCAGCCCACGTTGGATGCATGAGACAAGTGCTCGGGCCTGGTGCACTGAGAAGACCCAGAGGTATCGGGTGGAGAGGGAGGTGGGAGGGGGGATGGGGATGGGGAGTACATGTAAATCCATGGCTAATTCATGTCAATGTATGACAAAAACCACTACAATATAGTAAAGTAATTAGCCTCCAACTAATACAAATAAATGAAAAAAAAATTAAAAAAATTAAAAAATTAAAAAAAAAGAAAAGTGCTGGTAACCTTGCATATAACTGAGTATAATTTCAATTTACCAAGCCACTAATAATAATAATGATGACAATAGCAATGGTAAAAATGATAACAGTTATTTATAACCCCCCTGCCCCACCCAGAAAACCACCCTCATCTCTTTCAAAGTCTACCATCGCTATGAATAGCCACACTAAGTATCAAGTTATTGAATTCATATTTCCAGAAATAATGTTTGGCAGCTCTTCAACAAACCCTCCCCCACCTCATCACTGTCCATCCGTATGTCCTATTTATGGAGAAGGCAATGGCACCCCACTCCAGTACTCTTGTCTGGAAAATCCAGTGGATGAAGGAGCCTGGTGGGCTGCAGTCCATGGTGTTGCTAAGATTTGGACATGACTGAGTGCCTTCACTTTCACTTTTCACCTTCATGCATTGGAGAAGGAAACGGCAACTCACTCCAGTGTTCTTGCCTGGAGAATCCCAGGGATGGGGGAGCCTGGTGGGCTGCTGTTTATGGGGTCTCACAGAGTCGGACACGACTGAAGCGACTTAGCAGCAGCAGCAGCATGTCCTATTTATATTGCCTTCTAAATATCCTTTTGTCTTCCCTGGTAGCTCAGCTGATAAAGAATCTACCTGCAATGCAGGAGACCCCGGTTGGATTCCTAGGTTGGGAAGGTCCCCTGGAAAAGGGAGAGACTACCCAATCCAATATTCCTGGGCTTCCCTGGTGGCTCAGATGGTAAAGAATCCACCTGCAATGTGGGAGACCTGGGTTTGATCTCCGGGTTGGGAAGATCCCATGGAGGAGGGCATGGCAACCCACTTCAGTATTCTTTCCAGGAGACTCCCCACAGACAGAGGAGCCTGGCGGGCTACAGTCCATGGGGCTGCAAAGAGTCAGACACAACTGAGTGACTAAGCACAGAGCAGCACAAATATCCTTAATCTCAGTTTTCTTCATGTTTCCCTCTTTCGCCAAGCTACAATCCTGGCTCAACTAAACTATATAATTGCCCTTCCTCCTGATTAGATTATGTTAAGAATATTCAATTCATTCTCCCCTTGGAAGAGTGTAATTCTTCATTACTTAGCCTTAGGAGTATGAATAGGAGAGTGTAAGACTTTATTGGTTCATGATTAAAATATGCATTTTAAGAGACGTGCCTTCTTGTGCTTTTACCATTGCTGTAGGAAAAACGCCCAGCTAGTTCGCTAGTCCAAGGAGGGTGGGGCAAGATACCCACACAGATTAATATAAAAAATTAAAGTAGACACTTGAAAATTGATTCCACTTTAATATTTATATTAAAATAGTTATTTTAAATTGACCTGTATTTTTCAAGAGCTTATGAAAAAATTTATCATATATGATGATATTCACAATATACCCAGTCATGAAGCATCAACCACTGATACCATTTAATGTGAATCAGTACACGATTAACAAAAATAAAGCAAAACAAAAAACAAAAAAATGAAACAAAAATTTTCATTTCAAAAATGAAACCTATACTAAAAAATTACTTCTTTTGTTTGGAGGTTATGCAAATGATGAAGACCCTGATATTGAAACTCACCTTTATGGGACATTGATTGTGCATGCCCAGACATAACAAGAAGGATCAAATCATTGTAAGGAAACACATTTTGGGGAAATATCTCCAGGCATGAGATGATGCATTAGAAGTAGTGGGTAGCTAATGCCTGGGAGGTAATGCAGTGTTGGAAAATGATACAAAATGATAAAACTGCTGCAAAATAAAATAAACTTTTAAATCAATATTACAACTTCAAGCAGACAAAAGTATTTTAGTGTATTCAAATGTATATCCCACTATGGAATGCCCATTGTCTTATGCCTTTTTTCACAAGTGTGCTTAACGAGACAGTAAATGGATAAATGATTCATTTTATTTTGCTGAAAGAGATCTATTCTATAAAGTAATGCAAGTAGAGTGAAATCAATAATGACAACAATGTTAACATTCAGATATCTTCACATAGTGTCTGTCTATAGATAGAGCCAGAGTCAAAGTGGGAGTGAGAGAGGGAACCTGGCTGTTTATGATGACTTTTCTTTCATTTCTCACTTTATTTGTGTCCTCTCTTTTTTTCTTAATGAGTGAGACTGGCTAAAGGATATACCCTTTTTAACTCCTTTTTCCCATCATTTGCATTTTTGAGATCATATTTTACATCTTCCTTCATGTCCCTTAAATATTTATTGTAGTTATAGTTGACTTTACAATTTTTGTGTTTTAATCTTCATTCTAGCTTGAGTGTTTGATCCACCACAGTCTTGACTATATTTTTGTTATTACTAGTGTGATTTTTAAATTTCCTATAAATTATTATTTCTCCTTGTAGCATTTTCTTTTTCACTTAAGAAAGACCCGTTACACTTCTTGCAGTTTGATTTAGAACATTTTAATTATTTTTATTTTTAATTACAATGTTGTGTTGGTATGCCATAAACACTGTGTACATATGTCCCCTCCCTCTTGAAACTCCCTCCCACCTCTACTCCATCCCACCCCTCTGGGTTGTGGCAGAGCATTAGGTTGAGCTCCCTGTGTTTTACAACAATTTCTCACTACCTGCCTATTTTACATATGGTAGTGTATATGTTTTAATGCTACTCTCTCAATTCATTTCAGCCCCTCATTACCCTCTGTGCCTACAGGTCTGTTTTCAATGTCTGTGTGTCTAGTCCTACCCTGCAAATAGGTTCATCAGTACCATTTTTCTAGATTCCATATATGTGCATGGTTGCTGTTGTTCAGTTACTAAGTCAAATCCAACTCTTCATGGGTCTAGCAAGACAGGTTCCTCTGTCCTTCAGTATCTCCTAGAGTATCCTCAAATTCATGTCCATTGATTTGGTGGTGACATCCAACTCTCTCATCCTCTGGTGCCCCCTTATCCTCTTGCCCTCAATCTTTCCCAGCATCAGGGTCTTTTTCAGTGAGTTGGCTCTCCGCATCAGGTGACTAAAGTATTGGAGCTTCGGTATCAGTCCTTCCATGAATATTCAGGGTTGGTTTCTTTTAGGATTGACTGGTTTGAACACCTTGCTGTCCAAGGGACTCTCAAGAGTCTTCTCCAGCACCACAATTTGAAAGCATCAATTCTTCAGTGCTCAGCCTTCTTTATGATCCAACTCTTACATCTGTACATGACTATTGGAAAAACCATAGCTTTGATTAGAAGGACCTTTGTCAACAAAGTGATGTCTTTGCTTTACAATATGCTGTCTAGGTTTGTCATAGGTTTTCTCTCAAGGAGTAAGGGTCTTATAATTTCATGGCTGCAGTCCCTGTCCACGCTGTTTTTTGAGCCCCAGAAAATAAAGTCTGTCACTGTTTCCATTGTTTCCCCATCTATTTGCTATGCAGTGATGGGACTGGATACCATGATCTTTGTTTTTGGAATATTAAGTTTTAAGCCACCTCTTCACTCTCTTTCACCTTCATCAAAAAGCTCTTCCATTCCTCTTCGCTTTCTGCCATCAGGATGTGTCATCTGCATATCTGAGGTTGTTAATATGTCTCCTGGCAATCTTTATTCCAGCTGTGATTCATCCAGCCTGGCATTTCACACAATGTACTCTGCATATAAGTTAAATAAGCAGGTGACAATATTCAGCCTTGACATACTCCTTTCCCAGTTTGGAACCAATCTGTTGTTCCATGTCTGGTTCTAACTGATGTGTTTTTCTCTTTCTTACTTCACTCTATATAAGAGGCTCTTAAAACATCCATTTTCCTAAGACTGATTCAAATTTTTCCTTTTTATGGCTAATATTCCATTGTATATGTGTGCCACAACTTCTTTGGTTTAGTATTGATAAATTCTTTTAATTTTTGCCTTTGTGAGAAGTCTTTTTCTCTTCTTCAATTCTGAATAATAACCTTGCTGGGTAATGTATCCTAGCTTGTATGTTTTTCCCTCTCAACACTTTATATTATGTCATGCCACTCCCTTCTGGCCTGCAACATTTCGCAGAAAATTCGTGGTGCTGTCTGTATGTGACTCCGTGATTTTCCCTTGCTGTTTGTATTTATTTATTGATTTTTTTCTTTTTTTAATTTATTTTTATTAGCTGGAGGCTAATTACTTTACAATATTGTAGTGGGTTTTGTCATACATTGACATGAATCAGCCATGGAGTTACATATATTCCCCATCCCGATCCCCCCTCCCACCTCCCTCTCTACCCGATCCCTCTGGGTCTTGCTGTTTTTAGAATTATCTCTTTAACTTTTCCATTTTAATTATAACATGTCCTGGTACAGATTTGTTTAGGTTCATCATGTTTGGTACTTCTATGCTTCCTGTACCTACAAATATGTTTCATTGTTTAGCTTTAAGAAACTTTCAGCCATGATCATCAAATACATTTTCTACCACTTTCTCTCTCTTCTCCTGGAACCCCTATAATGTTAGCATCCTTGATGTTCCAGTGTTTTGCTAAACAATCCTCATTTTTAAAAATTTGTTTTCTTTTTGCTGTTCTGATTCATAATTTTTATTATTCTATTTTCTAGATCACTCAGCTTTCTTCTGCATCACCTAGTCAGCTATTGATTCCTTTTAGTGTATCTTTTAAAAATGTCTGTTATTGTGTATTATTCAGTTGCATCTTTTAAAAATGTCTGTTATTGTTATTATTTAGTTCTTACTGGTTCATTTTTATATGTTATAGTTCCTTGTTAAAATTCTCACTGTGGCCACCCATTTTTTCCCTCAGGTTCAGTTAGCATTCTTATACTATTTCTTTGAACTCTTTACCTTGTAAATTATTTATCTCTGTTCGTTAGCTTTTTTTTTTTTCAAAGTTGTTTTTCTTTTCCTTTCATTTGAAACATGTTTCTCTGTCTTATTTTGTTTAACTTTCTCCATGTCTGTGAACTTGGGTGAGGCAGTTACCTATCCTGGTCATGAAAGAGTGTGCTCACATGAGCGCATCCCTAGTCAGTCCACCTGTGCCCGGTGGTGGGAGAGCTAGATCTGAAGGGAAAACGGCGTCATTGTCCCTTAGGTGTCTGCAGCGACCACCTTGATGGCAGGGCTGGAGATGAAGGAGCTAGAGCCAGAATCAGAAATGAGCTGAGGCTTCTCCTGTATTCAGCGTTGGTCACTGCCCCGTTGAGCGAAGTTTTGGGGTCCAGGGTGCTGGAACGGAAGCCCTTAGGGCTAAGTCTGAGCTGGTTCTACTCCCTCTAAGTTTGCACACTCTTCTTGGCAACTGCGGCCTCTATTCTAGTGGAGAATAGCACCTGAGCAAGAGAGGCGCCCGGTGAGGGCTGGGGTGTGCCCTGCGGTGGTCACAGGCGATGGGCAGGAGCTCAGGCATATTTTCAACCTGCTTCCTCGTTGTTGTTACTGGGAGCAAATACGTGTGTTTGCGTTCTTTAGGATCAGAGTTTAGATTTCCTTGAGGGCTCTGTTAAGTCTCACTGTTTTCGATATCAGCTGAGGAGACTTGTCCTGTTGTTTTCAGATCCCAGGACTGGGGTGTCCAATGGGGCTCAGACCCCCAGTCCTCATGGAGGATTTTTGAGCTCATAATATCCCCTCCTCTTCTGTGTCCCCTGCCAGGGATATGGGGCCCAAACCAATTGCTTTTCTCTTCCTACCTGACTCTGTATAGGTCTTTCTTTATAGCCGTGGCTGTAGAAGAGCCTTTCTGCCAGTCAGCAGATTGTTTTCAGCGACAGTTACTCCACATCTAGATGTATTTTTGCTGTGTTCATGGGTGAGGTGAGCTCAGCTTCCTCCCACTTTGCCATCTTGATCTCCCTCCTCTAATTTTGAGTATATTTTATTTGAGGTTTGTATCATCTTGGCTTTCACCATGAATATGAAACACTTTATGTATTTTGCTTATAGTCATAAGAATATATGAGCCAAAAAAGGGATTGCGTGTAGGTAGAGAAGTCTGTGTTAGACATGGAGATGAATCGCCCAGATTCCCCCTTAATAGTTTAAGAGTGCTCTCAGTACACAGCCTCCATCTGAAAGCTGTTTAGATTTTGCCTCAGCTGACCTGTTTGGGCCTTCTCCACCCAGTGACTGATGGTCTGTACCGTTTCAGCTCAGTTAGAGCAACTCTGACTCTGCTTCCATTGGATTCCCCTGAGGCTGCCATACCTCTGCCCTGCAACTCCACTTTTCCTACTGTGCAATCTTATTTTTCTCTTCTTTCCACAGATGTTGATCTCTAATAAATATTTTATATGCCAGACTTTATGTCAGTGTCTTTTATTCAGAGCTGAATCTGTAATATTAATAAAATACAAGAATTAAACATTCAAAGCCCTCTGGTACTTAGAAGTCAGGAATTTCAGGGCAAACCAGAAAAGAAGACAGCCAGGGAAGTGGGAAAAAAATCCAGAAAGATAATTCCTTATAAACTAAAAGATGATGGTCATGCAAAAAGTGGGGACATATCACCCATGTCAAAAGTTGTTGATAGAAGTGATTGGGAAGCAGGAGTGATCTCTGGTTTTAGTAACAGCAGGGATTACTTTCAGAAGAACAGTTTAGTGGAAGGGCAGAGCCAAAGGCTACCCAGTTGCTTGGAATAGTCTTCTTCCACTACTTCTTCCTTTTACCACTTGGAAACCTTCCTTACTTTCTTCAAGTATTGCCTTAAGTTTAGTCTTTGATAATACTTACAGTGGCCAACCTACTTAATCTCTCATGTTGCCCTTGCCTCTTACCCTATTCCCCATTACTTCTTTTCTCTCTCTCTTTTTAAACCAGGTTATTATGTCCTATGTATTTTGCTGATTTATTATGTTTACTGTGTGTTTATCCCTCCTGTCATAAGGTAAGCTCCATGAAGGCAAGGTTCTGTGTATATTGTTCATTGATGATTTTCTAGGATCAGAGCAGGTGTTCAATAAAATGAGTTAATAAATGCATTTATAATTCCTATGCATTTATAACAGAAATTCCTCCTTCAGCTTTTCCAAATTTACTTACAAAGCTCTATAAGCTCATCTTCTTCTATAATTCAATAGACACCTAATATATATTCATATTCAGTTCAGTTCAGTCACTTAGTCATGTCCAACTCTTTGTGACCACATGGACTGTGGCACACCAGGCTCCCTGTCCATATTTAATATTATTTTAAAGTAAAAAATGATTAATAACATGTATTTAATTCAAGAAATACTTATTATACAAATAAAGAAATATTTATTGATCAAATGGTGCTATGGGTTCTGTGTCTTATAATGGTAGTTTGCTTCCTTCTTTCTGTTTACAGTTGGCTATTAAAAAATGATGGGGCTTTCCAGGTGGCACTAGTGGTAAAGAACCTGCCAGCCAGTGTGGGAGACATGAGATGTGGGCTCGATCCCTGGGTCAGAAAGATCCCCTGGAGAAGGACATGGTGACCCACTCCAGTATTCTTGCCTAGAGAATCCCATGGACAGAGAAATCTGGTCCATAGGGTTTCAGAGTTGGACATGACTGAAGTGCCTTAGCACATAAAGAAATGACAATGAAAAAACATGTCCTATCTGATGGCGATTTTAATGGATTGGTAGTGATGATTTAGAAACTGCACTGAGGTTAGTTAGCACTGCCTCTAAGCTGTTGTGAGTGGAGTTTGGCCTCATGAGTGCCACATAAGTACTGTCTCTGAACTATGCTGTAAATTACATGAAATTAGATACCACCTTTATTTTGTCCACAATTCTATTCTCAGAAACTAGCATATAAGTAGTGTTTAATAATTATACTGAATAAATAAATACCACTTATCATGCCATGAATTGATATAATAGGATATTAGTAGAAAACTATTTTCACCTCCTTTTTTTTACTGAGGAACTGCTATCATAGATACATTACACACAAGCACAAATATGGCAAATCTCCATTTGCAGAATTTTCAGAGGAAAAAGCTAAAAACAAAATAAAACTTGACTTTTTAACCTTGTTACCCACTTCAAGATGTAGAAATGGGTGAGAGTGGGAAATGAGAAGAAAAGTACATTTCATGAAAGGCTTATCTCTGAAAAGATATGTACTCTGAAGAGCCATATAACATGTTGGCAGAAATATTATGAGGGGGATCCTGGGAGAACACTGGGAAAGAGTGAAAAGTTCAGGAAAATGGTGAAAGAGAGATCCTTCATATAGAACTACCAGCCATCCACTCTATAAAGACTTACATTGCTGGTTGCTGCATGGCACCTTAGATGGCTCCTTATAAACTCCTAACTGTCTTGATCTCTTAGCATATGCCTGATTGTTGAAATACTCACAAGTATTTTGTTTCCATAAATTTAGGATATGCATGGTTTCCATGCAGCATCATTTTCCTGACTTTTTGATCAAAGTGATTATATCAACTATCTCATAGCCTCTCTATCCCCTAAGTAGAAATCAAATCTCCTATAGAAGCTTTAACAAAGGAGGATGACCTATCTCTACTTAAAATGTTATTTTAACATTTGAATGTGTAATTGACGAAGATGTCTAGATAATTTTGCATTAATTTAGCATTCCAATAAACAGGCATTATTGTGCCTGTTACTGTAAGAACACTTATGCACAAATCGTGCTCTTCTCTTAGTTTGATTAATTAGCATTAACAAAGGGGAAGTAGGCATCACTGCCTGACAGTAAATTGAGTATTAAACATTGGATTTTAGACATTCTAACAAGTTGATCCTCAGTGAGGACTAGGGACTTTTCAGTGTATGGGATTAAGATCATCATTAAGATTATCACTTACTCTTCCACAAATTTCTCTCTATATCACTTACTCTTAGACAATATATGATGTAGAAGACTGAACAGCAATATAGTTGCTCCAAACTTTAAATTATTTTTTAACCAAATTTTTAGTATAAATCTTTAGTATAAATCTTCTTATAATATGGTTCTCATTTCAAAGTTAAGGAAAATCTTTATTAATTGAAGCCATGGCTCTGGGTTTCTGTTAATCAAAGTTTTACTGTATCTTCTTTCTAAATTCACCTTTGATGTTAATTAGAAATTTAATTTTTAATTCTCATACCTTTGTGACTATAACTATCCTCTTTAGATATTGATGCACTTTCAATTTTTAAGATATATCATTAAAAGATCATAAGCTGCAAAATATTATTCC
Organism: Odocoileus virginianus; assembly: GCF_023699985.2. NCBI lineage: Eukaryota > Metazoa > Chordata > Mammalia > Artiodactyla > Cervidae > Odocoileus > Odocoileus virginianus. The sequence continues at coordinate 3,944,874 of NC_069703.1, read as the reverse complement.
TTACATGGGAAAATCTCCTTAATGAAGGAAGGAAAACCTAAAGTAATATATGATAGTTATTAGTTAATAAGTAGTTTGGTTATAAGCAAATCTTAAAATAATGCAATATTCTAAATTTATTTTATTTTACTTTTGTACTTAATTGTCATGTGTCATACTAATTTTAGCTTTTCAAAATGTGTTCAAATTTCTTTACTAACTATCATTTCTGGTGTATCTTTGAAAAGACTCATTTGAACTTCAAACACCAAACTATGGCCATCAGTTGATCAAAGAGAATAGAAATCATGAAGTAAGTCAAATTATCCCTTCCCTTTATCTTCTGTTCGTCCATGCACTCCTTGATATTTAGTTTTTCATAATTATTCTGTGGAAGGGAAACTACTGACACATGGTCTCTGTCTAACTAATGGCATATTTTCTACTATAATAAACAACTTATCTGACCCATTTACTCCTACAGGAAAAAATTACATTATCCAGTGACTTTGGCATAACTTAGTGAATTTCTAAAGTGACCAGATAAAAAGCTTTTCTATCTATAAGGTAAATGCACTATAATCCCAGGATGGGCCTCATACAAGCTACAAAATTGTGCTAAATCACTTCAGTCATGTCTGACTCTTTGCAAACCTGTGGACTGTAGATTGCCAGGATCCTCTATTTCCCACAGGAGACACAGGTTTGTTCCCCTAGAGGAGGAAATGGCAATGAATATTAGTGCTGTGAACATTGGGGTTCATGTATCTTTCCAAATTAGAGTTTTCATCTTTTCTGGATATATGCCCGGGAGTAGGATTGCTGGATTGTATGGTGACTCAATTTTTGTTTTTTTAAGGGACCTCCATCTTGTTCTCCATTGTGACTGCACCAGTTTACATTCCCATTAACAGCACAAGAGGATTATCTTTTCTCCACACCGTCACCAGCATTTATTATTTGTAGACCTTGATGATAGCCATTCTGACAGATGTGAGGTGATACCTCGTTAATAGTTTGACTTGAGTTTCTCTAATAATTAACCATCTTGAGCATCTTTTTATGTGCCTATTAACTATCTGTATGTCTTTGGAGAAATGTCTATTTAGGTCTTCTGCAAAAAAAATTTTTTTTAATTTGGGTTTTTGTTTACTGATATTGAGCTATATGAACTGTTTGTATATTTTGGAAATTAACCCCTCATTGGTAACATCATTTACAAATATTTTCTTCTATTTTGTAGGTTGCCTTTTCATTTTGTTTATGGTTTCCTTTGTTGTGCCAGAGTTTTATGTTTAATTAGGTCTCATTGTTTATTTTTGCTTTATTTCCATTACTTTAGGAGATGGAGCCAAAATAATATTGCTGGAATTTATGTCAAAGAGTGTTCTGCCTATATTTTCCTCTAGGAGTTTTATAGTATCGGGTCTTAAATTTAGGTCTTTAATCCGTTTTGAGTTTATTTTTGTATATGGTGTTAGAGAATGTTTTAATTTCATTCTTTTACATGTAGCTGTCCAGTTTTTCCAGCACTGCTTATTGAAGAAACTTTTTCCATTGTATATTTTGTCTCCTTTGTCTTAGATTAATTGGCCACAAGTCCATGGGTTTATTTCTGGGCTTTATATCCTGTTCCATTGATCTATGTGTCTTTTTTTGTGCCAGTACAATACTGTTTTGATTATGTTAGTATATAGTGTAGTTTGAAGTCAGGGAGTCTGATTTCTCCAGCTCCACACTTCTTTCTTGAGATCGTTTGATCTATTCAGAGTCTTTTGTGTTTCCATACAGATTGTAAAACTGTCTGTTGTAGTTCTGTGAAAAATGCCATTAGTAACTTCATAGGTATTGTTTTGAATCTGTAGATTGCCTTGGGTAGTATGGTCATTTTTACAATATTGATTCTTCCAGTCCAAGGACACGCTATATCTTTAGATCTGTTTGTGTCATCTTCAATTTCTTTCACCAACATATTATAGTTTTCTGAGTACAGGTCATTTGCCTGTTTATGTAATTTTATTCCAGGTATTTTATTCTTTTTGATGTGATGGTAAATAGAATTGTTTTCTTCTTTTCTGTTTCTGATATTTTATTGCAAATATACATGAATGCAACATCTTCCTGTATATTAACTTATTATCCTGCAACTTTTCCAAGCTCATTGATGAGCTCTAGTAGTTTTCTCATGGTATATTTAGGATTTTGTATCTGTAGTATCAGGTCATCTACAAACAGTGACAGTTTTAATCCTTTTCCAGCTTGAATTCTTTTTATTTCTTTTCTTCTCTGATTGCCGTGGATAGGGCTTTTAAAGCTACGTTGATTAAAAGTGGCTAAGGTGACCATTCTTCTTTTATTCCTGATTTTAGAGAAAATGCTCTTAGCTTTTCACAGTTGAGTATGATATTAGCTATGGAACTGTCATTATATGGCCTTATTATGTCAAAGTATGTTTCCTCTATTCTCACCTCCTGGAGAGCTTCTATCATAATTGATATTCAGTTCAGTTCAGTGGCTCAGTTGTGTCTGACTCTTTGTAACTCCATGGACTACAGCACACCAGGCTTCCTTGCCCATCACCAACTCCCGGAGCTTACTCAAACTCATGTCCATTGAGTCAGTGACACCATCCAACCATCTCATCTCTGTCATCCCCTTCTCCTCCCGCCTTCAATCTTTCCCAGCATCAGGGTCTTTTCCATTGAGTCCATTCTTTGCATCAGGTGGTCAAAGTATTGGAGTTTTAGCTTCAGCATCAGTCCTTCCAATGAATATTCAGGACCAATTTCCATTAGGATAGACTGGTTTGATCTCCCTGCAGTCCAAGGGACTCTCAAGAGTCTTCTCCAACACCACAGTTCAAAAGCATCAATTCTTCTTTCTTTATAGTCCAAATCTCACATCCATACATGACTATTGGAAAAACCATAGCTTTGACTAGACAGACATTTGTTGGCAAAGTAATGCCTCTGTTTTTTAATATGCTATCTAGGTTGGTCATAGCTTTTCTTCCAAGGAGCAAGTGTCTTTTAATTTCATGGCTGCAGTCAACATCTGCACTGATTTTGGAGTTCAAAATAAATAAATAAATAAATAAAGTCTGTCACTGTTCCATTTCCCCCCCTCTATTTGCCATGAAGTGATGGGACCGGATGCCTTCATCTTAGTTTTCTGAATGTTATGTTTTAAGACAGCTTTTTCACTCTCCTCTTTGACTTTCATCAAGAGACTCTTTAGTTCTTCTTTGCTTTCTGCCATAAGGGTGGTGTCATCTGCATATCTGAGGTTATTGATATTTCTCCCAGCAATCTTGATTCCAGCTTGTGCTTCATCCAGCCCAGCAATTGATGTTGAAATTAACCAAAAGATTTCTCTGCATCTATTGAACTGATCATATGGTTTTTATTCTTTAAGCTGTTATGTCATGTATTTCATTGGCTAATTTGCAAATATTGAAAAACCCTTGCATCCATCAGATAAATTTGACTAGATGATGGTTTATGATCCTTTTAATATATTGTTTGATTCAGTTTTCTAGTATTTTGTTGAGAATTTTTGTTGTGTCTATTTCATCAGTGATATCAGCCTGTAATTTTCCAGCCTAATTTAACCAATAATAATACATAAAATTTCAAAAGGTTTCTTAAAAGAAAAATGTTTTCCCATTAACATCATTTTGTGGATAGCTTCTGAAAGCAATACTCATTTCAAAAGTAGAAATGCAAGACTGATATTTCAATACCACTATTTATAAAATGCATACCTTATATATATATATATATATATGTATGTATGTATGCATATACAAATACATATATACACACACCTATATATATATAGTCATATAAATAGGGTGAAAGATTACTCTTAAATAATCTGAATACTGGGAAAAATCTTTAAATCAAATTTAAATATTAACGTTAAAGTCACATACAGTGAATTAATATTTTTGTCAGGTAGTCACTCAACCTATATTTGATTTTCAATGGGTTCTATATTTAAGTCAATACTTTGCCTACAAAGTTCTGTCTAGTCAAAGCTATGGTTTTTCCAGTAGTCAAGAATGGATGTGAGTTGGACTATAAAGAAAGTTGAATGCCGAAGAACTGATGCTTTTGAACTGTGGTGTTGGAGAAGACTCTTGAGAGTCCCTTGGACTGCAAGGAGATCCAACAAGTCCATCCTAAAGGAGATCAGTCCTGGGTGTTCATTGGAAGGACTGATGTTGAAGCTGAATCTCCAATACTTTGGCCAGCTCATGCGAAGAGCTGACTCTTTGGAAAAGACTCTGAGGCTGGGAAAGATTGAAAGCAGGAGGAGAAGGGGATGCCAGAAGATGAGATGGTTGAATGGCATCACCGACTCAATGGACATCAGTATGAGTAAGCTCTGGGTGTTGGTGATGGACAGGGATTTCTGGAGTGCTGCAGTCCATGGGGTCACAATGAGTTGGACATGACTGAGTGACTGAACTGAACTGTTATTCAAGACTACTGATTTTATCTTGAATTGAGTCTATTAGTAAACCAAATTGATGGTTACTTTTTTTTTCAATCTGAAACATGTGAATGTACTCAAATAGCCTAATAACAATTCACTGGTAACTGAGTGAATCCATGTAAATAGTTCAGCACCTAAGTGTGTTTAAACATTGATTATCATAAGAAATGATATAGGTCATAGAGGATCAAGAAGAAAACATGAATTTTCAATTTCATATGATTCACAGATCATTAATTGTCACTTTAAAAGCACTCAAGATCTTGAGCAAAACAACATTTAGCACCACCCCAGTGCCAGTTCCAGCTGCAGCTGCATTCTAGACAGATTGGGGGTGTGTCAGCAATGCTTAACGTTCAGCTGTTCACCACAGCCCACTGCCAAGATGAAGGGTCCTCTACCACACACAGCATCTCTGTATTGTTTGCTAATATACATGAGCAATAAGCATGCAGTGTATGTATCTAAGGTTAGAAAAATTAAAATGCTTTTATTCTCTTGAATAAAGTTTATGTGACTTGCATTCAATTTTATCATCAAAATTTTAGTTGGAGGACTATAAAGGATGTATCTCCATGTAAGTATAATGAACTTGTTCACTATGTTTGCTTCATTCTTTTACACAGAAATTCACACTTACTATTTATTGTTGTTTTTTTTGTCTTGTTTTATATACTATGTTGATTCAATTGATGAATTAGTCTTATTCAGAAAAAAAAGGCAATGGGGATTCCTTTAAATTTAATTTGTCCTTTTTCCCTATCACCCCATCACTTTGTTTTTCTTCTAAGCTAATTAATTTTAATCCTTAGCTTATATAACAGTATCTTCAAAAGATAAAACTTGAAATAACAATATATCCTAAACATCTGTTAGGGAATTTATTGTAGCATTGAAAGATGGGCAGTACATAGAAGTAGTTGTTTCATTCTTGAAAATGACTCCACAGAATAGTATCTGCACCCTTACCCCTCTTTCCTAGAAAATTGTTATAACCTTGATTTTGACTTTCTAAAAAACAGTTTGTTGCATACAAGTTCAATACAAGCATTGTTGTACCAAGCTTTAATATCTTGGTAAAAAACTGCTCACTTTTGACTTTCAGGCAACACTTTAAAAAAGATACGGGGCAGCCAAGTATGTAATTTTCTCTTACTGTTTCTGTCTATTGCATATTAGAATTTTGCAGGCTAGAATAGGATTGTGTCCAGTTGAACTCAGAAAATAAAGGAATAAAAACAAACTAGTTTTTAATATTCCAAAATACTTAAGTGGAAAAATGACTTTTGATATACAGCTCTTTATAATATGGAAGAAAGTATAGTTTTCTATTATTAGATTAATATTAAAAGAATGTTCCATGCCAGTGACAATGATTATTCCATTGGATATTCATAAAATTATTTAAACAAGAAGAGCCATTTAAATGTACAGTTTAATATGGAGCTTATGTCCCATATATAGAAAATAAAATACATCAAAAATTTATTTTTTTTAGAGATGACAATAAGAGATAATGAATAGTGACTATGTAACTGATAAATTTTCTCAACTGGGGAATATTTCAAGTTGTGATTTAACTCACTGAATCATGAAATGGCTCACAGCGAAGTAACTAGAGTTTTGTTGATTAATGTGCTAGTATTTGTATGGCAAGATGAAAAATTAATGGGGAGAGACAGACCGTTATATGAGCTAGCAAATCTAATCCAGTCCTGAACATTAGATGAAAAGATTGAATAATCAAATAACAAATCATTCCACAAAAGACTCATTTCCATGTCTTTTGTATAAGCCAATAAACGATTTTTACATAAATGTAAAAAATACTATTTCACTAGTTTTATTTTAAACCAAGGCCAACCTGGACTTGCTTTCATGGCAAAAAATCTTCAAGTCTATTACTTACCAGTCTATGGCCCACTGGTTTCTGTTCTAGTCAAGATTTCACGGTTGTGACTGGCATGTAATTGGCTGTTTATCTATAAGTTCACATACTGGGTTTGGTGATGTGTGCGTGATACTTTCAGTGTATCTGAGATAAAGTGTTATTTTTCTGTACTAAGATTCATTGTTTTTAGAGTAGAACACCTGTGGTGGGGGATAGTCAGGGCATCCTGGGTTTTGAAAAAAGTCATTGGAAACTAAATTACAGGGAAATATTAGTTCCTGTGAAAGTTTATGTGTTTCTTAGTTAAAGTCTCTGTAGATAGCTATGATTTCTATTCTCATCTTTTATGGGCCATCTTTTAAATAAAATCTCTGCTATCACTACTTATAAGATTTCAGAGAAATGTTTTTGAATTTTAGAGTGAGTGAAAATAAAGAATATTGTTGTATCTTGATTAAAGTGAGATATTAAAGCGTTCTTTTCAAACCTTTGTTCTAAAGCAGGAGAAAGACAGGGTTTGCTATTAAAACTCAGATGATCAGAAGATATTTATACTACTTATTCTGCCTCCTGTGTGTGTATATGTGTGTGTGTGTGTGTGTGTGTGTGTGTGTGTGTGTGGTGTTTGTGTTTGCTCACTAAGCTCATATATCCAGGGCTTCTCTTGCTCAGTCACTAAAAAGGATATATTCTGTTTCCACTTAATTGTTATGAGTTGTAAAGAACCCTCATGCAGGAGACGTAAGAGACATAGATTTGATCCCTGGGTTGGGAGGATACCCTGGAGAAGGGCATGGCAACACACACCAGTATTCTTGCCTGGAAAACCCTATGGACAGAGGAGCCTATGGTGGGCTACCAGTCCATAGGGTCACAAAGAATCAGACAGGACTAAAGCAACTTAGCACACACACAAGATGAATCAGAGAAAACTCTTTTATTTCCTTCTTCCAAAATGCCCAACCATTATATTTTTAAGTATGGAAATTTACAATATATTATAGACATTTCTATTCTTAATAAGAACTGAGTGTCCTATTTCAGATACACATTCTTTTTGACCTGTCTTTTTGGAAGAAATTACATAAATAAGCAAGGTAGCATTTGGATTGTTTTATCTTTGAAATGTACTGTGCCTTAATAATCTTGAATTGTGTTGTTGAACTCTCATTGCACTTTTATGTTTTCCTAGGTTAAGCAATTATTTTAGAGAGCAAAATAAATCTATATAGCTTGAGTTCATTCAGATCAGTGCTCTCGTATTGCTTTCTTTTACTTTTTCTTGGCAATTTTCACCTTTTTTTGATATATGGGACACATTTTATCTTGGTTTGAAGCTATTTGTGGAGATATGCATCTCCTTCTCCCACCGAATAGTAGGACAAAGATGATTATTTTTCCATTCTTTTGTGAAAATTACCTGCCATTTAGTTCACATTGTCTATTTATCTTTGTTACCTTCTTTGCTTGCAGTTGATGACCAACAAAAGGCAAGGTCCCTTTTCTCCTGTGTTGCCTATTTCTGTCAACACAAGTAAACCACTACAGTATAACATCTCAAATTTATCTTTCTATCCTTCATTGTTCAAATTCTTCTAAGTTATATGCTCCTTTTTATGTGTAGTGCTTTTCCTGCTACCCACAGTTTAAGGTTAAATATGTGTTGATTCTTTGTTAAAACTCATAGTCCTGTAACCTGAAGCCACTGTAGCCACTGAATTCACTGTGTATCTGAATAACATGGGCAATGATAGCCTACTACTTGGTATTTTTTTCTTAACACATCTCACTTTCAGATTGAGCGTCTCTTTTTTGAATTACTGTAGAACATGGTTTCTATCTACTTGAAGAAAAATTTCATATCTTACTTTTCTTTAAATGCTTCACACTGCTTAAGCACAAAATATGCACCCCTTAAATCATTTTTGCATAAATGATTGATTAGAACAAGCCAGTATGATGGTGAAGCGTTTTTTAAAATATTGCCTGGGATCTTCACTTCACTGTGTATGCTCAGGGGTCATTCAGACAATCACTGAGGTTTTGAACAATATTAAGTAAAGAGATAAATATATTTCTACATCATGACTGTTCACCACTTACTTTTCTGGAATACAATTTTTCCCTTATCTACAAGAGACTAAGGAAATAATGTGAATACCCTGAGACCAGCTTTCTTATCCCTACAACTATTATAAAAGTACCTTAGACCTAGCAGAGATGGGGGTCAGAAAAGACCTAATAAGAGGTAGAAAAAAAGACTTAAGGCACTATGACCAAATAGGCTTTGATTCTAATGCATGTGTCTGTACTAAAACTATATACTTCTCTTGTTATGATTGAGTTTAATTAACATATTGGTCCAATTTTTAACTACAGGTCAGGGCAGGGCATTTTTGAAATTTTTTTTGGTTTGAAATTGTTAGATAATTTAGTTTACATTTTTTCTTGGCATTTTGATTCTTATTAAGAGATACACTAAGGAAAAGGGAGTACTTACTAAACTTTCTGTTGGAGAGAGAAAATAATCTCAACTCTACAATGAATTAGAATTGTTATCATGATTGGCCTCTTAAATTTTTCTCAATTCCTTAAAGATAGAAATAAGATAATCATGTTAATTTTGCACAATTAAATAGAATAACTATCATGAAAGTACCTAGAATAAAGGAATATGAAATATAGAGCACTCTTTCTTCCTTTCCTCCTTTGTCTTTTCATTCTTTTATTTATTTTTTTTGGCCTTCTTTATTTCTACTTGTTTTTGCCTTTAAGCCCTCCTTCCTTTACTCCCTGCTGCTGTTGCTTTACTTTGGATCTTTTAGTGGATTTCTTCTTTTTTTTTTTTTTTAAAGTCATACTATATATGCCCATAGATGCATAAAATTTTTACATATATTTTCATAATGTGAAGAATGGAATCATGACCTTATTTACCCTTAAATAGCTAAAAAACCTCTTAATTAAGTTGGTTTAATGAAATTAAAAGCTTAAAAATGAAACTCAAATATAAACTCTACAGCTAAATTATATTTATATTTTGTCTTTATTTTCCAAAGATATTATACTGAAACAAGTGTTCTTAAGTGTATAGTAAAATTAGTGATTGCATTAATACCTAACTCAAATTACAAATAGCACATTTAGTCAATAATGTCTAACTATGATCACAATAGAGTAAGTCTAAAGGAACTATAATTATACCATGGGTGCAATGAAACCTTTATATTGCTACAACATTTTAGTGTTCTTATTAGGATACATTGTCATCATTGGCTGTCCATTGAAATGTAGTGATTTTTCTCTAGTGCAGATTAATTAGAATGGTGTTTGCATATAGTTTTTAAATTTTTAAAATAATACACAGTTTCTATGAGTTATTCACAATAATATAGGATAACCCTTTCTAAGTCAACATTCTTAACCTGTTTTTGAAGTATGCTGTAGACGAATACATGTTGATATTGAAAGAAGGCATTTTAGGAGGAATATAGAGCTTAAAAAAAGGAACACAAAAATGAAATTATGGTCTTTGTGTGAATAATGCTGAATTAGGCGAAAAGATAACGATATGGAATAATGGACTGGTTCAAATTGGGAAAGGAGTACATCAAGGCTGTATATTTTCACCCTGATATGCGGAGTACATCATGTTAAATGCTGGGTTGGATGGCTTGCAAGCTGGAGTCCAGATTGTTGAGAGAAATATCAACAATGTCAGATATGCAGATGATATCACTTTAATGGCAGAAAGTGAAGAGGAACTAAAGAGCCTCTTGATGAAGGTGAAAGAGGAGAGTGAAAAAGCTGACTTAAATTCAACATTCAAAAAACAAAGATCATGGCATCTGGTCCCACAACTTCATGGAAAATATATGGGGAAAAAGTGGAAACAGTAACAGATTTAATTTTATTGGACTTCAAAAATCACTGCAGATGGTGACTGTAGCCACAAAATGAAGATTCTCCTTGGAAAAAAAGCTATGACCAAACTAGATAGTGTATTAAAAACCAGAGACAGCACTTTGCTGACAAATGTCTGTATAGTCAAAGCTATGGTTTTTCCAGTAGTCATGTATGGATGTGAGATTTGAACCATAAAGAAGGCTGAGCACCAAAGAAATACTGCTTTTGAACTCTGGTGCTGGAGAAGACTCTTGCAAATCCCTTGGACAGCAAGGAAATCAAACCAGTCAATCTTAAAGAAGATCAACTCTGAATATTCATTGCAAGGACTGATGCTTAAGCTCCAATATGTTGTCCACCTGATGCTGACTTATTGGAAAAGACTCTGATGCTGGAAAAATATTGAGGGCAACAGGAGAGGGGTTGACAGAGGATTAGATGATTGGACGACATCACTGACTCAGTGAGCATGAGCTTGAGCCAATACCGGGAGATAATGAAGACAAGGAAGCCTGGCACGCTGCAGCTCGTGGGGTCGCAAGAACTGGACACGACTTAGCAACTGAACAACAATTGAGTGGAGATAAATCATGAACTCTATCCTTCCTTTCAAATTGTTAGATTCTGAGTATTAAATGAATGTCAAGGAGTAGTATATAAGCATGGATACAATATAAAAGTCAAAGTTTTGAAATGAAGAACATCTGTCCCATTCTCAGTGTCCTGGACTCCTACATAAACATGGACCTTATGAGAGAGACAGGATTCTAATAGCAGAATTAGTGAATGTCTAGTCCACCTTATTCATTTGACAAATGTGTCAAGTGAATAAAAACAATGAGTTATAAACACTTTCCGAGGTTGGCCTGTGTCCATCTCTCCAATTTTTAAGTTGGGACCTAGGTGTAATTTAACTTTGAATTTTCTTCTGTTACACTATTCTAAGTTACAATTACTTTATAACTGATAATTTTTAATTTAACCTATTTGAACATGGTTAATGTTCTTAATATGTAAAGCTGTATTATACTGTGGAGATGTTAGGGTTTCTATATATAGTATCATGTCAACTGCAAATAATGACAGTTTCACTGGTTCCTTTCTAAGTAGGATGCCTTTTCTTTCTTTTTCTTGTCTGATTTCTGTAGCTAGGACTTACAATACTATGTCAAATAGAAGTGGTGACCCTTCTGGGTATCTTGTCTTGTTCCTGAATTTAGAGGAAAGTCTTTTAGCATTTGACCATTAAGTATAATATTAGCTGTTCATTTGTCATAAATATTCTTTATTTTGTTTAGATATGTTACATGTGTATTCACTTTAATTAAAGTTTTTATTATGTACTGAATTTTGACACATTTTTTTCAACTTCTATTTAGAGGATTGTATGATTTATACCTTTTCTCTTGTTAATGTGGTATATCACATTAATTGATTTGCTAGTGTTGAACTCTCCTTGCATCTCTGAAATAGTTCCAGCTTGATTATGTTGTGTGATCCTTTTTATATATTGTTGGATTTGGATCATGTGCTCTGCTCTGCTCTGCTCAGTCACTCAGTCATGTCCAACTCTTTGCGATCCCATGGACTGCAGCCACCAGGCTTCTCTGTCCATGGAATTCTCCAGGCAAGAATACTATAATAGGTTGTTATTTCCTACCCCAGGGCTCAAACCCGTGTCTCTTGCATCTTCTGTGTTGGCAGGAAGATTCTTTATCATTCTTCCACCTGGGAAGTCCAGAATTTGGTTTACTAGTGTTTTATTAATTGTTTTTTGCAACTGTATTCATTAGTGGTATAACCCTGTAACTTTCATTTTCTGTAATGCCTTTGATTTTGGTGTCTGGGAAAAGGTAGCCTTGTAGAATGAATTTGTGATTTTTTTCCCTCCTCTTCGACTTCTTGGAATAGTTTGAGAAGAATAGGTATTATCTTTATATGTTTGATAGTTTCCCCTGTGAAGAAGTTCGTTCTAGAACTTTTGTTGCTGGAGATTTTTTTAAGTTCAACTTTACTCATGATCAGTCCATTGAAATTGTCTGTTTCTTCTTGAGTTAGTATTGACAGGTTGTATATTTCTAGACATTTGTCCATTCCTTCTAGGTTGTTTGGTCTGGTGGCATATAACTCTTTGTGGCATTCAACTATGATATTTTGTCTCTGAAATATCAACTGTTATTTCTCCTATTCATTTCTTATTTTGTTTTTGGGTTCTCTCTCTTTTCTTCTTGGTGAGTGTGGCTGAAGATTTATCAGTTTTGTTTATCTTTTCAAATAAACAACTCTTAATGTCATTGATATTTTCTTTTTTTTTTAAGTCTCTATCTTATATATTTTCTATTTGACCTTTGATCATTGATGTAAATGGGATGTTAAACTCCCCGACTACCATTGCATTATTGCCAACTTAGCCCTTTATGTCTATTACTACTATATATATTGATATATCTGTATCAGTTCTGTTCAGTCGCTCAGTCGTGTCTGACTCTTTATGACCCCATGAATCGCAGCATGCCAGGCCTCTGTATCCATCACAAACTCCTGGAGTTTACTTAAACTCATGTCCATCAAGTCAGTGATGCCATCCAGCCATCTCATTCTCTGTTGTCCCCTTCTCCTCCTGCCCCCAATCCCTCCCAGGATCAGGGCCTTTTCCAATGAGTCAACTCTTCACATGAGGTGGCCAAAGTACTGGAGTTTCAGCTTCAGCATCAGTCCTTCCAATGAACACCCAGGACTGATCTCCTTCAGGATGGACTGGTTGGATCTCCTTGCAGTCCAAGGGACTCTCAAGAGTCTTCTCCAACACCACAGTTCAAAATCATCAATTTTTCAGCACTCAGCTTTCTTCACAGTCCAACTCTCACATCCATACATGACCACTGGAAAAACCATAGCCTTGACCAGATGGACCTTTGTTGGCAATGTAATGTCTTTGCTTTTCAATATGCTATCCAGGTTGGTCATAACTTTCCTTCCAAGAGTAAGTGTCTTTTAATTTCATGGCTGCAGTCACCATCTGCAATGATTTTGAAGCCCCCAAAAATAAAGTCTGACGCTGTTTAAACTGTTTGCCCATCTATTTCCTATGAGGTGATATATCTGTATATAGATATTTAAATGCTCCTGGATTGGGTACATGTACATCAATAGATGTGTATCCTGTTCTTTTATTATCCCTTTATCATTTTATGATGCATTCTTTTTTGTTATAGCCTTTGTTCTAATGTCTGTTTTGTCTGATATTAATATTACTGCCCACTTTCTTGCCATTTATGTTTGCATGCAATATTTTTTTCTTATCCTCTCACTTTCAGTCCGTGTATGTCTGTGGATTTGAAGTAAATCTCTTGTAGGCGGCATATTTGTTTTGTGTGCTTGCTTGTGGACTGTAGCCCACCAGGCCCCTCTGTCTGTGTGATTTCCCAGGCAAGAACACTGGAGTGGATTGCCATTTCCTTTATCAGGGATCTTCCTGACATAGGAATTGAACCTGCATCTCCTGCATTGCAAGCAGATTCTTTATCACTGAGCCAGTTGGGAAGCCCTCAGGCAGGATATAGATGAGTCTTATATTTTCATCCAATTACTCATGTTTTGACTGGAGAATTTAGTCCATTTACATAACTTTTGTCCAGTTTGTTTTTCTAGTTCTTTTGCATTAATTTCTTCTTTTTGTTTCTTCCATTGTGGGTTGGTGATATTGTTTAGTAGTATGCTTTTGTTCCTTTGTTTTTATTTTCTGTGTATCTATTGCAATTTTTTGATATATGGTTACTATGGAATAGCCAGGAGAGGTAAGAAAGCCTTCCTCAGCGATCAATGCAAAGAAATAGAGGAAAACAACAGAATGGGAAAGAATAGAGATCTTTTCAAGAAAATTAGAGACATCAAGGGAACATTTCAGGCGAAGATGGTTTGATAAAGGACAGATATGGTATGGACCTAACAGAAGTAGAGGATATTAAGAAGAAGTGGCAAGAATACACAGAAGAACTGTACAAAAAAAATCTTCACGACCCAGATAATCACAATGGTGTGATCACTCACCTAGAGCCAGACATCCTGGAATGCTAAGTCAAATGGTCCTTAGAAAGCATCACTACGAACAAAGCTAGTGGAGGTGATGGAATTCCAGTTGAGCTATTTCAAATCCTGAAAGATGATGCTGTGAAAGTGCTGCACTCAATATGTCAGCAAATTTGGAAAACTCAGCAGTGGCCACAGGACTGGAAAATGTCAGTTTTCATTCCAATCCCAAAGAAAGGCAATGTCAAAGAATGCTCAAACTACTGCACAATTGCACTCATCTTACATGCTAGTAAAGTAATGCTCAAAATTCTCCAAGCCAGGCTTCAGCAATACATGAACCATGAACTTCCAGATGTTCAAGCTGGTTTTCGAAAAGGCAAAGGAACCAGAGATCAAATTGCCAATATCTGCTGGATCATCAAAAAAGCAAGAGAGTTTCAGAAAAACATCTATTTCTGCTTTATTGACTATGCCAAAGCCTTAGACTGTGTGGATCACAATAAACTGTGGAAAATTCTGAAAGAGATGGGCATACCAGATCACCTGACCTGCATCCAGAGAAACCTGTATGCAGGTCAGAAAGCAACAGTTAGAACTGGACATGGAACAACAGACTGGTTCCAAATAGGAAAAGGAGTACGTAAGGCTGTATATTGTCACCCTGCTTATTTAACTTATATGCAGAGTACATCATGAGAAACGCTGGGCTGGAAGAAGCACAAGCTGGAATCAAGATGGCCAGGAGAAATATCAATAATCTCATATATGAAGATGACACCACCCTTATGGCAGAGAGTGAAGAGGAACTAAACAGCCTCTTGATGAAAGTGAAAGAGGAGAGTGAAAAAATTGGCTGAAAGCTCAACATTCAGAAAACTAAGATCATGGCATCTGGTCCCATCACCACATGGGAAATAGATGGGGAGACAGTGAAAACAGTGTCAGACTTTATTTTGGGTGGCTCCAAAATCACTGCAGATGGTTACTGCATGCATGAAATTAAAAGACCCTTATTCCTTGGATGGAAGGTTATGACCAACATAGATAGCATAATAAAAAGCAGAGACATTACTTTGCCAACAAATGTCTGTCTGGTCAAGACTATGGTTTTTGCAGTGGTCATGTATGGATGTGAGAGTTGGACTGTGAAGAAAGCTGAGTGCTGAAAAATTGATGCTTTTGAACTGTGGTGCTGGAGAAGACTCTTGAGAGTCCCTTGGACTGCAAGGAGATCCAACCAATCCCTCCTAAAGGAGATCAGTCTTGGGTAGTCATTGGAAGGACTGATGCTGAAGCTGAAACTCCATTACTTTGGCCACCTCATGCGGAGAGTTGACTCTTTGGAAAAGACCCTGATCCTGGGAGGGATTGGGGGCAGGAGGAGAAGGGGACGACAGAGGATGAAATGGCTGGATGGCATCACCGATTCAATGAACATGAGTTTGAGTAAACTCCAGGAGTTTGTGATGGACACAGAGGCCTGGCGTGCTGCGATTCACGCAAAGAGTTGGACACGACTGAGCGACTGAACTGAATTGAACTGATACAACTTTAGTTTTTAATACTCATGCTAGTTTACTTAAGTGATTGGTCCTCAGCCTTAATAGCCTCCCTATATATGTAACTCTGGGCTTCCAGGTGTATTAGTAGTAAAGAACTCGCCCGCCAATGAAGGAGAAGTAAGAGATGTGCATATGATGCTGTATCTGGAAGATCTCCTGGAGGAGGGCATAGCAACCCACTCCAGTATTCTTGCCTTTTGAATCCCAAGGACAGTGGGGCCTGGTGGACTATAGACCATGGGGTCACAAAGACTTGGAAGTGACTAAGCCACTCAGCACACATGCATGCATGTTTCTGAAATTTCAGTAGTCTATGTCTATTCACAATATTGGTCACTGAAAAGAATTTTGATAAGAAGAGATTTGTATGTGACATCTATTGTCATCTTGTGCAAGATATAGACTCTTATGCCATATTGTGTTTTAAAATTCTGCTATAAAATGCCTTCTTATTTTTTTTTCATTTATTTTTATTAGTTGGAGGCTAATTACTTTACATCATTGCAGTGGTTTTTGTCATACATTGAAATGAATTAGCCATGGATTTACATATATTCCCCATCCCGGTCCCCCCTCCCACCTCCCTCTCCACCTGATCCCTCTGGGTCTTCCCAGTGCACCAGGCCCGAGCACTTGTCTCATGCATCCAACCTGGGCTGGTGATCTGTTTCACCCCAGATAATATACATGTTTCGACGCTGTTCTCTTGAAACATCCCACCCTCGCCTTCTCCCACAGAGTCCACAAGTCTGTTCTATACATCTGAGTCTCTTTTTCTGTTTTGCATATAGGGTTATCATTGCCTTCTTATTTGAAGGATTTAAAGTGACTAGAACATAGCTCTTTAAAAATCTAGTTCTATATGGTTAGGAAGGAAAAAAGTGTTCAAATTCATGATTTGTTAACTCATTTTTATGAAATTAAGAAGAAATTTTTTTAAAAAAAGTTAATAAGAATTTCTATTATGTTATAGAACTGTATCCACACAAAAGTGATTTGCTCGATGTATTTTTTGAACCCTATATGCAAATAGCCAACATTTCTTCATCACAAATGTTACAATATATAATTTGAAATTCTCCTAGTGTGTAAGTAGGAAATTTAGTAAACAAGAACAAAAACATATTTCACTGAACTTCTATCCTATTTGACTCTCATATAAATTGTGACAAAAAAGCAAATTCAACAGTGTGATTCAGAGACTCTACTTTAACTACCTGAATTCATTTCAAATGAAAATGAAAATGGAATATTCCTTTAGTCAATTTGCTAATATTTGCAGTGCTATGTGGGCTTCCCTTGTGGCTCATTTAGTAAAGAATCCGCCTGCAATGCACAAGACCTGGGTTCAATCCCTGGGTTTGGAAGATCCCCTGGAGAAGAGAAAGGCTATCCACTCCAACATTCTGGCCCAGAGAAGTCCATGGGGTAGCAAAGAGTCGGACACAACTGAGCAACTTTCATTTTTACTTTCAGTTTCACAGTGCTATGTAATATCTCAATTGACAATTCTTTTTATTTCTGTTTTTATGGTGGAACCACAGCTTAAACACATGCTAATAATTTGGAGTTTTCTAAATTAGTTCTAATAGAAGGCTAAACAATACATGGTTATGTGGACAAGCAAATTAGTAAATAAAATACAATTCAGAAAACAGGAGATTAAATTTAAGGACTATTTTTTTTCAGACTTTCTATTTTCCTACTTTGTTCCTCACATCCTTACACATACACTGGCCTTCAGTCAATGAGGCTTAGAGGGATTTCTTAGATGAAAAAGAGATCTACGCATTAGCTTTAATTTTATGTCTAGCACTCACCGATCTCCAGAATAAATATTAACTCCTTTGGAGATGACAAGCATATGAAAGAAAACCTTGTATTATGTACTCACACAGTTTTTAATGAGACTGTGTGAAAAATTAGAAACACCTCACATTGCAGAATGATAGGCATATTTATATCAGTTTTCTTGGGAGAATTTCTCCTTTTAAAGTTGTAGTTGTTTAGGTTTTAGTTATTATTCCTGAAATTCATAGACAAAGTTTAAATTTCACCCAATTAGTACATATACATAACAGCATATATTTTGTGCAAATATTTTTGTAGTTACTATTTTCTGGCATCAAGCAACAAAATAATGTAAATCTTGCCTTCTGCCTCCATGGTATGCAAATACCTTGTGCAAATGTTCTTATATACACAAACACAAACAGACTGAGATGATGAGAATGTGTTTTTGTAGTTTATTTCAGTCAATATTCTATTTTATTAAAATTAACATAAACACTATATCAGTAATTAATGAACTTTCTGAATAGTAGTTCAGTTGCTCAGTCATATCTGACTCTTTTTGACCCCATGGGCTACAGCATGCCAGGCATCCCTGTCCATCACCAACTTCCGGAAACTACTCAAACTCGTGTCTATCGTGTCAGTGATGCCATCCAACCATCTCATCCTCTGTTGTCCCCTTCTCCTCCTGCCTTCAATCTTTCCCAGCATCAGGGTCTTTTCCAGTGAGTTGGTTCCTCGCACCAGGTGGCCAAAGTATTGGAATTTCAGCTTCAGCATCAGTCCTTTCAATGAATATTCAGGACTGATTTCCTTTAGGATTGACTGGTTTGATCTCCCTGCAGTCCAAGGGACTCTCAAGAGTCTTCTCCAACACCATAGTTCAAAAGCATCAGTTCTTTGGCACTGAACTTTCTTTATAGTCCAAATCTCACATCCATACATAACTACTGGAAAAACAATAGCTTTGATTAGACAGACCTTTGTTGGCCAAGTAATGTTCTGCTTTTTAATATGCTGTCTAGTTTGGTCATAACTTTTCTCCCAAGGGTCAAGCGTCTTTTAATTTCATGGCTGCAGTCACCATCTGCAGTGATTTTGAAGCCCCCTAAAATAAAATCTGTCACTGTTTCCACTGTTTCCCTACCTATTTGCCATGAAGAGATGGGACCGGATGCCATGATTTTAGTTTCCTGATTGTTGAGTTTTTAGCCAACTTTTATACCCTCCACTTTGACTTTCATCAAGAGGCTCTTCATTTCTTCTTCACTTTCTGCCATAAGGGTGATGTCATCTGCGTATCTGAGGTTATTGGTATTTCTCCCAGCAATCTTGATTCCAGCTTGTGCTTCATTCAGCCTAACATTTCTCATGATGTACTCAGCATATAAGTTAAATAAGCAGGGGACAATATACAGCCTTGATGTACTCCTTTTCCTATTTGAAACCAGTCTGTTGTTCCATGTCTAGTTCTAACTGCTGCTTCTTCACTTGTATAATAGATTTCTCAGGAGGCCGGTCAGGTGGTCTGGTATTCCCATTTCTTTAAGAATTTTCCACAGTTTGTTGTGATCCACACAGTCAAAGGAATAGTCAATAAAGCAGAAATAGATGTTTTTCTGAAACTCTCTTGCTTTTTTGATGATCCAGCAGATGTTGGCAATTTGATCTCTGGTTCCTATGTCTTTTCTAAATCCAGCTTGAACATTTGGAAGTTCACAGTTCATGTACTGTTGAAACCTGGCTTGGAGAATTTTGAGCATTACTTTACTCGCGTGTAAGATGAGTGCAATTGTGCAGTAGTTTGAGCATTCTTTGACATTGCCTTTCTTTGGGATTGGAATGAAAACTGACATTTTCCAGTTCTGTGGCCACTGCTGAGTTTTCCAAATTTGCTGACATATTGAGTGCAGCACTTTCACAGCATCATCTTTCAGGATTTGAAATAGCTCAACTGGAATTCCATCACCTCCACTAGCTTTGTTCGTAGTGATGCTGTTTTATTGCTTGACTTTTCATGAGTCAGACCTCTAAAAAAAAACAATATTGAGTAGAATGAGATAAAAATAGAGTTGAAAGTTATATTTACATAGTCACATATTTAGATATGATCGGATATTTTATATTTATATCAAATTATTGTAGGTGATCAGATATTTAAATAATCGAAGACATTCATTCATTACATTGAATTATTTTTTTTATTACCTATTTTGGTAATAAAGCTGACTCTACAATATGTAATCTCATGTTCATGTAGCTTATTGTAGGCTTGCTCCAAATAATTGTCATCTAGTTTGATACCTATTGGCATGAGGAGAGCACAGGATGTTATATGGATATACCCGAGCTCACTGCCATGTGGAACAAGCATCTGGAAATCTGACTAAAATGCTCACTTTCACTTTGGATGTTTTGATGGTATGTAGACATTTCTACTTTCAGTATATTCATCACAGCTGTGCTTTCTTTTCTGTAATCTCTAGAGAATTCTCAAAAGTATGTTGAATTTTGTATAATGTTAATGATAGTCTTTCTTGCTTATTCAGCATTATATTATAATGTTTTTATAAAAGATTATATTCAAGTGGAGAGCTCTAATGAGGCTCACTAACATCAATTGGAAGACTCATATAAAGTTGGACGGAAAAGAATTAAGTTGATTTCTTGCTAATATGAAATCATAATCTGACAGGTTCAGTAAGAACCGAGACCCTTTCAAGAGAGTGCCAAGTTTCTAAGCAGTTTGAGTAAACAGGAATTTCAGGTATGCTAATTTGGAATTGAAATATACTGCTTTTTGGCTGTGTCTGCCTGTATAATTCAGTATCTTCTAATTTGTGTTTAAGAAGAATGTTATTGTGGTTATTTCAATAATTTTTCTTTAAAATTCCTATGCTTATTGTAATTTTAGAGGCATTTTATAACAACCATCAGAGATTGGAAAATGATGAGTGATAAAATTACATAGTAAGACATAACATAGTCTGAGAATTTACCCTGTGCTAAGTACTACTTTAGGTGCTCTGGATCACTAACTTAGTGAATTCTCATGACAGGACTGAAATAAGGAAATGTAGATCATATCCCCATTTACAGACAAAGGAACTGAGACACAGAGTAATTAGTATTCTTTTCAATGTCACAGAGCTAATAAATGACTGAGCTAAATTAAAGAGGTCTTGCTTCAGAATATACACTTTCTAAATACATTGCCTCTAATTTGCCTCATAAGAGTATTTCCATTTTCTTAGTCTATTATTTGTGGTTACAATATTCTTATTTTTGCTACATTTGACATTCATGAGTGTGTGCTAAATCGCTTCAGTCAAGTCTGACACTTGTGACACTACAGACTGTAGTTCAGCAGGCTCCTCTGGCCATGGAGTTCTCCAGGCAAGAAACCTGGAGTGGGTTGCCATGCCCTAAAACATTGCAAAGTTAATACCAACATCAATAAATGGAGAAACAAAATTCAATCAACCTGTGGATAAAAGTCGTAATATGGAAATAGAGAAATAGGAATATCTAAATTTAGTCTGCCAAGTACTTTTATAATATACTATTTTCCCTTATCTTTATAGATTTTTTAAAATTTTAATAAAGGATTTGGTTTTGAAGGCATTAATCATGGCAAGCAGTACACTGCTTCTCTAAGCTATTGTGGTGGCCATGTGCAAAAAACTCTTTCACAATTTAGAATTCTCTCTACTCTGATGTATGTATCTCTTTATTGATAGGAATCTGTTTCTAAACAAATTGTTATAATTCAATTAATTATGATTATTAAATTGAACTTAAGCCTTTTTACAGAATTTCTTATTTTTTCATTTCTCAAGAAAGAAAGAAACTGAAGTCAGTCAGTTGTGTCTGACTCTTTGCAACCCCATGGACTATAGCCTACCAGGGTCCTCTGTCCATGGGGATTTTCCAGGCAAGAATACTGGAGTGGGTTGCCATTTCCTTCTTCAGGGCATCTTCCCAACCCAGGGATCAAACCTGGTCTCCCACACTGTGGGCAGATGCTTTACCGTCTGAGCCACAGGGGAAGCCCATTTCTAAAGTTATTATCTATTATTATTCATATTTAAAATTGTGTTCTGTATTTCATATAGTTTACACATTAATCCTATTTTTTATTTTTCATAATCTTCAATATGGCAGACTTTGGATAATGTATCTTCCTTTTGCTAAATATGTCCAGACGACTTGAATGGTTCAAGTGGAGCCCATTTTTTCATAACCAATTTCTAAGAATTGCCACAGTTTCATTTCTTAAATTGATCATTTGTGGTAAAGCACACCAATGAGTTAATAATTACTATTGCACTGAAACTAGACATTGTAAAACCCATTGTTCATGTCTAATATGTCTCATTACTAATGACACAAATTGCTACACACAATCCTGAATATTGCTAGACCTTCCCTGTGTAATTAAGACACTTAAATTTCTGGGATTTGTCAGCTAAGAGCAGGGCTATCTTTGATACTCAATGAAGTTGTTATGTAAAAATTTCATCTCCTTATTTCTGGTCTACAAAATGAAATTTTAAATAG
This sequence comes from Odocoileus virginianus, assembly GCF_023699985.2. Classification (NCBI taxonomy): domain Eukaryota; kingdom Metazoa; phylum Chordata; class Mammalia; order Artiodactyla; family Cervidae; genus Odocoileus; species Odocoileus virginianus. Next base: position 3,922,650 of record NC_069703.1, on the reverse strand, counting down.
ACTTTTTCTCAAGCACACTATGAGGAGTGGATAAAAATAAAATATTGGGAACAAGATATGAGGAAAGAAATTCCTAGTACTTTTAGATTCAGTTATATGAAAATGTACATTTAGCTTTTTTCCTATGTTTTGAGCCTGACAACACCCCATTTAATCACTCTTGCTAGTGAATGTATATTTTAGTCCCTATTCCAAATACCTATGTGCTTGTTACTATAAGCAGATAAAATTAAGTCAAGCCTTCAGCCCTGTTCACTTTTGTTAGGCTGTCTTCTTTTGCACTGAATCATGTTCAGTCCACAGAAGAGTCTAAAAATACAAGGAAAAATCACTTCACATGGCTTCCCCATGTGTCTCCATTCCTCTTCTTAATAATTGAAAATAATTTTAGTTTTTTTATTCTTTCTTCATAGAAAAAATCCTCTTTATGTATAATAAATATATCTTACACAAAATTATGTTTTATGTATTTCTATCTAAATTATGCTGTATATAAGTGTGCCTTATTACCTCCTCTGTGTCTAGCTCCTATCTCTTTATGGGTGAGGTCAGTAGTGCCAGCAATACTCAAGGTATCCAAACTAGCAGAAACATATTATCTTCTCTAAACCTAAAATTTTAGTCCTTACTCTTCTATTTTTATATTTTGTAAATGTTTCAGTATGACTGAAAGTGAAAGTGAAAGCCGTTCAGTCGTGCCTGACTCTTTGCGACCCCATGGACTCTATAGTCCATGGAATTCTCTAGGCTGGAGTGGGTAGCCTTTCTCTTCTCCAGGGGATCTTTCCAACTCAGCGATTAAACTCAGGTCTTCCTCATTGCAGGTAGATTCTTTACCAGCTGAGCCACAAGGGAAGCCCAAGATTACTGGAGTGGGTAGTCTATCCCTTCTCCAGTGGATCTTCCCAACCCAGGAACCAAACCAGGGTGTGTTGCAGGTGGATTCTTTACCAACTGAGCTATCAGGGAAGCCCCTTGTTATGACTATAACTTTATAATTGTAAATACTTCATAGGTACTATCACTGAAGGACACAGATAAAATAATGAAACAATACTAATTGTTTCACAAACTGTTGTAAAACATTAGTTTTACAGACTGATCACAAAACTGATGTAAATCCAGTGTTATTGCTGTTGATGATTTCAGTTTGATATGAAATATTCAATGTCTGAAAAAAAATTTTGTAAAAAATATACCTAAGGCTTTTACTAGCCATTTAGTAGAGAAAAAGGAATGAAAGATAAGTAGAAAAAAGAGAAGTAAAAGTAAAAGAGGGAAGAAAAACAAAGTGGTATATGGTAAGAATGAGAATGGGCCATCAATTTCATTAATTATTGATTACAACGACCTTACAACAATGTCTAATATTTACTAGAATTGAGATGTCATACTATCTTATTGGTCTTTACTTTGTTAGTTAGTAAGTGTTCCATGAGTTATGTTTTCATCTGGACTGAAAGGAGTGGAAATTATTTATACATTCTTCCTTTTGAAATATTGCAAAATTGTTTATTATGTGGAAAACAATATTTTAAGAGGTTAGTAATTAGTTCATTTAAAAAAATATATTCCCTTTCTAGTCATTCTTACAGTCTTATTGTTTAAATTAGGTAGAATTTTCTTTGGTAAGTATAATTAATTAAGGTATTTGGGGAAGAGATTATATATTTGTTATCTTAAAAGTTATGTCACTCATTTTATTTGAGGAAAAATTTTCTCATTCTGGGTTAATTCTGTGAGAAGAGTATTATTGACTGTGTGTTAGTAAATATGGATAGAATCTCCAATTTGGGCATACTGTATTTTTTAAAGAGATACTATTATTCCTCTATAGTGTGTTCCATATGTCAGACTGAACATGATTTTTACAAAATAATTGTGTGGGATAAAGAAATATAACAGGGACTGGAGGTTAAGTAGCTGGTTAATGCCTTGGCAGATTTTCTTGATTGAGAAGTACAGTTTGATAGTTCCTCTTTTTTAAGAAAGGAACAAATTTATTTTTATGTTTGCTATACAACCCTACATGTCAATGTGGGAGAACCAAAATAAATTTACTATGTTAAATTGACCCATATTCTTAAAGGTGATCATCATGAGAGCTTTTCAACTCCACTAGGGGGCAATTTCATATTAGATATTTGCTATTTCTCACTTCCAGTAAAGAAACCTCTTAGATGTCAGCCTGGAATTATTGACAGACAAAGTGAAGGTGAAGATTTTGAAGGTGTAAAATCTGATATCTGATATCAGTGCAGACCTTAACTGTATTTCAGTACTAGGCAGGCTTTTAGAGCCAATAGGGATAGGAAAGCTAGCATTTTTAGAAATTTTCTAGGAGGAGACTGTTTTCTAGAAGGCAGGAAGGAGAAGATAATTTTGTCATGAAGAGAAGGGGACGTATTAAAGGCAAGGCCTTCTGAGGGTGGTTGAGTTTATATTACCTTGAACCATGCTTTAATTTTAGAAGCCCATATTATGGAGTCAAAAAAAGCCTAAGAGTATTTTTATGGTAACATATTTTCTTATATAAGTGATGACACCAGTTCTACTTATTTGATTCTAACATTTCTTTATGAAACAGTTTTTTGAACAATAACAATACCTCAACAGGCTCCATGCAATTTTCGCAAAGGAAAAGAAAAGG